>NC_091699.1:91867600-93255600 GCF_041296265.1 Equus caballus
ATGGTTGTAACTGTATTCTTTAAATATATTAATTCTTTAGACAAAAATAAATAAATTTTAAAAAACCTTCAGAGCTCATGATAATTTGTTAGTTCTTCTGCAAATTTTGTTTGGTCCTAATAAAGTAGAAACAACTAGCCAAGACATGTTTTAGGCTTACGACAATTTAAAAGATATACTTGTTAAGAAAAATTAAATTAATGTACCCTGAGATGGTGCAGATGTGGCCGGAAAACAAATAGTAAAAACATCTAAGTAATCGAAGACCTTAGGTATTTGTTTTCATGTGCAATACATGCATTTCTCTAATCAGCTAAAAATTAGCCATCGTTGCCCCCTAATTTGATTGCAAAGATATTATTCTCTATATAGCTTTTTGTAATATCTCGTTAAGGGAATAATTATACGAGTCGGCTTAACCAGAAAAAAACTGGATTTATTGTGCTACTTTATTTAACCAGAAATCTCATTATTCTGTTCTTCTGTAGAAATTGTCTTAGCCTCATGTTAAGCGAATGAAGTACTGCTCTAGAATCTGGAGATGGCCCCTCTCCCAAGTTATCCTCAATTGCCTAAGTAGACCAGAAATACCCATGTGTTTGTGTCCTGAGAGGAGCCAAAAACGAGGCTGGGGCCTCCACGCCTCATAGGCACTCGATGACATTATCACAAGGATCATTTTTCTGTTCCCCAGATGCGTCCATCAGGAGATGCCATGCCTGCAGCGTCCATGCTGAGAGCAGCTGAAATTAGAGAGGCTTGATGTCCAGTGTCCCAGCCACTGAAGAACTCCCTCTGACCCAGGACACCCATCTTCCCGAACAGATGAAAGGACCAAAGACAACTGAGTTTAGATGGAGTCTTCTCCTGGCTTCCCAAGATGACCTGACATCTCTATGAGGCACCTGCCATAAAACTTAAGGACTTCGGGGAGACTGCCCTTTGATGTCTTTTAATGACTGCCAGCCTTTGATGTGGTCCTGCTGCACACGTTTTAGTTCACAAACTGAGGCACAGTTTAATAGCAAACAATTTCCACACCCAACCAAGGTAATATTGATGTTGCTACCTCCAGAACATATGTTTATAACCAAGAAAGTGGAAAATGTATTTTGCTTTAATATCTAGATGAAGTATGTCCCAATTTAATTGTAATTGACCTGCTATTGTAAATATCCAAATTCATAGTGGAAAATGGATTTATTGTGTGAACTTCACATTGGCCAGTATGCTTTTCTTATGTAATAACAATAATGATAATAATACTGTCCTAGTCCTTTCAGACACATAGAGAAGATTTAGAAATAAATGTGCTATTTGTTAGTACCATCCAGTTCATTCCGACTTCTAACACCCTGGGTACAGCAGAGCGGCACCCTGCCCGGTTTTTTGGGCCATCCTCTCACCTTCTGACGCTGTATCAGACAATGCTCTGCTGCTATTCACAGGGTTTTCATGACCAACTTTTTTGGAAGTGGGTGGCCAAGTCCTTCTTCCTAGTGTGTCTAGTCTGGAAGCTGCACTGAAAACTGTCCACCATGGGTGACCCTGCGGGTATTTGAAATCCCAGTGGCAGAGCTTTCAGCATCATAGCAACACACACTCACCACAGTACCACAACCGACAGACAGGTGGTGTTGTTCCCTGACCCGGAAACGAACTGGGCCAAGGTGGTGAGAGCGCCAGATCTTAACCACATGACCACTAGGGCTGGCTCAGTTGTAATGTGCTATATTTAACTATTATGTACTCAATACACTTTCAGAAATATTTAAAAGATGAAAACATGTTTTCTTATTTACGGAATCTTTTGTTCTCCATTTTCCGTTATAATTAGAGCTTTACGTTTGGCTGAAAGATTATTTATACTGTTTCTCTTTAATTTCCCATTTTCCAATGTCAAAAGTTCCTAATCTCAATTCTCGAACTATTAGTTGCAGAGTAAATGCAATTCATCCATCCTCCTCCACACCTTTAGAGAAATTAATGATTTATTCTCTTCTGACGTTGATTTAAATGTGGTCACGTGCCTGGACTTTTCCTATGGTGCTAATAAGAAGAAAGGCAAGAAAACAATGTCTCTCAGTAGCCCTGGAAGGCAAATTTCTAGCTACGTTAAATCCTTTTAGATTACTTCAATCCATTTTCATTTTATCAGGTAAAAATAAGACTACAATCCATCAGAAAATTGTATCTACATTATTTAGGTAGTAATCAAATAATGCAGGGTAATTACTTGGTAATTAGACCTTTAATTCATTTGCTATTTCAAACCAAAATTACTTTATTGGTCTCATGTTGTAGAAATTGCTTTATTACTAAGAAAATCTAACATAGGTTTCATTTTAAACCATGTCATGTAGAATTGCCTTTATATTCCGTAATATTTGAAATATGATAGAAACACAAAATGTGATAACTCTTTATTATCAAGATGAAATCATGCCCCTTAAAACTAAAAATTTTATTCCTGAACTTTCCGTCTGTAGTGATGTATCTTTATGGAGAGACAGGCACTTGAGAGACCATTACAAACATAGATTTACATTTCACTAGCAGCTTTTTTCCCATAACAAAAATCCTAAAAGTTTTGCTCTCTGTCTGCCAGAGTGGTTGTGTTATTAGTCAAACAACAACTCTGTCCGAAGTGCCCATATGATGCACAGACCTATGCTAGTTGTGCGGTTTTTAATCTTTTAAAGGCTAAAATTCTGCCACCCTCTTAAAAGACCAACAGATTATTGCCATCATTGCAGAGACAGAAGGGAAGAAAGGAAGGAAAAAAGGAAGAAAGGGAGGGAGGGAAGGAAAAAATTACTGAAGCAATATTTCCTCTTTTCTGAAAATAATAGTGACACTACACTGTAGAAACAACTTCGCCTTCTCATTGGAAATACACAGGCTTAATTGCATGATATAAAGTCATTTTTGATCCTGTGAAGCCTCAAAAAATGCCTATAATTTATTTCTCTCTAAATAATTTATAGAAAGATCAACAAACCAGACATTTTAAATTCTAAATGTGTTATTTTTAAGAAAAAGTATAGATTATTTATCTAATATTCCTTTATCATCTGAAATATCTTAGAGCTTTTAGACAGCTAAAAGGGAATATACAAAACTATATAACATATAGCTAACATACAAAACCATAGCTAGCATTTATAGCTCAACACGTTACACGTCAGTGGTAACCAACAAAATAGCTTTCATGCCTCTAACAGGTTACAACGCTTACGAAACTCCAAGCTCTAAAGACAGATAAACACACGCACTTCATAAAGTAACACATCAGAGGACTCTCGCAGTTTCATGAGCTGACAATAACAATTGCTATTGTTCTGTGAAGACGTGTTTACGAAAAGCAAAACATGTATGCCTTTCACTTTCTTCCCCACCGTCCCTAATACCCATAATTTGGGTAGTTAGGAAGAAATCTGTTAGTCACTTCATAAATTTGCCTTGGGCAAAACTCCTTTGTCATTTCTCTTCAAAATATTCCAAATTTTGAGAGTGAAGTCTAATTCATATAGTACCCAAATCTTGATTAATACCTTTCAATATTTCTATTTCTCTCCCATATTTTATCATATGAGCATCTAAATTGGAGAACAAAAACTATTAACTTGCTCATCATAGGATTATAACTGAACTGTGAGCAGGAGTTCCCTTTTGAAGCGAAACACTGTTGAAACTGGAAATATCTGTTAAGAATCCTAAACCTTATGCAGGTCATTTTGCAAAATGTTCACTACCCAAGCATAATAAGCAAGGTAGTAAACCCCTCGCAAAAAAACGCCGATTCTCTAGTTCTGGGTGAAACGTAAATTCAAGCCATATAATTTGAATCATTATTTCAGGGAAAAAAAACATATTTCACAGGCTAAAGATGTCACCATTAAATACATTGCTGTGAAACTAAATTAAGTTTATTACTTCAGGATATAATAAATATATTATGATCATGAGTGATTAAAACTTCTTCTTCTGGCCTTACAACCCAACAAGCAGATATGTCCCTTGTACTCGTAAACCTACTCTTGAGAGAATAGTAAGAAAACTAGCAAGGCTTCCACGGCACCTGCTCTGTGCCAAGGACTGTGCTAACAGCATAAGACACTCATTTCATCCTCACTCATCCTTACACAATTCATTCCAACTTTGTGCTGTAGGTGGAATCACTACCTTTGTATTACAGAATCATTACTCATATATTACAAATACACCCATATATTTGAGGCACAGAGAGGTTAAGTACCTTACTCTAGGTCACACAGTCAGTAAGCAAAAGCACTATTGAGACAGTATTTATTTGGCTTCCTGGCTTGGAGAAACAGACATAACCTTCCAAGTGGCCCCACAGGCAACTGGATTTTTCTAGCTTAAACCTCCTAAGGAAAGGAGGTAGACATTGCCATGAAATAAAGAAGGAAAGTCAGAAAGCAATGGCCAGTGAAATCAGAGTGGGGGGCAGCTAGCCTCCTCGCCAGCCAAATGGCCTCGGAACCACCCTTTGTAAAGGGAAATGATCATAGATGTTGGAATCCATCTCCCGATAAAGTAAGAGCCTCACTTCTCCAACCATGGGAAACACTGAGTGAAGAGAAGGTGCATGCCCTCTCTTGGTGGGTCACTAAGTACAGATGAACCCTGAAAGACTGGCCTGACTCGGTGTGAGACCTGAGGGAAGAGGTGCAGAGAAGCTGGAGCAGCAAGGACAAACAGCGGCAGAGTAGAGAACTGCGCGGGAGTGACAAGTGTATGAGAGAGACATTCTGTAAGAGGAATGGCCCCATTCAACAAAGCAAAGGAGAGGCAGGCAAGCTTGTATGGATTTGCACCAAGAGTAACAAAACCTCACTCACTGAACATTCATCCAAAAGAGTGTGAGGCTACGAAACCCAGCCTCGAACACCACAGCCAGGCAGGCGAGGACCAAAGGGACATGAGAACAGCTGACAGAGGGAGTAGAGGGCAACAACGTAGTCATCCTCAGAAAACATTTACCCCCTCCCCATGCAAGAACGGGAATGTGGTCAGAGAAAGGGTTGCCCTGACACAGTCTATAATTAATTGCAATGATTGATTTCATGTTAAGTAAATGGAGTTAAAAGTTTTTCCACAGAGCCTTTAGAGTGTTCTCTAGATAATCCATGTTTAATTACAAGTTTCAGAACCTTAGTAGGAGTTTGTCATCTTCTAATAGCTAAATACAGCTGGATCCTAACAAGAGACTGGATGCTGGACAGATGTGTAGACGGAGATAACACAACCCAGTTTGCCTGTTTCTCTCAGACTCATGGGGAAGGATGAAACCCAACAGTGCCAAGGCCCTTGGTGCTCCACGGCCTTGCAGAGTAAATTGCCACCTTCATTCTTTTAGTTTCTTCTCCATCGGTAAGATGTAGACATATGGGGTCAGGATGCTGACTCCATTTAAGTAAACAATTCGTGCAATATGAAGATAGGGTTATTGTTTGAGCTTAAATTCCTTTGAGCCTTTTCCCTTTTCCCATCTTCATCCCATCTTTCTTTTTCTTTTTCAGTTTTCTCTTCCTCAGGCTCTTTCATCACCAGGATTTCTCTCCTCTGGATGTAGTTCACATCTGCCTGACAGCGTCCTCCCTGCTCCTCTGCGTCAATCAGAATCTAGGTTTCCACCCTCAACTCTAAAACTGAGTGACCTATGTGGTCCATTAGAGTAAAAGACATGTCTTTCTCTTTTCTCCTCCTCTGAAACTTTTTTAACGTACGTTTTGTTTTATAATTTTTATTTTCCAAAAGCTCTAAACATATATAGGGAAAGGATTTCCGCTTTGTTTCCAGTGGAAATGTTCATATAGAGGTGTTTAGTATATACCCTAAATGGAAGTTAGCAAATTTGAAAATCTTTGTGATTTCTATCCAATTATAGCATATTACAATATAAAGTATATCTCTTGTTATGCAAAGCCTTCTATTTTAGAAAAAGCTAACTGATAAAATTAGTACAAGTAAAAAGCGTCACCTCTTTAAAATTCATTATATTTGCATTCCACTCCCATGTAGGCCCCATTATCTCTTTTTACTTGATGCCTGTAGCCCTGTACTCATTTTTCCAATTTTCATGGAGGAGTTTTTATTTCTTTCAATTACATATGTTCCCAATATTTTAGTTGCCCCTAACTTTTTTCCAACAAAGGACCAACAGTCACAGTTTTGCTATGCTGTTTTTGCTACAATCAACATTATACCTAATATCCTTTGTCTAAATTGTTCTCCATTATCCCCTACGTCTTTGCGATTGATGTTTTTGCATTAGATTTTTCCTAGCATTGTATCTCCAATCTCTTGAATATCTAATGTGTTGATATTATTTTCTGAGACTCTCATTATTTCTAGCACTCTTCTCAGAGTAAACAACGTATATTCCATTATTTTCTAAATTGCTTTTAAACTATTTTTAGGAACGTTTGAATAATTATCTGACTATAATTCTTGACTCTGAATTTCTTTTGTGATTGACCAGGGCAAATCAGTGTGAATATAGAAACTGTACACACATTAGTGAAAAAATAAATTATTTCAGATTATATGTTTTTAAATTCTAAGGAAAAGGAGTCAAAATATACTTTTTAAATACAAAAACCAAAATTTCATGATTTATTCTACTTAGAGAAATATCCTATTTTGTAGAATTTAGAATTCTTAGGAAGTGAATCTTAAATTTCTGTCTCCTCCATTATTCTATTTTGTTGTACTGCTTTTCAGAGTAGAAATAGTCAACCAGAAATGAGATTTACAAAAAGTTATTCTTTGTGAGTTTTATTTTAGTTTTTCCCTAGGTAGGTTAGGAAAAAAATGGAAAATATTTTAAGAATTAAGCCCAGTCTACACATATCATTTGAATAACGAAATCATCAATACATGTATCAAGCAGCTATAACACTCCTTTGCTATGTTCAACTATAAAAATATTAGATGTAATATCTGGTATTTTTACGTGACTTTGAAATTCAAACCATAAAACTTTTAAGTGACTTCTGCCCTTTTTTAGAAGAGAAAGTGGGTTGAAGGGAGAAATTATAATCATGAATAAGAGAGTAATTTTGTACAAAGTGATTTGTAACTATCAAACCAGGAACCAGGAGAAAATCCTAAAGCTTAACACCCTATTCTTGTTGAAAACTTCATGGAAACTTATACCATAAATGAAAAATTATTGGTTTACATATAATTTTAATATCATACTAAAAATTAAACTCCAAATTGTATCCAAGAGGAAAATCTATGCAAAGAAATGTTTTCAATTACAGCCACAAGGATTACAAAAAAACATGGTGCTCAATCTGATTTTATGAAACGTATATCTTTCTGCTCCAGCTCCCAAGAGATGACAGCCAGGGGCGTCCAACAGCCTCGGATTTGCTCTTTGAACGATGGTAAAAGTTACACTTCTGACACACCCAGGCCACAGTCTCAAAACTAAAACCTGAAGGGAATCACAGTTGACTGGAGTTAATCAAAGGTGGTGAGGAGAGAAGGTGAGAGATGTATGTTACAAAATAAAAGCGACTTCTCTCAAATAGAACCACCATCTCCACAACAGCTTGGCTCTCGACGCTGCAGAAATTAATTGATTGAAGGTATTGATTCCCTCTGCAAACATGCCCACCATCAGGAGGCTAATGTTTCACTGAGAAACAATAGTTTATTTTCTACCTAAAGTTTGTTTTTGACAAATACCAGGATATAATGGATTGCCTTAGCATATTGATGCTTATCTATTTGGGTGGGGGAGGCCATGAAAAACGACTAGTTAGATACGGTAATACGCAGTATTTCAAATACTCAGCCAGGGTTAGAAGTAATTAAGATAAGTCCACGTCTTTAGAGGAGATTTCAGAGAAAAAGTCTTTGTAGGCAAGCGTAAGGAGGCAAGAATCGGTTCTGAACAGGGATTGTTAGGTGTTCTGAATACAGAGAAGTCGCCCTCCTGCTGTTTGAAACCGCATCAACTGGAAAACCTGGGAAAGAAGTTGCCAATTGCTACCCACGGTAGCCAGCTTACTGGTGGAAGGCTGGCCACAAGCCAAAAACTTTTAAAGTCACATACACTCGATTTCCAATGATGTTGTTTTACTATTATTATTATTATGGTAAGCCTAGCTTATAAACAAGTATGAGAAGCATTTATATGACTCTCTACCCACCATTCTCATTGCTGGCATTGGAAATAGCAATGTCTACAACCTCTTCCCTCTCTTTAAAATTCAGATTCTTGGAATGATTGCCAAATCCCATGGTTAGGTTTACATGGTGAGAAATAAAATATACAAGCTGAAAGTAATCAAGGAGAGGAAGGGACACTTTCAGACTCTGTTTTAACATGCCTGTGGAGCAATTCTTATTTTTCATATTATTTTAGATGAAACCTCATGAAAACACTTTCTCCATCAATCTCTTTTTACTTCATAGGAAATGATAGTAAACGAAGGTATGTAAAGGACTTCTATCCTTCTCTTAGATACATCTCCATATAAAACGACATCTCTATGATTTCATGGTTTTTGTTTAAAGCACCTATGAGCCATTTAACAGATACAGGAGCTTAAATGAACACTTGCCATTGAGGCTGTTAAAAAACCAAGCTTGTCTGTAAGACTTTAAGTTGATGAAGGTATAAATTCATATCTTATCTTCCCTCATCAGGGATGCTCAAAAGAAGAGTGAATTGGGAGAGGTTAGAAAAGGATGGAAAAGTGATAAGATTAGTGATGGCAGGAGGAAAACCCAAAAGGTCAATTTGTAATCACTCCCACTATAGGGAGAGAAAATGGACGAGGAGAATTCGTGATAGAAGCGAGAAATAAAAAGTCAGAGGGTGGTAAAGGCTTTATTTACTTTACCACTATTCCCCGTAATCAGAAAGTATTGCGCATGCCACCAACACAAAGATACACATGACAGAAATCCACAAGACATTTCATGTTTTACAGGTGTTAGTCTGATCTACAAACTCCAACTACATTCTCTCCAAAGCATTATTTTTTGAAAAGAAGGTGTTCAACAATAAATGATTAGCCTTTATTTATGTTGCTATAATTCGCTTTTACTCCCAAAATTTACATCTTTTTGCCAGACGTACTAAATCTCTTTTCCAGACTTATTAAATCTCTTTCATGCTAATGTACTCACTTCCTACAATTTGCACTACATTACCCCAAATTTGTCCTCACTTTGCAGAAGTGCTTCAGGAAGACTCTCATTGTTTGCCAAGAAATTAAGTCTCAAGAACAGGCAGAGCTTCCAATACGAGTGCTAACGAGCGCTTGGCTCCCACAGCAACCTCCACATTGCAGCTCCCACACAACAGTGTTAATAAGCATTTAACACCTTCAGGGGAGGCTCCTGGGATGAGGACAAAGCCCCCCGAAGGAGGGTGTTCTAATCCTCAGCCCTAATGGTTCTCAAACTCTGGCATGTTTAGCAGATTTCAGAATCACCCAGCGCCCTTCCTAAAGTATAGATGCCAGGGCCCCAATACCAATGATCCTGTTGCTGTAGAGCTGAGGTGAGGCCCAGGAATCTGCATTGTTATGAATCCACCCCCCACTTGTTATTCTAATACAGCTAGTTCATCAATAAGGTTTACCCTGGACTATCTGCTTTCTGCTTGCTGTCCTGACATGGTTATTAACAGGACCCCCCTTTATTCTCAAAGAATCCTTGTGTGGACAGAGAGTATAGAGTCACCAACATTGGACCCAGCATTATAGAGCCACTTGCATGGACCACATTTTGAGCACCTCTATTGTAGACTGTCTTTAAAAGACAGGAAGTAGTCCTTACTGACCTCCAGATCACTTTAGACTCTATCACGATTGTGCCCATTCATTTGACAACTATTTTTGAATGCCTGCTCTCCACCAGATGTTGATCTAAGCCCTGGGAAACAGTAGCAAACAAGGCATGCAGCCTACATTCTGTAAGAGTGTGGGAAGTCAGATAAGAAACAGAGAAGCAATCCATACCCAAAGATAATGTCAGACAGAAAATGTTGAGACAAAACCTAGACCTGAACGGACCCACGAATACCTGTGGGTGGGGAGCAAAACAGACAGGGGGGTCAGGGAAGGCCTGGCTGAAGGGCAAAGTACCTGAAGCATGAGCGCTTGATGCCCATGAGAAACAGAAGGCAAGTCAGTGTGGCTGGAGGCAGGGTGGGATAAGATGAGGTCAGAAAAGTCATCATCATCCTAACGACAGCGTTCCAGGAGTCAGGCACAGTCGTCAACCGTTTGTATACATTAATTCGTTTCATGTTTACAGTGACTCTATGAAGGAAATACTATTCTTCCCATTTTACAGATGAGGAAACAGAAACCTAGAGTCTTAAGTAACTTGACCAAAGACCCACAGATAGCAAGTGATGGAGCCAGGATTCAAAGTCAGGCAATCTGGTTCCACAGTGCATGCTTTCAAAGCATCTCTCAGTAATGATGACAACAATAATAGTAGAGATTATCACAATTAATATTAGCAGCTAACCTGTGATGAGTGCTTACTCTAATACTCTTTGTAAAGCATATTTCAGATATAATCTCCTCTCATCCTATCTCCACTATTCCCTATTTTACTTCCAAGAACAACTGAGGCACAAAGAGGGGCCTTACAACTTGCACGTGGTCACAAGTCAGCCAGTGTTGGAACAGGAATAGATCACAACCAGCCTTACAAACCGTGAAAGGTCAAATTGAATCAGATAACTTTGGCCTTTTTCTGTACTCATTTTTGCTCTTAAAACAAAGATTCCGAATAATTTTCCAGTAATTTTCCTGTCTTCAATATATCGCACAACTAAAGTATGAGCTTTGGAATCTCTTGCAAACCACTCAAGACATTTTTTGCAGTGTCTAAATTCTTCTTTCCTCCTGAACTACCACAGCTTGTAGGCTTCTCTCTTCTTCCATGCTACATTTCCATGCTACGCCTCCTATGGGTGCTTTTGTTTTCATTTTGTCACATAACTTTGCATGGTTTATGTCACTTCCTTTTCATTTACAAAGATCAGATCTTTATGATTCCATGGTTTGAACTAAATATTTATTGAAACCTTGCCCTCTGCAAAGGGTGCAAGGGGCTTGGTTCTTAAGTATCCCAGAGCACAGCAGTGGAGGGACCGTGTGTCTCTAATACAAGGCCTGAGGCAAGAAGTGCCCCTGGGCTTGTGTGCATTCTATCAGCCCGTGAGGCCCCTCCCCACACTCCCACACCACCTTCACAAAGCACACCTTCTCTCCACACAAAACCCACTTTAGGTTATTGTTCTGTACTTGCTTCTCCCCTTTAAAGTTGTTCTTAAAACCAGTCTAAAATGAACATCACCTGCATAAAACGCTGGGGCTCAGAGAGCCACAGTAGCGAGCCCCACACCCTTGAAGGAACAGCTCTAGAAATGGTTGGAGAGCAAAGTAAATGGAGCCGGTCTATGTGTGCTAATTCCAGAATTTTTGATGATTTTCCAAAGCTATTTGCTCAGAAAATGTATCCCATTATCTCATTAGCTTCCTTATTATCGTTTCACAAATTATAATAAATCTGAAGCACAAAGAGGTCAAGTGACTTGCTCAAAGTTGCATGAATCAAATGGTAAATACTAGAAATAACTGAAGAAATGAAATAGATGAGCAGGACACCATCCACATAAGCTAGAGATGGCAATCTGTCAGTCTAGATTGAGACCCGTAAACTTGGGAAGAAATACACCCAGAGAACCACTCCCAAAAACGAAGCAGAGGCAGACCATACTTAATCTAATCAAAATTTAGCAAGTGTGCTGGAGAGATCATCCAGCTTTAAATTTTCAAAAACCATTAGTTGTCAAATTAGATGGAAGATGAAAGAAAAAATTGCCTTTTGCTGAGACCTACTGCTAAATTTGGTCAATTTTGTTGTTTATCAGTGCATAAAGTCCTCACACTTACCATTTGACAAATCTGAGGAAAAAAACACTTACTGCAATCAGGTGAAGTAGGTTATTAATGGTTCTGAACAGACACACAGGATTGCCTCATCCTGAGGCAATTAAGGCTGGGAAGAAAGTGTGTTTAAAATCTCTGAGGACTGACTATCGTGGAACAGGTGGTCTTCCTATAATCGGCATTGTTTGTATAATTCTGAATTGCTCAGTACATTTCTTCTTTTTAACAAATCACTCATGAATTCAGAGGTCTTCCTTTTTTTTTTTTAAACTCCAGCTCAACAAAAGAATCTCCCAAAGAAAACTGGAGACTTTACAAAGGAAACATAGAAGCAAAAAGAATAATTAGCATTAGAACAGGTCACACCATCAAGCTTGGAAGAAAATGGAGACAAACTATGGAATGTGAAAACATAAATCAAATAAAAGCAAAACTTTCAGGTGATTTTGTAAGTTGAATCCCTATATCACTTTGACCCCAGCAACTCAGTCTAATATTACTTGCCTGTCCAAATTGCAAAGCAAAGCACCTGTAAATTACTAAAGCCAAAAGTTCTTGGGAGGGAAGACTTACTCTTTCTCCAAATACAAAAACAGACTTCAATTCAGTGCCCAATTTCCTACTTTATATTATTTCCTCCAAGAATCTCTCACCCACCATCTCCCCGCCACTCGAATACACACTAACACAAGATTAGATCAGATAGTCCTAAATGATCTCTCAAAGCGTCCTGCACTCCCCCTATCCTAGCAGATGTCAAACGTTATTGCCATTGCTTGTATAATTTACTGTCTTTCCTTGTATAAAAGTGTATCAAATTTGCTTAACAGAATACCAAATAAAGTGACTTAAACAATAAGAATATTTAATATCTACTTAACATGAAGATGAGAAACAGGGTGGATCAGCATGGTCATTGAAGGACCAACTTCTTTCTTTCTCTGCTCTCTACCATCCTCAGCTAATCAACTACTCCCCTCACAGTCACAAGATGGCTACAGGATCTGTCCAGACAGACCTGGGGTGGAACCCTGGTTTAGTCAAACACATACTGAGCGAATAACCTTGAGTCCTGGTTTCTCTGGGAAAATTCCTCTTTACACCCATTGTTCAGGCATAATTATTTCCCTGAGAAATGTCTCTGTTTGAATGAGAAATTATATAGTCACTCTCTTGAATGTTCTGGGTCCAGTTTCTTCAATACATTGAGCCTCCGATTTCTTTATAAATGAGATGACACCTCTTGAATGAGGTACATGTGAGAATTAAATGGGATATTTTATGTAAAATGCCCAATATCTGGTTGATCCTGAATGGATGACAGCTCTTTAGACAAGCTGCCTCAATATCAAAGTTGAAATGGAAGATGAAAAGTTAGGTAGAGAAGAACATTAAAATTATTCAGGCGAGGAGCCGGTCCGGTGGCACAGCAATTGAGTTCACATGTTCCGCTTCTCGGTGGCCCAGGGCTCGCCGGTTGGGATCCCAGGTGCGGACATGGCACTGCTTGGCAAAAAGCCATGCTGGGGCAGGTGTCCCACATATAAAGTAGAGGAAGATGGGCATGGATGTTAGCTCAGGGCCAGTCTTCCTCAGCAAAAAGAGGAGGATTGGCGGTGGTTAGCTCAGGGCTAATCTTCCTCAAAAAAAAGAAAAATTATTCAGGTGACAAGAAACAAAGGAGGAAAAGGTGGGGGCAAGCTGAAGTTGGGGGACTTAACGACAGACTGGATGTGGACTAAGGGGAAGAAGCGTGAAAAGAAAACTCCCTGATTGTAACCCCGAAGGACTGAAAGTCGATGATCCTATCAAATGAAATACGAAATAGACTTCAAGGTGGGAAAGACGAGAGACGGAGGAGATCTTCAGTTCCGTTTTGGACCTGTCCAGTTTGTCAAGCCATGCATTAAGAAACACACATGTCTGTTAGGAAACTGGAAGACGGGACTTAGAAAGTCAAGACGGAGGCTGAGGCTGGAGAGAGACGCTTCAGAGTTACCCACACGCAATTTTAGAAGCTACAGAAAGAAACTGTCAAGTCAGAGAGTATAAAAAAAAGAAGATGAATAGACCAAAGACAGAAACTTGATGGGAGGACATACATTTGAAGTTGGGAGGTAAAGCTTGGTTTGTGCTACAAATTAAAAAGATATTTCGGATGCAAGGACCTGCTCTTGAGAAAAAAAGGCTGGTTCAGTACTCAGAAAACGATCTAATCTGAAAGTATGAATTCATTATGCCTTCAACTCTCTACTTCATTCCACATAAAGCTCCAATCATATAGAGTTTGTATCATACCTACAATGAATGATAAAAAATAATTCAATCCTCTGGGGCCAGCTCCACGGCCGAGTGGTTAAGTTCGCGCGCTCCGCTGCAGCGGCCCAGGGTTCAGATCCTGGGGGCGGACATGGCACCGCTCCTCAGGCCACGTTGAGGCGGCGTCTCACATCCCACAACTAGAAGGACCTGCAACTAAGATATGCAACTACCTACGGGGTGGGGGGGATTTGGGAAATAAAGCAGGAAAAAAAAAAAAAGATTAGCAACAGTTGTCAGTCCAGGTGCCAATCCTTAAAAAAAAAAAACAAAAAAAGGAAGATTGGCAACACTTGTAGCCTAGGTGTCAATCTTTAAAAAAATTTAAAAAATAAAAAAATTATTCAATCCTCAACACACTTTTAAGGACTTTCTAGGCCTTTTTTTTTTTAAATGTCCTCATTTTGGAGTTGTTCTGTCACTTGTGTTGCTATTGTCACCAATATTGCACACTCGCTCCAGAAGCACACGCAGTTCATTCATGATGGTAGGTTCAGCAACTTTCCCTGTGAAACCATAGGGCAAAGCATATGCCCCCATCTGACCACAACCTGGCCTTTTACACTCTCACGAATAGTGTTTTGTTTTCTCTAGAAAAGATAGTGGATACTCTTACTTTCATCAAAAGATATAATATTAATGTTAATAATATTAAGCAGAATAATTATACCAAATTTAGCTGTATTATTATTTAATATTCAATTTTCATTATTATTTGTATATTTTTACAGGAATGCTGTTTAATTTTTTAATTGTGTTTCCTTTAATTTGTAATACAATCAAGTGTTTACTAGTCCATCTCTTTCACACATATAAAAATCTCTGGTTTTTCGGTGGTTTTAGTAATTTATAATCCAGTTCATTATATAGTCTATCCACATCTTCTAAATATTATCCAAAATGTAACATTCTCTGGAAGGGGCCCTAGTCACGTAGACAAAATGAAATAACCCCTTCCTTTTGGATGCTTTATCCCCAAATCCAATAAAATCAAGTCAATCCTTCTGTTGCATGGGAAATTCCAAAATCCTGCCTCTCTGTAGTACCGATATCTTCCAGTAATTTTATGACCCCTACTTAATTCAGCATTGCTCAGCTAAAAGAAAAATAATAATCCCAATTAAAGTACACCAACAGCAATAGGAATATCTTCTCCCAGTAGCAAAAGAAGACCTTGGGAAAGACAGTTCAACAGCATCTAGATTGTGGCACTATCATACCATCCATTAGGAAGATCTTTTGCAGTGGAATAGAATCACATTTAAAAAAAAAAAAAAAAAAAAGGATAAAGTAAGCTGGTGACCCAAAGCACTCGAGCAAGATGATATAAGTGAAATCCTCTATCCTCAAAAGATCATGTAAGCCCCAAATACAGGTGTTGACACAAATATCCCTGTTCTAGGTTGGGTATTAAGATGGCCAGGATAATCTTAATCTAATAGAGAGGGCATTCTTGGGGCAGTATACCCATTATCTTCCCAAATTCCCAGCTCCAAAATGGGGCAATAAATTTATATTATATGAGGCAGATGTTGGCAAATGCCTCACTGTCCAATAGGCAAGAAGAAAGAGCGTTTTCCCAACTTAAACTACATACTCCAGATATTTTTAGCCAGCTCATGAAAACACTACACTGCCAAAGCACCAAAATTATCAGCATTTTCTTATTTCAGATAATAAATCATTTCCCCAGAGCTATTATAAATCTTGTAATTTTTAAAGCCTTTTGTGTAACCATTAATTGATCAAGTATTGTTTCCTTCCAAAATTTCTCTAGGGAAATGACCTAATTTGAGGGCATTTACCTTCTTCGGTTTAAAAAGTGGGAATAGGATCAAAATGTTATTTTTTTAAGGCAAAATTTTGCTAATTCGGTTGGTCATTACAAAATGAGTTAAAATGAAATATGAGGCAATCAACATCATTTTCCTAGGCCACTACAGAGCATTTTGTTCCCTAAATGACATACAGAAAAATAAAATAACAACAAAGTATATGTTTTATGTACTACTAAGCATATAGTATTAGGATAATCTATTCCATGCTAAATTGTGCTTCCAGAATTTTAGCCGTTGTGTGTATACTGTCCTTGTGCAAGCCCTACCCAAACGTATATTCTGGCACTAATCTTTGTTCTTATGGCTTCTAAAAGCCCCTTTCATGTATATATCTCTGTCACATCACTTATTTCAGCCTTAAAATCATAATCATCAAGGGACGAAGGACTGAGGGCCTCCTTTTCTCTCAAATGAGTCCTTTAAAATAGTATCTTCCCATCTCATAGCTACTGCACCCTTATCCCACAGTTTCCAGGAGGATAGAAGAGGTTTCTGGTGAGTAATTTGGTCTTGCCATCCTTAAGAAATGTGGTCCATATTCAGGACTTCAATTTCACTGTTTCCACTGAGAGATTTTTGTTCTAAGGCATGCACAGGTACAATAAAGTGGTGAGAGGCACAGATTTGCATTTCAAAGAGATTACAGGCATCATTCACGTGCCTATGCTCATAAATAAAAGCTCAGTGGAGACCAGAAGGCCTAAATCTGTTCCTAGACCAGCTCTGTTGATTAGAATGAGTTCATTTCCATGAGCCTCATTTTCTGCATCTGTACAGCCAAGGATTCCCCTAAGTGATGGCTGGATCTCCACCAAGACAAGCCTCTCTTATACTACCTTCTTCTCCCAAAGTTGCCTAAATGATGGGAAATCCTCTAGACTGTCATATTTTGTTTTAGCCGGCTTCAATGCTTACCTTTCCCCCATTATATCCTTAAATGTAGGTGGGGCCCTTCAATTCTTTCAGGCAATGTTAATTTTATAAAAGTTCTGTAAATGGTTATTTCAATATAATAAAATGAAACAATGAAAGTGTCTAATCCTCTCACTGTGATTCTCTCTGAGAGTGTAAAAACATTTTTTTGATTTTATATTTATAAGTATGACCAGAGCTGATCAGAATAATTCCATATGTGAAATCATTGTGCTTTTTCAATTCTCAGCACTGTGGAAAACTGGGAGGATATTTGCTCTTTTGGAACTAAAGGGGTCCGTGTACTCTTTCAGAGACTATACTCAAAAGAAGTCTAGCTCCTCAGGTCCATCATGACTGAAACAGATGTGAACTCTCCACCTGAAAAACAAATGTGCAGGGGACCGGCCCCATGGCCAAGTGCTTATGTTTGCACCCCACTTCAGTGGCCCAGGGTTTCACTGGTTCGGATTCTGGGCACGGACATGGCACCGTTCGTCAGGCCATGTTGCGGCAGCATCCCACATAGCACAACCAGAAGGACCACAACTACAATATACAACTATGTACTGGGGGTCTTTGGAGAGAAGAAGAAGAAAAGAAAAAAACAGGCAGCTAGGAAAGGCTGCCAGCTTCCAGGAACACAGTGGGGGGCTATAGTCTCGGCTTTGAAGCCTAGCATTTCCATGGAGGTTGCACATGTTCTGGGATATCAGCCCCACCTCCAAAATGTAATGTGTCCAGTGTGAGGCCAATGTCACTGTAGCCAATATGAATAAGCTGCTTTTGGTAGTTTCTATTTTTATTTCGCAGTTGCATTATACCAAAAACTATGTCATTTTAAAGGTCTATTGAGTTGATTAGGGTAAAAAAAATAGCTAAGCTCTTGCTATAAAGACGAAGGTAACTGTGAATAAGGGTTTTCCACATTTACGAAAGCACAGGTATATAAAACCGATTCCCAGGCAGCGACAACACACTAGGATGTTTTTAAATAAATACTAACATAAAAAATGTATGACTCAACCAATCTAAATTAAACTTCCTGCAAGAGAAGCTCATTTAATGAGAGAGTAAAGTATCTAAAATTTGAAATCGAAAATGACTGTTGGAGGAGGTGGCGTATTATATCAATCTTATTTCTTAGCAAATAGTTAATTTTATCATTTGTTACTTTAGCTAAATTAAAAACTATTTAAAGACTATCTCATTATAGCTATCTTTACTTTTGTAAAAATAACCTAAAAGAAGGTTTTAAACTCTTATAAATTTGTTTCAACCTGTGCATGTGTATACATATGTGTCTGTCTGTCTGTATGTGTGTATATATACAGATATATACAAAGCTAATATTTTAAAAAATATATTGACTATTCAAATAATTATCCTAATTTAATTCACATTTATACTTCATGATGCAAGATGATAATATAAACGTTTTTATTCCTCCACCTTAGTTGATTAAGGTCACTCACCCATGTTTCCAATATAAGATTTGTTGATATTGAAAACAACAAATATTACAGAGAAGCTTTTTCTTTGGGAAAGAAATTATAATCCTCATCCCTAAGGACACAAGGACACTAAAACTTGCCTGAGGTATTCTCTCAGCCCACCAATCAGCTTAGACGATTGTGTGCATTTTTTATACAATCTGACTAGCCACAGATCCAAGCCCACGCATCTTTAGGAAACTTTATTTTCCCTACAGTCCTTCATTCCAATGGCTCTGCTATGATTTTGCCTTGAAATCTTCAAAAGAGAGAGAGGATGCCTCAGTTAAAGAAAAGCTATATTAAGCCATTACAAGCAAAGTGTTTTTTCAAGAAATAGGAAAAAATAGATCTTAGGGATTTTTTTAATTGATAGAAAAATCACCTGGATTAATAAACAAATAATGGTTCTACTCACTTGTTTGAAAATATAAAAATAACAATACACAGAAAGCAGCCTGAGTCTCTGACTATAACTGCGGACCAGAACTTCATGAAATCTCAGGGGCTACAGGTATTTACTGTATTCAGGAAAGTGAATTTTCAGCTATTACAGAGAATAAAAATAACTCTTAATCAAAGAACTATGCTACAAAACTACTTAGAATCAACTAAAAATTAGCCCTATATTAAAAAGAGTTGTAAAGGAGCAATTTAGAGATATTTAACCCATAGTTATAGAAAAATATTTAAATAATTGTGTAATTCTAGGAATTTGATCATTCGAGATGAACATATCTTAAGCTCTAAAGGGATGATCAAGAGGTAGGTATAAAAGCTTCAGGCTTATGTAGATTATCAAAGATTTCTCACAAAACTTTGGAGGAGTTGAGGTAAACAGAAAAATGTATATAGAGAAGTTTGGGAGAGAGCAATGAATGCAAATGTTTTACTGAATAGACTCAAAATCGATAAAGTACTATGGAACTTTAGACCCTGCCAGGCCTCCCAGAATCCTAAGTGTTTATTAAATGTGAGATTATAACCATTTACCTCATTTTAATTCTTATTCTCGAAGAAGCACACATTATAGGGCCTTGTGCTTACTTTCTAGGTACCTTGTCAGGGCCTACCCAAGGATGCCTATGCCTTCTGTGAGATGAGATTTCGTAAATTAGCACTTTCTAAAGTCACAGACTCGGCTCACATTCCAAACAGCTTTCATTTTCTCTAATTCTATGTTACTTATTCTGACTCTGCCCGAACACCTCTGTTCTCATGTTTGTATTTATGACTTATCTTTCTGGGCATTTTTTTTGCTTCTCTGTATGCCTGAGTATATGTGGACAGGAAAACGGTCACCGAAAAATGCAGAAGACAGTTAATTGCGGAACTGACAGCTGATTAACTCAAGGCATCTTGATTATTTTCACTAAAATATTTGTGGGCTGATAAACAACTTTCCAAGGAAAGAACACCATTCAGGAACTTGCTCCTCAAGAACTCACTTCAGAAGTATTTTCCCTCCACCAGCCCCTCACCCCATTAGCATCTCTGCTTACCAAACACCGGTTGCCTTGGGCTGTATGAATAAATAAATTTACATAAGCCCTCTGGGAAAATGCTTGTGTACACCTTTAGCTCAGGCCCTGTGGAGTTTTTAAAGCTGGAGGGGATCAGTTAATTGAATGGCAAATCATCTAAATTTTTTAAAGAAAATCCTTCTCACAATCTACAAGGATGCTTAGTTTTCTGTTTTAATGCTCATTCTGCCCTCAGCTTCTGTAAATTTCAAAGCCTATACACTTTCTTCCAAAATTATCTTCATAGAGAGCTAGTATATTATAAATTCTGCTAATGTAAGAAAAATAAGCCAAAGAGTGTGCTATTCGATCATTTTAGTGCAGAGTTTCCATACGAACTCATGAGGTTTGGGGGTAATTACAGATAGATTTCTCCTTTTTGAGAACATGATCCAAATACGTGACTCCCCGTCCGGAAAGCACAATTGCAGTCCTAGCGAAATTAAGGTAAATGGAAGTGAATTCTCTGGTTTTGAATGCGGAATCGATACGTAAGTAGAGTATCATAAATAATCGCAGCTGGTGACTCCCCAAACTCGCAGGGGAGGACACTCTCTCTGGGTTAAAATCCCTAACTTTTTGCTATTCAGTCAGGAAACTATATCTGAGATGAATTTAATTACATTCTCATTTGGAAAATTAATCTAATTCTTCATCTGGAAATTATGGGGGTCCTCACATTTTCCCCATTTAATTCCAACTTTAGAGAACCTGTTTGACCGCGATGATTTACGGCGTCACTGCCGAAACAAAGAGGAGACATTCGTTTTCCAAAACGTTGCCTCTCCTCGAGGTTCCCGGTGATAGTCCCGGAAGCTTTTCCAAGCAATTCCCTGGGCATCTTCAGTTTTTGCCTGAAGTGTACAAGCTTTCAAGGAATCACAACAAAACTTGGCAACACAACTTTGCTTCGACTTCAGGGAGGAGGCAGAAAACCCTGGTGTCCCTCTTTTCCCTCCTCCAACTCTTTTTCTAAAATCTTGACATCCACCGGGTGGAAAAGTAGGTTAATTAGGCAGGAGTCTCTGGCTCGCCCCCGGCGGCGGTTTTCAGGTGGCTGCGAGCCCCGCCGCCTTCCGAGTGATGAAAACGGGAGGGAGGCCGCGCGGGCCGGCTGGCCGCGCACAATGGCGCAATTATTTGTCTAAACTTCCATCCTTCGCGGAGCTCCTGGCATAATTCAAGCGTAATTAGGCCCGTGGAGTTCCCTTTAAAGGCATGACTTTGAGAAGGGAGGGAGGTGTTTATTTACTTTGGGGCTTCACTTCGAGAGCAGTTTCCGGATGAGCTGAAAAATGATTACAGGAGGATTTGCACCATCTGCGTGGAGAGTTCAAAAAGTTGGTCTTCTTGCAAATCCAAGCTTTTCAAACTCTCCTCTCCCCTGCTCCCCTCGTCATCCGCAACCTGGTGTCACAGACTCACATTGAAGAGCCAGTGGCTCTAAAAATTCCATCTAGGAGCTGTGCTCACATGCCTAATAGTCCAAATGCTGGCTCTCACTCTAAATTTTATTCCTCCCATTCAACTACCGTATTTCCCGGTGGCAGGATGAGGACTGGGTCACACCCTCTGCTCAAGTCTCCTTGCCCCAAGTCCAGAACCTCCGCCAACCCCTCGACAGTCGCCATGCCAGAGGAAAAGTTCCTGCGCTGAAACAAACTCAAACCGTCCACCCCCACCAAAAAAAAAACCTAGCTTGAGGCGAAGGCACACTTGGCTTGGTGGGGAGAAGGTTGAGTGTTTTGTTTGTCTACCTATTTTATGATTTTCTTATTTATCTCAAGGTAGTGGAGGTGATGCAGGAAAGACAGTCAAGAAAAGAGGTTCAAAATGGCGCTACAAAGAAGGTGCTGGGTTTTGTCTCTGCCAGCTGGGCTTGGTCCCTTGCTGGGGATGGAGCTCAAAAGGTTCCACTCTACATCGTCCAAAATTGTTGTAAATACACACTCTAAAAATAAACATATATATATATCTAGCCTAGTATCTATCACCTAATATATAATACGTTTCCTACTAGGTAATATTGGTCTCTAAATGCAATTTTGCCATCTCTTAATATATAATATAGTTCCCAAATGGCAATACACATCTACTATAATATTTATCACCAACATACATATATATCGTAATATATAACTTATACCACCTAATATAAATGCATATATGACTTAATGTACTCTTTTAATATATAAAAATAAAATGAAAGTATACATCAATATACACCAAATACTGTGATACGTACTAGGTGAGATA
The DNA here is from genome assembly GCF_041296265.1 of Equus caballus. Lineage (NCBI taxonomy): Eukaryota > Metazoa > Chordata > Mammalia > Perissodactyla > Equidae > Equus > Equus caballus. Next base: position 91,889,905 of record NC_091699.1, read on the forward strand.
ATATGAATATAAAAATATCTATATATAATGCAAATACATATTAATGTTACACCTATGGGCATATGTTGAAGGATGCACGTTAGATGCTAGGATCTGCTGAGAAGCCGCGTTCCACTCCCTCCACCTGTTGTTGAAAAGTCTATGGCGGCCGTAAGTAGGAACCTGGCGCATAGAATCGTTTCTCTCTTTTGCTCTGCACAAGCTCGAGGACTTCCTGTCAGTCCTGTGACCATGGAAAGGGAGACCTCGTTCACACGGTAGACGCGCGGGGTCTGAGCCAACAGACGGAACTCCTGTTTTGAGGAGGCCCTGACAGCCCGGTCCTCTCGAGAACTCCCTAGAATTTCAACTCGCTACAGCTCTGGGGGGAGTCTGGGTCCGGCTCCAACCTGAGGACCTTAAGTCCTAAATCCGCTCGCACAGAGGCCGGACCTCTGTTCTCCAAACTCGCTCTCCTTGCAGTGTCGTCATCGCCCCCTACCCACCCACCCCCCGCAGATCTGGTCCCCTCGGAAACACTTCTCTCCTGGCCTCGGCAGGAGATGCTGGGGGAAGCGCAAAAGGAGAATTAATAGTATTTTCCTATTAGCCGATTTCCATTCTCAGGGTTCTTAATTCTGGCCTTTTCTAGGCGCTCTTCTGCGCCAGGAAAAGTTAGATTTTGCCAAACGCGCCCACACACGGGAATCTTGACCACTCGGAGGAACGGAAAATTCGTTAATTCTGAGAGGCTTTTTGGGAAAGAAGTGGAGTAGGAAGGGACCGATGCTGCACTAGAAAAGCTCAAGCGTGAAGCTCCGCGGCCGGCGCAGGCGGCCTCCGGGACCGGAGGGAGCGAAGCTCGCGCTGAACCGGCTCGGCGCGCCCCCACCTGCCCGGCGCCCGGCGTGGAGAGCGTGCGGGTCTCCGCGCTGTACTGAGACCATACCCTAACGTCTAGAAAAACTTGGTGGAAAGAATTTGATGAATGTGTCTAATTGGTTTAACCCGCCATCTATTCACGAGAAGAAAAGCTCCATCATTAGACTTAATTACGTTTTTTTTCAAGTCTCTGCCTTTAACGATCATAAAAAACGTGAGGGCCAACACCGGCATCTGCGTCATTCTAATTACCCTGTTTATTTGTCGGGGACATGGCAAAGTTACCCAATATTTTCCCACATCCCTTCCAACTCATGGGGGAGGCCCGCGAGCAGGGCAGGCTGGCGTCCAGCCCGGAGGACAAGCGCAGCGTTTGGAGAGTTGAGGCTGAGCCGCGTGGCGCGGCTTCCAGTCTCTTCTGCCGCGCGCGCCCCCAGCGCCAGCTCCTTGAAGAATTTGCACAACCGCCTGAGAAATGATTTGCCATCGGATTTGTCCTCGGCAAATGTCTCACCGAACAAAAGCAAAACCCTGAAACTTGCCAACTAAATGTTATGAAAAGAAGGCTAATGAAAAGCTTCTACAAGCTGACCGTTTTGGGGAGGCTCAGTCGCCGTGTATCTGCCCCCGGGCTCTGCATTGGGAGACAGGAACAGCGCGCTTGCCACATTCCCTCCCCAGCGGGCCAGAACCTGAAGGCAGGCTCCCACCTTCCTTCGGAAGTTTCCTTTTAATTCCTAGAGTTTTCCTGGTCCGGCAAACAGGAAGACAGACTTTCTGGAATCCGGTAGTTTGTTTGAGGTCCCCCGCCCGCGCAGCCCAGCAAGTCACACACAGCAGCACACCACCGGAGCCGACGTCGGAGAGCTTAAAACTCAACCCTTCTCCGCGCTAAAAACTTAGAAGATTAAGCTTCGACGGCTGGGACCTCGACGCTTACTTCTGCACTTGGACTCAGGAACTCAGTAGCTTCTGCTGCTCACAACTTTAGCTCTGAGTTGACTCTCCGCTATTCTCTCTGTCATTTACAAAAAAAGAAAAATTAAAAACAATTCAACTTCTTGTGCATTGATGGAGAGGTGGCTGGAGCTTGAGTCCTTGAAACCCTTGGGTCTGAGTCAAAGGCTTTTATCCAGTCAGGCCCTCCAGGTTTTTTCAGCAGCAACTTCCTGATAGTGTTTTAAAATTTTGGTATGATTTTTACCTCCAACTTTCTGAAGTCAGGAGTTCACTAAATAAAAAGAATAAAAGAGAAGCCACCTAAGCCGGATGAACAATGTTACTGTCCAACGTCTGGCAGATACTTGTTACTCAACATGGAATTTAAGATTTTTTTTCTAAATAGAGAAAAGAGGCAATGAGGGAATTCGTGCCAAACACCAAGAGAAGAGCAGCCAACTAATTTCCTTTTTTCCAGAGCAAAGAGGCAAGTGGCCAGCTATCTGGCAAGTGCCATTAGCCACAACTGGGAGCTTGGGCACAGCTCTGGTTTGAGGCAGCCCAAGCTTGGCTCTCTGAGGATCTGAGCCACTCTGTAGACTTTGGGCTCAGTGAGGGCCTGAAAAGCAGACCCCGGCAGCTGGACAAGCTTCCAGTGGGCCACTCAGCCCATAATTCTGAGAGGTGTGTCCCACAAATCCCTCTGCAGTGGGGGCCACAGAGAGTGCATTTGGGCAGAGACATCCCTGTACTTCGATGCGGGCTAGCTGCTCTGCAGATTTCCCCTCAGCCCACACCTCTGGGCTTGGGCTTCAGGAGGGAAATTCACTTCACCCTAGCCAGTTAAGGGCCTTCGGCACCGGCTGAAGTCATGGGCAGTTCTGGGAGTCGGAGCCAGACAGACCTAGTCAATCTTGGCCCCACCCCCTTCCCAGTGCTTTCAGCGCAGCCGTCGCACTCCCCACACTCCCCACCCTTGCCCGGTGAAGGGGGCAGGAGTCTTGAGGAGAGGGTGTTGGAATTTCATCCTTAGGAGAAACGCAGGTCTGCAAGGAGCCACCCAGATAGTTGAACCCTGGGGGCATTTCTGTCCCCTGAGTGAGCCACCAAGACCCAAGGCCACCTCCCCTACTCACAGCTCTGGAAAGGTACTGCCCTGGCCCCTGGCCCCCCTGACAGCATCGAACACACTCACCAACTTCTCTGAGACAGACAACTAGGGATAAACCAATACCTGTAACAAGATCATTCTTGCTCTCAGTTTTGTTGCAATTTCCAACCTCTATTCTTTTGTTCTGTGATGATGTTCTGCCCATCCTCATGCCTAGGAAGTATGGAGTCTTTTTTCTTTGCCCCCACCTTTCCCCAGGTTCTGGACTTTTTTTGGCCTCCATTACTTGAGGAGAAAAATTGTCTGGAGAGGAGGGGAGAGACAGAAGAGAGGGTCTGGTGGCCCGGATGGTGCTGAGAGGGTGGGGGATACATTCCTCCTGCCCTGGTCTGTTTTTGTGCACAGAGTTGGCGCTGGGGCAGCAACAAGGCTCCAGCCCTGACTGGACAATGGGCAGCTGGACAGCTGTTGCAGCTACCAAGGGGCCCCTCGGCCATGACACTGTTGACTTAGTGTCAGGCTGCCCCCAGGGTGCTTGTGGCCAGGCCAGACACTGATCCCACCCTGGGAACAAGCTTTCTTCCCTGCTCGGTACACACCAGCCCCTGCATGTTTGCAAACAACTTAATTGACTTCTCTAATACACATCTGCTGGAGAAATTGAAGGGGAGACACTGGGGCAAAGGCCTGTAGCCTCTGGAGGCTGGGCTCCCCACGCACGCACGCACGCACGCATCCAGGCTGACTGTCTTCGCTTCTTTCCAGAGGAAGCAGAGAGTCTCCAGCTTTTGAAGATTTACTGTTTTAATTTCTCAGCCACAAAGTCCAGAGAAGCTGGACAGCAAGCCCACAAGCCACTTGAGAGATGTGAGCAGCCCTTCTCAGAACACTGGGGTTCACGCCAACATGCGCGCGCGTGCGTGCACACACACACACACACACATACGGGTTGCAGGCCAGGCCAGAGAATTCTCTTCGCGCAGGTGGAGAAGGCATTCCCTAGGACTGCTTGCTGCCTGTCTGTTCCTTTGCATGCTCTTCCACTGATACACCCGGGAATTTCCATCCCTGACTTTCCACTTTGCTTTAGGTTGAAAAAGAAAAGTGGAAGTCAGCTGGTCGAGTATCTAAAAAACACTTAGAATTTGTTTCTTAGACTTGCAGATTGAGGGGCTGTCAGGCAAAGAGATGCCTCACTTAGCTGGGTCGCCCCCAACATCTTCCCCTTTGGGAGGCCCTCTCCTGGAAGAGCTGCCAGGAACCCACATCTGCAAAGACAACTGTTGGGGCCGCCCCCCAATTCCTGGCGCCAGGGTGTTCTACATCCTACCCAGCCCATATCTGGCCTAGAGATCCTGCTGTCTCCTCCCCACACCAGAACTGCCACGCTGAGCTTGGAGAGTGCCCTGAGCTCAATTTGGTGAGGCATCAAGCCAGCCGGACACAGCTTCCCTTCTCTGGATTTCAGCGGATCCCATTTTTCCTAAGTGCCCCCGTATAATCGAGGGTGGGACGAGCTTCGCCAGGAGCTCCTTCTATGAGGAGGGCCGGGCTGACACCTCCGCTGAGCCTGCTGGAGAAGAGGGTTGGAAACCGGGCTGGGGCAGAGGAAGCCGAGTTTCTGGTGCCCCCACTCCTCCTTTCATTCCCCTTCATGACATTGTTCACAATGACGGTCTAGTTCAGATATGACGAGGCCAGCACCTCCCTTGAAATGGAAACAGAAGACTGAATAAAGAAGAAAAAAGTACTTTGTAGTCAGCATCGTCCATCTTTAATTCAGAGACGCATCTATACTCCCGGGAGCTCTGCCTTTGATCTCTTTGATTTTTTTACACCAGATCTGTTATGGACTAAAATTCCTAGGTTTTCCATAGAAACATCTCCATTCCTTCGGGATATTGATGTTTTCTTCTTCCTGGGGGTTATGATATGGTAAATCAGATTCAGAAAAGAAGGGACAATGCCAGCATTCATAGGCCTGGGGTGGGGTTTCTCTCAGCCTTCCGCCTCCCTCTCTCATATTCTGCCTTCTCTTTCCCTCCAATTCTCTCCCGTTCATTCATATTCCTTCTCTCTCTCTCTCCCCACCTCCTCTCCTTCTTCCTTTCCTCCTCCTTTCTTTCTCTCTCTTATTTTCCCCCGTTGTTCCCGGGGAACCGAAAGAGGGTTGTGATTCTGGTCTCTTCAAGCCCTTTCAAGCGCCTTCAAGTTTCGCGGCGGCAGCAGCAGGTTGCGTTGCCATGGAGACTGTACTGTATGGCGGCCGCGGCCGCAGCTCGAATCCCCCGAACAATGCCGCGCCGAGTGCAGGTTTCTCGCCCTTTTCCGTGCACTTTTCCCTTCTAATGGGGCTAGTGGCCTCAAATGGGCACTGCATCTTGACACGACAACAATCCCTACTCCCCTCCTTTCCCCCCCTCCCCTGCTTTTCCTTCCTCCCTCCACCTCTTTGATCTATTAAAAATCAAAAGAACAAAGTCACAGAGGAAAGTTGGGTTTTGTTGTGGCTGCCACTGCACAAAATGGGACTCTTCAAACAGAGTGTGGTGGAACCGAAGTCTGACAATGCTGATCCAGGATTGGTTGTAACTGCGGGTCAAACCGGACAGCACTAGACAAGAGCACTCAAATTATCACCAGGCCCGCCAAGGGGCAGACAGCCTCTCGGTCCCAAACTGGCTGCAGCTGGGACCTTCTGGTGGCCAGAGATGCCAGAGTCAGGTTCCAAGTGCAACACGGTGAGATCAGGGTTCTGAAGAGGGCCCCCAGGTGAGGAGCCACAAGGCCCCAAAGCTAGAATATCTGGTCCATCTCAAATCATCTTATAAAGCCCCTGCATGACACTGGACTCTGCCCAGATCTGGACACGCTTCAGCTTTTTCCACAGTGCTTTGCACACAGCAGGTGATCAATAAATAATCGCTGGTTGTCATAGCTGCTGGTGCATTGCCAAACCCTCCGCTAGGGGGCAGGAGAGGGGAGATTACCCAGCCAGGAGGCCGTGGTTAGATACCACAAGTCAAGAAAAAACCGACAGCCATACTTCACCATAAAGCATGATTAGATGTTTGGGGGAAATGCCAAACCATCTGTAAACAGACACTAAATTCAAGGAGTTTTTCCAAAGTGACAGTAACATTAACATTATCATTATGGTTAGATGTTATTTGCCACAGTACCTTTCTGGTAAGACCATTTCTGAGTAAACGTATCTGGGCCATTTTCCCAAAAGCAAGACCCTGGTAAGATCCTCAACCTTGAGATACTTGGAGCATTTCTTTAGATAATAGATTCATCACCCACAACTTAAATATAGTAGCAATATTAATAAACTGGTTACCTCTGGATCTAACATGCAGACCACACGTTTATAGACTGGTTTTTGTCCCAATGGATTTTCTATTTAGATAGCAGGAAACGCAAATAGATTTGCGTTACATTGATCTCAATTTCAAGTTAATAAGAAAACTGGATTGTATATACTTCAAAATTTTACTCAGTTTGGATTCAACATTAAGTATCCAATTCCTTTGGCAACCTCTGGCTTTTCTATATTAAAAAGCCCCAATTGGAAGTAAAATTGGATAAAAGCTCCAATTTGAAATGAAATATAGAATAATATACAGAGATCTTAAAGTGGGATAAAGGAAAACAAGACTAACTTAAAACCTTTAAAATCTGGATAACGGGATTGTTTTGGTTTTGTGATGTCTATCCAAATATTTCTCCAGGAGCTGGTGCGCTGATCCCTGGGAACATTTTAGTAATGTCTGTAATGTTTTTGGCTAAAGTACAACTAAGAAAATGTGCTAGCAAATGGACATTTGACAAGGTTGAATTTAATTTTTTTTTCAAACCAGGAAAACAGCTACGCATTACCAAAATTCTAGTCATTTTTAACAACAGAATTATAAGAGAAACATGTTAATGCAATTACATTTTTCCTAAAGCATATTAGAACAGTATAATTGTTTGTAATATGAAGAGAAAAGAGAGGAAATTTTCAGACGTTGAACTACTGCTAAGGATTTGTAAATATGGAACAGGTTGTGCAAACACTGGCCAAGATCTCAGAACTCGAATTCCTAGATTCTAATCTCCAAAGGCATACTAGAAATTTCTGCCCTGCTCACAAAACTTAGAGAAAATGAGATTGAAAACTGGTGGCAAAATCAGCCAGGAGACAAGTATAGATATTCTTGGCCAGGATTTGGAATTTATATTGTCAAGTAAACTCAAATATAAAAGAAAGAAACTATTGTCTAGCATCATGATTGTGTATGGTATATGTTCTCTACCTGGTTAAGCATATCACATAGACACACACACACCCACACACAAAAAAGTTGAATTTAAGGAATTTTAAACTTTTGTTTTTTATGTTTCTCCTTCTTTATACATGTACCTTTGCAGTTCCAAATAAATTAGGAAAACCATTCCCTAGACAATTGAAAAGGCAGAACATGACCTGGCCAAAAGTTTCTGGGCCACCTTCCAGCCTTCAAGAAGGACTGAAGGGAGAGGTCTGTGAGCCTCTTCACCAGCAGATGGAGAGGGAGCAGGAAGTAACCATGGTAACCACTACCCAGGCTAGAAAAGGTGGTTCTGTAGAGCAGGGGTCCTCCTGTCTGTTTCGAATGAAGTCTAATCACAAAGGTAGTCAGCAAACTCTCTAACACACACACCCCAAGGCTCACAAACAACAGACCTACCCAGAGTGACTAGCACTTTCAGTGACCCAAGACCCGATTCCCCCAACTCTAAACACCATTAGCTTTATGAAAAATTGTCAGTGAGGGCTTAGGAAAAGACGTGTCCTGGACCCAACCTCCTTTCTTTCTCCCTTCCTTTTGTGGATAAAACCCTAACAATGGAGATGATTTGGCCATTTTCTGAGAAACTAAACACTCACCAGAATGAATCTATACTTCGAAAGCATCTTCTGGCTTGGGAAATTTTTAGGGCACTATTCCCATTTAGGCAGCATCATTCTGCTCCCTAACTTCTATGTTCTTTGGACCTCCCTATCACTTCACACTACTGAGACTTGTTTAAATTTCCTCAAAATGTGGTCCCAGAGCAGCAGCCTTGGCACCACCTGGGAACTTGTTAGAAATGCAAATTCTCAGGTCCCACCCCAAGTCTACTGAATCAGAAACTCTAGGGGTGAGGGCCAGCAGTCTCTGGTTGTTCTAACAGACTGAGTAATTCTGAAGCTTGATGAAGTTGAATAACCACCAGTTTAAAGGACCCTACCACCCACACTGTTGATGGAAATGCTACACTTCTGAGTTTGTGTCCCTGAAGTCTGGAGATAAATCTGGAAGAGAGTCAAGGAAAAGCTCTCTGAAGCTGAGGACTGAGAGAGAGAAGTCAAATCAGAGGTTCTGACTCCAGTCTGTGCTGGCCCAGCCCAGGGCACTGGGGAGAAACTTCTCCAGTTCCCAGACCCAGGTGGCTGTGACTGTGAGCCCTCAGGGGTGATAAAGGTAAAGGGGAGGCAGCCATGTCCTCTCCTTCAAAGAGAAGTCCAGAATCGGGGAGGGGGAGATGGGCGGAAGCTGTGGAGGGAGAAAGGGTCAGAGGGGAAGAGGGTGGAGGCTACATTCTCCAAAACAGACAGAGGAGTTCAAATACCACCAGGCAAAAGGCAGTCGGCGCGGGTGGCAGGTGGGCGTGAGTGAGAGTAGGAGTCCAAGTATGGGGTATGTATGAGGAGTGTGGGAGAGGTGAACATGGTGGATGTGAGAAGTAAGGGGGATGCCAGGAGGCGTGTGAGGAGTGTAGAGGAGGAGGAGGTGTGAAGGCCTGAGGGGGAGTGGCTGGTGTAAAACCATGGGGAGAGGCGGAGATGTCAGAACTTGACGGGGGCTGAGAGAGGATGGGTAGTGTAACAGGATGTAGGAGTGAAGAGTTATGAGGTCGTAAAGGGTATGAGGAGGTGAGAGAATTAAGGAGGGTGGAGGAGACCTGAGGGGTTTGTGGGTTTGTGTAGGTTTGTGTAGGAGTGGAAGGAGGTGAGAGGGAGAGGAGGTAGGAGGGGACAGGAGGGGCTGTCGAAGAGTGCGAGGAGGAGGGGCTGAGCGAAGGGTTGGGGGAGTATGGAAGGGAGAGAGGAGGTGAGCAAACCAGGTGGGAGAAGGTGAGTGGGAGGGTGAAGCCCGCAAGGGCATCCCCTGCTACTGCAGAAATGCACACTGAATAGGGATCAGATAAGTGTGAGCAACAGAGCTGGAGCTGGGAACACCTCACCCCTGGGCCCTTGCTCCCCCACCAGCCTGCTTCCAGATAAATCAGAGAATGAGCCCCCACCCCCGCAGACGTTCACTGTGCCTGCCACGCTTGTGCTCCCTGTGGGGATCCTCTAGCCGCAGTCACATTAACACAGCTATGCCCTACTGGCAAATTAAGGGACACCTGCAGTGCCAGGTGAGAACGTGGTTCCCACACTGCTCAGGTGTGGGCACTTTCCCAGGCCCTGCACCACCCTCTGATGCCTTCACCTCGCCCTCCCCCTAACCCTGAATTCACACTTTCACAAAAAAGAGGATTGAGGTGGGGGCCAAGGCTTCCCGAAGTCTATTTTCCATGACTATCCATGGGGACAATTTCTAGTATCCAGGTCCTGAACTTCCTTAGTGAAGCTTGGCCTGGCCCCTTCCAAATGTCCTCTGGAACCCAAGCCCTGCTCAGCATTGCCCCAGCCTCCCCGTTCTCTTTGCCAGCGGGAGGTAATTAGGGCCTGAGGTTGGATGCAATAGGCATTGGAAATTGGAGCACAATCTTTTCGATCAGAGATTGTGAATTAAAATGGAGGTGAGAAGGACTCTCTTTCTCTGTCCCAAGAAAACCTAGAGTTGTCACCAACCAGGGAAGAGCTGGTCTCTAGCACAGCTTGGCTATTCACGAGCTCAAACATAATGCCTGGAAGTGGCATATTTGGGCTATTCCAACTTAAGTTCCGTAATTAAATTAAAATCACATGCCTCCAAATCATCTCAAAATTTTCATGTGCAGAGTAGTAAGGAATTTAATAGCAAGTAATTGTTGAGGATTATTAAAAGAATGTAAGTGTATCTACATAAATTAGAGGGAAAGAATTACCTTTGATGGGATAGAATCGGAAGAAGGTCCAGGGTGTTCTCTCTAGCACTCGAAACCTACCTTTACTTCTTCAATTTAATTTTACTTGCGTAGTGAAATATAAAATTTCACAGATGCCAGTTTGCAATAAAGTCGGAAAGAAAATCGTTAGCATAGAGGTTAATGTATACTATAGAGTCATCTAAAAGATTCTACAGTTTTTGGTGTCAGCTTAACGCAATCATTTACCTTTAATGAATGTTAATTTCATATGCAAATCATTTCCGCAGAGATTTGTCTCACTCAGCTCCTAAGAATAAATGTTACCTTAATTTTTCAAATATAGTTAAAAACTAATATTTTTACACTTTTTGCTCTAAAAAAATTACTATGAAAGTTGATTATTTCCAGAAATGATAAAATATTTTTCTCTTTTCTTCTCCATTAAAGTTGTGTTATTCATTTGAATAAGAATAGTTTGGGCAGCTATGCTGTGTCTTCATTTGTATTAGTAAATTACTATATGTCCTCTTGAACACTGATAGATAAAACCACCTACAGATTTGACAGCATAAATATTTAATACCATTTTAGCTTTGGCCAGAAATATGCACAATTTCTAGACGTCTGTCAGTAGTAGATCAAATTAATCATCTCTAATCTTCAATTTGATTCACTATAATTGAATAATTAAATGAATACATGGACTAAATACTTGAATCATTGCTATCTAGGATACATGTGAAATATGTTTTATATAGTACTTAGTTATTTTTGTAATTTGATGTGTTTTATTAAAATGTGTCTATTTCAAACTAAGCATTTTGCAAATTTCTCAAATCCTTAAACTGATTTTTACAATAGCTAGACTTGAATCTAAGTCCCTTACATTCATCAGCATGGGTTGTGTGTTCTAGGTCCCAATTCACCCATAAACTTGAAGAAATTCCATCTACCACAAGCGCAGCTACAGCACAGCTAGAAACCTACCCCTGCCTTGCTTTCTCCACATTACTGCCAAATTTCTCAGAGAATAAAGCCCTAAAATGTGCATCTCTATAAGTTTAATTCTTAAATTCTTTAAAAGATTGGGGGATAGTGAGAAGGGGCAGAGAGAGAGAAGAGAATACCTAGAATCATTTTCCTTTTAAATGAAACAATTGTTTAAAAATAGTTAAGATGATTATAAGTTTAATAAAATGAGCAAATATCCTCTGAGAATGCACATATGATTTCTGTGCATATCCAGTTGCCTGCATTTCTAAACCTAAATCCAAAATACACAGGCTACCATTCATGTAGTTTTCTGTCAATCTTACAAAACTGTTTTGAAATAGTTCATACCTGCCACATTATAAACTAAATAATAAGGGTAAACTAACAAATCTGGTCTGTTAATTGAGAAAATTTTAAGGGGAAATTATTGAAAAGTAGATGTAGTCTCCTTAATTTTCATCTGTATCACTTATGTTTACTTTTCTTACAACCTCTCCATATTACAATTTTCTGCAAGCTGCTTGTGTGAACATTTATCTTTTCTTTTGCATTCTTGGGTTGTTGTTCATACTTTTCTGCCACTTTGATGCTACATCAAAATTCTATATGGAATATAGCTTTTGTTAAACAAACTTCCCCCTGCTCTGACCCATAACCCACCAGGAAGAGGGCAAATTCTGACCCGAGAACAAGAAAAGGGGCTTCCAAGGGAAGCTTGGCCGCAGCAGTGACTCACCTTCCCTCCACCTGCAGATGGTTAAAGGGAGCCTGAGGGAAACCTGGCCAAGGTTTGGAGCAACCACAGTGGTTCTCAGACCCTTGAATCTTCATCCCCAGGCTGTGGCTTGAGTTGGTACTGCCCTGGTCAAATGCATCGTTTTGAAACAAAGAAAGTAAATACTCCTCTTTCCCAAAGGAGCGACACTCCCTAAAGGAATACTGTTTTTCTTAATTTGTCCTCCGTGTCTCTGCAGTCTGGTCTGCCCCAGAAATTAAGCCCTGGAAATTGGTGAGGTTTTCGCCACCTTGCTGGTAATGAAAGGAATGTGGAAAATTCTGAACCCAGCTAGAAACCACAGCCAAGGGAAGTTCATTTTTTTTCCTATGTCAAAGTTTAGGGAAAGGCAGCCCTGCCCTTTAAATCATTTCAGATCTACAGTGCAGAAGTTAAAAAGAGGGTTTAAACCAATTTTAGATTTTCACAAGATGTTCTTCTCCTCCTGCTAAAGTATTTAGTTTTATTGGAGGAAGCATTCAGAATCATAAAACTCAGGAATAGGAAAACTTCCCAAGTTCCACAGGGTTCCCAGGACCCTGAGAATCTCTTGACTCTTCTGGTCCCTCCAGGAACAAGAAATCCTCCAGGATCTTCGAGTTCATTTCCCAAACCTCCCTATTACTGGTTTTCCTGAGCATGAGTCCCTCACAGTTCTCCTCACTGTTCCTCTCTCTTCCTTCATTCACTCCCCATCTTCACCGACAGTCGTTTGTAAGGGAACTACATTCTGTGTTCATTTAATCAAACAAGAATCTGTTGACTCCCCCAAACAAAAACTTTTCTCCACTTCCACTTTTGTTTCCTGGTCATCTTATCAACTTTCTTGAAAGAAAGAAAAAGACCAGAGAGAGATGTGTATCCCACATCTAAATTGTCTTCTATTTAAGCAGCAACTAGCAATCATCCGACATTAATTTATACGGTTTGTACAAATACCTAAGCTATTTAAAAGGCTGCTCTGGGTCGTGTGTGGCAGGGAACATCTATCTGGTGAATAGGCAGTGTCACACGGTAGCATGCTCCCTTGTCAAGGCCGATTGTGTTTTAGGCAAACATTTGCGCAAACATAAAGGCAAAGGTCAAGGACTGTTCAGTCCCAGTATGTGCTAATTCACCTAGCGAACCAATGGGGCAAAAGTTGCATTTTATATGCTAGCCCCGCCAGACCCAGGAGCAGGAGTCGCGCCTGCTAATGAACAAAATCGCCTCCGATGAGCGATCAGCTCTCTTGTCAATTTCTCTCCGGCTGCCTAGTCAATTTCTCTCGGCTCCTCAGAAATAACTGGCAAAGACGTGTTTGCCAACATCTGGATCAGCTCTGTCCAACCTCTAGCGCAGCACTTGTTTCTTCCACGTTCCTGATAGGAGAGAACTAATAATAAAAAAATAACATCTGGCTCACGGCGGACGCTCGCAGGTCGCTGGTTAGTGCTTAAATGAACGACCGCTTAGCACGGGTGCCTAAAACTCCATGCCACGAAATACACAGCAGACCAACAAAATTATTCAAACCACAGAAGCGAATCCCAGAGCCGAGGGTTAGCGGCAGGAAAGTGCATATAACTACGAGGTTGTAATACATGTCTGTGGAAACGGGTGCGCGCGCGCTGGGAGTCGCCTTTCGAGTTTCTTTGGGGCCACTTTCCTACAATTCAGCGAACAGGGGGCATCGCTTTCCAGTCAGATATGCCTCTCTCACTGATATGACTACACCATCTCCCACAGGTCACCTAGTTATTTTCCCACTCCCTGAAAAAAGTACAAACGATTTCGAGTGGATATCAACTTCAGCAACTCGAAAGTGGAATATTTTCAGGGTTAAACAGACGCGCGCGCGCTCCAACCCGTAGGGTTTACTTTGCATCAATAATCATCTGGCGAGAACCAATGGCTGAGTTTTTCCAAATCTTCCATTTAAGCGAAGAGTTTTTTCCCCTGATAAACCCGAGGATCGCAGCTGTGCGCGTCCACAAGCAAGTAGTTTGCACGTGCAAAATTCATTCCTGAGAGTCAGGCGAGCCCCTGGCTCAGCTGCGGAGCGGCGCGGCGCTCGCCTGGGGCTAGAGTCCGGACTTGTTGCCTCTGCGGCCCGAGCGCGGCTCTCCACACCCGGCGCCCAGGGCTTGCGGGCCTCTGGGACTGTGCTGGCCGCGCTCGGAAGAAGGCGCCTCCGAGTAAAACACACGCAAAACCAGAGCAAAGTCGCAGGAGGCAGCCATCCGGCAGGGAGCCTGGAGTTACTTTCTCATCCCTAAAAGCAACAGGAAAACTCTCCCCAAGTGCATTTTCACTGCGTTCCAAAACCAAAGAGAAAACAGGAAAAAAAAATGCAACTTACCCCGACCTGCCACAATACTACATTTTGAGCGTCCTTTTAACACTGATTCTTCATTTAGTGCGGCAGCCTTTTCTCTCCTCTTGCCAGAAACCAACTTTCAAACCGCTTTTTTAAAGAGGTTTAAAAAAGCAAAAGAAAAACAAAACTAAATTAAAACTAAATAAAACCGGGTTTTACCCTTCTCGCATCTTACCAACTAGAATCTGCCTCAAATACTTCTTCCTTCATTCTTTCTTTACCAAAATTCCCTAAACACCACCTGGGCAGCTTCGCAAGGCTTAAAGTTTGTGTGGTTTGTGTGCGCAAGTGTGTGTGTGAGTGTGTGTGTATGTGCGGGTGTGGGAGTTAGTTGCTTTTAAAAAGACGTCGTTGTCATTCAGAGTAATAAAAGTGTGGCCCTCATCTTTGGGTGTGGGTTTTTACATGCACCTCTCATTTCAGTTAACTTTTTTCGAGCTGAGAAAAGCTGCTAGCTTACTTTCGGGAGACTTTGCTCGTTATTCATCTGTTTAGTCGCCTCAGAGGCACAAAAGCGGATCCGCGGCGTTATGAAAAATGGCCTGGGCGCGGAGAATGTCACAGTGGTCGGCGTATTATTTTAGCCTTCTTAAAAAAAAAAAAAAAACTCAGGGAAAGTTTGCTTTTGATGAATTCAATAAAAGCGAAGCTGCAACGGAAGAGATTTTCAGCTAAAATCATACAGCATGGGGCAGAGCTTAAAACAGCCAGATGGCCAAAGGTAGAGAGACCCTCTGAGTTTCAAAACCCAGATCTAGAATTCCGCTGGCTGAGCTTCTTAGCTTATTTAATCCCGCGTGTATCTTTAATTTTTTTTTTCAATTATATTCCCAGCTCTTTTTTCAACCTTCCTTTCGGTCCCCCACCCCGCTCCCCACCCCAGAAGTTGCTGGTAAGACCCCGTCTTGGGATTTGCAGAAGTCACTTTTCAATTTCCTCTTTGATAATAGAGTTAAACTTTCCAGCGCGCGGCCCGGAGCGAAGCAAACTAAAGGCGGTAGGGCGGCTCATCAAGGCCGTCGTCAGGTTCTTGGTTCAAACGCCGCAGCCTTTGACGTCTTGGCTAAGGCTTGAAGTCAAAAGCTAAGGCTTTTGAATATAAGGACAAATATATTCATCTCACCCCTCCTCCCCACCACAACCAGGGACAATCAGAAGAGTTTGGTTCACCCTCAGCCTCGCACCCTCATGGACCCCTCTCTTGAGATCCCAACCCGCAGAGCGTTGTATTCCCGGTAAATTTCTTAGTGATTCCTTTAACATTCTTAGGGGTCAGAGAGGCATAGACTGGGGTGGCCACAGCAGCCCCATCCCGACTTCGGAATGGGAGTTTTGAAATTAATATGCATCCTATTTGAGCCAAGTTCTTGGAGTCAGATGTTGGCTAAGCAGAGAAATGGGAGAAGGAGGGAGTAAAGAAGGATGTCAGGATTTAGCACCTGGGGCTCTTCCTCTGGAGATGGGGGGAGGGTCCGAAGCCATCCAGGGTCCCAACCCTCAGCGCCAGCCCTGACAGGATTTAGTTGGGTCTGAGAGTTCGGTCACCGCCTCGGGGGAGGCCTCCAGATGTACTCCAGCTTTGCCGACTGCAGCTCTACAGGATGGGAAACTGGGTGTGGTGCAGGGGGCGGTTTTCAGAAGGATTTGGCGATCTGGGCCTTACTGGCCCAGGTCTAAGCCCAGAAGACACCCCCCCACCCACCCCCACCCCGCCAATTGCAAGAGGTTGGGGACACGGGTGAGAAAGAGGACAAAGAGACCGGGAGAGCAAGGATTAGCTCAGAGATGTGTCGACTTCGGCGAGCCTGCGGCTGGCGGATAAAGGGGAGACAAGATGCGAGCTGCGTCGGCTTCCTAAAGGGGAGAGACAGCCCCAGGAGAACCGAGGGCCCTTCGGCGGGCAGCGCGTTGCTCCAAGCACCTGCTCTGCCACTTCTTGGCCGAGGGACCCTGCCCAAAGTCTTCTAAGCACCCCAACCCTCTGTGGCCCCATCTCTAAAATGGGCACAAAAATAGAAGCTGTTTCAAATGGGTTTTTTCGTTCTTTCGTTTTAAATAGGACTGTGACTACAAAGCGCCTCTAGAAAGGGCACAATAAATGTTCGCTGATGTGTTGTTGGTGTTACTGCGGTAGTTTTTACTGTAAACGTCGACGGAGCCTTTGCCCCGACGGCACCTCGAAGCCCGGGCTCCCGGCAAGCGGCCTCCGGACCCGCGCCCTCTCTCCGGGCCCTGAGATCCCGAAGCCGTCGGTCCCGGGATCGGACGGCGTTCCCCCGGCCCGGGGCGCTTGGCCGCGGTCCTTTCCGTGCGCGGGGCTGCGGGACCCCCGGCGTCTAGGGGACGGAGCCTCCGCGCGCGGGGCTGGAGGGGACTTCTGGAAAAGACGGGGCGCTCGCCTTTCTAACCTTCTGGAAGTGAAGGGAAAACGACCTGGGGAGGGGAAGCGGAGGAAGAGGCGGGCGGCCCCGGCTCCCCGAGTTCACACCCGGCTCTGCCCGCCCGAGGGCTGGCTGCAGAGGATGCCGGGAGGAGAGCCCTGCCTGCCCCGCTGGCCGTGGGAGGGAGGGGAGTGCGGGGCCCGAGCCGGAATCGCGGCCCGCAATCGCCCCCGACCCGGGAGGACCGAGGCGCAACGGCTGTTCGGCATCCCAGCCGCACCTCCGAAAAACGCTGTCAAAATCCATGCCCCCATCTTATGCGACCAGTGCGCTCGGTGGCACGTGCAGGAGGAGCCCTGTGGCCGCCGCTTGGAGTTGCCCACTTCTCTGCGATGTGTGAAGGCGGAGGGTTGATTCCGGGTCTCCCTGGGGCTGAGGAGCCAGAGGGGACGAGACTGCTCTCAGGATTTTGCCGACCTCGGGCTTCTCGAGCCTCGGCCCCCGTGAGAGCGCTGCCCACACCCGAGTTCCGTGTGTTCAGGTCCCCCGCGTCCCCACGAGAGGCGGGGGCCACAGCCCAGCTCCGCCCGGCTCTCGGACTCTCCGCCTGCTCCTGCGGGGGCGCTGGGGTCAAGGGCGCTGGCTCAGGGCGCAGCCGGCCCCCACCCCACTCCCCGCCGCGCCCAAGGCTGCTGCTCGGGCAGTGACTGCGTTTCCAGCACGTGTCGCCTGGAATATTCTACACCCTCGAAAGGGGATGAGAGAGGAATGCGCTGCAGCTGATTTAAATAACTGTCCTAATAGATCCGTGACCTTCTGGGCTGACGAGTTCTTATGATTAACGAATGGGCTTTGTTTTGCGCTTTACAATTACAGTTAAACTACTGGGGACTCTGCCCATTTAAACACGTGAGCAGCTGGGACTCGATCTATTGTGGTCTGTCCAAAGAGTTCGCTTCACCTTAGCTTCTCCGGCACCCCATTCGAACGACTCCCTCGGGCCGAAGTTTGCTCACGACGAATCCCACCCCCATTCCAAACCCGACATCTCTCTCTCTTAGTTCTCACTGGTTCTTGGCTTTCTGGGGTGCGCAAGTATCAATCGAAAAGAAGTTGGGCGCAGAGTGGATGACGTTCGCCCCCAAGGTGGAGTTCTCGCATTAATTGTCCCAATAAATTGAGATATAGTGTGCATAATGCAATGGAGCAATATGGTTATAGTCCACGTGTATGACTTAATTAAGCTATTTGCAGCTTGATGCTGCAAGTCAACGGGTGTGCAAGTGGATTAACAATTGCCCGCTCCCTTATCCTCAGGATGGCGCATAATTACTTTACTAGCAGCACATATCAATTTTTGATGATTGCGGAAGCCATGCTCGCTTCCCCAAGAAGCTGCTTAATAACTCTCCGTTGTGTATTAAAAAAGTAGTGTTTGGGAATATTTTGAAGTTGCTTCTAATATTTTTATAGGTTCTGATTGTGGCCTTTAATGGGCCACGGTTATTCCCCGTGTATATTTTATAAAGGGGCAAAGGCTAAACTCCAAGTCCGTGCTCCGGGAGGGAATCGGACTCCCCCTCCTGCTCTCCACCATGAGACGCCTCGCGCTTATGCTAGAAGCCGAGTTGCCTGAAGAGGACCGAATGGACCCCTATAAAGGCTGGCATTCGGGCATCCACCTCTAAAATTGTCTCTCTCTTGCTCTGCTTCTCTCTTCCTCCCACAAACACACACATGGCTTTCTACTTAAAGATAATCCAGGAGGCTCTGAGGGCCCCCTCCTTCAAACACCCCCTTGCCACCTCCACAGCCACTATGTCTCCCAGGATGCCTGCCCCTTATGGGCAAGACTAAGGAAAGCAAAGCGTCTGGTGGCCCGCAGGGTGGTGTGTATTAACACGGATTGATACAATTTGCAAGAGGGCTAATAAAATTACTCAAGCTGATGACAGAGACATTGACATTCTGAGTTCCTGGATTCCTTGCCCTTTGTTTAAAGTAAGATGGCGCCAAAGCCCCAGCTCCCTTCCACTGTGGCTGGGGATGGGTGGAGATGATGAGCATTTGTTCCATGTGATGTCCTACATGTTTGAATCTTAAGTCAAGGCTGATCGCTTGACCTCTTTGGATTGAACTATATTCATCACCTATAATTTTATTAAAAAGCCTTGTGGCCATCAATCATAATGAGAGCATGGGGAGGCAACATTTTCCAGTGAAAATTGTCAACCTCATGGACACATGGAGCTTACACCGTCCCTTTCTTGTCCTGGGCTGAGCAGGCACATACCTGGAGTTCTCTCTGAGGCTCCGGGGTCAATGCAGCACCCAATGGGAAGTGGCATGTGAGAAAAGGAGTTCTTTGCTTGCCTAGGACCAAAGCTGGGTGAGATCCTGCCCATCCCCTGACTTAGACCAAGTTCTAAATGAGCCCCCTGCCTTTGGACTCAAGAGATGGTTTATAAACTGTGCCCATCCCCAATCCAAAGGAAATTTCATAAAATTCCAAAAGATGAAATCAGGATCAGAGCTGCTCTCCCTCATTCCTGATAGTGCTGCTGTAAATCACTTTGCAATTACACTGTATCTTGGCTGCACATCTTTCTGAGTATCCAGGTTACTGCCTGTTAGTGAAATACATGTAACAGCAGTCTCATTAAAAATTTTAAGAAGGAGAAAAATTTCCAGTGGTCTTTTAGACCCAACTGGACATTAATTTTTAAAACTAAGCTTGCAGAATCCCCATTTTGAAGGTTTCTGGGTCGAAGTCAGTTTGTTCTTGTACCTGAAGCAGGTGATGTTTCTGCAGAGACATCTGAATGACAGCGGGAGTGAAGGACAAATCTAATAAAGCCTAATAAAGCATGAGCGTCAAAATGTCATTAAACTTACAAAGATGAGACTCAAAATCACCAAAAAGGTAAATGTCTTCATTAGTCTGATCTCTGAAGACTGTCGAACATTTCATTAATTTATAATTTATGATTGTTTGACAAATATTGAAAAGTATGTAAATATGAGCAGGATAATGTCTTTTCTGCGGGAGATGAGGAAATGACCCAAACTGTACGTGCCTGCAAGATTACACACAGGACCCAGCTCTCTGTTATCAAACTGTGCCGCCCCTTTAGCCAACATATTGTGCAAGTGACAAGTGAAATAGTGCAGATAAACCAATGGTTTAAAACGTAATAAAGACAACAGCCATTTGCATTTTTTACATTTTATTACAAAGGTAATTTACTATGACACATTTCTGAATGTAATTTATGAAAACATGTTAAAGCAATTACATCGTGTATACATCCCTCAGAGCTACAAAATTCAGATAAATAATAATATTATAGATCTTCAGAGACTTTCACTATTGAAAACATATCATAAAGGGAGTCCTTTATTTCAAAAATGGGTTATACAGAAGAAAATAATGGCATTAAAATTTAAAATTAAGGATAAAATCTGAAGAACAGCAGAAAGTAAATGAATAATACTCTTTGCTGGAGTTGCAAAATTAAATCTTCATGATGATAATTTGCTTGTTTCACAGGGTTTATTATCAATAATTTTTGTCCTTCCTGGAGTCAATGTTAGGTGCAAAGTATTAAAGGCTTCTTGGAAGGGAGCTACAAGAGGGATGTATGTTTTGTCTTTCAAACTTCTGAGCCCATTCCTTCTTTCCATGTCTCTTTTCTAAAGCACAGGACTGTGCCAGCTTTGAAAAGTAAAAGAGGAATCCATTCCCTACAGGTCAGTGCAGTCTGAACCTATCCTTCAAGCAGATTTCCTACACCAGGCTCTCATGAGTTATCAAAATGGAAGAAAATTCCGTGGGGACAGAGGGGAGAAAAGTTTACATAACAGAACATGAAATAAAAATGAAGGACATTTTATTTCTCCTCCCACTCCCCAGACATTAACTTATTTTGCAATAACTCCATAGTACGTTTTAAAACTGGGAGTGCACGATTAGACACTTTAGATTTAGCCTCCAATTGTTCTAATCAACATATTGGGGTCAGGGGAAAATCCTCCTTCTGTATGTATAGGCACAAAACTTTGCCAGTGCTTTAACTTTCAAAGCCAATCATAAAGCAAGCCTGAAATGGGCCCTTTTCCTGCCTACAGGGGGCACGCCCTGGGTTCATTCCACAACCTTGGGATTCTCTGGAAGGCCTGCTCTACACTGTCTTGAAAGATCCTTTAGGCAATGTTACCTGCTATGACAGACTTACAGACACAACTCCCCTCCCAGCTGTGTTAAACCTCTCCAACCTACCAAAAAAAGGCCCTTGACACGACTCAAATCCCAATTTGTGGGGCATGCGGAGCATGTAATAATTGCGCCTGCATCTTCTCTTTCAGCTTGGGGTCCTAATTGGTCCCTCAAACTTTCCCTTGTTGCCCATTTCCAACACCCAACACCCAGTGGAGGCAGAGGCGCTGGGACCCTTGAAGTAGGTTCATATTGTCCCGTCCAGCTACCAAAGGGGGGCCATTGCCAAACGTGGCCAAGTTTCTCGAGAGCAGTGGGCAGGTGAGGCCCGGGTCTAGTGACCCAGACTCTCGAAGTCCCTGACCATGAACTTCTGCTCTACCGGCTTCCTGCTAGACATTGGGCGGCAGAACTGACCACAGGGCTGACGCTCCGACAGCCTTCGGGCGAAGCTAGCGCCGCTGCTCTCTTGCTCAGGTCTGCCCTCAGGTCGGCACTGCTGGCGAACAGAGCAGCAGCTCAGCGGGCTTTAGCTTCGAGACCATCACTGACCCCTATCCTTCGCTTTGAGCGGCGGGCGTAGGGCGCCCTTCTACCCTGCTTTAGAGCCCACTCTGACTTTAACGCCAGGAATCGCCCCCACCACCCATCCTTAGCCCAGCCAAGGCTGGGGCCTAAGTCTCAAACCCCTGGCCCCAGCCGGGTCTCAGCGCCTCCCCCTTGCCTCTAGAGCTGGACTGGGCCAGGGAGGTCGGCTGTGGGCTAGTTTTAACCAGGGTTAAGTCAGACCTCGGCTCCAGCCTTTGTCTCTCTTGGAATGTTTAGGGGCTGCATATGCTTTTGTGTTGCAAACAGCAAGAGGGGTCCCCAGGAGTCCCTGACCCCATGCCTTGGTGGGAGCACGGTTTCCCTGGACGACTGTGGCTGGGCGGGCCTCCGGGCGGTGGTGTTGCGCAGGCACGCTGCCCCGCACACCGGCGCCAGCGCAGACGCGCAGCGCCCGCGTGCACACAAAGAAAAGTTCCCCCATAAATAAATAAATAACTTAGGAGTAATTGCGCCACCTAAATTCGTGGACTAGATGAAGGGGGGAACTATACCGAGGGAGGGGATCAGTAAAGAGAGGGGAGGAGAGAAAAAATAAAACCTGCTGATATGTCAACTTCAATGTGCAAACAATCTCCTAATAACAAATGAAACAATGAAAGGGCTGCATTGTTCCCTAGTAAGCTCTCCATACACGGCCCCGTTCATATCTGCATGGCAGTGTTTTGATGACTTAGAGTACATGGAAAAACAAACTTTCCTGCAGTGTTTTTCTGCTTCTTCTTCGCTGCTGGTCAAGCTTTCCTTTCCAAACAGTCAGATGATTTGAAAAAGAAGGCAAAGGAGAAGAAGAAGAAAAAATCTCCACCACCATCACCACCCAAGAAATGATAAATAGCGTCGCATAGCTAATCGCTGGAGGGCGCGTTTACCAATTCATAATCATTTATTCTTGGTGATGTATGGCTCTTACTCTTAAATCTGAAAAGCTTCTATTTGAAGGTGTAAATAGCTTTTTTGCTTTCCTGCAGTAAACCTTCCTGCATTAGCAGTGATTGATCTCATGTACAATTCGTCCCAGAGTGCCATTTTACAGGGGGAACACCAGCTTTTGGAGATTAACTGGGGAGTCTGTTACATATTAATGAAGCCGGGAGATATACTAACGTTTTGGTAATTTAGTTATTTGTGTCTATAGCTATCGTCGTTATTTTCTTTTAGACCCCTGCGGTTGTTATCCATCGAATTAAAAAGTGGTCCTTAGAATTATTTTTTTTCCACTGGCAACTAAACGCCATTTAATGTGAAAAACAAATGTTGACTTCTCTGTTGAAGGAAGTGTGTTTCTTGGCAAGACATCAAAGTGTTTTAAACTGTATTAGTGGGTTATGTTAGTTTTCTTACCCAGAGCCTGCACTAAAGTAATAACTAAAGGGGGTGGGGGTGCAGGATGGGGAGGAGTCTTGGCCTGCATCTATCCTAGAAAAATTGTTTGATCTTCTCGGACAAGGGGAGAAAGTTAAAGCTCTAGGATAAAAGTGTTCCTGGCCAGAGGTTCCCCAAACACTTGGAAATCCAAGCTTAATCAATGTTGGGGCGGGTGTGGGGAGGAGGAGCAGAGGTTGCTCATTGGTTTGCAACTTGATAATTAATATCCCACCAAATGAGACATCAATGTCATTAATACCTGCGTGTTCCTGGAGAGAGACTTAGAGTGAATAGCAATTCTGAATAAAAGCTACATTCGGCAAAGAAGTTGCTTCATGGCCGGGAATAAAAAGTCACTAAGTCTCTGTTTTCTTGTAGGATGTTTATGGGAAGGAAGTGTTCCCTAAAATGCCCTGGCTTCTCACCTAAGATCTGGGGGACGATCTGTGGGCAGGAAGCCTCTCCAGACACCCCTCAATTCTCCGGGTTCTCTGGAGGACACAGGACCCATGCCGATTGGGGGGATGGGGCGAGGAGGGGAAAAAACCGTTGTGAAAGGCTTGGTTAGTGTGGAGCGAGTGCCCGCATCTGCCTTGTGTAAGAAAAGATGGGTCACCCAATTTCACTTCCACGGAGTCGGGGAACTGCTTGCTGAGTTGAGGAGAGGCCAGGAAGCGGCACAACATCCCTGAGGGACACGTCTGCCCCTGGGTTCCGAGACCGTATGAATCTTAGCCCCATGGCCCTTCTGATGCAGACCCCAGGCTGCGTCCTTCTCCCCTTACCGAAAAGACAGTTCCCTCTACACTCCCCTCCCACAGCGGGGCCACCCTCTTTCCAGCAGCCCGGATCTGGAGCTCTAGACGGTTGGGGGCTTCCAGTGCAGTGTTTGCGGTTGAGGGCAGCTTCAAGAAGCAGCAAACTTTCCAGAGCCACGAAACACTGAAGCGTGATGGCGCCAGTTGGCCCGGGCGCGTCCCTTTTGTTTTCGGGGGGCGATTTATGTTCTTTATAAAAATGTGGTTTGGAAAAATAGAAAAGGCCTTGAAAACGTTGTTACAATGAAAAAGGGACAAATTAGAAGACATTTTCCTTGATCAAAGGCGGGAGGGAGAGCGCGCATGGGCATTCACAAAGCTTGACTTATTCACTCCCCTCCTTTGCAAGTCGGGGCAACAAGCGTGTCCCCCATTGACAAGGCGCCCTATTCAGACTGCAGGTGCGAAGTGGGCCGGCGCGCCCGGCCACATTATGTCAAGGTTGTTGGAGATTAGTGTTCGGCCTTAATAACTAAAGCGCTTGATTTACATTGGAAAAAAGCCCCCTCAGCCGTGAAAACAAAATCGTTGAACGCGTGATCATTGCGAGGGCGGCTGATATCCTAATACTCACATTGTTCTCAGCTGGGCCAGGCGGCCAGGGCCTCCTCAGGAAGGGCAAGGCCTGGGTTGCCGGCTGTGGACCAGGTCCCCAGTCACACACTCCGTCCTGCTTCTGGAAGAAGAGGTGATGGGTGCAAGTTTTACTGGGGCCTGAGGAACACAGAGTGGAGGCTTCCCTGAGAGTTCAGATCTGGGCTCCCAGCTTTGGTAAATCCTGCGATGGGAGAAGGTGGGGATCCAGGGCCTCAGACAGGCCCAACAGTCTCGAGGCTGGAGCAGCTCCAGCACTGCTTTGGTGGGAGAGCTGGGGGACACGTCTTGAAGCGTCATGGGCAAGAACAATTTGATTCACAGGTGAGGATCATGTGGGGGTGACTGGAGAGCTGAAGGAACTTACAAAGGACTAAGACACACCACTGACTTGGGCTGCCTCCAAGAAGGCCAGAGTGTTCAGGCTTAATCTTTTCCCCCAAGAACAGCCCATTTCAGAGAAATCCTGGGCTTGCTGCCCCTGCCTCACTGTTTTCCCAGGGATGGAGGGGGGCCCACCTTGGCCTTGGTCCTGCTTCCCCCTGTGTGGGTCTTTCAGGGCAGGTTCTGTTTCCCCATAGCTGTCTGCACCCCCCAGACACCTCCCTCCCCCACCTATGAGAAGGGATCCAGAGAACAAGAGATCTGTGGTTGGGACCTAAGAACAGGCCTTTCAGTGCGGATATGTATCTATTCTAACTGCGATATCTTTTGTCGAAGTCAAGCTACTTAAGGCAATTTCCATAAGATCTGTCCTAGAAGAAAAGGTTCAGTCGAGACAAGGTGAGAAAGCTGTTAACTATTGTCAGGCCCTGAAAAGGTCGTAAGTCAGTGCCTTGGTAGCTGACCTGTCAGGGGAAGGTATAAAGGCTTTATTCATGCAGTCACTGCAATGTTCTCAGCTCTCACAAAAGTGTTTTTATGATTTGATTTTCTTACCTCTTTTCTTAATTAAAAAGCTGAACCATTAGAATAGCACCTGCATCGTGTCCTGACGGTGCCTGCATACTAATTCCAGAGCCTTTACAACCGGTAATTATAACATAAAATCAGAGATTGAATAAAACAAAAGGATTTTGCTCCCAGAGCCCTGCTAATCCCCTTTTAAAAGGGTCTGGTGAAATAATTCAGAACAGTATCCGGAAGTTGGATTGCCGCTCCTTTTTTTACTTTTTACAATGAACTGATATTTCACACTTAAAGGAAGCTCTGTTTTTCTAACACAGTTTTTTTTTTTTTTCTTAAAGAAAGTTGGCAGGTTTTGGGGACAATAAAAAACATTTGATTACGGGTTCCTTGCTTACTAAGTGCAGTGGCAGAAAATGTGGGGGAAATTTTTATGGGATGTTTGAAACAAGTTTTCTCAGGTGAAAGTGGCTTTTGTGTGATTGAGAATTGCTTATGTGCATCATGCATCAGGTGATTTTCCTCCTTTCCCTCAGAAGAAATAAATAAGCAAAGCTTTTGGGGGCAGAACCCTATTTTTCAAGACTTAGAAATATGCACATTTCAGGCAAGATACTTTTTACTAAGATGCTGGGTGTATTTTTTTTTAACACAATGAATACATTGATGAATGCAAAAGCTAGCTAGTGGCCTCCATTAAGCCCTGAGCAAGATCTTGGACAGGCACAAGCCAAGCCCCTCGAGCTGTCAGCAGTTCCTCCCCAGCTCTGGCAAAGAGCACGCTCCTCATCTGGCTCAGCTGACCTTGCAGGGGCCAGCCAGCAGTCACAGACAAGAGAAAACTGGGTCATCCTTCTGATATTCTCTATAAATCATCTGACGATATTGTTGGTGGGTTTTTCCCTTCTCTTTGCCATTATTCTACATCTACATGGTATAGCCAAAACTATAGAAAGTTACCGAATTTTGGCTTCTTCCCTTTGCAGACGTTTCCCAAGGCTGCCCGTCCATTGTGAGTTCAGAACCAAGCACAGCCCTGCTGGACTCGTCTTGCATTGATCAATATTCTTGCCCTGCACGCTGGCTCATATAGAGTCTACACTGGATCTAAAGAAGCCAAAAATGCAAGACAAGTTTCTTTCTTTTTTTTTTAAGATTGGCCCTGAGCTAACATCTGTTGTCAATCTTTTTTTTTTTTTTTTTCTGCTTCTTCTCCCCAAAGCCCTACAGTACATAGCTGTATATTCTAGTTGTAGGTCCTTCTGGTTGTGCTATGTGGGACGCCACCACAGCACGGCCTGATGAGCGGTGCCATGTCCTCACCCAGGATCTGAACCCATGAAACCCTGGGCTGCCAAAGCAGAGCACACAAATTTAACCTCTCAGCCACAGGCCAGCTCCAGCAAGACAAGTTTCAAGTCCATCTCGCTGGTCAGATTTACACTTGATTAATTTTTATCCTGAGGTAATTTTTGCTTTTCTTTCTCTTTTGTTCTGTATAGCTTTTTTGGATGTTTGCAAAGCCACTGAAAAGTTCAGAGGCCCAAGCCTGCTCCTAACTGTCTACTGGGTTTCTCTTTCCCTGAATGGTTTTGGGGTTTGAATTTGATAACGTTCCCAGAAAACCCTCAGGCATTTTCTTCACTGAAGATACTTGGGTAAAATGGCAATGCTGTCCTAATGCCCAGACAGGAAGTTGGTGACAAGTGGAACATGTTATTGTGGGCTCCTCAGTCAATTGGTGACCAAGATGCTATTAATTTTCCCAGAATGAAGATTCAGTATGAGAAAATGATGATTATATAAAAAAAGGTCTTGATGCCTTCTTGGGAAGAATGTGTGTTTGTGTGACTTTTGCCTAAACCCTCTGTCCTCTGTGGCCCACCCCAGCCCCCCAATCTCATATTCCCACCTTCCACACCCGAGTCTTGACAAGCCCAACATGGGACTCACAGTAACCCAGAGACTTATGATAAAAATAAATCAGCATCTGGGCCAGCCAGGCCATCGAGTTAACTCCAGCACCAGTGTCTTAAAAGTCATGGGGTTGACATTAAGACAATTGGGTCTCTCCAGCTTCATTCCACACCAAAATAAACTCAATTCTCTCTAATTTTTCTAAGGCCTTTTAAAAATAAATTACCTCTCTGCCTCAGTGCCCAGCTTCTTGCCGGAACTCTCGGAGAAGTAAACTCACGTGGTTTCAGGCCCCTCTGCTAGCCTCCCACTGCCTGGAGAGGCACACCTGCTGTGTTGTGTGAGGCCCCTGGGGTGCAGAATTTTCCAGGAAGGTCTGAACATCTGAGTCCGGGAGGAGCTAGTGGACGTGTCTGAAAGATGGAGTCGTGTAGGTAATAATAATAAAAACAATGGTAACAACCAGCACTCAACAACATGTAAATTCTAAGTGTTTCAAGGATTGTCGTATTTGACGCTTAAAATAAGCCTGTGAAGAAGATTCTTTTAAATTCTTTTTTACCAGATGAGGAAACTGAAGCACAGGGAGGTTTCATCTCGTGTTCAGGGTCACAGGGCCATAGGGGGACAAGCCTGAGGACCTGGCTCCTAGCCAAAGGCTTCCCATCCCGCCGAGAGTGTTTACCTGGAGCTCTTCTTCGGAGCGGAGAAGAGGACAGGCCCGGGGGGGGGGGGGGGGGGGGGGGGGGGGAATCATCAGCAGGGTCCCAAACTGCCCTAGGAACTACCACTGCAGGCCTGGAGGTGCAACCTCCCTGGAGGATTGGTGAGCCTGCCTCTAGGCTGAGCTAGCCATGGCGCCTGGGGACCAGAATTCAACCCTCTGCCAAAGGTTACATCCTTCAACTTTCTGCCAAAAGAGGATGGTTCGAAGGCAGACTGAGCTCTAGCTCAGGGGCCCTAGCGGCAAGGGGCCCGAGGTGTCCCAGAGCACGTCCCCTTCCCCTCCCCCTCTTCCCTGGCTCCTTAGCCCCAACTCGAATCGGAAGGTTCCCAGCAGGCCTCTCCTCCTCCGAGCCCAGCGCGGGGTGACCGGCGGCCGGCCCGCCGCACCCTCTCTTTTCTCTCCGCTCCGGGGACGCTTCGAGCCGCCCCTCCCAAGGGTGCCCTCGCGGCCCAGCGCTGTCCCGGGCGGGCCGGGCCGTGCAGCGGGAAGGGCCCGGGCTCTCCTCGCGGCCGCGCCCACTCGAGCCTGCGGCCAGCCCGGGCCGCCTGCTCCCCGCCTCGCGGAGCTGCCCTGGAAAGTCTTTGCGGGGGACTCTCTCTACGAGGCCGCAGGACAGGCCCCTCCAACCCGTCCCGGAGCCAAAGGAGAGGGGCCTTCGGCGACCGGGACGGGAGGGGGCGCTAGTCCCAAGACTCAGGTCCAGAGGCCTTCTCCTTGCGGCTGCCACCTGCTCGCTCGGACGCGTCGCGGCGGTTCCGCTGGCCCTCGCGTGAGGCCGCCCCTTTCCCTCTAGCGCATCGCCCTCGCGCCTCCGCGAGCTGGGCTCCCTCCCCAGCTTTCTCTCCAGGACTGCAGCCCCAGCCCTACGAGCTGGTTCCCTGAGATGCTCTCCAAGGAGCCCTAGCATTCGCACCCCAGGAGCCGCGGCCCCGGCTCGGGGCAGCCCCCGCCAGCCCCCCAGGCAGGCCCGCAGAACGGCGGCCTGGCCCGTGGGCCGGACGCGCGCCTGCGCAGTGGGGGCCGGGCGAGGGCTCGCGGGCACCGGGAGGCTCAGTGACTGCGGTGGAGGTGGAGGCAGGCTCTGGCGACGCAGGTGCTTCTGAGACGTCCGAAATCACTCCTCCGGTGGCAGGGCCGGATAAGAGGGCTTCTGCAGCGGATGCTACAACCCCTGAAGATCCCAATCAGGGCTCAGGGAAGAGTCCTGGGGGCTGTAGCCCCACAGACGTAGGGCTTGGCCCTTGGCAACTCTCGGAAGGGAGTGGGGAGGTCCGAGCATCCGCGACTCCCAGAGGGAGTGGGATCCAGCCGGAAAGACTCCTGCGGGCAACTGTGCCCGAGGTACCCCACTGGGGCTTAGGCAAGGCTGAGAGCCAGCCCATCCTCTCTTTTTCTTTCCTTGCTTTTATTCCCTCCCCACCCACCCCCCCCCCGCCCCCCTCCACCAACTGCTAGGCTTTTTCTCGGAAGTCAGAGGTGGTTTGTGAGGGGGCGCGCCGTGACCGAGCCGCGGGAAGGCAGCCTTTCCCGGAAGACACTGAGAGCATCCTTTTCCCTTTTTCCCTTGCGTAATGGAAATCGGTTGATGAGTGCCAGTGTCACTGGGGTGAAATTGGGGGCGAGGGAGGTCTCCTCCACGATGGCCATTTTAGTGAGTCCTTCCTTTTTGCTGCGCTGAACTAGGCTTCAGAGATGTTTCTGTGAAGCCATGAAGGAAGGCAGGGAAGAGGACTGGATCCTGCGGGAGGGCCCCAAATTTCTCCCAGGATGACGGAGCAGTAACAGGACACTCAGATTCCGAGGAGGAAGGGAAACATCACACCATTTATTTCCAAAGAAAATAGCAAAATGGAGCTCCATGTACACAAAGGTCTTCGGAGGGGAAAAGAATCACAGATTTTATTCATTTTTACATATTTACAGCAAGATTAAACCACGGCTTTCAACTATGTTTTCATTCAACGATCACTTTCAGTCAAATATGTAACAACTTTTTCTTTCTTTCAAGTTAGTTCATAATTTAAGGATGCTAAGGGGACAGATAATAAATCACAAACAGTATGGGTAAAGAGGGTACCAAATAGTCTAAGGTTTCAGTCAGGCTTTTGTGTGTGTGTGTGTGAATTATGATTACAAAACACTTGCCTGTCTGTATAATTCACATTCATTGCAATCATTACATTTTCCCATAAATTAGCAATATAAACAAACATATGGGGACCTCTAGTAAACAAATAAAAATCAATATAAGAGACAACATTTTGTAGCAACTATAATAACAGCATGGGTTACAGCTTGGGGAAACTTCTTTACAAATCATTTAGTCAGCACACACGGGGTGGGGAGGCCAGAACATCCTTGTTTATTTAAACCACCTTTAAAACCACATCAAGAGATTTGGGGAAACCTGGCTAGGGTGGAAGTTTCTTTCCTGGGCACAATATAAAATGAAGAACTGCACATGGGGCTAGGAGGGGGGTGTTTGCATGCACTTTGGGGTCACTGTCTTGTAAACTGAACCTTCTGAACTTCAATTGCCAAGATTCTGAAGAAAACAGGAAATTATAAAAATGTCTCTCTCCCTGAAGCCACTCTCCTTTCTATTAATGGCAGAAAAGGCTTGCTGATTACTGCTAGTGGGAAGAAACACACAATGGGTCTATTTATAGCAGAGATTGTCTTTGAAGGCGCAGGAAATATTAACCATCGCTTGGCTGCATCCTGAGGTTCCAAGGATCCCAGGCAAGAATATTAGGAGTTTGAGAGGTCCCCAAAGGAGGCTCATCCAGGTGACCTGACTTGGACTGATTGAGTGCAGGCCAGTACAGAGAGAAACAGACACACAGTGTGGGCTTGGGGTATGTACCCTGTGCCTGCACCATTTCTGCATTCTTTCCGCCATGTCCCAGAGCCTGTGCAAAGGGCCCCTCCACTTCTGCACACCTCCACAGGCCCTGGACCTGATGTCTCTGCCTTGCTCTTGCTTTTTCCCTTAGCAGGACTTAACCGTAAAGTTATCAGCTAGTGTAGAGTGCATGTATTTTTTTTTCTTAAAGAAGTTTGATTTTATCTCTTTAGAAACGGTTTGAAACTACCGGGGAAGAGGGAGTTTGACAGAGAGGAGAACAAATCGC
The DNA here is from genome assembly GCF_041296265.1 of Equus caballus. Lineage (NCBI taxonomy): Eukaryota > Metazoa > Chordata > Mammalia > Perissodactyla > Equidae > Equus > Equus caballus. Next base: position 91,920,699 of record NC_091699.1, read on the forward strand.
TGACAAAGAACCTTTTACGTTTCATCAGCGTTGTTAGGACGACAAACAGGAATGTCTCAGATAATAACTCCCACTTCAAAGATTTCTCAGCTCAATGGAAAGCGGACCATCCTTTTTATTCAACCACAAGGACTGGCACTAAAGAAGACTCCACTGTTTGATTTTTTTTTCCACCGTGTTTATTTTTCCCCTATTCACTGGGGTACTTGGATAAAATAAACAACAAGACAATTAAGGGAACATGGACTTCTAACTTTCCTGCCATCTTCCCTATCCCCCTGGCCTTGGGCTCTTGAGTTCATGCCCAGGGCCAGCCCAGGCCTGAAGGGTACCATACACCCCACCCTGGAGAGAAACAACTTTGGGGGGCTGCAAGAGACTTCTGGGAGAGAGGGGTAGAATGAGCTGCGCTGGGGGCCAGAGTGGAAATGTCCCAGAGGCACAGTCTGAACTCCCTAAACTCTTCCCGGGTGGCTCCCTTCCCCCCACCCCAAGCCTCCGCCCAGCTCGAGATGCAGAGAGGCACTTTGCACAATGCAGAGCTGGGGATGCTCATTTGTTAAGCTTCTGAGATTGCCCTAAAGTTATTTACTCCTGACCCTGGAGCCTTTTTGGGGCGCAGTCAAGATGCACGGAGTCCGGCTCCTCCCTTTCCTGACGGCGTCCCCGGCGCCAAAGCGCCCCCGCTCCATCCGAGTGCGGGGAGAACCCCTAAACGCGGGCAAGGCGGGTCTTACGGAGAAGAGTATACTGGAGCGCAGTGACAGTATTACAGGGCGTGAAAGCAAAGGTCAGCGCAAATGTATCTTAATAGAGTGTCTGCAGTGAAGTGTGCCGCCTTTGAAGCGGCCGCTCCCCGCGCGCATTTCCATGGCGAGCCTAACGCGGCATGCTGATGCACCGTCAAACTCACACTTTCAACCCCAAAACCCGACTCTTTGAACAACCCGAGCTTGATTAGACCTTTCTCCTTTTCTTTCCCCTCTTACAAACCATTTCCTCGCCTTTAGAAACTCGCCATCAAACCCAAATGCGCCCTCTGATCACCGCAGAAAGCAGAAACAAAGGGGGCTGAGCGGCGATTCAAGCGGCCCTTTTCTTCCCTCACATTATTATCCATTTTTATTATGATCGGGAACAAGTGCCCATTCGCGTGGGTTTTGTTTACCGGAAATTAAATGAAAATGATTTAGTCCGCGTCAAACAAAAATATATACTTGTATACACAAGAAAAAAGGCCTGTTAGACGTAAATATTATGTCCTTAATGAAAAGCCTGGACGGGCTCCAGGCTCGGCCTTTCAGGATTTCAGTGCGACTTGCCCATTGCCATAGAAATCCTAACTTACCATGAAGATGCACCGTGGCGAAGAAACATTGCTTTGTGCGCGGGCCCTTTGATGTCGCAGGCGCGAGATGCGGGCGCTCAGCTGCGCCGGCCGAGATTACCTTGCGAGCAACGCGGTGGACATCTGTAACAAGCAAATGAAAAATTAAAGGCGATTAGGGGCCGACCAAGCATTTTTATTTCATTTCATTTCATTATTTTGGATGGGGGTGGAAGGCAAAACGGGGCCTAGAAATAGAAGAGAAAGAAAGAAATGAACCCTATTGAGGGAGGAGGGAATTTTTAAACATCGTCAGAGGAAGCAAGTTCCCCAGTTGCCCTCTGCACCTTGGCCATGGGGCGGGTGCTTCCCGATGGGAACGAGTTGTTAGCTGCCGGCCGCCGGCCCTTGGCCAGGCGGCCTCTGGGCCCTATTGTAGTGGCGGCTGGGGAGGGGGGAGCTTGCAGTTCCCCTTTCACAAGGATGGATTCACTAAAGATGTATTTGGAAGATTCTGGGTTTTATTAGGGGTGTTGAAAACAGTCCTACACCAGTTAGGACATTATTTGTCTGGTGGAAGTGTGGGGCTGTGGGGCAGAAATGAGAACAACTCCCTAATGGTGTCTGAAGAAGAGAGAGCAGAAGAAAAGCCAGCGGAGTAGCAGGGCCAGGACTGGTTTGCTGGGCTCAGCTTTTAAAATGAAGTTCTTCAGGGGGGTCTCCTTAGGTGGGAACACCACATCCCTACTTATCTCCAAATTCTTGGAGGACTGATATGGGTCTGCCAAGGCTCTTTTTCCCCTTCTTCTCTCTATTTTTTCCTTTCCCCCCCCTTCAAATCTTAGCAAGGATTGGGGCGGCCCCATCCTCCTTGCAGAGGGTGGCAGACTGGGAAACAGGCCCTGATTTTGTTTTGCTCCCTTGGCAACAATTGCAAAGACTTTCCTCTCCCCTGCCCCCAGGGTCTGGTTCTTTTTCTGGGGACTTAGGACCCAGCATATCAAATACATATTCAATCTAGACCCATTGGGTGTTTGCCTTTAAAACATTTATTACTGCATTTCATCTCTCTTGTTACCCCCCCTTTGCAAAAAAATAAGAACAATATTGTGCGACTTTTGACAAACACCATCGCAGAATTGAGGCGATTCATCCAGACACTGTCGCCTAGGCCGGCGCCCTTCCAGCCCTGTGGAGGCCTCGATTCAGTGACGTCGTTGGCCCATTCTACACCCCCAGCGCCAAGCACCCACAAGACTCCACAGGCAGCGCCTCCACAAGGGTAGGGGGTGGGGAGAGGGTGACTGGTCCGGGGAGGTGTCAGAGCGTCGAATTCTAAAGCCCCTCCAGCGCTCTTTTGTCTGTATTTCCTGTTGTTTGACCTCATCCCCTACCCCCAGTAAATGGTGTGTACGGAGCAGACAGAGTGGCAGACAGACGTCTCTGTGGGCTTGGGCCAGTCGCTGGGGGACCGGCATGTGGTCCCCAGGGAAAGGTGGTGAAATCCCGCTCCCTCTTAGCTGCCTTACAAAAGCAGTTGGAAAATTTGGGATCTGGGACTTGAGTATTTTTGTTTCAAAGGATAGCTGGGGAAGGGGGAAGTGTAAGGAGGAAAGGAGGAAGGAAATAGGAGGCATGATACCAGCTCAGGAATTCCCCCTGCCACTTTCGGCGATCGGAACTTCCGAGGATGCTCCGACTGGGAGCTGGGGAGAGAGCGGGGGTGGCAATCGGAGAGGCCATTTCCCTTCCTGTGAACCCCGAGAGCACGTCGTCTCACTTTTGCTGCCTGCATTTGCCAGGATTGCACAGAAACTCTCCTAATGTGTTTTTTTTTTTTCCTCGTGCCTGTTTCTCTACTTTCTTTGCCCCAACACTGGTTTCACGCTGCCGGTCTTGGCGTCTGTGTGTGCGTCGGGTGGGGGGAGTGCTAGGTGTGACTGTAGAATAAATATGGGTACCATATTTATATTTTAAAATAATGGACACTATCTCAGCATATTCAATGAGCTCTAACAACTATTAGTGGGGACCTTCCTCCCTCCCTTCTTCCCTCTTTCCCTTCCTTCTTCCTCACCCTCACTTCTAGCCTCAATAACCCGGCACAGACTAGCAGTCTGTGTCCGCGGAATTAGCCACCACGGCAGCAGCCCTAATACCGGAGGCGGCGGTGGCGGCGACAGGGCCAAACGGTGGCGCCGGGCTCCGGGGCGCAGCGGGGGCTGCCGCGCCCTGACACACGTACCATTCGCTCAGGTCTGCGCCACGCGCCGCCACCGCCGCCGAGGAGGCCACCGGGGGCTCGCGGCCGAAGTCCGACGAGGGCGACACGAGGGCAGACGGCGTGGCCGAGTCGTAACCAGAGCTAGGCGGCGGCGGCGAGCGCCCGTGCACCTTCATGTGCTTACGCAGCGAGCTGGGGTGCGTGTAGCACTTGTCGCAGCCGCGCACTTTGCACGTGTATGGCTTGTCGCTCGTGTGCACGTGCGAGTGCTTCTTGCGGTCGCTGCTGTTGGCGAAGCGCCGCTCGCAGCCCTCGAACTCGCACCTGAAGGGCTTCTCCCCTGGCGGAGGCAAGGTAGAGACGTTAGTGCGCGGGGACCGCCCTCGCCCAAGCTCTCTTCCCATTTTTTGGAAAAGAACCACGAAAAGTTTTCAGAAACCTCTTTTGCTCGGCGCCTGAGGCCGGGCACCCTCTTCCCCAGCTCAGAGCGTGCCCCGTGAGCAACTCCTGCCCGCCTCCACCCCTCCCCCTCTCCCGTCTGAGCCTAGGGGGAGGGTCCGGAGGAGGAGCGACAAAGACTCCATCTTAGTCGAATTTCCATCCTAGAAAATCCTGATCCACTCAGGTTGTTTTCCTCCAAATTCTCTCCCCTCGGAGCCAGAAGCACCTCTGCCCGGAGAATAAAATTGACTGAGGAGCTCGCATCTGCTCAATTTAAAGTTGTTCCAGCAAAACGTCTCTGCCCACTTCCGCCCAGCGGTCCATCCCGCAATACGCCCCATCCCGGCCCAAATTGTTCCTAAAGTAGGTTTTGTGCAAACGCCAAGACGATGGAACAATTTCAGGTTGCGCAGCCGATGCACTCGGCATGTGCATAATGTGGATTCGTGCTGCAGAGAAAGGTATTCTGAGCAAGGATTCTCTTCAGAGGCGATTTTTTACGGGAAATGGAGCCCCCTCCCCCTTCCCTTCTACCCCCTGAGGGCAAACATTTAGCAGCATTCTTCGAATCTTGCCTAAACCGTGCGAAATCCCTCCAGATACGCGCGCCGGCAATAATATTTTATTACGCTGCTCCAGCGGCCTCCCGGAGACGCTGCCGCGGGCAGCAGGCTCTCCCAGTCCCACCTGACTGTGAGAGGTCGACGGGGCCTCCCAGACCACCCACGCCCAGCGGCCGGGCTCGCAGGCCTGAGCTTGCAACCGGCGCAGCAAGGGTCCGCCCCGGCCGAGCCGAATCCAAGGCCTCTGCGGCAGTCGCACCCTTGAGCGCAGCGGCTTCGGGATGAGCGCAGCTGCTGCGGTCAGGCCAGGCCCAGCTCCTCGGTCCGGAGGGCAAGCGGGCAAGCTGGCAAGCGGGCAAGCGGGGTACATCTGCGAGGGGCTCGGATCCGTGGTGCCATGCCGGATAGAGCCGCAGGAAGGCGCGAGCGCGCGTTAGGATGGAAATATCGGCCGAGGACCGAGCCCCAAGCAGGGAGCTCACCGCCGGCTGGATTCGCTGGAGTGTAGGGGAGGAAAGGATCCCAAGAACCCAGAAGCCCAGATTCCTGCTGGAGCTGCAGATGCTGAGGGAAGGAGGGGAGGAAGTGCTTTAGCGCTTTAAACAAGTGGATGATGCCGGGCGTCCTGGGTTGAGAGAACGGCTACCAGGCGTCTGGCTAAAGAGGCAGAGAGCACGGCTGGAGGATTGTTGCCTTTGTGCTCGCTTCTCCCGTCGCATCCAGGAAAGATGGGTGCTTTGGGGGCAGGTTTGAACGAACAAAGCCCCTGTTCCCGAGCCCTGCCGAGGCTGAGGCTGAGCCAGAGGTTTGCGCGCAACCCTCGCCTCCGCGCGGCAGCGGGTGGTAAGCCCAGGGCTCCAGCAGCCCGGCCGCTGCGTCCTCTCCCTGCAGGAATATGGCTAGTACAGTGGAACGCTGGACGGGCCTGGCATTTGCCATTTCCAGGACACTTGTACCATTTTATTTAAAAAAAAAAATAGGAGAAAGATGCAGAATAAATCAGTGTTCCTTATTTGCCCCTCGTCTTCTCGCCTCTGATCCCCGTTAGCATCTGCAAAACTAAAACTTCTCTTCCTCCCTTCCTTCCTTCATTTCTTTCTAAAATCGCTTACAAGAACCAAGCAATTCAAGGCCTGCAAAAGAAAAGATTTGCTGAGAAGACAGAGAAAGAATGAAATTTGAGGTTGATCGCCCCTCCCAGATAATCCCCCGCCACACACACACACTTATCCCATCTTGTGAGCACCTCGTTGGACATTCACGTAAAACAGAAACAAAGATTTCGTCCCAGGCGAGAAGCAGAGGCGAAAACTGCAGGGCACTGAAGGTGACACCGGCAGCCAGGAAGTTCCGAGGCCGCCGGGAGGCCGGGTGAGGCCGCGCCCCCGCGCCCTGCCGGCCTCTCCCCAGTGAGGAGGCGCCCCGGGCTCCCCGCCCGGCCGTCACCCCCCCCCCCAGCTCTCTCCCTCCCACCAGGTCTGGGCGCGACGCCCTGGGTGGGGGGGTGGATCCAGGGCCCTGCAGCCCTCGCTTTGTGGCCTGGGCTGGGACTGGGTCGCGAAGGGCCCAGAGTGTCCTCTCAGGGGCTCCGCCGCCAGCAGAGGCCTACTGCCCGGTCCCGCGCCGCCCCCGCCGGACGAAGTTCGCCCGCGCAGGCAGTCCGGCGAGCGCCATTTTCTCGCACTTGTGGCTGGCCCGGGTCGTCCAAGCATCTCGGCCCCGGCGCGGTCTCTCCACCTCTGCTTCCATCCCCAGCCCTGCCTCTCTACCGACTGCCCGGGAAGGCGTGCGAGCCCCTAGCCGGGGGGGGCCCGGGGAGGGCGCGGGGCGGCGGGGTCGGGCCGGAGCGCGGCTCTCGCGCACGCACCATTGTTCGGGCTGGCTGCAACCGCTCCAGGGCGAGCCCTTCGGCGGGGCTCGGGGTTCGGGGCTCGGGGCGGCTGCCTCCGGAGCCAGGCCCCGAATTCAGATCCGGGAGAATCTCAACTCCTGAGAAATCAGCTCCTCTTCGCCTCTTCTGCGACTCGAGGAAATGAAACGCCATTAATATTTGAAAAGGCAATTATTTTCCTGTTGAATCGAGAACTGTCTTCATGAATAATTTGTAGTGAGGTCTATTGCCATTTGAGAAACATTTTGTTGGTGTTTTTTCCCCTCTTTTCATTACTTAGGAGGGGGACTTGGAGGGAAACGCAGGAGCAGGCGAGGCTCTGTAGATTTTTTTTTTTTTTTTTGAACTACAGCGATCACGAATCGGGCCTACCAGCAGAAAGGACGCGCTGCGAATTCTGTCCTGAATAGACGCAAACCTGAGCCAGGCCGGCGCGCTGAACTTGCTTCTCTGCTGTAGGTCGATTGCACTAAGAATTTAACCATTTTCTGCTTCACGGACTTCAAACAGTAGGCCGGCAAAGAGCAGTAAAAGTTTGTTTGTTTAAAACTCCCCTGTCATTAAAAATGAGTTCCTTCTCTGGCTCAGCACTGCGCGTCTACCTTCCGGGTGCGGGCCGCCAGCTCCCGGAGCAGCGGGCCCGCGGGCGGCGGTCAGGGTCTCCCTTACCGCCCCCGCCCCGGGGAAAACTCACAGGGCGGGAGGGGCCTCTGGAAAGGGTGGAGGGATCCTGGAAATAGCTCCGGAAAACTGTTCATTTCCAGACGTGCTCTGGAAATAAAGTAAGAGATTAAAAGTGGGCTTTGGTCTGGCCTCCGCGTGTGCCAGAGTCCTGGACCGGGACCTTCCCCAAGACTGCAGGGTTTGGGGGAGAAGATGGGAGTTGGGAGGTTTCCCGGGCAATTCCAGCCTGGGGGTGTTCTTTGACTCTAATAATTGCTGATGTTTCCGCCAAGAATAGACGTAAGGCAGAGCGCCAGGGAGTAGCAGTGATGTACCAAGCTGGAACTTGTTTTATACTGTCCTCTCCGCACCGGTCTCCTTCTCCCACCCCCAAAATGGAGGAGCGGAGATGGTGACTTCTTAAACTTGGAGGGAGTGGGGGTGAAAAAACCCTAGGTCAGGAGAGTGCAAACATCGGCTGCTAAACTAATTAATGTAACTTCACAGGCTGTTCTGGGAAGTGTGAAAACTTTCCCCGTGCAATTGCATTAATTAGAGATGCTTCTGGCCAGAGGAGTTCAACTTTGCAGGCTCTTGTGTGGGCTCCTTTTCTTTCTGTTAACTAGAACTAACAGATGTGGTTGACACATGTCCCCATTTCACTTAACAGCTCGGTAAATGACATTTAAGGCGGATGAGTCTCCTTGGGTCTCTGCTAAAGCAAAAGGGAGGGTTTGTCAAATGTCCCAAGTGTGAGGTCACCAAGGATCCAAAACAGGGCCAAAGTTAGCCCATGAGACCCTAAATGCTGAAGAAGGCGCCAAGGGCCTGATGACCCCTCCGTTCAGCTTGCAGTCGGGTTGTCAGGTTGACCTGCGGAAGAGTACTTGCCGCACGATTCCAAAGGGACCAGGAAAAATTAAATTGTTCCTATGTCTTTACGACTTTGGGGAACAGTGCCGTTTTAAATACCTTAAAATCAAACTCAGTGAGCAAGGAGAACATATTTGCACACACAGACCCAAACATGTTCATTCGCCCCCCACCAGAGCAGAAATCTTGCACTATCCTCCCCACACACAGCCTCCAGAAACTTCTCTGATTCTAATAGAAGGACATAATTAATATTTTATGGACTTTGCTCGTGGAAACGCAAAATATCCCCTCTCCCCCCGATGGAACTTGAGGAAATCTAGCCCCGAGGGCCCGGAACAGGCCGCCTGCTTCCCCAGAGGGTTCGCACAGACAGACAGTGCCGAATACTGACCTGTGTGAGTTCTTTTGTGTATTTTGAGATTTTCTGATCTAGCAAAGACCTTCCCACACCCCGGGAAAGGACAGGGGAAGGGCTTCTCGCCCGTGTGCACGCGGATGTGATTTACAAGTTTGTATTTGGCTTTAAAGGGCTTGCCCTGGCGCGGACACTCCTCCCAGAAGCAGATGTGGTTGGCCTGCTCCGGGCCGCCGACGTGCTCCACGGTGACGTGCGTGACCAGCTCGTGCATCGTGCTGAAAGTTTTGGAGCAGAGGCGCGGGGGTGCGGGGCCGTCGGCTGCCAGCCACTTGCAGATGAGCTCTTGCTTGATGGGCTGGCGCATGTAGCGGAAGAAGGCGCCGGGACCGTGGGGCGCGGCGAGGCTCACGGTCAGGTTCATGCCCCCATAGCTGTGCAGGGCCGCGGCAGCTGCCAGGGCGTCGCTGCGGGCCACGGGTCCCGGAGCGAAGGGTTCAGGCCTAGCGTACATGTCTCCGGGGAGCCCCAGACGCAGGAGTCCGTTCAAAGTGCCGCTGGGGGAGGCCTGGGGAGGCTGCTCGTGAAGGCCCGGGAACACCGAGGGGCTGGAGGCGGCAGCGAGCTGGGGGCCATGGTGTCCGGAGCTGCTACCTGTTGTCGAGACAAATAGCGCACGTGAGAACGGGTGACCTGGGCTGAGCGTTCCACCGGGCCCCGGGGGGCAAGCCCAGCCCAGCCACACCACGGCCTCTGCCGTCAGCGCGGGGACTTGGAGCTGGCCAGCGGCGGCTGCGAACCGGGCGGACAGCGCGAGGCCAAGCGCCTCCACCGCGGTCGGCCTGGACAGCTGTTTGGTAGAGCCCCCTGACGCCCCATGAGCGGCAGAGGGACGGTGACAGCGGGGCAGGTGGAAGGGACAGTGGCGTGCGCAGTGCTGAGTCTGTGGGTTGCTGGGGGCCCCCGGGTTCTGCTTCCGTGGGGTCCGACCTGCGCCCCGAGCGCACTTCGGGGGCCCACTCCCCGGGGCTCTACGGGACGCAGCGCCCTGCGTGGGAGCGGAGGAGAGGGAAGTGGTGATGTTGAAGGTGGTGGTGGGACTGAGGTGCCCCGGCCATCTATGTGAATTTCAGCGCCCAGCTCCACTGGGAGAGGGCGGCCTTCTGCATCCCGGCCGGGGCTCCCTAGGTCGGGCCGCTCACGCCACCGTCACCTGACAGCAGGAAGGGGATAGAACAACCACAAAAAAAACCTCTGCAAAGTTGGGGGGTTTTCCCCCTCAAATTTTGGGTTGTGACTTTTTTTTCCTCCCTCTTTCTCGGTCTTTAATGACGACTTGAAATCCCTTACACTACAGAGGCAGCAGCGGGGCGCGTAAGGAAGTGAATAGAGATTCGGGGCCGTGGCCCGGGCCCGCCGAGAGGGACAATCGCCTAGGTCGCCCATTGGCCCGCGGCCAGGCCCGACGTCAGCGATGACAGGTCCCGCTGCACGCGGATACACACACACACACATACACACACACACACTCACAACTGCTCCCGCTCCCTCCCTGCCCCCCCCGCCCCCCCTCCCCCCGCATCTCACGCTTCTACTGCTCATGCGCTCTGACCCGGGCACAGATTCTTTTCTCTCCTCTGGAGCCCCCTCCCCCTCCTCTCCCGAAAGCTGGGAAGCACTGCTCTGCCTCGCTACTCCTGGAAGGGAGCCGGCCTGGGGTTTGCCTCCATTCACCCCGACTTTTGGGGAGGGGGCGTTGCGCTGCACGTGATGTCCTCCGGGCAGCCCTACTGGGACTGACGGAGCACCCGGCTCGCGGGGCCGGCGGCCTGCTTCGGCAGTCTGTCCCGGGAGCCAGGAGGCGGTGAGGACCGGGATCCAGGGAGGAAAGGCGGCTGCAGACTAGGCGGCCGGGAGCGGGCGAACTCCTATGCTCCTAGGCTGGCGGCTCTTGAGCCTGATTTTTTTCTCGCTTTCTCCGAAATTTCTCGCGTCCCTCATCTCTCTCTCTCTCTCTCTCTCCCAGTTCCCCAAACCCCTGACCACACTTCGCCTTCCTGCTTGGAGTCTTTCTTCTCCCCTCCCCCTCTCCCTTCTCCCGACTCCGTTCTTCCCACTCAGCCTTGCCGGCCCCTCCTCCCGGGTGACTGGCGCTCTCAGAGACGCGCGAACCCGGAATCCGGCCCTGCCCGGAGCCTGGAGTGAGCCGGCGGCGGTGATGACCGGGGAGAGGCTGGCCTCGAACCCACAGCGCTCTCCTGAAAGGGGCTAGGAATCCTCCCCGCCGCCGATCACACAGACCCGCCGGCCGGCTGGCCAAAGAAACAAAGGCGAGGGGCGCGCAGCTCGGAGGAGAGGTCCTCGCCCCCGGCTCTCCCTCTGTCAATCTGCGGTCTGGGGCTCTGGACCATGCCGCCAGAGCCTCTGGGAAAGGGGACCCGGGGATCTCTTCCACGTTCAGCTCCGAGCCACTTGTTGCCCGCGGCCCGAGGCTCTGCCTCCTCGCTTGCCTTCAGGGCTTTGAGAAGAGTGGACGCGGCGTCTCCCGCCCAGGCAGAGAGAGGGACTGCGGGCCCATGGCCTCCTCTCTCGGGACGCCCTCCTGGACTGAGGGTTCCACCGTCTTGAGGCAGGGGTCGGCCGGTGCAAAAACCCTTCAGTTCTGGCCCAGCTGAGTGTGGCATAAACGGGGGAGTGTCCTTTGTTTGCGCGGACCGGCCAGGGCCAGCTGCACCGCCTGGCGATTTAAAGGACCGCTCGCCCTGACGCCTGCCTTGCTGTCTCTAGCCGAAAATGCCAACCTAAGTGCTTGGGCCTCCCTGGCGGCCATAGAAAGCGTCCCCAAGGCAGAGAAAGGCTTGGCTTTTTGACAGAAGTTTTAAGGATTGAGTAAAAGACCCCGTACCCATAGCAGAGGTGAGAAGTTTGAACAGATTACGAGATCTCTGACTCGGAACTGACTGAGTTGCCCCACCCACCCTCAGCACCAAGGACTGTTATTGCACATTTCTCTGTGGGTAAATAAGGGTTTCTTTGAAATTTTAAAAAATAATTAGTGGTTGGCAGATTTTTTGAGAGTTTTTTCATTTAATGCATTGTTCCCCTCTCGGGGCGCATCTTATCCTGGGATTAACTTCCACAACAATATCCCTCAGCTTTGACAAGTCCGGGTCTTTCTGCTTCTCCCGCAGAAGAGCTTAAGCAATGCTACCAATAGATGCTACCTTAGCATTAAAAGAAAAAAAAGTTGAAGGAGAGCATTTGACCCCCGAACCCCTTCTGCTCTGGGAACCAAGGGCTTGCACACCACAGTGCTGAGACTAGATGTTGAGGCTTGGTCTCCTTTCCTTGCTTTTACTCTCTCTCACCCTCACTTTCTGGGATCTGTCCACAGGCACCTCCTCCCTGGTCTCTGGCCCTGTCTTCCTTCCGGGAAGCAAGGCCAGCCCCGGTCTCTAGCAGTGTGTTCCCACATCTCAGTGAGTGGTTTCAAGGCTCCCCACTGTGCAGGTGTCTGTTGAATGATACAGTTGTCTAGGCAAGTCTGGGTTGAACCCATGAAGGGCTCTGTAACAAAAACTAAAAGCAAAACCCAAAATGAGTGTGTTCATCCCTGGGACCCTTTGCCCAGCTGTTTCTCCTCAACAACCCTTAACAGAGAGCTCAGTCAGCTCCTCCTGGAGTGCCTAAGTGCAGGGGCACTTCTGCAGTTGTACAGCAATTAAAACATTTTCTTTCCCACCTGAACCTAGGTGATCTACAACCTACTGTTCAGGATATTTGTCAAACTCACCATACACTTTGGCTTCCATTAGAAGTCTGATTTGTACAAAAATGGAACCCTTAATATACATACATACTGTGACTCCACCTGCATCGAAATCTTTGAATGACAGTATGGAATAAAGGTATTTAAGTTGTTTCGGGTTGTGGGCCCTTTTGGAAGCCTGGTGAAGCCTGTAAACTCTAATAGTCCTGTGTTTGTTGCCCGTACTTATAATAGAAGAAAAGTATAATTTTCGACTAGAAGGTGCTGAAAAATAAAGATGCAATTTTCTTCCCATCCTAGTTTGTGAACCCCCTAAATTCTAAGCACTGACTCCGTGGACTCCAGGGATATGAAGCAGAGCTTTTGTACACAGAGACTGTTTGTACACTACACACTCTCTCTTACTAACTTTACCCTTGAAAAGCTTTGAACATGTGCATGGCTTTTTGTGCCAACAGCAAAAGGGCAGCTACATCTGATTCAGCCAAATTCGCGGACAGTAACCTGGCCCCGTGGAGCTCCTTCCCAGATGCAGCCTTCTCTTGAAGCACTGAAAACATCTGGACCCATCATGGGTAGATGCTTCTTGAGTAGCCAGGGGTCACTCAACCTGTAGGTCACTAGGGTTGCCTGATGCTCACAAGTTCCTTGGAGCCACATGGTTCACACTCGGGTTGTCTAAACACAGCAATGGGACCAGGCATGCTCCCAGAGGGCCATTTCCCGAGGGACAGAAATAGGAAAAAAAAAAAATCCCTTTCACCCACAAATTTTTATAGACAGGGAACTTGGGGCAATTACACAAGAGTTTTCAAGGCATTCTCTGAAATAAGCCCCAAAGCAGTATCCAGCTAACCACACATGTCAGGGAGGCATACTTTAGTCTTCAGAGCCACCCCTTTGAGTCTCTCAGTGCCCAGGTAGCAAGGTCACTGACTATTGGTTGGGCAGGCTGAGGAGCGGTATTCCTCAGTGGTGCTCAGAACTTTTCTTTCAGAAAGTTATCCAACCACACTTATCCCCAGTATCAAATGCTTGGCTGGAGCACTCTATTCCTGACCTTGTTAGGGGTTATAGCATTGTTGAGTCTACTTTCCTGCTTGAATTGCAGAAAGAAGACACATTCTGCAGCCCAGAGATCTTCAGCAGAGGTCAAAGAAGCAGTGGGGGCTTTCCTGGGGGCCTCTGTGGAGCAGTTCCACCACCAGACCTCAAACATCTCTCCAGGCCCAGAATCCTGGCCCCAGCACCTTCATTTACCCCAGCCAGGCCACAACCACAGTACAAACTAAAGTGATTTTCTTGTCCTGCTGTATAGAAATACATATGGTGGCCCTACCATCTGCCAGAGGTCCTCACATCACTGGCCCAAGTGGGCAGATATCTGACCTCTCTCCCTTGGAAAGGAAAGAAGTGTGTGTGTGTGTTGGGGGGGTGGGGGGGACTTCAGATCAATAGCTAGGATATTTTTACATTTTGATCTTTTAAACAATGCTCAATGATGATTATCTGTTGCAGGTTATGCCCAGAGCAGGATCCTAGGAGATGAGGGCCACTGCACAGAGCCTGGCCAAACACAAGCCTTGTTCCCTGAGGGTTCTGCATCTAGATCTGCAGTCACTTGTTCAATCTTTTCTTCCCTGTTTCTGGCCAGGTTACCACCCTAAAACAAGGGGCAAATCTGTTCATAGGCTATCCACAGACAGACTTCAGATTCCTGCAGTGAGAGGCTGTCTCCAGTCTTATGAAAAAAATAGTAATCACTTAAGCCCCAGGAGCCCACCGTATGTCCAAGCCCAAATTGTACAAAGAAGATGAAATCTCTCAAGATTTTGGAGATAAAGGAGGCTAGTCTTACCCTCTGCTATGGAAGTTTGGGCTTTAAACATTGTTAATGAAATGGAGTATGAAAGAAAACATACTTGCATAGAATTTAATTTCCAAGTAACAGTTCTGCAAAACATCTTTTGACGAAAGATTAAGAAACATGGCTAAAGCATCTTCCGGAACAGCACTGAGGAATTAAAACAACTGAATTTACATAATAACCACATCTCTCTTGAGAATTCTGCCATCAAATCATCCCAAAATAATAGAAGAGAGCCATTCCCTGAGTTGTCCATTTAACTTTTGTTCAGAAGGTTGCCTTTCCTGTCAACAAGGGAATACCTTAGAGGCAACCGGCAGCTGGCGGTGTAGTTGAAATGAGGGAAACTAGACGCCTGGAAGGGGAAACACCCAACCCTAAATCATATGCTTATTCTAAATGGAATATTAAATTAAATTCTTCACAATGAAGGTATTCCTGACAGAGCGGCTGTCAGTCACTCCTTGTTCAGACACCACATTGTGGGAACGTCGTTGCCGCCACATTGCAGAAGGCTGGTGTCCCTGGTAAAGATGATGCATATCATGTAAACCCCATCACCAAGATCAAAGTCTGCTCCTTTCATGGAAGCCAATACATGTCAAACCTCATTCCAATCAAATCGTCCGGAAATGAATTCAAGATGAATATGTCATAGAGTAATGTGACAGTGGAACTACAAAAGGTCAGGGGTGGTTGTTTCAATGAGAGAGTCGTCAAATATTAATTCTAGAATGTCTAGATGAGTAGGCATTGAGGGGGATTAGCCGGCTGCTGGTGGGACTTGGGTCGCTGATTCGTGTGCAAATGCATCAAATGCCAAGGTGTTGTTCTAAGTTTCATCGAAACTCTGGAAACATCCCTAAATCCACAACCTAACATAACCAGCAGACAAAACAGAACTTCCTACTTAAACACACAACTGCAGGAAAGCAACATTCACGAGAGGATTTTGACTTACTTGACTCTTTCAGGGAGTTTCGGTAAAGCCGTAATCGTTTCCTCATCACCAAGGAAGTCTTGTATCTCATTTTCTGACTTTGAACCTGTTTGAGAAGAAAAGAGGGATAGTGCCCAGTTAAACAATTCCATACATATCTGTATGGTAAGATCATGTGGCCAGAGTGTACGAGGAGGAAAGGTGTCGGTCTGAAGAATCCTTCAGTCTGTCTTTGACCATTTTCAAATCTGGAAGTGAAAGAAAAGGACTGTGCTAGAGCTACCCATGTTTATTGCAAAACAATATATCCTTGGTGATAAAAAAAATTATTGAAAATCAACATTTCCCAACTAGACTTTTATCTGAACTCATTTGTTGATCCCCTTGCAGGTACAATTAAGCACCCTTTCAGTCAGTCAGTGTTCAAACATCTCTAACTTCTAGAATTTGAATTTACTGTGGGAGATGCCCCCATTATTCTCTTTAAGTTTATTAACCAAGTTCAGTGAGATGTAATGGGGAAGGCAGGGTGCCCTCTGGGAGGATAGCAGGTTAAAAATGGAGTTGTAAGTGTTGGAAGTGAGGGGAGAGGAATTTCTTTACAGAATTATAGATCCTGTTCCACCCATAGTGGTGTGGAATCTGTAACCCTCACATGGCTTCCACCTAGAAACCCATTTGAAAGCCATCACTGGTTGATTTTTCAAAGTTAATACAAAATTCATCAGATAAGGGGAAAAAAGTATCATTCCTATCATCTGGTCCTGGCTGTTCCCATTTCTTAATCAAAAAGGTCAGAAATACCTCCCCCCCAAATATTTGCATTCCTTATCCGGTTCACTCAGGATACAGCTGTAAGCCTTTGGCATCCTAAAGCTTGAAACCCGTCCTGGGGACCTCTGCATCTGTCAGTCGAGGCTAACGGCAGTGGAGCAGCCAAACACAGGCGATCCACCCAGCCCCAACCCTCAGTTTAGCCTAGAAAGACAAACAGTCATTGAAAGGTCTCAGGCTGGACAAACACAGGAGCCCTCTGTCAATGAGAACGTCTGCCTGCCTTGACACTCCAGCCCACAGAACAAGCGGGTGTTTAACTTGTTGAACCACAGGCCAGATCCAAGTGGGGCTCTGCTATCTCAAAGGCTTTCCAGTTCTCTATGCGCGAAGATCACTTTCTCTCTCCCTCAACCCCCAACCCAGGATTGAACTAGCTTGGGGTTTTTCACCCTTCCCTCTCCCTTCTTTGCTAGGTCTAAGCCTGAGGGGTGGAGTAGGGTGGGGTAGACTCACCTTTTCCCAGAGGATTTTACTTATTTTCAATTCTTTCTAACCAAAAGGCATCTGTCCCCAAAGGAAATAAGTTCTTTCCCGCACAAATCAGGAAAGAAAGGAGGCCCAACTTTGCATTCCTACAGAAGGCGGCATGCTGGGCGTCCTCGCTCTAAAATTTCCTCATGGCAGGATGTCTGGCACGGGAAAAGTCCTGGTTGGTTGGAACTAATAGAATTTACTTTTTTGCTTCGGAGGGAAATGAGTGTGAGTTTCCCTAGAGAATTCTGTCCACCCACAATGCTGCCCAAGCCCTCCCTTTAAGAGGCCTGGGTCACTTCTACCCCCAGGTCCTGGCAGTCTTTTGTGCATTACAAACCCACAGGCGAGCAGACAAATGTTGCAGAGGCTGGACTTCGGCGGGCAACTGGGACCTTAAACTGCCCTCTGTAGCAGCTCTATCACGAGCTGGTGCAGGGAACCAGGGTAAATATCTTCTCCTTTGGTTCAAACTCTGACCCCACTTTGCAAGCCAGTCATCTCGCTGAAGGAGGGGTGAGAGAATTTGGGAGCAGTCCCTGGGCCCCTGGACCTGAGATCCCTACCAACCCAGGAATATAAAAGCCCTGAAAAATGCTGGGCTTGGTTTTCCCTGAACGATAGCTTCAGACTTGTCTCCTCACACCAGCCACGGCCACTGAATCACCGGGCAGGAGCACAACCTGGAGACTCATTGGAATCTGCCTTCCTCCCCACACCTTGAGAAGAGGAAAGGGTGCCAGCGAGCCCGGGGAATTGATCGCGCTGGGAGAGAGCCAAGAAGGTGGGCCGGTGGGTACATGCAAAAGGGACCATTTTTCTTTGGGGGAACACCCAGGCTGAATGTTGTGGGGTCGCCCTAGCCAGGGCAGGCCTGCCCAAGGTCAGAGGTCAGCTGTATCCTGCTTCCAAAGCCAGCAACTTCAGTCACCAAGCCGTCAAGGCTGCTGCACACGGATTAACCCGCAGGCCCGCCGGCAAGGGCATGCCCGCCTCCAGGCCACGGCCCAGGCGGGTGTGGAGCAGAGGCCCTGCAGGCTGCTTGGAGTTCCCAAGCTAAAGCCCAAACTACTCCTGGCCTCTGCCGGTGGCCTGCTGTTGCCAGCTACCCCCGGTAGCTCCCTGGCTCCCCTCCGTCAGGCCCTCAAGCACCAGGATGTTGAGCTGCGAGCTGGGTTGTGCCCTGGCCTTTTCTCATTCTTCTGTTCCCTTGAGGGAAGAGCTGGGTTCCCCCAGATGCGGCTGAAGGCTGGGTGACCTCCGTGTGCCCAGAGCAGGGTCTGTGTTAGTGGGTGGGTCTCCTGAAGGACCAGCCTGGACATTTAACCCTCCCTTTAAACCACACACTCCCCAACCTCCCAGCAGCTAGATAGAGGAAGGGAAGGTGGTGCCTCTTCTGTGTCCCTCAGAGGCCAAGTAGTCGGAATGTAGGGAGAAATATGACCTTGGAATCCAAAGGGAATTTCCTGCAGACGGTGCAGGCCAAGGGGCAGCCCTCGAACGCCCCTTCTCCATTCCTCAGACCTCACTGGCTCCCAGCTGTCCCCATGGACCATTCATCAACCCCAACCTTTGCGGTTAAGCCTTTGAGGCAGTCCTAGCTTTCCTTCACAGCCTGACTCTGTTCCTGCCTCACTGCCCCCTAATTTCCAGTGCCCCTGGTTGTCTAGGGTAGTGCCCAGAACCCTCGGCGACTGCGGCCTGCTCCCGGAGAGCTAGTCGTAGCCCTCATTCTCATCCGGGAGAAAGGAAACCAAGTCCCGAACCCGCGGCCGGCCGCGCGCAGAGAGCAGATCCCAGCGGTCAGCTGCCTGAGGCAGGACCAGGATGCGCCAGGGCGAGAACCGGCCCGCGGCTGACCCAGCCAGCATCCGCCGTCAGGTTAGGGTGGAGAAGTTCCATCATCTTGAGGCCGGCCGGCTAACTTGGCTCCTTTGGCCCTCGGGAGGGGAAGCCGAGTCCCTCTCTGCCATCCTTGTGGGGGCAGGGAGCCTGTAAGGGACCCCTCCGGGCTCGGGCTCCGCTCACTCGGCGCGAGGGAAGCTCTGGGCCACGACTCCCCTTCTTGTGCCCTCGGTGAGACACCCAGGCAATTTACAAGGAAGGGTGAGAAGGCGGGAGGGCAAGAAGTTACTCTTGGTCCCTGTGCCATTGGGAGGCCCATTCGTCCCCCTAGTCCCCCCCTCCTGGGAAGAAGGGATGGACTCATGCCGCTGGGCGGAAGGGCCCCCTCCTCCCCTCAAAGTCAGTGGGGTGGGGCCTATACCCACGGTTGGGGGGCTAATGGGGGAGGGGATGGGGGAGAAAGTCTAGCTGGGCTTCTTCTCCCAGTGGGGTTTGGGTGCCAATGGCCCCGATAAAGGCGCTTGCTACCCGGCTGCCGGGGGTCCAGGTCCCGTCTGCCTGCCCCCTGGACTCACGCACTTACCCCGCTCCACCTGTTGCCGGGATCGCCTCATTTCTGCACATCACTTTGGGGTGGCTGAGGGGGGACCACAAACCCCTCCAAGCCTCTCTTTTGTGGTTCCAGCGAGGCGGTCATCCTTCATTTCTCCTTTTCCAGCTTTCGGGAAGCAGTTAGGGAATGTATGATGAAGCAGAAATGAGCCGTCAGGATGATATTTTAATGGCTTATATGTCACGTTGGTGCATGTGGCTTTGAACTGGAGCCGCTTGCATTTCCTGCAGAGAGCGCCGCAAATCCCACTTGATAACTTCTACAACCCACAACTTTTTTTTTTTTTTTCTCACATTCACTCTTACCCTGTATATTTGGACGCGTTTCCTAAAAATACCCTCTTGTCAACGTCCCCCTTGGATTTTCCACGGACTGGAGAGGAGAAGACTGACTTTTCTTTTTTGAAGAATTTTTTTCCCCTCTCCCCCGCCCAACGGCTACCCTCCCCCCGCAGGTCCCTCCCTTGTTTTTTTGAAAGGCAGGCGAGGTGGGTTCGATATTTGTTCTCCCTAGTGAGAGTAGTACAGCCTCCAGAGCAAACTTCTCCTCGCAGATCAGGTTTTTACAACTGCAGTGGAGGCAGGATCCAACTTTCCCTTGTATGCGGCAGACAAGATTCTGAGTGGCGCGGATATGTCTTTTTTGAACAAAGTGTATAATAGGTTTTTGAAAACCCCCCCCTCAAGCCCCAGCCCTTACCCTTCATCCCCATCCTGATTTCACTCAAAGTTGGCGGGTAAGGCTGGGCTGCTCCACTCAGACTTGTTGCTGGGGACAGAACATTTGATGTTTTTTCTTTCTCAAATTTCTATTTCCCAGTACAACAAGCGCAAATTCTCGGCCAGGTCCCTTCAGATACCGGGAAACCATCCCAGATACACAAGCCGAGTTCTGAGCTGGGGAGAGCCCAGGGAAACGGCAGCTCAGCTCGCCAACCCCAAGCGAGAATTTAGCCGACGAAAAGACCAGAAAACCAGAAAGGCGAGGAGCGGCCGCCGCTGACCCTGCCTTCCTCCAGCCTGTGCAGCCGGCGCGGGCGACCGGGCAAAAAAATATTCATTTTCATTTTCCTCTCTCCCGGGCACTGGTGAGTTTCCTAACGGGGCCGCCTGTGAAAGGATGAGTTGAGGTTTCTTTGTCTGAGAAAAGAGTTTAGGGCTCTGATTCAGCTGCAAGGAAGCCAAATGAAGTTAGAAACAAAGGGCAAATTGAAAGATTCCGACTCTTGGCTTTTTGTGTTTTCCTTACTAGAAAATAATTAGACCTAATGAATATGCAGACGCTTCAGCTAAACCCTCGGCCCCGGGCTTCTGGGTTTTAAACAGAGCTGCGGAGAAATGCAACCTTCATTCCCCAAGCCCCCCTCCCCCGCATCCGAGTGCATTTTTTGAAATGCATAAATGTTGCTTGCCTTAATTGATTGAGTCACAGGGATTTTTTTCCTGCTTTTAAGTGCCATACTCCTCTACCTTTCAACAATCATTTTAATATATAGTCAATGGCTCTTTGTGGACGGGACAAAAAGCAACTACGCGCAGTTGTTGAATAGACTTTGCGCTGGGCAAAGACAGGTTAATGGAGGGCCGCATCGCGAAAACAAGCGAGTGTTGTATGTTTGCACTGAATCCAAATGTCTGCATTTTCCTAACTAAATCAAAGGGAGTGTTATTTCTTTTTCTGCTCACTCATCTGAAGGTAAGTAAATTTTCTCTGGCGATCAAAAGCCTGGTCGGCAACAAAGACCGCGCCCGCTTTTTCCACCGTCCTGGTGTGGCGAGTTGCGGAATTTCAATGACGGTGACAAGGGTGACTGATTTGTGAACTAGAAAAGGTTTGAATGTCACAAAATTTACATTGGTCCTATCTTTCGGGGATTTAAATACCAAAAAAGTATTCGGGGATTTCTAGGGAGCTTTGGGCAGTCCTGAGGAACAATGGCGCGTTGGGAAATTTACAGTTTTACCTGAATGAAAGGGGCCCGGGTTGGGAACAGGAGTGCAGAGGAAGGGGGTTAGCGGGGGCAGATGAGGGAGGGGGACTAGGGAAAAGAGAAAAAAGAGAAGAATAACACGGGAGAGGAAAAAAGAAAAATCGGCAACAGTGTTTCCAATTTGCCATTAAAAAAACAAACCTCAATAACCTAGGAAGTTAAGAGCTCTCATCCGTCTGTGCCCATTTGGGAGGGGAGAGCAGGAAGCATGATTGATTTGTTAAAAGTGAGAAAATCGAGGCAACCGGTTATCCTGAGAAATCACATTTCTTGTAAAGAGAGATTGGCGTGCCCGTGTGCTCCCAAGATCCTAAATTATAAACAGGAGGACAAGGCAAGAGGGAAGCAAACTTCAAAAGGAGCAAATAACAAAAGCCTCCTTTGCTGCCCTGGAAAGGGGGGAGATGGGGGAAGAAAGAAAAGAAAGTTGCTGAATCGGGACATTCTGGAAGTGCCTTAGCTGTATTTGCCAGCCCCATCCCCGCCTCCTGCTCTCGGAGCTGCCCGAAGTCGCTAAATGCTCAGCTAAGAGCAGGTCTGAAGAAGTACAAGATAGAGAAAGAGACAGAGACAGAGATGGAGACAGAGACAGAGACGGAGACAGAGATAAAGATAGAGATAGAGATGGAAACAGAGACGGAGGTGGAGGTGGAAGTGGAGGTGGACAGGGAGAGGAGAGGCAGAGGGAGATGGGATGGAGAGAGAGAAGGATAAGGAGCGGGATGAGAGAGGGAGAATGTATACGACTGTGAGAAGGAAAAGAAATCGTGGCAAAACATTTTTTCCATGAGAAGAGGGAAAAAATTTGGCTAAAAAAAAAAAAAGTTGCTACTCCTGGCAGCCCTGTTTGTCAAAAGGGGATGTCAAGCGCTTTACAATACCTGGGATTGATGAGGCGGGCGGGCCAATGAGCGGCGCGCGGCGCCTCGGCGCGCCCTCCGTTGGCGCGGCGGCTGCCGGCGGGGGGAGTGCGGGTACACCAATGGGCGCCCGCGTCAGCAGCACGTGACGCCTCCCCCTGCTCCCATTCATCAAGGGGGGGACGGTGTCGTCCTTTCAATTCATTTATCTGCAGGAATGATTGCTGCTATCAGTCTCGCGCTCACCGCCCGGCTGAGGAGGTGAAAGTTTCTCCCCAGGAAGATAAACCGCAAAAGACAATATTGTGCATGATTTGCGCCTTTTCTTTGGCTTTTTCTTTCTTTCTTTTTTTCTTCCCCCCCCTTTTTTTTTTTTTTTTTTTTTTGCAAAAAGCAGAGGGGGGAAAAAGGAGACTGAAGGAGCGAGGAGGCGAGCCTGAGAGAAAGGAGAGAGAGAGAAAAGAAAGGGCGAGGGGCTAGTGGAGAAGTGAGGAGGGGCGTACGGCGCGAGGCGGAGAGAGGGCGAGCAGTCGCGGCTCCGGCGCTCACATTCCTCTATGCTACAAATCCGGGAGGAAGTTTTTCTGGGGGGCTGAGATGCTCCATGCCTTTCCCTGGGCAGTCCTGACGCGGAGTCCTCTCGGCAGAGACTGAGCGGCGAGGAAGTGCGAGCCGGGCCGGCGGGGTCTGCTGGGCTGGCGCCGGAGCCCGCCTTGCTCGCGGCCCGCAGCTGTCCGGCTTCCCCGCGCTCGGCCGGGCGGGCGCCCCAGTGCGCCGCGCCGCTGCCTGCGGGCTAGGACTTCGCGAGGTGGGTCGACTCCTCCTCCCTCCTCTTCTTCTTCCTCCTCTTCCTCCGCCTCCCGTTCCTCCTCCTCCTCCTCCTGATTTTCCCTCCTCGGCGGGCGAGGGTGGGGGGGGCGGGGGAGGCCGGGGCTCGCCCCGAGCAGCCACGATGCTCCTGGACGCCGGCCCCCAGTACCCCGCGATCGGCGTGACCACCTTTGGCGCGTCCCGCCACCACTCGGCGGGCGACGTGGCCGAGCGCGACGTGGGCCTGGGCATCAACCCGTTCGCAGACGGCATGGGTGCCTTCAAGCTCAACCCCAGCTCGCACGAGCTGGCCTCGGCTGGCCAGACGGCCTTCACGTCGCAGGCGCCCGGCTACGCGGCTGCTGCGGCCCTGGGCCACCACCATCACCCGGGCCACGTCGGCTCCTATTCGAGTGCAGCCTTCAACTCCACGCGGGACTTTCTGTTCCGCAACCGGGGTTTTGGTGACGCGGCGGCGGCGGCCAGCGCACAGCACAGCCTTTTCGCCGCTTCGGCCGGGGGCTTCGGGGGCCCACACGGTCACACGGACGCCGCGGGCCACCTCCTCTTCCCTGGCCTTCACGAGCAGGCGGCGGGCCACGCGTCGCCCAACGTGGTCAACGGGCAGATGAGGCTTGGCTTCTCGGGGGACATGTACCCGCGGCCCGAGCAGTACGGCCAGGTGACCAGCCCGCGTTCGGAGCACTATGCCGCGCCGCAGCTGCACGGCTATGGGCCCATGAACGTGAACATGGCCGCGCATCACGGCGCCGGCGCCTTCTTCCGTTACATGCGCCAGCCCATCAAGCAGGAGCTCATCTGCAAGTGGATCGAGCCGGAGCAGCTGGCCAACCCCAAAAAGTCGTGCAACAAAACTTTCAGCACCATGCACGAGCTGGTCACGCACGTCACCGTGGAGCACGTCGGCGGACCCGAGCAGAGTAACCACATCTGCTTCTGGGAGGAATGTCCGCGCGAGGGCAAGCCCTTCAAAGCCAAATACAAACTGGTCAACCACATCCGCGTGCACACGGGCGAGAAGCCCTTTCCCTGCCCCTTCCCCGGCTGCGGCAAGGTCTTCGCGCGTTCCGAGAACTTAAAGATCCACAAAAGGACGCACACAGGTAGGGAACCGCTGTTCTTGACCCCTTGCCCCATCCTGGGCCTGGGACCCGAAATCCGAAAGTCACGGCCCGGAGCGCGCAAACCCGGCCTTGGTTGGGTCTGCGCGTCAGCTTCAGCCGGCAGGCAGTGAAAGTGGCCGCTGGTTTCTAGTTTGAGGCTTGAAATTATGAAAAAGTATAGAGAGGCTCGGACGAGAAGGCTGTAGGGCTATAGACCTTAAAATGGGGACTGAAAAAAGGCCGGCGGAGCAGAGAGACAAACCCGGGTTTGCGGAGCCGGTGATGCGCGCGAAGCCGGGAGAGGCGGCCGGCTCCCGGCGGCGGCGGCGGAGGCCCCGGCAGCTCCAGCTGCAAACACATCTAAACGTTTGCTTCCGGCCAACATCCCTCACTGCACGCTTTAGTGAGGACTTTGCCAAAGGGAGGAACTGAGGAAATGGGAGGAGATCGGAAGAAGGGGCGCAGAAAGAAACAAAACCAGAAAAAGACAGGAAGGCGGGGTGGGGTGGTGAAAGCAAGTAAGCCGGGCCTGAGGAGGCTTTCGGAGGCTTATGCATATTTAAAGAGCCCAGTTTTAGTAGTGACTTGTTTGTGCGTAGTCTTGAGTCGGGAGAGTCGGTGGAAGACAGTGAAGTCCTTTTTGTCAATTAAATTCTGAGACGTGTTTTCAAAATAACCGAATACCCTGCGTTGGCCTTTAAAAATAAAGAGACCGGTAAGGAACAGTTAAAAAAAAGTTCGCGCCCAGCTCAGGACTGTAGTCTGGGTCGGGCAGGCCATCCTGGGCCGCTTGCTCCGACAAGGCCCGGAATCCGCTCCGCTTCCCTACTCTGGCGTGCCGGTGGCGTTTCTGAGAACCGCGTTTGGAACTCGGGGTTTAACGCCGGGAGTGAAGGAAGCGTTTGCGGCGCCGAGCTCTCGGCCCAGGTTACCTTATAAAATGTGAGTGTGTGTAGGGGGTGGGGGTGGGGGGAGGCGACGAAGGGGATGCGGAGCGTTGGGGAGGGGGGAGGGGGAGGAGAGAGGAGCAAAACAGCAGGAGAAGCAGCCTGCAATGTGAAAATTAGAAACCAAGGGCTAGGTAGACGCCGCTCCAAGTCGTCTCTCTAGCCCCGGGCAGAAAAAGCAGAGGCCAGACCTGCTGCTACTCTGGGATCTAAAAAACTACCACTGATACTAATAATAAAGTAATAAAATCTGGATCTAATTGGATTAGGAGTTAAAATAGTTCAGATATTTATAATTCCACTGCAGACACATGACTTTATCGAATACCCGGGTTTTTGAGCCTGCAAAGCGCTAACCCTGGGCCGCTGCCATTTTTATTTTAATTTTTTTCCACTTGTGTAAATTTTAAAAATCAGCCACGGGGTTTGTCTGATGGGACCTCTCGCTTTCTCGCCTTTCGCACCAGGGGAGAAGCCTTTCAAGTGTGAGTTCGAGGGCTGCGACCGACGCTTTGCCAACAGCAGCGACCGCAAGAAGCACATGCACGTGCATACGAGCGACAAGCCCTATCTTTGCAAGATGTGCGACAAGTCCTACACGCACCCCAGCTCGCTGCGCAAACACATGAAGGTAATCGCCGCGCTGTCGCCGCCCGCCTTGGCGCCGGGAGCCCGCTGCGCTCTGCGGCCGGGGCCGGGCGGTGGCGGGAGCCGGCGGAGGCGGAGAGGCGGCGGGTCGGCGCTGGCGAGCGGGCCGGGGGGAGAGGGCGGGGCGCAAAAGGGGACGCGGCCGCCGGCCGTTCTGAGTCTGCTGTTTGATGGTAAAAGTCCAGCCAAGCGAGCGCCGGAACCGCGGCCCGACCGAGCGCGCCCGGCTGGGGAGCGCCCAGGCGCCGCCATTGTGCGGGCCGCGTCGGGAGGCGGAGCGGGGCTCGCGCGCGCGCTGCCCGGGCCCTAAGCCGGCGCCCCGAGGGCCGCCCCGCCTCGGCCCAGACTGCAGCCTGCGCGGCCCGCGCCCTTCCCTCGAGGGGCGACTTCGGCGCCGCCCCTCCCGGGAGCACGGCCGCGGCGGGGCCGGCCGGCAGCTCGGGCCTCCGTGCGCGGGGCCTCCGCGCCCCCGGCGGCGCCGCCCGGCCCTCTCGCCCGTAAAAACGCCGCTCTATTCCCGCAGGTCCACGAATCCTCGTCGCAGGGCTCGCAGCCTTCGCCGGCCGCCAGCTCGGGCTACGAGTCGTCCACGCCGCCCACCATCGTGTCTCCGTCCACCGACAACCCGACCAGCAGCTCCCTGTCGCCGTCCTCCTCCGCGGTGCACCACACGGCCGGCCACGGCGCGCTCTCCTCCAACTTTAACGAATGGTACGTGTAAGTGGGAGCCGGCGCCGAACAAAGCCCTATTTAAGAGACTGCACGCGCGCGCACAGACCGTGCCCCGCGCCCCGGGGCCGCAGCAGCCCCGGCCCCCGCGATCCTAGTTTTTTTAAACCTGCCAATAGACCCAGAACCGAGTAAGAGAGAGAAAGCACCAGACCTTGACATTTTCTTCCTTTTTTCTTTCTTTTCTTTTTTTGGCAAAGGCTTGGTAGCCAAGGGGCGGGAGGGGGTCGAGGAGAAGGCGGCCGCCAGCCCCGAGGGCCGGTTTCTCGTCGGAATCGGAACGGGCGCTCTGGGCTTCGGCTTTTTGTGGTTTTTTTCTCTTGCTTTGCATTCTTGTAAATACAGAATTATTAGCTTAAAACTGTACTGTTGGATTCTGTAAATAGTTCTATCTCGGTTGGAGCGGGCGGGTGGGATGGTGGCGTTGTGGTCTTTGCATTGGGGGAGGGGGGAGGGGCCGGGCGGGAGGGGGGAGGGGGAGGGGGGTGGGCGGCCGAAAGCCAACTGTTTGTACTGAATGGCAAGAATGTTCTAGTAAATGTGTACCAAAATGTGAATTACTTTGTACGATTACAGTCTCCACGTCGACCTAACAGAATATTATTGGTATTAATGTGCTTTTTTTGTATAAAGTGCAAACATTTCGTCCCAAAGTCTAAGTACTTTAGTGCGGTAAAATGTCGTTTCACGTCCTGTCAAGAATTCGTATAGTACGAGCCTGGATCTGCGTGTCAAACTGTTCCATTTGTTTATGTAAAGTGATATTAAAAAAAGATATAAACTATAACTGTCCGTTGCTTTTGGCAAAAGATACAACCACATAATGTATATAATTCCTAGTTTCCATATTTATCCGCATGTAAAGGGCCGGTTTATTCATGTTACAGCTATTCAATATTTATGGCTAGAAGAACTCGTATGTACACTTTAGTTTCCAGAATTGTTTGGTAACCTTTCGTACCTTATTAAAGATTCTTAAATCTCAGTGATTGTGGTAGGAATTTCTTCTTCACCCCCAGCAACCTGCTGCCTCTTCTGCCAGCCTTAGTGGGTCTCGGGAAAGCCTTTCCAGACTCCCTCGCCTTCCCTTTCTGTCATCGCAGGTCGTATAAACGTGATAAATGAACGCTGCCCTGCTGGCTCTCTGAGAGGGTGTAATTAGTATTTATATCAAAATTTATGAAACAAATTTTCGGCCGCAATATAATTTAAATGACCTTTGCAGACGTAGAATAACAACCATAAAAATAACAGAAATAGATTGCACAGGCGACATCAATATTAATGGAGGCGAATTGTCAGAAGCTCAGGGGCTCGCTCTGCAGCGTTGCAAATGAACTTGCAGCCGAGGGTGCCGCTGCCCCCCAAATTAAATTGCCCGGGCTGAAACCGAGTTGCAGATTTACAATATCATATTTTAAATTGCTGTCTTCAATTAAACCATTTATGGCCATAACTAATTTTCAGGATGTCGATGCATGCTTTTCCAGGCCTTCCTTCTTTGTACGAAAGTAAACGTCCATAAAGCGTTTTACTTATATTTCTTCAAACGTGATGCTAATTTAAATTAATTACTTCCTGTGATATGTTATTATTCCTATAATTTTGCCACTGTTATTAGTTCTCTCAGAAATACATCTAGGGAAGAGAATTATTTTATGTAATTTGATTATCTTTCTATCTCTTTTATTTATTTCTCATTTACTTAAGAAATCCGTTCCATTGGCTGGCGTTGATACAGTAAATTTGTAAATGAGGAGACAATGTAAAAAATCTAAATTACTTGTGCTTAATGACTGTAGCAGAACGCCTTTTCTCTAAATCAGATTGTCTTTCTTGCAGTTTAGTTTGATAGATTTGCAAGCTATGTTGCTCCCTCGAAGTTAGCTGCGCTGGTAGGAACGCGCGCTTCTTTGTCTCTGGTTGTAGCTTGCATGATCGCCCCATTAAGCAGACAACGTAGCCGGAGATCACAAATCAGGGCCTTGGCTGGAGCTGCAGGCGTAGGGATGTGTCAGAGCAGGAGGCAGACACTGACCTCGCTGTGGGCAAGGAGGAACCCGACCTGCTTCTTTAACATAGTATGTGTGTTTGGGAAGTCACAGGCCATATTGATTCTGAGAAGGAAAACAAGAGGGAAAGCCCCTCAAAAGTATGAGAATCCCTTATAATAGTCACTTCTAGTTTACGGTGACATTAGTTTTTTAGAGTATACAGTTGACCAATTACAAGACCAAAATGTGAAATTCTCTTTGCAAGTTCTTTGTTGACTTGTCCTTTCATGTCTTGCTATTTGTATTTGTCGCTTTTAGTCAACAAAGTTGTCCTGGCTAAGGAGGGATTTGCTGCACATCAAAAGCTGAGATGGTAGTGTTTAACTTTTTAAAAATGTTATTGTGATTTTAAGAGTAAATATAGACCTTTCATGAAAAGAGCGCCACCTTGCAATGTTTGGGGAGATTTAAGGAAGTTGAACGCCTAAAAATTTATGAGACCAAAAGCTGGCCCCAGTTGGTTTTGGAGGTTTGAAATTGGTGAACAGTGTCATATTTGAAGTGACTCTGGACATTAGGCTTAATAATTAGCAAAAATAGAAAGAGGAATAAAGATAGCTCATCTCTCTAGGAAAGAAAGATAAACACCTCAGTTAATAATCCTTCCCCTTTCCACTAGAGATCAGGATGTCTGGGAGCCTGATATGAGTATGATAATGATAATCATCATAATAATAGCAACAGTACTTTTGTAACTTTGTTAGTGCATTTAGAAAGATAGTAAATGAGTGCATTTTTTCTTTGGCCATTCCTAAAAGCAGTTTACTTCAAATTTGAAATTATAAATGTCTTATTATTTATGTACCTGGTGTCTTTTTTTACTTTAATATCAAAGTATGCTTATTAAATATCATACTATGACATATGATTTATGTAAGATATTTTAAAGGTAAATTTTAGGGGTAAATATTTACTTCAAAACTACTTCATATTGGAATTTTTTTAGACTTTGATGACCAGATAATTTTTTAAAAAATCATTTGAGGAGTGCTGTGTGTGTTTGTGAATAATCTCACTCACAGAAAAGGAACTGTTATAGTAGAAGCAAATATTTATGCCAATCTCCCTTATGCATTCTCTTCTCCAACACCCACCACAAGGAAAAAGTCATTAATGACGTAGGTTGCCTAAAATAATGCTTCAAACTTCAATGTAGTCTATTATTTTCTGGTACCTTTAATGTCTGCTTCTTGAGATGTATTCTTCATACTTTTCTTCATGGGCTATTAGGTTTTGAAATACATGAATGTGAACAGCGAAATACATTGTTAGACCCTATTTAGCAGGAGCTGAAGATGCTGCAAATGGCTGGTTTCTGTCTGTAGCTGTGGATTTTGATTTAGGCAGAAAGGCGTCCTGGTTCGTATTTTGACTGCATTGTAGTCTGGTTACTATCAAATGATTAGAATAGCTAACAAGTTATTAAAAAGTTATATTGTGTCAACAAAAAAATGCCTGAGTACAAGCAATCATATTTGGGAAATGAAGAGAAATGAGTTGTGATATGTGTGTGTGTACATTTATACAGTAAGCATATAAATATACAAGCATCATTTTATGGGGGCTAAGTAATTTTCAAACATTTCAAATCCTTTGTTTTCTTCTTCAAAAGCTACCCCCAACTGCTTTAAGCATTTGCAGCTGATGATTTTGATTTTTTAAAGTCAAGCATTCAAGTTAACCTTTAGGAAGCAAACCACCTCCAAAAGAAAGATGTAACCTTTCAATTGCCCCATATGCTTATCATTTTTTTTTCTTTGGCTGACAATGAAATAGCACTAACCTTCTTTGCTGATGGGCCTGGCATTTAGATGTTTTTATTTGTTGATTGTGAAGTTTTCTCAGAACTTTTAAAGGGCTGGCAACAGAACTACACCTCCAAATACCTCATCCAGCCTCAAAACCTTCCAGACGGCCCCTTTTTGAGCCAAGATGTACCCGGTGTCTTGGATCCCTTGTGAATCAGTGCTGGTCGAGTTGGTACCTGAACATACTGCTTTCCAGGAAGCAGCTTGGAGAATGCTCTGGTCCTTAAACAGCAGCATCAGTTTAAGATGAATTGGAGAGTAACTCTATGTGGTCTGGCAAACTCAAAATGAGGGCACTGAGCTTGTGCCTTTGATTATTTGTGAACTAGGTATGAAGCCATCAGATTTTAGACATTGCTAACTTACATTTCTTTCTTTCCAACTCAAAATACTAATTACAAATTTATCTTCTCCTCTCTAGGTACAGAGTTCTCACCTCCTCCTAGCACCAAATGTAGTTCTTAGAACTATGTGTTCATATTGGGGAGGGGAAAGGTGTTGTTTTCACAGAGATGGTCACAGTTGATATCACTCTCTGGTTTTAGAATTCTTGAAAATAGAGTGGCATTGGAAAGATTTATCCTATCCATGCCAGTCAAGCCACTAAAGGTTCACATTACCCATGGTACTCTCTTTTTCAGCTCTTTTATCATCCCCTTCATCATCAGTAATATGTGCCCATTTAAACTGGTTGAATATAGAAAGTAAGGCTTTATGGGGATAACTATACAGTAATCTATTTTTTTCAAATGATAATCACTAGTTTGGGGCAAGAAATAAGAAAAATGTTAATAACTTCCTATAACATGTCACATTTGAGCCTTTCCCTCAAAGTTTATTGCAAATATAATGGCATAATATACACAAAATATGGGCAATGTTCTCCATTAATCTATGCAAGGCTGGCTCACACCACAGTCTCTCCCTGAGCAAGAGGAAACATGATCAGGCCAAACCAGGGGCTATTTTTACCATGCAAGCTGAACTCTAGCTTTAGTTCCTGACGTTTATTTCCACTTTAGAGCAAGGAGCTAAAAACAGTATGAAGTTTCCAATTGATACTATACTGGAGGTGGGTTTTTCAAGAATAGGAAATTGGATTTGGCTATCTAGTATGGAAATTACATTGTTTGGCAGTGAAGATGCTAGAGATTTGTGACTGTCAAATGTCCACTATTTTGCTGCCTCTGATGGTTGCGGGGCATCTCTGTAAGTATATGCAGGAGAATTCAGGGGTTGTGAAATTTACACAGTGATATTTTCACCTACAGCATACACAAGAATCAACTATTAAGCCGAGATATAAACGTACGGGAATCCTATCTTTAGAAAAACCCCAGATGTTCGAAGGCGAGCGACCTTAGCAAACCTTAAGGAAAAAAAGATCATTTTGCATCTGTCTTTTGTGCAACCATTCCCATTAAGCTACAGAAAACATAAAGACGTAAATGGGTGAGAGAAACTCACATCCTGATTCCTTTAAAAAATTTTTTCTACCTATCCGGGAAATTTCTAGCCGCTGGCAAAGAAAACTGAAAGTTGTGGAGGAAGGTAAAACCAGGAGAAAGGGTAGGGGTGGCTGAGTCTGTGCGTCAGGGGAGATTTTTGTCCCGGAGAATTTCTTGAAAATATGTAAACACAGGCTTTGGGGTGGGGGGGTGTGGGGGTAACAGCGAGGCTTCCCCACAGCACCTCCGCAGATAGCCCGGCGGTCTGCGTTGGAGGGGCCCCTTGCGCCACCCTGCCGCTCCGCGGGGCGCTTTCCAAGTCACTGCCGCGGGCTGGGGCTGCGTCTGGGAGGGCAGTGCGCATGCGCGGCCCAAGGCCCGCGGATCCACGTGCTGATGAATATGCATGAGGCGCCCCCGCCCACGCGGGCTGCGGAGGAAAGCGCTCGGAGGCTCTGGCCTGTGAAAGCTTCTGGCCCGGCTGCCAAAATTGTGCGGCGAGGAAGCTGCACGTGTTTGTTTTCAAACCGCGCTGGTTTAAGTGAGTTCACAAAGCCAGGCAGACAGCAAGGCTGGAGCAACCTGCGGCCGCCGCCATCGAACCGCGAGCCCAGCGGCCCGGCCAGTCTCCCCTTCCCCAAGGGTCGCGGGCTGCGACGTGCGCGAGCCCCAGTGGACCCCGAGCCGTGTGCCCTGACCATTCCTCCCGCTCCTGTTCCCTCCCAAGCCGGGAGCTGATGCCCTGGCCGCTCTCCTATCCCTTAGCTCCTTGGAGCAGACCTCCGCTCACCTGGCACCTAGACAGAGCCCAAGCATGGGGGCGAGGTGGGGGGCACTGGGGTTTTCCTAGCGCCCACCCTCTTACTTTGCCCAGATCCAGGCCTGAGTGTCGGCCTGTCTTTGTCTCTCTCTCTTCCCCCCTCTTTTCCTTTCTGTCTCATGGCTCCACTTCGTCTCTCTGGCTGCGCCCCAGCCTCGACCGCCCCGTTTGGGGGACTAGCAGCCACTTGCTTGAATGGCTGCTCTAGAGTTTTCACTCGACTCTTCCCAAGTAATACTCGTCGGCTCACATGTCTACGAGCTGGTATAGTCCTGTTAAGTTCAAAGGTGCTTACGTGGTACAAACGTGACTGGTGGAGGAACTGCCCCGGCCCAGAGACCTGGAAGGTGTAGGGTTTGGTGAGAGAAAGGGGAAGTTTAGGCCCTGGGTTATTGCTTTCCTTCCTGGTGACATTCTTGGGGTTCTGCACGCTGCATGATATTTTGTGGCCAATGTACTGACATTTCCAGAGCAAGTGCATAACCTGTTTGTTGGAGTGACCAACATTTGTAAACAAAGGGAGAGGGTGGTGGGGGGTGTCGGGGTCACTCTATTCTCAGGCCAACATCTATAGAGTTAGGCCTTTGGGTGTTTTAGTCACAGTCCTAGGTCCCATGACATCAGAAAATGGCTGCAGACAGGTTCCAATCCTCCTCTAGACTTCACTTTCAACTGAACGGGTAAACTGATTGCGTGGCGCCCACCCCTCTCGCTTCCCCGACTGCCAACAAGAGAGGCCTTGGGTCACTCCCCAGTCCGCACTGCAGTCGAACTCAGAGCCAGCTTCACCCCTGCCAGTTCTGAGATCTGGGGGTCACAGTATCATGTCACCTGACAGCCACCATTCGTCAAGTCTTCGGCTTTGACCCTGAAGGTGTGGCAGAGGGGTTTTGGAAACGTTCCTTCCAGGCCAAGACCTTTCCTCCCACCCAGCTTCCTTCGAGGGAGGATGACCCTCCGCCGAGGCTGGGAGAAGCCCCTCGTCCCTCCCGGGGACTTGGCTGAAAGGGGCTGGAGCACCAGGATTTTCTTGTCTGAGGCCCCCGAGGCCACAGCTCCCGGACTCCAGTCAGGGGCGCAGACCCCCTTGATCCACTGAACTCTCGCCGCAAGGGCCACCCCACTGGAACCCCTTCGCGATTTGGGTCCTTTTGTTTGAATATATTGGCGGGGGAAGCGATGTGGACTTCACGGACTCCATGCTAATGATGAAGACCTGTGTCGGGCTCGCTCTGAGCCGAAAGCTCAAACCCAGCGTGGGTTCCTGCGTTCGTCCCCCAAAGGCCAAGGCCTAGAGAACCCTTTTCATTTGGCGAGGGGCTGGAGGGAAGGGAGGGGCGGGGGCGGGAGCGGCCCGGGGTCTGCAAGCCCGCGGCCCGGCGCGGCGGATGGCCCGGCTCCTCAGCTGGACTGCCAGCGTCCGTGCGGACGACGCGGTCGCCGTCGCCGGGCCGGAGAGTGGGGACGCCCCTTCCCCGCCCCCCAGCGTCCCCGGGGTCGAAGCCAGAGCCCCGGAGACCCGGAGGCTCCTGCTTGATGGCGGCGAGGCAGGCTCTGGGGCCTCCCCGGGCCAGGCCGTTTGGTCTGCGGAGGCGACTGCGCGGGGCGCGGGCCCGGGCCAGGGGAAGAGGGACCCCAAACCGGACAGGCGCTTTCCTTTCCCTCCTCGCGCCTAGTTCCTGCCCACACTGCCCATCTCCGGTGGGACTGCCTGCCTGCCCGGCCTCTCTCTGCTGCCAGCCTTGCCCGAAATCTAGACCCCAGACCTGGTAAGTCGCGTTCTTCCCCCACCCCGCCTCGCCACCTTCCCAGCTGACTCGGCCCGCGACTTCGTGCGCGCGCGTGGCCGGAGGCGCGCGCCAAGAAGTTGGCTGATTTGGAGCAGCCGCGCCAATCCGGCCTCTGCGGCTGGAGGACCTCAAGATAGTCAGAAGCGTCGCGGGGCTCCCCAGTGAGGCGGGAGCGAAAAGGGTCCAGCCTCGCTGTCCTGGATCCTCTTTGTCCCTGTGGACACCGGAGTTGCCTTTTAAGAATAAGCTTTCTGCTGGTCCCTACTGTGTGTGTGTGTGTGTGTGTGTGTGTACGTATGTGTTGGGGGAGGTAGCGGGGTAGCGGGGGAGGGGAATTGCCCCTTTCTTCCCCTTTCCGTAAGCAGTTTCTAATCCCTAAGGTGTCCAACAAAGTTTACTCAAGGTTTCCATTTGAATGCTGTGAAATTATTATTATTATTACTGTTTTAAGTGAAGATTTCTAAGAGTCACAGCTTCTCAAATATACGTGTCTCTTGAGGATATTTCGACAATTACCTTGTCCACTAACTCTACTCCCTTCCCACTGGAAAAAAATAAACTTAATTTTTCAGTAGTTGCCTTAGGACACGTCGTTTACATGTCACTAATGTGAAGAAAGAAGGAAAGAAAGAAAAACGACCTTGGCGGTTCTCGTTGGAGCTCCGTGTGCCGTATTATCGCAATGGGAGAGGGGGCTCTGGGGGAGGGGAGCAGGGCGCAGGAGAGAGCTCTGGGGCCGCGCTGCCCTGTTGCACGGGCCTGACCTTTGGCTGACACGGCCACAGAGCAGGCCGTTCGTTAACGAGGATTTGATACATTAGACATTCGAGCTGGGCGTGTAAACCCACACTCTGAATCCAGATTTCGCTCAAATTAGTGTAGGAGGAAATGATCTTTTTAAGTCCTGAGGCTTAACCAAGTGTCAGGAGGGCCGATCGCCGCCTGAAAAGGGCAGCGAAGGACACCGGGTAAAAGGCACATTCCTAGCTCCTTACCAAACCAACAAAATAAAACCAAAAACCTTCTTGGAATAATTCCTGAAATGCTCCAGGTCGCCACTTCGAGGCAATGCTTAAAAATGAAGCCACTCACCTTGTTCTAATGAATTCGGCTGTGTTAAATCCTAACACCAGGCGAGGCCGTGAAGGCAGTGTCATAGTTAGGGCAATCATTTCTTTTTTGAGATCCGTGTATATAGACTTCTGTTTTACTCGGTGGAGGTACTAGAGTGTGACAATCTAAATCCACCAGGCAGTGAGGCACATATGGAGGGGAGAGTCAGAGATTTTAAAGTCCTTTAAAAGTGGATGCGTCTCGATTTAACCCGATCCCACTTGGCTCCAGCCGCCGGAGCCGGGGAAGGGCAGGCGTCCCGGCCGCGGCAGCCCGGCTGGCCAGGCTCAGGCCAGAGGTGCGGACTGGGCTGCGGCCGCCCCCCAGGGATTTATGGACCCACTCGGGAAAGGTGTCATTTTATTTAAGGAGACACTAAAGCTCCAGCTTTAAAAAAGCACCCCCAGAAAATGCTTTTCTTCTCTTCCCCCCAAGAACGGAGATCGCCAAGCGCTCTCCCCTGGAGGGGGAGGAATCGGCCGCTGCGCGCACCCCGCGGCTCCCCGGGTGGAAGGGGGCGCGGGGGCTCGCGTTCTCGCCCGCTGCCCCGCAGCCCTCCGTCGGCGGCCTGCCTCCGGCCGCTGCCCCGGGAGAGGGGGGCGGCGGAGGGGCCGTTCTCCGTCCCTCAGGCTTTCGCTGGGGTTACACAGGGGTGGATTCCAGGCCCCGAATTTACTCCAGGCGAAGACGTACGCAAAGCAGGTTTCGGCCTCAGATCTTTGCTCGGGGAGTCTCTGCCTCCACTCCCCTCTGTACTCTGAGTGTAGATGTAAAATTAAACGAGAAAGGCACCCACTATTTTGAAAAAATGATAGTTTCAAAATAAGGATTCCAGGGGAGAGAAATCAGTGTCCACGACCTATGCCGAAGAAAACCAGCCAGGGCGCCGCCCACGGGAGCTCGCGCCAGGACTCGTCAGCCCCGAATCTGCAGACCCGGTCCCACGCACGGGCCTCCGGCTCCCAAACTCGGGTTCCCGACCCTGAGGACAAGGGCAACTGCGCGGGGTGAACAGAGGCCTTGGCCCCCTTTGGAAAAATCACACCTTTCCACAATCTGGAGAACTCCCGAGGCTTGGGAGGTTTGCAAAAGCTGGCCTGAGGGTGGAGGGGTGAGCGCGGAAGGAAGGGAGAGGTTGAGAGAGGAAGGAGGGAGGACATGGTGGCCAGTTAACTGCCAGACTCAGTTCATTTTCCCCAGTGGCGGGTCCCAACAGCCCCCTCCCCCAGGTTTGGATCACCAGCGACCAGTGCGGGGCGAGAGACTCCCAGGATCACCCCCTTCCAAGTTGTGTCAAGTCGAGGGAGAAACGGTTTCCTTTTAAAGAGTCGATTTCATTTTAAGGTCCACTTTTTGGAGTCAGTGGAAACAACATAACATTGACTCTTATAAGAGTGAAAGGAAAGAAGGAAGCTCTTGCAGGCCTGCCCTGAGTTTCTCGGGCCCCCTTCTCTAGGAGCCCACCCTCGTCTACACCTGGGGGCCTACACCCGGCTTTGGGCCTCAAACTGCGGTCGCAAGCCTGGGGGACCCGCGGGTATCACCGAGCCGCGACCGCTGCGGTTCAAACTGCGGCAGGACCTTCTGGCCGGCGTGCGGAAGGCCCTCTCGCCCCTTCTGGGGTTTCGTCCAGCCCTGCCCGGGGCTTGCTCCCGCAGCCCCCACAGCCCTGGACCAGGCCACCCGGGGCTGCTCGGGACCTGACGCAGGCAGCGCGGCCGCTGACGTCAGGAGCTCCCGGTGGCCAGCACCCCAGGCCGGCCACAAGGCTCCCGGCGCGGGCATCATTAATTGTCAGGCACGAAATGTTGCAAAGAAAGCTCAAGCTATTGAGGGGAGAGGGAAGCTGATATGGATACATATGTATATTTTGGAGTAGGGAGCAGGAAAAGAACAGAAGAAATGGGGTGAGAAACAGCGATTCGATTTCTCAAAGCACAGTTAGCAACTTCGCACCTTCTTGCATCCGAGTCGGGCCTCTGGGTCTACCCTGTTGTAGGTATGGGCTCATCACTTTGTACCTCGTTTGGGGGCTTCCTGGTGAAAGACCAATATTTGTTCATG
Source organism: Equus caballus (assembly GCF_041296265.1). Classification (NCBI taxonomy): domain Eukaryota; kingdom Metazoa; phylum Chordata; class Mammalia; order Perissodactyla; family Equidae; genus Equus; species Equus caballus. Next base: position 91,957,586 of record NC_091699.1, read on the forward strand.
TGGGAACCGCATCGCTACAACTTCCCTGTAGATTCAGGCTCGAGGAGCTTAATCACCTCCATCAACAGAAGGGTGGGGGTGGGGTGGGCATTGCTTCATAAAGCTGCATCTAGCATGTCCGTATCTCCCTTTCCATTTGGTCAGATCTGTAGCCCGAGATCTGATATTATTATTGTTGTTGTTGTTGAGTAAAAAGGACGTAAAAAACACCACGTACACCGATAGGGCCAAGATGAATGCACAGTGCAATTCGGTGTCAGGAAAGAAACCTTTCATTTGTATCAGCAAAAGCAGCTTTCCTTTTCTCTTTTGTTTTAAAAGGAATTATACTTATAATATCTGGCTTAAAATAGAATTTTAAGCAGTAATAACTTCTTCAAAATCACGCCAGTTCTTGGTTCTCGCTGTAATACATTTTCAAAATCCCTTCTCCGAGGATGACTGCCGAATAACACGGGGCACAGCAGGGTCACTGTGAGGCGAACTCTCTCGTGAGCTCTTCCCTGCGAAAGGAAGAAGAACCGTGCCATAGATGTCGGAATTCCACAGGTGAGGGTGAAGGGATCTTCGGGGGAAAAAGAACAAAGTGAAATTAGAATTAAACTAAAACCCCACCCAAATTGAGACCACTTTTATGTAAGTGGAAACATAATCCACAAATTCAAACGTCTTGAATATTATCTTATTTGTGAAAAATGATTTCCTTGAAATTCACTAGTTGAATTATCCGTTTGGAAGATCCTGTATATAAAAATAAAACTCAGCTGTGTCCCTGCATACACCTAGTAAAGAGCTCTCAAAATATAAAATTATCTTCATATATTTGAATATAAAGTGTATTTGTCAGTATCCACAGGGTCAGAATAAAAAGCCTCTCTAGCTATATCTACAGGAGGTAGAAATATCCCGAAAAGTACTTTAAAAGGCAGGTAACTTATTTATTATTTCACGGACAGAAAAACAATGAACTGAAATTTTTGGAACTTTCCAAGCCCTGTATGCAGTTCTTGATTCAGAAGTGTGATGGTGACCATTTTATCCTGAACTTAGTAATTTATTTTTAACCAATAATTATGTGGTAACCATTTAACAAATATATACTGATTCCTCATAAGTATGCAATAATTATTTTGTAAAATATGAGTAAAAATTTTCTCATTTGTATACAAAGCATAAAAATATTTGTAATATTGAAATCTTTATGAAGGAGAATTTTAAAAATTTTAGAACATGACATTAGTAAATGTACAGAATTTCACAAACATGCACCAACAAAAATTTCCAGGAATTGTGTGTTAAAGGTATTAGAAAAGAAACACTTGCACACAAAAAGAAAAATGAAAAGGAACCTTATTTAGGATAAATAAAAATGAACAAACAAATGCCCAGAGTCCATTTGTTTTTTTTTTTTTTCTTTAAAGATTATTACTTCTTTTTATGGCTGGTAATACTTAGACTTTTATTTAAAATTCCAAAAATGTGTGCTAACTGGAATAAAAGATATTTGGAGTGAGGACAACAGTTAATGAGCATTGAGCAACTTCAGTGCTGTGTTTCTGTTTTACATACTACTACTTCTACATACTATAAATCTTTCCCGAGTGCTCTGCTGTTTTTGGTACAGCGGACTGAAATTTATGGGTCGAAGATATATTCCAGACTGTGTATATAACACTCTCCCTGAGAAAAACCCCAGGATATTCATTAGATTTTAAAAGTCAGCTAGTATTATTATAGTTTCTGAATCAATAAATGTTTACAAATTTCAGGCAATAATTGAATTGAAGTGCCAAATGTCAAGGTCATCAGGTGATGTGTATATCTCAAATAAGTGATTTGTACGATTTAGACAGCATTCTGTGGGGGTGATGTGATTTCTGGGGCTGCCTCAGTCGTGATTTCACTTGCTGACCTGCTGAAGTCAGTTGAAGGCTTGGCTTTTAGCTTTCCACTTGTGAAATCAGTGCCCCAGACAAGAAGCTCACTAAATTTTTATACAGTTCTCAAAGGGTGAGTTCACTCTCTCTTGCTCATGGATTAAAAAACCCCAAAAGTTTTAAAGGTAGAATTTCATCTGTGAAAAATATTAAATCGAGGAAATTTATTTAACAGATTTGGATATAAATGTAATGGACTAGCAATTCCTATTGTAAAACCTCATTGTTAAGGTTGTCTTTACTGAGAGTCCTGTTTGAGAAATATGTGTTCTGTTAAACACAGGAGGATGCAAGAAACCTGCCTTTCTGAGTTTAAAAATAGAAGAAAATACATTTCTGGTGTTTTGTTTCTGGGAATTACAAAGAATATTTCGTAAATGGGGGCAGAGGGTGCTTACGAGATGGAAACTATTAGACTCAATTGTTTAAGGGCATGCATTTGAGAAGCGCGAACTTTAAGTTCTGGTCGTATGCAAATAGATGTAAGATATGTTTGTTATATGTATTAATTCACTGAAGGTTGTACAAATCCCACTATGCAAAATAAGAAAAGTAAGAGGAAAACACAGTTCTGCACACTCTCTTCACTGGATCACTGTGAAGGGCTAAATATATTGAGGATATTATTCAATGTACAGGTGCTGGAGCTGTTACTTGTTACTTACCTATCAGCTGCCTGCACTTGACTGAACCAATTAATTGATTAATTAATTAACCCAACAAACATTAAAGACAGGTATGGTCATTGCTATAGAGACTACGGCATGTCAAAAATAAATTCCAAATGCTTTATTCCCTATAGGAATATAATAGGAGAGGCATACACAGTTAAAAGGTAAAGTATGGAAATTGTTATAAGAGAGGCATAAACAAAATTGGATTGGAGAATGTTCAAGTTTTTGATTCTCTTTAGAAGATATGGGATGTCACTTGCTGAATTAGAAAATCAGAACAAAAGATCATCTCACAAACTTTTCATTCTCTCTCCTTCAGGCTCTCCTTTCCTCCTCTCCCTTCCGCTGACCTCCTCCCTCTTCTCTCCTCCTCTCCCTTGCTCTGGAACCTAAGGCAATGAGAAATCTTTAAAGGGCCTTTCTGGGGTGGTGGCAGTGGTGTTGTGAGCTGGCTGCCTGAATCCTCGCCAGGCCTTTGTCTTGGGGGCAGTTTTGTCCGAGTGCCCATCTGCAGTCAGCTAGCCTGGGCTCCCGTGGATGGGCTTAAGCCCTGTGAAAGCTGGGCCCTGGGGCTGGTCAGAGCTTTGCAGCAACCAGGGTGCCCATTTTTATGGTTGAAGTGGGTCAGAGCAAGCAGAGACCAAGTTCTGACAACTCCAGGCAAATGTTTGAAGAGAGGACACTGGTTGCATGGGACGTTTACATTTTCCCGAATTGTGCAAGATTTCTCTCTTCTGTTATTTGTTTGATCTAAAGACACTAACAAATAAGCCTTTTTGTGGTTTTTATTATGGTTCATTTGTTCATTTTTATTCCGTTTTAAAAATATTTACTATAAAAGTATCAGGAGATTGATCAATTTTTCATAAATTTTCAACCTGTTCTGAAATATTAAGCCATGTTTTTTTCTCCCCGAGGCGGACTTGATGCTCTGGCAGTGTTTTCCAAGGAAATTTTATGTCGTCCTTATAACATTTCATAGTCACCGGGTGAAACCAAGGAATAATTCATGTTCTCTGAAACTGGTTGCATTCAGGTTCCTTAGAAGCTCTAAGTGGGACTAACTTGAAACTAATCAAAGAAGTAGAAATAGGCGGTCAGTTTATATGTTATTCAGGTTCAAATTTTTTCTCCTTTGTTGCCGTTCTTTGGGTCAGCTGGAAAGTGGCACCACCCAGACAAGTCTGACTAGTACTTGCGAGCTGTTTGGGTGAGTGGATTCAGGCAGGATGGGTTGCAAAGTGTGTTTGCGGACTTTGTTTTGCCATTTTCTTGTGATTCCTATCCTCTTTATAAAAAGTTTTCATTCTGAACAATTTCAAACATATACGAAAGTCAAGAGAATAACATCATAAATCTCCATCACCTGACTTCAGAATGCATCAATGCATAGCCCACTTGGTTTTGCCTATGCTTCCATTCCCTCTTCTCCCCCACGATTATTTTAAAGCACATCCTAGACATCATATTATTTTACACCTAAGTATTTATTATTTAACGAATATATAGTCAATGTTTTATACAAAGCAGAATGACTTTTTCAAGGCAACTAATGTGTTTTTCTGAAACTCTGCCTGGTTTGCGGTTTTGGGTTGCCATTCTCCATCCTTTTAACAGTGTCACTTCCAATACCAGAGCCTTTATTAGCCACTGGAATCAAGGAACTCTGTAGTTCTCAAGAGGGAAAGAATAATTCATTTGATTATCATTATAATCAAGGAGGATGGAAACTTCAAGTGGGCAGTCTCACACTGCCCAGAGTCCAATAGTCATGTTCTGATTCCAAGAGGAATTATTGGAATGAAATATTCTGATTCCAATAGGAATCAGAATAATTCATTCAAAATTTTCTGACTTTGGGAAAATGTGATGACTACGAATTTCTTTTAGGAAAAAAATAAGAACTTGTACTGGTATGGAAAAACTATTGTACTTGAAAACTATCACCTAATTTAAACACATTGACTTTCAGCTTCATATCACCCAAAGCAATCCCCCAATTATCGATAAAATAATAACTATGAACTCATGCACTGTGATTTAAATGTAACATTTTCTTATCTCATTAAATTATATGAAGCCATATGTTGTGGTTAATATTTAAAAGGAGAGTGCTGATCCTTTAGAGATCTTTGCCAAACTATTTATGGATGAAAGGTTTTGATGTCTGGAATTTCGTTCAAATAACCTTAGGTGGGGTCTTGGGGGGAGTGAGAGTAAGAAGAACCAAGGTTTTTATTCCTGGGCAGTCGGTAGTTGGAGGTTCATAATAATATTCTCTCTACTTCTGTATATATTTACATTTTTTTCTTAATAAAATAGTAAAAGAAACCCAATTAAAAGTCAAGAAATATCCCACTAAAGTGTCTTTCTATCCATTTATCTATCAGCAGAAAAATCGACGGCAGAATGAAAATATTTGGACTTTAAAATTTAAAAAGAAGTTTATTTCCTTTGTCTTGGACTACCTGTGTGTATACTTGGAAAAGCAAACGCACCTCTCTCTCAACTTTAGTTTTCACGTTTATAAAAATACTCCCTCTGGTTTAAATAAATTCTAATTTTTTTTCAGATACCCCTGCATATTGGATATCAATTCCTAACACCTTGCAAGCAACAATGTCGCTTAATAATTTAAACTCGCAGTTACTTGGATGGTTGCCATCTAATTGTTCTGGCGTCTGTGGAAAGATCTCGTTGTTACATTCTACTTGCAGTTGTTTTGTGCATTGGTTATGATAGAACCTCTCTCAGTATGTGGGGAAAATAAGGATAGCTATAGATTTTAAAATGAGATTATTGGTATAGATGATGCTGGGCCCTCCACTTTCCTGGTAGGAGACATGGACTCTTGAAGTTCAGGGTTAACTCCTGCCTCACTGTTTCTTCTTCCATAACACATCAGCACCCTCAGCTATAATGCATTATGGAGCTTGGAGTAGAGTCAGGATTTTCAGACGTGGGTTTTCATAACAGGCCTCTATTTTTAGCTTATGTTGCCCTTCCCCATTTTCTAACCAGATCTAGAATATTGGGAATGAGAAGAAGTACACCCTTCAAAGCGGCAAAATTACCTTCCTCCCAAACTTGAGTTGGGATTCTGTCTTCGTTTTCTTCTCTGTGCTGGCTGTGTTAGATATTCCCGCCTGAGACCCAAATCTTCCCTGGGGTACAAGTCAGCCATGGTCCCTACCATGAGACAAGGACATTAGAAGGATTCTAGTTGTCTCCCCGCTGGGGCTAGATCCTGGTCCATACATCTCTAGCAGCAGCACTTCTTCTGACATCACTTGGAAATGATGGCTTTTCTTCACTGTGTTATACTGTAGTAGGCCTCTGGTACCAAACCTCTTGGCATCTGAACATGCCAAGCATGGGAAGCCATGCATTGAACTGACTGACCTTCCTCAGCCCAACATTTGCGGTCGGGTAAGCTCTCTCTGGAACAGTGTTTCTCAGAGGACTTGCATCAGGATCATCTGGGGGAAGTTTGTAAAAATTCACATTCCTGGGCTTCACTCCAGGTCTACTGAATCGGAATGTCTGGGTGGGGTGTTGCTCAGGAATCGGCATTTTAACAGTGAAGTTTAAAAATCACTGACTAAAGTCCTAGACTGTGCCCTTGGATTTGAGTTTTTCTCTGGGCCCTAGTTTTCTTTTCTTTCTCCTGTTTCTATTGCTGTGATTTTAAACTGCCTGATGCATGAACTTTCTAGAGGTTGGACTTTTGTAGAGATTCAGAAAAGCAACAAACAAACACAACAACAACAACAACCTTGGGCTGGTTCCTAGCAAACAAGGCTGGTTGTCTCAAGCCTACTTGTCAACTTGTCTTACCATCGCTCCCCTTCCTGCCATCCACTGTCTTTTTCTTGATCTAGCATTAGAGTAAGAACCTGTGCACGATATTAATAATAATAATAATTATTAGAGTAAGAACCTGTCCTTGGAAGTGCCTTTTAAAAAGTTTAAAAGCCCCTCATAAATGCAATGCATTATTTAACGAACACTCAGTCAACGAACCGATAGTCTATTTGGGGGCATTGTACAACTTGCCCCTGAACATAGTGCAAAGAAAAGAAAGAAAATATTTTCTGCTCAAGCAAAGCCCATAATGAGGATAACATGCACACGTAATGTTACAGGAAAATAACTGGAGAGCTACATATGTGATTCATATCCCCAATATGCTCTTTAGTGATACAATTCTGAGTGCCCTGGGAGATAGAGGATAACTATGTACTTGTGTGCCAACCATTGTATCTGTTGATATATTCATGACTCTATGTATTCATCTCTATCAAACATCGGCTGTTCATCATCCTTACATTCACCTGTCTTTAAAGAGAACGTGATGTCGTTAGAATGTAAGCTCCATGAGGCTGAGCATTTGTATCTGTTTTCTTTGCTGATAGATTTCCACTGCACAAACTATGCCAGCCACATAATGTATGTTCAATAAATATTTGTTGTCTACCGACTTTCGTGATGGTTAACCGAATGAAGTCAATCAGAAAAGATTCCCGAGAAGTGGCGACTGTAAGGGAGGTCTCATGGTGCCCACAGATTGGGGGGGATGGTTGCGTGGGCAAGGACTGCAGGACTGCGAGGTGGAGCCATCTCAGTGGTGAATGTCTCCATGCGTGACAGTTCCAGTCTGCTTGCTGTGGGCCAATTCATAACCAATGACTTGGGGTGGTTGTAATTGTGATTTTCTGGCTCAGAGGAGGATGGCCACCACCTTTTAGATCTGAGATTGTTATGAAGTGGGACACAACACATTCTAAAGAGCTAGGGGAATGGTGGTGAACAAAACAGACATTTTGAGTTCCAGCTCTCACAGAACTAAGTTCTAGTGGGGAAAGAAGGGGAAAAAAAAGAAACAAACAAACAAAAGCATCAGATAATAATAAGTGAATTAATATTAAGTGAGATGGAAAAAGATGATAGACACGTTTTTGGTGGATACCTTAGCTCAAGGGGCGAGAGAATGCCTTTCTGAGTAAGTGACCTGTAAAATAGGAAAGTGGCAAACTAAAGCTCACACTTGTGTCACGTCCTTCCTTTGGGTATTTCCATTTATGAGTTGGGACATAGTCAAACAGGCTGCAGCTAATGTGGGACTCCTGTGGATCTACCCATAACCCCACCACTTTCTCTTCCACTGACGAATGTGTATGGAAATACAAGGAACTGCCACTGTTGAAGTTTACAAAAAAGGGAAACAATTCATAAATTTATGTACTCTGTTAGCAGTAGCAAATTACATGCAACTCTCCTCATCGAGGGTTTGCAATATTCAGGCTGAAAACAGCTGTTTTAATTGAGAGGAATGTGTGGCAGAATTAAGGAGATTTGCTGAATAAATATTAAAGAGTAGCTTTAGAAGCAACAAAACTTAAATACACAATATCTTTTTCTTCTATTTTATGATGTTTTCAAATGTTGGGATATTGTCTTAGTTTATACTATGGAAAAGATATTGTGTATTCTAACATCACAGGGAATAGAATTCTACTTCAAGTAGTTCATGTGAAAGGGTGTTGATTGACGGTGAAGAGCATGGCCAGGACACAGCATAGTTTCTGCATGTGGATGGCACTGGGAAGCAGGAAGCCACGTGCATCTCTGTCTCTACACATCTGTTTCATCTAGTGTTTGGTTTCTCTTTTTGCATAAGGGTTCTTTCCATACTCATGGTTTCCTTGTCTCTCCAAAAATCCACTGTACACAGGGCATTGCTTGACACTGGTCTCCAATTCCACACGGCCTACAGTTCCAGGCTGCACTGTTCTCTGACTGGCTTAGTCTCTCGAAGAGATGACTCAATTCCAAATTCCTGGGAGACAGAACTTGATTTTCCCAGCTTGAATTGGATATAGACTCTGGTCCAATCAGCTGGAGCTGGAGCAGGGGTGCAGGAGAAAGGGTTACATAGTATGTACTTGTGAAACATTATGTTGTTATTCACAAATAATCATCCCCCACTATATTAAAAAAAATCAATGTTTATATCACATTTAAAAACTTGAAACAATGCTTATAAGGATAAAGTACTATTTTGACAGCCTCTTCCACACTCACCAATCATGATCCCATTTACCCTCTCCCTACTTACTACTCTTTCTAGAGCCAAACTTAGTTTGAAGATATACACACGTACACACATTCCGCAGATAATATATAATATTATATACATTCATCTCTCCATTTAAAAAAAATAATTGAATGCACTGGGGATTTAACATTGGATAAAATAAACAAAAATCCTTGCCCTCATGATGCTTACCTTCTAGTGGAGGCAGACAGATATAAAACTAAATAAATAAGTGTGTTATATGATACTTGCGAAGATCATAAGTGCCATGCAAAAAGGTAAATCCTAGGGACCGGCCCGGTGGCACAGGGGTTAAGTTTACACGTTCCACTTTGGTGGCCCAGGGTTTGCCATTTGGGATCCTGGGTGCGGACCTGTGAACCACTTGGCAAGCCACGCTGTGGCAGGCATCCCACATATAAAGTAGAGGAAGATGGGCATGGATGTTAGCAAAAAGAGGAGGATTGGCAGCAGACTTTAGCTCAGGGCTAATCTTACTCAAAAAAAAAAATTAAAATAAAAAAATAAATCCTGAAGATAAACAGGAAATAGTCAGAGGACCTCTCAGTTTGAAGGTGTGACATTTTGTAAGAGGTCATCTGGAGAAAAGACATTATAAACAGAGGGAATATCAAGTGACCTGCATGTTCCAAGAACATGAAGGAGTTCTGAGTCTGAAGCAGAATGAACAAGGGAGAGAAGAGGAGAGATCATAGTGTCTAAGGGATGCTGGGCGCTGGGGGAAGGAGTTGGATGATCGATCATTTAGACTCCTGTTAGCAAGTTTACAGCCTTTGGCTTTTATTCTCTGTGAGATAGAAGACACTGTAAGTTTCTGGGCAAAGTAATCCACATATTTTAAGCAGATCATTATGGCTTCTGTGTTGAGAGCAGTTGGAAGCAGGCTGTTGCTATGATCCAGGCAAAAGATCACAGTGACTTGGACAAAGAAGTAGCAGAAAAAGTGCTGAGTAGTCAAGATTCTGGATTGATTCTGAAGATAGAGCCAACAGAAGTTTCATCTGGATTAGATGTTGATGGAAGGCAAAGAGAGAAGTCAAGGTTGATAAGTTTTTGATCTTGAATAATTAGATGAATGGTTTTTATTAACTGAAAGAAGATTGTGGAAGGGGAAGCTTTGTAGGATGTGTATGTGTGGGAAAATCAGTAACTCAGTTTTAGGAATGTTTAATTAGAGATGCCTTTAGGTGTTTGTGTAGAGTGGTGGAGCAGGCACTTGGATTTGAGTTTTCAGCATAGTGAGAGTATTTAAAGCCTTGAGATTGAATGAGACCATCAAGAAATGAATTTAAAGATAGAAAAGAAGAGGTATAAGGTCCAAGTCTTGGGTGTTCCAACATTTAGAGGTCCTAGAGCTATGGAAGAACTAGCAAAAGAGATTGAGAAGCAGTGAGTGAGAAAGGAGGAAACCCAGGACACTGTGGTGTCCAGGAAGCAAGTGACTGAAGTATGTCAAGAAGGAAGGAATGATCAGCTGTGTCAAATATTAACGGCAGGCCAAGTCAGATGCAGACAGATGTGATCATTTAATTTAGTAACATGGAGTATATTTGACATGAACAGTCAGGGGGTTGTGGTGATGGAGATGGAGCTCTCTTTGGAGTAGGTTTGAAAGAGACAATAGGAAGAGAGGAATGGAGATAATGGATATATAGGATAAATAAAATAGTAACCTTCCAACTAAGTGTTGGAACACCCAAGACTTGGACCTTGTACCTCTTCTTTTCTATCTTTACTTTCATTTCTTGGTGGTCTCATTCAGTCTCAAGGCTTTAAATACTTTTTCTTGGAATCTTTTTCATGGAGCAATTTACGTGCTAGAGAGTCTTTATAGCTCTAGCTCATTTCTCTTAATCACTGCATAGTTTTGTTTGTTTGTTTTTGGTGTTTTCTTTCTCCCCAGAGCCCCAGTACATAGTTGTAAGTCATTCTAGTTTTCTATGTGGGACGCCGCTACAACATGGCCTGATGAGCAGTGCTAGGTCTGTACCCAGGATCTGAACCTGCAAACGCCGTGCCACAGAAACGGAGTGCGTGAACTTAACAACTTGGCCATGGGGCCGGCCTCTGCGAAGTTTTTAATTATGTAAATGACCACAACATGTTTAAGACGATTCTCTAATAGGTCTTAACTCTTCTGTTTTAATACCAAGAATACCAATCATCCCTACCTTAAAACGCTAATATAGATGAACTGGTCAGTGGAAATCCAGAGATAGTGGGAGAGGCCAAAGCATCCTGAATAGTCCACGTGGGGACAAGAGTGGACATTGGCCTGGGTGCAGTGGCGATTTAATAATGGAAACCAGCAGGAAACAAAGTCCCCCAACCTGGTCTCTGATAACTCTCTTTTTTGGATTAGGACCAACACTAAGCAAGCAAACACAGTTCTCTGCCTTACAAGAGACACCAGTTCAGGCCATGGATACTTTTGCCAGTAATATTTTTTTTTCAAAACTTGTAAGTCCCTATAAGTTGCTTATGAAATCAACACTACCTCTCCATTTCCTTTGTGCTAAAGAATAAAAGTTTTTTCACTTGTTGTTTGGGTACCAATCTCTAGGATGAGCATCCTTGCTTTCTGATGCTTTTCTCTCTACTGTCAAAACAGCCTATCTTATTTTGGACTGCTTTGTAGCTAGAAACCCCTTTTAGTTCTAAACTCTCTCTTATGAAGGCAGGAGCTCTCTCTCCCCAACCTCCTACATTGCACAGCTCTTTATGTGGCTTGTAATTAATGAAGATTTGCTAACAGTCACCCAGCCAGTGATGTTCCAGGCTGGTTGGGAGAAGCAGGGTGGGCAGCAGTCATTGGGCTGAGGTCTTTCACTGTGCATTTTGCCAGTGGGCAGTAGATTGGCTATTGTCTTTTTTAGTAAGAGAATTTCTAGGAGCCCTACTCATATAGTTCAGGCTAAATTACTTGGGGACACATGAAATGATCTGAAATGTAGAAAAATCAGGGAGGAATTTTCTGAATAGAATTAGCTTCTTTTGTTAGGACTATTTGAACAGTAGTAAAACTCTATCCCCTTCAAATCTTCAAAATTTCCAGATTAATTGTCTGAGTTTGTTGATTTGTATTTTCAATTGCTGGTAAAACGACAGCTTCTGCAGCCAACCTCACTTTCATTGTTTTGATGCTGAGAGCTTCATCTAGCGCGAGGGTTGAAAAGTCAAGTATCTGCAGGAGCCAAAGAAAGAATCAAGCGGACAGCCCAGCATCAGAAATGCTAGGGAGAGCTGAGGACTGGGGTGGACTGGAGAGAGAATGCTCTGCTCCAGTTGATTGTTGACACGGGGAAATGTCTGCCTAGTCTGAACACTCCTCAAGTTTTTCAAGAGAAGCTAGAAATCTGGATTTTAACATGATGTCTTTCAGCTTGGAAGTGTTGGCAACAAACTCAGGGTTTTAAGGAAAGTACTCTGTAACCCAATACATTGCAGGCCAAAGCAAACACATCTGCAGACTGGAACCAAGTCCAGGCCACCAGTTTGCTACTTCTGATCCAGAAGGATCAGTGGTTATGGCAATGATTTGGGACTGGTTCTTCACAGAGACTTAAAAAACAACTGGTTGCTAATGATCTAAATGTTCTCAATTACAAGTTGTTCTCTCTGTTTCCTGTTTTTGTAACAAATCTTAAATCACATTAGCCTGATATTTGAAACCTGCTGGTTAAAAGTAGAGTGGCCATATATCCTGGACTTCCCAGGACAGCACTGGCTTAGACTGTGGCAGTTATAATTGTTAATACTGCTCTCTTTCATTCCCAACATGTCCCAGCTTGGACAATAAATTATATGGACACTTGTAGTGTCTTGTTTGTCCCCACTCTCCATTTTTCACTTATTTTTAAATTTGTTTCTTTTTAAAAAATCTATCATGGAACATTTTAAATATGCAAAAAACCAGAAAAACACTATCGTAAGCCTCCATATAGCCACCATGCAGTTTCAAAAGCTCTCATTACTGACCACATGTGTTTCTCCGATACCCTTACCCACTCCCCACTCCTGTATTATTTGGAAGAATATCCCAGATTCCATATCAGTTCACCCACAATTTCTTATGCCCTTTAAACCAATATTATCTAAGTACCAGTCTACCACTAAACATTAAGTTTTAATCCATTTTGTTTCAAATTGTCATTACTTTTCCCCAACACCCTGACTTTCTAGCCTCTTTCTTTCCCCTCTGCCCACCATCAGCCTGTCCTTTTTTTCTTGAGTTCTAGTACTGAGACACTTCATTAGCATTTCTCAAGAACTTTTCAAGAGTCATTGAATATGTGTTGCTGTTTAGGGGGATATCTAATATTTTTATCTAATAATAATTTATTATTAAAAATAAAAATAACTTTGAGCTTTATTTTTTCTAGTCCTTCAACAGCATCTATCTTTTCAAATGTTGATTTACCCATTATTTGCCCCTTAAATGATGTTTGGTGAATTTATCTCGTTGCCTTGTTACAAAGTTGGAAGATTCTTGCTAGATTCCGGTTCTCTGAAGATCCCTGTTGTCTGTTGTGGGCTAATCCTGGGGCCTAATTTCAAAGTTCATTTGACATTTTGGTGGAAAATGTGTATTTTGTTAACTATGTCCTTTGAAAAACTTCATGAGTTGCAAATGATCAGAGAGAAAGCAGGCGTGACTGTTCACCTGTGATTATTAAGAACTCGAAATACTTTTGTTATGTTAGCATTTTTTCACAGTTTACATTTTTTGGATGAATACCTATGAATGCATGTTATATAATACATGTTTATATAATTTGATAATACAAATAATTGATTCCTCAAATAAGCTTGTTTTTTTAGTTTGCATTTTCCCTATTTAGGAACCTTGAATAAAAAGTATTACATTTTTACTCCTTTTAGATTTCCTTCTGAGTTTTTTCATATTTTTCTTTTCTATGATTTTTTTCAATAACATATTAAGATATTTTTCTTTTCTTTTTTTAAAATTCTTTTCTCAGATTTTTCCTTTTTTTCCTTTTTCCTTTGTTTCCCCAAAGCCCCCCAGTACATAGTTGTGTATTTTTAGTTGTGGTTCCTTCCAGTTGTGGCATGTGGGACACCGCCTCAGCATGGCCTGATGAGTGGTGCTATGTCTGCGTGCAGGATCCGAACTGGAGAAACGCTGGGCCACCCAAGCGGAGCGCGCAAACTTAACTACTCGGCCACAGGGCTGGCCCCAAGATTTTTTCTTTTGTGTCTCACGTTGTTTTTTCTTTTCTTTATATGTTGGTAATCCCCATCTGCATTTTTTCCCCTTATTCAATCTTCACATAGATCCAACTTCAACATTTTCTAAATACATATACTATGCAGGGATTAATAATGAGGACTAGTCTTTACCTATTTTAAACCCAACTAAATGAATAAATGCATTCTTAATGAACGTATATCTCTCATACTAGGTTGAAAGCTCCTGGAGACCAGAATCTCAGTCTTTTATATCTCTGTGTCAACGTATCAACATAGTGTTTGAATATGGTAGACTTTCCAAAAATATTTGTTGACAAAATCTAGATAGGAAAAATCATGTTTTATTACATGTTTCACGTCGTTGCCGACTATAATATAAATAAATACAATTGTATGTGTTATGGTCTTACACCTTATAAATATTTAAAATGTTAGCAACATTAATGGAGTTCTAAATAAAGTATAGCAAAACTTGAGCCACAGTTTCACCATTCAATAAATCCAACTTCTTTCACTAATTCATGTTCCTTCCAAATTGCTACTTAACTATAAGGGCAAATACTTTCAAAACAGTTCAAATTGTTGGCATAGATACTTTGTTTTAAAAGTCAACTTATAGAGGTATAATTAATGTACAATACGATGCACCCATTTTTGGTGTATATTTTGGAGAAGTTTTGATAAATTTATATACCTATGTAACAACTTTTACAATCAAGATATAAAAGGCATTTCCTCACTTCATCCCAATCACTGCCCTGAAGCCCTGGAGTCAGGCAAACCCCAAGGGACTTTGTGTCACTGGAGATTAGCTTTGCCTTTTCTAGAGTTTCATATCATTGCAAACGTGGTATATATTCTTTTGTATCTGGCTTCATTTGCTTAGCATAACGTTGTCACTCATATCAGTAATTTATTCCTTTCTACTGCTGCACAGTAGTCAATTGTATGAATATAAAACAATTTGTGCTTCCATATACTCTTTGATGGGCATTTAGGCTGTTTCCAGTTTGGGGATATTACAAATTAAACTCCTATGAACATTCAGGTACAAGTCTTTGTTGGATACATGTTTTCATTTCCTTTGAGTAAATAGTTAGGAGTGGAGTTGTTGGTTAATATGGTAAGTATAGGTTTTATTTTATATAGACTGCAAAAATATATCAATTTAATTTCTCACCAGAAATGTAAGAGAGTACCAGTTGCTCTGCATCCTCATACGGCATAAAATTATTTTCATTTTCTTATTTAATATAATTTTGTAATCTTTTTGATCTTTATAGTTAATCTTTATATGTTAAAATATATATATATATATTTAATTGAAACAAAGGTGTTAGAAGGTAAAGGAGTTATTCGTTTTCTAGTTATTCATACAGGCATCCATAGCCTTACCATACCTACAAATTTTCTGGCCAGGACTCACCCTGGTTAAAATATGGAAACAAGTAAAGATTTTCCTTTAAATCTCCTTTTTCCTTTAGGAGTCCATCTCTGCTTCCTGTATCTCATCATTCCAAGGTGGCCTGTCATTATAAGTCACACTTCTACCTCAGTTTTTCATCACCTTGGGAAAAAAATTTTTATACCTTAGACTCACGATTTTATATTTAGTGTAATTTAATGCCTTTAGTGGTAGAGATTTCCAGTCAAATATATAAATGCTCCTTAATCATGTGTTGTTTAAAGACTCACCCCCTCTACTGATAAAATTAGCTCTGACAATGCATTTGGTCATTTCTAGGTTTTCTCTGACTTTTGCAGGTGTCTAATTCCTATTCTGCAAAGAGCACAGGAAAGACAAAGCATCGTCTGTGCATGTGTGTGTGTGTGAGTCCTTGTGTGTGTGTTCACCAACATGTGTTTCATTACCTCGGAAAGAAGAGGCATCTCTCTCCAACATCTTCAAAGTAGTGAGTCGAGGATGAGTTGGGGGGGAATTTCCTACTTTTTGAACTTTTCTAACTTCTCTGGTCCTTGTATAGCCCCTTCCTTGCCTGGCTGGGCAGATAAAGTGTGAACTTGAAGTGCTTCGCTGCTAGAGTGGCCTTTCATTCTCCCAGGTGGCTTGAATTAGACACTGCAGTCCTCAAACACTCAATCATAATTCTTAGTCCTGGCCTAGGTCACAGCCAACTAGTTAGCCTCAGGGGATGGTCATGTTCAAGTTCAGCTTATTAGTACCAACCCGGGCTGTCTTTTATTTCTGTTCTCATAGTTATCTTAAGAAAGTGCTGGATTTAGGCTGATTTAAAAATTTAATCCCTCCTGACAAGTTTTTGACTGTGAAACAGCTAGAAAGGGATGGACTTCAGAGTCAAACAGACCCATCTGTGTGTACGTATTTTCTTTCTTTCTATCTTTCTTTTCTCTTTTGTTCATTTGTTCTTTTTTCTTTTTTTCTCTTTTCTTTCTTTCTTATTTCTTCATTTGTTTATTTATTTATCATTGAAAAAGAAATAAAAGCGCATGGTAAAATTTCAAGCAAGTTAAGAGAGCATGCAATGGAAAGTAAGCCTCTCTATCTCAGGTCTCTAGGCGCCTTTCCCAAAGGCAGCCACAGCTAGCATTTTCTCATGTATCTATCCATAAATCTTCTATTCATGATGAAATACATACTTGTATTTATACCCTTTAATTTATATCCTTTTAAAAAGCTCAGATGTATCTGACTTATTTTCACTTAAAATGTGTCTTGAGTATTGGTCCAAAACAGCACATACAGATCTACCATATTCTTTTTAAACACTATATTTGTCTGCATAGTGTTCTATTGTATGGGTGTACATACTTTATTGAACCAATCCCCTATGAAGGGACTTTAAGTTATTTTTGGTTAAAAAAATTCTTTTTTGTTATTAAAGATGATAGTGCAGTGAGCATTCATAGAGCTATATGAGGATAATTATTGGAAACATTCCTAAAGTGGATTGCTGTGTCTAAGCATTTGAATTTTGATAGTCATTGCCAAATTGTTCTTCAGTGAAGTTGCATCAACTTACCCTCCCACTAACAACATCGGAAAGTGCCTGGTTTCAGACTACATGCCATCAAACTTTTCAGTCTTTGCCTCTTCAATAAAGAGGAAGCAAACAATCTTTCTTCCTTTCTCTATTCCTCTGCAACCTTTCATTTTCTTGTTTTTGTCACAGAGTAAGATGTTGAAGGTTGTAACCTATCAGAGTTAACCATAAATTCCAAATGTTGACTATGCAATCCCTTCTTGCAAGGGAGAAAGCCATGTTTCTCTGGGCCTACATTCAATTTCCATGCTTCAATCCCTCTTTGCTTTCACTCTGCCCACATGCTGGTATGTGGCAGTGTTAATTGGACATTCTGCTTTTTGAATCTCATGTAGAATGTACATTCAACTCATTTACCACAAAATTAAAAAAAAATGAAGAGAGTGAACACAGCCATTAGAGTTGTTGTG
This sequence comes from Equus caballus, assembly GCF_041296265.1. Classification (NCBI taxonomy): domain Eukaryota; kingdom Metazoa; phylum Chordata; class Mammalia; order Perissodactyla; family Equidae; genus Equus; species Equus caballus. The sequence goes on from NC_091699.1 coordinate 91,974,959, forward strand.
AATAATTTGAGTTAAATGTAAATGCAGAAGGAAAATAGGAAACTACTATTAAGTACACCTTGCCCTTCTCGATGGAATACAATACAGATTTACAACGTTAATTATTTCCACCATCTATCTATTTAAAAGCTGCGAGAATGGAATATGAATATGTCAGGTATTTAAATACTAATTTACTTAAAAAAATCTGTACTTTATTAAAATATCATTATGCATATTTTAAAGTTAAAACTCTGCACTATGTAGATGTGGAGGTAAAATTCCCATTTATTGTCCACTGAAAGTGAGGGAAATTGGATTTGTCAGGAAGCTGATTGATATCTCGAAGTGTTTTGTTTTCAGTGACTGGCACTGCCGAGTTACAACCATCTATCATCTAACAGGTAATTAGTCAGATTTCTCATCATGAGCCTTCAATCCTGCTGTTTTATTATTGAAATACCACAAACCAGTAGGCAATTTGAATGCAGATAAAGTTCTCTGTCATGGTCTTAAGGACAAAGACAACATTTTGTAATTCAGCGGTAGTGAGTTTGAATAAAAGTCACTGAAATATAAGTTTGGGTCTTATAAGAAAATAAATATAAAAAATTTAATTTGATATCCTATTTGTCCTCTAAAGTGACAACCAGGAGACTTGCTCTTTACAAAGCAAACTAAGGTTCTAATAACTTACCTTATTATAACAGTTTACAAATAGAAAGTTAAATGGAAAAACATTAATAGCATGAAAAATAAAGTTAGATAAAATAAATAAACTAGGTCTTAAGTAGCTTTCATCCATCTTCCAAAACATCTTGAGAGAGTGGATAGATGTAATCTATAATTCACAGTAGCTAATAATATGAAAAGTTTGCTCTTCAAAAGAAAGTTTAGAAATTAAAACACTTGAAAACTCTAAAGATGACTTATTTGATCACTCTTATACGTGCTTTGTAGTAAACATACTTGCTGCCAAAGTTCACGATGAGACACTTTCGAGGACTTCTTCAACGGTTCATAGATTTCAGCCTGTTGATTCACACTGTTGGTATCCCACCGAGACTGGTAACTTTCTGCCATTGGACATTGTTTTCTTGCCTTAATTCAAAATCATTTATTATCTTTCAGAAAAATGGACCTCAAAATACTTCAGCTTTTCCAAAAGTCACAGGACACTGTAGGCATTACTTCTTAATGAGGTATAAATATAATGTCTCTTCCTTCAAACTTGTTGTTGTGCGAATTAATATATTTATATGCTCTCTCCAACCTTAGTTGAATAATAATTTCCTTTACTGCACAAAGTATTGTATGTGCAGCTCATATACCTTAAAGTTAACCAGATCGAGCAATGTTTTAATTCAGTTACATAGTTGTGTCTTCTGGTGAATAATAGATTTTAACAGAAAGAAAATTTTTACATAATTTTATTTGATTTTAAAATATAAGATAAACTCTAGTTTTGTATGAGGATTAGACACATATTTTACAAACATAGTGTGTAATGTGGGCACTCAACAATTCCTAGGCAATACGTAGAATATAATGACAAATATTATCAGATTGCTTAGACTTGTTTAAATATGGCATTATAAGTTTTCTTAGAGTCTCTTTATTAAGAATATATCAAGGTACACATATATCTTTGTGTTTCTTTACACAGCGTAAGCTTTGGTTCTGTCATGAATTTTTCATTTGAAAACTAGTACCAATTCATTATAAGCCATGATTACTTACAGTGTCTTAATGCATTAATGTAAAAAATACTCTTGGGGGCCAGCCTGGTGGTGTAGTGGTTAAGTTCATGTCCTCCGCCTTGGTGGCCTGGGGTTCATGGGTTTGGATCCCGGGCATGGACCTACACATCCCTCGTCAAGCCATGCTATGGCAGCATCCTATTTCATCCTCCCATGAGGGAGCTACTATTATGATCCCCATTTTGTGGATGAGGTACTGAGGCTGAGAGATTAAGTACTTTGTCAGATTTCTAATAGCTAGTCAGAGCACTGGAGCTGGGCTCTGGACCTGGGCCCATTGACACGGATCTTAAGCACTTTGTCTCATTGCTTGCCGGTACCAAATATGGCTCTCATTCCGATCACTTCTCTGTTCACTCCTGAAGAGACAGTGTCCATGACAATCTTCATCTGGGGGCACCAATGAATGGCATATGGAGTCACCATCTTTGGTATCTTCTGACAGCTACTGCCTGCTGGTCTTGCTCCTATACCCTGCCTTTGGTCAGCATTGTTTCTTTTCATACATTGTTGTCACCTGACAGAGAAGCCCAAAGAGATGAAAGGATCAGTAGAAGATCACACAACTGTTAAATGACAGTGTTAAATAATTCTTCATCACAAGAAACACAAATCATGTTTTTACACACTCAACTATATTTCCTTTGGAGTATATGGGAACAGTGTGGTATATTGGAAAAAAAGCAGTGATTTTGGAGTCAGAAAGGCCTGAGCTAAAACTCTGAATTTTACCAGTTACTAGGAGGGTGTGCACTTGAGTGAATTATTTGAGCACTCTGAACCTCAATTTTCATCTCTATAAACTGGGGATTGATAAGAATAGCTGTCCTAATTATTCTGTGTGTCTGGTGTGTGCAGGTTTGGGACAGCACATTCTCCTCCGATATGCTCCTGTTTCCCCCAGTTTGAAAGCTACATTAACTCTTCTTGCTCATATTTCAGTAAGTTGAGATAACACTAAAACAACAGGAAACTTGATTCTGAGTTTTTTGGCTTAGTCTGACTGGAGTAAATTGTAGCCAGTCCATTTTTTATTCTCAGGATAGTTGACTGAGTCAACTGGCTGATGTTAAATAACAACAACAAACTGGAGCTGGAGCTAACATTTGGAGATGATGGATGTGTTTATGACATTGATTGTGATGATGGTTTTATGTGTGTATAGGTGACTCCAAACTCATCAAGTTGTAGAGATTAAATATGTACAGCTTTTTGTATGTCAATCTTATCCCAATGAAGTGGTTAAAAATGATTTTTAACAAGCTCACCTGTAAGAACAGTGGATAGTGCATGAGGATATAATTCTATAATGCTTGATTCTAGTATACTTTCCCTAGTATTTCTTAGTAACTGTATTCCTCAAGGTCTGCTCTGTGAATCAATTAAGTTAGAATCACCTGAGATGCTGAATAAAAATTCGGGTTCCTGGGACCTACTTAAGATCTATTGAATCAGAATCTCTGGAATAGAGGACCAAGAATCAACATTATTCAAGGAAATATATTATGTAATTGATTGATTGACTTCTGTCTGCCTACACTCTGCCAGCATCCAAAGATACACTAATATTCCAGATTCTGGGAGCTCATAGTATAGTGCAAATATAAGATACACAAATTACAAAACAACATGATAAGAATTAAAACAGGGGTATATAAAATGTGTCTAGAAAAGCATAGATGAGGAAATGACTAATTTCTAGGAAAACCAGAGGGAATTGCCTATCTCTAGACTATGCCAGTTGAGTTGGGTTTTGAAGGATGGTTGGAACTTCACCAGGGAGAGAATGGGTGCTGAGAACAGAGAGGATATTTCAAGCAAAAGGATCAACAGATTAAAGGAAAAATATGAGAGGTGGATTTTGAAGGAGTGCTTTTATATACTGTTCTTGGAAATACACTCAAGCATCGCGTAATAACGTTTTGGTCCACGAGGGACTGTATATATGATGGTGATCCTGTAAGTTTAGTACCAAATAGCCTAGGTGTGTAGTGGGCTATACCATCTGGCTTTGTGTAAATACTGTAGGGGAGTAAGAAATTTTCTTCTACCATTCTAGGTTCTTCTGGCTGGTCTAAAAAGAAAATTTACATGAGACAGATTAGCAGGAGAAAAACAAACAAAAGTTTAATAACATGTATACCTAAGAGAAACCCAGGAAAACCAAGTAATTTGCCAAAAATGGCCAACGCTTTCACCTTAAATACCATCTTCAGCTAAAGACAAAAGAAGATGTTGGGGGTGGGGAGAGTCAGGGACTTCAGAGGCAAAGAAGGCAACTCACAGGCAGGTGAAAAGGTGCATATGTTTGGAAAACAAGTGTCTATTTGGCTACACAGAAACAGAAGAACACAGAGGGGAGCCCAACAGGCTTCTCTAGGTTACTCCCTGTCTACGACCTGGTTCATTTTATTTTAAGGTGATAGCTTGCTTCCTGAGACAGTTTTATTTATATGAGTTCTTTTAGTCAGTTAAGGGCAAGGTAACAAGAAAAACTTTCTAAGTCTTTTGTTCCTTAAAAATAATCCTCCTAAAATAATCCTCATGCTAAAGAGACACATTTTGGAGCGGCAAATTTTGTTCCCCTTTAATACATTCTACGATGTTTGCACAACAACAAAATTGCCTAACGATGCATCTCTCAGAACATATTCCTGACATGAAGTGACATATGACTGTATAAGTTATTACAGATTTTTTGGAGCTCAAGTGGGCAGTAACTGTTAAAATGAATTTGTACAAATATTCGAATCTGTGTTTTCACTTTTTGATATCTACTTTAGGAAGACACCCACAGATGTTCACATTACAGGAGACAATTCAAATGTCACTTCTCAAGGGAATGGGTAAATAAGTCATAGCGCCTCGACTTATTTATTTACCAAATATTTACTGACATACATTATTCTTGATATTTGTGATTACTGTACGGGAGGAAGACAATTCCTCTATCCTCTAGGTCCTCTGGCTGGTCTAAGAATTAAACTGACATGAGACAGACTAACAGGAGAGAAATCGAATCAAAGTATACCTGGGAGAAACCCAGGAAAACTGAGTAACTCACCAAAATGGCCAAAGCCACCACCTTAAATACCATCTTCAGCTAAAGACAAAGGAGGATATTGGGACTTCAAAGGGGAGGAAGGCAATTTACATGGAGATGGAAAAGCAGATGTTTGATAAACAAATGTTTTCTGGGCCATCTATAGATGATGTGATGAGAGAGAGAAAGAGATAGAGGGAACTTTGATAAGAGTGGGTTTAGCAAGGATCCTCCCAGTCTACCAATACCCAGAGTTATCTATGGTGATAGCCTGTCCTGGGGACAGACCTTCTATCTTAAATTATTTTAGAAAGTTAGGAGGAAGGTCAAAATTTCTTTTAGAGTCTTTTGTCCTTAAAGATAATCAAGCCAAACAGACGTATTTTGGTGTGGTACATTCTGATACCCCACAGAAGCTATGATGTGCCAGGCACTATCCCAGGCACTAGAGATAAAGTATTGAGAAAAACAGACAAAAGTACCTACCTTCATGGAGCTTACATTATAGTAGGGGGAGATAGGCAAGAAACGAAACTTTAAAAAGTAAAGTATTGAGAAAGATTGTGATAAGCGCTATGGAGAAAAAAAAAAAGCAGGGAATGAGGTAGGCAGTGCAAGGTCAGAGTGGGGACATGGGAAGGATGGTTTGTCCTCTTAAAAAGTTTGATCAGAGAGGACTCAGTGAGAAGGTCCATTTGAACAAGTACCGGGAGGATGTGAGGGAGGGAACCATGTGGCTCTTTGGGAGAAGGGCGCCTAGTCAGTGTTCTAAGAAGTACAAAGCCCTGTGGTGAGAGAATCCTGGATGGTTCGCGGTGTGGTGAGGAGGCCATGCAACTGGAAGAGAGTGAGCGAGGAAAGACTAGTGGGAGAAGAGGGCAGACGTGGGGGTGACTTTGTAGGTAGGGCTTATAGCTGTTGTGAGGACTTTGGCTTGGACTCTGAATGAGGAGGAGCCATTGCAGGGTTTCAAGCAGAAGAAGGATGAAGAGGCGTGCTTTATGTTTTCGCAGGATCTTGCTGATGCTGTGTGGGGAAAGGACTGAGGGGGCCAGGGCAGAAGCAGGGGAATCCAGTTGGAGGCTACTATAATAATCCAGATGAGAATGATTGTAGCTGTGGCCGGAGTTGGGGTGGTGGACGTAGTGCGAAGAGTTTGGATGCTGGATGTGTGCAGGTGGAAGACAGGGCCCAGAATTTCCTGACAGACAGGAGATGGGGTGAGAGAGACAGAAAGGAGTCTGAGAGTATCGCAAGGGCTTTAGGCTGATCTGCAAGAAGGAGAGAAGGAGGAGAGGTTGGGCTGGGGGAAGAATGGAACACAGGATTTGACACGGCAGCTCTGAGACATCCACCAGACACCCCGTTAGGGATGCCTAGAAGGCAGTTTTACATGTGAACCTGGAGTTTAGTGGTAAAGTCCAGCTCTGAGACCCAAGTTTGAGAGCTGTCAGTGTGTGAATGGGCTTTAAAGCCACGAGATGGAGGAGATGCCCAGGGATTCCAGAATTTGGAAGAATATTCAGAAATTAAGAAGAATAAGGGAATAGCATCTGATAATACCAATAAGCCAACACATAAGGAGTTTACACCATGGATCAAGCACTGGTCTAAAGGATTTTAATTTAAACCTTCCAGAACCCTATGATGCATTCGCACCTTCCAGATGTGAAACCTGAGGTGAGGAAGAGGTTAAGTCACTTGCCTGAGGTCATGCAGATGAGAGCGGGCAGAGCTGGGATTCCACCCTAGGCTCTCTGTTCTTAAGCATAGACAAGACTAAACCAAAGTAAGTTGCAGAATCATGTTATCAGCATGATATAAATATAAAGGCCTCAAAAGCCATCATTTATGTCCACATATGAAAGTATATGAAAATAATTACAGAGGTGATCTACATGAACAGAAATTAATGGTCTTGGGTGGCTCAAGGAGATTTCAAATTCGTTAGTAGTAATAGTTACGTCTTTTGGGAAATAAAGAAGCTCTTGGGTATGCCTCAGTTTCCTGATACATGAATAGCTTTTACTCCCACCTTCCTTATCACTCTTGAACCTAAGTAAATTCTTGCTTGAAAAGGTTTCTTGGACATAAGCTAGAAAAATAATCCTTAAGGATATTGATTTAGGTCAGAAACTAAATAGACCAATAAGTCCCATTTTTTAACACAATTTTACTGTAAGAAAATTCCATTAAAACAAAATCTGTCCCGGATGGGCTTTAACTTGTATAAGATCGTGTGGCATCAACTGCTACCCACTCACTCATTCAGATTGGTAATACTGTCTAAGGTATCAAGAATTTTCACAAGCGGATTTTTGGATTTTACTCCAAAAAGCTCTATTATGCTAATTTTTTTTTTCTTTTGAGGAAGATCAGCCTTGAACTAACATCTGTTGCCAATCCTCCTCTTTTTGCTGAGGAAGATTGGCCCTGAGCTAACATCCGTGCCCATGTTCCTCTATTTTACATGTGGGACACCTGCCACAGCATGGCTTGGTAAGTGGGGCATAGGTCTCCGCCCAGGATCCAAACTGGTGAACCCCGGGCTGCTGAAGTGGAGCATGGGAACTTCACCACTGTGCCACTGGGCTGGCCCCTTATGCTAATATTTTAAATATCTTGTGAAGGGAAATACTAATTCAATCAAAGGATACTCTTCTGCTTAAAAAACTTGCCCATGCAAATATCTTTGATTATTAATTCATTGAATCATAAATAAAATATAAGTTAAATTAATTTTGACTTTGCATTCAGTTTCATCTTAAGGCCACATTCTGCCCTTTTGCATACCAGCTGATGTCCCTGCGAAAGCTTTGCAGCTGTTTCCACAACCAGCGCTGTAATGACTCACCTGCCAGGCCTGGGCTGCGCTCCTTGGGAGAGCCTGATGGTGGGATATTGATTTCTTTAAAGGCTATTAACATTCTCAATGACGGGGGGTGTGAAGGATAAAGCAAGGGGAGATGGAGGAAGAAACCTTAGAAATGTTCAACTAAGTCTTCAAAATGGGAGTACGTGCGGAAGTTAATCTGGTAGTTATCTGACCTTGATGCCTTTGCAGAATACAAGCCGGGTCTGAAAAATCGCTTTGTAGCAACGTTTCTATGAGATTTGGCGTCTTCTGCTTCAGGATAGAAATTAATATGTAGGCGCTGTTTCTCACTCTCATTTTCCTTTGAGTGAGATTTTTGTGGTAAAATGCCTCATGAATGTCCCTATATGTGGAAAAAAGGTGATTAGAACTCATTTCAGCACATGGACATGGTAGCTGGGGCCAGGTGGCTTGGGGGACATGTTCCTGGGCTCTCACCTGGGTCTGGCACAGGTGGTTGGGGGCTTGTAGGACACTGAAAGGTTTAGAAGCAGCTTCAGTGGGGATGAGAAAAGAGACTGTCCTGGGTGTCTTTCTTTGTTGATCAGTCTTAAAGTCCCATTGATTTTACTGAAACCTAGATTTTCTTTTCCATTAATACCTTAGTTGTGTCCTATAATATCAGACTCTCTGTTCATGCCCTACATTCCAGTCCAGTCTCTAAATAGCCAAGTAGCCTTATCTTTAAAAGGCAATTCTCTGATGCATCCCTAGTTAAGCATTTCTGATGTCTGCCCGTTGGCTACAAGAAGAAAAAAAGTTGAGTCCTTCACATCTCCTTTGTTCTCATTCATCTTCTCCAACACACCTAAGGTTCAGGTAATTCTGAACTATGATATGTTCTTTCATTAGGCTGACCAGATACTGTAGTGTCCAAAAGACAGCACTTTTGAGAGTCCCATTAACTAATTATGTCAGGACAACAGACACAAACTGGATCCCAGTGTCCATCATCTTCTTGATTTCCCATGTTTGTGTCTCATCTGTGTCTCCTGTTCATTTTCCTTGGAATTTCCACTCTGACCTCAACCCCGTTCTCTCCCTGGTGAAATCTTACCCACCTTTCAAAATCCAATTTGACGGCCCAGAGCCAGAACCCCTCTCATCTCGCTGGCTGGCTCAGTTGGCTGTCTCCACCTCTATTCTTTTATAGCACATATTTATTACCCCTGCCTGAGCCCCGATCATGTTGTTTTGTAACTTGTTTGCTTGCAATCTGCCCTTTCCACTATACTGTGAGCTCTCAGAATCCAGAATATTGGGTATACTTGGCACCTGGTGCAGTCTGGCCCATAGAAGTCATTCAGTAATAAAATCACACATTTCCTGGAATTATCATTATCATGGGTGTTAATCTCCCTATCAGATTATAAACTCATGGAGACTTTAGTTGCTTCCAGTTTATCTTTTCATCCACTTTAGTACTAGCATGTTTTCTTGCAAGTAGTAGGTCCTGAACTATATTTGTTGAATGAAAGATTAAAAAGACGCTGAAAAATACACTTAAGTTTCAGGCTATTAGTATATAATTCTGAAAGCCTGTCCTTGATGGAAGACAGTATTTTATAGAATTCTCTCTTGTCAAATGATTTCCAACCTAAACTTTCAGCCTTGGGTTAATTTTCCCAAGAGATTATTTAGTAGGTAATGGTGATTTAAATCTAGTAATATGTTTAATGCTTGGACAGATAAATCCTTTTAATGTCAGTTGAATTTAAATGTGCAATTTCTTTTTATTTCACTCCCTGAATACAAAGTACAGCAACCAGGACTGATCCGGGTTCCCGAGCGGGGCCTTATTATTTGTGTAGTGAGAGGTCGTGGAAAGCTTTCTGAGAAACAATTAAGGAATTATGATATTCATATAGGAAGAGCAGATGCTGTTTTGTAAACAACAGGCATATTAGTTGCTTCCCACAAGTTGTCTTCTGAGGAGAAGCCAGAAAGAAGCCCTTGCCTTCTGATGGGAGAGACAACCTGCTTGGGTCTCTGCCTGAACATTTGGGAGCTTCCAAATGTTCTCTGATGGTGTTTGTGGGGTTGGCCTTTTAGCTGGTCTGCTCTCTACTAGTTGCGGTATTGAGATGAGATAAAAAGCACAAGGCAGGATTTTTATTTTGAAGTAGTTACTGCCGGAATCTTCAAACTATTTAAACTAGTTGTTAAGTGACACTGTATTATTTGAAGTAATTGAGGCTGTCAAAGGCTGCAGCTGTCCCGTCCATAAGCAGTTACCACTCCGAGGTGTCAGAGACCAAGGGATTCGAGATTTTTATTATTGGTTTTATTTTTAGCTTGTGTCAGTCAGGCATGCTGACTGAGGGCTGACACTAAAGCCAGAATATAATGAGATGTCATGATTTGTTACTTTTATGCATTCACCTTGGGGCAGTCATTATACCCAGTGAACAGCTCACAGCATCTCTTCCTGGGGCTCCTACCGCCATCTCTGGCTCCTGCTGTTCCTGCAGTCATCTTTCTCCCTCTCCTGCCAGCACCGTCTCTAGCCAGCGCTTTCCACTTCACTCTTCCCTGATATTGCTGATAGCTCCTGGCTCTTGGTGGCTCAACTGATGTCTGAAGCTAAAGGCTGCTCTCTCATTGAAGTGTCGTTTCCCAGACTGTAGCAGAGAGCTGTGCACGAATTACTGGGGAAAGACACACCTGCCTTGTGTGCTGGCACACCTCTGCTGCCACTGGCTGACAACAGAGGCGCAGCCCATTACAGCTGGTCAAATGGCCACTCAGTGAAGTGCGGTGTCCAGCTGGATGGCAATCTTTTAAGTATCATGATACTTTTAAGACTTTTTAAACTGCCATCTATTGTTATTCTATGTGAGTTCCAATTGAAATGCTTTCTAATTCCTTATTTTGTGCTTCAAATGTTGGCAATAAAATATCTCTTATGAAAATTATTACAATAAGAAAATAAATGTGATGGTGCCAAAGGACATTTCTCTGGTCCATCCATACAATAATTAAATAAATAGTTTTTGGTGATTACAAATAATGTTGCTGTGAAAATTCTTGTCCCTGTCTTTTAGTGGATGTATATGTACATGTTTTTATTGGCTATAAACCTTGGAGTGAAATTGTTGGGTCATAAGGTATATGTTTGTTTAGTTTTAATAAATGCTTCACTTTTCATTAAACTTCCTACCATAAATATTTTCAATTATTATTACACAGTCTTTAAAACTAATTTTTAATAGTTACACAATATTTCAGCAAGTGGTTATAATGCAGCTTACTCAGTCCTTTCCTTACTGGTTCAGTATTTTGCTGGCTTGTAATTTCAGAACTCTTTAAAAAAGAGTTTATAAAAGCTTTATTAATTTGGGTCATAACTATTGTTATTTTATTTGTGGAATGCCTAAATGATATCCTAGAGATAATAGGCATAGCATACATAAGCACTTATTTACAATCTAATTTGAGCCAGGCCTTGAGATAGGTGCTGTATTTATGAGGATGAAATAAATGTGGTCTAAAGCGCTCAGAAAAACTTACCACCTGTGGCTGGGTCAGAAGCAATTTCTCTCTCTCACTTGCTTCTCTTTATAAGCACAAGTCATAGAATACACTACACTTTGCATTGTACTTTGGTATTTTTCACTTAGCAACACATCTGGAGATTCTTCCTATTAGTACATACAGATCTGCCTGGCTCTTCTTAATGGCTCATGCAATTTTAATTTGTCGAATTACAAATTAGCATATTACTCTATCAAATAAATACACCAACAACTAAGGTTGGGAAATCTGTAAACAACCACAAAGATATAATCTATAGATTTTGGTTGACTTTCTCACTGTAGAAGAGGTTTTTTTTAGGCACAAGCCCTATTTCCAGCAAACATAGCTTTACATATACTGTTCATCCTTACAAAATGGCAAAAATTAACTTATTCAGTTTTTCAGTGACTGCTACCTTCACAGTTTATTCCTTTCAACAAAAGAAGGAACTAAAATTCGGTGTATTATTCAATTAAACCAAAGAAACGCAGCAAGTGGTGCCCAAGCTGGGATTACAGTTCAGGGGCTCTCCCGGGTTCACGGACTGCTTATTAAGCCATGTTTCAATTAGTGTATCATTTCATATTCCCTGGTGTCTCATGCAAATGCAAAATGTTTAAGTTAAGGAGATTATGTTTTTAAGAACTCCAAATTGCATTTGCGCATTTATTCCAGGAAGCAGACTCACCTTCAGAATAAAAAAGGATTTTATGAGAAGAGGGTCATACAGTCAGGTAGCTAGGGCCAGAATGACTGCATTTTGGCTCTCTTCCCTGAGGGTATCAGGAAGTGGCCCTGAGGTCCAGATGCATAGCTCCTTGTGTGAAAAACTCAACTGTGATCAAATGGACTGGGAATGTGTCTCAGATTTGGAAGTAATATGTTTTTCTCTTCCTCTATCATTCTTTGTTGTGCTGGTCAGGTGAACCTGTCTACAACCTCAGAGTCTAAGTCAATGCAACATACGTAGCAGGTGCCTCATAAATACTTTATCAAATTGACGTTTTGTTTGACTTATTTCTGCTTACAAATTTCTATTTTTAATGTTTCATCTCCTCAACATCCATTGGCATATTTGCCAAAAACATTATAAAAAGCATAATATTTCAAGACAAATATGATACTTAATATTTAAACCAGTAGAAATATGTGTTAAATACTTAATGATTGACATGACAATGCATAGAGAAATATTAGTATGACCTTATTAGAATTTAGCTACTGATTTAAACAAATAAAAAACAGGGACACATGGTAGGAAAGATTTTCCAATGCATCCACAAGCAATATATGTACACATGATATATGATGTAGTCTTGTAAATCTGAAATGTACACGGTATGCTAATGCTCAATTTTATCATTGCTTTTAAAAATGATTATACCCTGCTGCTAAGAGCAAAAGCATACTAAAATCAGTTTTCCATGCTCTCCTAATTAAGGGATGCAAACCAGCATACCCACGACTCACCACATATTAGAGGATAAGCCAGTAGTTTTCAGATCCTGGAAACACACACACACACATACACACACACACATCGTTCTTCTTTTAAAAACAATGACAACAACCGAGTAGCTTTATTATTTCACTTGTCAACCACTGAAATATTTTGTTTATTAAAGACAAGTTCTTTTCATAAAACAAGTGATATATTTTTGCCACTATGAGTGACCTAGGGATCTGTTTACCTTTCCAATAGGAAATAGAACTTTAATTAAGTCCTTCAGTGAACTCTGCAGATAAGTTTCATAACAAAAAAAAACCTCATCACATTAATAGCATCATAGAATTTTCTTGGTGAATTTTACTGTTATTACGACTGTTAATTTTTGTATAACATATTAAAGAGCATCTCGAATAAAATTGAGACTCACTCCTGCCAAATAAATATTTCCTGATCAGAATTAATTACTTCATACTTTTCTAATTAATCAAGATAAGTATTTTAGAAACACCAAAAAGATGCATACTTCATACTTATTCTTTTCTTTTTTAAAGATTTTATTTTTTCCTTTTTTCCCCAAAGCCCCCCGGTACATATTGTATATTCTTCCTTGTGGGTCCTTCTAGTTGTGGCATGTGGGACGCTGCCTCACCGTGGTTTGATGAGCAGTGCCATGTCCGGGCCCAGGATTCGAACCAACGAAACACTGGGCCGCCTGCAGCAGAGCGTGCGAACTTAACCACTCAGCCACAGGGCCAGCCCCTCATACATATTCTTTTAACACTAATACGCTCTACTGAATAAGATTAGGATAAATAGGATATCTGCTTCATTAAAAGCACAGAGAGACGTTGGGTGTAACAATAATGTGGTGAATTTAAATATCTCCCAATTTTGAAAGGAAGTAAGTATGACACTGTGTTTTTGTACATATATACGCTATTCTTTAACAACCTATTTATAACGATAAATTGGTACAGTTAGAATAAACATTGCCAGAGTTAGTTACAGAGAACAGAACCCGGCGAGCTACTTTCAGCAGAACAAGATTTATTACAGGTTGTTAAACGGCTTGCTGAATCTTTGCGAGGGCTCAAGAAATAGACTGTAGGTTGGGCTTCCAGGGCCACCTATAAGAGCCGTACTCTGGAACCAGGCTGCCTAGGGACCTGCTGATGTTGCCATGACAGTGTCTAACTGGGAAGCTGCCATGAAAGCTCCTGGCTCTGTGCTGCCTCTGCCCCAATTTCCACTAGCAAAATGGATGTCTCATGTTATTTCTCTCCCATTTACTTCTGATTCAAGTTCTACTCTTGCACGAATACATCTGATGGCAGAACATGATACCCGGAAGGCTAACTCCAAAGGATCGGGGAGAAGTTTAGTTTTTAAATTTCTAGCTCACAAAGGCGTGTTAGGAGGAGATTGGAAAAGATATTCAGCAAAGCAATTTATAGGATATGCCATGGGAAAGAACAGTAACATATAAGAACGCACAAGTTAAAGAACTATTAAAGGCTTAAATAATGGCAGATGTGGTTCATTAGTCTTACAAGTTCATTTTCAGGATATTGATTCCTATTCATAATCCCCTTTGTCTTTGCATAGAAGTTCAAGTCCCCAATTCTCTTTTTGACATTCGGTTTCTAAAAGCTGACTTTCCCATAACCATTCAATACCTTTACCCTCATGACTCCTTAACACCACTCCCCAAGACCTACAATGCACAGCCATACCTCCAGACTCACCTGCTAATGTCCTCTTCGGAAGCCTCTCCTCCTTTCCTTTCCTGGGCTCATTTAATTCCTATCCAGCTCTCAAGGGCTAACACAAATTTTATTTCCTCAATGAAAACCTTGTCAGGCATCCATTTCACAATGTTTTCTTTTTTTTTTTTAAGCATAAAATGATTAGGAAGAGGCAATATTAATATTCAATATTTGTTTTGTAAGCAGATTGAGGCATAATTGACTTAAAATAAACTGCACGTATTTAAAATGTACATTTTGATGTTTTGATACATGCTTACGCCATTGAAACCAAAAGTTTTCTTTTGCCCTTTTTTCATTTTTTTATTGTAATAAAATACACATAACATAAAATTTACTATCATAACCTTTTTAAGCGTACAATTCAATGGTATTAGATAATTCATATTGTTGTATAACAAAGATATCTTCTTTCTTTCTTTTTTTTTGAGTAAGATTATCCCTGAGCTAACTGCTGCCAATCCTCCTCTTTTCACTGAGGAAGACTGGCCCTGAACTAACATCCGTGCCCAACTTCCTCTACTTTATAAGTGGGACGCCTACCACAGCATGGCATGCCAAGTGGTGCCATGTCCGCACCTGGGATCTGAACTGGCGAATCCTAGGCCACTGAGAAGTGGAACGTGTGAACTTAATTGTTGTGCCACTGGGCTGGCCCCAAAGATATTTTCTTACCTGTCCTTGTAACAACCTTGGTTCTCTGTAACTTGTCCTGCCTTCTTATCTGCTTACAGACTTCTTGGTCACTAGTGACAGAAATTGACTCCAGCGATCTGGATAAAAATCAGGGATTCATAGAACGATGGAAAGGCTGAGGACTAGGCTGGAAAGTGAATGAAAAACACAGTTTAGGCAGCTTACACCAAAGGACATCAAATATTAAGTTAGAGGAATGGTCCTTCCCATGCTCTCCCTACGCTGCAGGGAAACGTGAACTCCAATAATCTCTACGTTGCTAAATCGCTTGTTCCAGATTTGAAGTCCCAATTGTGGGCTGTCTTTCTGGTTGGGGAACCTGAGTCAACCGCACCAGCACTGGCAGGACAAGGGTAGGGAGAGGGCCATTCTGCTTCCCTGGACTTCCACAGGGGGAGGGGGTCACCACCTTAAACACTACACACAATAGAGGATTCTCCAGAGGGGGTTTTGTCCATTGTTCATGCATCTCCTGACTCTCTACTGTGATTATAAGGCCTTGTGCTCCTCTCATTTCTTCCACAATAACTGGAAAATTTCTAGACATATTATAGTTATCTGTATACATCTGTTGAATTAATTTCAATAAGATATTATCTTTACGTTTCTCAGAACTTATGTTCACCAAATATTCGCTTGTTTATTCAGTAAAAAAATAAGTAAATAAAAAGATGGGAGGAGTGAATCAAAAACATCTGAATGTCAACTCCTTTGTGCAGTCCTGTTTACTGAGAGTAGAGATTGTGATTAACCTGTGTCCTGTCTCATTTATGTTTTCAACCCTCAGTTTTCATTCAATTCTCCTCCTTCCTGCTACTCTTCAATGATTTCACACTTCACTCTGCACTGATGAGGGCCTCTATAATCTAAACCACTGCCTCTCTATTTCCCACCACCATCCCCCTTGTTCACTCCAATCGCTGGTATACGCATCTACTCAGGGACCCTCACCGAGTTCCCTCAGCTTGGAAAACTCTTGCCTCACTTTCTGCCTTGGCCTACTAACCAGCTTTGCTCAGGTCTTTGTTTCAGTCGAAGAAGTCTCCTCTGACAATCCTACACCAAATCACTGCTTCCACCATCTTGCGTTAGTCACTCTCTATTCCTTGCTCCCTGCTTTATTTTTATTTATAGCATTTATCACCAACAGACATATTATCGTTTTTTTATTGCCTATATTCCCCACTTATCCACCAAAATATAAGCCTCATGTGCACAAAGATTTTTTTTGTTTAAGTCAGTGCTTGGCACACTGCAGCCCATGGGCCATATTCATCCTCCCATTTTGGTATGGGCTGCGAGCTTAGAACATACACATGAACATTTGCAATTGATTTTATTATAGGAATGCTAACTCTGAACCTAAATCAAGCAAAATTTCATTCTCTCTAGAAAAAGAATTCCATTCTTCTCATTAGTAAACCTGTATTACAAAAAAAATTGTACTCATTTTTTATTATTGTGTTTTTACTTTCATCCATACAAATTTGGGAAATTTATTTTCTCTTTTGTTATGTAAGTACTACATCACCAATTTTGCCCCTTGGCCCACAATGCCTAAAATATTTACTATTTGGCCTTTGTCAGTTTGCTGACTTCTGGGTTTAGTTCATAGCTGTACGATCAACACCCATGGCAGTGTCTGGAATAAAGAAGGTCCTTAAAACATTTGTTGAACGGATAAATAAGTGAATTACTGCTGGGGCTGTTGGAGGGAATAGATCGTGGAGAATGGGCTGTGAAGAGATCTAAGCACAGCTTTGAATCATATATAAGATCAAAAGAGTGGGCCAAATTCAGGCAGAAGACAAGAGACCTAGGGACCCCTGAGGCAGCAAGTTCTTTAAGGAGCAAGCTTATCTATCACTTATTTCCTTCTCCGTCATGATGTTGTAGCATATAAAAGACACTAGGAGAGAGTGAATAAGAGCATTTTCCCTGCTGGCTGACGGACCCTGGTTAGAGTTCCAGGTCTGCCACTACTGGCTGTAGGATATTGGCAAGTTCAACTCCCCAAGTCTCTGTTTCCTCATCAGAAAATGAGAATAAAATTAGTATCACCTCACGGTATCGTTGAGAGATTCAAGTAAAACAATGGAAGACACTCAGAGAACATGATAAAAACTAGCTATAAATGTTTTCTTGCTGCATATCTAATATTACATTTTTCATTCATTCACTCACTGATTATAACAATGGAGCATGGAGTCTAAGTTGACTGAAAAGGAACTGATGACATGGAGGAAGGACAGTTTAAGGTGGTCGGATCAACGGATTGATTGTCCTGGGGAGCTAAATAATTATTGGGGTTAGGGTACCAGTTGGAAAGATAGTTTGTGATCAAGAAATGGGACCTTTGAAATTGATATTGGGGTGCAATTATTGGTAATGACAAGGTCTAAGGTAACAATGACCAACGGAAATACAATGCAAACCACATATGCAATTTTAAATGTTCTAGTAGCTACACAAAAAGTAAAAAGAAAGGGATAAAAATAATTTTAATAATATATTTTATTTAACCAAATATTTCAAGATACTATCATTTCAACATGTAATCAATATAAAAATTATTAATAAAATATATTACATTCTTTTTTTTATCCTAAGTCTTTGGAATGTGGTATATATTTTATATTTATAGTACAGCCCAATTAGGAAGCTAAATTTTTATCAGAAATATTTGATAGGTGTTTGGATTTCAGAACATTTACAATTGAAAAAAGTGAATATATGTATCCAAATGGATCCAAACATTCTTAAAAGTTTTTCACTTACTAAATCACATATCATTTTTAAAATCTGCATTTAAATTAATTAAGGTTAAATAAAATTGAAAATTCAATCACCCAGTCGTGTTAACCACATTTCAAGAGCTCAACAGCACACACAGCTAGTGCCTACGTTATTGGACAGTGCAGGTCTAGGGTGTGACCATTGGACCGAGTGGCTGAAATATGGTAGATGGCAAGATCATTGGAGAAGGTGGGATCAAGAAACAGAGAGGCCAGGATATGAGAAGACTCATCCAATTGGATAGTGAAACCACCAAGATTTATGATGGATGTGTTGTAGAGAGTGGCCAAGACTCAGGAATTATAAGAGAAGAATGAGGGATGGTGTGGGCTTGACAGATGACCCACGACAAGCTTTGGGATTTTAGGGAGGAACAAGGAAAGGAGAGTGGTTTGGAAGTGGGAATAGGGAGCAAAAAGTAAGAAGACATACTCCAGCTGCAGCCAAGTGAGGAACATGGGAGCAAAAACAGTCTCTGCTTGAGAGAGCTGCAGCGAGGATAAAACGGATATTTTTTGATTTATTGCTAATAGCCATTCTAATGTGTGTGAAGTGGTATTTCATTGTGGTTTTGACGTGCATTTCCCTAATGACTAATTATGTTGAGAATCTTTTCACGTTTTATTGGCCATTTGTATATTTTCCCTTTGGAGAAATGTATGTTCTAGTTCTTTGCCCATGTTTTAATCAGGCTTTTTGTTGTTGAGTTGTAGGAGTTCTTTATTTTTCTGAAGATTAAATCCTTATGAGATACACGATTTTCAAATATTTTCTCCCATTTTGTTGGTTGTCTCTTCACCCTCTTGATAGTGTCCTTTGATGCACAAAAATTTTAATTTTAATGAAGTCCATATTATCTATTTTTTCTTTTGTTGCCTTTATTTTTGGTGTCATACTTAAGCAATCACTGCAAAATCCGAGATCATAGAGATTTGCCCCTATGTTTTCTTCTAAGATCTCTACAGTTTTTTCTCTTAAACTTAGGTCTTTGACGCATTTTGAGTTAATTTTTGTGTATTATGTAATGTAAGGGTCCAACTTTATTCTTTTGCATGAGGTTGTCCAGTTTTCTCAGCACCATTTGTTGAAGAGGCTGTTCTTTCCCCATATGGATGGTCTTGGCACCCTTGTTGAAATTAATTTACCATAGATGTGAGGGTTTGTTTCTCAGCTCTCAGTTCTATTCCATTGGTCTATATGTCTGTTCTTAAGTCAGCACCACCCTGTTTTGATTACTGCAGATTTTGTGGTAAGTTTTAAATTGAGGAGTGTGAGTCCTCCATCTCTGTTCTTTTTCAAGATTGATTTTGCTATTCTGGGTTCCTTGAAATTCTGTATGAATTTTATGATGGGCTTTCCAATTTCTGCAGAAAACACTGTTGGGATTTTGATAGGGATTGCATTGAATCTGTATATGGCTTTGGGTAGTATTACCATTTTGTAAATATTAGGTCTTCCAGTCTGTGAACATGGGATGTCCTTCCATTTTAGTCTTCTTTAATTTCTTTCAGCAATGTTTGTAGTTTACAATAGATGAGTCTTGTGCCTCTTTGGTTAAATTTATTCCCAAGTCTTTTCTTCTTTTTACTTTATTGCAAATTATTTTCTTAATTTCCTTTGAAAGGCATTTGTTGTAAGTGTGTAGAAATACAAATAATTTTCATATGTTGATCTGTATCCTGCAACTTTGCCAAATTCACTGATTAGCTCTAAGTGTTTTTTTGTGTGTGTGCAGATTTGCTGGGTTTTTCTACATGTAAGTACATGCTATCTGTGAACGGATTTAGTTTTGCTTCTTCTCTTTAATTTGGATGCTTTTTATTTCTTTTTCTTGCCTAATTACTCTGATTAGACTTTCTAGGACTATGTCAAATAGGAGTAGTGAAAATGGGTATGCTTATCTTGTTTCTGACCTTAGGGAAGCATTTTCAGTCTTTTGTCATTGAGTAAGATATTAGCTACACAAATTGTTTGCAGTTTAGAAT
Organism: Equus caballus; assembly: GCF_041296265.1. Taxonomy (NCBI): domain Eukaryota; kingdom Metazoa; phylum Chordata; class Mammalia; order Perissodactyla; family Equidae; genus Equus; species Equus caballus. The sequence goes on from NC_091699.1 coordinate 91,994,825, forward strand.
ATTCCATCCACTTCCTCCTGACACTCTTTGACTGCAGTCATGTGTTGCTTAACAATGGGGATACGTTCTGAGAAATGCATTGTTAGGCAATTTTGTTGTTGTGCAAACATCAGAGTGTACTTACACAGACCTAGATGGTATAGCCTACTACACATCTAGGCTATATGGTACTAATATTATGGGACCACCTTCATATACGTGGTTTGTCATTGATCGAAATGTCCTTACTGGAGAATGACTATTCTTTTGGTTCTATTTTACGTAGTCTCTTCTTAGAAACTCAAGCTATTCACATGTTAGTTCTCTGTTCCGTGCTTTCAAAACTACAATCTTCATTTCTATGTTTTCATCTCTATGTCCATATCCTCTTCGTTCTAGAGGGCTTTCTTAATTTTATTCTACATATTACTGATTCTATTTTCTCAATATTGGTTCAGTTCTGTTCTTTCCCCAGTATGGATTTTTATTGTGTCATTACATCTTTAATTTCCTTGTATTCAGTCCTTATTACACTTATTGACCTTCTTTCTGGCTTCTTCTCTTATTATGGTTTTCTGTTTATTTTTCGTAGAGGCTACATCTATTTACATTGCATTGCAAATACAAAAACACAAAATGTATTTACATACATTGACATGCATGAGAATGTCAAGCAATTTCATAAAGTTTTGTCTTGAATACTATAATACAACTTTCTATTTCTGTCTGTACCTCTCTTTATATTTACAGTAGTTTTAAATATATGTGTATAACTTTTTTTTTTAAAGATTTTATCTTTTCCTTTTTCTCCCCAAAGCCCCCCGGTACACAGCTGTACATTCTCCGCTGTGGGTCCTTCCAGTTGTGGCATGCGGGACGCTGCCTCAGCGTGGCTTGACGAGCAGTGCCATGTCCGTGCCCAGGATTCGAACCAACGAAACACCGGGCTGCCTGCAGCCGAGCGCGCGAACTTAACCACTCGGCCACGGGGCCAGCCCCTGTGTATAACTTTTTAAGTAATATCTGTTTTGCCTATTTGACTTTAAACTTAATGCAGAGTGCCCATGTCTGATTTATTTTCTCTTCTATGTCCAGTGCCTCACACAGTGCCAATTGCATAGAACAGGTTCAAAAAATATTTTTTGAACAAAGACTAAATGGTTTTAGAATTATCTCTATCTTTCCCTTATTCTATATTATGTTTTTCAGAGACAATAGCTTGAACTTTTGCATGTTTTTGTTTATTATGTGGCAAGATCTAGGGACACTTAATATTTTTAAACAGAGATAGTCCTAGCCCTGCTCTTGTCTATGTTAATAGCAGTTGAATTTTTTTTCCAGATTTGAAGTCAGAAGGCAAATTGGCCTTCTATTCCAATTTCTAGCAGGAATTTTCTCTATACAATCATGTTCTCCTTAGGGTGCCTTTCTATCCATCTTCCATTTGATCTCGACAGCCTGAACTAATGGAATGTACAAAAAACTACAAATCCCAGCATGCACTACCACCTGGCCTTATCTTGCACAGGTATCAGGATGCAATTTGCCATTGCTCATCCTTCCAGATGTTCTATGAATGGATGTGGTGTGCATATTTAGGGGAGTAGGAATGGGGAGGAATTTCTCTATGTGTGTATGTGTGTATATGTATACATATATAAAATAGATTTCTGGCTAAGTAAAAGTAAAAGACTGCATCTTAAATCTGGGCAGGTAGCAGCTATAGTTGCGCTATATGACTTTCTTGGAACGTTGAATGTTTATTCCTCAATATCAGAGTTTGAAGTTTGGGAGAAATTTCTTACTACTGTGGTAAAATGCATATATAAATTTCAACCTGGTATGAGGATTGAAGAGGTGATATACACGTTGAGTCATCCTGAGATTTTAATTTAAGATCCCTTACTTTGGGCTACATTAACTTGTTTAATCTTCCAATAGAATTTTGTTAAACATGTGGTAGGTAAACATGTGAAATAAAGCTCCCCATCTCCAAGACAGGATATCTCATTTTCTTGGAGGAAGAGCTACTTTTCATTTTCCTTAAGTCTTAATATGTTTAAGGGATAAAGAGATATGATGAACTAGTACTGAGTGTTGATAGAAATGCTCTGGGGGCTTATAAATACGGCCAGATCCTTGTGGGATGTTGAGAGTGGTATGAGGATGAGTCAACCAACAGTGAACTCTTTCCCAATGAAAACTAAATGATGATGTGATATTGATTAATGTGTTTTTCAGTCTGAAAGGGTGACTATTTGGTGGTTATTTACATATTTGTTTGCCTAGCTCTGAGTAGAGAATATGATCTCTACTAGGCATAACTGTGAACAACCAATACAGGATTTAATTACATACACAATGCTTGCTCAGAAACCAGACAGAGTCCAGGTGGAGAGTAACTGTGAATGCCACCATTTCACAAGCCAAGTAAGAGAGGCAGAGACTGGCTGAGAAATTCCTTAGAGTACATCACAAACTAGGGACAGACTTAGAATGAAATTCACAAGCACTGAGGTTCCAGTCTGTTGCTTAGTCACCCTTCAGTCATGATTCTCCCTTTAGATTGAAAGACAGATTTACTTATGAAAGTTGGTGCATGTTGTGTGACGGGGGAATGAGCAGGAGTGAGAATCCAAGTGATGCTTCTATATATAGCAATTGTGGACACTGCTAAATTTAGGTGGTAAATATTTTATTCATTACTTCAGATTTCTTTTTCATTTTAAAGAGGATATATGCTTTCAAAAAATTGGCATTATAGTAAAATGAGAAAGAAGAATAATTAAAAAATAATTGTCTAATCATCTAAATTAAAAAAATCAACCTTTCGTTGAATTTCCTTCTTTGGACACACACACACACAATTTTTATTATACATTATATTTTAATTTTACCAATCTTTAAACAAAGCTTTGAAATTTTAAAATAGTGATTATGGAAGAGTATTTAGTCAGATAATAATTATTGTGAAGGTCAGAATTCAATGGTTAGAATTCTAAAGGAATGACTACCACTCTGAAATTAAACATACAAAATATGACAGAAATTCATAGTTTGCCATACAGCTCTACAGGGGTTTAACAAATTATTTGTTGAAAAAATGAGCATGCATATATGTACATAGATAATACTTTATATCTAGATGTGTGAACACCAATAATTGACTCAATTGGCTTGAAAGAGACCAGAAAAATTACCAAAGTCTTCAGCAGGATTTTTTTACCTCATAATGTTATATAATAATAATAATCATTTATTATGTACCTATTGTTGTATATAGTACCATACAGATGTAAATTCTCTTTACAACAACAACAGCCAAGAAAGAGATGCATAATTATCTCAATTTTACAGATGAGGAAATAAAGGCTTAGAGAAACAGAACGTGTGAAGTGATCTGCACAGGTTCACACAGCTAGTGAGTAGCTGAATGTGAATCAATACATAGTTAATTCCAAAATCATTTGACTTTTGATCAGTGCAAGGGGATGAACAAACTTTAGTTTCTCATCTCAACAGTTTCACAAAAGATTAGATGCAATTAAAAGACTGTAATGGATGAAATTAAAGTCTCTGACTAGCTAAACTCAGAGACCTATCATAGTAAAGGCTGTAGATTTATTGTTTTATGAATGCATGACACAAATATCTTTTATAGAAGGAAACTATTTTTTAAAAAATAAGAGTGTAGTGTTCTGAACATTGTAGCTTGGAAATTTACCCTCTGCTAAACTATTCTGGTTTATCTATCACTTAAAAAACAGTTTTATTGAGGTATACTTGAAATACAATCAACTGCACATTTTAAAAGTATACGCTTTGCTAAGTCTGACGTATGCATATACACATGAAGCCATCACCATGTGTCAATCACCCCACAGGTTTCAGGCCTTTATATAAGGCCCCTCTCACCCTTTCCCCTTGTCCCCATACCCCATAAGCAACCACTGACTGTTTTCTGTCACTATAGAATAGATTAGTTTGTATTTTCCAGAGTTTTATAGAAATGGAATTATATAGTACACATCCTTTTATTGTCTGGATTCTTTTAGCGTAATTATTTGAAATTCATCCTTTGTTTGGTGTGTACCAAAAGTCCATTCCTTTTCATTGCTGGGTAGTATTCCTTTGTATGTATTTATCACAATTTGTTTATCATTCTCCTGTTGATAGATATTTAGGTTGCTTCTAATGTTTGGCTATTCAAATAAAGCTGCTCTGAATATTCATGGACAATTTGCTGTATGGACGTGCTCTTTCTTTTCTCTTGGGCAAATACCTGAGTGGAATGGCTGGATCATATTTTAGTGTACACTTAACTTTTTAAGAAATTACCAAACTGTTTAACAAAATTGTACCATTTTACATTCCTACCAACAGTACATGAGTGTTCCAGTTTTTAATATTCTCCACTACACGTGGAAAGGTCAATCTTTTTAATTTGAGCCATTCTGATGTACCTACCATTTTTAAATGATATTAAGAAGTTAAATAATCATTTTTTTGGGGTGCTGACAATTTTCAAACTAGGGTAATATTAGGCAAAAACCGTCAAAAGGATGAAGCTTTCCTTGATCATATAATATTGTCATTTTAAAATATTTGATAATGTTATGAACAGTTATATTTCAGGGTTTTCCAGTTAAAACAACAACTCCTGGGGTAAAGATAATGTTATTTTTAGGTCTTCTTTTTATGGCTTTAATGATGTTTTGTAATTTTTGTATGCAGTTCTGGTATATTTTTGTTACTCTAGTTTTAGGTATTTTGAAAGTTTTTTGTTATTGTGAATATAATTTTTTAAATAATATTTTCATATATTTTAAAAATATTGTTGATTGTTTATCACAACACTATCTTATCTAGCCTCCTTGATAAACTCATTTTTTTCATTGTTTTATCTATATTTTCTATGTAGGCAATCATTTTGTCTGTAAATGGCATTTTTTTTCATCCTTTCGAATCCTATACCTCTTATTTCTCTTTCATATTGTATTGCATTGAAATTAAATGCTTTTTTGAGGCTAGAAATTATTGAAGTCCTTTCCTTAGTGTTCATTTCGGATCAAACAAGCATATAATGTGCTGTCTTTTGAAGACATGAATTCTAATCGGTGCTGCTTATTATCTGTATAACCTTGAGCAAGTAATTTATTTAACTGAGTCTCAGTTTTTTCTTCTGAGAATAGGGATAATAAAAATATTTGCAAACCCAATTTACTGGGATGTTGTGAGGATCAAATGAAATAAAATATCTGAACGCAATTTTTAAACTGTGAATCAACATGCATGATTAAATTATATGGCTATTATGGAGGAGCTAGTGCATCTGTTTCTTTGGAGTTGTTTTAAGGGAGCTATCTTATCCCTAAATAACTTTATAAATAGTCATTAGCTTGTTAAGAACTTCTGTTTTTATTCAGTGATTGGTTCAGAGCCAGCTATAAGAAAATTTATCATGAGAAATTAATATAAATAATGAGAAAATCATATCAGTTTGATGTTTCAGCAAAAAGTTGAAAACTTGAGAAAAAGTAAACCACATTAATAAAGGTATCATAAATGTGGGAATGCTTTTGAAAATAAGACATTGCCTTAGATTAGAAATTAGATCATAAAAACCTGAAATACGAAGTCTGGTGATTCTAAATGACATATGTTGAACACAATGATCATCATTTCACTTATATTTTGATAGTCTGTAGAATGTCTACTTATACCTAGATGACATATTTGTAAGTAATTTTTCTTTTCTTTTTTTAATAGGGAAAACTGTATATGAGAAATACATACAGCTACATACTCTAGCTAGATGGGCCAGTTAATGCTGACTTACTCATAAGACTGGCCAGCAAGAAATTGTTCTGATCTTTGAAGTAAGACTTGCATTCTGATCATTAAACATTCACTCTTGTTGATCAAAGGCAAATCAGTTATCAAAAGAAGAAAGAAAAACTAGGTCAAAAGGTGAAAAACAAAATGAGGAATAAAGTAAAAGAAAGTATCTCTCATTCCCAGCTCATTAGTTAATCATGTGGGTTTTAAAATAAATATTTTAAATGTTTTATTAATTGTAAGATACCATAGATTATGCTAGTTTTCCTCAATTTAGACCCAAGAACAGAATTTATGATGGTCTACATTGTAGACAATGATTTTTAAATCTGACAGTTAAATGGAAAGCATACTTTGTATTGGTGGAAAGGAGTTAACCTTGGCACTCCAATCTACCCAGAATTTATAAATCAGGATATTTTCTAATTGCTAGTATATGTTCATGCAGCATGGATGAAATAATTGAGCACTAACTTTAAAATTTTGTACATGTACCCAACGCCGTGGTAGACGCTGTTCAAGCAAGCAGCACACAGTTTTGACCTTGAGGCTAGACATCCTAATTTATTCCTCAGCTTGAGTTACTTCTGACTCATTCAAAGTGGATATACGAGTGTGTGCTGTGGGAGGAGGTGAGGAGAAATGGGATATTGGGAAAATGTCCTGACAGGAAAGTCATTGATCACAGAGAAGGGTATGGCTGCCGGTGGCGCTGTTCCGAATCTGAGCTGTGAAGAATGGTGTGTAGTCATGACCCGGATGTTGACCTTTAAGTTTTCTAGATTAATGGGGAGATTGGAGTTACTTGCTAAGAACACTATTTTAGGAGAATCCTAAATAAAGCATCACTATAAGCAAACTATGGAATTTTTGTGTATCTTCAACCTTTTCTGCTATTTCTTCCAATTCATTGTAACCTGAATTTTCTGTTTTTCATCTGCCTTATTTCTACCATTTATTGGCTTTCATCTCCATCTCTCACTACTTTGATGACTTCTGCACAGGAGTCAGAATTTTCTTCTCTACTCTGCATTCTCATCTCTATCTCTGTGCTTGGCTCATGCAACAATGGACTCAAATTTCCTGAATTACTTCAATTTTGCTGAGTTAAATATTCAGTTCGTTTAAGCCATGGCTCAACCACCATCCTCCCTTAGATGATGCCAACATTTGAAACATCTGACTACCTTAAACTAACAAATCCCCTCACTCTAATTTCCTTGATTTCATATCTTTCACTTCCACCATCCTATACCACCTGAAGGTGTTCACTCCTCTGATTGTAACTTTTAATCCTTTGATTTCTTGATTGTCTCTTAAATTGTTCCTGCTCTATGCCTTAGCTTATACCATTATTTCTGTTCAGAATATTATCCACCTTTTGAAATATTCTTCATCATCCAAGGATCCTTCCAAATGTCATTTACCTGAAGCATTCTCTTATCTCTTCAGTTACAACATAAAAAAATAACTTTACACTTACAAGTTGCTTTCTCCTACAATATTTAATTTTATTGTCACAACAACCTTGTGAATTCCGCTGTTGTTTCATCCATTTTAAAGAGAGCTAGTGTAGTAGCACTGGATCTATAGATGAGGTTTTTCTTCTTGTTCAGTCCTTTTCCTGCTAACCCATCCCGCCAGATGGGTCAAATCCTCAGAATTTTCTTAGTGGATCATTTGCATCATTTGATGGCACTTAACATTCAGTGATTTATTACATAATTATTTTTATACATGTAAGAGCTCCTGCTTCTATTTTTTAAGCTCCAGATAATGTCTTAATTTCCTTTAAAGTCCCAGAGAAACTGTCTCAGTGCTTTAAACATGGATGATGCTCACTATATATCTGTTGAATAGATGAACAAATTAATTAAAGGACACTACAAAAGATAGAGTGTTGGAAGCCAGAGCCAGGATGCGGAGCAACATGCTTTCACAATACTATTTTGTAAGTAAAACAATTGAGGCTTAAAGAGGGCAAAAGGTTTCTTGGGGTCACATCACAAATTAGGAACGGAATTAAAAAGAAAACGCAGAGGCCCTGAGGTTCCACTCTGCTGCTTAGTCACTGAATCTTTCTTCTTTTCAGCTTTCAGTCATGGCTCTCTCTCTAGATTGAAAGAAAGATTCGCTTATGGAAAATGGTGCAGATAGTGTGACGGGCAATGGGGGTCTGGCCCCATGACATTTCCATACACCCTTACCAAGATCAGCTGTGTTTAGCATCTTTCTTTATCAATTTTGCCCACTTTGTGATCCTCCAGGTTAAAATACGGCCATTACTTCCATTGATTCCTGTAAATATGGGGATGTTATGAAGATTAGCAATGCAAGACACATAATATCCTGCGAGCTCCACAGAAGAAAGGTATTACAGAAATACAAAGCATGATTATTTCTGCCACTAGCAACAGAACTAAGCACACCAAAACATAGTTTCAGGCTGCTGAGCCACCAGCAGATGATGTGCACTTTTTTTTCTCTACATGGATTAAAGTGGAAAAGATATCTTTTGGGCCATTTGGGCCATTTACTCCACTTAAGCTTTTCTTTTCTTTTTTTTTTTTTTTTTTGGTGGGGTGGGGGTGATAGCAGTAGAGGGGGAGGTTAGAAGTGAGATTAATTTCAGATTAAAACACACAGAGTGACAAACAGGAAAACTAGTATAAAGAAATAAATATAAAAATAATATTAACGTAAAAAATGTGGCCTTGTTTGTCCCTTGCTTGCATTTCTTGTTGTTGGGTTTATTCTGAAACAAAGTACTATCAAACACATTGAATTCAGTTGGACTTAAACAGAAGAAGGATCACGAGGTGTTACGGAAGAACGTTCTGTATCAATAGAGAAATGAGAGAATTTAGAGTTGATCATAAGAAACATTATTTTATGAAAACAGTTTTGCATGAAATCAGTGATATCACTTGATTTGTTGTGATTCACGCTTCTCATGACTGGAAGGGATGTAATTCCATGACTTACATATTAGATAATAATATTAAGTGGTGGGAAACAGGGATCACCTCTGTTCAACTTTTGTTTAGTGTATATGCCGGGATTTTGGCATTTTTATATGAAATAACTTCACACCTCATCCAGAGTGGAAAAGGTATCCTTCCACAGTCTGATGACCTGGTTTGATGGCTCCATGAGGCAAATGGCCCTAGAATTTACTGCCAGGAAGACTGACAGCATTAACTAGGAAAAGTGAAACATTATCCGACAGAGACATGCTCCTAAATGAGAACAGTGAACACTAAATGTCTCCACGTATCTGGTCCATGTGTTCAGTGATCTGGGCATATACGTGCAGCTAACTAACTCTGGCATCATCGTGGAAAAGCCAGGTGGCTCAGAATCATCTAAGCCTTGGAAGCGTTACTGGGGTTTTTCTGTTGCTGATGTAGGCAACTGGAAGAGTCTGCTTTGTACAGTTCCCGGGTTGATATTAGACTAATTCTACGGTGTGAAAATCTGGGATCTCAGATGAATGTTTGTCTAATTACTGAAGGCGAATGCCAGCTGTTCCTCGAGGAGACCCCTGGCTTTGCCCCTCTTCCACGAGTGGGTAGACGGACCTTCTGTAGGATGAGAACCTTGGACAGGCTTTTCAGGCATCTCGAAAGCTGTAACAGTTTTACCTGCTCGTCTGGAATCTAATATCCCTCCTTATTTTTCTGCAGCAAGTAATGTCTTTCCCAGGGCAGGTGTCAGATGATTTTTATGTCCTGCCTCTATTCGTCGCCTGCATATTTCCACTAAGGAAACTGAGGCTCAGGGAAGTGAAATAAGTTGTCCGAGATGAAACAGATTGTCCAATCCAGATCTCCTTGGTTCCAAAGGCTGTGATCTTACTCGTGCGCTACCATTCATCCACAGTCTGAGCGTGAGAAGCGATTTTTTGAGACGCATTAGTCCAAGGGCCTGTCCTCCGTCAATCTCTGGACACTGCTGTGTTTTCTCATTGGATCCAGCTTGAAGTCAGAATGGCAATAAGGTCCATCTACATTAGCTTAGGCCTAGTGGAGTTACTCCCCCTGCCTCCAGCTTTCATTGAAAGAGGTCACAAAAAGCAGCAACATTCAGTCTACTTCTTTTTCAGAAGCCCCAGGTTAAATCTCACAGGAGAATTTCTTTTATAGTTTAGAGCCTAAGTATTAGAATTTTCATCTGTGAGGAATCGATATGTTTTCTACTTTCAATTAATAAACACGACACACCTTTATGAGTTTCTTTTTGCACTTGCTTTTACAAAGCTGAGTTAAATTGGATATTTTGTCATATGAACCATATAATGTTTTTGGCTAAAATGTTTAGTTTTTCTCCTCTCTTTGTTTCTGGTTTTCTAATTTCTTAAGTGTATTTTTCATGTTATTCATTTCAACTATTTCAATTCCTGTCAATAAATGAGTAAAACCTTTATAAAGAGAACAGAATTTAATCCTTCTTCTATCTTTTATCTTCTATACTTTTTTTCAAGAGACATTATATGCTGTACAATGCGTCCTTTGATAGAAGAGGATCTGAAGTCTAGGTAAAGATACCGCGGAGAGTGACCATGTTGAAGATACAGAATCCAGTTAAACTCATTCAATGCTTTTTGAGTACAGACTATGTGTTAGGCACTGTGGGATATTATAAGCATTAATATAAATGTAAACATAGCCTCTGACTTTTCCAGCTTGCAAACTCAAAAACCACCAAAAATGATACAGTGTATAATTAATTTTATAAAAAGTTAAAAAGAACTTAAAGAAAATGAAAAATCTCTAGAATATTTTATGACAGTGACGTTTTAAAACTCTAAACTATCTAAGATAGTAACTTAAAGCTTTTATTCTTGAAACCATATAGGAATATCTCAGCAACTTATTCTACCGTGTGGTTAACCTTGTGTTCTAATGTTCCTTAAACTCAGCTTTTTATCCACTGCAACATACGTCGCAATGCTGTTCCGTTAACAACATGCTAAGCACAGGCAATTGCTCTGATATTATGCCTGTGGATTATGTATCATTTTTTGGCGTATCAACCTACCCCTCTCTTCTCCATTCAAGAAAGCAGATGGAAATACAAGTGAGGGTGACATTATTTTAAGGATAATCTTGAATCTGCTCTCATTTATATGAAAAGTGAATTATTTACAAACCGCAGCTTAACTGTGACTACAATGTGTCAACAGAATTGCTGTGCAACACCAAAACAGAGTCATAATTAATGTTTTAATTTTGCTCCATTTTCTAATTCTTAGCACTTTACCGATAAGACAAGTACTTGATTATTATTTCTCACAGTGTTTGTTTCTCTAAACTTATTTAAATTCCTTTTAACCATTTCTTATGTTATTTTTATTGCTAAATAACTCAATGCCTAGCTATGTGTTAGCAACAAATGGAAGATAAGAATCTACCAGCGTCTATGGACTTGTGAGCTTTCATTCTAAATTAGCCACATTGATTGCCTGCAAGATCAATTCATTAGATTCCAGGTCTTGTTTCACTTGGTTTCACTCATAGTAAGGGAGTCAAGATTGTGATCCTTGAATGTATTACTTTGAGAGTTTTATAAGACCTTTAACCTTCTTGTGCTCCTCAGGATTCCTGGTATCTCTGAAATGTCTTAGTTATAGAATAACTAATATAGAATTTTAGACTAAGATATAAAATTTTCTAATTATACATATTTGACTAAGGCAGGCAGGTATATGATTTTGGTTGGGCTTTTGGAAAATTTTTACCATAATGATACAAGACAATAATGACCTATTATATTAGGATAGGTTAGCTTATGCTTAGTAATTAGCAACCTCTAAACATCAACAGTTTAAAACAACAAAGATTTGTATCTCTACATACCAGTGCAGGTTGCTGGGGTGTGGAGGGGATCTGCTCGTCATCACTCAGGGACCTAGGCTGACAGAGTCGCTGTCATGTTATGATGCCTGCATCTCCACATGAGGCTTCCAGGTTTGCCACTGTAATCATGGAGAATCATCATCAGTTTTTAAATAGCTCCATAAGTGTGACATATCACTTTTCCTCACATTTCGTTTGCTGACTCAAGCCATATGGTTACAACAAACTTCAAGAGGCAAGGAAGCTTAATCCTCCTGCAAGCCCAGGAAGGGACTGACCCCCAGAAAGATTTGTCATACTTATTGCGTTTGACTGTGGCATCTCTGTGTGGAGGTAGTAAAGAAAAAAATAGAAAACTATGTTTAAATAATTTATGTACATTTAAAAATGTTATAAATTTGTCAATATCACATCACAGAAAAAAAGAAAAGGTATGAGACTACCACAACATTAATGCAGCCCCTGATAGCATTTCAAAGTATTTTTCTTACACTTTCTTCTATATATTTATTATTGTTAAAAAGTTGTAATTATAGTGATGTTTCAATTTTATTACTTGTTTTTGTCTTTCAACATTATAACAAAAATGATATCTCTATGAAGCTAGATAGTATTTATGACTTTTTTACTGGTTACATGAAATCTTATTTAGTGGATGTACCATCATTTACTTACCTACCTCCATTGTTGGGCCTATTCATTGTTTACAGTTTTTTCCAGCTTTATTGAGGTATAACTGACAAATAAAAATTGTATATGTTTAAGATATTCAACACGATATATGTATACATTGTGAAATGATTACCACAATCAATTCAATTAACACATCCCTCACCTCACATAGCTGTTATTTTTTGTATTTGTGTGGTAGGAACAGAAGATTTACTCTCTGAGGACATTTCAAGTGTATAATACAGTATTAGTAACTACAGTCACCATGCTGTACATTAGATCCCCAAAACCTATTCATCTTATAAATGAAAGTTTGTATCATTTGATCGTCTCCCCAGTTTCCCTACGCTCAACCCCTGGTAACTACCATTATACTCTCTGGTTCTATGAGTATGATTTTTTTAGATTCCACATATAAGCGATACCACACAGTGTTTGTCTTTCTCTGGTTTATTTTACTCAGCATAATGTTCTCCAGTTTCATCCATGTTGTCACAAATCGTAAGATTTCCTTCTTTTTAAGACTGAATAATATTCCAGAGTGCGTGTGTGTGTTCGTGTGTGTGTGTATGTATGTGTGTATACCACATTTTCTTTATCCATTCATCTGTTAATGGACAGTGAGATTGCTTCCATATCTTGACTATTGTGACTAATGCTGCAATGAAAATGGGAGCGCAGATATCTCTTTAAGATACTGATTTAAATTCCTTTGGATGTATATATATATCCGGTGGTAGGAAAGCTGGATCATATGGTGGTTCTGTTTTTAATTTTTGAGGAACTACCATACTGTTTTCCACAACGGCTGTACCAATTTCCATTCCCACTAACAGCATACAAGGGTTCCTTTTTCTCCGTATCCTCACCACACTTATCTTTTATCTTTTTGATAGTAGCCATCTTAACTAGGTGTAAGGTGATGTTTCATTTTGGTTTTGACTTGGATTTCTCTGATAATTAGTGATGTTGAGCACCTTTTCATATACCTGTTGGCCAAATGTATATCATCTCCGGGAAAATGTGAATTCAGGTTCCTCGCCCATTTTTCAATTGGGTTGTTATTTTATTTATTTATTTTTTTTGCTATTGAGTTGTATGAGGTCCTTATTTATTTTGGATATTAACCCCTTATCGAATATACAGTTTGTGAATATTTTATCCCATTCCCTAGGTTGTCTTTTCATGTTTTTGATTCTTTCCTTTGCTCTGCAGAAACTTTTTAGTTTGATGTAGTCATACTTGTTTATTTTTGCTCTCGTTGTCCGTACTTTGTTGTCATATCTAAAAAAAATCATCAACAAGACCAATGCCAAGGAGTTTTTCTCTTATGTTTTCTTCTAGAAGTTTTACTTTTTGAGTCTTACATTTAAGTCTTAATCCCTTTTGAGTCAAATTTTGTATATGGTGTAAGATAGAGGTCCAATTCCATTCTTTTGCATGTGGGTATTCACTTTCATCAACATCGTTTACTGAAGAGACTCTCTTTCCCCATTGTGTATTCTTGGCACCCTTGTTGTAGGTTATCGACTATATATGTGTGAGTTTATTTCTTGGCTCTTCTTTCTGTTCCACTGGTCTATGAGTCTGTTTTTATGCCAGTACCATATTATTTTGATTACTATATCTTTGTAATATAGTTTGAAATCAGGAAATGTGATACCTCTAGCTTTGTTCTTCTTTCTCAATATTGCTTTAGCCGTTTGGGGCCTTTTGTGGTTCCATATGAATTTGGGGATTGTTTTTTCTATTTCTGCAAAAACATGCCAAAATGCCGTTGGAATTTTGATAGAGATTGCTTTGAATCTATAGATAGCTTTGAGTAGTATGGACATTTTTACAAGGGCAATTCTTCCAAATCAAGAACTTGGGATACTTTTCCATTTATTTGTGTCTTCTTCAGTTTCTTTCATTAATGTTTTATAGATTTCAGTGTATAGGTCTTTCACTTCCTTGTCTAAATTTATTCCTAAATATTTTGTTCTTTTTGATGCTATTGTAAGTGGGATTGTTCTCTGAATTTCTTTTTTGGACAGCTCATTGTTAGCGTATAGAAGAGGAACTGATTTTTGTATCCTGAAACTTCACTGAATTCATTTATTAGTTCTAAGAGTTTCTTGGTGGAGTCTAAGTGGTTAGAAATGAATATTCTTGTGTCCTACCATCCATCTACTAAATTAGTTTTCAGTTTAACAAGATTTGCAGGTGATTTGTATATGCATTAAAATTTGAGAAGCATTTATTCAGACCACTTTTTGCAGGCTGATGCTGACTGGTTTTAGGAGTAGGATAATTTTAGAAATATGGAATAGTGACTCTAATTCAACATTTAGATTTACTGGTTCTCTAGTTTCACTTCTCCAGGATTTTCTGAAGAAAGTAGGTCAAAGTTTTCAAATTGTGCTTTAAAAAATATTTAATTTTACTAAATCCAAAGTTGTCTTGTAATTAACTTAAGCAAGTAACAGCTAAAAATCTGTATAAACACACACACACACGCAGTCTGCCTATATAGCTGTGGGCAGAAAGACTGTTGAGTAGTTATATGATTAGTGTAATGTATGTAGAGAATAATTTCAGTGGCTAGTTTGTATTTGTTTTCGCCATGAGTTCATTACATTTTAGACATGTCTGCTGAAAAAGGAGAGTGAATTCCAGTTGATAACCTTATAGAACTAGTTTGATAAAAGGTCCTGTGTTATAATATCTATCTAGATCTATCTATCCATCTCTTCTAAAAAGTTTGCCTTATAGTATTTAAGTCTATGCCAATGTTTATGTTTATATCTACATATATATCATTCTATATCAAAAGAATAAACTTGTGGTTTCTTCAGTCAATTCATAGACAATAGAATATTAAAACTGAAAGAAACTTTATTACACACATCAATCCAGCCCCTGGTCTCCACTGTAGATCTGAATCTATCATTTTAAAACTTTCTGATCATAAGATCCATCTGAGCCACTGTGTCCTGGAATTTGTATTTTAATAAGCTCCTAAGGTGATTCTTATGGATCAAGTATGTTTGGGAATCATTGAAATCAATGAGTTAGTGCATGTATAAATTATTCTCCTCTTAGAAAAAAAGAAACTTACATAATATTAAAATTAATATTTAATATTTTTAGTTGTGTTTTTAATATAAATTTAGAGTTGATTCTAAATTTAGTATTTGGAAACTCTATATTCAGTATTTTATAATTCAGAAGAGTCCAAAGCCCTTTGAAAAGTCATAAGAATTCATTTTGGACTCACTTTTTAGGTTTTTTCAAATATACAAATTAAAAGATATAGTCCACGTAATTTGTGAAAGTGGAGATTTTTATGATTATGCAAGATCAAATTAAGAAAGCACATACTCTTGGCATGAGCATTGGTGTGGAATGTATCATTAACTCATTTCCCATTTGCCTTGATGTTGACATCTGTTTGCTCAGAGTTAGGAGGCTGCGGGACCAGAATATTTGGTCTCTATCTATGAATCTTGCAGGGAAACTTTAACTCAACTGCTGAAAAAGTAAATGCACAATGAAGAAAAGACTACAATTGAGCTGGCTACTTCAAAAAAACAGATTCAGTAATCATCTCTGTCTTTAGCTTAGGGGTGCACCAAATGTTTACAATCACTTGTATGGCAAACAGCATTTTCTTATATTCCTCATGGCTCAGGAGTCAAAACCATATGCTACTTATAATAATGGACTTTTCTAGGGTACAAAGCTATCCATATTCATCTCACAGGAAATGTTTACATGGGAGCAAAATTCTCTAGCATCAGAATAAATCAGTAACATCTCACAGTTCAAATTTCCATATGCTTCCTTGGCATAATAAAGAAGAAAAATTCTGATGCTGTATAATACGCTTTAATTAAAAACAAAACTTTTCTAAAAATCATGGAAGTTCCCAAATAGTGCAGACAGGTGTATCATTTTGCCTTATTATAAACATTTATCATCAAGTGGAAATAAGTTATAATGCAGATATTGTGTACTTTTTTAAATCTGAAAATATCTGTTTATTTTAATCAATTAAAATAGGATTTGGCTTGGATTAAGTTTTAGGAGTTCTGCAATGTCAGACTGCATCAGGAGAAATTGAGCTCTGTTGTCTGGGTGATACAGACATAGCCAAAGCATTTAAATCTTTTAAAAATTATGACTTGAGGTTTTAGTCTTTAAGAAAACATCTAATCATTTTTTATGTTTGCAAACTTAAGCTCTTTAGGTTTCCTCTTATCATAAATATATTATGGTTTATATCGATAATTGATAACATCACTATTTGAGAGCTTATTTCACTTATTTTCATGCTTTTCAATGAGGAAAGGTCAGTAGTAGTCATATAACTAAGAAACTTTCAAAATAGGATCCTGACTATGATAGGAAAACATTAGTCCAGATGCTTGTAAAACAGAATTTCATTTTATGTGATGAGTGATTTAATGGACATGTTGATTCTTTCTGGTAAAAAGTCATTTGAATTTTTCAGAGATAATACGAATAGCCAAGTTATTTATAATCGCTTTTGCAAAATATGCTCTCGCACAAAGGTGGGAGAGTTTCAGCCTTAAGTTACTAAAGGGACTATCAAAGAAGTGATTATTGGAAGACTTCTTGTTTGCAAATAAATCACTGTTAATTAAATCATTTGAACCTAGAATTTAGTATTGCCATCAAACAATTTCCCCCTGACTGTTTAGATTAAAATATTCTTGGATTTTCTCTCATTCTGAAAAAGTAATAGTAGAGCCACTAATTTCATGTAAAAATGATAAGAAAAATCTCTATTTTTGATACTTATTTTTAATAGCAATTGCAAATAAAGTAATAAAAATTAGTATTTCAGATCTTCCCCCACTAATACTATATGTTTTCAAATAGAAAAGACAGGATTTTGTACTATATCTCCAAAGGGTAAGGAGAAATGGAACTTACAAAGCACACAGCTTCCAGTTGCATGGGTCTTATGTTCCAACTCCATTAGCAGTAAAACTTCATTTTCACTGCTGGAGGGGTACAGAGGCTCGAGCCTGTTTTCTAAGTTAGTCCGGACCAAGCATAATGTAAAGTTTTTCTTTTTTTTTCTTTTTTTTGTGCTACACTTTAAGTTGCACCTGGAAGTAAGTAGCTAACTAGAATAGACTAATGATGTGCTCGGTGTCACCAACAGCCGTGGAGTAAGCACCTCTCTCTGTCTGGGTTCTCCAGTGAACTCTTAAACCATTGGCTTTTAATTCAAGAACACACTCAGAGGAGCGGGTTCCCTGCTCTTTATTACATTCCAGGGGCAGCTCCATCAAACCGCGTCACCGTCGCTCAGCACAGCACTGACTCTCTCCAATAAAAAAACACTCCAGGTGCTGCACTGAATGGATTATTATCAACAGAGGACTCCAGAATTTGGTTTATGCCCTACTTTTGCGAGATTCAGGGTAGCCTGAGGTCCCAGATGTGTTTTATGAGTGCCAACATGACAAGTGGAAAAGATCTGGCCTGACATATGAGGATGGTCAGTAGAGAGCGGTATTCTAACCCAACGTTCCACACTGTTTGCTTAAGAAACCATTTCAGGAGGAAAAAAAAGAGGCTTACTAAGCCCCTTTGTGAAAACGGCATCGAAGGCAAAATGATTGATAAAGAAAAGAAACAGGGAACAGCAATAGCGAGAGCGAGAGCGAAAGCAAGCCAGCGCGTGAGAGAACAGCAAGAGCAGCCCCAAGATGGAGGAGCAATTCTTTAGACATCATAGTCACCTTCCGAGAGGATCTAAGAAGTCCCTTAATTCTTCCTCGAAAGAAAACCAAGAACTTAAGAAAAGATTTAAATGAGGTGATTCTTACTCCCTTCCAAGATTATTTAAGAAAAGTATTTTACTACTATGCATAAAATAATCAAATCCTCGGAGACTAGGCAGTAGATAAATTTTTAATGGTAAATCTTTGTCTCAAAAATAGATTTTTGTGTACATGATAATTCTTTGAAGTCAAAGACTAAACTCTAACGTGGTGTATACGGCGATCCCTTGCCTGTGCCCGTTTTCCTCCCTTGCTGGTCTCCTTTTACATCATCCTGCTCACCCGTGTTTGTTCATTAGCAGTGAAGATCCTGTTATTCTCCATGCATTCCTACTCGGTTTTTTTCTCATCTCTGTGGCTTTGCATATCATCTCTTCTGTACTCGGAACTTCAGCCCATTTAAAGTTTGTCTCATAATTGAGGCACAGATCAAGGGTTGCCTCCTCTAGGAAGCCTTCCTTGATGTCCTCACCTCCACTTGGCCCATCCATGTGCACCCTTAATACTCACTGAACTTCTCCATTGCATTTTTCCTATGTCTTTATTCTTAACTAGTCTCTGACTTGTGTGACTGCGGAAACTGGATTGAATGAGTATTTAAAACGTGTTCCTGGAACTGAGTAGATGTTCAGCAGATAATTTAGAAAGAATGAATGACTGAAGTTTCTTCAGCAAGCTGTACATCTACCTGTAGGAAAAATTGACTTGGGCCATTTATAAAGAAAAATGTTTTTGCTCCCAGCTTTGCAATACTTGTGGTCTTCAGTCAAAAGCCTTTAATTGCTGGCTAGGCAAAGCCAAGGTAAGAAAGACATTCTCAGAAGGTGGGAAACATTGAAATGACTATTCTAACAGAACCAGAAAAGCTGGGACATACTGCAATGTGTCATTCATAAATTGTGAATTTCATTTCATGTAATATCTCTTTAAAAATAGAGTAGCTTCTGTTATTCTTTCATGTATTTATTTTTGAGAACTTAGAATGAGCCAAGCCCTATGTAAGGCTCTGGGGAAGCGAGGCTGAAAACGGCACATGCCTCTGAGGGTTCACAGTCTGGTCAAAGGCAATATTATGGCTTGCAGGCAAGCCTACGGGGATGAAAGATTTTGAGTGATGAGAACTAGGCCTAGAAAATGCAGAAAAATCTTCAAGGAGAAACAGCCAACTTAAGTCATATCTACAGACTGAACCAGCATGGATGGCAGAAGCAGGATGGGAGAAGGTAGCAAGCTGGAAATTCTCAGAAGGCAGCAAGGTGGGCAGGAGCTCAGACTTGCATGATTAATTTTGCTGGGAAGCACTTTCAGGGAAGAAAGAGAAGGAAAATAATGAAAAAAGGTGCCTGAGATGAATTGTGGTGGTGGACGTGGAAGGGTCACACCTTTGTTTCCTACAAGCTCGTGACACTGACCTGAACTAAGCCTCAGTTTCCTCATCTGTAAAGTGGGTATAAAGAAAGAATGAATAAGTACACAATCTTTGTGAAAGGCAAAGGAAGAATCAGATAAAAAATGCTGTTTTTTTTTTTTTTTTTTGGCAAAGCAAGACAATTTTTAGCATCCTTTTCTGCACAGACCATGAATGCTCTGAAATGCTCAAATGGGTGCTTGGTTCTACCTTGGGTGCCCCCGACTGAAGACCCTCTGAACCCCCGAGCACAGCGTGGCCTTCTGTTTTCTGCATTGGTAGCTCAAGGCCTTAACCTTTTATCATTATTTTAATGATGTTTTTATGTTTATTTTAACTGTAAATCACATTAACGGAGTTTTGAAGGGTATGTCAGAGGGCTTAAAAACTGCATTAAAGTCATTCTAAGAGCTCAAGAATTTGTCAGGTCTGCGACGTTTAGTCAAGATGAGCCAGTCAAGTGTGGACATGTTGGAGGGATTGTGTGGGATGGTATTTAAATCGTTCAGGGTTTGAGGGGTGGAAATGGGTGGAAATGGACTCATCGTAGAGCTTTTGCTCCATATTAGCAATGGTTAAGAGGATAACTTATAGCTTTTGTTAAGGACTTTAACCAAGGCAAAAATACCCTGATAAAGCAACTATTTATATTATGCTTAAATTATTTTCTGAAGAATATGATCACACCAGAACATTACATAATTTAGGAAGCGTTAGTGAAATTCTATACTTCCTTTATATTTCATAAACGTATTATGCTAATGAAAGACAGGAATTCATTTTTCCGTATTTTGGAATCCTAGCTTTAGGGGTCAAAAATCCCATTTGTAAGGTTTTTCTTACAAAATAGGTGTTTAAGCAAGAAAAATAGAAAATACGAAAAAATCAACTGCTACTACTGTTAATATTTTGGTATATACAGTTTTTTTTATACTTTTCCATGGATATTAGTCAGGATATCTCAACTGCTGAAATGGATACCCTCAAAATATTGGTGGCTTAGCACAACAGGTTACTTCTTACTGTGGAGGGGCGTGCCAGCAGTGGGGGGCAGCGCAGTGCTGCTCTGCTCCATGCAGTCACTCAGGGCATTCCCATCGTTAATGCCTGGAGATTCCTGGCCAGCGATCGACCTCCAGTCATGGGGAAGACAGGATGGCAAGTGAGATGTTTATAAGTTTCAGACCACAAAATGTGACCCACATTTCTGCTTACACTAGGAAATGTAGTCTAGCTATGTGCCCGGTCTGGAGGGGAAGCAGCTTCAATGTGTGCAAGTATGTACGTAAACAGACTCGAGTACTATGCGTTCTCCTGTGCAATATTGTTTATTTACTTAGCGATATATCTCAAACGTCTTTCCTTGTTATTTATATTATCACTATTTGATTGCACTACAATGTATTTCACTTAGGTTAATTTCTTGTTAAACATTTTGGTTATTACCAGTTGTCATGAATGTGTGCACCAGTTTGCTAATATTCTTGTACCATGGCTTACTAGCCTGGTTGTTTCCTTAAAAAATCCCCAGTAGAGTTGCTGAGTCAAAGAGTATGCAGTTAAAACAAAAAGACTTTTGACACTTTGGCGAATTTCCTCCAGAAATTTATATTTCTACCATTGATGAGTGTTGACATTTTTCTCTTAGGTAGTGAGGTCTGTAGGTGGAAGCTGAAAATTGCAGTTACAGTATTCTTTTTATTTTAGTGTGAATTAAAGAACCACTCATCAAGTACTTATTGAGCATCTACTAAATGACTGGACTGCGCTATAAGGAATTCAGGAAAAGTATTTAAGATTGATTTTCTTGGGAAATAGTACTCTGTTCTATGTGTTTAACACTAAAAGGGAGGCTCAGGTGCCTGCCTCTCCCCAATTCAGTCACTGATGCTGCGGTTTTTACTCTGGCTACAGAAGGGAGTAGAGAGAGGTAAGGGTGTTTCTTAAAATTATAAAGGATGAGGCACTTTGTAACAAATTCAAATGAAAAATTAAAGTACTTAAATTTATTCTTACTGTGATAAGGAGTTCAAAATGACTTCTGGGTACGGGTGAGCACAGGACACAAAATCAGGTAAAGGCAACACAAATCTGAGGAGTGACTAGAGAAGACCTCAGAATCATGCCTCAGCTTTGGCTTCATGCATTTCTTGGGGAAGAAACAGGATATATAATTAGATTACTGTTGTAATTGTAAATTATGCATTCCCATGGCCAATAGTAGCCCAAGACAACCTTAAATTTTGTTTAATTTTAAACATTGATACTTACAAAGAGGTGTAAGATTTGAGGCATCTTCTGAGCTTTTTAACTTTTTCTCATTATTCTGATGATCATTTTCCACATAGCTAATGATCATTATATGCTCATTTAAAAACATAATTTTGGATATACTCTGAAACCATAAAGATTGATTTTATTTCACTGTTTGGATATACTCTGAAACCGTAAAGATTGATTTTATTCCAATGATAACTATCTTCCCTTTTATTATTTAAAATTATATTTGGGTTTAACTTTTGTTTTAAAGTGATGTATTTCTCAGATTTAGATTTGTTGCCCTGTTTATGTGTGCGTTAAATGGAAATAATTTATTACAAAATTAGTTAATTAGATTCTTGTTTGTTTTTCTGTTGTAAGCTCTATAAAGTTTTAGTGAAAGTCAGACCTTGTGTCTCCTGAGATGTAGCGTCCACAGAATGTTATTTCTACAAAATGGAAATATAGTCTTTATTATTAGATACCTGAGTTATAGCTATGTATCTCTGTACCTCTATGATGTGTAAGCATTCCTATGAACAGATACATCGATGCAGGCTGTGTAGAAAACTGAAACTTTCCAGATAGATACTCTAGTCTCTAAATGCTCAGAATGGCCCTGACGAAGTTCAAAGAATACTAGAATAGTTTTAAAAACTAATAGGCACATGTGCTTGGAGTTGAAATAATTATAAACAACAAACAAATAAAAATGAATACTCTTCCTTTTAAAATATCTAAAACAAAATTCTCAATGTCTAAACTTGTCTCACAAATACTTGTTAACTTGAAAGACTTTTTTTAACTTATGCTTACCTGATCAGGGCCATTGACTCAATTAATTCATCAACCATCCCTTGTGTGAGGTACTTGGTCCACTTTCCTGAAGACTTCCTGGCCTGCTGGGGCAGACAAGCAAACAGAACCATGATTCAAAACGATAAGGGCTCCTAAAGAGGGAGTCCTGGGTTCTCTGGGAACATAAGAAAAAGGCTGAGTCTAGAATACCCAAGAAGGAGTCCCAAAGGAGAAGATCAGAGACCGTTTTATATTTGTATTGATACTAGTTGTATTTTGAAGCATTTGATAATTTGTTAGTTTTGAAGGCTTCTAAGTGAGTTATCACCATTGCCAAAGGCTCTTCTCATCATTCAAAGAGGAATGCGTCTAGCTGTTCGAGTTTCTGAATAAGCGCAAGAAAAAGTACTGGAGGCAGTCCGTAGTGAACCACAGTGGCCCGCTTAGCTTGTCATCTTTTGACTTCAATTATTATTGATGTTACTATTCCAGAAAATACGATTTGCAAATCTTATTGAAGTGCACACGTTCCTAAACTTAGGAAAAATGTATACTAAATAAATATTAATGATTATGATGTGTGAGAAGGTTTAATTGTTTAGAATCAATCTTATAATTTTACTAGTGGTCAGAATCAAGTCCAAATAGACTTGAAACGACTCAGGTCAAGGGGGCTATGAAGGACTTGACTTGGACGGAGAGAACGTCAGAAAGGACCAGAGAATCTGCGACTTAGGGTTAGAGCTGCCCGAGGTCAGAAGGAGGGAAGGTCCCTGGAAAAGGCTCCCAGCAGCTGGGTTGTAAAAGGTACAGCTGGAGCCTTTGGAAGGGAGAGTGGAAAGGCCTGAAACTGCAGAAGAATGAGGGTGAAATGAGATGTGCCTCGCTCAGGACGATAAAAGAAAGGCAGGAACAGCTGCAGGGTTTGGATCTGAGATGCATGGCAAACCCAGTTGCAGAGAAAGCCTAAATGAACAGCGATGGGAAATGTATCTATGTGTATATGTATCTGATGACACAGGAAACAAATGCCTAGGAAAAACTAACATGCTTAAAAGTTCTGAGTGATGAGCTGGGGAATGAAGATCAAAAGGCAGAGAGAATTGAATCAACAGATATTCGGATTACACTTTCAGGTTAACAACATGCTGCAAATACCATGCTCAGAAATGCTTGGAGCTACACTGGCCACCAAAACCAATTATGTTCTAAGTGAGTTTGTTCTATTGCAAGCTCTTAACTGGAGCATTTAAAACATTCTCCAGTCTATTTACATGTAGACTAATAGGAAATCAATTTAACTTGCTTTACAATAGTTTAAAAATATTAAAACATTTTCATAATTTTGAGATATTTCTCATTGTAATTGTAATAGAGTACAGTAGTCAATTAATTTTTTCCTTCATTATTAACAATGAGCTTTTATGACATTGCCACTTGGTGCAAGAGCTGCTTTCTATCTTTGGGTCATTAGATTTGCTGATTTGAATTTAAAGGGAAATAACATTAATCCCCCAAAATATATTTTCTTCAAATTATCTAGCCTTGCCTTTTTTTTCCCCTTCTTTTTTTGCACTGCATAATACAGCCTGGCAAAAAGTAAGTGTGATCTTAATTGTTAGACTTGTTTATTCCAGGGAGGAACCAATGGCGCACTTACAGTAATTAACATATTTTCTCTGGTCTTCTCATTTTGTTAATGATATCTTATTGAAGGCTGTGCAGTAATTACTGCCCACTGAGGTACATACGCCGAAACAAATTAATGGCCAATGACCAATAGTGATTACACTTGTAATTATCTATTGTGAAGTATAAGCAGAAAAAAATTGAAATTAAAAACAATGTTCTTTGAAGCTAAAATTAAACCGTATTGTTAAACTATGCTAAAAATCATATTAACAACTCAACAGAGAAACGATATTCCACAACTTTATCATCATCTCCACTAGTTTCATGTAAGTTACAGGAGACATTATTTTGCAATGTTTCACAGTTTCACCCTGTGGGATACAGAAGTAAAAGCGTGAAGAATAGGACACGTATTATGTTTACTTTTAAGTATGACTTTTAGGTATTTGTGGTACATTTATCTTAACATGGGCAGCATCACTTTCCGTGATTTCAAGAAGTTAAAGTAATTTTCTACACTGGAAAACAATATTTCCTTCTTCCTTCTCAAGAGCAGATTTTTTTCCCAATGGTTTCTTGCTATCGATCTACGTTTATGAAATCCCAGGTCACTTACCACTTCTGACAATTTCAATACTCTGTTTTTTAAAGATTGGCACCTGAGCTAACATGGGTTGCCAATCTTCTTCTTTTTTTCTCTTCTTCTTCTTTTTCTCCCCAAAGCCCCCCAGTACATAGTTGCGTATTCTGGTTGCAGGTCCTTCTGGTTGTGCAATTTCAATACTCTTTAATGCTCAAGCTTTATTTATCGTATGCATTTATCGAAACAGTCATTTTCCTGTAACACTGCCCATTATAACTTGGGATAGAGGGTGGTGGTAAATGATCATCCAATTTTCATAAGATACAGTTTAATTTTGTAAAGTTGAACAGTTTGAAACTCCTCCTTCTTTAGACTAGCAACAAGTTCAACACATATATTTTACATGTGGAAAAAAAAATGAACTTTAATCCAGGATTAGCATGGTACAGTATTGGGGTTATCCAGGCTGGAATACAGGAGACCTGGGACCTAAGTCTGTGTCACTAATTAACTGGCAAGTCACTAGTTGTCCCTGGGCCTTGGTTTTCTGACTGAGAAATGGGGGCTTTGTGTTAGATCCTCTCCAAAGTCACTTACAGGCTGTCGCGCTCCACGGTAAGCTTCCTAATAAGGATCACAGGAAACTGGGTAGTATTTTTCTTTTCTCTGGTTAAATTCTCGTGTGAAAACATCTTATTAAGATTTTTAGATGATTTTAATTATTTGGAGTTCAGTTTACAAGTCAAGTTTTCTTTAATTCTAATGCCTCATCAAATACTTAGGACATGTACTGGATTAATAAATTTTTGTTTGCCTGAACAGGAAAAATGACACTAGCATCTAACCTTGGGTAACTAGCTTCAATGCATACATTTTCAAATAAACTTTAAAAATAATATTTAGATAAATTTGATTCTTAGTTAAAATATTTAATAAAGTGTAATGATTTGTTTATTAGAGTGTTTTGTTGTTTATGAGAATTTGAGTTCCTGCAGGATCAGAATTAAGTTTTTATGTATTTTCATACCTGACTCTTAGGACGTACTGGTGTTCAAGAAATATTTGTTGAGGGGCGGCCCCGTGGCCGAGCAGTTAAGTTCATGTGCTCCGCTTCAGTGGCCCAGGGTTTCGCTGGTTCGGATGCTGGGCGTGGACATGGCACCGCTCGTCAGGCCATGCTGAGGCAGCATCCCACATGCCACAACTAGGAGGACCCACAGCTAAAATATACAACTGTGTACTCGGGGCACTTGTGGAGAAAAGGCAGAAAATAAAAAAAGAAGATTGGCAACAGTTGTTAGCTCCAGTGCCAATCTTTAAAAGAAAAAAATCATTGTCAATATATCTTTGATTTTGGGCATTCTGTAGTTTGCTATTGTTTAAATAGTTTTCAGTGTCAAATATCTTGTCTCCCTCAGATAGGAAGTTGGCTTTCTATATGACAACTCGAAATGGTTTACTATGAAGCAATTAAGGCATTATTCTTTGAGTTAAGGTTTCTTATTTGAATATGGATATCACGATGGAATTATGATATTGCTTTTATGAGTTAAATGTCGTATCCAAATTACTTTTTATACATATGAGGAAATTGGGCACAATGAGGAGATAAATTGCTAGATTATTATTACCTGAAATCTCTGCCCTGGAGATTTTAGTCTATCCATTAAGGTTTATTAATGTCTTCTTTAGGATCCACTAGCAAAAGATGAGGAAAGTTGTTATGCAGCTTTAGGATTTTTCAGGACCTCTGACTGCTTTTAATTTTTCCTCTCAGTTCATGGGAACTGGTCTTGTATGCCTGGCTGAACTTGGTTTAGATTTTTGACAGTTTTTTATTTGTGTCCCATTTGGATGGTTTTCAAAATGTCCAGACTATTCACATACATCTGAATAAGCACTACCCAATGGTGTAATTCAAATTGTCTGACATACCTCTAATTAGTATTGTTAATGTTTACAGATCATTCTTAATAAAATAAAGTTTTGTGGCCTCATTTTAATACCAAAATATAATACTATATTACAAATAAAATATTTTAAAATAAAACTAACGTGGAAATTATCAGAAATTTTAAAGAGAAATTTAAGACTTAAAAACATGACTTTGCTGGAAAACTCTTGGTTGGGATAAAATGAGAAATGACAGATTAGCCAACATAACTCTCTCTTATGATACAATTCTCAATCTGAAATAATCTTGATGGTCATCTATTAATGTATTCAGACTTAGCCACATCAGCAAACTGAATGTTACAGAGATGTATATAAAGAATACTTAGTTGCTAGTCTTGCTATACTAATAATTAGCAGTAAATTTTAATTATGTTCAAATCCAGCATATATGCCTGCACATCTGTAAGTATTTTAGCAATGTGAAAGAGGCAGTTTGCTACAGTTAGAAATTGTTTCCTATTCTTATTTAATCAGTAGTGAATGAAAAAACAAACACCATTTTCTGAGAAAATTATTATCTAGAAGTATGCTGGAAAAATAAACCATTCATTGGATGGCTATATGTTTCTAGAACTGAAATCATGAAATGCTTTTGTTTATTTTGCTCAATATCATTTAAAGAAAGTTATTTAAAAAGTAAATAAGGCAAAAATCTGACATTTATATAATTAAAAAAAATCATGACTTTAAAAAAGGGAGGTTTGAACCCTTACACCATGGTCTCGTCTCTCGAGCCAGGCTGCTTCCTGAGCTCAGGCGAGCGTACGCATCATTCAGAGGCTCGCTCTCTCCATCTGACACTTTATACTTTTCTATCTGGAGCATCACTAAAGTCCCTTCAGAAACAATTTGCTACATGTCTGTGGGTGTTAATGGTTTTAGTTAATATATATATGGATATGTAAGAGAATTTCTCGTAAAACTTATAATTTTTAAATGTGTGTATGTATACCTTGTATATGAAATAAAAATAATCCAAAGGCATAAATTACCTTTCTTGTTTTGTTCACATATTTAAAATAATTCCTACCATGTCATTTTCTTCAATGATGTATATGTTGGAATTACGGTCATAAGAATACCACATTCATCTTTTCTTTTGGAAACATTTCAACATCTCTATTCAAGGACTGACTGGATCATGTTTACAGAGGCTTTGCAAGGCATCTGTTCTTAGCCGCAGCTGAGAGTAGGGCCCACCGTGCAGACTGGAAGGATCCACCTAGAATTTGTTGAATTAAGTCCTTGCACCTGGATATAATTGTCGTGCCGCTGTGCTGGGGTTTTCTTAAGCTACTGGTAAAACAAATTAGCTCAATTTAAACTGGCATCCAGTAGAGAAGCAACAACTCACCTCATATAATGTTTTTCAAATAATTATTTTTGTATTGCCAGTTTTACCTCATGAATATTTTCCTGAGGCCTGGGTGAGAAAAACATGTAGCTAAACCAGAGGCGTGATAAAAATTCTACTCGTGTTATAGGCTTTGAAATTATTGCAGTATAATTAAGATACAGATAAATATGCGATTATAATTTCAGTTCAGCTGGATTTTTTCTCCCTACTTAACAAGACATAAATTCAAATACTTAGTTGTGAGGTAGAGTTTAAGAAATATTCTCATATCCATATTCAAGTTTCATACACCATTGACATATTTGCTTTGGCTCTAATGACATAACTGTTTTTACAGATTGAAAAGATGCCTGTGAGAGTCATGATAAACAGGAGACGAGTCATTTATGTTTGTCAGTAGAATTCATGGAACTCATTTGGTTATGCATTTCTGAGTCATTTATATTTGGCAATCAAATTCACACATTTTCTGAAAGTCCTATAAATTCAAATCTTTAATGGCTTGTGGGATGGTAGGGCTAATAGACGTGATTTCTGTGTGCATTCGTGACTTATGCACTTAATACACATTGCATAGGCCCCGGTGAGGTGTCAGGCAGGATTCTGAGCACTGAGAACATAGCGCAGAATCATGAGAAGTTCCTGCCTTCCTGAAGTTTACCTTCAAGTTTGAGAGACTGCCAAAACAAGAAAAGCAAAGGAAAAGAAACAAACGAATTAAAAATATAATTTCAGTTAGTGTTAAGTTCTATGAAGAACACAATGTGGGTATTTAGAGAGTGGTGAAAAGGCACAATGAGACTGGTCAGGAACACTTCTCTGAGGAGGTCTCCATGTTGATGTACGTGTCAATATGCGCACATGCCAGCTGCATTAACATACGCATTTGTTTCTTAATAGGTCTTTCTACTTTCAGTGCCTTGCACAGTAGCTAGCATAAGATGGGAGAAAAATGGCCTACTTGATTTGAGATGGAAGGCATCTAGCATTTAGAAAAGTCTGCACATATGTATATGTCTTGCTACACATGGGCAGACTTATATGTGTATAAATCTGTTGATATTATTTTTTCCCCAAATATAACATACAGAACACACTAGATCAATATTATAAAATGATCTATTACAAAGGTTTGGATATAAAGCCCTACAGAGCCTTTTCTAAACATTTTTTTCTTCAAATATTGTCACTTCTTCCCGTCATAGTAACTTGCACATGTTTCTCCTGTAGTACATGCCACCTTGCACCATCATTAGTAGTATGCGAACATATTTTCCTTTTGAGATTTTACTCCTTGACAGGGCTTTTCCTTTAATATGTCTTTGTATTTCCAGGGCCTTATACCAAGTCTAGAAGGAAATGACATATGTTGTAATATAAATGTCTGATAAAGGGATTCTCCTGTATTTCAATTAAAATGTTCAGAACTGATTGCATAGAAAACTTTCACATGTATATTGATGTTCTGAGAGTAAAATATCCTGTATAAGTGGTAGAGCTGAATTCCAAATTCTAGCAACCCAGCTAGCTGACTTGTCTTATTGTTGGCAACAAACATTGCAGCCGAGTTTGATTAGAAGGACAACACGACTGCTGCCGATGGTAATAACTACCATTTCTTCAGCTCTTTCTAATGTTGGCTATTGGCCACTACATCCATCGTCCTACCGGATCCTGACAATTACCCTACAAGGCAGGTCTTATCGACCCACTTCAGAGATAAGAAATTGAAACTCAGAGTGAAAAACTGCAAGTCACCAAGCTGGCCATAGATTAAAATAGATTATAATAATGTGTATGCCAAGTTATATTCATGAAATGTATGATGTATAATAAAAATAGTATAATACTCTAAATTAAAAATTTATAAAATGGCTGCTTTATGTATATACCACATGTTGTTATATGGCGATGGGGTAGTCTTTTGAATGTTTGTGAGGGAAGGGTGTGAAGTGGCAAGGATATGTATTTTGGTAAAGTTTGGGATGGTATACATGTGAGTGTGTGAGTGTGCGTGTGTGCATGTGTGTACGTATGGACTCATCATATGCATAGATATTTGCATAGTTATTTGATACTATTAGTTTTGAACTGACTTACACTCATTATGGTGCAATATCTCCCTCCCACAAAATGAGCTCTGGAGGACAGGGCCACTTCTTGTTTATCTCTGTGTCCTCAATGCTTAACACAGTGTACAGTACAATGGAAGCACCTACCAAATGCTAGTTAAAAAAGTGAAAAGTTAACAAAGCAATTTTATCACTAGGGTGATCCATAGCATAGGAACAACTAAGATTTTTACTCCCATCAGCTTTAAAAGCCAATGTCAACAACAGGGGAAAACAACACATAAATACCTGTTATCATTTTCTTGCTTCTAAAAGCTCAGTGGAGGTTTCTTTTTTTTATTAAAAGAATTAATCTATTTCAGTATTGCAGTTCTGAATTAGGCAATATGGTATGGAAATGCAGAATGAGAAAATCACATATATGAACAAAAATATGGGAATAGTTTTCCTTCTTAAAGTTTAACATTGACCTGTAATTAACAAAATAAGCAGCTAAATGAGATATTTTATGAGTTTGTTGCTAATGGTCACTGATATTCACATATTTATATATATATTCACTCAGCAAGCCACAATATTGGCCAACACATGTGTGTCTTCTAATACATCATTCACACACGTACAGTCTAACTCAAAACGAGGCTGCACGTTGTGAAAATGACTGTAAGGGTTCACGAAATATCATCATGTGGTTTTCAATTTACAGATTCTTTTGTTAATATAGAAAAAGGCAGAAAAGAGGTACAGACGAAGAAGTCAGTAATCTGAAAATCAGGGGAAATGTGAATCTTTAGAACTAAGCCTTTTCAGAAATATAAAAATAGCATAGCTTCAAAATTAAGAAAAAGGATATTTTTATCTCCTCATGGGATGATGGAGGCAAAGGTCGGTCCTCATTGCTGATAATTTATTTTATATTTATGGGTCTCTAGAGAAAGTAGACTCACCTCAATGCTTTCTGAGAGTTTAAGCACACAGACTCTATTCTGTGCAGCTCAAAGGGAAGAGATGGCCTGCATGTCAATGTAGGTGACCTCAGTAACACTCCCACTTTAATACAGTTATGTTTTCAGCTATTAGAAAAAACAAGAATATGATTCTCTACTTAAAGTGTTCAACTACTGTAATTACTGAGTATAGAGTGAAAATAATCCAGTCTACAATCTCTATTAATTAGAAGTAGAAGATTTTGAGTAGAAGCTCCTTATAGACTATTCGGTACCAGCGTACGATCCTCAGAGTGGAAGGGAGGCACTTTTTGTGAATACTGTTTCTAGGGGGACACAGTTCATTCTATGGAATTGGAACCACCCCAGGAACAATCTCACACAGAATTACATGCTGCCTCAGGCATCCCAGTGTAAGCAAGACTTTCATAGTTCCAATATTTTTTTAAAATTAATATTTAGCCCAAAATGTGAGTGTGACAGGATTTAAAATTTCCCAAATTATTTGGTCCAATCTTAGTGTTCCAAGTGTAACTCTGAAGAGAAATTAAATTGTGTTTTGATGAAAGATAGTGTTGTAGAGACTTATTGTAAGGCTCTAGAAGTGATCTGTCTGTCACAAAAGATTTGTCTTTATGAGACTGGATGATAGATTGTCGATTTCATAGAAAATTCTATACTTTCAAATTTTTGATTTAATTTTACTCATATACCCATGGAGTAGTTACGCTAATGTGATACAGAGATGAGCAATTGGAAATGAAGAGGGGCACAATCACCTAGTTGCTCCAGACAAAAACTCAGAAGGCATCTTTGATTTTTCCCACTTTTTCATTACTGCAAATACTCTACATTCTACTTTCAAAATAAGTATGGTGGTTCTATTGATTTCTTTACATCTCCACTCAACCCAGCCACCGTCTTCTGTTGCCTGGACTACTGTGCTGGTTTCCCAGCCTCTGGCCTCCCATGTTAGACGCTAAAATTCACTCTCTGTACAGAAGCCAGAAAGATTTTTTTAAGCTAAGTCAGATCATGTCACTCCTTCTTTAGAAGCCTCCGTAGCTTTATTCATAATGGCCAAACTGGAAACAGCCCAAATGTTCATCAACCAGTGAATGGATAAACAAATAGTACATTCATACAATAGAATTCTTTCAGCAATAATGAGCAACTGATACCTACAACAACATGGATGAGTCTGCAGCATTATGCTACGTGAAAGGAGCAAGACACAAAAGGCTACATGACTCCGTTTACATGACATCCTGGACAACTATAGGGACAAAGATCATATCAGTGGTTGCTAGAGGGTGCGGGATGCCGGAAAACTTTTTAGGGTGATGGAAATGATCTGTTTCTTGATTATGGTAGTTACACAACTTTATACATTTATCTATAATCATCAAACTGCTATACATGAAAAGGATGAATTTTATCATATTCATAGATAGGATGTATATAACCATCCTATCTATGAATATAATAAAAATTTTATATATAATAATTATATTTAATTATACGTATAGTACATGTAATTATTTTTTTCTAGAAAGGCACTTAGTGCATTCTGTAGAATTGAGTTTCTCTTGCTCTCTCCTGACCCAATTCTACAGAATGCAGTTTCCCTGGAAAAAAATAAGAGAATCAATGCACCGTTATAAATTACCTTTCTTTAACTCTGAGAGCTGTACGTGTGTACTGTAGCGTCTGTGAGAGCTTCTACCCAAATTATATATCGTGAGGTAAATTCTATCTCAATAAACCTGACTTTAAAAGTAAAAAGCATTCTACGACCTCCTCCTGGACTAAGAATAAAAATCCACACCGCTGACTCTGGCCTGTACGGCTCTCTGTGAACTCGCTTCTGCCTGCCCGTCACCTCATCGCTCTCCCTGCCTCACATTGTTCTAGAGTATTTAGGATGTTTCTTAGATGTTTGATGTTCAACTCTAAAAACAAATCATTACCCTTTAAAAATTGCATTTAATTTTTATCAAGGAGGATTTAAAGTATAAAATTATGTATTAATAATTCTTTGGTGTAATTATCAATATTTTCTCATAAAAATTGAAAGTCCCGTCTACAAGAACTTTGTTTTCATCATAATGGGCATCTTGAATCTCTCTTCGTTCACGGAGAGGGAAGGGAAGAGGCAGTAATTTTGAATACCTGAGATCGTGTTCAACTCAGTCAGTGGCCAGGTATTTTCTGTCAGTTAAACATGACATAAGAAAAGATGAATTTGTGCTATATTTATTAATTAATTAATTAAACAAATGATCTTTTATACCCATTATCTAACAGAATACTCAAGGGGGCCATTTTTTCACTTTATAAAAATAAGAAAATTGAATTTTATTAAATAACCTGTCATTTTATTTACAAATATGAATTTAGCATACAAACATTTAATTACATGTATTCCAGATATACACCTTCTCGTATGTTGAATGTGGGCCAACACACAAACATACAGAGGGTATAACATATAAAGGGATGGAAATGGTGTGTAGAAAACACACATCTACACTCACACACATTTAATTTAGTTCTAAGAAAAATATACTTTTCTAATAGTGGGATCACATAGAAGTCAAAATTCAGCTCATATATCTAAATTCAATTTACAAAGTTTCTATAAATGTGTTAAAACAGATTCACATAAGTCAGCAAAATGTCAACTTAAAAAAACAAGTCACATCTATTATCAGTGCACCTCACCACATCGGTCACATTTACATATTATGCACCCCAGGAATATGTTGGGACTAGAATATCTTACAAAATATTTACAGTTTTCAGCTCATGTGAGAAATAGCAAAAATACAAATGGGTTCTATTGTGACATTACAAGACTTGAATTTTATAAATTTTTCAATTGACTACTTCCTTCCTTCCTCTTTTCCTCCCTCCCTCCTTTTCTTCTTTTCTTCATTCCTTCCTTCCTTCCTCCCCACTTCTCACTCCTCTTAGCCTTCCTTTTCTTCTTATGCTCACTGAAAAGATGACCGTCACTGCAGGAGGTTTTCAGTTTATGGCTTTTGGATATTTTCAATGCACCTTAAACTTAGCTGTTCAGCATAAATATAGTCAATGTACAGATTGCTTGCTAGGCTGAGTCTCAGAATTTGTTTCTTTTAATTTCCTTTTAAGGTATCCAAGAACAGGATGACATTACTTAGGAACACCTTGAGCAATGATGCCACATCCATCACTTGACTAAGAGCTTGTTTTCAACTTTATAAACCAGCAGGGAGACCTTCTGTTCCCAAGAGAGGGCCTAAAACACACCGGGCAAAGCTCTGGCTCTTGAAATAGCTGTTCCTCGTTCCAGATGTTCAGGTGACTGACTGATGGTTTTCTTCCCCTGTAAGACAGCTCCTGGGAAGCCCTAGGATGTGACTTTAAACTGGAACGACTCTCAGGGGCTAGGTTTGATGTGGCACAGTCTCAAGGCATCCCTAGTCTGAAGTTCTTCCAGAAAGTCTGGTGAGTTCTGAAACTTTCCTGGCAACCCAATCTGCTCTGACAGCACTAAGAGGGAGACAAGAATGAGGGAAATAGCAAGGTCAAGGCCTTCCTTGGTGCTTCCGGGTGTAGCACAGCAGAGTGGTCAAAGCTCTAGCTCTGACTGAGGTGGTTGGCTGCAATTCACAGCTGCATCCCTGTGGCTGCGTGACCGAGCCTCAGTTTCCTCATTAATAGTCACAATGATATCAATAATAATGCTTTTCCAATAGAATTGTTGTGAGGATTAAATTAAATTAACACAGTGCCCAGCACAGAGTCAACACGAGCTACATGTTATCTCCTAGTAGTACTGTTGTTGCTACTATTTCTATCCCCAGCCTCAGTAGATAATTTGGCCATAATCAAGAGACTACTGGAGATTTTCTCATTTTATCGATTATAAGAGTAATTGATACAACAGTTGTGATAACATACGTGTACAGAGCTAAGACCATTGATAAACAGCATTCAAAATGCAAGTGGGTGCTGGAATTTAAACTATTCATAACCAGTTTATACAGAGAAAGGAAAAGTTTGTGTTTTAAGTCAGCTTACTTTGGTAGTTCAGTTTTATGCAGAAAAATCTTATTTTCTTGGTTTTATAATTAAATAAAATATTTAAGGTCACCAAAATATTACTTACAGGAGGAAGCAGCTTAAGAAGTAAACCAATATATGTTATATTTTTCTAGTATAACATTTCTGTGAGAAATTAGATTAAGGTAAGAAAAATGAAATCTCCGGTTAGAGTTCCTTCAGCAGTTTGTGATGCTTCTTACACAAAATCCTAAAACCAAAAAAAGTTCTCTTTATTTCTTTTTACTGCACGTATTTTTCTTCAGTAAATTCTGTACCAGGTCTATCTAGAAAGCTAATTATTGAAAATACATCTACCAGCAAAGAAGTAGGCAAATATTTTCAAATATTTTTATGCTGTTTTAATATAAAATCAATGGAAAACATTTAGTAGCGTTATTTTTGTGATTCTATTTCCTCATCTTCCTTTTTTCCCTCATTATTTTTAATATTATTATTGTTATCATAGCTGCACAGAAATGATACCAGTGAATACAGGAAGAAAGTTAAGCAAAGTTAATCATTGCAAGAAAACTCCAGCTGAAAATGCAGGAAGACCTTTTGCTACTTAATAAATACATTATTTGCACAGGTCATTTTTACCTGCTGAGTACTTCCAGGCATCCAAAGAATTGTTATTCTTAACTGTCTCTTCTCACGTCTTAGCCAAGCTAAACCACAAAGGACAAGCAGCCCAGAGATTAGCGAGCGCTCCTGAGCCGTCCCATGGAAGTGCTGGGAGAGAGCCCCAAGAGTTTCCCAGAAGGCCTGAGAGGATGCAGCAGCATCCTTTCCCAGAAACAGCCCTGGATAATGTTCTTTTTGCATTTATCCTCTGGCTTTGTGATCTTGGGCGAGTTACTTATCTTCCTCCATTTTTTTCACATGCAAAACAAGAGGAGTAATACCTACCTTACAAACTTTTTTTTGGTGATAAACAAAGGAGATAATGTTTGTAAATATTTGCTACATGCAAAATGCTTATTCCAATTAAATCTATCACAGCAGCTAAGTGTGCCACTGGTTTGAATCTTGGCTCTCAAAGGGAAATATTAATTATGCTTACCGCTCAGAGCCATTGGGAGGGAACTACTCCATATAAAACAAGTGGGGCAATTCTTGATACATTTTAATGCTTTTTGTTGTGATTAGTCCACTTAATCCTTGTTTTCACTCAGAAGAAGACCAAATGGACGTTCTTAATATAGATGCAAGAATGATAGAGAAATGAAATTAATTTTTAATTTTAAAAATGAAGTGAAAAGGAGAATAACCACACAATGTTTGTGAACACGCGATATTTAAGTTCTACATGTTATGCAGTAACATTTCAGTTACAGAAATATTAACTGAAAGAAGCAATTTAGATCATTCAAGTTTGTATGTTCCTTGGATAGGCTCCGGTGAACACAAAATGAGATGGCTTTAGAAAGTCTTTCTGGCTTTGGCTGGAAATATTGTCTTTAATTAGAGGCTGTTTTTGTGTTGCCTGACGGAGTTTAGCTTCTCTAGCATCTCTGTAGTTCGCACACGCAGCACTAGCTAGGTGGCTTTTGAAGACAGAGATATTCTTGATGATCTTAGCTGAAAAAGATGGTGTGAAATATGCAGGGTCATATGCTCTTTAAGATGGGATGGGGGGAATGGTTTTATGCTACGTTAGAAAAGCGGGGCTGGTGCTTCCCACATGTTAACACGTGCAACGAGGACACAAAATCAACCAAAATAATTCCTCTGGTCAAGTTTGAGAAAGACGAGACCAAGCAAACTCTAAAATAAGACTTCTATGGCAGAATTTCTCAGAATCTTTACTATATAATGTGCATTGAGAATTTCTAAGGATGGAAGTAGTGTGTGTGCTAATATTATTTGGCCACTGAATCCTTTTCTTGATGAGCTATTGTTAGGAATATATTTTGGGAAGTGCTGGACCAGAAGATTATTGTGTTTTTATCTTCACTTTTAAATGAGGGGAAACAAAGTTCATCCCAACCCCGGGATGGCATATGAGTTTAGAATTTTCTACCACATTCCCACCTTCTTTGATCAATTCCTTTGGGGACATTCTTGTAAAGCTAGCTTGCCAGGCAATTTCTAGGGATAAGGGACTATGGCTCCTGGCTTCTCCTTTTCTTCTTTCTTTCATTTTAAAAGTGCAAATTACCTCACAGGCTACGTCCAGAAAAATGCTGGTTTTGCTTTTAAGAGCGTCTGATCCTGAGGATAGAGAACTAAATCAAAGCAGTATCTGTGATTTAAAGAGAAAGAGACAGCACTCCAACAAAAGTCCATATCCACAAGGACAGCCTTGGAACTTTGCAATATGACTTCAGAGGAAAAATTAGAGGCATCAATAAAATCGACAGTGATAATGATGATAATTATTTTATCGTGGGTTCATCCCCCCTCCTCCAGGAATGAGGGAAACAATAGAAAAAGAAAATCTCGATTGAGAATCCTTTTTTTGTTTTGTTTTTGTTTGTATTTCTTTAGTCTTCCAACCTTGACACTATTGACATTTTGGGCCAGATAATTCTTTGTTGTGGAGGATGGCCCCGTGCACTGTAGGATGTTTAGCAGCATCCCCACCAGATGCCAGCAGCACCTCATTCCCTCCTTGTGATAACCAAAAGTGTCTCCAGACGTTGCCAAATTTCTCCTGAGGGCAAAATCACCACCAGTTGAGAACCACTGGTCTACTCCTTTCTTGTAGCTTTTCCCCCTTTTGGTATTAAAAGATGGGTATGGAAAATTGAAGGGCACCATACATATAGGTTTACGTGGATAACACAATAAAAGTGCAAATAAGTTAAAGAGGAATAGCAATTCTCTAATGGGTTTTCTGTCATTTTTCTAAGTCTCAGTTTCAGTCACTTTCTAATCTCCTATTAGCTGACTTATTTTTCATCCTTCTGCCTCAACTGATTGCCATTTCCATTTAAAAGAATATTAGCAAAACATTCACTTTTCGTCTTAAAATGTTTAAGAAGGAAATTACTAAAACTGTGGCTTAAAATATCACTGGTTGTTGTAATCTTTTTGGAATTAACAAATGTTAGTCATTTAAATAAAATGAGTAGTTGCCAAATGTTGGTTAAAGCTATAATCCTAATGAAAGGGAATGGCGTACAGTGCCTTGCCTGTTTATATTTTTACATTCTTTTGGGTTGTAAATTCACACCTATTTTTCTGTCTCTCAATAGTTTCCATCGTTCTTATTGGTGTTGGACTGTTTTTTATAAGATGAGTAATGGAGCTGTCCATGATAGGTTAGAAAAGAGTGTCTTTAAATACACTGGGGTTTTCCAGCACAATCAAGGCTAAAAATGTATATTACAAGACTATTATTTTAATTATTTATGTTTATTTTTGTCTTGAGTCCCTAGGATTAAACATTTACTTCCGGAAAGGAACATGGTGAATTTTAAAATATATGTGAGTTTATAGGATTTGATTAACTCCCTAAGTAAAGGAAAAAGAAAAAATAACTAAAAGGAAAAGAATGCTAGTATGCCCTGATAACCAAAGCTTCTCAAAGCTTCTATCTGTGAGGTACTCAGGGAATAATTTAACATTTGACACAATATCTTCTGTTAAATTAATATTCAAAGATATGTTTTCCAGGTTTAAGTAATCTATCTAGTTACAGCATAGGTATAAAGACGAACCCTGAAAGAACCTATGTCTTAACAATAGCAGGAATATTATTTTCTTTTTGCTTCCAAAGTTTGTTTTTTGAGTACAGAGTTTTAAAATGATAACAAATACATTCACCACCCAGTCATTCTTGGTGCTTATATTAGCCTTACATAATAAAAAGCTTAAAGCCTATTTTTCCATTTTACATATGATTACATTTAAGTTAATCTTCTCTATTTGTTTTCCTTTTATGAAAAGGTACTCTGTTCCCTCTGTCAGATGACATTAGAGGATTTCGGTGACATTCTTGTACCAGAGAAACTACAAACACTTCTACAGGCTATGTATTTATGCAGCCACAATGGGCATAATCCTATTTTTATGAACAATGAATAGAATTGACTTAAAAGTAAAAATACCTTCCTGAAATCACCTATATTCTATTTAGTCCAATTTAAAAAAATAACCTAAAAGCTTGTTGCAAACATTTAAATCAGATAAGTCAGCACAATCCCTTGCCAAAGGTCAAAAAGATTGCAGAAAAAAATCCAAACAGAATATCAATTGGGACCTGACAAGGCAAAGGAAGTGGACAATTCAAATAAATTTCTTTTTGAATACATATTTGCTCATCTTTGCTCAAGGGTCAAAACAGAATTATTCTGGAACAGAAATGGTGACTATATGACCTGTTGTTTAACGCGCGGTTCCAAACTGGTTTATAATTACCAAATTAATCTCAGAAGATATTAAAAACCTGTTTGCACAAACTGTGTCCAACTAAAAAAGGGAGCGGATGCGCTTTACCTGCATCGATACAAAGCATTGCATAATAAGTATTTGCTTTTGCAGCTATTGTGGCTTTGGGAACAAGTAAACATAAACAGCAGGAAACACAAATACAGAGGCGGTGCGAGTAGAGGTTGTCCGGGAGCAGGAATGGTGGCTTCAGTTGCTGAATTCGCCTTGAAACGAGCTTTGTCTCAGTCCGCGTAAGAGGCTTTGGCGCTGTGTCAGACCTCTGGGGCAGCCACTCAGCGGGGCAGGGATTAGCCGGCGGGTTACTATAGTCTGTTCTTCCCAGTTCATAGAAAACGCGCCTCTCTGTCATACTCCTGCGTTAACTCACTAGGTACTGACTTTTCCATCTATTTCTTTTTCCTTCTGAGATTTTAGGTCTTTCGGCGAAAAAGAGCAGCAGATGTTAATTCAGAATCTGAAAATGTATTTAATGAACATGATTGAGAAGATACCAAATGTCTGACATCCATAGATAGTAATAAAGCATAACCACGGGTAATTTTGCAAGCTGCGTAATTCCCATTTTCTGAAACTGATGTTTCTTTTTTATTGGTGGTCCTACCAAAAATATCTTAAGTACAAATTGACTGTATTTTAATATAACTGCTGCTCACTCAAAGTTCCAGCTGTATTTCTAACAATGAAATGCATTCTTTTTTTTTCCTTCTTTTTTTTGAGGCTTGACAGGGTTAATTCCATTTAGCTGTGGGAAGACTATGCTGTGGTAGCAACCCCATGGTTATTCCAAACGCATGACCATCAAAGCGCCAGATTAGCTGAGTGAGGAGGGGAAGGAATCTGTGCACTTCCTGTCTCTTAATAAAGCTAAGATTACAGAAGTATTTAATAACCATTGTGGGTTTTAATAGGAAATTGTATGAACACTTTTGGTAATTCGCTCAATCTACAGTTACCGTTGAAGATTGTTTTTGTTTAAGCTAGCTTAGATATCTAGAAAATGTTGTAAAACCAGGATCCTATTACGCACAGCACTGCTAAGTAATCAACTATAAAGGCATTACAAGTCCTTTTTGGGGATCTCATTTGCACTGAGAAGAGTGAGCTGCTCCACGGCTAAAGAAACAACAGCAATTGTTTTATCAGCACTGAGAAGGCAGTAAAACATGGATTCCTTATGTAGGTCCAAATGTAGCAGCTGGATTTGGCTTTATGAACCATGAAAAATAGTTCCCATCTGGAAGTTGATGTTGAATAAAGATGCAACAGTAAGACAGCATTTTCATGAAACATTTTATCCACGTCTAGCACAATTGTTGGTACTTTCTGGTTATAATTGAAAAATCATAATTGAAGATCAATGAGTTTAGTATCAAATATCCAAAACTTTCTCACTCTTGGAGTGACATCTGTGTTGTTCATTAAAAACAAACTGGGCAACAGCAAACTTTTAAATTTTCTTAGTGAATAATTAGTACTTAGTAGTTATATAATTATAAACACAGTCACTTATTCTGAGGTTAAAGATTTCATTGCCAACAATGGTACTTCTTTACTTATTGAAAAATGTATGGCGATGTGGACAATCCATTCCATAATGCGGCGTATTATAAAATATTAGTTTCTCTTTTAATAAATTCTTTATCAAGCCTTCCAGGTAACTAGTAGTTGAAGTTACCTATATAAACTGGACCTTCTGAGGTTATTTTACTATCCCCCTGCTTTTGAGGAGGAATATTCTCAAATACAAAATAAACATATAACCACAAATCCAATTTTATAAGATTGGGATAATGTTTGTTAGCACGTTCCAATCTCCTTCTGAATTTATTATGTAAATTGATCAGAATTATTGCTTACTGCCAACTCTTTGTAGTAGCTGTTTTGCATTTAGAAGGACAGATACAGTTTTCTCCCTTTTGGCAGTTGTGTTGGCCATATACAAATTGGGAGACTGAGTAGGTAATAAGAATGTTGACAATAGTCGTAGGCTACACTGCATTATTTGATATATGTTAATCCAACTATCTAAGATTTAAACTCAAAATGCTATTGTTTAGGTTTTTGCATATTGGTTCTTTAAAACAGATAAGGATTT
This sequence comes from Equus caballus, assembly GCF_041296265.1. Taxonomy (NCBI): domain Eukaryota; kingdom Metazoa; phylum Chordata; class Mammalia; order Perissodactyla; family Equidae; genus Equus; species Equus caballus. The sequence continues at coordinate 92,036,570 of NC_091699.1, forward strand.
TAAGTTACTAGAGTCCCAATCTTTTTTCTTTCTTTTTAAAAGATTGCACTTTTGAGCTACTTAATCATTTCAGGTAAAACAAAGCCTGCTTTAGGACACCTGCAAATTAAAATTTCTTTGTCGAATATTTTGAGGTTCAATGAAAATGGAATAAAGTAGGGAAGGACAGAGGCAAAAGAGAATGTAGAAATGTGTTAAAATTTATTGAAAGTTGACAAATTTAGTAGATAATATTTTCCTAAACTTTCTACTTTTTCTTAAATGCTTATTTCTAAATTCAGCTACCAGCATAAAGAGAGATCAGTAAATTTTAGTAAGCTATTTCTTTTCCAAAATAACTTTTCTTCATGTGGAAGTCCACGTTATGTTCACTTGATTCAAAAATTTCATATTTTCACGCTTGTTGTCTATGAAAATAGAGGATGGAGAAAGTGATTGTGAAGTCCTTAGCACAGTGCCTCGCCTTAAGGGCTCAATAAATGGTAGCTATAAGACTAAATTATGGAGAATCTTTCTATTGTAGTAGAATCACTTTTGTTTGGGATGTTAATTATTAACATCGAATGATTATTTAATATAAGATTAAGAACAATAATGTTCAGAAAGTTTAAGAAATTTTGAAAAGTCAAATAGAGTAATAATTGGTGTATGTAACATGAGTTCTACTTATGTGAAATAAAAAATAAACTACTGGAGACTTTACACTATGTTCTATTTTGTAATAAATATCCAAACTATTGATTTGTTGGTTAGCTTTTTACTAAACCCAAAACTCTAAAGCTTAAAACTTGTAAACTACAAAATATTGTCAGACTCTTTAAAAATTTTGTGACTAAAAATTTGAAAGATAAATGAATGCCAGGAATTATAAAGAAATGTTTTTTATTTCCCAATATAATTAATCATAAATTCTTTTAAAAATATGGAAAGAGAAGAATCTTTTCTCAAATTTTAATTATTGTTACAATCCTTCTCTCCAGAATTGCATCACCTGTGCCTCCACAGAGATGCCCAAATATTTTTTACCCAGTGTTTTCTCTCCAAAGGCACCTTGAAGATGCAGCCAAAACTGTACTACTACACAAAGCCTTTCTTGATTCTTTCATTATAGGTCCTCTCTTGGATTTGGGATTGTCTCAATAATTCCATGGACAACTATATATATGTATATATGTGACATTATACATATATGTATATATGCGTCATATCTATGTTTATATGAGATATTATACACATATGCAGGTTTGACTTTGAATTTCTAATTTTTTACTCTTTAGATAGTCATACAGGTAAATTTTGTAACTCCTAGTGCATTGTAACTTCCTTAAAGACAAACAGTGTATGTTTGCTGTTTGATAGCTCATAATTCACAGCTTTGTATAGGATAGGCACACAGTAAATATTTGTTACTTCTCTATCCTTCACAAAGCATTACATCACTCATTCTCAGCCAGGGGTGGTTTTGCCCCTCAGTGGACATTTGGCAAAGTTTGGAGACATTTTTGCTTCTTACAATGGAGGGGTTGTGTATAGAGGAGTTGGGGGGTGCTACTGGCACTAAGGGGAAGAGGCCGGGGATGCTGCTAAACATCCTACGAGCACAGGACAACCCACTTGCCTCCCTGCCATACTCCTACGTAAACTCACTAGGTACTATCTTTTCCATCTGTTTTTTTCCTTCTGGGATTTTAGGTCACTTGGTAAAAAAGAAATTATACAGCCCAAAATTTCAGTGGCACCAAAGCTGAGAAACCCTGCATTACATCAAATCTCGTGGTCACACAGTTAGCGAAAATCCAGAAAGAATCTTTGGTGGAAAAACAGAAAATTTTTTAAAAAATCTAAATAAAGTATATAATTTTTCCTTTGTCCAAAAGTTTACTAAATTTCACATAGAATGTGAACTATTAGGCATGTTTTTCTTATTAGAAATTATATTACCCCTTTTGCTGTTAATGAGCACGTTTTATTATATAGATCTTACCATTTTGTGAGTAGCTACTTTTCTGTCTTGAAAGCAGAGACTTAAGAGAGAAAAAGCCAATAGAAACATTATGGAAATCATATGTTTTACTAGGCAGAAAGAAAATAAAAATTGAAGCAGTTCCATAAGTTTGCATATTTTAGGAACTTGATTGATTTCAATATTTTATGTTGAAATATTTTACCTGCTTCCTCATCCCCCAGATTGAACTCTATACCTGTCTTTCCTCTAATCCTATCTTATCTCTTTACAAACACACAGCAAAGATTCCATTAAATTCGATTGTATTTGGGCCTGCTGTATATTTCAGAAAGATGGACTGCCTGGGACTTGTTTTTCTGAGGGAATTACAACATCTCATGAGAAGGGAGTGTTACCCCATCTAAGGATAGTGGTCATTTGAGATTGCAAAGTGTACTTTTGAGTGCAGCATAGGGATTTTAGTCATTGTGTTCTCAGGCCCAGTCATCCCCTCCCTTCCTCCCCACACCCTGAGACTTGTGCCAGAGCCCTGGGGAGAGGACCTGTCGTGATGGGCTTTGTCTCTTCAGCATAAGAAACTCTGTTTGTTGTTTTTGTAACACAGTGCACAGTGAGCTGGGGGAGGGAAGGGGCTGAAACAGTATTCAACTCTTCATGAATATTGTTGTATTATGTATTTTCTTTTCAATATTCAAAGGTCTCTTCTAATTTGAGAAGTGGAAATATCAGGAATCAGTTTCTAAGTTTCTCTTTTAAATACTTTGATATCTTACTTTTTGGAATATCTTTCATACATCCATAAATATAGTTACAGAGAAGTTTTAGTAATGGTAATTTCTTACCAAAAGCTGGGTACAAATTTGATGCTAGTGTTAACATATTTAAAAACATCCTCAGAATTTTTCTTAGAAAGTAAATTGTGAAAGCTGTCGTTTAGTATGTAACTATACAGTAGTTTTAAATTTCTAGGGTCTATTTTGCACTTTAAAAACATCAGTGTGTACTTCGCTGAAGACCAAACTCTGTTATACACATATTTTAAATTTCAAAGTAATAGACTTACTCTATACTGAGGCGTGTCATGGTTATTAAGATAATGTCGACAAAAAAACTTAATGTATCCTGTTCCATAATACTATGGTTTCAAAACATAACTTTCAGTTTCTCTGAGAAGAAATCTCAAGAGCCATCATGCAAGAAATGCATTTACTTAGACCCCAAACTTTTATAACAAATGTCCACATCTATATCTAAAATCCTGTTCAGTAGTCTTAGATCAGCTGTCATCAATTTTCTCTTTTCACTTAATTCCCTTCTTGCATTCTTTCTCTCTTTGTGGAATTCTTTATTCTTACAAACATTCACTCATACTTGGAAAAATAAAATATTTTTGCAAAAGTCTTTCAAATAATTTATTTTTCCCTTTCTCCAGTTATAATTCTATGATCCTACGAATGCACATTAAATTATCTTTAAAAATATTTGTCTCCCTTTTGAGCTTACTCTAAAAGAGAATGACCGATGAATAATGGAAGTGGTGCTTTGAAGTATGGTGGCTGTCATTTATCATTCTAGATGGAAAATGAGACTTCTGTTAAATTATAGAAAGTAATCCCTTATTGCTCACACACGGAAATGACTCACAATTTTGCAAATCATCTGTCTTACTCCTGGTGAGTCTGGTTTGGCCCAAACAAAAATGTGAGTGCACAAAAAATAATGTGGATGTCCTTAACGCCCAATGGGACTAGACTTTCAAAAAGAGTCAGAATTTAGGCTGTAGGTACAAAAAGAGGTAGAGACTATTTAAAATTATGGGGTTAGAGTGAGGGGGAGAGATAACAGATAAATATGGTTCCTTTAAGAAATTTAAAGACAAACAAATGTAGAAAAGACATAGGTAATATATATGAAACTAACTCCTAAGTTAAGTTTCATCTTTGTTTTCATGACCTGCAGGCACTTCCTGCTGTCTAATTGTCTTTTCTTTCTTTCCATGTGTAACTCTCCAACCACAGTGTGAACTCCTGAGGGCGGGGATTGGATTTCATTCTTTATGTTCCCTGGACTGTATGACCTCAAGTAGCAAGTATATTCCTTGGAGTAATCAGAATACATGAAAAAAATGTGGAAATATAGTGGTTTTTGGAAAATCATCACTGATCTTCAAGAAATATTAAAAAATTTTCAAAGCCACAGAACGATATGGAAACAATCTAACAAACATGCATGCAGCCAACACAGAGATGGAAAAGATGTTGACAGTTTGCCATAGTTGCTTCGAGTCACTTTTAAAAGTGGTTACAATTCGTTTTTTGCCTTCTTCAATCTCATTCACCTTCCTCCCTCCGCATAGGCCATCACTGTTCTGATATTGGGGCGTTTACAACCTTGTCATGTTTTTTTAATACATTTTAAGATATAATCTGTAAACAAAATAGTGTAATGTTTTTCATGCTTAAAATTTACACAAATGGGAGCCAGCCCTGGTGGCCTAGTGGTTTGAATTTGGCACACTTCGCTTTGGCAGCATGGGTTTGGTTCTGGGCACTGAACCACACCACTCATCTGTCAATAGCCGTGCTGTGGCAGCGGCTCACGTAGAAGAGCCAGAAGGACTTGCACCTGGAATATACAACCATATTCTGGGGCATTGAGGAGGGGAAAAAAAAGAGAGAAAGATTGGCAACAGATGTTAGTTCACAGTGAATCTTTCCCAGCAAAAAAAAAAAAAAAAAAAAAAAATTTACACAAATGGTATTATACTCTATGTGTCCCTCTACATCTGGTGAATTTGAAGTGTATGAAATCGTATCTCATTGTTATTCTAATTTACATTTGCATGTCTCTGATTTCTAGTGAGACTGAGAAAGTAATACAAGTTTATTTGCCCTGTGAGTTTTCTCTTCTGTGAATTGCCTAGTCACATTCTTTGCCCATCTTTCTACCAAAACAATCCCTGAGTTATACACACTGCCAATATCCTCTTCCTGTTTCACTTGCCTATAAATGTTTATAGTGCCTTTATTGTATAGGTGTTTTAATTTTAAAGCAGACAAATTTATCAAACTTTCTTTTCTGATGAGATATTTTTATTTTATTTAAACAAACAACATATTATGAGGTCATAAAATTTTTCGCTGTATTTTCTTTTCTCATGCAAGAGGTGCATTTATGTTTTTTCCATCTGGAATTTATTTTGGTTTATGGAGCATATTAGAGATCTTATTTTATTTCATACCACACGGATAACTAATTTTCCTGGCCTTTTTCCTTGAGTAGAACATCCTTTATTCATTGCACTGTAATGCCATATGCCAAATCCCTTTATGTATGGGGTTGTTTCTGGCCTCTCAGTCCTGTTTCATTGATCTTTTGATCTATTTGTGCACAAATGCCTCATCATTTTAATTAATATATTATTACATTATGTCTCAACACATACTAGAGCAAGTCTTACTTTTTGGTATTGGTCATTCTTGGCCATTTGCTCTTTCATATGAATTTTAGGATAAGCCTGTTAAATTAAAACTTGTTGGTATTTTGATTGGGTTTGCATTGAATCCGCAAATCAGTTATGCAGAAAATGGCATCTTTGTGCTGTTGAGTCTTTCCAACTCTGAATATTGTGTATCTCTCCAGTTTTTAAAGACTTTTTTGTGTCCTTCCTTCAAATTTAATAATTTTCTCTGTATAGTCCTCACTCTTCTCTTGTTAGATTTATTCCTAACAACATTATTAATTATACCGATATTGTTAATGGGATTTTTTCCCTAATGTAGAATAGATAGGGATTAAGAAGTCTGGGTTCTGGATTCCAGTGCCTGAGTTCAAGTCCCAGCTCTACCACTTACTAGATGTGTCTCAATTTATTAGCTCTAATTTGGGAACAACAATAGCACTTATTGAGTAGGGTTGTTATGAAGAGTAATTGAGCTAATACCTGCCTAGAATACAGTACTTAATATGTTTGAGCTATCAGCACTGCTCCAACTCCTGTTACTCCCACTCCTTAGTTTTTGCTGTTACAGAGGATATTATTCACTTTGGATGTTGGTCTTCCTTTTCCTGATGAAAATCACATTATGCATGAATAATGACTATTTTATTTTTCTTTTTAAATGCTTGTACTCCTTATTTTTTCTTCTTGTCTTATTGTGTTAGCTAGGACCTCTAATATAATGCCGCTTATGAGTACATTGCTACATTTTTTTTTAAGCAAATTAGACTTTCAGAGAACATTTATGTGAGGTTCCTCTTTTGCCAATGGTTAATTCCCATAAAAGTTGTAATTTACTCTGTCAGCTTATTCCAGACATTTTGTTAACAAAACAAAATGTGGAGCCACGCATCAAGCTTTTCCTTCAGCCTGTAATGTTATTCCTCTGTCACATTCATCTCCCTAAATCCTACCTGTCTTCAAGACCCAGTCTAAACACTACCTTCTCCATGAAACCTGTGGCTTCTTCTAGCTGGAAGTAACATCTCCAGTTCCTCACCCCACAATGCTTCCTCAGAATCTCTCTTGTTTGTGCTCTAACTTACATTATGGTTTTATACGTCTTATCATCTCTACTCAGATCCTAAGATTTTCGAGGTCAGGATCGGTATCTATTTTGTTTTGAATTTCCTTTCTTGCTACTACTAGCAAAATTCACGCTCAACAAATAGTAAATCTGTAAATGAAAGAATAAATAGTATCTGGAACTGAATATCAAAAAGGTCTAAAGTTTATTGGGAAGAGGTACAAAACCAGAAACACATCCTTATTCTTTTGTGATAGCTTGCTATCATTCTTTAAAAAAAGTGTGTGACCATGAATATACACATATAATTAATATTCTGCAACAAAGTAAGAATATGACTACCACTGTGATTTTTGATTAATTAACTCTACTAGAATATATGACAGAATAGAAAGATAGTACAAGAGCACCCTCATGGGGGCAACCGGCATGCACAAATAAATGTCATTCATCTCTATTTAACAGAAAACTTAATTATCTGTTGAGCTCTGTTCTGTCTAGCTTAATCTGAGCCATTTCAGGAGTGCTCTTTGGAGAAACATTTTTCAAGAAGTAAGCTGACTCAGGTGTTTGTAAAATGGTGTTTTGATATTTCCTCTTGTTTTTTGACAAGTTTTTTTTAAACTAGAGGAGCAAGTCCCTAATGGAAAATACGTTGTGATCCCTAGCATCATTCAGTCTGTGAGTTTTTCACAGTTGCTTCATCCTATATAGATCTTGCCCCTTTGGAATTTCTAAGTTCTTAGCATCCAGACCAGTTGTCATAGCAAATAGAAAATATCTGGCATAAATGGCAGACTGTTTTGTCTTTGAGAAGAAATGGAACCCAAGGTTTTTATCCATGATCTACGCAGAAGCTTTATATAAAAACTGTTCTGAATATGTAAATATAGAATGTCCTAAAGGTAATTTCCCAGGTTCTTAATATATGCCATCTCTGTTTTTCAGAACTTGATCTTAACTTTATTTCTCAAAATATATCTGCAGAGGTCTGCAGGTTTCTGCGGACCAGCATCTGCTCCTGGAGGCCGGGTTTCCAGCTTGCACTGACTTTCAGGATCTTCCTTCAGGCAAACACCTGGAGGCAATCATCTGCAGACGCCATCTGCAAGCAGATGTGTATGGGCAGGATAGCAGCATTTTTTGCCATTAGAACAGCTGGGAGGAGAGGAAAATGAATGTGTTCTGCTTTCCTTTGTGTCATATAAAACTCCCTAAGAGTATTCTCACCTGGAACCCATTTTCCTTCTCTTCTGGTCTTGGCTTGTTTTGATGGAGAAAGAAACTTGCCTCACTCATCCTTCCAGGTTAAGAGGAAGCTTGTTCTTTCTTGACATCAATCACCTTGGTTGAGAATGTTGCTCACTCTTACATTTGCCTAAAATGTTTTCTTTTCTAGAAAGTGAGCTCCTTGAAGGGGTTACCTCTGACTCTGCAATTACTCCACTGTATGGTGCCTAGCACAAGTTTAAATGCACAGAGGCTCTCGTAAATCATTACGATTTCCAATTTATATCTCAGGTGCAGCTGAAAACTTAGTGTGTATAATTTTATTTACCATTTAAAAAATATATCCTCAGATTTGGTTTACTGATGGGATTTAGTTTGGAAAAAAGCACTATCTAATTTAATATTACACTTGAGAAACATATTACATTTTTTTCATTTTATGAGTCAAGGTAGTTTATGGACTGGATTAAAAACATCAAATAGTGAAGAACACGTAATAAAAGAATACTTGTTTTCTGAACCACCCTTCCCTGCCTTTGATCTCAGTCCCTAGAGGCAGCATTTTTAATTGTTTCTGTTTAAGTTCTTTTCTTATTTAGCTCCCTTAATGCCAAATAATATGCAGATACCTAGAATTTTTTGATTTATCAGCTTAGGACAGTATTAATTGTCTTCCCGTTATGAGAGATGAGAATTAGCTCACACTTAGCCTATCTTCATTCTCTCCCTGGTCCTATTTTACTATTCTGAATTCTTCTAAACACTCCTTACAATGGTGTTCAGGGATATATATATTTATTTTTCTAGGGTAAAAACCTAGGAGTGGAATTGCTGGGTCTCATGGTAAGTGTATGCCTAATTATTATTACTTTGTTTCTTTTGACTTTTTGCTCTTTTTAAATTAAAAACTGCCGTAAAATTGACCTTTGTTATTGTACAGTACTGTGATCACCGATGAATGTACACAGTCATGTAACCATCATCACAGTGCAGAGATTGTTCCATCGCTCTCCAAATTTTCTCATACTATGTTGTAGTCAACCCTTCCACCTGGCAATTTCTTTTTGGTTTCCGTACCTGTAGTATTATATTTTCCAGAAAGTCATATAAATGGAATCATATAATGTGTATATAGTCTTTTAAACTTGACTTCTTTCACAGTGTATAATGCCTTTGAGATTCATCTGCGTCGTTGTACATATTAGTAGTCTGTTCCTTTTTATTCCTGAGTAGTAGTCCATCATAGGGATGTAGCAGTTTGTTTATCCAGCCAGCAGTTGAAGGATATTGGGGTTGTTTCCATTTTTAGTGATTGTGAATAGAGTTGCTATAAACATTCATGTTCAGGGTTTCATGCAAACGTTTTCATCTCAGGGGGGTAAATACGTTGGAGTAGGATTGCTAGGTCATGAGGCAAGTGTATACTTAACTTCATGAAAACTGCGCAACTGTTTTCCAAAGCGGTTGTACCATTTGGTATTCCCACAGCAATACAGCTGTTCTGGTTGCACCCACCTGGAGGGTTCGTCGTTGAATTAGGTGTAGTACCTGCTACCTGGCTCTGTCTTCCCTTCTTCATTTAGTTTACGGCAGTGGCCCACAGGTCTCCCCCGCTTCTCAGACTAGGAATCTCCATTTAGCAGAAAATCAGAGGCAAGCTGGATTTTGAATGAAGAAAATCATATATTTAATTTAAGTGATAGTTCTGCTATTTGCTAGCTCTCTGATCTTGCTTAACTCCTTTGATACTCAGAGTCACGAGGTTTAAAATAAGGATAATAATATTCTATGCAACAAGTGTTTGTTGAGTATGTGTCATGTTCCATCCCTGCTCTGGGCACTGGGAGACAACAGTGCATACAACACAGCCCCTGAGTCAAGGAAGAGCTAAGGAAGGACTGCGGGCCGTGCTAAAAGCAGTAGTAGTGAGGATAGAATTAGGTACCCAGCTCAGTGGTTCAGAAGCAAAATTAAGCCTGACATGTATGATGATAACAGTTGGCATTTGCAATAACTTTACGTGGCATTATGTGGCATTATATATTCATTAATTAGTCTACATAATACTTCATTATGTGAGTCTTCATTACTGAATTTTAAGTACCTCAGAAACAACACTGAATTAGCAATTAAACTAAGCCACATGAATAAACAGACACAGTACAGCATCCTATGAAGTCAAAGTGAGCATTCATGTTCTTGGGAGTAAGAACTCAGAAATCAGGCTTTTCTTCATACGATACAGAAAACTATTCTTCTCTCTTTTCTCTAGGGCATCATTTCTTGTGAAGCAGCCAGACAATTCAGTGAAGAATCCAAGCTAATTGATTTTTATTTTTAAGTTAATTTTAGTTAAGCAATCAGTTTTAAAAGTTTATTTCTGACTTGAGGGGAATTTGTTATTCACAATTTTATTCCCCAAATTATTTTTTTCCATGTAAAATTTCCATTCCCTGACAGTGAAAAGAAGAGAATAATATTTTAAAACATACATTCCTTAATTGTACTAAAACTTTCCAGGTTGAGAGTAAGATAAACCCAACCAAGATAGATATATGTCTCAATATAAATAAAAAGAGAAAAGGCAAAGAAAAAAGTCATAGAGGGTGGAAACTATATTTTAAATATTAAATACTATACAGTGAATCTCTTTACCTCTCTTTTCACAAAGGAGGTGAATAGGAGCCAACTTTGGAATAGTATTTACTGTGTTTCAGAAAGAGATGTCTGCTGAAACAGGCATGTTTTAGTTAAAATGGCATTCGGGGAAAGGAGAAGACCATTCTACATGGTTTTTCCTGCTATAACAAAGGAGCCCCAGGAGGCAGTTGAGCCCAGGGTTAGAGCCTTAAGGTAACGACACAAACAACAATGGCAGGCGAATGGGATTCCCTCTGTGAATTCTGATTTTCTCAGGGATTTCCAGAAGCAGTATCTTTGGGAACCTGGAGAAGAGGCTGAGTCTTGCTTCTGGTTTAGAAGAGGGAGACTAACAGAAGTTGTGCGGGGCTCTGCTCCCACAAGGATGCTCGCTGTTTGTTTGCTTCCCCAAGTGAAGCAGAATTATTTTTAAATGATTGAAACAAAAACAAATGAAGTTAGTAGTTCAAAAACCCTAACTATGAATAGTTGCTATCTTTTAAAAGATATAAAAATTCTAGGTATTGGTTAAGAAGAAGACACCCAGGAATTATCAGGACCTTGTCTGGAGAGTGGCTGGTATGGTATTATTTTGGTCTTGAAGCAAGTAACAAGTGTACTACGGAGGAAATACGTTCCTGAGAAGTCCCTGGAGGTGCACACAGTGGGTGACGGTGAGCTGTGCTGAAGATCACCCAGATCGTACGGAAATAATACACTCTTCTTGGTCTCTGACTGCAGCTTGAGATGGATGAAAAGATGTCACTCTGGTTTTGAGGACTCTATGTCAGTTTGGCTATTAATATTACTCATGCAGTGGGAAGCATACACAAAAGATAGCTCTATGGCATTGCAAAGGAAAATGTAGTCAAAAACCCCTATAGAAATACTGAGGGGGATGCCTTCAATTGTGAAATACCTAAAAAATGGTTGAAAATAGAGTCACACATTTCTTCTCTTTAAAAATTGCCTGTCAAGTTAGTGGTGAAGAAGTGTGAGTGAAATAAGCTAATTTGTAGGTAACTGATTCAAAGCAGAGTTTATAGGGCAATCAGATGCAACTATGGTCCAGTCATATGTTTCATTAGTATAGTGTAGTGTTATTCTGTTGAGGTCAGATCTGTATACCACTTCTAGAGGATTTTTTAAAAATTAAATTTCAGCATTGCCTAGCAAAATGTGCCTCAAAAATTTATTTTAAGACTTCAGGAGAAGAAATGCAGATGTATACATATGAAAAGATGTTCAATATTTCTACAAAAGAAAAAATCAAATTAATAAAAAAATTTTGACTGTTAGTTTTGGAAAAAACATTAAGATAGATATTTTAAAAGTCTGTTATTAGCAAAGATAAAGCAAAATATGCACTCTCCAGAGCTGCAGAGTGTATAAATTAGTGCAACCTTTCTTTTGGATAATCTGTATCAAAATTTAACTTTTGTACACACTTTGATCCAGCAAATTTACTTGCTGAAATTTATTCTCAGGAAATGGCTGGGCAAGTGTACAAAGATGATTTAAATACTGGAACAGCAACATTGTAATTGCTGGTGAATAACCTAAATATTCGTGAATTGGTCAAATAAATTGTGGTGTACCCATTTAATGGAAAACTGATTACTAGAAATGGTCTTGTATATTTATATTTATTGAGAAGAAAAGCTCTCTAAGAATGTGTTTGAGTGAACTATGTAGATTTAAATGCGGCATTTAGATTAAGCCCATTAAAAATTCCGTTTGTTATGTATTGAGAAATGTTTGGAATCATGTTCCCCAGAATGTTGAGTGAATCTTCCTTGGTGCTGGGATTACAGGTGATGTTTAATATCTTTTATTCTACTCTTCTGTTTGGGCTGTGTAATGAGCATGTATTTAAAAATCCAGAAAACCTACACCTATTTTAATTTTGTAAAACAAATCCTTCCTAAATGTTGGAGCTATATATACTTTATTTTCTACATTAAATAAAAGTAAATTTCACCAGAATTAAGACACTGGCTCGTTTACTCTCACCACCTCTCTCCCACCCTGACTGTCAGGGGTCCTATGGGATTGTCAGTTAGGCAAGCCATTTTATTTGTAAAACTTCTATGGGATTTAAAAAATTAATTTCATCCCCCAAATGATACAAAAGGTAATTAAACTGCAAAGGTTGCTAGTTGTATGGCCATTTGTTCGGGTAATGATTTAATCACAGGTAGTGTTGAATGGGAAACTAATAGACTACAACTAGTTTTTTTTTTTGGCTTTAGTTTCTATGAAATTTAGTTTATTGTCTTGTCTCGTTTTCTAAAGTGACATTGATAGATTGTTCTTTTCATTACTACAATGTCCCCAGTAAAGGTCTACTCATATCAAAAGCAAAGTACTGTATTTTATTTTCAAATTTGTTTATTCATTCTTTTATCTTGGGAATTTATTTTTGATAAATAAAAGAGTCATATTTCTTTTTTTTTTTTTTTTTAAAGATTGGCACCTGGGTTATCAACTGTTGCCAATCTTTTTTTTTTTTTTTCTGCTTTATCTCCCCAACCCCTCCCCCCCCCCCCCCCCCCCCCCGTACACAGTTGTATATCTTAGTTGCAGGTCCTTCTAGTTGTGGGAAGAGTCATATTTCAAGTTGTTGAAGTATTGAATTTAGATTTGAAGGATGCTTATGTGTTGAGTAAAGTTACAAGTAGAGCTTGTTTCTGATCAAATGCTCCTAATAAAAGTCTAGTTTTAAGAACAGTGATAATAGTAAATTCTAAGGATATATACAGCTTGCAGCAAAGTGCAAGTTGTAGTGGATTTCCCAGTTTTTCAGCTCAAGATCTCTCAATTGTTACATCTCTGCAAGCTTCAAAATTAAACATACATTATCTTATTAAAAAAATTGGAATGCTTAAACGTAGCAGAAAGTGGAATCAGAATTTTGAAAAACTTTTCCTAAACAATTTCATATTATGAATAAATGTAACCTACAATGCAGGGTTACAGTAGGTGTCATTTAGCATGAATAGAATTCACTTCTCTGGTGCAAACATAAAAGTTTCATGAGTAGACATAGAATTCTATACTTAGCTATGCTAGACAAATAATTACTGTTTAATTTTTTAGAAAGAAAGAGAAATATTTAATAAATTCTCTAGATCTTGTTTCATCTTCTTTTTAAATGGTAACTAGGTTGAAGAGAAATTCTACTCTAAAATGAAAGTGAATCAGTTGGAGGTAAATAGTTATTCATGAGCTAATGAAACTATTAAGTAATTTACCTTTTAGTATTTCTGGCCTATATGGAAAATTTCTCATGTTATGTTGATAAAACTACTTTACAAATTCTTTGCAGTTGAGGTTTTTACTAATTATTTCTGTGTTGATAACATACCTTATTCTATTTATACCATAGGACTTCTTTCTAATGAGGTTGGATTGTTTAGGATATATCTTTGGCAAAAAGATTGACTATAAGATTTGCATGAAAATAGGGTGACATAGAGGCTTTAATAATGGGACTAAAACAACAGGTCGTTATAAACAAAGACCTTTGAGTTGGAAGGAAGTTAAGTGTCATATGGGTGGAATGATATAAGAAATTTAAGGACTTAGGGACTCCATAGAATCAATGGTTCTTCTGATTGGCATTCTTTAGTTAACTAGCCAAAAAGAAAATCAATGATTTGTAAAATCTCAGTTGATTAATTGACATGTAATTTGAATCAGCTGAATTAACACAAAGTTAATTAAGCTGAATTAACAGAAGATAAAAATGTTTGAGTCAGTCTCTTGTCTGACTAATGGGTGGCTTTCTTTTACTAACCTAGTCGCTTTCAGAGAACAAACCATGCAGGCTCTTTTTTCTTTCCTTCTTTGTTTCTTTTTCTTTGAAAATAGTTTGCCATGGAAACTTATATAGAGAGTTTTACTTTATATTATATTGATTTCTCTGTGCTATTTCCATAGATTTTTGATGACAAAACTTATTTATAACATAAAGTAAAATAAATTGCAATCATAATTTAGCAAAAGTAGGAAATAATGTTAATCATAGAATTATCACCACAAATAAATTCTGTGCTAAATATATCTATCTTATTATCTTATAAAGAGAGGGGGAAAATAAGATTCTCTAAAACTTTTATCAGGTAACCATTGATTTTATTCATATACACAACATCCAGGTAAACTTTTGATTTCATTGTAGTTTCTTTTAAAGGTGGAGGAAAACTTGCTTCGTTTGGAAACCCATAAATTCTGGATTGAAGCTTGATTTTGCTTGGAAATAGAGACTGAAGGTTTATGATACAAATATGATGAGAATGCATATTCCAGGACTTTTGAAAGTTGATACATAACTGAGAAACTTATACCATTATACTTACTATTTGAGGCTACTAAGTATTCTATCTGGAGGCCTTAGATGATATTGTTTGTGGTTTTCTTTGACAATGATGATTGAATTTTTCAGAACAAATAAAGCTACCAGCAAGACTTATGATCTGCTTTTGTGCTCTTTTTTCCATTGAATTTTAGAGATGTCAAGAATAGTAGTTATGCCTATCAAACAGTTTTATGTCTTCACATGTGTCTGGTTATCTTTGATTTTATGTTGATCATTGTGTTTGAAAAACTATTTGCAGAAAATGTTTGTGGTTTATATCTTCCTCCAAAGAGGATTTTCTTTGCTTTTTCTTGGCACATGGGAGCACTAGCAATCCATGACTACTTTAATCCAAATTCAGAGTTTGATATATTCTGCGATGAAGAAATGACTCAACATTAGGCAGTGGTTCATTACAGAACTGGCTTAAGCAACTCCTAGAGTGCAGCTCTTTGACTCCTATTCCAAGTGGGAGTTAGTTTATTAAAATGTCCACCCTTTGTGAGCCCTGGACTCTAACTATTGTCACTAGTCCTAAGTTCCACCAAAAGAGCAGCTCAGCTGATTTTCTACCTCTTCAGGATTGGTAAGTGCTTTGCAGAGCAAAGACAATAGGAGTGCCAGAATTACCTCTTTGAATCCGGGCTGGTAATTATTTACTATATCATTAGCTGTTTAGTACTTTTATTTTTATTGCAGTAACATTGGTTTATAGCATTATATAAATTTCAGGTGTACATTGTAGTATATTTCAAATTCTGTCTAAATTACATCATGTTCACCCTCAAAGACTAATTACAATCCATTCCTACATATATGTGCCTAATTACCCCTTTCACCCTCTTCCCACCTCCCTTCCCCTCTGGTAACCACCAGACCAAACACTGTTGCTATGTGTTTGTTTGTCCTGGTTTTTATCTTCTACTTATGAGTGAGATCATATGGTATTTGACTTTCTCCCTCTGACTTATTTCTCTTGGCATAATACCCTCAAGTTTCATCCATGTTGTCACAAATGGCCGGATTTCATCATTTCTTATGGCTGCGTAGTATTCCATTGTGTATATATACCATATCTTCTTTATCCATTCATCCCTTGATGGGCACTTAGGTTGCATCCAAGTCTTGGCTATTGTGAATAATGTTGCAATGAATATAGGGGTGCAGGTATCTTTATGAATTTGTGTTTTCAAGTTCTTTGGATAAATACCCAGCAGTGGAATAGCTGGATCATATGTTAGTTCTATTCTTAATTTTCTGAGGAAATTCCATACAGTTTTCCATAGTGGTTGCACCAGTTTGCACTCCCACCAGCAGTGTATGAGTGTTCCCTTTTCCCCACATCCTCTCCAACACTTGTTGTTTTCTGTCTCATTAATTATAGCCATTTTGACAGGAGTGAGGTGATATCTCATTGTAGTTTTGATTTGCATTTCCCTGATAATTAATGATGTTGAATATCTTTTCATGTGTCTGTTGGCCATTTATATATCTTCTTTGGAGACATCTCTGTTCAGATCTTTTGCCAATTTTTTAATTGGATTGTTAGAGTTTTTGTTGTTGAGATGTATGAGTTCTTTGTATATTTTGGATATTAACCCCTTATCTGATATATAGTTTGCAAATCTCTTCTCCCAATTCTTAGGTTGTCTTTTCGTTTTGTTGGTGGTTTCCTTTGCTGTGGAGAAGCTTTTTAGTTTGATGTAATCCTATTTGCTTACTTTTTTCTATTGTTTCCCTTGCCTGGTCAGACATGGTATTTGAAAAAAATGCTGCTTAGACCAATGTTGAAGAGCATACTGCCTCTGTTTTCTTCAATTTCTTTCAATTTCTTTTGATAGTGTTTTATAGTTTTTGGTGTACAGATCTCTCACTTCTTTGGTTAAGTTTATTTCTAGATATTTTATACTTTTTGTTGCAATTGTAAATAGGATTGTATTCTAAATTTCTGTTTCTGCTACTTCATTGTTAGTGTATAGAAATACAACTGAGTTTTGTATGTTGATTTTGCATCCTGCCACTTGACTGTATTCATTTATTATTTCTAAAAGTTTTTTCATGGATTCTTCAGGGTTTTCTGTATATAAAATCATGTCATCTGCAAATAGTGACAGGTTCATGTCTTCCTTTCCAATTTGGATCCCTTTTATTTCTTTTTCTTGCCTTATTGCTCTGGCTAGGACTTCCAATACTATGTTGAATAAGAGTGGTGAAAATGGACATCCTTGTCTGGTTCCTTTCTTAGAGGGATAGCTTTCAGTTTTTCTCCATTGAGAATGATATTTGCTGTGCCTTTGTCATATATGGCCTTTATTATGTTGAGGTACTTTCTTTCTATACTCATTTTATTTAGAGTTTTTATCATAAACTGATGCTGTATCTTGTCAGTTGTTTTCTCTGCATCTATTGAGATGATCATGTGATTTTTATTCTTCATTTTGTTAATGTGGTGTACCACATTGATTGATTTGTGGATGTTGAACCATCCCTTCATCCCTGGGAATAAATCCCACTTGATCACAGTGTATGATCTTTTTAATGCACGGTTGTATTCAATTTGCTAGTATTTTCTTGAGGATTTTTGCATCAATGTTCATCAGTGATATTGATCTGTAATTTTCTTTTTTTGTGTTATCCTTGCCTGGTTTTGGTATCAGGATAATGTTGGCTTCATAGAATGAGTTAGCAAGCTTCCCCTCCTCTTCAGTTTTTTGGAAGACTTTAGAAGGATACGTATTAGGTTGTCTTTGAATTTTGGTAAAATTCACCAGGGAAGCCGTCTGGTCTTGGACTTTAATTTTTTGGGAGGTTTTTGATTACTGTTTTGGTCTCCTTACTTGTGATTGGTCTATTCAAAGTCTCTATTTCTTCTTGATTCAGTTTTGGAAGGTTGTATGATTCTAAGAATTTATCCATTTCTTCTAGATTATCCAATTTATTGGCATATACCTTTTCACAGCATTCTCTTATAATCTTTTGTATTTCTGAGGTATCTGTTGCAATTTCTCCTCTTTCATTTCTTTTTCTTTTTCTTTTTTTTTTTTTTGAGAAAGATTAGCCCTGAGCTGACTACTGCCAATCCTCCTGTTTTTACTGAGGAAGACTGGCCCTGAGCTAACAACCATGCTCATCTTCCTCTACTTTATATGTGGAACTACCACAGCATGGCTTTTGTCAAGTGGTGCCATGTCTGCACCCGGGATCCGAACCAGCAAACCCCAGGCAGCTGAGAAGTGGAACATGTGAACTTAACTGCTGCGCCACCGGGCCAGCCCCTCCTCTTTCATTTCTGATTTTATTTGTTTGAGCCTCCTCTCTTGTTTTCTTGGTGAGTCTAGCTAAAGGCTTGTCAATTTTGTTTATCTTTTCAAAGAAACAGCTCTTGGTTTCATTGATTTTTTTCTATTTTTTTTTTAGTCTCTATTTTATTTATTTCTCCTCTGATTTTTGTTATTTCCTTCCTTCTTCTGACTTTGGGCTTTGTTTGTTCTTCTTTTTCCAGTTCCTTTAAGTGCACTGTTAGAGTGTTTATTTGGGGTTTTTCTTGTTTGTTGAGATATGCCTGAATTTCTATAAACTTCCCTCTTAGAACCACTTTTGCCGTATCTCATAGATTTTGTCATGCCGTATTTTCATTTTCACTTGCTCTAGGTACTTTTTGATTTCTCCTTTGATTTCTTCATTAACCCGGTTGTTGTTCAGTAGCATTTTGTTTAATCTCCACATATTTGTGGCTTTTCTGACTTTCTTCCTGTAGTTGATTTCTAGTGTCATACCTTCGTGATCAGAAAAGATGCCTGGTATTATTTTGATCTTCTTAAATTTATTGAGACTTGTTTTGTGGCCTAATACATGATCAGTCCTGGAGAGCGTTCCATGAGCATTTGAAAAGAATGTGTATTCTGTGGTTTTTGGATGGTATGTTCTCTATATATCTACTAAGTCCATCTGGTCTAATGTGTGGCCAATGTTTCCTTATTTATCTTCTGATTGGATGATCTACCCATTGGTGTAAATGGAATGTTAAAGTCCCCTGCTGTTATTGTGTTACTGTCTATTTCTCCTTTTATGTCTGTTAATAATTGCTTTACATATTTAGGTGCTCCTATGTTGCATGCATAGGTATTTATAAGTGTTATATCCTCTTATTGGATTGTTCCCTTTATCATTATGTGCCCTTCTTTGTCTTTTATTGCAGTTTTTGTTTTAAAGTCTATTTTGTCTGATATATGTATTGCTACCCCCGCTTTCTTTTCTTTGCCATTTGCATGGAGTATCTTTTTCCATCCCTTCACTTTCAGTTTGTGAGTCTGCAGGTCTGAAGTGTGTCTCTTTGTATGCAGCATATATATGGGTCTTGTTTTTTCATAGAATTGGCCATCCTGTGCCTTTTTCTTTTGCTGAGGAAGACTGGCCCTGAGCTAACATCTGTGTCCATCTTCCTCTACTTTATATGTGGGATGCCTGCCACAGCATGGTTTGACAAGTGGTGCATAGGTCCGCACCTGGGATCTGTACTGGCAAACCCAAGGCTGCTGAAATGGATCCTGCAAACTTAACTGCTGCACCACCGGGCTGGCCCCTCACCCTATGCCTTTTGATTGGAGCATTTAGTCCATTGACATTTAAAGTAGCTATTGATAAATGTGTATTTGTTGCCATTTTGTTACTTTTTTTCTGAATGTTTTAGTAGTTCTTCTCTGTCCCTTTCTTCTTCTCTTGCTCTTTTCCCTTTGTGGTTTGATGGCTTTCTTTAGTAATACTTTTGATTTCCTTTCTCTTACTTATTTGTGTATTTATGTTAGGTTTCTGGTTTGTGATTACCATGAGGTTCATATATAATATTCTATGTACATAGCAATCTATATTGAGTTGATAGTCTCTTTAGTTTGACTTCTTTCTAAAAGCTCTACTCTTTTACTCCTCTCCTCCCACATTTTATGTTTGTGAAATCATATATAATCTCTTATTTTGTGTGTGTCTATCCATTACCCTCTTAGCAGCAAAATAGGTAATTTTAGTACTTTTGTCTTTCAACCTTCACGTTATCTTCATGGGTGGTTGATCTGCTACTTTTACTATATTTTTGCCTTTACTAGTGATTTTATTGCCTGTTATTTTTTTTTGATAATTTTCTTATTCTTATTTTTGGTCTTCTTTTTCTCTTGCTTACTTAGATAAGTCCCTTTAGCATTTCTTGTATAACCGGTTTCTTGGTGATAAACCCCTTTAGTTTTTTCTTATCTGGGAAACTCATCTCTCCTTCCATTCTGAATGATAACCTTGCCAGGTAGGATATTCTTGGCTGTAGGTTTTTTCCTTTCAGCACTTTAAATATATTGTGCCACTCTCTTCTAGTCTGTAGTGTTTTGCCTGAGAAGTCAGCTGATAGCCTTATGGGGTTTCCTTTGTATGTCACTTGTTGCCTTTCTCTTGCAGCTTTTAAGATTCTCTCTTTATCTTTGATTTTGGACATTTTAAGTATAGTGTGTCTTGGTGTGGGCCTTTTTGGGTTTATCTTGTTTGGTGTTCTCTGTGCTTCCTGTACTTGGATATCTGTTTCCTTCCTTAGGTTAGGAAATTTTTCAGCTCTTATTTCTTCAAACATATTCTCTGCCCCTTTGTCTCTCTTTTCTCCTTCTGGGACACCTATAATATGAATGTTAGTGCACTTGATGTTGTCACAGAGGTCCCTTAGACTATCCTCATTCTTTTTAATTGTTTTTTCTTTTATCTATTCAGCTTGGATGATTTCCTCTAGCCTTTCATCCAGCTGGCAGATCTGTTCTTCTGTATCATCTACTCTGCTATTGAGTCCCTCTAGTGAATTTTTCATTTGCAGTATTGTATTCTTCATTTCTGATTGGTCCTTTTTTATATTTTCCAATTCTTTGTTGACATTCTCACTGTGTTCATCCAGCCTTCTCTCAACATCAGTGCACACCCTGATGACGTTTTTTTTGTACTCTCTGTCAGGTAGATTTCTTATTTCTGTTTCATTTAGTTCTGTTTCTGGGATTTTGTCCTGCTCCCTTGTTTGGAACATATTCCTTTGCCTCTCATTTTGCCTCTTTCTTTGTGCTTATATCTCTGTATTAGGTGAGTCAGCTATGTCTCCTGATCTTGGAGAAGTGGCCTTATATAAGAGATGCCTTTTGAGGCCCAGCAGTGTGCTTTTCTCTTGTCAGCAGTCCAAATATTCCAGGAGTGACCCCGTGTGGGCTACATGTGTCCTTCTGTTGTGGCAGGGTTGCTCTTACTGCAGGTACCCAAGGAGTCTAGGCTTTCCCTCCCTGACTGGCTGTTTGTAAATGGGGTTTGGGGAGCCCAGCACACTTGACTGCAAGATCTAACAGTACTCTCCTGTTGCAGTTTTTCTGTGAAGTGAGTAGGCATCCAGTGTGGATGGGTACTAGGCTCAAGGGCTTACAATTGCTATAGGCCTCAGGCCTGCAAGGCTGTTGTCAACTCTCTTAGGATTGCAACTGAGTGGGGCTGGCCCCCATCTTGGGAGTACTCAATTGTCTCAGGCTTTGGAAGATAGGGCTGATCCCCTTTGTGGCTGTTGGTGAAGCACAGGTCTTCTGCTACTGATAAGCCCCACCCCCCAAAAGTCCACACACACTATCAACAGAGTCCTGGCCCATGCACACTTCCCAAACCCCTGGAATGTACCCAGTTGCCCCACTGCAGAGGCCCCCACACTCTTCACCATCACTCCCCACACTTCACTTGCTCCTCATACAGGCCCTGCCTCGCAGGGGCAGACATACTTGCTTGCCTGCAGAGGATCGAGGCACCCAGTCTATGCAGGCCAACAAGTAGCCTGAGGGCTTGCTGTTGGGTGGGGTCAGTCCCTAGGGTGGGCTGCCTGCCCTGACTGAGCTGGATTAAATCTGTGCTCTATTGGGTGTGGCAGACCCTTGGCCTAACAGGGCGAGGGGAAGAAGTCCAATTGTATCTGCCAGTGTCTGTGTCAGCACACCTGTTCTAGGTTACAACAATGGCTGTCACCAATGTCTCAGTCACTGGAGAGGTCTCACGTCTTACTGAGACGCACCCAGAGCCTACCAGGTGAGTGTCTTTTCACCAAAGGGCTATGTACCTTTCTTTCTGGTGATTTTAGGTTACTTTCTGAGATGGGTGAATTTGTGCATGGGCCCTCTAAGAGCTGGGTTTTTCCACTTATGTTGATAGCTTTTCTTGGGGTATTCCCCGTTGTAGTTAATAGCCAGCAAAGCCAGATATTATGAGACTCATCTCGGTTGTGCTGAGTCCAAAGTATGCTTATAGGGGTAGCATGCCCCTGCTAAGGTCCTTGCTCCTCCAGGGAGGGCTGCATACCTTAGGTTGGCTTGCACTCAACTGTGAAGCTCTGCACCTTGAGAAGGTGGAGAGTGTGAGGAATTTCCTATTCTCTATCCCTCACGTTTACCTTATCTCTTAAGATTGAAGAGTCAAGTCTAGGCCTCTCTTCCTTCCAACAATCTCTTGAGTTATTATCAATGATCCAATAACTTCCATCTTTCAAAATATATTATTATTGCTATTATTTTTCTTACCCATTTCCTCTAATAGACTGTAAAATTCTCAAGGACAGGGTCTATGTCTTGCTTCTTTCTATTCCTAGGATCTAGTACAATTTCTCACGTGGTATAAGTGCACAATATTTATTTGTATCAATAAATATTTATGTTTGGTTGTTTCAGTGATTCATCAAATACTTTTTAGATTTTGCTTCAGCTTGAATGGCAAAAGAAAACTAAATATTCATCTGTAATAAATATTGAAAATCAAATATTTGTAATTGTGTCTAGCTCATAAAATTGTATTTCTAACTGTATATTACCTTTATAAGGGTACTGGAATATTTTTGTATGTTCCTTATAAACTTTATGTTATTCTGTGAAAGTAGGAATTATTGAATCTTATTTCTTCACTTTTCCTCTTTTTCTCCTATCCTCCTTCTTTTATTCTTTCCCTCCTTCCTCTCTTTTTTCTTTTGATATTTTTTGTTGCAAAATGTAACATACTTTAAAAAAAGTGCATTCAACAGTTACACATATTCAATGAATAATTATTAAGCAATACTTAACTATAACCCTCATCAATAAATAGAAACTTTTGTTTTGCCTCTTTTGCTCAATATTGTGTTTATAAATATAAATTACTGAGACATAGAATTGTAGGCCTTTTTCTGTTAATTACATTGCAAATATCTTCTCCCACTCTGAAGTTTTTCACTATCTTACTGATTTTTTAGATGAGCAGAAGATATTCATTTTAACAAAGTCAAACTTATTAATCTTGTTCTTTGTGGTTAATGTTTTGTGTGTTTTGTTTAAGAAATTATTTCCTACCCTGAGGTCATGAAGATATTCTCTTACATTTTAAATATTTTAAATTTTGGTTATCAACTTTAGATCTTTAACACACTTGGAATTTATTTTTGTGTATGGTATGATTCATGGGTTCTATTTCATTTTTATTTTCAATATGGCTATCCAATTTTCCTACCACTGTTAATTAACAACACCATCTTTCCCCAGTGCTCTGCTGACCACCTCTGTCATAAATCAAATGTCTATATATGTGTGGTTCTATTCTGAGCTTTCTGTCCTATTCCATTTTTCTATTCATCTGTCCCTGTATAAAAACAACACAATCCTAAATACTATAGTTTCATAATAAATACTTATATCTAGTAGAGCAAGTCCTCACAAGTTGTTCTTCAAGTGTTTAATGATTATTCCTTGCCCTTTGCGTTTTCATATAACTTTTAGACTGAATTTGTCAAGGTCTACCAAAAGTAAACACAAACAACACTTGTTTGAATTCTAATTGGGATTGAATTTAGGCTGCAAAGAAATTAGGAAAAAATTGACATCTTTACAATACCCAGTCTTGCAATTCCTGAACATCCTATAATCTACTTACCCTATAGGGTTGTTAGGCTGAGCAAATGCTAGTAACTGAGCGTCTCGTCTCTGAATAAAGTGTTTCATATATATGTTAGTTCATCATCATCCTTATTAATAGGGACGTTTTATGGTATATGTCTCTATTTATTTAGGCTTTCTTCATTGTTTATCAAAAATTTGATTTTTTTGGATAATTTTTCCTATAGAGGTTTTGCACAAGTTTTGTTGGATTTGTTTCTAGGTACTTGATATTTTTTATTGTGTTAAGTGAAATTGTTTATATATTTTGTTTTCTATTTGTTACTGATATATAAAAATTAAATTAATTTCTGTATATTGGTTTAAATATAGCAATTTTGCTAACCTCTTTATTCTAATAATCAACCTATAGAATATCTTGGATTTTCTATACACTGAATTTTATCATCTGTTAATAATGACAATTTGGTTTTTTTTCCCTGTCAAGTCTGAACCTTACTATTTCCTTTCCTTTTTGTACTGTGGGCTAGGGTCTCCTTTAAAATGTTGAATAGATGTTCTGACAGGAGATATTTTAATCTTTACCCTCAACTCAAAGGGAAAGTTTTCAAAGCTTCATCATTTAATAAAATGTTTGCTATGTGGTTTTTTGGAAGTACTCCTTGTCATGTTAAGAAAGCTCACTTCTGCTTCTAGTGTGGTATAAATTCTTATCATCAATGGATTTTGAATTTTATCAGTGCTTTCTCTGCATCTATTGAGCTAACAATATATTTGTCTCCTTTTATATGTTGATATAGTGGTAAATTACATTAATTGTTAAGCCAATATTTCATTATGGGATAAAATCAAGCTGGTTATAATATATTATCCTCTTTGTATGTTAATGGATTTGGTTTGATAACCTTTTTTAAAAAGAATTTTTGTATTCAAAGTATGGCTTGAAACTGACTTTTAATTTTCCTTTCTCATGTTGTCCTTCAAGTTTGGTATCAAGTTAATTATAAAATGAGTTGAAGAGTATAACATGTTTCTCAATTCTCTGGAAGAATTTATATAAGTCTGTGTCTTAGTCTACTTAAGTTGCCATAACAAAATACCATAGACTGGGTGGCTGAAGCAACGGAAATTTATTTTCTCACAATTCTTGAGGCTGGACATCTGAGATGAGGATGCAGCATTGTTGGGTTGGGGTGAGGACCCTCTTCTTGGCCCGCAGACAGCTACCTTCTCTACTGTGTCCTCACATCAGAGAGAGAGAGCCCTTTCTCGGGTGAAAAGCTCATCATAATCCAGAGCATACAATCCTATCATGAGCTCTCCACCCTCATGACCTCATCTAAACCTAATTACTTCCCAAAGGCCAGGTATCCAGAGAGCATCACATTGAGGGGTTAGGGCTTCAACATATGAAATTTGGGGGGACACAACTCAGTCCATAGCAGTCTGGAATTGTTTCTTCAGTGACTGCTGGCTAAAGTCATGAAGCTGTCTGGCCTGTCGTTTTCCTCATGGGAAGAGTTTTTTTACACTTGATTCAATTTCTTTAAAGGGTTATTTTGATTTTCCATTCATTCTTTAGTCAAATGTTGTAGAAAATGCACTTTTCTAGGAATTTGTAACTTTATTCATGACATCTCCGTTTTATCTGTTTCATGTCTGCAGCAGCTGCAGTGGCTTCTCCTATTCGTTCATAACATTTTCTCTCCCCCTTCTTCATCAATCTGACCACAGGATTTGTCTTTTCAAACATACAACTTTAGCTTTGTTGGTCTTCTCTATTTTGTATTTTTAAAATATTTTATAATTTTTGCATTTATTTTCATTTCCTTCCTCCACATTTCTTTGGTTTTATTTTTTGATAATTTCTCTAATTATTTTAGATAAATATTTAATATACATAGTCCATTATTTTTCAACATTTCTCTTTTCTATTATGTGCATTTCTTGCCAACATTATTTTACATGGTGCTTTAGATTCATCTTGTAAGTTTTGCTGTATAACATTTGTTATTATACAGTTCAAAATATTTTCTGATCTCTTTTATGTTATTTCTTTGACCATGTGGTATTTAGAATATATTAATTTCTGAAGATATGGGAAATTCTCTAGTTACCAGTTTCTGAATGATTTTTGACATAAATGCATTGTGGCATACTTTGTATGGTTCAAATGTATTTTAAAAATATTGTGAAATAGGAATCACATACGAAAAAGTGCATGAAACATAGCTATGTAGCTTAACAAACTATTATAAAGTGACGGTTCATGTTACTACCACCCAGACTAAGCTATAAAACAGAAATTACCTGTGTCCCTTTCCAGTTTTCCCTGTGATTCCAATTCTTTGATATTTGTTGACACAGACTTTATGGCACAATACATAGACAATTTTCTAAATGTTCCATGTGTGCTTGAAAGAAATACATATTCTACAGTTGTAGAGTATAATGTCCATAGGTCAATATTTTAAATTATATTTTAAAATCTTCTATAGCCTAACTTATTTTTTCTATTTATCCCACCAACAACTAAAAGAGGTATATCACAATCTCCCACTATAATTATGAATTTGTCCCTTCTTTTGGAACCAGCATTATTTGCTCTTTTTTTGAGGCTATAAATTAGGTGCATACAAATTTAGAAATATTATCATTTTCTTCTGGAATTTTTCATTAAACCCTTCTTGTCTTTTACATTCTCTTCTATTTTCCGTGTTATTATCTGTATTTGCAGCTCTCTGGATATTTCTCCCTGTCTTAACTTCCAGTTTTCTTCTATTTTACTACTTTACTGCTGTTTCTGTTTTGCTGCCAAACACGTCTTCTGAGCATGTCTTCAAATTTTATCTTTTACACTTTATTTCATTGTATTGAGTTTTAATAATTATTTTGTATTTTATTGTATTTTATTGCAATTTTTATTTCTTCAAACGTATTAGGTTATTTTTCAAATCTGCCTTGTCACTTTTTCTAGCCTCCTATACTCTGCAGATGTTTTTGAGCTTCTATATTTCGTTATGCACAGTAAGCACAGTCATGTTGTAATCTGTTTGAGATAATGTCAATATGTAAAGTTTTCTTTTCTCCTTCCAGCTCTTACTCATAATTTTTTCCCCTTTCCATGTGTGTTGGTTATCTTTGACTCTCATGGCCCGTGAAAAATTATTTTTGAGGTTCCTCAGAGCTGAGGGTCTAGATAGCTTTTCTTGTGAGATAATCTGCTTATTCTCCAGTGGGTAGAACAATGTAAGATCACCTTAAACTGACTTTGGAGCTTAAACTTACAAATTTGCACAAAAACCAAGGATCGGATTTCAAGGTAGTAAATTTCTCAATCACTGTGCACAGTGCGCCCTTAAAAACTAATTTTGATAAATGAAATGGTGGACTGGCAGGACTTTGTGGTAAGCAGACTTCCAACAGGGAAAGTCTCTTTGCTCAGCCGGCAGGAGAAAAACAAGGAAAGCTTTTCATAATAGAAATATTAGTAATAGTAACAGTTCTATATATTGAACACTCACTCTATGCCAGACACTATTAAACACTTAATATAGAATATGTTATTTAATTCTTAACATATATTATCCTCATTTTGCTCTTAAAGAAACAGCCTCCATGAGGGCAAGCAACTTGCCCAAGGTCACAATTGGCTAATAGTAGAGCTGAAATTTATCCTCAGGTTCCTCAAAAACCTACAATGTCACATTGTATGATGGATCTGTCTCCATTAACATGAGGCAAAGAGACTTATTCTATGTGTTCACAGTGCAACTTTTTCTTTTTTGAGAAACATACGGGCAGAGAAAAGAAAGGTCAATAGTATCATCTTTGGCGTTTTCCCAACAAGTACATTAGCATGTTAGTATAGAAACAGTTGCTGGCAGAGGAGACACTAAGCTCTATCTTGCCTTGCTGGCTTACCTAGAGACTTAACTCATTTTATCCAGTCTTGAAAAAATTTTCATAGTGCACTAAGCTATTTTTTATAGGTAAAAGGTCATAAAATACGTTTGAACACTTCTGGATTAAAAAGACAGTAAGATACTCTTTTCTATTTGATTAATGTTACTGCCACCTAAAGTATTAGTGATGGCATTTGAAATTGATACAAGGGCCATTTTTATATTTTTTTAAAGAAATGAGAAAAGAGCAATTGAGAAAGAAAAATATAATTACTTTTTTGTCTGCTTGTAGGTGAAGACTTTAAATAGTTGATTATAAGTTTTAATGGAGGGGTGTAAAGACAAACAAATCAACCTAAAAATATGAAAAATCAGGAAAAATACACGATTTGTTAACAGATACCCGCAGTTTGTGAATCATCCAGCCTGTCTCCCTCTCTCTTTTTTGAGAGGCGGAAATACAGTTGTTTTGAAATACTGAAGATACTTATTTATGTTGCTGCATTTAATTGTATTGTTAACACCTCAGTATAACTTTTAATATGCAAAGTTGGTTGCAGAATTACGTTCCTTTGTGCTCAGAAGCTCAAGCCTGCTTTGCTCTGCTGTGTGTCATAACTTCTCATGAACTTTTTATTATTGTTTACCTGAGTAATTTGTGACCCTGCATTCAGAATTAACTTTCCAAAACAATGAACATAATTAGAAATTTAAAGATCACTCTCTGACATCAGAAAGTCTATTATCTATATTGTAAGACAACATAAAAAAACAAAGTCTTTGAATAACAGACGGTGCAAGATTGCTGTGAAGGAGTGGGCATTTGGTTCTCCAGGAGTGTCCAGTGGGAAGACCATCACGAGGAAGCTGATTTTGAAGCAGGTCTTAGGGGAGATGGAGATGTGAAGGGTCACAGCCTCTTAGCTGAGGAGGGGGCTGCATCAAGGCTAAGGATGGAGCTGCTGTGCTCTTTTTCTATTAAATTTGATATCCTGTGAATACAACTGCTTTCCTGAAATCGTCTCCTTCATGGATTTCTCTGGTGCTGACCGCATGGTAAAACTATGTTCATTTTTCAAGATTTAGCTCAAATGTTACTAAAAACACCCAGTGGCAGTCTTCGTTTCTCTCTCTGATTTTCCAAGAGTATCAAATCATTTAAGATCATGTTCAACTTTATATAAAAGAACCCCCCTACCCCCTCCAGCAGCCTAAGCAATATAGATGTTTATTTTTTATGACTCCACAATCATCAAAGAC
This sequence comes from Equus caballus, assembly GCF_041296265.1. Lineage (NCBI taxonomy): Eukaryota > Metazoa > Chordata > Mammalia > Perissodactyla > Equidae > Equus > Equus caballus. The sequence goes on from NC_091699.1 coordinate 92,065,357, forward strand.
TCAAAATAAAAGACTCCTTTTATTTTGCTCCTTCTTAGCTTCCATTTTGGATTGTCTCATGATCCAAGGTGGTTGCTGGAGCTCTAACCATCTTGGTCAATTTTCATGCAGGAGGAAACAGGAAGGAAAAGGCAAAAGTCACCTGCCCTTACAAAGAGCTTGCCAAGGAATTCAGCTCGACTTTGGCTTTCATTTAATTAACCAGAGCATCTCATGGGCATATCAGCTGCAGGTGGACTTAGAAACAGAGCCACCCCTAAGGACGAGGGTGTCTGAGGACACTGCGGGCCAGAATAAAACTGGCGTTAAGAGGAACAGGAGCGGGATATTGGGTGAGTAGGTGTGTTTGTTTCCACCACGAGCACATTTTTTGTGTGTTTCTTGAGACATTCATTATTACTTTCTCTTCAAGTCAGTTCTTTGAGACAATGTTTACTTCCCCCACCAGACTCTAATTCTTTGAGGGCAAGGGCCATAGCTTATAAATGGGTAAAGGGAATTAGTTGTCTATGAAGTCAGAGAACTGGATGGGACCAGAGGGCATATGTGGTGGAGTACTGGGAGATAAGAAAGGCAATGCAGATTAGGAACAGATTACAAAAGGAATAAGTAAAAATACCATTTATTAAAGTTATAAGCAGTTATTCAATTTTCTACTAGTGATAATTAAGGAAATAAAATTGACCTCTCAATTTACTTTAAAATTTGTATGTTAATGCAGTGACAACTAACAGCCTCAATTTTCTCCCAAGAGGAGTAAGTGGATTTGATATTGAACCATCCTAAATGAAAACGGGAAATAAGGAAAATTAGCTATGCAAAATCTGGCCGTCAGAGGGCCTACACAAAGAAATGACACTTTCACATGGGACATGTCCTTCAAAGAGATAAAATGGAGAACAAAGAAAAAAATAAATATTTTACACATTTGATATTTTATACCGAAATTCTCTTCGTTGGAATCTTCAAAAATCTGCTGTGATTTTTGTTTGCTTCACTAAAATAGTTACTTATTTTTTATACTAAAGATCTCACACTAAAAATCTTTCAAGAACTTTTTAGAATTTTGGTTACTACTTTCTCCACTGTGGACAAAATGATCTATTTTCCTAAATCAGTAGTCTCTAAGTTTTTAAAACTATGGACCCTGTGGGTAATACATTTTTTATTCTCCTCAACATATTAATATTGATATATTTCTAAATTCATGGTAACATTTATTGTGTATACTGTAAAACATATTCCAATATAAAAATTAAACAAAGGATGATAAAAATATATATCATTCAAATTCCACCATTTTCTTCTTACTCCAAAATGGACCATCTTGCACTCCTCTTTATTTCAGAGAACAAACCTTATTCGGCTCCCATGGCCACCTCCCCTGATTGCACCCCCGCCCCCCGCCCATTTCTCTTTCTCCCCAGAGAGTTGGGAGGACTATTGAGGTTAAGCAGTGGTTTTCAAACTTTTTGGACTCAGGACCCCTTTACCCTCTTAAAAGTAATTCAGGACCCCAAAAAGCTTTTATTTATGTGGATTCTACATACAAATATATCTTGTGTTATAAATTAACATTGAGACAATTAAAACATTTTGTATTAATTTATTTAAAAATAATCTTAATAAACCATTACATATTCAAATAGGTAGCATCTGTAAGAAAACATCTGTATTATCCAAAATTCTTTTAAAATGGTGAGAAGAGCATCATTGTAATTTCTTTAATGTCTGTCAAAACTGAAGAACTAGTTTCACATATTGTTTTTTTGCATTCAGCCTATTGGGATATTTTTTAGGCTGACATACACCCAGAAAATCTGGCTTTATATGAATATGTCACAGGCACAGGGAGGACCTCTTGGACCTCTTGAAAGGATCTTGAGTCCCCCCAGGGGTCCTTGAACCACGCTTTGAGAATTTTTGACGTCAAGTAACATGTAGCTACAAAGTGTTAAAAACCAACACGTAGTAGTCCCTTTATTGTGGAGGGAGACACAAGATTTGTATAAATAAACACATCATTATTTGTTTTGACGACTTAATTCCATCAGTTTTTAGAGCATATTTTGTTATCCTGGCAACTGTAGGCTTCTGTTTAAAATGAGGATCCAGAATGCAAGTCTTGCTCATAACATTCTGAGAAACAAGAGAGTTCTGTCGAATATTATCCATAAAGTCCGTTAAATACCTACTGCACGCTTCATTTTAGAAAAGAAAATGCCTTTACTTAAAATAAAAGCCATTTCATACATAAATGAGATGATGAATGTGAAAATGCTTAATGTCCTCCTCCCTCTGTCTCCTCAGAGCCACCCAGGGGAAGGGGCCTCGGAAAGAAAAATAATCTTTTGAGGAAAAGTTTTCCCTTTTTCTAAAAATGTATGTAAATATACACACACACACATCCATACCCAAAAAAGTTCTTAGGAAAATAAACTCTCTGTTTCACTGAGCTGATAGTCTGTTTAGGGAAGCTATGCAAGCTGGGACCTGTTTTCACGTTTAATTATGCTTCAGCGTAGTTTACACAGTTGAAGGAGGCTCACCGTGGGATAAAACAGAGCCGAGCAGAGGATGCAAAGTTTCACGCATCCCTGAGAATGCTCCCAGCACTCTTGGATGCTCGTGGTGACCTGTCAGTTCTCTGACTGGGCCCGTCTCATTCTGAAGGCACATGCACTTTGCTTAGTTATGTCAAATTCCATTTTGCGAGGTAGGGATGAGGGCATGCGAGAGTCTTCCTTTCTCCTCCTTGAACTGGTTCCTGTCTTTCTTTATGAAGCCACACCAATGTCACATCTACTTTATTAGTCTCCTATTGCTGCTATAACCAACTACTACAAAGCTGTAATTTGTGGCTTAAAGAACACAAATTTATTATCTGATAATTTTGTAGATCAGAATTCTAACATGGATCTCAGTGAGCTAAAATCAAGGTGTCCGTGTAACCACATTCCTTTATGGACACTCCACTTCCTTCCCTTTTTTTTTTTTTTTTTTTTTTTTTAAGATTTTATTTTTTCCTTTTTCTCCCCAAAGCCCCCCGGTACATAGTTGTGTATTCTTCGTTGTGGGTTCTTCTAGTTGTGGCATGTGGGACGCTGCCTCAGCGTGGTCTGGTGAGCAGTGCCATGTCCGCGCCCAGGATTCGAACTAACGAAACACTGAGCTGCCTGCAGCAGAGCGCGCGAACTTAACCACTCGGCCACGGGGCCAGCCCCGCCACTTCCTTCCCTTTTGCAGCTTCCAGAGGCCACCTGCCTTCTTTGACTGGCGCCCCTTCCTTCATCTTCAAAGCCAGCAGTGCAGATCACTCTGGGCCATCTTCTGTCATCGTATCTCATTCTGACCCTAGCTTGGAAAGGTTTTCTGCTTTTAAGGACTCATGTGATTAGATTGGGCTCACCCAAATAATCCAGGATAATCCCTCTATCTCAATGTCTGTATCCTTAAGCGCATCTGCAGAATCCCTTTTGCCATGTAAAGTGACATGTAAAATAAATCTCATTGCCTTTAGTTTTACTAACCTTCATTTTAAACCATCAAAGCAAAAGTGAGAAGCTAAAAGAGGGGAAGAAATATATGGGAAAATAATATTATCCTCATCAATTATAGTGTGAAAAACATATTTAAAAGTCTATTATCCCACATGTATTTAGGTTAAAATAATAGAATTTCATAATTGATTGTGTTTATTATATAATCAGTTTTACTGTAAGAAAGATGCACGCCTGTGCTTCACAGGCAGCTCGTGTATCATCTGACCCACTGGTTGCTATGGAGATCGCCCATTTTAAGTAAATATTAGATAGTGTATGGATCTGCATACATTCTGTGTATACTGTGCATGCGTTCTGATGTATACTTTTTATTCCTTATAAAGGTATCTTTTTTTTTTGCTTTTTTAGCTGACTTCTTATCTCATCTTCTTTTGTTTTATAGAGATTTTCAGACGTTAGACTGATATACACATTTTATTTACGCATTAGAATGACCCTAAGAAAAGGGAGACTCCATTTCTTGCTTTTGTTCAAATTGTTGAAATTAGTGTAAAGACAAACATTCTTAGACACATTTTAGGTAAGTTCCCTTAAGTGAATTAGCATTATTAGAGGCTGTATTCAATTTGAAAGATATGTATGTTATTTTATATTTTTCCAGGTTTTTTGAGGTATAACTGATAAATGAAATTGTAATATATCTAAAATGTCTAACACGATGATGATTTGATATACACTGTGAAATGTTAACCACAATCAATTTACTTAACATACATATCACCTCACATAGTTACCTTTTTTTTTTGACGAGAATGCTTGAGATCTACTGTCTTAGATTTCAAATATATAATATGGTATTATTGACTATAGTCACTAAGCTGTACCTTAGAGCCTCAGAACTTATTCATCTCATAACTGGAAGTTTATACCCTTTGACCAACATTTCGGTTCCCCTCTCTCCCAACCCCTGGTAACCATCACTCTGCTCTTTGTTTCTGTGAGTTTGACTTTTTTTCTTTAGATTCCACATAGAAGCGATACCATGCAGCATTTGTCTTTCTCTGTCTGGCTTATTTCACTTAGCACAATGCCCTGCAGGTTCATCCAAGTTGTCACAAATAGCAAGATTTCCTTCTTTTTTATGTATTTTAAATATTATATATTTAATTTAATATATCTAAGCATTATATGTGGTTCATCAATCTAAAATATAATATCAGTTTGCTGGATGTATCAGGTGTAAACCATGCATAAATTATAAAACCATTGTTATTTTATAGATACCTTATAGTAATTTATTGTTCCTGCAGAAATGTGACCAGGGCAAGGATGAAGGTGGCCCTCAGCCACGCTACAGGACCTGAATGTTTCAGGACTCTGTTTTTCTGTCTGTTATGGCTTCTCTTCTCTTTATGCCAGCTCAGATCTCTTGTCCTTCAGAGTGGCTTCTGCTATGTGAGGATACGTGGTTCCTGGGCATTCCTAAGTCTTAGACTCCTACCCAGCCCAAAGGACCAACTCTCTTAGTTCTAATTCAGAAAAATCCCAGGGAAAGAACCTGTTTGGCTCTGCCTAGATCAGGTTCTCTGTTAACCAAGAACAAACAAAGGTGAAATAAGTTTGGGGAGAAGCTAATGTGGGAAGTAGGTTCAAGGAGAAGCGATTGAGTTATTTTGAACTTATTGCTTTTGGAAATCATCCAGTTGGTAATATTCGATAAGAGACTGAAAGCTAGCTAGCTAGCTAGCTAGCTAGTAGTTAATATTAACTACCCAATGAAAGATTACTAGCTTAGCGAGGGCAGGACAATTACAATGGACAAGACCCCTTTCTGAGTCTTGGAAAGCAGATTAATAGCGGAAGATTTTGGCTGGAATGCTCTTGCCATATAGGTCTGCATAACTGTGAAGTATAGTGTATACTGAGAAGTGCATAAAACATAAAGGAACAAGGAGAAAAATAATCTGTTAATGTAACCACCACTCAAGTACAAAATTGGACTTTTGATCATTCAGAAGCTCCTAATATGTCCCTTCTTGATCATACTACCCACTAGAAGTAACTATTATTTTAACTTTTATTGTAATCACCACTCTGAGCCTTTGCTTTTCTAAGTTTCAAGATTTATACATGAATCTTAAAGAAAATATTCTAATTTGGTTTTCCTGCTTTCAAATTGTGTGTGGATGGAATCATGCTATAAGTACTCTTTGGTGCTTTGCATCTTTTATCCAACGTTATGTTTGTAAGATTCATCTGTGTTGTTGGGAGTATATTTGAATTGTTTATTTTCATTGCTCTGTAGTGCCCCGATGCATGAATATACCAAAATTTATTGATTCATACTCCTCTTGATGGAGGTGAGTTGTTTTTAGTTTACATGCCTTTCTTCAGAGTAGACACCAGACTGGAGTTGCCATGTTACAGTGTAAAGAGAGAGATTCTTGTACTTGACTACATGATGCCAAACTGTTTGCCAAAGTGTTTGTGTCAATTATACTCATACCAGTCATGTATGATAGCTCCTATTCCTCACGTCCTTGCTAACATTTCATATTGTTTGGCTTCTAATTTTTTTTAATAGTCTGATGGGTGTATAATGTTTTCCAATATAATTTTAATTAGCATTACCCTTATTTCTAATTAGGTTCGGCTGCTTTTCTTTTGTTTACAGGCCATTTTTTTTATGAATCTTATTTTATGAAGCACACATTGTGGTCATTTGTCCACCTTTCTATCTAGTTTTCTGTTTTCTTCTTTTGATTTGTAGTTCTTTATATATTATGGGTACTAGTCTTTTGCCTGTTATATTTGTTTCTAATATCTTCTCCTCTTCTGTTGGTTATCTTTTTACTCTGTTAATCTTGTCTTTGAAAAAGAGAATATGTTAATTTTAATGAAGTACAATTTATCAGTCTTTACTTTTTGGCTACTTCTATTTTTGGTTAGCTTTTTTCGAGTGTGTTTTGTCTAAAAAATCTTTCCCTTTCCCAAGGTCAAGAAGAGGCCCTTCTCCGTTAGATCCACAATCTGAAAAGGAGAACCATAAAGCTTCCGGGAGATAACTAAGGAGAGTATCTTTATGTCCAAGGGGTAGAGAGATTTCTTAAACAAGACAGAAAAGTTGATTTTTATTTTGTGTACAATGTAAGGTCAGGGTCCAAATTTTTTTTTTATATAGATGCTCAATTGTCATAGCATAATTTATTGAAGACAATTCTTTTCCCATTGCTCTGCATACTATCTTTGTCATAAAATTCTATTCTGTCCTATTGGCCTATTTGTCTAATTTATGCCAGTTAAACACTTTTAATTGAGAATTGATGGAGCAAGTGCCCCACCTTGTTATTCCTTCTCAAGAGTATCTCAGCTATACACGGTCTTTTTCATTTCCATATTAATTTTAGAATTAGCTTGTCAAGACACACAAAACACACTGTTGATATTTGATTGGGATTGTATTGAATCTGCAGAACAATGGGAAGAATTAACATAGGTTCAACATTGAGTCTTCCAATACAGAAACATAGATATATGTCCATGTTTGTGAGTCTTTTTTAATGTTTCTCAATAGTATTTTGTAATTTTTCCTGTAGAAGTCTTGAACATGTTTTATTAGGTTTATTCCTAAGCAGTTAATGTTTTTTGATGTTATTGTAAATGGATCTTTCAAAATCCTATTTTCTGTCTGTGGCTGATACATAAAAATGCATTGAATTTAAGTATTAATTTTTTATTCAGCAACTTTACTAAATCTCTTATTAATTACAGTAATTTATGTGTCAATTCTGTTGGATTTTCTATGTAAATAATCATGATATCTTAGAACAATGACAGTCTTATTTGTTTCTTTTCAATTTTTACAGCAATTGTTTCTTTTTTTTGCCTTATTGCACTGCTTATGACATAATTAAAATGTTGAACAGAAGTGTGGATAAAGAATGTTTGTCTTGTTCTTCAACTCACAGTGAAAATTTGCAGTATTTCACCATTTATTATGATGTTTGCTGTAAGTGTTTTGTAATTTTTTCCCCAGTATTTCAAAGTTCTCTTCCATTTTGGCTGGAAAAAGTGCTGTGTCTTTTTTTTTTTTTTAATCATGAACAGATGGTGAATTTTACCAAATACACTTTCTACAACTATTAAGATGATTGTATAATTTTTATTCTTTAATCTGTTTATGTGGTAAATTGCAGTGAATATCTAAGTTAAATTAACTTGCATTCTTGATATAAAACCTATTTGGTCATAATGTATTATCATTTTTATATTATTTGCTTTCAGTTTGCTAATATTTTGTTCAGAATTTTTCTAATTATTTATATGAGTGAAATTAACCTTTAATTTTTCTTTCTTGTGCTGTCCTTGTCAAGGTTTTGCTCAATTCACAAAATGAATTGAGAAGTGTGTTTTTAAATTCTCTGGCAGTTTTATAAGTTTGAATTACTTCCTTCTTGAGTATATGACAGAATATATCAGAGAAGCCATCTAGCTCTGAGTTTTCTTCGTGGGAAAATTATTGACCACAGATTTGATTTCTTAAACAAATCAGCTTCTTCCAAAATTTTTCTAGGAATTAGCTCATTTCATTGGCATCTTCAAATTTATTACCATTAAGTTACTTGCAATAGTCTTATATTATATTTAATTATTTATGGAAATAATTGGTGGCCTAAGATCATTGTGTCTTCTTCAGGAGAGGGCTCACCTTTTCCGGGCTTTTCTCTTTAGGGTCTCAGGGTCTCCTATATTTTGGCCTGGAAATTCTTCATTCTCTAACTTGATGTTTTTAAGAACATGTTTTAAAATTTATCTCTGCTCTTTTAGATGTCCTCAGCAAGAGGGTTGGTCTGAGTTATCTTATCTACCTTTACTGAAATTATATGTTTCCATCCTTCAGATGTTTACATTTTCAACCCTTATGAATTTCATATCCCCCTTCCCTGCTTTATGTATTTTTCTTAACAGTTATCACTATCTAACAGATGATGTTTTACTTATGTTGTTTATTGCTTATGTTCCCTCTTCTCTACCTCTCTCAATACTATCAGGGATTTGGGGATATTCTGTTTACTACTGCTTTTTACTCTATTCTCCATATCTAGAACAGCGCTTGGCATATATTAGATGCTTAGTAAATTTTTGTTGGATGAATGCCAGAAGTACTGATCTTGCTGTTCAGGAACTTTTAACATAATTCTTTATATAGGCTAATTCTGTGGCGAGCCCTTAGAGTTATGCTTTGCAAGTCACCAAATCTTGGAGCTAGAAAGACATCAGGGATCATCCACTTCTTAGACTTTTCATATAAGAAACCAGAGTGCCTGAAAGGGTAAGGCAAATTTGTTTTAACTTTCTGCAAAGAATTTTTGGGCAACATTTTCACCTTTGAACAGAAGTTGAAGGTTCATTTCATGTTTAGAATCGTACAGTAATTGCTGAAAGGTATTTTGAAGTCTTTTATACTAGGAGTTTTTAACGTTGGTGCATGCGTGGAACGCAGAGACCAGGCACCCCCTAAAATTAATATAAAGATATTGTTTGAACATGAACTAGTCCTTTTGGTGTGAAGCAAGTGTAGAGAGTCATCTTCCTCTCAACAGTGTGTGTGACTCTGAGAAGTCACCTCAGGCTGGGTTTGTGTTGCTGATGAACGCTCAAGGCTTTCAGCCGCCCAGAATATTTTTTTTAAACTTTATATCACATCAAGACCCTTAACTCTGAGGATCAGAAAACAGAGGCCTGTTCATGGACAAAAAGTGATGCAGGTGAAGTTCTCCGTGCATTCTGTATCTTTCTTTTTTTCTCAGGCCTCTCTTTTGGGAAGAAAGAGCTCTCAAACTGGACGTGGAAGGCTTCCAGGATCGCTTGATGGAGAGACTGTGCGTGGAGTGAGAAGTTCTCTGTCAAGCCCTTTGAAGCTCTTTTGTTACTGATCAGGGCTAGTGGGTCTGAGCAAAGCCTTAGGATCTTTACACACTTTCAAATGTCTGTCATAGGTGGAAACGAGCTCCAGATTGTAATTGCAAAAATTCTCTGCCCTTTTATCTTTGACGTTTTTTGTTCTTTTTGTTGTATAGGTAACAAATCTCTTTCAAACATATTTGTACTACATCTTTCAAACACAATTATACCATCAAGTCTAGTATATACCTTTATACACATTACCTAGACATAGGGCATTCCAAGGCACACAAGTGCAATAGCAAGTCAAAGTTTCACTCACACTGCATATTCACCTTGCTATCTAAGGCCTTTTATGATACAGTCACGAAAAGAAAGCACTCCAGGACGACAATAAAACAAATAGTGTAGCATATGTGAAGCATGAGCATTTCCTAAGATAATTTTTTTTCTAATGACAGCAATACATCAAATATGAGACATGATTTAATCCAACTCATTCATTTTTTCCTTTTCAAAAGGAATTTTTTATTTTAAAAACTTCTGGGGCCAGCCCGGTGGTGCAGCAGTTAAGTGCGCACATTCTGCTTTGGCGGCTTGGGGTTTATGGGTTCAGAGCCCGGGTGCGGACATGGCACCGCTTGGCAAACCATGCTGTGGCAGGCTTCCCACATATAAAGTAGAGGAAGATGGGCACGGATGTGAGCTCAGGGCCAGTGTTCCTCGGCAAAAAGAGGAGGATTGGCAGCAGATGTTAGCTCAGGGCTAATCTTCCTCAATAAATAAATAAATAAATAAATAAAAATAAAAATTTCTATGAGTCGATTCTTCCTGCCATGGAATAGACGCCTCTCTCTTTTGAGAGAGCAAACACTGCACTGGGTCCCCTGGGCGAAGAACTGGCCCCAAAGCTTTGGCTGTCCTGTGGTAGTTATCTCATCCTCCATTCCCTGCCCGGTCCTGCTCCCAGCCCCTGCGGAGTCTCCACTCGCAGTATTTCTTGGGTGCTGCTGGTGAGACTGGGCTTCACTTTGGCAGGGACTCCTCTCTTGCACGCACATTACATCCCATCCAGTTTTGATAGGGAAGTAAACCCAGACAGATTGTGGTTTGCCGAAAGTAACCTACTGGATGTTCTATGCCTTTTAGGCAGAGTATATTTTATTTCATTCTTTCATTGTTTGCTTAGCATCTCTTATATGCCAGATGATACAGGAGGCACTGGAAGTATGAAGATGAAGACTTGTTCCAGCCCAAGGTGTTCCTGTTCCAGTTGAGGACATAAAGGACCGTGTAGTTACACAAGGTGTCACATGCTATGGGAGACACAAGGGAGGGACTGGTTCTGTGTCAGGTATGGGCTGGTTCAAGGATGGCATGTGGAGGAGGAACCATTTCAAGATGGGTTTTGAAGGCTGAAGACACACTTACAAGACAAAAGAGGGAAAAAGTGATTCCAGAGAGATGAAAGGGCATTTGCAATAGCATGTTCAGAAAAGAGCAAGGACTTCAGTGGTGTGGGAAGGGACAGCAGGAGACAGATTTAAAAGACATTTTGGAGGTAGGATTGTTCAAACTTGCTGTCATTTGAATGTAAGAGCTGACAAAAGGACATTGACAAAGATGACTCTGAGGTTTGGGCTGCTGGATTGGTTAATCAAGATAAGGAATGTTTAGTTCTGAATATACTGAGCTCTTGAGATAAGTATGTGAAACTTACCTGAAGGTATTGGCTGGGGTACTAAAATTCTAGTCTAAAATTCAGGGTGGGGCGTCTACTGGGGATTTGGACTGCCTCATATGGTCCTGGGCCCTAACCAGGTACTTGTGTCATAGACAGAGCATCTAAGCGACCCTGTGGGTCAAAGAGCATGACAGAACGCGTTCACTCTACATTAATTTTAGGTTTTTAAGAATAAACATTTTTTTCCTTTAGGAATTATCATATTAAAGAGAAATCTAAGAGTTAGAGAAAATTCTAGTATGTATATTCTCCTTTGTTAAGTATAACCTAAATTGAAAAAAGGATTTTACATTAAAGTTCTTTAAAAGGAAGAGAAATAAAGTAATCGAAATGATTCATGATGGAGATGGCATACATCCCTGTGTTCTTTTTCCACCCTTGTATTTTTACAAAACTACCGTTGAGTAAAAAAGAAAAAAATTGGGGGCTGGCCCGGTGGCATAGCCATTAAGTTTTCATGTTCCACTTTGGCTGTCTGGGGTTCGTAGGTTCGGATCCCCGGCAGGGACCTAGCACCACTTATCAAGCCATGCTGTGGCAGGCGTCCCATAAATAAAATAGAGGAAGTTTGGCACAGATGTTAGCTCAGGGCCAACCTTCCTCACCAAGAAAGAAGAGGATCGGCGGCAGCTGTTGGCTCAGGGCTAATCTCCTTCTTCTTCAAAAAAGGATAATTTCGGGGCAATGGTAATTAGTGATTTCCTTGATTGTTGGAGGATAAGAAAGAGTCACTTGCAGCCCCACAGAAGACAAACAGAAAGAAGTAGACTCATTAACTACAGGGCCTGGTGTTATTTATCCATGCTGTTTACTAGAACCTTAATTGTTCGCCTGATATCATTTAAATGGAGTTATCCCATTGATTAAAGATTCTAGTGTCAAACTTAAAAGTAATTGTATACACTTTAGGGAGGCCTACTGGGGGCTTCTGTGGTGTTGGTAATGTTCTGCACTTGATCATGACTGTATTTGCCTTGCAAAATTCATCAAGCTGTACACTTAAGATCTCTGAGTGTTTCGGGATATATTTTATACATAAATAAAACGTCTACTAGAAGAAGCAATGGTACGTGTTTCACATGGACACAATGTGGTTATTTCTTAGGCTTTTTGTAAAAAAAGTACATGTTCTGCAATGGAATGATTGAAATCTTGCACACTGTTGCTTGTTTTTGTCTGTTGATTTGCATATATTTTCAGGTAGTCACATAAAAATTGCATTACCCCAAGAAAACTGGTTTCAAAAATACAGAGTGTGCTCTATGTGTGTCAGGTGATTTAAGGTTTTCCAAACAGTGTTCAGAGATTCCATTTATGTACCCAAATTGCAAACTCAAACTTAGAAAAATGCTTCCCTGAGGTGAAGTTAACTTGCCGGGGACAGAAGACTTTTTAAGGATGCCAGTTTGCCCACTGTAGAGCCCAAGTGTTTATTCAGCTGAGGCTTGGATGAAAGCCACCACATCAATGTCACCGTCTCAGCACATGTGAGGAAAATACATGTGATACACAGCAAATTAGGTGTCATGCTCCAGGAAGGGCGGGATGGGATGGATGTGCCACTTTTAGCACTGCTCTTTTCGTGTCAGCTGTGGCTTTGAGGAAAGCATTAGAGATTCTTGTCACAGATGTTTCTTTCATAAACTGTTGTGGGAGAATGACATTCTGCAAAAATGGGTTACTACTCTTCTTTCTTCTCTTGGGGGCACAAAGTACGCTCGAAATCGTAGCCAAATGGACTCAAGGAGCACTCTTCATTTACCCCACAATAGCATTGAGGATCATGACACTTACAAAGTTGATTTTGGAACTTTGTTGGCAACTGTAGTGTGTTGAGGTATTTATTCAATGTATGTGCCATGGAGGAGGTTTGTAAGACTCGTTATGGAGAAGGAGGGTAGAAACCAGCCCACTGGGTGTTTAAAACTGAAATTAAAAAATGTGTGTACAGGGCTGGCCCCGTGGCCGAGTGGTTAAGTTCGCGCGCTCCACTGCAGGCGGCCCAGTGTTTCGTTGGTTCGAATCCTGGGCGCGGACATGGCACTGCTCATCAGACCACGCTGAGGCAGCGTCCCACATGTCACAACTAGAAGAACCCACAACGAAGAATACACAACTATGTACCGGGGGGCTTTGGGGAGAAAAAGGAAAAAATAAAATCTTTAAAAAAAAAAAAAAAAAAAATGTGTGTACAATTTTTATCTAATGGTTCACAATTGATTAAAGTAATTAATCTTTTTAGCATATTGTACTCCACACAAACTACTAAATTATGGGAAGTTAAAAATTCTTTCCAGCTCAGCCATTTTTGTTTATAAGATGATGAAGTTTATGAAGAACAATAATATTTGTATGGAAAAAACATGCTGGATAGAATCATTTGATGGTAGTTTTAAAATTAAGGGACAAGAACTGCTTATCCACTGAGAATTTTAATTCATCACTTCCGTTTTGTGTAATTTTCACTGAAAATGTGGTGAGTAAATGTAAGCATTCTGTACATAAGTATTTTCCTCCTGAACAAAAATATAGTTACTATAGCAACTGCAGCTTCACATGGGATCTAAGAGAGAGAAAGAATATTTTACAAAAAGTGTATCTATGTGTCATATTAATTTTTCTACTTTATGCTATGTGTGAGTCAAAGTACTTTCCTCCGATGCTATGTGGACATGCAGTGTTTAATCATTCATTAAAGGCTTTTTTCCCCCCTTAAACGTTCCAGATTGCCTACAGAGGTTTCACTCTTTTTTAAATATACGTGCACACAAATTAGGGGATGTAAAGTGTCACTTGCCAATTTAGTTAATGAAGGTTAAAATAGGGCAATTGCCTATTTTTTTAAAGTGAGTTGATTATCTTTTTAAATTTATGTGAAAAAATAATGCACTGTATTGTTTTGAAGTGTAAGAAAAGAAAACTGTATTAGGACAGGTCATACTGATTGAAGCATGTTTTCCTCTTCTACTAGGTTGCAAATATCTTAAATGTTTATTTTGAAAGCCTTCCACCCCCTTTGCTGGCAGGGAACTTAAAATTTTTTTTTTGGATTAATTGAGTGTAAATGAGTGAAAAACAGATGGTAAAATTTCATTTTTGATACAAATGAGCTTAAAAGTTATATTTTCCTAAATCTTTCTTTTAAACACACAAACACCTAGCAATTAACTCATTCTGAGGTCTGGATGGAAAAGTCTCTGAGGCAGAAACACGTGATGGAACTTTTCTGTATAGCTACATTCGAATCCTCGGTTGAAGCATCACTTCTTATGCACTTAGGAGTCTGTTTCTCCAGTGCAAAGGTTAAGGGTATTTCCCCAAATCGTCTTCACAGCTGTTGCTTTGGTGAAACAGGCTGGGTTCTCCGGAAGATTTTCTAGATGACAGGTTCACTGAACTAGTGTGGAAGCAGTCTCGATTTCTTTGCTTTGCCATAACCTCTTTTGTGAATTCCAGATCCACGTGGTCATGGCAGTGGTTTAAAGCCTGAAGGTCGCCCAGGAGAGACGACACAGGTGTTTGCAGTGGCTTCTCTGTTCCAAAATTCAGAAAATACTATAATATTTTACTGAATGGAGATTCAAACTGGAATTGTTAGAGACACAAAAGGCTTTTTTTTTTTTTTTTCGGAGGCAATGCCTGTGACATAGACTGAGGGTTATTTTTGATGGAAAGTGTCTCACAAGGTTAGAAAAATATTCAAAAAATAAAAAAAGCTTGTGTGGTTATAAAATATTTGTTTAATTGAGTTTGTATGCATATTATTTCAGAAATACGTTGATTCATAGTCCAAAACTGTACTTCTATGTGGTAGGTTACATGTTTGTTTCAGGTTCTACACCAGTAATGACTCTCAATCAATGCCTTGTGTGCTGGAGGTGAGCAGGAAAGGAGCGCCACCCTTATCATAACTTTCTTCTCTCCCAGTACTAAAAAGGGATTTGTGCCATCTCTAGTACTGGGACCTGACCTTTTCATTTACAGGCTCTTTGATTGTTGTAGATATCTTCTTTCTTCCATCTTCTCCTTAAAGAAAAACCAATTAGCTTTAGAAATTCGTATTTAAATCTTCTTACCTTATTTTTATTAAGTAGTTTTGGTTATTTGTAATAAATCTTGAGTATAACTTCCGTTTGAAATACTGATAAAATAGAGGGAGACTCGCACAAGCTCCCCCTTCCCCACCATGCTGTGCCATGAAGATGATAAAAATTGGGTCAAATAGGGTGACTTTCAGGTGTCTGTAATAGATCTTTTGCATAATTTCCATTTCTAATATTGACAAAATATTAACAACGTTGCACAAGATTTTTCTCCCATACCATGTGCTGTAAAGTTCACAAAAATTTGATTGAATTAGCCAGACAAGCAGGTGCGGGTATTCTCGGGTTTTTAGAGGCTAATCTTAACCTCCCTAAAGCCTTATGGCCACCAGGGCTCCGTGTGTGTGTGTGTGTGTGTGTGTGTGTGTGCACATGTGTGGTAACAGCAAAGCTAATGAATGAAGTGAAGGCATATGCTGGTTGCAAAGACACCGAACAAAAGATCTGACTACTTTACTGCTGGGAATCAGTCAGACGGAGCATATATACAGCAGCCATATGACGGTCACGTGGATGACTGAGCATATAGATCTTCAAGGTTGGTTTGCCTTGAAGATAGATTTGTTTCTTTAAATGCCTTGTCTGGAAGTTAAGGCAATGACCCCCATACGTATTATGTCCCATATCCTTGTAATTTTGTCTTTCTCCAAACACAGATGGATGAGATGCAGAAATTAGTTAACAAAAAAAGACATGCATACTCTTTTTAGTAATGTATTTTTTACTAAAATAAAAATTGTTAATCAAATAACTGCTCAGTAAGGAGTGTTTGATCCTAAGAAAATAGAAGATATGAAGAAATAAAAGATCCAGACACCATCAATCTTTTTTTTCTTTTGATCCCCATCTGGGATAGCAAACTTACTCAAAGCTAGTGCCAGCTCATGTTATTGCCTTTCAATAGCTCTCCAGGTTTTTCACTCCGCGGCCACCCAAAGGACTTGCTGAGTGTTGACGATCTCGTTAGAACCTTCCCCACCTTCTGTTTTGCCCTGTGCTTGCTGTGGCGTGGCAGTCAATGCTTATCCGTCTTGAGTGGGAGCTGAGGCTGCCACCACTGAACTGCAATCCCCAAAGAAGAGGATTGTGCTGACGCTACTAGCATCTCTACAGTCAAGACTTCTTCCTCAACTAGAAGAGATACCTGCTCCTCTCTACCCCTTCTGACTCAACCACTCAAATCAATTCATATCCACTAAGGATTGGACCTAAACTGACTGCCAAGAAGTGTTAAGACCCTCAGATGTCAGTCATACCTTCTGCACTATCTCTAGCTCTTTTGTCTCTACACCTCTTTCTCCCAAACCCCATACCCTGGCTGCTTAAAGGGTCAGCTTTGGAACAAGTTTTGTGTATTCATAAGAACTTGTAAACTGTATAAAGAAGTGACTTTCCGACATGTACTTACCTTGTTTAGAATGAGTCCAGATTTTTCCAATTAACTTGACCCAAAGTTAATCACTACATTCTTGAACTCAGAAAATTCTAGAGTGACAACAGGTGATTTTGCTTTGAAATTCTTTGAAGATTTTTATGAATTATTTTAAAAGTTTTCTCACCAATTCTGTTTTAAGTTGTTGAGAATATATCTTCTCTTAGTCTGTAAACAATAAACTGCAACTTAACATTTATGAATTAAAAGACTTCTTCCAAATGAAGTCTTTTAAAAGTGCTTATAAAATAAGCCCCAATGATACACACTTGATGTAAAATGATCAAACAATGCCCAAATATTAAAGTAAAAATAAGTCACTCTTCACCCTCTCTTCTGATCCCACTCTCTTCCCCACAGAAAAGCAATGTTAACAGGTTGGTAAGTATCCCACAGGCCTTTCCATGCATATGGACAAAAACATATAGCTCTACAAAATAAGCATACTTTTTCTTGTCTTGAACATCTTTCCATGTCACTGTAAATACATTTATCTCATTCTCTTGAACATGCATACAGTACAATAAATGAATTATTTCCTTATCATTACATACTTATTGAAAAAATGTTAATATTATAAAAATGCTGTAAGTACACATTTTTGTCCATCTATGAGGATTTCTATGGGATACATTACACAAAGTTGAAATGGAAATACAGTTTTAACAAATTGTAAATAATACAGTTTTATGATGATTCTAGTATTTCTTGTGGTACAGAGGCTCTTATTAGAATTTTAATATATTATGTTCAGTCACAGAATTTTAAGAGAGATATAGGGGATTTAAGAAGGTGGTTTAGGGAAGATGACACCAGTAATTAAATAAATACAGAAGGAGCTCTCTGGAGAGAAGTTGGGAGTAAGGGCAGTTCAGCCACAGAAGAGAAGCCTGTTTTAAGATGCTGCCCAGTTATTTTCCACTTCTGCAGAAATACCCATTGTAGATTTACCTGCCAGTAATTGAAATCAGCCAGACATTGTTGTTACTCATTTGCTTGTATGCTAGGATGAACTATAAATGGAAGTTATAAAACCTCTGATCTTTGAAGTCTGAAAACTGAACAGGCAGCTGTATTTCTTAAGAGATCCTTGAGTTTATTTTTTTATTTATGTTCTCATTGTTTAATTGGTTAAATAATAGTGCTAATTTTGAACATAAATTGCATTCCTATAAGAGTTTACGGAGGCAAATATAAGACTTGGTATTCCCTTCCAAGATCAGTGATATCTCCCCTCTGAACTCTTGTGGCTCTGGTTTGTCCCACTCACATGACATCTGTCACAAATCACTTTGTTTGGTATTTGTCTTGGCACTGTCTCCTCTCCCTTACAAGATTTTAGACTTCTTGGTGGCTAGGAGAATGTTTTGTTTATCTTCGTGTCCTTCCCAACATTCGGCACAGTTTTTTATGCACAAACGATGCTCCATAAATATTTCTCTGAATAACGAGTGGATAAAAGGCAAGTCTGCCACTGGGCATGAGGTCACTCAGAAAATGTAACACTGCTGTGAGAAATGTAATTTAAGGAATGGTCGGGATGGTGGTGAATCAGAATTGTCTTTCCCACGCAGGAAGGACAATATCATTTTATGAAATCATTTTTAATGTGAAAAGGGAAAGTGCTATAAAAATCACAAAGAAATGTAAAATAAGCTTCTCCAGAAAGACTATTGATTCTGTAAACACAATATGCACAAGTTTTAGGATGTTATGGTCAAAATTCTGTGATTCTGTTATTCTATGCTTTTTAATATGAATTTTTGATGTTTTCCAAAGTATTTATTAAAAGGGATTATTTAGAAAAGATTTTGAGTTATTATTCTCTGAAGAAGGAATGTGGCATGCTTTGAAGCTGAGTTAAGGCCTGAGCACAGGGGATAACACAACGTAGGGGCTGTCTCTCACATTGCTACCAAAACAAAGCGGCAACATTAGGACTAGCAAATACACCGGGAACATGGAGGCAGAAATAGCATTCAATAGACATTCATAGCAACACCTTTTTTTCGTATTAAAGTTTTCTTTTTTCTATTAATTATTGGGCTAATTCAAGAGGACTTTGCTTTGAAAGAGTTTTGACGATATTACAGCATTTTGTAACAACATCATTCAAAGGTCTGAAGACAAAGTGTTCTCTACTGCTTGCCTCCGAAATGCGATGACTTTATAAAAGTCACGGGATAAAGAGACCAGTAAGGCTCCTGGAAATCCCACCATCCTTGCATCAGCCATTTGTAGAGAAAGTGACAAATGTGGCTGGACTGGTAGCCACGGGCACAGTTCCCCTCACGTTCTCCCAGGAGCTGACTATGTAGATATATGTGACAGTCAACTCACATACAATCAAAATATTATTTTGACAGACACCAAGTAAAAAGGAAAAACTCAGTTTTCCGCTTCTGTACCTTTCTTCCCTGTGTGTCTTCCTTACTTTCACACTATTACCACACACACACTGCATACTTCAATTTGGACACTTCTAGTCACCAAACGTGTGGAATTTTTTCTCACAGCAGCAAGCAAGTCTCTGACACCAGCTAGATGTCCTACAGTTTAGCTCAATTCTGACACTATCTATCTGGAGATAGTGTCAGATCCCACAGGTTAAGAGCTCAGTCCTACAACACTGTCCGCCCAGGTTAACAGCTGTGCTCTGACCAACTGGTTATAGATTGGTGGTTCCAAAGACCTCCTCCTTGGGTTCAATTAGTGTGGCTCATAGAATTCGGGGAAACACTTACTTACATTTACCAGTTTATTAAAGGACACGATAAAGGGTACAGACAAACAGTCAGATGAAGAGATACATAGGGTAAGATCTGGGAGGGTCTCTAGCGCAGGAGCTTTTGTCCCTGTAGAGTTATGGTGTGTCACCCTCCTGGTGTGGATGTGTTCACTAACTTGGAAGCTCCTTGAATCCCACACTTTTGGAATTTCACGGCGGCTTTATCACTTGGGCGTGATCAATCATTAACTCCATTTTCAGCCCTTCTCCCTTCTCAAGGGAATGGGGAGTGAGGCTGAAAATTCCAAACTTCTAATCATGGCTTGGTCTTTCCAGTGACCAAACTTCATCCAGGAGCACCCAGGAACCCATCTAGAGTCACTGCATTAGAACAAAAGACACTTCTATCCCCCAGGCAATTACAAGGGTTTCAGGAGTTTTATGCCAGGAACCGGGAGCAGAGACCAAAATATGTACATAATTTTTTATTACCTCACACCAAGGAAAGGATTTATTAAAAGAAATCATCTTGCAATGTTGAAAAGTATAATAATGCAATTTAAAAGTGTTCCAAATAATAAAGACTTCTGTTCTATTAATAACAGGCATAGTTTTATCATAATTTGCTTGTTTGACATAAATTAGTCATAGTCTAGCTCAGTGTTTGATGTCATTCCTTATGCTTTTTGATAAATTAAACAAGGATCTCTTTTTTTTTTTTAATAGCAAAAATTCACGTCTTGGAGCCTCTCTCAGGGATGAGAAGAGGGCATGTGTGTTGACTGTCACATGCATCTACATAGTCAGCTCCTGGGAGAACGTGAAGGGAACTGTGTCTGTAGCCACCAGTCCTGGCACATCTGTCACTTTCTCTACAAATGTTGATGCAGGGATGGTGGGATTTCCAGAAGTCTTGCTTGTCTCCTTATCCTGTGACTTTTATAAAACATGGACCTGAGAGAGATAGGGACCTGAGATTGACCTGATTAGTCTCCAAAATTGATTGGTGAATTGTGAAAAATTTGTTGGGAATTCTTGATACAAATGACAAGGGGAATGGATTAAGTAGCGGGCATTAAATTCTGAGAGGAGCCATATGTATTTTGTTTCTTCATATATCCATAATGTTAATACTTTTGCTTTTGCTATACTGATACGGAGACAGCATATATTAGCAAAATAGAGGTGAAATTCTATTTAAACCACAGCTTTTGTAATATAATTTCTAATGAAAAACACCAATTGGCGTTAGGTAGAGCAGAACTGTTTTTGAAAATAGTGATTGAGTCTCCACTGCAAATTATTTAATCAAATAGATTTCTTAGAGCAGTAAACCAGATACCATATTTCAAAAAGGTTAAGAATAAAGCAATTCCCCAACTAGAATAGATTTGCTTTTGGTTAGTCTTGATAAACACAACGAAAATGCCATGTGATATATAAACAGGGAGTTTGGGGAAGATTTAAAATTAACAATGAAGAATATAAATGACATTAAACAGTCTTGATTCATCTGGTTTTCAGTCAGGACACGGCGAGACGTGAGGCATCCCAAGTGGAGGTGGAAGTGTTTTCCAGGAGTTTCTCTTCTTTAATACAAGCTATCTGACATGCATTTTCGGATGTGGGGGAAGTGAAGTATACAACAATTGCAGTCTTTGTAATCTTTGTTTCTTTCTAATGGAAAAGCCTAGATTCCATCCAATAAAAGCTTTCTTCCTAGCCAAAATTTGGTCAGATTTTGGTGAATAGGATTTTCCCAGAGTGGAACTAGTCGTACTCAAATTACAGAAATTTATTAGAATTTGATCCTGTAAGACATATGAAACTATTTTCCAGTGCAACATTTATTTCCGTCATCTCTTACTTTGCCAACTATGAATCATTTAAATTTTCAAAGCATGAATAGTATTCTTCCTAGAAATAATTGGATGACCACATAGATGGGTCCTGTATTTTTGGAACCATTATGACATGGCTCTGGAAGAAATCGATTTTCTAGAGTCTTATTCTGGGTAACTGGAGGCACAAAACAATGACTTGTGAATGAATTAAACGTATATAGTTGGATATAATTCAAGGGATAACTTTTCAGGATGCTGATTGAAGCAAAACATGAAAGGGATGACTTCTCAAGAAGAATATCAGCTGTAGATCCGGTTCCACAGAGGAGATCCCGGGGAAGCAGAAAGATGCTGGAAATTCTGGGAAGATGCATCAAACTTGTGGAGAAGAGATTCAGGACTAGTGGTGAGAGGTTGCTCTCCACCCAGAACTTTGCCCTACTTTATAATTTAACTTAAACTTTCCCCTGGCTGTGAATATCACAGTGCTTACATATGTAAGTATTTACAAAAGAATAATAGCATTTCACAGTGAAACAGTGGCCTCTGCTAGCCTACTGGTGATGGTTAAATTCACAGAGCCACAGAGATGCAAATTGATTAGAGTAACATTATAAAACTAGCCCTTGGGTACAGAATGTCTCAATGAAGAAAATTACCTTGGTACATTTTTAGGTTTATGCTACATTTTTGAGTTCCTAAGGGTTTCTGTTGACTGGAGATGGGATGAATATTCCTGTCATTTAATTCTTCTGAGTGTGTAGTGAACTATGTTCCAAACAGCAGTGTTTCTGATGACATCTGTCAATGCTGATTGTGGTACTTTTTTTAAGGCCAAAATTTCTATTCATGCTAGCTTTTTACTGATGAAGTTGCCTTCTCACCACCACTTGCTTTCCAATAGAGTATTTTCCCCCAGCACAAAGAAAGTCATCTCTGAATACTTAGCTATAAGCCTAAAGCTGCTGGATAACTCTTTCCACTCTTCTCTTTTCACCATGTCTGGGTTTTGATGAATAATTCTAAAACAAGCATGAGAGATTGTGGCGGACAGAGAATTACTTTTATACAAATCTCTGTGTTATTATTTCATTGGAACTAAATGAGGATGGGGCCAGTCAATGAGTTATTCATGCATGTGGGGAAGAAATGATACTCTACTCCCTGGAGTCCTGCAGAGCTTCACAGATTTTTACCAAATATTTTGTAGATTTCTATTTTTTCTAACTTAAAAATACGGAAGACCTGAATGAAATGGATAGGTCTCCTTCAAGAGTCAAAAAAAAAAATTCAATTTCGTTGCTCAGCATGTAACATTTTTTTCTCTGTGTTTCAAATTATGTTGTGAAAGTAGATCTCCATGTCTTTTTAATACAAAACTTAGTATTGTGCATTGAAAAAACCATACAATAGAAGAGGTCAGCCTTCAGTGGTTATGCTTTCATATTTAAAAAATAACTTTTCCTAATGTCCTATTAATAATGCATTTTTAGTTTATTTCATAAAGAAGGTAATATTTATGATAATATTTGTTCCTTTACTATGAGGAATAAGGAATATATACAAATATAGAGAAATTATGTAGCAACCTGTGTGGCTTCATGTACCTAAATATCTTTTTGCAAAGAATGTTTTCAGGAAAACTCTAAAGGCTAAGTGTGACTTGTTGAAATATTTCTCTGAGGCCAATAGGAATCCTATTGGAAAATAGCTGCATGCCAGGAAAAGAGCCCATAAAAACACTGATTTTCTTTAGAGAAGATTTTCAGTAGTGCATTGATCACTGTATTGTATACACGAAACAAATGAAGAGTTTTTTGCGTCTGATGATAGACAATATTTGACAAAGATGTCTAAATCAGTTTGTGGGGTCTAGAACATTTAATGAATCAGTTGCTGTGTCCATACATATCTAGAATGTGCTTTCAAGTCCACCTTACCATAATCTACCAATAGAAAGCTTGTTAGACAAATACGATTTCTATAATCATAATTTTTTAAATGAAAGTGACTTTCAAAAATTACTAAGAGAAAAGGCAGTTCAGGTGGCAGTTCAAGAAAGTCAAAAGCTAGTGCAGTAGGTTTTATGTAAATAATAGCACTGATAGCTAACATTATTGAGATTTTTCTACGTGGTAGGACTGTGTTAAACACTTCATATATTTTTTACAGTTAATACTAACAAGGACTTGGAGGTAAATACAACTTTATGAAGGATACCTCTTTTTTACAGATGGAGCAATTAAGCAAGAGTGCTACCCAAGAACAAAAAAACAAACAAACAAAAGAGAACAATGGTAAACATTGGGATCGCCTGTCCGATGTTTATTTCTGCCTCCAGTACGCCCAGTGCAGTGATGTTTCCAGATACATGTAATGGATCATTATTGTCTAAATTCAGGGTCAGGAAACGTTCCATAAAGGATCAGATGGTAAATATTTTAGACTTTGTGGGCCAAGAGATGTATCTTGTAATTACTCAACTTCGCTGTCATAGCATGAAAGTATCTATAGATAAAAAAGGATATATGTGGCTGTGTTCCAATAAAACTTTATTTACACAAACAGACGGCAGGCAGCATTTGGCTTGTGGGAGTGTGATGCAGTTTGCTGACGCCTGGTTTAAACCAATCATGGCCATCCTGTTTCTCAATCTTTCAGCTTCTACTGGTGTGATCTTGTGATAAAGCTCAGATAAATGAAAACTAAGGAGACATCTGCTGGGAGGGTGTCGAGACCTATACAACTGGCGCTGCCCATCTCACTTTTCTTCTTTTTTCTGCCTTTAATGCTTTGCTGGAGCAAAAGCTGTTGTTTTGTGACCATGAGGAAACAAAATGGTATGCTAAGAATGGAAGAACAGAAAGGGAGCTCAAGTTTCCCCATGGCAAAGTTTAGCAGCTGGACCATCACCCGCAGCTGCCTGCTCTGGACTTACTCTTGTACAAGAAACATAACTATTACTTGTCTAAAACATTGTTTTTTTAATTTGTTGCAGAAAAAGGGAATTCTGATACATTTCTCTAGAAATGTCAATTTAAACGCATAACCCTAGAGCGTTTAATTGTTCACTGTTGTCATTTTTCTAAGTACAATGGTATTTTTGTATTTAAAAATATAGTGATCTACATTCTGAGCACACCTGAACCTACAATCTCTAATTTTAGAGACCATCAACTTATCCTTTAGTACAAATTACTCTTTTATGGACCTCAACATTTTCTGAAAGTCATTTAAATCTGCTTTCTCATCCTTTGCCTCACTGGTGGTTCTCAAACTTTTGGGAGAATAGAAAATGCTGAGATCCTGTCAAAAACTCAGATCCCTGAGTCCCATGGCAAAAGTTTCTGATATAGCAGGGCTGTACCTAAGACTTCATTTTAAATAATGATTCCCGAAGAATACGAAACAGTTGGCCTTGAGAAACACTGCTCTAGAGTCTAGACTAATTGGACTGGTAACCAGGGCCAGGGTGGTGTTAATTTTTATAAATAGATGTATTGTCAAAAATCATAATTCTAAGAGCTCTCTCATTTTCTGCCAACAACCAAACATCTATCTTACAGTAATAGCTTTTAAGTGGAATTTCTGCTTTGTTGACTGGCAATTTAAGACAGATGCTTGATTCTTCTTTGCTTTTGGCTGAATAGTGTTGAGTGATGTCCCGTAGATTTAGTCATGAGCTGATCATGAATGCCTAGGTTGCCAGCACGTGGGCATGTTTTTCTGGCTTTGGTCAGTAGGGCTGCATGGACAGTACCTGGTACCTTGAGCATGGTAGGTGCACAATAACTACGTTGAATAGATTGTAACTTTTTATGGTAGAAATGGCTGAGATACAGGTTTCAGCAGCGTTTGATCCTAAATTTTTTATGGTCATGAGCAGTAAATCATTCAGCATGAATAGCACTGTCTGAGGTCCAGGCTTCTACTGTGGTGCTTAAGACCCTACACGCTGGAGCCAGAGGGTCTAGGTTTAAATTTTGGCTCTATCCCCGAGTAACCTTCAGATAGTTACTTAACCTCTCTGCACCTCAGTTTTTCCGTCTACAAAATAAGAATGCTTCTCATTTCCCCAATTCATGGGCTTGTTGTGAGGTTTAAATGAATTAATAGATTTAAAGTACTTAGAACAGTGCATAATATACCCTTACGAATGTTAGCAAATATTACACATGCATGAACACAGACATTACATCCAGGTAGCTCGGAGGCCAAACTTTGGTAAATACCATGTTTATCAAAAATTTGAGTTTGAACACTGTAGATGGGTAATGTATTGTCTCACTTGCTGAAGTCCCTACCACTCTTTTTTTCTTGTCTCTGTACCTTTCACACATTTATGTTAACTGCCTGGCCACAGATGACTGAAATTTGTGAACTGTGTTCACAATTTATTGTCATAACGTAATTAATTTTCAAAATATAATGGGAAGGTTGATTGACCTTCATGCACAAAGAGAGTTAATGAGAGTCAGGAATAAGTTAAAATATCCAAGATTCAGGGTACAAGTAGCCCAGCAAACTGGGTATTGAAATGACAGGTTTTAAGTCTTTAGTGGCGTGTTCCTACACAGATTAGTCAGCTGAGTCCCGTCTGAATTTAGGGAGAGGAAGCAGGGCCCCGGAGACAGCTCTGGAGTCTTTTACATTATGGCTCCAGTATAACTTTTCAGCCTCTCTCCCCTGCACACAGCAATTAGTTCAGTTAAACTGTGCAACTTGCTGTTTCTGCTACTAGCATTTTTGCTCAAGAACATTCTTCTTACAGTGCTCCATGCCGTCTCCCCCAGTGACCCTGTCAGAAGAACTCTTCCTTGTCCCCTAAAATCTACAGCCTGGATCGGTACATTTTAAATGTTCCTTATTGTTTCTTTTTATGAGACTGCACAGTACAGTAGAAAGACAATGGGCTTTCGAGACAGAGAGAACAAAGTTAGAGTTATTTCTCCTATGCTTGCAGGATGACCTGTGAGACTTAGTTTCCACCTCTATAATGGATGTGGTATTACCCCTGTTGAGAGTTGCAGTAACCACTGGAGATAATCTGTGGTTCTAAAGGAGCCTCTGCTCCCAGGTGACCCTGGTTTTGCTATTGCTTCTCAGTCGCGGGTTAGGTTGATGATCAGGGCTCTGCAAAGGCACGACCCAGCCATTGGGTTCATGAAATGGGACACAGGAGCCTTCTACCTATGAGCAATTCCAGAGCTTGCTTTCTTCTCACACCACAGTGTCGGTTCAAGGTAGGAGACCAACAGACAGCATGATGATCTGGGGTTCTCACAAAACACTATTTGGAGGGCTGCACTAAACAAACGCTTTAGAGGTGACTTCTGATGGATTCCCCTGCGGTCTTCTTCCACGGAGATGTCCTGACCTGAATTACAAATGGCTTTTAACACCTTCCTGCTCTATTGCCTCTTTTTCCGTATTGGGTAACCCCTGACTGAAGCCATCAGTAGGGAAGAGGAGAGGTGAGAAGGTTAAGATAGGCTGGCTGCTGGGGGTTTGGCCTTCAAGTTCCCTCTCACTCTCAGGTAAGTGCTGTACTTCACAACTGTCTGAGCCTTACGTGTACATCATAAAGGATGGTGCTCAGCGCGGGATAGGTGCAACAGCTGCCACCAGCTAGCCCGTCCTTCTTATCTTTTAGTGAGAGTTACCATGAGACATTTCTTTATTCCCTACATTTAGCACAGTGCCTTGAGTGTGGCAGGGGCTTACCATGTTTGTTAACTAAATAAATAAAAATCTTCTAAGGGATTGGGAATAAGATAAGGCACTGGGCATGTGGAATGCAACTGGGGAGAAGAAAACATCAGAAAGGAAAACGACTGGATGGAAAGACAAATTTCGCTGATTTACAGTTTTGATGCAGAATGTACCTTGACCTTATGTGTTTGGACCCAAAGAAACTGAGAACAAAGGTATTTCATGTTCTGCGATGATTGTTAGTGTGACCATCAGTGACACCCCTTATTCAGTTTATTTAAGCACCGATGAGAAGTATTTATGGAATTTCTGCCATTTGTCAGGCCCTGTGCTAGGTTCTAGAGGTATAACATGAGCAAAAACAGAGAAGATACTTACCTTCGTAGAGCCTCCAATTTCCTGGGAGAGTTAGATATTAATTAAATAATCATACGCATAAATATAAAATTATTGTCCATTTAAGTGCTAGAAGGAATTGCATATTATGTTATAAGAGAGGAAAATAAGAAGACCTGACATTGTGTTGAATCAAGAATGGCTTTCCTACAGAAATGATATTTGGAATGAAGTGTAAAGAATGACTACGTGTTAAGTTAACAAAGGGAGAGGATGGAGTAATCAAAGAAGCACACATTCAGTTGAGGGAACATCATCTGCCAAAGACTTTCTGAGGGAGCCTGCACAATGAGAAACGTGAAGCAAACTGCACGGGCTGGGACCACTGAGAGGAAGTGAGAGATGAGGGACGCTGACTGTGGGCTCCCCAGGACCTTCCAGACCTGGATTTTATTTTGAGACCAATGGGAAACTATCAAGGTATTTTAAGCATGGTGTGACATGATAAGAATAGCATTTAAAAAATTTCTCTAGCTGTAGCAGACAACAGATTGGAAGAGGCCGAGAGTGCATGGGCTAGATCAGTGAGGTCATTTATTGTAGTTCAGGTGAGAGGTGAAGGCACATTGGTGGGGGAGGAAGTGAATGAATTTAGGGAATCTCAAGATGTAAGATTGAGAGGAATTGATGACGGATACGACGTGGATGGGAGAGGGTGAAGTGTCACAGGTAACTTGTGCAACTGGATAGATGATGATGCTATGCACCAAGAAGGCAACTGGGAAAGAATCAAGTTTGGAAAAGATCATGAATAAATCTGGAAGGCCGTTGGTTTTATTGGAAAGCTATGTTGTGTTGGCTTCCAAAATTCATTTCTTATTATATGTGTTGTTTTTTTCCTAAAGATGACTTAACCATTTCTCCAAAGTCCCCAAAAAGCCATGCTCAAATCTATTGTGTGGTACCTTTAAGTAATGTTCCATTTCTACACTTTAAGTCAGAGTAACATACTTTAAAAATGAAAGGGAGTAGGTATTAACATACACTGCACGCAATGTGGATACCAGGTATGTTCTTGACCATCAAGAACAAATACCGAGCCAGCCCTGACGGCCTAAGGGTTAAAGTTTGGTGATCTCACCACTTCGGTAGCCCAGGTTTGTTTCCTCGTAGCAGAACCACACCATCCCTCTGTCAGCTGGCGGGCTGTGGCAGCGGCTCACATAGAAGAACGAGAGGGACTTACAACTAGGATACACAGCCATGTTAGCTCAGAGTGAATCTTTCCCTGAAAAGAAAAAAAGAACAAACGCCACAGTTGTAGTAAAGTGTATGTTCCATTTTAAGAAGCAGGATGGAATAATAGAAAAGAATATTACTTTGGCGAAACGGATCCAGATGAAAATTCCTGCGCTACTTCTTTCTAGCTGCATGGTCTTTAGCAAAAGCTTTAACTCTCAGAACCTAACCTCTTTTATCTGGTAAATGGGGTGGGGCGAGGGTAATCATCCTTGCCATTCATTGTGAGGGTAAAGATTAAGTAAAGTAAAATTTTGTATAAAATATTTCTGTCTGGCACATAGTAGATGCTTAATAAATGTTAGATATTTTTTTCCCTTTTTCCTTGTAGCCTGCCTTTTCCAAGTGGCATTATACTGTAAAAGTTGAAAGACCAGTATAATGTTTGTAATTATACTTTTATTTACCTCAAAACATTTCAATGAGTTTGTGTTGCTTAAGTTTTTTAAATTACTTTCCTACTGGTTAGATAGTATTTTTTCAGGTTTTATCAATTATAGACAATATTGCATTAGGGCATGTATTTTGAGTTATTTCTTAGGATTAAAGATCCAATATTATGTTTACATTAGGTCAAAATTATGGTGAATTGAATGTTATTTGCATGCAAGTTTCTTATATCGGTCTATAGACTTACAATTATATGAATGTATAACATGCTTCATGGGGCTGTGTGTAAGTTGGGAACAAGAATATCACAGTGAAGAAGAGCAGGGATTCTGGAGTCAGTCTAAATGGGTAGAAAGTCTCAATTCCTCCCTTCATGTTGCTATGATAGCATCATCTATATATGCTCCATGTATGACTTTGGGCAGTTACCCAACCTCTGCAAGTGTCCACTTTCTTATCTCTAAAAATGAGGATAATAATAGCACCTTATTTTAGGATTTCTATGATAAATAAATCACAATAAATATAGTGTCTAATATATAGTAAACATTGTAAATGTTAGCCTTCCATTGCTATTTACTACAACAAGTAGTATATAGGTTAAGCTGCTATAACAAAGAGACTGGCTTCGTATGATAGAAATACCTGACTTAACGTGATAGAAGTTTATTTCCCTCTTGTATAACAGTCTAGAGATAGAAAGATGCTAAGAACAGTTTGGTGGCTTTGCTCTATGAAACCATCGGGGGACCCAGATTCCTTCTACATCATTGATCTGCTATTCCATAACGTGTTACCCTTATCTGCATGGTCAGAGTTGGCCAGTACCGTACACCAGGATCCTGGGAGGGGAATTGAAGAGTAGAGAAAGAGTGGAGGACTGTCAGTTTCCTTTTTAAGAATGGGACTCAGAAGTTGGGTACAACACTTATGTTGATATCCCTCAATGTACCTTACTTGCTAAACCTAGTATGCCACCAATTACAAGACAAATCATTATTTTATAGGTTTAGGTCAATTAAACAATGACTCAAAGATTTATTTCTCCTTACATTTTTTATTTTGAACTTATGTAAAGAGCTCTTTTAGATCTATTTACTCATAGTTTTTAAAATGTGCACTCATAAACAGAAAAATAAAAGCATGAAAAATTGATTAAAATATCCTTAAAACTTCTTCACATTTGAGTATAGACTATTGAGTGGCTTTTTAGTTCAGAATTGTTGATGTCCATGTGAATTTGCACAATATTGTTCTTTATGCCACCACGATCATTTGTCGTATGTCCTTTCTTAAGAGTGCTCCACTATCGTTTACAGGAATAACTTCAAACCACTGATCCTCATTCTCCGATGTGAACACTTTCTTATTTGATGAAACTCATGAATTAAATTTTCCTCAATGGAATGCCTCAATGGGCTAGAATGGATTTTCTCTACTAAGGCCTTCAAACATACTTTCAAGAATTTGAATTTTCTGTTTTTTAACAGTATCTCAGGTTGAACTCGTAGCTGTCCAGTTACTCTCAAGTTTTTCAGAGTTTGAGCCAGTCTACTTTAGAGTAAAATTTAGATTTCCAATTCATTTCAAGCTTTGCTGTCTCCCACCAGAATAGCTCTTGGCTTGAGGAAGATGCACTGGTAAGGGAGACAGAGCCCATTCTTCTACTCTGCTTCCCTTTCTCCCCCTGTGTGCAGTGGTGGGAGGTGGGAAAGAGAAAAAGAAGTAAAGAGCTCTGCACTTAACCATCCTCTCTTGGTTTTGGATGCCTTCTGGATGGTTATGGGTGGGTTCACTTGGATGCCAGGCAGAAGATCCCCTACTGTACAGTTTCCAAATTTGAATGATTTCTATGGTGTGACAGCTTCTTCCACAATCCTCTTCATCTTGTTCTCAAGGCAGTACACCCAAAGCTTTTAGCTCCTGAGCTTTCCTCATTGAGAAGATGCCATCTCCAGAAGGAATGGGAAAGTGGTCCAAACTCAGCTGACTTCTATGGCCCACTTGACAGGCGCAGCTCACACAGCCTGGCCATGTCCAACAGCGGGAGTACAAGCTGCTGTGCCGCCACTCTCCAATTATCTTTCCCTTTACTTAAATACATACCAGGGGCAGCCACGCTATTCGCTTTATAAACAAAGATTCAAATGGGAAATGAGACGTTAGATTCCTCTGAGAGTCTTTAAGAGGTTTTCTGAGAATCCTTCTTATCCGGCTCTAGGTGAGAGGAGGGAACATGCACGCTTGTAGTGATCCTCCTTGACTCCTCTCATTTCATTATTATTACTGTCTTGATTTTTGCTATGGTGTGTGATGGTATGGGTAGCCGAGCAGTCCTACCTTCTCTTGGTAATTTCCATGAGGATGTACTTGGTGGTACTTTTTAGTTTGTGAAGCTACTCAGCTTCCATTGTTCTTTTAGCGCTAGAACTTTAGTGACAACTCTATGAAAACAGGAAAGGTTCCCATCCAATAGTGTGTAAATAGATATTGGGTTCCTTCTGGGGTAACAGAATGTAGGTAGAGAAGTTTTTGTGATTCTTTTTATTAAAATAACCAAATCAGTTACTGAAATACAGAAATAACTGTTCTAGTTCATATAAAACTTAGCCTGTAGAAGTGATTTGTTGCTATGATAGCATCATCTATATATGTTCCAAATACGTAAAAACTAGTCATTAGCCTTTTAAGTCACATTTATTAAGATATAATTTATGTATCGTAAAATTCTCCCTTTTTGGTGTTTCAATGATTTTTAACACACACATACAAATATATCTCTATTTCTATTTATCTGTATCTGTATTTGTGGAACGACCACCACAGTTGAGTTACAAAACATTTACACAATCCAAAGACATTCCGTTATGCTCCTCTATACTTAATCTCCTTGCTTAACCTCCAGCCCCTGACAACTACGCATCTGATTTCTGTCCCTATAATTTCTCTTTTGTCAGAATGCCATGTAAATGGAGTCATACGGTATATAGCCTGTTTGTTTCTGGCTTATTTTACTTACAATAATGATTCTGAGATTATTCCATGTGATTATTCCATACGTATGTGGTTTATTCCTTTTTACCACTGAATAGTATTGTGTTGTATGGATAGTTCACAGTCCATTTGACATTCACCAGTTGGTGGATATTTGACATGGTTCCAATTTTTAGATATTATGAATCAAGTTGCTATAAAACTTACATATAGGTTTTTCTGTGGATATATACTTTTGGTTTTTTTGGAAATAAATAATTCCACTTAGGAGTGAGATTACTGTTTTTTTTTTTTTTTTTGAATTTTATGTTTATTTGTTTTATTTATTTATTATTTTGAAGAAGATTAGCCCTGAGCTAACATCCGCTGCCAATCTTTCTCTTTCTGCTTAGGAAGACTGGCCCTGAGCTAACATCTGTGCCTATTTTCCTCTATTTCATATGTGGGACTCACGCCACAGCATGATTTGCTGAGTGGTGCTAGGTCCACACCTGAGATCCAAACTGGCGAACCCTGGGCTGCCAAAGCGGAGCTCATGAACTTAACTGCTATCCCACTGGGTGGCCCCTATATTTAACTTTCTAAGAAACTGCCACACTGTTTTCCAAAGAGGCTGTACCATTTTACATCCCCACCAGCAAGTTATTAAAGTTGCAGCTGCTCCTCATCCTCATGAGTACTTGGCATTGTCAGGTTGTCAGATTTTGTTTGTTTGTTTGTTTTTCAGGTTTTAGTCACTCTAGTAGGTGGGTAGTGGTGTCTCATTGTAGTTTTAATTGGCTTTCCCCTAACAACCAATAATGTTGGGCATCTTTTCTATGTAGTTATTATCCACTTGTATATCTTGTTTGGTGAAGTGCTTTTTGTCTATTTTGGGGGGGCGAGGGGCGGGGGAGGGAAAGAAGTTGTTTGCTTTCTTATTATTAATCTTGGGATTTTTTTTACATCTTCTAGATATGAAGTCTTTATCAAATACACGTTTTGCAAGTATTTTCTTCTAGTCCGTTACTTATCTTTTCCCTTTTTAAGAGTCTTTCAAAAAACAGAAGTTTTAAATTTTAACTTAATTTTAATGAAGTCCAGTTTGTATATATTTTATGCTTCATGCTTTTTGCATCCTATCTGAGAAATATTTCCTTGATCTAATGACTCAATGATTTTTCTCTTATACTTTTATTTAGAGCTTTTTAAAAATTGTTTTAGGTTTTATATATAAGTCTACTATCCACACATTTACCATGAACACACAAAGTTGTGCCACACCCTCCCTGATTTGTGACTTATTGGATAGTGTCCATATTATTATTTCTTTAAGAAATGATTAGCAAAGAGAGGAGTAATGGAGTCAGGACATAAAATTTTAAGTAGAAGAAGAGCATTAGAACCAGGAAATCCACAAAATGGTGCCACTCTTCTCAAAGACAGTTTTAGAGACCTAGATAGTGAAAACAATATGGCAGTTCTCATTTTACCTTGTGGTACAACTGATACTCATTCAAGTCTAACTCACTGGTTATGTAGGGACTTGATTCTTTGGGACTGATTTGTGTGATGCTGATGGGGGACCTGTGATCGAATGATCTTATACAATTAGTCCACTGAAGCATTAAGGCTTGCCATCCATTCTCTTGTAGGAATCAAGGAATCCTGCAAGAACAGAACACAAGACCCAGCGAGTTGAAATGTTGTGGGTAGATGATGTGCCCAGAATTTAGCTCAGGGTTTCCTTCTTCAGATATATATTATTTAACATTGTATTATAAAAGTTCTCTTTCAACGTCTTAAAAACAAATCAAAACAACAACAAAAAGCTCTGTGTTGGCACGTTCCTCAGTAATGTGGCAAAGAAAATAAAACAAAAGAGTCAATTTTTCATTTGTTGAGTGTTCTGTTACCTTGTAACTAAAATAAGGTTTAGCAATTAATTTTAGATTTTTAACTTTTTATTTCCATAAGCATTGAACAAAGACCATGGGGATTCTATTGCAGCATGAGAGATTTAACTTAAAGAGAAGAAGGGCAGGGCGAAAGAGGATATGTCTTTAATCGATCACTTACTTCAGCCCAACACTGTGCTAAGTTCTTTTTATATCTTACCTCATACAGGTCAGTGAGGGTTGCCTTTGAAAATAATACTAAAAATGCTGATTAGTTCACCCTCTTATTTAGAAATCATTTACTGAGCACCAAATTTGTATACAAAACATATACAGGAAGACAAAGAGGAAGTAAAATGGTTTATAAATAAACACATTTTCTCTGGTTATGGGAGAAATTTACTCCTCCCAAATCATCTTTGAAAGAGAGTGAGTAAATGATTAGATTATATCTCAAGTCACTTGTAATTCTGTAATCCTGTGTAAGTCTTGTTCCACCACAAATAGAGGAATCAGTAAATAACCACAATAAAGCGCTTTTAAGTGTGTGGTCATTCTTGTAAAAGGAACACTTTGCAACACTCTGTCCTCAGAAGTGATCTCACCTAGGCCTTTCGTCCAGCACTTATGCAACATTTGTTGATTTATTTCTTTGTGTCTAAAATATTGTTGGCTAGGACTGTAGGATTTAACAAGACACAATTACTGCTCTCAAGGAGTCTAAAGAAAAGTAGAAAATCAAATGTCATGTACAATACAATTTGATAACTCTTAAATTAGAGCCTTGTAAACAGGAAGAAAAAGACCCTAATTGCACCTGAGGAGTCAGGGAAGGTCTTCCTTCAAGGAGGAGGAGAGAAAGCCAAATTGAGGAATTCGCTAGGTGAATTACCAGGTGAATGTGTGGGAGCATGGCCAAGAGAGAGCAAACAACGGATGCAAATACCAGAAAATGCTGATTTGTTCCAGGAACTCTCAGTCAGCCAGCAAGGCTAGGGTCTGAAGGATTACCTGGAAATAAGACTGGAAGAGAAAGATGGGAGACTGATAATGAAGGGCTTGGCCTTTACTATTCTTTTGGCCAGAGCTTCTTAAACTTCAGCATGTACACAATTCACTTTGGAGATCTTAATAAAATGCAGATTCTGATTCAGTGATTCTGGGGTAGAGCCTGAAATTCAGCCTCTCTGATAAACTCTCAGCCACCCTGCTGGGCCCCAAACCTCAATCTGAGTAGCAGAGAGATGGAGTATGTGGTAAGGACTCTGAAACAGAGTAGAAGCTCAATTAGATTTGTACTTTAGAAAGACAGCTCTGGACACTGGGGGCAATGGCATTGGAGGGTTGTCACTGAGATGCTTTATTTCAAACGGAAACATTAATTAATATCTGTATGAACAAATTTAGGAGCAATATGGAGGACAACTGAAAACAAGTTTCATCAAAGATAAACTACTTCAAAAAAGGTTTTCTGATCACTGATTATATCATGATTTAAACAATTAGAAGGTTATTTCTAACGTTTTTCCCATCTTAAATGACGTAGTTAAACATAGAGCGACGCAAAATTCATCTCTGTCTTACCCTACTCTCCCTTTCTCTTTTCCTTTCACTTTTATTTTTAATAGCTGGCCCTAAGCAACATTGAAATAAAGGTATGAGTATTTATTGAAAAAAGTAAACTAGCTTCTGGTCTCAAGAATCACACATAAATAGAAGATAAAAACAACAAACAAACACATAGAGACAGAGATTGGATTGGTGGTTACCAGCAGGGAAAAGGGTAAGGAGGAGAGCAAAAGGGGTGATTAAACACATGTGTATGGTGACGGATTGTAATTAGTCTTTGCTTGGTGTACATAGCGTAATCTACACAGAAATCGAAATATAATGATGTACACCTGAAATTTATATAATGTTATAAGCCATTATTACCACAATGAAAAAAAGAATCACACAATCAGAAGGAGAGACTATTTTTATAAGCTTATAACAAGAAATGTAAAATTACGAGTACTACAATAATATCAACCCCATAGAATTTGTCACATTTTAGAAATGAGCATTCTCAAGACAGCTGATCAACTCTGAAAAATGAAATGCTTACAAATTACAAGAACATTACCTGGAAAAGGCGAAATGTAAAACTCCTTGGAAGAATGTATATGATGAGTTCGACAGTTTTGGTTGTTCATTCACATTTTTTTATCTCTGTGGTAATCATCTCTCTGAAAAGGAAGAAAAACTTCTCAAGACATCAGCTAGCTCAGTGGTTCTGAACAGCCAGCCAAATGTTAGAATCGTCTGGGGAACTTTCAAAAAACACCCATGGCCAAAGCTCTAGCCCTAAAAATTCTGATCTAATTGGTTGGGATGGAGTCACAGCACTGATAATTTGAAAATTCTTTTCGTTGAATTATGACGTATGCACGTAGAAGAGTGCACATAAGTATACAGTTTGATAAATTTTCTTGAACTGAAAACACCCCTTCCAACAGCCAAATCAAAAATGGAATATTACCAGTCCTCATTGTAGCAGCCAGGATTAAGAACCACTGATCTGGCTGATGACCATACAAAGCTGTGAGACTTCAGAGAAAGGAGATAGTTTTTCAGGATGGGGTGGAAAGATGAAGAGAAAATTTTTGCTCATGCCATGGAGGATGCAACATCTAAGATTGGGCTTGAAAGATGGCAGAATTTGGAGATGTGGATTTTGGGGAAGTTTATAAATAATTAGACTTACGTGAGTGAAGGAAGATTGGCAAGAAATGAATGTGATGTTTGGGCAACAAGGAATGGTTCAATATGGCTGCCCAGGAGAATGTGTGCAAGTGAAGCAGAGCAAAAATAGGGTAGAAAGTCGAGTACTTGTAAATAGGGCCCAAGTTAGTACCTCAAAGAACATCACACACGACATAGCACTAAACTGTTTCATTTATAGAACAAAGCTGTACTTCATGCTAGCATATTTATGATTTTAAGTATTTGTATTTGTAAGTCTGTATTTAACAATACAGAAAAAATATAATTAACACAAAATATATGTATGGTCTGACACATACACTTGATGGTGTTTTATATGGTTTTAAACTTTTCATTCGTTTACTCATTCTGAATAATTTACATCAATAAAATTTCCAAAAAATTTAAAAGCTATTAATTTTAACTGCTTTTAATTTGAAAAGGTCCTCCAATCCTCACACTATGTGCAATATTTTTACATCTTCCAGTAGGATAAGAAGGAAGTGAAAATCATTACGGCAAGCAAAGTAATCTGTTATTTCAGGTGTATATGTACTCTGAATATGAAATTCATCATAATATAAATAATTAGCCCTGTCATTTAAAAATGATAATTATCTCATTTACATGTCTATGACTTCTAAAATGCATCGTACTACTTCAATAAATTACATTCTGGATCATATCAGTATTTCTTCAAGAGAATGAAGTTAAATCTTTATAGTAACCAGCAGCTTAATTTTCATTAGGCCAGCTATTTGATAATTAGTCATGCACCATAAATCAAATCCCCGAGTCTTCTTCTGGTTTCTTAATTGAAAATTATTGTTTCTTGGCTCTCTGGTTGAAAATGCAGCAAGTGTGAGTGTGATCGATGTGGAATCCGGCACAAACAGT
The DNA here is from genome assembly GCF_041296265.1 of Equus caballus. Classification (NCBI taxonomy): domain Eukaryota; kingdom Metazoa; phylum Chordata; class Mammalia; order Perissodactyla; family Equidae; genus Equus; species Equus caballus. The sequence goes on from NC_091699.1 coordinate 92,102,865, forward strand.
TTGAGACAGTCAGAACTTGATAGATCATTGCCCCGAAGGGGCTTGTAATGGGGGGTAGGCAGAAATCTCCAAATTATAGATTTACTTTTAAAATTGCAAGTGCAAAGACAGCTCTGGTATACCAAACCCATCTTGACATTTGGCCACCTCTCTTTTTTGCCTTTTCTTTCTTCTTTTTAAAAATATCAGTTAGAATCTACCCATTTGGACCAGTGACTAGAGGGAGAATATAAAATTATTGGAAAATCCAACTTTTTGTTTTGGATAAAAACATGAAAATACTCCTCATTAATGTGATGAACAAATATTGAATTTGTTGGTATTGTAAAGTAATTTGACAACATTGACTAAAAACACTCTACTCATCTGACGGCTAATCTGAGAGAACAGATGGCTGGCCAAGTATTGCCCCCGGTCATAAAATCATTTCAAATATGATACTGTTGAGGCTAAATAAAAGACTTTGCAAGTAATAAGGAAAATATTGCTTCATTGAATGGCTGCAGCTCGTTGCCATTTTTCTTCTGACAATCTAGAAGGATTTGCAGGGAACTTTGGTCATGTTTGGAGTTCTTTAGTTAAGAACAGCCACAGGGTTTTCCAGCATTCATTTCTTGTTTCCTAGTGGCCTGGCAGCCAGGACCTGATGAGGCCCACAGCAGGGAGCACTGTGAAATGCACCATAAATTTCAATGTGTGAAGTCAAAAGAGCTAAAAGAAAAAATTCTGGGCACAAGAACCAGAGGTGGAGTTTGAAAATTACCTGGGCAAATGCACCCTGAAATAAATATAGCATTTTACCAGTTCCACGTATAAAGTGGAGTGGGTAGTGAAGGGTGGGTGCCTTGCCAATAGCTCATGAAAACTAACGCTGATATTATTTAATCCAGAATAATCCCACTGTTGTTATATGTTTTAGTTACATAAAACTTTCTAGATTGAACATTGAAATAATTTTGGTTGGTTTTATGAAAGGAATTTAAATAAAGCTTTTTGATAAATTGTGATTCAGACTAAAATAAGAATTAGCTAGAAAGCCTGTGGAGATATGATACCTAGTCATTAAGTATCATATTACATCTTAGAATTTAAGGAATCTCTCCGCCCTTCAAAGAAAATCCAAAAATAATTACATATATATATTTTACTATCTTTAAGACTTTGAACAAGTTGTTAAACCTCTTTAGATATAAGCTATCTCATCTATAAAATAATGGAGTTGTGGTAATTGAACTCCAATATTCTTTCCTATTCTAATATTCTGTGATTTTGTGGAAAATTCCTGTATGAAGCTAGATTCCTTATTCTTGATCATAATTAATTTTGGCCTGGGGGATAATTAAAATCCATACTCACTTGCATAGGGCATGTGTATTTGTGTGTGTTAGTGTGTATGTAGATAGCTTCACAAATTAGCTGTACGTAGGCCTGGTTATATCAGTAGATGTGTTTTGTTTGACCAACACAGTGTTTTAAAAAATCTTGATAGTTGCCAACATGTCAAAATCCAGAAACGTCACATAGAAATCTGATTTCTGACTTCTTCTAAAAAACAGAAAATAAAGAAATACATCCTTCTGCAAAAATAGAGTCATCTGGAACTGAATAGCAGTTTCTTTCTCCCATTTATTGCAGTTTCCTCAGTCTTAGAGTTCTTGTCGATGCGGAAGCTGGATGTCAGTTACCATTTATCAGTGTGCTTGGTCTGTTACACACCTTGTGCTACATATTCTCTTCACTCATTTACGTTATATATTGTGGTGACCATACTCAGGCCGTGTGAAATGAAGACTCCAGTAGGCCTGGTGATAATCCAGAATATATTATGTAAAAAAGTAAGTTAGGTACATTAATTTTTTTTTTCTCTGGCAATAAGTTAAGTCCCTGAGTGCTGACATGCTTCTTTTTCATTCCTTATTCCAGCCACTTCAAAAAAAAAAAAAAAAAAAAAAAAAGGGCGAGCCTAAGATTCTAGGATTCTGTGGTCTGTCTGGTTTCTCACTCTAAGTGCTGCCAGGCTTGTTGAAATTTGGACAAAACTTTGAGGATCCAGGAAAGCAATGGGAGCTATGTCTACTGAATTTGTATCCTTGATCTGATGATTTTCCTTTGCATTTCTTGTTTGTTGAATCAGCAGTAAATTGAAATTAAAACAACTTCAATGGAGTTTGAGTTATGGTTTATGCCAATCTTTGAACCTGGACCAGCCATTGCGGCCTGGTCCAACTCACCTAGTTGGCTGGTGTTCTAGATACTATCTGGAGTACTTCTGTTGCTGTGCTAGAGATGCTGATAATTTTCTCCAGATTTCCATGCTTCTTTCTTAAAGAACCTCTCCAACTCTAGCAGTCTGAGAAGAGACTTCTAACATATTAACTCCCTCCGTTGTGGGCATTGACCACAAGAGCTGACCTGACCAGGTCAATCAGTTTCATTCTCCCAGGAAATAGGATTGAGTCATGGTGGCTGAGTCATTTAGTTGTGGGGAATCAAACCAGATGATCCTGTAGATCTAAGGCTGATCCTGCCATTCCGAGAAGGTGTTGATTTGGCTGTGAGAAAGCAGAGGCGCAGAGAAACACTGAGATAAGTCACAATATGGCTGAGTAAAGCTCAGATATCTTTCCAGCGACTGTGTTCTTAGAGATTTTTTGTGATCCACTTTCATTTGACTTGCAACTAAATGTTCCCTGACTAGATACACACACTCAGAATTTCCTAGATAAATTTCTGTAAATCAGATCAGAAGGTTTGTTTTTCTAAAGGCTCTTCCTAGATATTTCTCAACTGTCCTTTGGAAATGTTGAACTGATTTATGCTCCTACAGGAGGGTATAGGACAGCAGCTATTTTCCTGTCCTGAAAACGTGCTTCTGGGGATGTAAAGATGGAGTTATTGCCATTATTAGTTATGGCATCGTACACTGAATATTCCCAGTGATAAATACTTCAATATCTTCACAGATAGTGAAGATTTCTTTACTCCAAAATTTTTCCGGAGGTTAAAATTATATGAATACTCTTATAACGTCTGGGGCCCTCTTGGATATTAAATAAAAAATAATACATGTACATTCAGTTAAACATAGCAAACTAATCACATATATTAAACACTATTCTCTCCTCAACTGCAATGACAGGCATATAAAACTTATAAACTCATAAGGCTAAGAATGAAGGAGAAAAAATAACAGAGAGGATGTCAGCAGATGTTTAGAAGGTGGAAAGCAGGTGGACAGGTAACAATTGACTCAGGAAAGTGGAAAGAGTAGGAGCTTAAATGACCACAGAAGGTGATAACAATGAGAAGTGTAACAACCTGCCTGCCATACAGGACCTCAGAAAACCTCAGAATTTGGAGGCTCCACACGCCGCAAAGAAGAGAATGAGACTTGGGAACGCATTAAAGGTGTTAGGGCTTCCCATAACTAAAAAAAGGTGGTTTCACTAATCGTTAAACTCTACCCACTCAAACTGAGTTTCTAATCTTCTTGGTGACTCACTCTTAAATATGAATGAAGAGCTAAGAATGTTTGAGAGAAGCCTTCATTAATGTAATACAGAGGTCAAAACAAACAAATAAAAAGTGAACTATAAAGAAATAGTGGGGCCAGCCCAGTGGCGCAGTGGTTAAGTTCGAATGTTCTGCTTCGGTGGCCCAGGGTTCGCTAGTTCAGATTCCGGGTGCAGACCTACCCACCTCTTGGCAAGCCATGCTGTGGCAGGTACACATAAAGTAGAGGAAGATGGACATGGATGTTACCTCAGGGCCAGGCTTCCTCAGCAGGAAAAAGAGGAGGACTGGTGGCAGATGTTAGCTCAGGGCGAGTCTTCCTCAAAAAAAAAAAAAAAAAGAAATAGAGACAATTCAGGGAACAGAAGAAAACAAAAACTAATTGATGACATGAGCAAGACAAAAGAAGCTATTGCTTGCATAAAACAAGAACAGATGTTACTAAAAAAAATAAATGAATAACAATCTGGGAATGAAAAGGATCTTGGGAATTAAAACCAAAATTAAAAATATAAATAGGAAAGGGACTGGCCTTGTGGCCGAGTGGTTAAAGTTCTGTGCACTCTGCTCTGGCAGCCCAGGTTTGCAGGTTTGGATCCTAGCACAGATCCTACTCCATTCATCAGCCGTGCTGTGGAGGCATCCCACATACAAAGTAGAGGAAGATTGGTACAGATATTAGCTCAAGACTAATCTTCCTCAAGCAAAAAAAGAGGAGGATTGGCAATGGATGTTAGCTCAGAGTGAATCTTTCCTACAAAAAAAAAAAATCTATATGCAGCCAAACTCTCTGTTCACATAAAAAGAAAGACATTTTCAGACTTACAAGATTTCAGCAAATCATCTTCCATATACTTATTCTCAATAAGGTAATGCTGTTCCACTAGAATAGAAGAAGTGAACCAAGACAGAGAAATAAGTTTTAAAAAAGTAGCTTCAGTGGGACTGAAATTATTCATTGTGGAAAAGAAAAAACTAAACATTGTTTTGAAATAATTTTATCTCTCTATATATCTACTTCTGTATCCATACCTACATCTATGTCCTTATCCATATTTATGCTTAATTTTTATGCCAGTTTACACAATACAAGTTCTTTTATCCAATAAGCTATGAAGTTGATACTAGCCTTTTTCACACTTTACTAGGTAGAGAAACTGAAGCTTCATAGAGAAAACAACTTAACCAAGATCACACTTAGTGAGAAAGGAGTTCAGACATTCTATCACTTTTCAAACATGCTCTAGACCAGCATTGTCCAACAGAACTTTCTGCAATGGTGGAAATGTTTTGCATTCGAACAGTTCAATTCAATAGCCACTAGCCATATGTGACCACTGAGCACTTGCAATGTGGCTAGTGCCTTACTTTTAATTCTTTTTAATTAATTTAAATTTAAATAGCTAGCTCCAGAACCTAGAGAAGTAGACAGAGGAGATGCTGGGTAAAGGGGAGCACTGAAGGAGCAGTTTTGAGATACTGCAAAAGATAGTGCACGGAAGAACTGGACTTAGCTAGGAGAAGGAATACCTTTTTTTTTTAGAGGAAGAGAAAGAAAAAGATGGATGAACAGGGAACAGGTTAGTGGACGGGTGGGAAAATGAGAGCGTTGTCATGAGAATGAAGTGGGAGGCAAAAGACAGAGAGAAGGACGGAGGAACACACGGATATTTCCGGAGGGGCTATAGTGGTTGGTTGTACTTTTTGTATATACGTAAAAAGACTATGAAAGAATACGTAAAAATTACATGGGTTACCTGACTGAGAGAGGAGGAAACTGGATAGATGAAAGAATTTTCACTTACTCACATTTTTCTTCTGCTTTGCATTTTGACCCCAGGCAAATGTATTACTCGTTCAAAAAATTAAATAAATAAAAATTTAAACACTAGACAAGAAAACTCAGAAATATGTTTATCATATAATAGTAAATAGAGTTGCTAGGAAGTGCTGAGGACTTTATAAGAAATTCAGCTTTATAAGAAACAGCTTTATAAGAAACAGTAACCACGTGTTTTGTTTTTGTTTCTCTTTTTTTTAGTATATGTGCTGCTAAAGTGAGCACGTTTTTGTTTCTCTTAAAAAAAATTTATTTTCTAGTGCATATTGTTATGGAAAATACTCATTTAATATGAACAACAGAAGAGTTTTATATGATAAGATATTTTGACAAAGTGATACAGTTAAATAGATTCTATTTGATAAATCTATAGATTTATTATAAATCTGTCTTTATATTTATATATATGTTTATATAAATCTACAGATTTATAGCTGTGGATCATTGAGGGGCATCGATGGGGGTGGGGATAGGATAGTGATTATGGGTGGGTCAAGTAACATTAAACTGTAAATAGGTTATGGTTCTTTAGAAACTAGTTTTATAGTTTGGACCTAGCAACTGGGCCCTCTTGATAACTAAACACATAGTAGGGATATTCCATGGTATACTTTGTAAAGGAGACGTTGCCCAAACACCAAATTTTTGGATAATGATAGTGTACTATCAGAGAACATTATGTCATTAAAAAATCTTTCAGATGAAATCTTAAAAGCAGGTTTTCTTGCATGTCCCTGTTTCCTTTTACAGGTTGAAGAATTCGTTGCCCTGTTCCCTGGATCATCTTTCCTTCACTCATGTCTTCTAATACTAAGGACTCTTGCTCTTCGGCAAAATAGCTTTGGCAGGCTCCCTGATACTTGACCCGGTACGCAGGAATCACCCTGCTCCACAGGAGGATGGCGGAATGGATTCTGCTTAAGTTTGGACACATTTTGCCTCATTTTCAACAGAATGAGGCCCCTTAGAGACTTAATCCATCAACCAACTTTTCTTCTTCCTTCCGACTTTCCATGGAACTAAAACACTGTCAAGGCCCTTCACTGTATTAAAATTTTTGTTAACATTAGATATTATGTGATCATAAGTGTCTTCCACACAAAACCTCTGTAGCGAGCAGTAAACATGGCTTGTTACTGAAACGCGTTGCTTAGCCTGTCATGATGAAGGGACTTTCTTCTGGAAATACTTTATGCCTGGCTTTTCCTTAGAATCAGCAGAAACATGTTTAAAGAAACATGCAGTGACAACTGGGTAAGATTTTAAAGGACAGATTGGTTGTTCTGTGAGGTCAACCTATTCCAAGGAAAATTTTCCCCAAACTTGGTGAGAGATTGTCTTCATTTTTGTTCACAACTCCTAGAAGAGATAACTCGACACCCGGTTGCCTTCAGATCAAAATAAACACATCGTGTTGAAATAGTAATTCCAAATAACCTATTGTTTTGAAGGTGAGGACATTTTGTCATTTAATATTCAACCTCAGACATACCAGGGTATCAAGTAGAACTGAATGGTATTTTAAGGAGCTGCATTCTACAGTAATCCAGTAGCAGAAAGGGATGGCTCCCCTACTCTAGGCGATTGGCAGAGGGCACTTACAATGAGATTGAGAATGAAAATGAAACCTAACACCGGGGTCTCTTCTGACCACTGCATAATCTAATGGACTTAAACTCTTCCTGAAAAATCCTGCTGCTTTGCTGTTGTTTGATATTCTGACCATTTTTGAACCCTTGAACTCTGACAGAGAGGAGGGACTTGGAGAGGTTGTCATCTGATCTGTGTTAGAAGGCAAAAGGAATAGCTTTCTCTCTGATAGCCCTTCTTTCTGCTTAACAGTTGGTGGGAGATTAAAATGATCTAGGTGGAGAAGACTGATGAAAGGTCTGGGGACATCACTTTTTTGGGAGGGCTTGTCTGCATGTCAAAAAACAGGCAGGGTTTATTTTTTTTCCCTCTTCTTTCCCGCCACACATTAATAATATTTCACTGCTTATTTATTCGTTTTTATGATTTACTCCAAGACTTGGAGGAGAATGAATTCCTGCTATGCTACCGTCCGGCCAGGATCGTGGTTAGACGCTGACATTCTGAGTTCCAGCCATATTAATTGCTGGATAAAGGCTATAATCCTTCTCTCTTTGAAGCCCAAGGCTGATTTTTAGGCAACACTTCAAAAGCAGAGCACAACTGAAGAGGCATATTTCCTACCAGCACTGAATTATCATGATTGACTCAGATTGCTTTAGTCTACATGTGCCTTGCATATTTGGCTACCCAACCAAACAATTTGATTTTGATATTAGAGAGCAAAAGAAAATACCTTTTCTTTTATAAAGGGTGATCTATAACTCCTTGTGAGATATTTCCATGATTGTTTAAACCACCTTAGAAACAGAAACACCCAGAACTTTCTTTTCTTACACTAGAAAATACCATTCTTGAAAGTTCGCTCTTCTCTCTTGCTGTCTTTCGTCTTTTGGCGCAACATCATATAAATCCATCAGTCTGAGTCCACTATGATTAATGACAAAAGCCTATGTAAATAAGGCATTCCATACATTTTCAAATTATTATAACCCTTGGAAGTCTTTTCAAAATAGTTTTTAACATCAGCTATTTAAAATTCAACCCAATATATGGAAAGCAACTGTAACCGAGATTATAAAATAAGGAAATATGAAGTATAAATGTCCTACTATAAAACGCTAAACTAGAACAAGAACTACCAGAGCAACAACAACAACAAAACAAAAACAAAAAAAGACTCAAGGAAAATGGAAATCCATGACCAACATGGAACTTTTTATTGGTGTCTATTTCATGCACAGCTCGTTTATCTCTGGATCTGTACCATAGGGACTTTCTCATATAGGATTTGCCGAGTATACTTAGCTTGCCACGTTTGAGAAAGATTAACAGTATTTCAGATCAAAGGAGGACCCTGCTGCATGGTCTTACGAGATTGTCATTCATTCCCATTATGGCTCATTTGCACAAGATTTTCATGTAATATGAGCCATTGTTTTGATGGCAGTGATTTGACACAAAGACAGGGCCGAACCACATCTCAGCGTCCTCGTCAGCCAGGCTGGGGGGTATCTTGGTCCCAAAGAACTTGCCAATCATAAAAGGCAACTCTTACTCAGTTATGGATCAGCCCTCCCCCCTCACTGTCTCCTACCCCCATCTCCTTGTTTTTAAGGTGCAAAACTTCTTGAATGCACATGGGGACCATAAAAATCAGACAATGCCTACTTGTGCTAGATTAGATACAGTTTAACCAGACAAAGTTTCAGATACCTTACTCAAAAGAGCAAGTTATGAGCCATTTTAGTGAACGGCTTTTTCTTCTCGTGCTTTCTGCCATGCTTATTTTGATTTTAAAATAACTTGAAGTAGTGAAAAGTTATGCCTGAGCTACACTGAAAACTTTTCTTTAAGCTATGTTTGTGTTTTTCTAGTGACTTGGTTTCGTGGCTCTGCATAGAATATATATTTACATATACTAGTCACTCACGGTCTCTCCCTCTTTCTTTCTGCAAGTTAGATCTAAAAGAAAAAGAGAGAGGGAAGTATTACTGCTGCTTCAATGGCGTCTGATAATATAAATGAAAAAAAGATTTATTCAGTCAAAATCTGGATAATTTCAAAGTAATTTTATTTAACCAGAGCGAATATCCTCTTGTTAGCTGTATTCAGCATATATCACAACATAAAAAATACATTTAGATGTATTAAATAACAAATATGGAAAGAAAAATTTTGAAATGGTTTATTCTAAGTATTAAATGTAAAGAGTTAAAAATGAAAGCTATGCTAGAATATAATCTCTTTTTAGTGTCTGGCTTGAGTTTTCTACATTAAGCATTTTAAATCTGAAATTGCAATGCTTATACAGCATTTACCATTTCAGGCAAGGTGCTGGTTACTTTTATGTAGCATTTGTTCAATGCTTTCTATACAAAGATGCATCCAAATGTTTAGATTTTTAAAATTTATTTTATAAGTTAGAACAATGTCTTACCTAAATTTTGTGTTTGGAACAAGATTGGCTATAATTTGTTTGGATTTTTGACTCTATTTTAAAATTCTTTACAACAACCAAAATGTCATAGCACAAAAGAAAAGAGGAACTCAAGATTTCATGATATTGAAGAAAATATTTAAAAATCACTACTGTATATTCATTTTTAAACATTTTGTAAAGATGGGAGTGAATATGAATTTTTATTTTAAAATCATATTTTCCTACTCAATCTGAATCAATTAATGAGAAGAGTGGCATATTTGTCATATAATCAAGATGAACTTTTATATTTTAGGACTGCATTAAAAGCTAACCATAAAGGAGCTAGCATGCTCAGTAAAATATTTTTTAAACATATATTTACTTAGAAAAATAAGTAACAAAAATAACTGGAGGAATTAAAAATGAGTTAAGTAATCAGAATATTTTCCTTAAGATTTTAGTTTGAAAAATTTCAAGCGTAGAAAGAGCTGAAAACACACCACAGCAAAAGCTCGCACATCCTCCACCTAGAATCAATAATTATTAACATTTTTGCCACATTTACTTCATTTTTTTCCTGAACCATTTGAAAATGACACCCCACCAACTTTTCAGCATGCATCTCCTAAGCACAAGATCATTCTTTTTACATAGTAACACCAGAAAGTTGAAATATTTTTATAAAATCTAGAACTCAAATGTTTAAAATGAATTAAAGATTAATTAGAACTCAGGGACAATTAAAAATACGTATATCCTTAGCGGCAAATACAACTTTAATCATCTATCACATAAGCAGTTTTTCAATTACTTTAAATTTAAATTCAGGCTTTACACCTTAATACTTCCGTTGTAATTTATAAGGCAGGTTTCAAAAAACAAATACTCAGCTATTAGCCGAATGTGTTTTGCTTTAAGAAACACTTTCAAAATACATGAACAACAGCGCCCTCTACATTCGGATAGCATATGATGAAAAAGATTTTACGGGTTGAGAAAAGGAGCATTTTAACAATAATCACTGTGGGTTTGGGGACAAATGATGTGATTGTAATACATTACAAAATTACACGGTAATCTCTCATATGAGTTTACAGTATTTTAAACCGTTTATTTAGTATGGGAAATCAAAACCTGGAAACTCAATATTGCACCGTTCAGCAAACAAACTGACAGAAATAATAGTTGAGAGGAAATAGAAGGCTCTCTAGGAAAATATATAAACGTGTTTGAAAAATAAACTTAATCGTATTATTTAATAGATTTTCAGAAATCCGCTCTAAGTAGTCAAAATTATATTATTTTCTTTTCTTGCTTGTATAAACAGGACGTTGGGATGTTTTCAAACTCGGAAATGGATTCAAGGCTTTTTAAAAACGCTTTATAGTGTTCAGTATCCAACTATTGAAGAAAATACAGACTTAGAATCTAATATTTAACATGAAGTAAAGTAAATGAAGTGAAATGAAACTAATTTGTGTTTAAGTTCTTCTGAAAATTCTTTTTCAGACTGTCATATTAATGTTGTTTACGAAATTATAAAGGTGTATAAAAATATAATCAATCGTCTTATGTGTAGCCCTTCATGTCATAATTAATTAGCAAAACTACCCCCAAAACAAGTAGCATGTCTCCTCAATAACCAAGAAGAGAAAAATTATACATGTTATGCATTAGAAAAAACTATAGCAGATTTTTATAACATAGAATAAAAAATTTTAAATATATATTTGCAGTTCCTTTTTCTAACATAAACACTTCATTTTATGACACCTAAAGTTTAATTTCTCTCAAAGGTCAACTTAGTAAAAAAAAAAATACTTAATAGCCATAAAATTAACCCAACGTACTGGCATTTGAAAGGTTTAGTGTTCTGTTTAGTTTTGTTTCTTCAGTGCAACTTTTCACTGAAGAAAAATAATGCTTATTTTAAAAATAATATTTTTCTGAAATATATTCTTGTACAGACAAGTTTGATACAGCTTCACTATTAAGTGTTGAGGGCAGCTTAAATACTAGAGCCTAAAGGAAAAATCTCTTAGTAAATTGTTTGTAAGCTGTCAGTTGGCAAAGAGCGGATTAAGACCGTTCAAAACTGGAAACACGTTGTGCTATTCCTCATCAATTTAGTGCAAGAGTTTCAGTGTCTAAGTCACTTCTTTTAAATGGAAAACGGTAACACAAAAATTGGAAATTAATAGTTAACAAACATATTTTATGCTTTAGAAGAATCAACAACTAAAATATCTAAAATAAACTCCTGCAAACCGCTTCGTACATTTTAAGTTACAGCAAACCAGAATAATAGCATAACTTGTGAGAAAAGAGAACGCTCTTTGAAACGATTCCTTTAGTCTTTTCCTTTGCTTACAGTGCCGTGAAAAATCCTGGAGTATGCTCTAAATTTATAAAGACAAAATGCCAGTGACTCTGGGGATCATCTTGTTCATTTTAAGAGCAAATTAAAACAGAGGAAGAATGGTGCAAATAATTGTTTCATATGTTCTTTGCTTGCAACTGCTGTAATCATTGGGCCTGATTTACAAATGTCAACTTGAAGGTTTCTCAGCTTCCTGCAGGGGAGAAGGCTGTTCCTTTGGCGCTCGCCCTCTCGCCCTTGTAATCACCACTCAAAACTGTGCCCTGCTACTTCCAGTCCCCAGCCTCTTGATCGAACACCTCATTCGGTGCTAACAAGGTGTCCAAGGTATTTGAACAGGGGCTTCAGTCAGAAAGTTGTTAATGATTTTGCTCATTAAGAGTTGCTGCACCAGTTTCAGGAATTCGGTAACTGTCTAAATTGCAAGTTGATTTTTCCCCCTTCAGCTGAAGGAAGGATGCTCCATTTAAGAGAGTAACAGTAATACTTCTACTTCAAAATGGGCAGGGAAGTTGAGTGCCATCTGGGTTATTATGCGATAGTTTTCACAGAATTAATAAAACTATCCTGAATGTCTAGATTTATTCTCCAGTTATTTTCAAGATATTAAAGAGGAACCAAATAGAGCTGATAAAAAATTTTCACACGGCGCACCTATGAAATAGCTAAGATTTCCTGAAAGTCTAAGGGATAAAGAGAAAGAAACAAAAATGATTTCTTTAAAAATGTGAGAAACAGAGTTATGACTGTGCTTCTAAACACTTTATGTTAAATAAAATTGAATAATTCCATTTTGACACCTACTCCATTTCTATACATATACAAGTATGTCTTTGAAACACATATACCTAGTTTATTTTTTAAAATTATAAATCATATTGATTTACTTTATTTACTATTAGAATGACTTTTCATGATCATTATTTACAAATCTATTTTTATTCAAAGATAGACAATTTTAATAGATGTATTTTTCTGCTTAATGGTTATTTTAAAAATAATTTCAGATGTAATCTGAATGCTTAAAATTGGCTTTTACGAGTATACATAAAAATGCTGAGAATATTTTGTGGGAGTTGAATGCATTCATCTCTGTGGAAATGGCCCTGACAAAGCCAAATTATTTGCCTTATATCATCCATTTCTTTATATTTCTATACTTTCCAAAAGACATATTTCCCAACAGGAAACAAGAAAAAGATCAATATTTACATAACCGTTGTTTTAGTTTAAAACCTGTCATTTAGTTTATCAATTCAGATTTAAAAGAGAGAACATTTCTGAAAAGAGTTTTTCCTACACATTCTCTATTTGTTTCCTTCTTGATCACGAAAGGCTTTACTAAGTTTGGCAGCAATATCTCCAGGGATTTGCTTTAAATTATTTTTAGTGATTTGGACAGTTGCCATTTTATCACAGAGATGAAAAGGTGGGAGATGAGATTCAGCTGAGGATGGAAGTTTCTCCCCTATACGGAGCAAAGGGCTATTTTAAAGTGATTTATGTGGCAGTTTTCTTCTGTGTCACCATTATGTCCCTGCTGCCTGAGTGTGACAAGGCAGTGCTTGCTAACATTTTGGTAATAATTTATTGCGATGAGATTTTTGCCTGGAGTTCAGCCTGCAATCCTTTTAACACTCTGCTAAAAGGCGTAAGTTCTTTCCAGGCTTATTTATTTTTCACTTAGGAACTGTGCACGCACATAAAAACCTGCCGACGTAAATCTGCAACTTTTCTTTTTGAATTGCAAGCTGAATACAGACCATGACTTGTGCATATAAAAAAATGCAGAAATAATGCCCCCCTACTGCGTAAGTATTTTTGTTTTTCACGAATCAAGTCCAAAGTTATTTAAATTAATTCTAGTCTCATCATGGTAGTAGAATATCATTTTTTTGCCTCTTAAAAATACTAATGCATGGACGTAATTTAACTGGTAATTTGACCAAGTTTCTCATACATTGTTAAATTCTGTAACACAAAGGAAAAAAACAATGCCTATAGCTTCATGTTAACAGGCTTTAATCAAGCAACATGAAAATACAATTTTTGGTGTTTACAAACCATTAAATTTTTCATTATATCTTTGAAAATGTAGAAAACAAAGAATTTACGGGTTTTTTTTTTTCCCCTCATGTGTTTACATTGAAAGCTGTGCTATTGATTAATCAATCAGGGGATCTCTGAAATCTTGCTCTTTGAAGTTGGTGTTATAAGTTAGAAATTCTATCACACATCTAAGCTGGACACATTTGCTCTAAAATAAAGGCACTGACTTCCCTATGTGTTTGGCCATAAGTAGGGGCAGATTAAAGATATAATTTATTGTGCTAGACTTAGCATTGGTTGTAAGTGAAAAATAAATTAGTGGGTTTTTTTATATTGAAATCTTCACCTAATTTGATTGATCTTTCCAGTGGTTTGGCACTGTAGAGAGACTTCAATATGCCCAGGAATGTATTAGGATAATTTTTGTTAATATTAGTGACAAGTAGTTGGAGACTGGATTTTTTATTTTTTAATCTTAGGAATAATTCAACTGACTCCTGCTTGGAAAATACCATTGACTTTCATAGTCATGTATCTGTAATTAGGATATGATCAAGCCATAAACTGAAGAGATAAATATTAACTAAAGGCGATTCCAAGCTTGCAAAAATTGTTTTTGGAGTTTTCTATTGGCATTGTGATTTTCTTGGCAAACCTAAGTACTGCCACTTCAAAGAAGATAAAATTGGTTTATAGTACTTTGGCTAAATGATATCAGTGTGTGTAGTCAATTTAGGTCATTGGTTTCTATACCTGGTCCTGGGAATACTCAACATTTATATATGTTTCTTGCATGGACAAAATTGTTAAGGAATATAGTGAGAGAAACTATTATTTAGCTAATACTTTAAAAAAATATTTTGACTAGGTATTTTATCATTAGTTGTGACCTTAAATTATGTTGAATTTATTTTAATCATTTGAATTTATTTTAACCATTATAAAACAAGTCTGGCTTCACAAAAAGTCACATTTTTTTTTTCTTTTTGGATGTGAGAGCCTAACTTTGCATGTGGTTCAATGCTTAATGTATTATTTGTTTTCAATCATCGCTGACATGCACTCTCATAGTTCGCACTCTAATTTCTATAACAAGGTAACGCATTTATTACTTTAAAGGCTAGTATCTCACCATAAAAGGACAATGAGCACTTAGATACTTATTGTTATCAGCTTTGTTTGTGTTATTGCAAATAATAATACAATTATTGCTCAGATGTCTTAGGTCTTAAGTCATGATTGCGGTAAGAAATCTAATGATGTAGCTCACCAACCTAATCTACAGAGAGGATAAAAATTTCACTTCAATGTAATGGTATTAAGAATTGTCTTTTAAGTGAGTAAAATATGATGAATTTCTAAGCCTGTAAACATTTTGTCTAGAGTGAATTTATTCTGGTGTTTAAGAAAGCTGGCTTCATATTGATGTTAACAGAATTCACATTTACTTTATTTTTTCTGTCACAGTTACTCAAATGTAAAAATCAAGATCAATGTTGAAAGGAATGCTACAGGTCAATTTGAAAATGGGCAAAATGAGATACAGAGTTAAGGTAAACTAGCACATAACTTTCCCTTATAGACCTCAAATTTTAAGTCAGAGGGACTTTTTAAATGAATTAACATGAGCGATTCATCTTAAAGATGAGGAAGTTGAAGGTAAGAGAAGCTCAAGACTTTCCCCAGAGCCCCACAGCTAGTTAGCAGTCCCAGGACTAGAATCTGACTTCCCTGCTTCCCAGGCCAGTATTCTTTCCATCCCCCCAACCCCCTCAGTCACATCAAAATTAATACCAGAGGAGAAAGGGGTGGAGGGAGGGTGAGAGAGGTAAAGGGGCACATATGTATGGTGAGGGATAAAAACTGGATTGTTGGTGGTGAACACGATGCAGTCTATACAGAAACTGAAATATAGTGATGTACACCTGAAATTTACACAATGTCATAAGCCAATATGACCTCAATAAAATAATTTTATAAAACTAATACCTATTTGAATGGTTGAACAGAAAAATAAGGTTTGTGCTGGTTTGCAGTCACTGAACTATTGAAGATGGCTTGATCCTACTCATCGTGCATTTGTGACTTGTTCAAACACATTTAAGTCATTTTTATGCCCTAAAGAATGGTGCAAAGATCAGAAACAGGACCACAAGATGAAGTTTTGCTAAAATGATTGGCTAATTTAAAAAGCAGATTACTTGTTTTTTCTTTTTTAATTGAAGTTATCTTGAATATGGGAAACATTGAAGGAAGAAAGACATTTTGATAGGCTTGATGCTGGGTTGGTTTTCATGGTATTTTTATGTCACTGGAGATGATGTATATTTTAGAGAAAAGATCTAAGCGTGTGTGTGGGGTATTTGTGTAGTTGGGTAGAGGATATAGTGTTCATCTATCACTCTCTATGCTACTGTCTACAAACCCACACAAGCCATGATTAGGGAAGCAGGGAAATAGCTGTAGAGACAAATGTCTGGGATCCAGCCAGGCAGTGAGGGCTGTTATATGATTATGTTGTGTGTTGGTTGGTCTGAGTCTAGGGGACTAGCGATGGAGAGCTACGATACAATCAGAGATGGCCATGGACCAGAGGAGGTGAATTTTTAGAAAACCTTGAAGGATATATAGGAGATCATTATATTAACAAGGAGTATAAAGAAGGTTATCACAATGAGAACCCACCATATTCTTTAGCCCACTGGAATATTCTCTGTCTTTTTAATACGTAATGTGCTCTCGCATCTCTGTGGATTTTCCGATGCTCTTCCTTCTACCTAAAATACACTTGTTTTCTTGTCTACCTGGAAAATGCCCATTCATCCTTCAAAACCTGACTGGAGTGATACCCCAGCTCTTTAGCTCTCCTGGACTTTTTCAAGCCTCAGACAAAATTCAATCCTCTGTAATATACTACACATCACCTTGTATTCTAAGTTACAAGGGTAATAAATGCTAATTTAGAAAATAAGCATTTAGTATCTTACCAGACAAAACCATGTTAACATTTTGATACATTTTTTCTCACAAGCAAATACACACATATGCACATATATATAGTATGTACACATTATATATATTCATATACAGGTGAAATGATACTATTTATACAATTTTTATCTAATTTATGTAATTTTTAAGTTCACTTAATACCATATTGTCCACTTAATACCATATTGTGAGTATCTGCCCTTAGAATTATGTCTTCGTTGTTTTAGTAACCCCAAAATCCCTTTTGAATTGAACAGATGTGGGTTTTAGAAAGAAAACTGGAAGTGGTGGGGAAGACAGCTTGGAGGAAACCAATTATTACAGTGTTCCAGGCAACAGCTGATGAAGGACAGAGCCAGGGCAAAGGGAGGGGGAGCAGAGATGGGTAAAGACTCAGTCATGTTGAATGTGCTAGAGAGAGATCAAATGGGGTGAGGATCTTAGAAGCAACCCTGAACTTGGAAGTTAGTAAATTGCTAGTGATATTGGTAAAGATCATTTGGGAGAACTAATTTGGGCCTGGATAACGGAATAAATCAAAGGTGAGAAGTTAGATGCTGCAATATGGACTCTTCCCCAAGAAGTTTGGCAGAAGGGAAAGAGATAGATAGGAAAGGAGCTTGAGGGAGAGGCAGGGACCAGAGCAGTCTTCATTATTGTTGCTTTTAAAGAAAACAATAAATACATTTGGGTTCAAACTGAGAGAAACCAATGGAGAGGGGAGAAACTGAAGATGCAAAGAAATAGAAGGTAATTTGAAGAATGATACCCCAAGGACACAAGAGGGCTAGAACACAGAGGATATTTGCCTATTTATAATCCAAGTCTTTCACTGTTTGTAGCTAAGCATCTCAGAATTTTAAAATTGAAGGTATGAAAGAGATGCTTGTCATGGATATTTTCATTTGATTGTGAATAAAGACTATGTGATTTGGTTGAGTAGTCAACATGGAGATTCTAGTGCAAATACTCTGAGGCTGGACCAGGCCTGGCAGGTTGAAAAAACAACAAGGCCTCCAGTGTGACTAAAACAGTGAGCGAGAGGGTAATGCAAGGAGTAGAGGTGGAGAATTAATGGGTGGCCACCTTTGGTGGTGCGGTGGGCCTCATTTTCTCATTCCACGTAGTGTGCAACAGGAAGATGTCATCTAAAGCTTTATAACAGGAAATAAAAGTTTGTTGCATTATTCAAAATTTACCTACTAATTATGTTATGTACATAATATGAAGTTACAAAAGCAAACTATAAAGAATTAAAATTTGATATAACAAACATCGCTAAGAGGAGAAAGTAAGCTACAACTAAGTTTCCTATCTTTCAAAGCAGTCCATAAATGTGTGTAAAATAATAAATTGAGAAAAACCAGTATAAACATTTTATTTAGATTCGTAGTGTTAAACAGCTAAAGAATTAATCAAGTTTAAAGTATTTAAGTCTAGGGAGTGAAAGTGGAGATAGAGAAGGATACTTTCGCATTTCATTTAAGACTGTTCTTTGGTATTGGGATTAATTTATCATGTGCACACATAACTTTTATAAGAACTTGTAGGACAAACAAATGAGTTGAGGATGGGTAATAGAAGTCATGGCATGTTTTGGCTTTCCATCTCTGTTCCTCAGAGTTCTGGTTCAGGTGCATCAAAAATTGTTCCGAGTGTTCAGGGTGGCTGAGAAATCAGGGCGCTGTGCTCCGTACCTTCATTTCATTAGAGCAGTTGTGCTTTCATCATTGTTTAGGAAAATTGTCATACTAGATTTCATTTGAATGAAGAATTCTGTTTCTCTTTCTCTCTCTCTCCTTCTTTCTTTCCTTCTCTCTCCTTCCTTCCTTCCTCTCTGCCCTTCTTTCCTTTCTTTCTTCCTTCCTTCCTCCCTTCCCTTCTTTCCTTTCTTTCTTCCTTCCTTCCTTCCTTCCTCTCTGTCTCTGTCTCTTTCTTGCTTTCTCTCTTTCTACCACTTAAATCTAGAAGAGGTATACATATTTTTCTGTGACTTGTTAGTTGTGTGACCTTGATGTAAGTCTGAACCTCAGTGACTCAGTCCTCCTGTATACAATGGGATAATATTGATCTTATAGAACTGTTTAAAGTATAATGTGAGATAATTCATATTAACCACTCAAAGAAGAAAAAACTTATAATCATCTCCATAGATGTAAAAAAGACATAATTATAAAATGTAACATTTGTCCTTGATAATAATCTGTTTACACGATAAAAATATTCATATTTCAAGACTAAAGCTTAATGGTAGAACACAAGATCGTTACCTCCACCATTATTATTTAATGTTTTTCTGGAATTAGTGATCAATTCAATTAAAGAAATAAGAGGTTATAATTTGGCAAGAAATTGGAAAAATTATCATTATTTACAGATAATGTGATAATATACTCAAAAAACTCTAGATAATAAAATGAAAACAATTAGAAAAATAGCAGAATGTCATACCATTGTTTTGATTAAAATACATATGCTTAGGTTCCAGAATGTTTTTCTCTGTTAATGTTTATTTATATCACTCTTCCTACCAAGGATGTAATTATGAATCATCCATTTAAAATTGCATTTTACATAAAGTAAGAAAATGTCTGGCTCCAGAGCATGAGGAAGAGAGGAAAGAAAGAGTTATACAAGTAGGTTAAAAAAAGGAGAGGATCTATCCAGCAAGAGAGAGAAGAAGGAGCAATCAGAGGAATGGAAAGAGATTCATAGAATTTAGGGTTGCGGAAACCTACATGACAGTTTGAAGAAAGAGAGCATGGTCAACAGAGGAAAACAATGTGAAGAAGACAAACATAAAAAAGACTGCAGAGTGTTTGACATGGCATCTAGAAGATCAGTGCTCACGTTTGACAGAATCATTTCAGCAGAGTGAAGAGGCTGAAATTAGATTGAAATGAGCTATTGTGTACTAAGAAAGAGAAATCTGGCACTTAAAGAGATAAGACCAATTAATTATTTATTTAGTTTTTTTTTTTAAATGTTGGGAATATTTGTAGGCAGACAGTAGAAGGAAAGTTTTAAGACGATACACTATCTTGGAGAAAGTGAAGTGAAAGCCATCAACAGCAAAAATAGAGGAGTTAGTCTTGGTACCCCTGGAGAGCAAGTCTCTCAGAGACTGGAGTCAGGAACGGGAGAAAGCAAAGACAGGATAGAAAATGTTTGAGATGTGAGACCACAGTAAGGTGGCTGCAATCTTCAGTGTCAAATGTGAGAAGAGGTCATCTGCTGACTGTGTTGGGGACAGCTATGGGATTAGATCCCTAAGGAGAGTGGAGGAAGTATGGTAGACTTCAGCAAGTAATGCCATAAAATAACAAATAGAAGGATTAAAAAAATTTAAGCACGTAAGGACCCAGTAGCAGCTGAAAAAGAAAAAAAAAGCAATCATATGAAAGAAACCTAATCATCTCCCCACTGGACTTCAAAGAAGTTACTCAATAACTCAAAAACCCTGCCCCTTTTTATTCAATCATCTTTATTTGGACATCAGAAATTATGCCTTGTATCACAATGGGCAAGCTCACTTCCATTTTTCAGCCACTTCCAATTTGGTTGAAATAAAGTAGGAAAACTGTTTATTATTTTAAAATAATTTTCATTATCTCTCTTGGAAATTCTCTTTTCAAGTCCCTACCATTGCTATGATTAAATTCGTCTGCCTAGGCTGTAGAATGTTTTTTCTTCGTTAATGTTTATTTGTACCACTCTTGTTACCAAGAGTATAATTATGGCTCATCCATTTGAAATTGTGTTTTACATAAAAGCCTCTTCATCCTGAAAATGTCATTGTGTGCCACTACTTTCAGTCAGATCTTGTCCCAGCCCAGAACCACTCCAGTGTAAATTAGTAGTTTAAAATTTTTAGTATTTGGCTTATCTTAAGGACTATTCACAAATCTGAGATTCCTTTATGATCTTTAAAACATTTAATTTTTATGTAGAACTAAAGATATTTTAGCTTAGTTTTTCCTATTCTTTGGCCAGGGAAAGGACAACCTTCCACTGACCTCTGGACAGACTCATTCTGCGCTGAGATGGTTCCACGTTCTTAGGAATAGAGTAGGGAGGAATGGGTAAGAGAGAGGTGTATTTGAATTCTGGTTCTCTCACTAACAACCTGGGTGACTCTGGAAAAGTTAATCAACCTTTCTGGGTCTCAGTTGCCATTCTTCCCAGCCTGGAATGACTTTTCCTTTTCATTCAGAAATTCTTACTACTGGAGGCCTGTATTAGTTTCTATTGTTGTTATGACAAATTATCACAAATAACACAAATTTATTGTCTTGCACTTTTGGAAGTCAGAAGTCTTAAATGGGTCTCACTGGGCTAATAACAAGATGTCAGCAGGGCTGCATTCCTTTTGGAGTTTCTGGGGGAGTATCTGTTTCCTTGCCTTTTCCAACTTTTAGAGGCCATCCTACCCTGCCTATGGCCTCCGTCCAGCTTGAAGGCCCACAGTTGTATCACTCTGATCTCCGCTTCGGTCACGTCTCCTTCTCTGACTCTCACCCTCTTACCTCCCTTATTTACTTGCACTGTGATTACATTTGGGTCCACCCAGATGATCTCCCAACTCCCTTAATTTAATCACATCCCGCATCCTTGAAGCCCATTGGCCATGTGAGGTCGCATTTCCACAGAATACAGGAATTAACATGTGGACATCTTTGGAGAAGTGAGATGCATTCTTCTGCCCATCACAAGGCCAGAAAGGAAATTCTCTATAGATTTCCACCTCTTCACCCCACCACCACAGGGAAGAATATCGCTTTTGTGGGAAGTCTCCATATGAATGAGGAAGATATCTGTTTTCTTTCTGAGTTTGTTTGTATAATGAATTATCTGTCTAAAAATGCCAGAGTATAAGGGTTCTATTAGTGTGCTTGAACACTAATTAACAGGGACACTTGTTCTTATTTCATTTGACTTTCATGGGTTTCGTCCATCAATAACTATACCATGGAATTGATGATTCACTCCCACTGCAACGTCTTACTTCTATCACCTATGTACGGCTTCACGCCAACCAAAAGGTTAGCCGTTACAATTATTTATGCAAATCTCAATTTGCTTCTGTGCTGCAGACGGTGCAAATAAAACTGCAGCCACTGATTACACAGCACTGGCAGCAGAAGGAACATACAGTTTCGTCAATGAACAAACTGAGTCATGTAACGGCTCAATAGTTATGTGCAGCCTCATGAGAATGACAATCAAAACCAGACTGTAATGATATGAATATTTATTGGGTACCTCATCCTGCTTGGTAATTTTAATAGTCTGTAAAAAAATTAGTTTAAAGGGAAGCATTTCTGCTTTTATTGAATACTCTTTTATAAAATACAGTGTATTCATGTTGGGAGTTCTAAGTGCTTTTATATTGATTTTCTTGTTTTTAAATTTTATTATTCTATAGTCATTTGATGTTATCCTAAAATAGAAAGATATCATAAATATCTGGATTCATCAGCACATTTCTGTGTCTGACTTACGTCCACTGTTGTCTTAATTGGGCGCTGTTTTGATAAGTTAGTCTGAGGAATAGTTAGAAATGACATAAATGTGTAAAAATGATGTCTTAACAAACAATAAAAATAAATGTCGGTAAGATTTTTTTCATTAAAATAATTGCCTAAGGCATTTTAATAACTTACTGAGAGAATAGAAATGGATGCATAGTTTCTAAACTGTTAGGAGGAAAGAAAAAGAGAATGAAGAAAACTCTTCCAGTTCAATCGAAGGCTAGAAAGGAAAGGGAAAAAGCACAGAAAAAAGAGGCCAAATAGTCAGCAAATATTTCATGAGCATTTGCTATAGACCGGAAATTTTTCTCTGAAAATGTTATCCAAATTGGTAAGCATGATAAGCATAAATAGATTAAATCTTATGTTAAATGTCAAAGACTTTCAGGTTGAATACATTGTTTTTTTAAAATCTAGTTATATATAAGTGACACACCTAAATCGAAACACGCAGAAAGGCTTATAGCAAAAGAATGGGAGAGGATACGGAATACGAATGTGTTTCACCTGACAACATAAGCTTAAAATAGGCAAAGCCAAAGATACAGAATTACGAAGTATCATAGTGGGTGTTTTTTTTTTTGTAAACATATTTCAGAAATCAGTCTATCAAAACTAAATTTAGTAGGGGTAAAAAAAAATCCTAATGTATATAGATTTAAAAAAATCAAAGGTTACCTTAAAAATTAGCAGCATAAGGCGCATCATTTTGTTTCTAGTTGTCATAGACTAGATTGTCAGGCTATCTGACCAAGCTATTAAATCACAAAGCAGAATCTTAAGAGAATCTTCTCTTGATTCTGAAATCAAAATCCTGTGTCAGTCTGACTAATTGGCCTTAACAGACTTGCTTTCTGCCTCTGTCTGTCCCTTGCTTTTCCCATGAAAAGTTATTAAAGAGTATTAAATCTCAGCCCTCACAGAAAGGAGGACGCAGACGAGAAAGTATCTACTTGCTTAAGCATCCTCTACGAGTGAAGGAAACCACACTATTGTGTCTAATTCTGTAGGAGATGGATATCCTTTGCATCATTTAACATACTCAGGTTGCCTAAATGAATGAGGAAATAGCACAAAAGTTTTGAATTCTGCAACTATGCATTCTAGTTGCCAAGAAGAGACTTACAAGATATGGGCATTCTAAATTTATTTTGGTAAGTAATCTCAACGAGGAAATCTTGTTAATAATGAATAAAATGAGATACAACATGAAAAAGTTATGATGTTCAAAACTATATTTGGTTGTTTAAATTGGGCTACATTATTTTGTGCTGAAACTTGGTAGATAATGTGGTACTCTGTCATTTGGATTCCTTTTTAGTGAAACACAGATTGGCTATTTAAACACTAAGAATGCCTACAACACCCTATTATGTCATGTTTTCTCGACTCAAGGATGTTCTTTTCTAGTATGATAACTAGTCAATACGATCAGCCTATATCACAATGAAATTAAACAGTAGCCTAACGTGCAGCGTATAACAAAGCATAGGATCCTCCTTTCAGATGGGAATAATAAGATTGAGCAGATCAATCAGAAATGAATAGAACTATGAAGTTAATGCTTAAAAGTATTGGGTTTTGGTTTTTTTTTTTTGGTGTTTGGTTCTATGTTATATTACTTGCTAACTGGCCCTTCTGCTGTTGTGTGATAACCTTCTGCAAAATATTAGTGACAGCATGTAGAAAATAAGATGTCGTCTTTAAAGCACTGTTCACCGGAGTACACGTATTTTTTGGTTTAAGAGGATTGGTCTTCACTACACACCCCTAAACATGGCTACAGTTTGCTAGTCTCAGGACTTTTAACATTTTTGGTGATACTCGATTATTCTAGCATAGAATGAGTCAAACTGGCCACTGATGAGAAGGATGTCTTTGGATAATTCCAGAACTGCTGACGAATCTAAGGATTAAGAATAAAAATTAGAATTAGAATCTCTTCCTGGTCTAGGAATTTGTTACTATATTCTTTAATATTCTTTCTAAGAATATTCTTCAGTAGTCTTTATTCCTATTCCTTATTACTTTATTTTTAAAACTTAAAACACTTTGACTGCTGTTTAATTTTTTTCTGAGTTGTCTTCAGTGTATAACTTTATCCTATCACACATGACAGCATAGCAGATTTAAAGTAAAAGTTAACCCGTTAATCTGAGAGGGACTAAGGGAGAGAACAGGATGAAATGAGCAATACTACGACTTTTATTGTCATCAGGATGAGCCAATGAATTATTTTGGTTAAAAATCTCCTCTTACTGTGACTGAATAAACCTGTTCAAATAACTTTGGATGTTTCAACTTTAGCTACCTGGACCAACATTTTTGTACCAGGTCAATATGGAAAATTTCTAAGAGTTATTTTCTCAATTTTAGTTGAAAATTTCATGTAAATCAGCTTTATCATTAAAAAAATTAGCATTTACACTTATATCTTGTTATATTAAGCTAAAAGTATAAACTCTCCATTGAAAATATTTTTCTTGCCAAAAAATATAGACAATTCAAATAAAATATCACATATGATGTTAGTTCAAAGCTCTTTCTCAATATTGATTTTTTTTTTTACTGTGAATGCCTTTTAAAATATTATTGAAATAGATAGTCTATAGAATTCTTTTTTCTGGGGCTGGCCCTGTGGCTGAGTGCTTAAGTTCCAGCACTCCGCTTCGGCGGCCCAGGGTTCAGATCCTGGGCGTGGACATGGCATCACTCATTAGGCCATGTTGAGGTGGCATCCCGCATGCCACAACTAGAAGGACCCACAACTAAAATATACAACTATGTACTGGGGGGATCTGGGGAGAAAGAGAAAAAAGCAGAAAAAAAAAGAAGATTGGCAACAGTTGTTAGCTTAGGTGACAATCTTTAAAAAAAAAAAAAGGATTGTTTTTTCTGTTGGTCCCTTTGTTTTGTGGAGTAAGTTTCTGTGATTATGTGTACTCTATGGACTGGAAATAGGACTATATTTTCCAGTTTACGTAATATCAAGTAATACCCTGACTCTACTGTGTGCTCATATTACTGCCTTCATTTCTGGTTCCCACTAAAAAGAACGTCGAATCAATCTGGTGGTGAGACTATAGTATGGAAAGATTCCTGGGATCAAGACACAAGAAGAACCATTGGGAGAAAGGAAAAATGGAAGACTCTGGGATTATAAGATAATAATCTTTAATAATTTACTGAATAAAAAGGGATTTTACATTTTTCTATGTGCTATTGAGAACAGATTTAGGACTAAAATGTGAGATTATCTGGAATAAAATTAGATGCAATAAGAAACAATTTAAGTTGTTGGAATGAGGTGGTGCCTTCCCTCCATGGAAGCCAAAATAATCATTTCTGAGAGGTATTTATGGAGCATTTGGTGCAGTTGAAGAGCTGAGTTAGATTACTTCTGAGATTTCTCTCAAACTCTAAATTCTCTTTCTCTGTGTTTAAGATAAGGACTGGAGGAAATTCTTTACCAAAATTCATCCTGGGCATGTAGAACATTTACCTCCTGCTAATTGTACTCTAGTAAGAACAATTATAATAGTAAAGAGAAGTATATAATAATTTCCATTTTACAGATGAATAACTGAAGGAAGCAAAGTTCAGCCACATGCCCAGTCCCAGAGCTCATGAGACTTGGAAGTGGGATCTTAACCCAGATGGCTCAGCTCTGGAGCCTGAGCTCTTAACGCCCACATTTATGAGAACAACAAAGGTTAAATAGTCAATGTGGTCTCAGATCCGTAGAGAATCATTTCACTGAAAGAAGAATAGATTGACAGAATATGTATTGAGATTTCTTACGTCAAAATTTCGGAGGACATAGTAATAATGGTAGTGAAATCAACAGTTATACTTTCTCCTGAAGCTATTACTGCTACCTAATTTATTTGGAATTATGAAGTCCCAGACACTGTATAAACACTTCCAGGTATTATCTTATTTAATCCTTACAACGATCTTCTTGTAGGGTAGGCACAACTATCTCTGTTTTACAGATGAAGCAGCTGAGGTCCAAAGTCATACTCCAGGAAATGAAAGATGCTGTGTTATCTAGAATAACCGACTTTTATTCACTCAGTTTAGTCATTCATTCTGTAGAGAATAACTATCTCCTATCTAGAAGCTTCTCCAGATGCAAAATGTGACATGTCCTCAAAGTAGGGCTGTAGATTACTCTTTTAAACTTATTTTAACAACTATTTATAAACAAAAGAATTCCTATAGTCTATCAATCAATTAATTATTGAATTAGTGAGCAATCAATGTGCTAGAAACTTTGAAGGATACAATGCAATCCCTGCAGTCAAGGAGCTTACACCCTAGCTGAGGAGTCAGAAAATACAGCCCTACACACCTAACAATAGAAGAAAGTCAAATGATTGGTACAAACAGCAAAAGATTTTTCAGTGAGAGGAAATACATTATGGTGGACCATGAGTGCTAGGGAAAGCTTCATGGGATTTATCCTGTGTGTAGATAAATAACTGATTCAGATGAGTAGAGAGGATCAGAGAGCATCTGACAGAGGAAAGGAATAGAATGAACACTGACAGTTTGTAGGATATGAAATATATTGGGCTCCAATGACTGGCCCAGGGTGGTTTGTAGTTTACTTGATTATTTATAATTTTACATTAGTCTTTTATTTTAGGAGTAATTCTTTTGAATTTTCCTTAAGAAAATGTACAGATATCAATAGTAATTGATTCTGATTAGGAAGCATGGTACAATATAAAGGTTAACTTGTTCAAGAGCGGTTGTCTATAGGTTGGCCTCCCAGAGAAAAAATTGTCCTCCTACAAAGCTCCATAAAATTTGGCTATGCCCCTATGGTTAAGTCATTCAATCCTGGTCCTGTCATTTACAAATATGGCCCAAACCTTTGACATTTTCCCATCAGGGATTTGGGTCTAGGTCCCAACTTGGGTGGACTTATGATTGCTTTTACCAATGGAGGAGAGTAGACATGACATCATGTCACTTCCAAGGCTGGGTCATTAAAAGCCATGCAGTTTTGTCCTTATTTCTTGGCATACTCACTCTTGGAGTCCTGAGCCACCATGTAAAATGTCTATCTATCCAGAGGCTGCCATGTTATCCTCATGGAGAGGCCATGTTTGGGTGCCCTGGTTAACATCATCAGCCTTGCCCTGGCTTCCAGCTGTCCTTGCCAGGAGACCAGACATGTGAGTGAAGACACGCTCGGTCCTCCAGATCAGGCCAACTGCCAGCTGAGTACAATTCAGGCTCTATCAATGCCACACTAAATGGAAGAATCACCAGCTGAGCCTTGCCTGAACTTCTGAACCATGAAATCATGAGGTATAATAAAATAGTTGTTAAGACCTCAAGTTTTGGGGTGGTTTGTTATGCAGTAATAGATAACCAAAACACCTGGTCAACTGTACGGCTCAAATCCCCACCCTTTGACTACCGACCTCTTCCATCACGGTCGGAGTGCAGCTTTTGCTTCCCTAATTAGGAATCCTGATGTGGCAAGTACTCTCACTATCCTGCACTGCACTGGAATGCAGTAGGCGCTGAGGGAACGGCATCTCTGCTATTGCTGCAGTCTCCATGGCTTTTCCTGGTGAATATCGCCAAAGCCAACCCAGCAGAGGGTGTACTGACTGCTCAACCACCATCCCTAGTTCCTGCAACACATGGGTTTCTCAACATTCCCTGAGGCACTGTGGGACTACATTAGATAATCTAGAAGTAAGTTGAGTACCAAAACACTGGAGAAAAAGATATTCAAAAGCAGGGCACAGATCACACTCTGCTATCATGAATTTTCTGGGACAGCCCTGATTCTAAATGTTCTATCTCTATCACCAAAAATTATTGAAACATCTTAGAATTTCCTTTAGTTTTCGTGTCTGACATATATTTCAGACTATCTTTTTCACTGAGAGAGAGACTGTATGTTCCAATTTTGTGTTCAGAAAATAGGCCAATGTACTTTTAACTCAAAGTTACAGTACAACAAATTTGGCACCTCTCGTCAGAGTATAGAGGCTGCAGGCCTGCTGGGCACTATAGAAGAAGACAGTAGAAGAAAAGCTGTTTCTAGATAAAGTCTATATTTAGTTCATATATACAGACATCCTGAAAAAGGTGATAATTTAGCCTAATTTTTTAATAGTTGAAGTGGTCATTATAAGTCAGTCTGGTAGGTGTGCATTTCTCAATGATATTTTCTTGTAGATTTTTAAAGATGTATTTTTAGTATTACAAGAGAAGAAAAATTTCATCTCAGCAAGAAGCTATTGAAATTCTTTAACCCGTTTTTGTGTTCGTCTTTTTCCCTGCTAATTTACTAGACTTTTAAAATTATGGTGGCCACTGTTATTGCTGTCAGCAAATTTTACATTTGTATTCTGGCAGACTAAGAGTGAGAAGAAAGCCAACAAAACCCCACAGCACCGTAACTCAACTAGGTTCTGGCCATTCCACAGAGGGTGTCTATGGGGCGAACACTACCTTGACGCGTAACTGCTCACCATATAAGGCTAAACTTTCACGAGGCACCTCCCCACTAGACATGGCCAAGTGGGCTTCACGTCCTAGTCTGTTCAATGGTAACCCAAAGAAAAGAGATTTAGATCAGTAGAAATAATATCTCCCAACTAAATTCTTTTCCTCTCTTCCAGGATGTCAATGCAAGTAATTCTAATATTCCTGGTGCATAAATTAAGAAGTTAAAAAAAAGTGTAGCCCTCATATTTATAATTATATTGCTAATAGACCGTGGAGTAAATTTTGCTACCATGTTACTCTGCCATCTTTCTTTTAAGCCACCGTTATATTTTTCCTTAATTTTTCTTTTTACCTCCATAAACTGGCTTATTTTGTTGATTGATAATAGTCTTTGGAATGAAAGGATATCTGTACCTTTTCCTATTAAAAAAAAAGGATGCCATAATGATTAAGAGACATGACTGTTCTTAGGTAAAATTTTAATTTCAGTTACAAAGAAACCACATAGTAACTTTAGTTTACAATTTTTTGAGAAAGTCTTTATTTTCTTTAAAAACATTTATTAAAAGGAATGGCCACTTTAGGAAGTAAGAAATGGTGTCAGAAGAATGCAGACAATAAAAATGTATGATTTGGTCAAAGAATGATTCAAGCGATTGAGTATGTATAAAGGACGAAAGGGAGAGTCAATTAAATGAATGTTATTTAATTGCCAACCTTCCTGATTAAAAGTGACATCAAAGGTTTTGAATAAAAACTTACATTGATTAAGTGCAAATAGTTTGACTGTTTCTCCATGTTTTCTGTTTCTGATGGAGAAAAGAGAAAAGATCTAGAAACTGAGAAGATGGTGAAAGAGGCATTTGGAGGCCTACCTCAAGATTAGCAGGGTAGCCCTCTTTCCAGAGTCTCACTGCTTCATTAAAGCTAAACGCCAGGACTGAAGAAGTTCGGCTATCACTGATTCTAAGCTAAAGCATAACATGGGAGAAAGAATTCTAAAGACTTTTGTAGCTCAAGCTGCAGGTGGCTTGCATAAAGTCGTGGACCGGGAAAAGCAACAAGGTATTTCAACTCCTGAGCACTCTGTATTGAAAGTAAAGGCAGCCCAGGAATGGAAGGGAGTCCAATACTTAGGAAATGATTCATTCACAGTTTAGGGAGGTAAAACTCTATATGCAAGTATTTGCATTTATTTAACTTGACTCTGTGGCTTGCCTTGAATACATTTGTAAAACGCATGGTGTCGTGGACAGCATGTGGAATCACAGCTGAATGACCTATGTAGAAATTCCAATTCTGCTCCTTCCTGATTGTATGATTTATAAAACAAAGATGATTAGTTATTGTAAGAAATAAGTTCTTTTTAACTGGCATAAAATGATAACCTTTATAGATACTTTAAGGATAGTGTTATTGAGTTAAAACGTTAGTAGGGGAAACAGTTTGGGTTTAGACTTTGTCTTATAGTCTCACTTATTCATGCCTGAGAAGGAAGGACCAGGGAAGGCAATGAACATTTTTGAAGACCTACTGTGTGCCAAGAATGGTGCTAGCCATTTGATTACTCAATACCCGAGAAGTCTGTGAGATGGCTGCCTTGTCCCCATTTTATAGATAAAGAAACTGAGCTTCAGAGAGGTAATTTGTCCAAGTTTTTATGGTGATGGTTTATACTTGTTTGGTTGAGAGTCAAACATAGATCTGTATGTTTTTAAAGATCATGTTCTTTCTATTCTATCAGCTTCCTAATGAAAGCACATGATTCACCCGTGTGTCTTGGAATTGTAGATGTAGGGGGTCAGAATTGGCCACCTTGAAATATGTCTCTTTGCCTTGATTATTTTCAAGAGCAAAAGACTCCCAAAGAAACTTTGACTTTCCCCTTTAAATGCCTAAAAGAAATTTAAGATAAAAGGCCTGTTACCAGGACAGGCCATCACCATAGATAACTCTGGGTATTGAAGACTGTGAGGGTCCTTGCTAAACCCATTCTTACCTACCAAACCTTTGCTTTTCCATTCCCATGTGAACTGCCTTCCTCCCCTTTGAAATCCCAAAACCGCTACCCCCAACACCCTCCTTTGTCTTTAGATGAAGATGATATTTAAGCTGGTAGCTTGGCCATTCTGGTGAGTTACTCAGTTCTCCTGGGTTTCTCCCATGTATATATGTTATATATACAGCTTTGTTAGTCTATCTCACGTCAGTTTAATTCGTAGCCCAGCCAGAAGGACCTAGAGTGGGTAGAGGAAATTTTCTTCCTCCCCTACGTAGACATAGGGCCTGAGTGGATAAAACTGTTCTTTGGTCATTAAAAGAAAAATCTAGCAAGTGACAGGTAATAACACTTATTCAGAATGGGTCTTTAATTCCTCCAGAATTTTTTTCATGGCTGTTTCAGGAGCCAATATTCTCACCCTCTCTTGTTCTCCCACACTTCTTATTTGATAGTCATTAAACAATGGTTTAAATTTGAGTTGGTGTGCTAACTCTTCCAGCAAGATTTTCATTTGCACTATTCTTTCTAATAATAATAATAATTTTGAAAAGCTAAAATTTGTTAAAAGATGCCCAGTAAAAGTGTATCATGTGTCTTTGTATGCATCATTTCATTTAAACCTCATGATAACCCATGAGGGAATTAGAATAGTCATTGTATCTTACAGATATTGAAATTGAGGCCTGAGAGACTGCCCAATTTCTTACAGTTAGTAAGCAGGGTAACTTGAATTTCTGATGCCAGAGTCCTTGCTCCTGAGCTCTATGCTGTTCTGTCAGATGCCCAGAGGCAATTAGCATCTCTTGCTGGGGAGACTGCTGATGCAGTGTTCAGAAAATGTGGGAAACATATTAGGGAACCTTCCTAGGGTTCTTGGAAACGCTACCTAACGTTGACCCTCAAGTGGTCACATAATGTAAATTTGCACACACACTCCCCTCAATATTTAAGGAAAAAACAGGTGAGCCAAGTGACTTCTAGAACACATTTTGTAAAATAATTTTCAAACTGATTGAATGTAACTTAAATGTTTCCATTTCCACATGAGGTGTATGTTTTTGAAACTATATCCTAAATCTAAATCTTACTTCTGTTTCGGTGAGCAAAAGAATACCCTACCTGAACAGCTACAGCATCAAATTTATGGGCAACAGAATGTCATTTCTGTTGACTCACTTGGAATGATGCTGTGTGTATGAGGGGGACATTTCTGAATTCAAAATTCTGCATGACCTCTAAATTTTCTCACTGAAGTCTGGCTTTGGATATCCAGCCATACTCCAGGAAGAAACTAAGATATGTTTTTTGTTGCTGTTGTTTTTAACAGAACGTCTGTATTTATTGGCAGAATGCATTAGTGATGATTTTCAGCAAATTGAAGCCAAAACTTGATGGAGTATCAGTTGATCTTGTTTGTGTAATTCTCTATCAATTCAAAGCTCAAATATTGCTTCCTGCCTATAGTGGCATCTGAAAACATAATAACCACAATCATGAGATTTTATAGATATCAACGAAAGATTATGCAAAGTATCAAGATGAAATAGATCAATAATTTAGCAACAATAACAGACTATATTGTTAAATGTATCTCTAAATATATAGGAAAAGCAACTCCACACTAATACACTTTTTCTCTTCTCACATTCAATGTAGTTGGAAAGAGCTATAGCCTAATTCCATTTCTCACAGCACAAGTATATTCTCTCATGAACCGATCTTTCCTCAGCAGGCTGATTTAGATAACAAAATGAGAAAGCGATGGCTAAACAGAGCTTCCAGCCTGGGCCCTCAAGAACTGGAGCTGGGAGCCCCTGGGGGCTGCAGGGCAGTTCTGAGGCTGTTGAAGATCTCTGAACAGCTGTTTGGGATAATCTCAACAGGGCTTGTTAGCACAACTCCTGGTCAGGGCCATGTTAACTGGATCCCTTTACTGTCGCCACCACGGTCCCTCTCATCATGTCCCTCCGTTATCACTTGCCCGCCTCCCCAGCTTGCTCCGTTAGCACTTCTACTCTCCTGAGAGGAAGGAGTTCTCTCTCTCTTTCTCTCTCTCTGTCTCGCTCTCTCTCCCCGCCCACAACCTTCTTCTGACTGATTCTTTCTCATCTCTCTCACTTTTCCTCTCTAGTCAATGCTGGCTCTTTCCCTTTCTTCCTTCTCTCATGGCTGTTTCTCCCAAACCAAATGTGTGGGTCCTTTCTTCCCTTCCATCAAGTGCTTATCTTCACTAGTTTCCGTATCTCTAGTGGAAGGAACTGCTTGAATTATCTTAGATCATCAGACTAGAGGTGTATTCTCTTCCTTTGTGAGGGAGGCAGTAAACAGAATTGGTTAAGAATGCAGGCTTTGAAATTAGACTAGAACTTGGCTTAAATCTCAGTTCTGGCATGCTGTCGAATGCAGCGCACATATCTTAATCTCTCTTGGCTCCCATTTCTACATCCCTTAAGTGGGGATAATAGTATCTTCCTAAAGTTAAGTATAGAGATTAAAGAGACCATTGTTATAAATGCACTTTACTGGGTAATTGGAACAGAACCAGCAAGCAATAAAGAGCAGCTCCCGTTACTTATGTGGGATACCTGTTGATCAGATAGGACTGGTCTCGAGTCTTTGGCTTTGCTAAATTCTCTTTAAGTCTTCTCTCTTTGCCCATCCTGGTGAGCCTGTCCACACTGTAGGCACCTATTCACTTATTCATTCATTCATTCATTCAGGGGCCTACTTAGAGGATATGTTACATCCCATCCTCAGACACCTTCTGTCATTCTGTCACAGTCACGAAATTAATTGCCTGCTAGATTGTTACTGATAAACTTTAAGGCATTATTCCTTCCAGTCACCTTAATGACTTAGAGTTGAAGGAAGGGGAAGGGGAAATGAGGAAGAGAGAAGGGGAGCATAGTAGGGAGTCTCTTTATATTCTAAAAATTCTGCTATTCCCAGAGAGTCGAATTCCTGGTGACGGACCTGCAGAAGGGATAGAAGTAATGCGGGCCAGCACTTTCCCTATCTGCTCACTGGCAAACTTGTTTTTATGTCTCGCTTACTTCTTGGCTGCAAATAACTGTGGTTTTAGCTGCACATGTGTATGTGGTGTGTATGTGTTGGGTGGGTGGGTGGGGCACCCAGAAAATTAATATGATCTTGACATATGCTAAGTATATTTAATTCTTTGTAAATCCTTCATAATCTCATTTGATTCTCACAACATTTCCAGCAGGTATTTTTATCCCCGTTTTACGGAAGAGCAAACTGGCCTTCAGAGAGGTTAAACAGCTTGCTTTAAATCACTCAGCTGGTAGATGACAGAGGTCTTTCTGGTGCCTGAACTCTGGCTCCACATGCTGCACCATCCTCATCCTGACTGTCAGTTGAGAAGTTCTGAAGTATCCTTCATATTCTCTCCCCTCCAGTAATATTCAATTTATGTTTAGAGATGGAGACTTTTTTAAAGTACCAGGTAGACTGTGATCCTTCTAAGTGGTGCCTAGGGACCACTGTTTCCTCTCTTAGGGAGGAGGAAAAGCTCCAAGGAAGAGCTAGGTGCCTCTGCACTGAATTCTGATTCCTGACCTACTCATAGCCACAAGTCTCTTCAACCTCTGCTTGGGCAGTGACGCTGTCTTCGGGTCCTCATTTGGTTTAAACGAAGAAGTGGGCATGTATCTTTTATTTTCATTGTATTTAACTATGCTTTCAGCATAATTCTTCTAGAATTTGCCTGATTTTCTTTAGGTACAAATCCTAGACCAGAGTTTATATCAGAATTTCATTAAGCCAGAGGCAAAATGAACACCAATTTATGTTCCTGCGGAATAATACACACTTGTTGAACTTTTAAAAATGGATGAGAGAAGGAATCGATGATGACCTGTAACCATAAAACATGAGGCCTTTTTGGTTGGCACCAGGAATGCCTATTATTTTAGTTTGTGAAAACGGTTCAGTCCACCTGATCACATTCAAGGCATACAGTTCTACAACATTGTGTGTAATTGCGAGCTGAGGAAATTACAAGGGCCATAAAACACTGATTGTTCTACTTGCACTATATATGGCAAAAAGAGAAGGGACAGGTTCACACCTTACTGAAAAAGAATGAAGATTTTAAGTCAGAGGTTGCAAGCTAAATAAACTTCAAGCTGAATCCCACTAACAGATACATATGTGGTTTAATTCTCCCAGTGTTTTGGTTTTGGTTTTTACTTGAATTGACTGCTAAAATTTAGAAATCAATAGATTTCAAATACAAATCCAGATTTCCAGTATGACTTGAAAGATCTGAAGACTTTGTAATACTGGAAAGGGAGTAGCAACTTCCGGTTTCCATGGGGCACACACTCTCCAGTGTGCTACTGTCCTCCTTGGGCAGACGTATTTTACTTGCTTAGCTCCTGCGGGCATTTGAGGTTTTGACCCCAGGATTAAGGAATAATTTTCAGACTACATTTCAAACAAACCAATTTTTGATCTTCCTTCAATTCACTTCTCTTATCTCCCAGCACCTCCATCTTACTCTCAGGATGGATGGTCAAGAGATCAAACCAGTGGGCAGTCTGGCTTCCAACCACCAGGCAACAACAAACTAGAAAGAACAGAGGTTCCACAGTGCAACCTGCAGGGTCTCCTGATGTACCAGCTTCAACCCTTTTGTTTCTAAACCCTGGGGAGATTGAGGGAGGGGCTTCAGCACCCAAGGTGAGGGAGAGCACTCCAGCATGGAAGGGTTTCAACTTTAACAGGACAGCTGTGCTGGTGCTCATGGAGGATCAGCCCTGCCTATATCTGAGGCGAAGTGCGCAGCGTCTTTTCCTTAAATACACCCTCCAGCGGTCTGACTCTGTGCATTAGCCGTGTGTTTATGAGTGTGTGTGAGGTTTACTTACTAGTCTTAAGCTTTTCACAGGTAGCACAGTGCCTTGCACAATGTAGACAGTCTACAAATGTATTTTAAATGGAATGGATTGAATTATTTTTTTATTCCAAAAGTTTTGTAATGTTCATGGCCATATGATGAATGAAATCATGTTTGGTTTTCTTATGTATGTTTGATATTTCATACCAAGAAGAAACCCAATCAGCACTGTCACACAGAAACATCTCTGACCAACACGTAGAGAGTCTCAAACAAACTAACATTTAACCTTTAAAACTGAAGTATAAACAGGAGGAGAATCATGGATTTGTGAATTGTCTTATCCTGCTGTGGCTTCTAGCCAGCTTTCTGTCTGTAGCTGCTACCGCGAATGTACACAGTAACGAGTGCAGAGCCTAAGGAAATCAGTGTAAGAGTATAAGGTCATTTTGAGATCGCTAGATATTGATAGCACCTTTTACTTCATCCTCTACTATAATTTTGAGCTTTGGAAAGTTTTAATACTGATAGAAACAATGAGAAGAATTAATTGCTAGAGGAAATATTTCTTTTAAAGTGGTAGATTAGGGAGGAGGTAAAATTTTTCTAGCTGAATACAAATTTTCCAGGTATAATTATAGGAAGGTTTTAAAGTAATAGTAAAAGATTCTTCTAATAAAATCCATTAAATGACTGTGTAGTTGAAGATTTGGCTCAAACATTCCAGGTGTAATAGTGTGTAACACTTCCTAATGGAAACTTTTCGAGAAGCCATAGCACTGAGACAAGGAATTTCTTTCTGTTTAGACAGTACTGAGAGTAATAATTTATACTTAGCAGGATTTAAGAGAGTATTTCTCCTTGAAACAATGGATTTTCTTCTAATTCAACAGCTTTTTGTAAAAAGATGTCTTTGGAGATATCACTAAGACGTACAAAATTACTGAATTGACTTTATTAAATGAACCTGCTCTGTTATTTTATACCAAAAAAAAATTTACATGCATTCTGAAATTTGATGACTTAAAAGTTAATTTTAAGAAAATGCTGTAATTGAGGAAAAAATATTTTCTTTCAAATCTCAGATTTTATCTCTGGGTCACTGCAGGCAAAATGCATTTTACCACGTCGGTAGGATTCTTGTATTTGTTTTGTTAAAGTGATCTATAATTTCAAAGTCTAGAATACATAGAAATGGACTTTTAAGTTGTTTTTAAAACAACTATATAGTGGCACAAAAGTGTCTAAAAAATTCCCCAGCAAATTAGAATTACGTCAGTGAAAGGCGAGGCGCTGCTCGGGCCGCCGTGGCCTGGTTTCGCGGCCTCTCCTCCTTGTCCTCTCCAGAACGCTGGGCTGCATCCAGGGTCTTCAGCTGGCAGAACTGGTCTTGGGTTACTTAGAGAAGAGCTGTCAGCATCAAGATGACGGTAGCCAGGCTGAAACCAGAGGCTGTTCATGGTCGGTCCGAGGCTGAGTCACACAGCGGGGGATCCTGGAGTCAGTCAGGCAGAGTCCGGAGAGATGAGTGAGATCAGAATCTGTGGGTTCTGTCAGGGGAGCGTTTCTGTTGACGACCTCAGGACCAGCCACTGAGATCATGGCTTTGGTTGGTCTTAAAGATGCAGTATTCTGACACTTGGACATGACAAACAGCACCAGAAATATGGGCTTTTTCTCATCAGTGGAAGATAAAAGTCTTCTCTTTATTTCTCCATACCTTGCAAGCTGATTGGCTACAGATTCTCTTGAGCTTTCTTCACCACGCACAGTCAAGTACGGCTCGTTTGTTCTAGTTTACCAAGACTTCTGGATTAACCTGACACTCTAGTTGAGTTCTCCGAGATTTTAAAGAGTGATTGTAAGACCCCGGTGAATCTTCAACATGGCCCCTTAAGCCTCGTGGCGTAGTGTGTTATTTGCAAAGTGTCTTTTTAGCTGCTAAGGCATTGTCTTTGCCACGGGACCAAACCCTAGATAGGCACTTTAGGCAACTTATGGAGTTGCCAACATGCAAATCAGCTTAGTTTTCAGAGAAGGGCAAGTTGTTTGCTATGAATGAAAACTGTTTGTTTGCTATGAATGAAAGACTTTTCTAGTACTCTGAACACAATATTACTAGAAGCAACGGGAACTCCAACAGAAGACTTGGGAATTTCTCTTGGATTGGTTACTCCAGCTTTGAACCTTGGTTTTCAATTCGTACCTCACAAGCTTGTTGTAAAAATTACTTATAAGCTGGGTGCATAGGAAAAACTTTATATGTAATAAAACACTATACAAATGTCAAGTGGTGTTTTTGAAACTGCTTTGCATATAGGTGAAATCAGGAGCCAATGGGCAGCCAGACTTAAGCGTAAGGATGTCTCATGCCCTCTAAGAAAACGTATTTTCTTTTTATACTTTTATTCTGAACTACTGAAATATTTAACTATAGGAATATATGCTTACTTTCAGAAGATTTCAAATTGTAGAAAGATGGGACATGGATAGTTACAATATAAGTGATTTAGCTCCTCATTCTTCTCCTACCTCTATGCCCATTACTTCTCTATTTATTTCCTGGGTTCTTTTCCTCTCTCTCT
Organism: Equus caballus; assembly: GCF_041296265.1. Taxonomy (NCBI): domain Eukaryota; kingdom Metazoa; phylum Chordata; class Mammalia; order Perissodactyla; family Equidae; genus Equus; species Equus caballus. Next base: position 92,141,112 of record NC_091699.1, read on the forward strand.
CTTTTTTCTTTTTTGTTGAGGAAGATTGGCCCTGAGCTAACATCTGTTGCCAATCTTCCCCTTCTTTCTTTCTTCCCAAAGCCCTAATACATAGTTGTATATCCTAGTTGGAGCTCCTTCTAGTTCTTCTGTGTGGGAAGCTGCCTCAGTGTGGCTTGACCAGTGAGGATAGGTCCGTGCCCAGGATCTGAACTGGCAAACTCCAGGCCACTGAAGTGGAGCATGCAAACTTGATTACTATGCCACCAGGCTGGCCCCTCTTTTCCTCTCTTTTTATCCTTTCTGTTTCTCTTGGCTGTCTAGCTTTTTCTCATCATAGCTTTGTCACATACCATGGACTTAATGACCATTTATATACCAAATATTCTTCAATCTGCATTTTTAGCTCACAAGTTTCTCCTGAACTGTAGAGTACTTACCCCCAGGCATTTAGAGTCAGCTGACCTATGCCCTCCCTGCTCCCAAGCCCCTGAACCTGCTCCTTTTTCTATATTCCATTTGCTGGCCACACTCCATTCAACCCCATTCTCCACTGGAGTTCGGGTTAGCTTTCTCAAATGCAAATCTGATCGTATATGCCCTGGTGTATTTAAACCCTGCTAAGCACTTTCCATTACCTTGAGTTCATCTCTGTTTATCTCTCTGAACTTATCTCCCCTTAATCTTCACCTCGCAGAACTGACGTGGGGATTCCCCAAAGCGTTAGGCAGCTTCTTGCCTTCACACTGCTGCTCGTGCCGCTCTCTGTGTCTGGAACGGCCTTTCTATCTTGTCTGCTTAGCAAGCTCCTATTTAACATTCAAATGGCCAAAATGTCTTCAGTAATATCCGTTACAATACCCTCTAAGAAATCTGCCCTGCCTGCCAGCTCCTCCAAAAGCCTCATTACTTCTGTTATTGTGTATTGCAATTGTTTGTGTATGTATCCTTCTCCCTTACCAGACTCCGAGTCATTCGAATAGAAGGTCCACGCCTTAGTCATCTCCGTATATGGCCCACAGCACCGTTCCATACGCATGATAGATGCTCGCTAACGTTTGTGCCTCACGCTGCCCTTGAGTAATGATAGTGCCACTTACATTGGTGTAAGCCAACTCTTTCTTCTTGGCGAGGGGGCAGTTTTTAATAGAGTGTGGCAGGGACACAAGACTAAGTTTTCCGTGTACACTCACAGAGGGGTCCTACATTCCTGAAGTGATGATTAATGAAGTTCATGCAGGAGAATTTTAGTCATATGGATTTTATTTTCTCCTTCACTTAGCCACAGCTTTTCTTATTTCCCTTGATGGCCAGCTCCTGACTTTGGAAACTACGCAAACACGCTTAGGCAAAAGCACAAGAACAATAGTTCTGGAAAAAGTAGGCCAATGTCGCTGCGAGCTTTCGCCAGAAACTAATTTTAGTTAAAGAGATCTAACTATTTTCAAGCCATTCACTTGCCACTCTTCCTACTAACCCTGGAGCACTACAGATGAAAGCGTCTCGTGGACTTTGGAATTTGTGCCTGAGACAAATTTAGAGAGAGTTCTTTAAACTTTCTTTCATCATTTCATACCAAACTCAAGAGTTATGCTAGGTCAGGGGTTGGTGACCCTTGGCGTGCACAGCAAAAATGGACTGATATAAGGAGCAGCATCTTGGGTACATTCCTCCTTTCTGGCAAACACTCCTTTCCTTCCTCCACGCATCTGTCTCACCTCCAGGAGGGCTGCACACCCACCAAAACCCTTAGCCAGTTTCTTTTTCTCTTTTAGTTTGGTTTCTAGTTGCTAAAGTGTTAACTGAAAGATAAAACAAGTCAATTAAGGGCAACCCCTCCCCAGATCATTTGCATCTAAGAGGAGACACTAGAAGATAGACCAACTTTAAGGCAGATTTAGTGCTGGAAGGAGAAGGAAGGAGTGCTATTTTTAGACCTGGGCAGCTAGGTTTCTGCTTTGTACAACTGTTCCTTGCACTTACAGCAAAGGTCATAAGTAGATGGTTACAAATAGCTTCCTTATTCTATTTTAAAACTAATTTTTTCTGTTCATAGTTTCAACAAAAAGAATCTTAGACATATTTTACAAACATCAAAATCCTTCCTATGTCATTCCTCAGGCATCCTGTTTTTCATTTTGAGCAATTTTAATTCCCATGAAGATCTCTTCCTATCGTCACCTAATTTAAATTCTTTGACCACTGTCACTGCTTTCTTCTGAATTTCTCCGAGTTATTTTTTTTCTCTTCGTTGTGCAGTCAATAACCAAGTGTATCTCTACAGTAACATCCAACATGTGGAGACGTTTGAAATAAAAATTACTATGGGTGACATTGTTGTTATTTACTTTTTTAAATTTATTTTATTAATTTCAAGGATAAAACTGTGGATGAATTTGATTCTGTTCCTTTGTTTGTGTCCAAGTTCAGCCAGATTTACAGTGACTTTTGGAGGATAAAAAGCTAGGTTGAAATAGAGCCATCTCTTGTTCAATTTGCAGCCCCAGTCTGAACTTTAGACTCTTAACATTTATTCACAGCAATACACAATATGTTTTTATTTGACATTTACATAATTTAATTTACTTTAAAACTGTACCACCCAATGTATGTCTTGAGATTACTCAACGTTTTCCTGATTGTTTTTCCAAATTACTTAGATTTTCATGAATCTTAATTAAATTTTCCAAAGGATAAGCAACACCTCCTTCCAGGATTTTATACTTAAAATGAATAAACAGGATCCCTGTTTCATCATCCAAGTCATGGATAAAATGTGTAAAAGCTTTTGGCCTCAGAATCCTCTGGTATGGAACATATCCAAGCAGTCCTTCTTAATTGGTGTTCCAGAATGTATAAATAAGAAATAATATTTTTCTAATTCTTGACCACAGCCACCACAGTCTGGGAAATGAACACTGAGTTTCCAAACCGTCTGCCCAACTTCAACATGTCATATTCCTGAGGCAGAGTTAGGTAGGCAGAGCGCAGACGGATGCCCTTGGCAATGCTATAATGAAACATTAGACAGTGTTTTTGAGGGGGTGAGGCGGTGTGGGCCTGGGAGGGGGGAGGACAAATTCCTGAAGGGCAAGAGCTCTGTTCCGTACAAAACGAATTCAAATGGCGAATGCATTAGTCCATGCTATATTTGAAGAACTATTCAGCATGAATTTGTAGACATTGTGCACTCTCTAGGTTTATGATGGTAATTTATTCTTTATGATAAATATCAAAATTGATCGATTGAGAGAATGAGAGAGAGAGAGAACTTGAGATTCAGTCAGATGACTGACTCTTGGCCCAACTGCATGGCTTTTTGTAGCAGTGAGGAACCACAAGTAGCCCAGCGTCACTATTGGTTAAGAGTGAGCTGGGGCTAGAACCCACTTTTATTAAGTCTTAGGCCAGCATTCTTTCCAACACACCATCACCCACTGGATAACCTTCCTGATCACTATCTATTAATCTAGGAGTCTCTTTTAGTAACAATCATTTTCACTGTAGTTGAAATTTATCTATCTCAGTTGTACTTCTTTTTAGTGAATTACTGCTTTTGCTATGATCCGAGAAAAGAGTTATCAAAATTAGCAATCAACTTCTATTGATTTCGTTGTTCACCTTTGTTACCTATCTTCCATATTTCATTTATTTTTATCTGACTTTTCTCAGCTTTTTATTAAATAAATTTAACAAAGTCAAAAGAAGGTAACCTTCGGGGCTGGCCCCGTGGCCGAGTGATTAAGTTCACACACTCCGCTGCAGGGGGCCCAGTGTTTCATTGGTTCGAATCCTGGGCGCCAACACAGCACTGCTCATCAAACCACGCTGAGGCAGTGTCCCACATGCCACAACTAGAAGGACCCACAATGAAGAATGTACAACTATGTACTGGGGGGCTTTGGGGAGAAAAAGGAAAATAAAATCTTTAAAAAAAAAAAGGTAACCTTCATACACGCTCAAATCAGATGATTACAATTTTTCAGCTGTTTTATTGAAGCATTCTAAAACATTTACTAAATTGCCGTTAAAATGTTGAATTCTAGCTTTACCAAATATGCCATTGTCATCAAGAAAGAAAAAAAGCGTATGCTGCAGAGGTCTTCCTTTACAGGTCTTTTTCCCCCTTACTTTAAACAGTTGCCTTTCTAAATTAAGTATCTATTTTTTAAAAAGTATGGTATATTTATAATGCTAAATCCTCAAATATTGTGCGTGTTCCTGACAGGAAAGAATTTTGGATTTTACTAGGTGTCAAGGGTATTCTAATTCTCTGCTAATAATTTTGGTGGCTGATAATTGGAGGAATTTTCCACAGACTAACTTCTGGCTCTCGTTTCTTGATGACAGCCCACGTACTTCCTGCACTGGGCACCACAGGGTATGTTCACATCACAATGCAGTCTCTGGCCCTGCACTTTTATGTTATTGTCCTAAGTCTGCACAGTTGGCAGTTGAAATATTTAGAGAAGCTTTCCTAAATGTGTATGGCTAACAATAACTTAGCTATACGTGGAAGTGACTGCAAACCTCATGAATATATCCCACTAACCCAAGGTGCGGGCATCTCCAACTCAGCTTCCCCTTAGCCAGACCTCCAATCTGCCCAGAGTTTCTCCAACACAGCGGTGGATAGTGAATGTTTAACAACTAGTTCTCTGGGACAAAATGTATGAGTATATATGTGTATATATGTTTACTGTAAATTTTACTGATCTGGAGGATGTGTAGCACACAGTTTACAGATAATAATGAAATATGCAATATTCTATTGTCAATTCCTAATATAGCCAATGGATTTTTGCTGAAAGTTTCCCCTGATTTTTGCTGAACACTTGTAGTGGTGGCCAACCTATGGTTTCAATTCAACCACGATATGACAAAAGCAGTTGCATCCCTTTTACTAGAAAAGAATAGAAAAAATTAAAATAGAAACAAAAAACAAGAAGAGCATTCTAGCAGAAAAGATTGGCTGCCATCGAAGCCTTCATCCTCCTCCCGCTGCCTCCACTCCCAGAGTTCGTCTCTGTTAGCAGTTTCCTCCCAGCGTTTCTAACGGAAACAGCGCGATGGGCTGAAGAGGCTCGCTACTCTCTGCGTGACTGCAGGCAAGTTACTCTACCTCTCAGTTTCTTCGTTTGAAATCAGGGGCAATAATAGCACCTGCATCATAGGGTTTGTGAGAAGATTAAATTAGTTAATATCTAGAAGTTTGGGCACTTAATTAACAGTTAAGACTAAAGGAATTAATCAATATATCTTAGCTATTAGTACATGGAAGGGAGAGAGGGAGAGATACAAAGACGAAAAAAGACATAAACTTTGTGTTTAAATAAATTTACAAATTGGAAAAGACAATGTTGCAAATAATTTGGACTTCTAGAATAATGTAGGCTGTTATTGGACGCCATCTTCCCCTGCAGTTTAGGTTCATTGATTCATACGTTCATACATTTAGTACGCGTTTATTTAGGAGATGATGGATATAAGATACTGTACTAAGTAAGCATCATGGGTTTATTTCAGGATGAATAATTGTATTCTATTTTCAAGAAGCTTGGATTATAGGGGCTGGCCCGGTGGCCGAGTGGTTAAGTTTGCGTGCTCCGCTGCAGGCGGTCCAGTGTTTCGTTGGTTCGAATCCTGGGCGCGGACATGGCACTGCTCATCGGACCACGCTGAGGCGGCGTCCCACATGCCACAACTAGAAGGACCCACAACAAAGAATATACAACTATGTACTGGGGGGCTTTGGAGAGGAAAAGGAAAAAAAATAAAATCTTTAAAAACAAAAAAAGAAGCTTGGATTATAGTATTCAAAACTCTACTTCCATATACATATACACGCAACCACACAGAAACAGTAAAGAAAGATGACGTGTGTGAAGTGTATGAACATATCCAAACAATGTATCTCTGAGTTCAGACATGGGAGAGAGAGCTTCTAAGCGGTGTGGGCTAAAAGAAGAGTAACAGTGGTAGAGGACTCAGCCTGATCCATTGAAGCAGAAAGGACAAACTGATGATTCAAAGGCTGAAATTGTCAGCAGTCTAAAATATGCACAGCATTTTAAAGTTTTTTTGGTAATATTTAGCAATATTTAAACATGGCAATTTTTCTCATAAATGTGTGTATTTTTGGCTTTCATTGAAAAATTGGAAGATCTGGCAACAACCCTTAACCTTTGTTCCAACACTGCCACAATCCTTTGGAGTCAAGTTGTTTTAGTCTGTTTAGGCCGCTATAATAAAATACCATAGAAACAAGTGCCTTATAATCGGAAATTATTTCTGGAAACTGGGAAGTCTAAGATCAAGGCGCCAACAGATGTAGTGTCTAGTGAGAGCCTGCTTCGTGGTTCATAGGCAGCCTTCTTGCTGTGTCCTCACATGGCAGAAGGGCAGAGAGGGGGAGCTCGTTCTCATGACTCCCTCAAGGAGCCCCAGTCACGAGGCGCTCACTGATCCCGGGCATGAGGGCTCCACCTTCACGAGCTCATGTAATTCTAACTACCTCCCAAGTGCCTCACCTCCTAAGACTATCACATTGAGGGGCAGGGTTTCAACATGAGAATTTTGAGGGCACACAAACATTTAGTCCATAACACAAATAACAAACGCCCCTCTAGAAGGGGCATCCACTCTTTCCATTGCTGTGGCAGCAATAGTAGCCATATACTCAGACCTGTGAACTGGATTTCAAACCTGCAGCCGCCAAAGAATCAGGGGCACCCAGGAATTAAAGGCTTCGATCCTAGGTTTACACATTGCTTGCTGCAGAGTGCCTGCCAATCACAGTCACTCTTCCACCGGTTTGGCTTTGTTGAGAGGGAGAAATATACTCAACAACCAGATGGGACAAGTTGAACTTACCGACTCGCTCCACATGTAGATCAGTTGTATTGTGCATTCTTACAAAAGGGACTGTCTATCCTCTTCCAAGGTCTGTACCATATCAAGGGAGGGTTCAAGCCAAACTAGCAAGGCCACCTCTGAACTGTTATTTTTCCCACTTGCCCCTCTTGGTATATTTACATGTTCGTTTTTATAATTGCGTTAAGATTTACATAACATAAAATTTACTGTTTTAGTCATTTTAAGAGTTCAGTGGCATTTAGTGCATTCACACTGTTGTGGAACCATCACCACTATCCCTTCCAGAACTCTTTTCATCTTGCAAAACTGAAACTCTATACCCGTTAAACAATAACTCCTCATTTTCTCCTCCCCATTACCCCTAGAAATTGCCATTCTGTTTGCTATCTTTGTGAATTTGATTATTCTAGGAACCTCATATAAGTGGAATCATATGATTTTGTCCTTCTGTGACTAGCTTATTTCACTTGGCAAAATGTCTTCAACGTTCATCCATGTCGTAGCGTGACAGAATTTCCTCTGTTTGTAAGGCTGAATAATATTCCACTGTGTGTATATATATCACATTTTGTTTACCCATTCATCCATCAATGGACACTTGGGTTATTTCCATTTTTTGGCTGTTGTGAATAAACCTGTTATGAACGTGGGTGTACAAATATCTGAGTCCCTGCTTTTAATGCTTTTGGGTGTATATCCAGACGTGGAATTGCTGGATCATATGGTAATTCTGTGTTTAATTTTTTGAGGAAACTTCATACAATTTTCCACAGCAGCTGCACCATTTTATGTTCCCACCAGCAATGCACAGATGTTCCAATTTCTCCACTATAGTCGTGTCGCTTTATGCCATCTCCCCGCCCTTCTGTGTGGCAAGGCCGAGGTCTACCTTAAGACATGGTGTGACCAAAGGAAAATATTGAGATAGATGTGAGAGTAAGACTCAACTTGAAAATTCCACAAGACTAGGAAAACATCTGTGTCATATACGCTTTTGCTAGGCACGTGGAAAGCCCTAATCCCCTTCTTCCAAGGAGAAGTTTGATCCCTTCTAGCTGGAGAGATTTAATAGGTGTTAAAACGATTGAGACTTGAGCTTAAGGAATTACAGAATTTTAATACCTCGCATAAAACATCCAACACAGACATACTTAAAAATTCTATGCAACACAGGAGGAGGAAATTGGGAATAAAGAACCAGCTAAAATGAATCCCTTGTGTGGCATTAAAAGGAGGACTGGGGAACTATTTCCATGTCTATATTTGCCAAATGATACAGTAAATATATTAATGGACATGGTGCTAGATACAGCTTTTGGCTCATAGTGCACGTGCATGTGTACTCCAGAAACTAGGGGATCTAAATTTAATAAGAGTATGTGACTACTCTTGGAGAAAAAAGGATTTGGAGATGTCATGATCTATTCAGCTCAAGAGACTGTGACGATGGGGAAAGTGGTATGCAAAGCCTTACACCCAGTGTCCCACTGCTCCTGTAACAGAACCAAGGAGTTGGAGGTAAGAGAAGTTGCACTGTGTTTAGGGGTGGGCTTAAGACAAAAAAATTTTAATCTCAGATAAGGCAGAGTAGAATCCAGTCTATCTCCTCAGCTTCAAGACAGAGGCCTAAAACGTCAGCATGCAACATATAGGTATGTCACTGGGAGAACTTCCACCAGGGAATTTGGCTAAGTATTCACATCACAGTATGGAGACAGTGAATGCAGTGATGTACAAAGCCCCACCTCATGGAGTTGGGGTCTGTAAAATCACCAAGAGGAAGCTGATGTCCTACCGACTGGGCTCCACACAGCAAGCCTCACACCCTGGGTTCATTTGTCTCCTTGCTCCAGGAAGAGGAAGAACGATGACGTTAAAGATCCTTCTTCTCTAGCTCCTTCAGGACCCTTCTTACAGTGCCCAAGTCTGGCCAGCTTCCTGTACAGTTGTCACATGCATTGTTCTAGCACACCTGCCTGGGTGACTTATCATTGCCATGTTTACATTTATTTAGTCCAGTGAAATCTTTCCAGATCCTATCAGTTTCTACTTCTATGGTAGGTTTTAATAGAAGTTCATTTTCCTAAAACTTGACTGATTCAGGTACTGCATGTTATCTCACCACTTTCATTTGTCTCTTGTACTTTCTTTAGGAGGTAGCATCCACCCAGTTTAGCTGAAAGAAAAGTACCCTCGCTCAAAAGAGACAATTAATTTAGTGAGCCCTCATAATACCTGTTAGTTAACCAGGGAAATTAACCTTTGGAACAAAATGTGCTCTTCTCTTCAATCTGCAGGTCTGTTTAGACCACTCCACAAATGTGCTGTGCTCTAAAAGCAGATTAGAATTGACAACAATTAGTCACAAGTCTGAATTTTTGACAGAAAATAAAAATGAGCTCCTGTGCACAGGAAGTCCAAAATCCATCTCTCTTTCGCCTAAGGTTTTCTTTCCTCAATATTAGTTATCAGTTTAATATAATATTGTTGACTTAACAATGATGTATTTCAAGCTGAAGGCAGAAATGAATTTTGCATTCATAAATTGTTTTGAGGTGGATTCAAAGAGTATTTCATTATATAAGAAGGGCAGCTATAAAACATGTTTGGTGGTCTTTCCATCATTACTACCTGTGGCCCATTTGCAGAGATGACATTTATCAGGGTGACAGGGAATATTAAGCAAGTGATAGACAGTTATTAGCTGAAGTCCTGATATATTTACACCATGGGAAAATGCACTTGGTATTTTCTTTCTGGCAACTGGTCTGCTGTTGATAATTTGATGGAAAATTGATTAATCACACATTTAACTCAATGCAAGATCTTCTGCACTGTAATAAATTATGGCCATTAATCAATAAGTACAAAGTAATTCCAAGAGTCTGGAGACATGCTGGTTTCTAATAGAAAAACTTGCACTTAGGCCTTCCTGCCAGTGACCACTTCATCTGAGGTATTTTGCACCTGCCTCAATCCAATTAGATGACATAATTAATGAACCTCAATGCTCTCGATAATTTGTTATACAAAAGAAAGAATGTTTTGGCACATCCATTAAAGCCTGATGTACAACACTTTGCAGAAGAGGAAAAAAAAATTGGTGAGCGAAAGCAACAGAAGGGCTTATGCTGAGAATCTTGGAGGTCAAGTGCAAATGTGGGAAGCCGCAGTCTGACTTCATGTTGGGTGAAGATTCAGTTGCATTTGTTAAAAGAATTCAACGGGGCCTTTTTTTCCATTAGGAAAGTGAACTCGGCCTGTGTGCAAAGCCTCCTGCCATCTTGTTTCTTTTATGACAAATTAAATGGTATGATTAGAATAAGGGTTCAGGAAGTATTGTTTCAGAGGCAATCTAATAAATGTTTCCTTGGCCAAGTATCAGTTACAGTTTTACATATCACAGTCGTTCTGCACCTGTTTTATGCAGCTAACAATAGGCCTCTCAATAGATTTTAGTGAGAGAAAGCCTGGGAAGATAAAAGGAAAACCAGTTTGCGGCTAATTCTGTCACTAGGAAACGCCAGGAGTAGATTGTGTTTAGAGACTTTGAAAAACAATTAGCTATGGATTATAGGACTAAAAGGCCTTTCCTAACTGTACCTGGAAAATACTTTGCCCGTTTAATGCCTTCTAAGCTGTCACTGAGCTTGAACTTGAGTCCCAGTGATTAATGAAAAGCTGCAGGGCACAGCTAGGAGCTAAAGTCTCAATTATGAAAAAGCAGTAACTAGTTTAATGTGCTGATGCTTTTATACTTAAAGTGACAGCTGTGAAAAATGGCAATATTTCCAATCATGCTTTAATAATTTATCATTCATTTATTGGCATGTCCAACGTGCTTTACTCCCACTGTTCTTCTTCTCTTTCTAGACTCCTGGTGTTATGATGCTGAAGAACACAATACGGTCTGGTTCCTGAAAAAGCAGACTTTTCTTTTTGGAAGCTGGGGCCTATAACTATAAAGTCTTATGTCTGTCTGTCTATCTACCTATCCGTCTACCTGCCTATCTATGTATTTCCAATTAGTGCCATAATACAGCAATTGAGTTTTTGAAAAATGCACTGTCCGGTGATCTCTGTCTACTTCTGGGTCACAAACTGCCACCTTAATTCCTGACAGACACTTGAAATTATATGCCTTTGGTTATAAGAGAAACTAGACAAGGATGGGTGGAGGAATCAGTTTAAGTCTACTTGCGCCAAAGGGAAATCAATCCAGATGTGCAGACAGTGGACAAGTACAAGCAAATTATAGGGCAGAAAATGAGATAGGGGAAGCTGGACTACATTTTTGGGGGTAGTGGTACCAAGATAGCTTATAACATTACTTAGGTTTAATTTTACATTTTTAATTTCAGCAATGAATCATTTAGCCAATAGTTACAGTTATTCCCTTGAGATGGTTTTATTAGCTTTTATTAGACTATTTACAGTGGGACATGTAGGGCTGAGCACAGTGCCTGGTGAATGGACAAGAAAATGGATAAAGTGAAGTCATGGATCTGGTCTGCTTATTTAATTTCAGTTAAATTTCTGCAGCATTGTGTCCACTGTCCACTCAAACATGAGTGTACAAATTGACTGAGACTTCAAGGAACTCGCAAACCACAACTGTACTTACAAGTTTCATACAGCTCTGTGTTGATTGGGTGATATAATATTTTCCACTCTCCTTAATTGAATAAAGGCACAAGTAAATATATGTGGTAGATGTTAAATTGCAACCGTCTACGGTTTTGCTAAATTTGGCTTTTTGAAAAACAGAATAGATTATTAGTACTCATGAAATGCTAAGAAATAGTATCGGTAATATTTAAAAATTGCCTTAGGTTCGTTTGTTGTCTAGAAATTTTTCTTCTTAAAATTTTTTTCTGTAGTTGTACAATATAGGTGCCTATTTTTCTTTAATTTACCTTTTATTTATTTATTTATTTTTTGGTGAGGAAGATTGGCCTTGAACTAATATCTTTGCCAATCTTTCTCTTTTTTCTTCTCTTTTTTTCTGCCCAAATCCCCAGTACATAGATGTATATCCCAATTGTAGGTCCTTCTAGTTCTTTTACGTGGGACACTGCCTCAGCATGGCTTGATGAGCAGTGGTAGGTCTGCACCCAGGAGCTGAACTGGCAAACCCTGGGCCACTGAAGCAGAGCACACAAACCCAACCACTACGCCACTGGGCTGGCCCCTATCTCCCTATTTTATACTAAAAAAATTTATACATTATAAGAGTGTATTTAACTTCTCAATAAAACAAATTGTAGCAACTGTTTTGGGGAGTATGGGAAGAAAATTTATAATTAAAAAATATCGTTCTTATAAATCTGATAGTGAGCAAGATATTTTGTTTTCTTTAATTACTCTCATCAATGGGGCTAGGTAGCACACCTCCGAGGTGGCAGATCACAAATTGGTAAATGAATACATCTACGAGTGAGGGCATAAAACTCAAGTTTGAAAACAAGTGTCAGTTTTGCTGGTAAAATATTCAAGGAACTACTTTTAATATACCTCCTAATTGTTTGTCCCCGTGGAAGGTCAATTGCCACCCAGTTAGCAGTGGTTTTCCTTACCAGACCACACAGCTCTGGGTCTTGGATGAGCTATTAGGATGTCCAGGCCAGCAAAAGGAGTGGTATACACTTTCATTTCTTTGGCAAATAAGGAAGCGTGTTTGGTCTGTTCCTATGAATAAAGCAAACAGACTACAACCTGTTCATAGGACCGAGCTTATCAAAACTGTAAAACTGGAGACCAGGTTGAAAAGCTAGTTTTAAATCCAACAGGCTATATATTTTCCTTTAGATAAAAGACCAAAAGCAGAACTTTTATTTGGGGCAAGAATATTTAATGTAGTTTGAAAAAATAATGCGACAATGTAATTACAAGGAAAAATGATATCCCTTTTGGGCAATTATATTTAGCCAAATTAAGAAGTACATGGCTTTGGCTAATTTTCTTTCTGATGTATTTTTCTCTGTTAAAGTTTAGCCAAGAGAATGCGAGCCCACGTATATTCCTGTGTAAGTAACTTGTTAGTAAAACTGTCTTATGCCTATGCTGTTAGTGTCTTAAACAGCACATTATCACACTCACTTCAGCTTTTCATATCTAGGCATGCTGCTGTGGATTTTTCTTTTTTAATGGCATAACTTTCTTCTCGCGCTATTTAACTTAACTAATAACTTTCTTTTCGAAATGCTTCAAATCACTTTCCAACGTTATCCTTGAGTCTGAAGCTGATCATATTCTTTGTGTCTTTATTATGGTTCAGATCCGTTCCTTGAGCGTCATGTGGCTGGGAGCTTTGATAAGTTGTATTTTCCCATCCATTTCTCCAAACATTTCTGAATTTCCCAGGACACATTGAAATGTACCATGCGTGCTGCTCTGTTACTCTCTGCAGACCAATGGCATCTGTCCACAGACATGTTCTTACTCATGTTTGTAGGTGCACACACACGCCACTCACATGCACACAACACATCCCACACATACACACATACATACACCAAAATCCGCATTCTGTTTGGAACGTGAATAAAATTTCAGTTCTTTAGTCAAGGCTACCAAACTTCTTTTGTGTTTGGTGTCATCTAGTCCCATACAGAACTTAAAGAAAAAAAAAAAGTTATGGTTTTCTAAATAGCTTCATCGCTTTTCCTTTGAGAGAAAGGAAGACAGAGCAGTTTAAACCCAGTTGCTTGGAGCAGAGTGAAGGAGTAAATACCCCTTAAGTGGCAGAAAACAGCTCTAGGCTTTGGGTGAGGATGACGTGATCCCATCATGGAATTTTAGGAAGTTTCGGAATTTTCAATTAAACTGCTCCATCTAGGGGTAGTTTCCCCAAAGCTATGGGGGTGGCTTGTCCAGATCCTTTTTCCTCCAGGTCAGACAAGGTTAAGATGCAGGAGCAGCGCCAGAAGCTTGGCTATTAGGTCCAGCTGTAAGATTTTACCTTCTGCATCTGTCTTGTGGTGTCACTCCACCAACGCTTTATTTTGATAGGTAGTTCCTAGCATAGCAGACAGTTTTACTCTGAGGGCTATCTAAACAATCATCATAGGCTTCAATTTTAGAGCATTTTCAGCTGACATCCTCTCAGTATTTCAGGTGCTTTCTGTATGTGAACTTAAGGTCCTTTTTTCATAATAATAATATAACAATAAGGATGGATGATGACATGATCATGATGATCACTGATGTTTATTGAGCACTATTCCAATATATTTGTATATATTAATTTATTAAACAGAATATTAATTTGTAAATTTTTGCCACAATTCTGAGGTATTATTATACTCATTATATAGATGGGGAAACCGATGCATAAAAAGTTTAGGGGCCAGCCCGGTGGTGCAGCAGTTAAGTTTGCATGTTCTGCTTCTCAGCGGCCCGGGGTTCACCGGTTCGGATCCCGGGTTCGGACATGGCACCGCTTGGCAAACACTATGCCGCGGTGGGCGATCCATGTATAAAGTAGAGGAAGATGGGCATAGATGTTAGCTCAGGGCAGGTCTTCCTCAGAAAAAAGAGGAGGATTGGCAGTAGTTAGCTCAGGGCTAATCTTCCTCAAAAAAAAAAAAGTTTAAATATCTTGCCTCAGTTTATACAATTGGTAAATGAGAGCTGGGATTTGCACATAGGCAGTCTTACTCCAGTGTTCCACTCTCAACTGCTATGCTATATATTCATTCTAATAGATGTGAATAACTTTCTATGCTATAAGTAAACGAAACATAGGAGAAATGAAGTCATCTCAAAGTAGTTGTTATGATGAGGTCTCTAGCAACTGAAAATTTTATACGAAATCTTTTTCTATCATAATCTCACCTTTCCACACATGACCCATTTGCATTGATTCTTTGTGTTTTGATAATAAATAATAACACGGAGAGAGGAAACTCATCAAGAATTCCGTGGTGATGTCTCTTGGTCCCTGGGAAATGCTGCTCACACTCTCTGGTGAGAACCATGTTTCTATTTCTGTACCGGCCGTTGGATTCCCCTCACTCTTCTTTATCCTGTTTCTACCTCAACTCAAACTATGTCAATATTACAAGTGAACATAATTCTTTGGAAATCAGCTGTTTATACCTGTACAAAATATTATTTCCTTCAGGGAACCCAGTATCTCAAATTATTGATCAGATACACACCCAACTTTCAGAAATTTTCCCATGTTTGATTTTTATCTTTCCCTTCTTGGCTCTGGCACAGCATTCTTTACTCCCGCTTTTAGATCTTCGAACGAGGTGCCAAATCTTCACAACTCCATACACCGCTGAGTAGCGCAGTTCATATATGTAACAAGCTTCAATAGTTGGCATCCTTTGAATAGTTTACAGAGTTGTTTCATTAGCCAATTCTGTACGTTCCTCTCTTAAAAAATGTATTTGTCTTCACATTTTATAGCATTTTTAGTTTATTGTATTTGAGAAATTTAAGACACTAGTATCTAAGAAAATATTTAAAATGTTTTAAATATAGTATATTAAGCTATTAGAAAATAGCCACATTCCTAAGAAATTCCATACTTTCCAAAAATTCTATGATAAAAATTCATTCCATTGAGAACAAGGAGTTAGGAAATTAAGGGTTTCAGACCTATAATAAGAAGGCTATATTTTCTTTATGATTTAAAATAGTAAAATAACTTTTGTTATTGAAAGCTAAAATAATGAATCAGAAAATGAAATACAGCTACACTAAGTGAATCTTGAAGTACATGCGGGTGAGACCAAATTCCATGGCTTTATAGCCCATCAGAATGGGAGCAAACTGTGGCCCCGCCACAGCTCCCAACAGCACACCAGACAGTGCTGAGAAGGCACCTCCTGCCAGAGGACAGGTGTTTATTCCCATACTGGAGAAAATGGCCTAAAAAATATCCTCTCAGTGCTACTTGCTGATTGCCATTATGTTATAACCCAATTGCATTTCTTAACTAATTGATTTAACATTACAGAAATCGATTGGTGTTGATTTTTCTTTTTCTTTCTTTCTTTCTTTTGGTGAGGAAGATTGTAACTGAGCTAACATTGGGGCCAGTCTTCCTCTATTTTGTATGTGGGATGCTGCCACAGCATGGCTTGATGAGCAACTAGAAGGACCCACAACGAAGAATATACAACTATGTACTGGGGAGCTTTGGGGAGAAAAAGGAAAAAATAAAATCTTTAAAAAAAAAATTCACCACTTCCTAATTACTTACTACATTTTACTCTTACCCAGGTCACGAGTATTGATGTCTGTCATGTCTCTACCGTAGAAGCACTGTATAATGGCCTGCTAGTGCACATCTCTTTCGAAATCCACACAGTGATATCACGTGGCTCACTTGAAATCGGCTAATGTAAGAGTATTTACACCTCAGAAATTGATGAACTCTACAAATTAAGGCGCCCTCCAGCCCTCCCACCCCACCACCATCCAGAGCTGGTTGTTAAACATTGACTAGCACACCACTGGCTTTCACACAATTTGAATTAATAGAGTGAGGTTTTTACCTCGGTATAAAATTGGCATTTTCAACATTCATAATAAACCTTAATAGGAGGTTAGTTGGACTCTCTGAACAAGAATTTTTTTTAAATTTTTAAATCAGAAACAATAAGAATGAAAATTAAAATTAATTCGAATTAATAAACTTAATGCTTATGGTCAATCAGTTAATAGGTGGCCGGTCAGCAAATATTGCCCAGCTCAGTAGCATCGACTGCGGTGAAGAGTCCATTAGAAACAGCTGTATGTCAGTTTCCAGTTGTTTTGTATAATGCTTTTTAGCATATTGTCCCTTATATCATATAAAGAACCCATTTTAGAAAATTCCTTTCAAACTTAAATGCCTGATAGTTTGCTGTTCCTCAGCTTTGGACAGTGTCATCTCATAGGAGTGGTGAATTTTACAGCTGATTATGTCGCCACATTTAGCTCAACTGTTAGGAAGCTTAGACTCAAATACGCGACCCCCTTTAATGGTTGCCTGGGACCTTCTGATCTGCATTTGTATATCAACTTTAATGCTGGCTTTACCATTCTATGTTATTTTTTGTTTTTTACTCTTTGTCTGTTTATAGTGGATATGTACAAAACTCTCTGACTACCATCCCTCGGGTGGCAATTTCCCTCCCCCCACAGCCTCATGGATCTACTTAACCTAACGTAACCTCACTCCTGGCCACAGATGATTGGGCCCTGACCTAACCTGGGCCTAATGAGTCTCTTCTTTGGCCTGGACTTGGGGCAGAACGAGGCAAGTCAATCTCTCTTCAAGGATCTCTAATAAAATTAAAACTTGTGCACTTGATGACCCTGTGCTATGTTGTGGACCAGGAACAAAGGAAGGCAGTCAGCAGTGAGAGACCAGGGTGGAACAGATGCCGGGCAAGACCACCATTAAGAAACACTTAGGGAATGTGCCGACCACAGTTGGTTTTGTGTCCATTGGTCCTGAGGCAGAGCTGCATTCCTGTCCCTGAGTTCTCTGAGCCATCCTCAAATCCTTATGATAAATTCTCTTTTAGGTTATTACTTCTGGTTGCTTTCTTTTACTTGCAAGCAAAAGATTTCTGACAAGCACACTAAATTTTATTCTATTATACGTATTTTTGTTAGGCAAATGTCCACTGGTAATGAAGTAGTTGTAAATAAATAAAGTATTTATAATCAGTGCTATATTATTCTAATATTTTATATTAGCCAAGTTTCCAAGTAATATTAAGAGAAGTGCCTTAGGAAGACAAACCTGGGTACTTCCCAGTTAACAACATGGAAAAATTCCATATTTTGCTACTTATGATGAAGAAGAAAATGCCTTTGGAATTTTGCTTTGTGACTCAAAATTTTACTACCTCCATCTCAGCCCCTCTTTTCATGATTCCCCCTGCTCCTATGTTCTAATTTATTGTATTGGTTTTCTATTGCTGCCATAACAGAATTACTGCAGATTTAGTGCATTAAAAGAGCAATTTATTATTTAAGAGTTCTCTGGGTCAGAAGTCTGTTATTGATCCCACCAGACTAAAATCAAAGTGGTGGCAGGCTATGCTCCTTTCTGGAGGTCCTAGGGGAGAATCTGTCACCTGTTCATTCAGGTTATTGGCAAAATTCAGTTCATTGCATGTCTAGGCCTGAGATCTCAGTTTCTTTGCATGCTGTTGGCTGTGGGGTGTTCTCAGCCCCCAGAGGCCATCTGCCTTCCTCCATCTCCAAAGTCAGCAACGGCAGGCGAAGTCCTTCTTACCCTGCATCTCTCTGACCCACTCTCTTGCCTTCCTCTTCCATTTGTAAAGAGTTGTGTGATTAGATTGAGCCCACCTGGGATTTCTCCCATCTCAAAGTCCTCAACCTCTAACACATCAGCTAAATATCTTTTGCCAAGTAAGGTAACATATTTACAGGTTCTGGAGATTCAAGTGTGAACATCTTTGGGGGGGGGAGCTGTTATTCTGCCACACTTGTCAATGGATTTCTACCTTCCTATCCCCTTGGAGCATAATGTGGACTTTCCTATTTCAGACATGCTTATCTGAGAGCTCCGTTATATCCAATCCTAGCAGTCTTTTACTGACATCATGCATCATTTTACCCAACAGAGCTGATTCTAGCAGTGTTATGCTTCTTTTACCTGCCCCTCCTTCTGTATCTTCAGCACTGGTTATTGGCACTAAAATCCACCCACTCCGGAGATCGTCGTTTACCTAACCCTCACCACTATTTGCTAATTTGAAACTTGCCAAGTCATCCACCATCCCTTTCAAATCTGTTCCTTCCTCTTCATGCTCTCTCAGTTGATATCCTCATTCCCTCTCTCCTGAAACACAAGCATTCATAATCATTGTCAGCCTCATGTTTCTTTCCCATTCTTCTCCAATACATTCCCAGCCATTTTTCTTTAATACAACTCTTGTCATGCCTCTTCCTTCTTACGTAGTTTGATGGCTCTTTATAAGCTCTGAGAGTTGTCTAGGACCTGACTCCTATCTACTTATTTATCCTCATCTTGGTTGTTCCCTTTCTCATACTCTATTCTTGCAATTCCCTATTTTACCTGTGCAAATGCTGTTCCCTTTGTCTTCAAACGATTTTGTTTTCCTTCTTCTAAAACCCTGCCATTTGCTTGGTAACCTGCTGTTTGCATGTTAAGACTTCCTTTAAGCATTCTCTGTACCCTTTGGCACAGTTGCTCATGTCCTCTGAGCCATTGCTGAACTTTGTAGGTAAGTCTTTTCAGCATTCTTCATGCTGCAAGACATATTTTATCATTTTTTCAATTTACACGTGTGATTCTCCTTTTGGACTTTACCTCCTTGAAGTTAGTTCCCATGTCCCTTTCATCTTTGCATACCAAAGGGTCCAGCATAGTGCCTTGCACACAGATGACACACAATAGTGCTGACTGAATGGGCCTACAAAAATAACAAGACAGAGAAAACATTGGGGGAGTACATACTTCAAATCCAAACTTAATCAGTGCTGGACCAGAAAATGAACCAAACCAAAAGTTCGGATTTCCTTAAAAGTAAAACTTTAGCAATTGGAAAGATAGAATCTACTTTTGGATAGGGTTTAGGCACCAAATGACGTCAGGGTTCCTGAAGATTTTTAAATTACTACGTAAACAAGTTACCACGAGAAAAGGATTTCGATATTCACAGGAAGCCCATTTGTAAGCTTGTTTCAAGATCATTTTTAATGCTTTTTCATTATATCAGTTATAATTAAACCACTTCATATATGTAATTATGTGGTATAGTAATCGAGACAATATATTATGGAACTGTGTGGAGCAAGTCCTACAGGTTTGTACTTCTTCCGGGCTCTGTTAGTGCTTAATCTCTTTCTGACCACCCACTGAGCTGGCCTGGAAGAAGCTGCCTTTTGATCTCTTTTATGAAATGACCTTTGAGGGCAAAAATAGATGAGAATAAACCTTAAAAGGTTTGTTATAAATATTCTGTTTGGCATCATGTATCTTTCCAAAATGCCAGAATAAAATACTTAACTAAAAAGGGTAACTTTAATGTCTTAGACAAATAAGGCTCAGCCCACCACTATAGGCTGCTTATAATGTGTGCTGGTCAGCAAATTTGCCGCAGAGCCCCCTACAATTCCCTTGTCCAGGGGCTAGCAACAAGCAAGGACGAAGAAACCCCTTCCAAGCTTGCTTACAATACCAGAGCTGGTCTTTTATTATTTTAGCATCCCTCTTGCCCTGTAATCCTCAGTCTTTGCAGTCTGTGTAACCAGCCAATGCTCCCATCTGCCATTAGAAGCAACATATGTACTCAGAAGGGAAGAACAGTTCATATTAATGATGCCAACCTGCTCTGTCCTTCTTTAATCCAAAAAGGCTCATTTAAAACCTGCATGAAGGCTGCAGGTGAAAACGGCTTATGACAGCTAAATATAATGGGACCTGAGACTCTTATAAATGTGGATCGTATTAAGATTAGACACAAGAAAAGTGTCTCTGATGAAACAATGTTAGATTTCTCCTGAAAAAACTATGGAAGGAGGATTGATTCCTTCTTTCAGAGTTCAAGTCTCTGAATCGGATTAGCCAGCTCATTCTCCATCACTTCTTTATTGATATTCAGCAAACACTTACTGATGACCTACTATGTGAAAGACACAAGTTCCTGGAAATAGAACAAGGGTTTAAGACTCTCCGCACTAAATGATTTATGCTTGATAGTCTCACTGTTACAGGTCAACATTTCTGCAATGCTCACCATGTACAAGTGCTGAATTTTCTTTGTGTTTCTTCCATCTTTAACTTCTCCTAGAACTGGCTTCTATGTTAGTTTATTTTTGACCAAACTAACATCCGTTTTTGTTGAAGATGGGCCTACAAGATATAGACCCTTGATAGGACCACCTGAGAGAAAACTCCTTTCCTGATGGCTTTGCTGAAAGGCTCAGGTGGACCCCCAGCAACAATAGCAACCGCTGGTAAAATGTCCAAAGAAACGTGTTGGACTGTTCATGTTGGGATGAAGAAAGTCTTGTTAGGCAGAAAATTAACGTGACATTAAGAGGACAGTAAAGACCAGAAGTGTTTGAAATGACCTAAGAGTCTGAACAAGCAAATCAGAGGGAAAATGGGACCATAGAACAAGTTAATCATTCAGAATATAGGGAATAAATGGAAAGGGGAATTCTAAAGCAGAATATAATTCATAGACATAATAAAGAGAAATTTAATACTTGATCTAAGAAAAGATGACAGCAACTCCAAGAAAACCAATACACAGACATTCTCTGTCTCTGTCTCTCTCTCGCTTTCTCTCTTAAGAAAGATAAAGATGTACCAGGGAGGAAGGCTTATGTGACTGCAGGAATGAACAACAAATTAAACTGAGGAAGAAAGGAAGGCAGAGAGCAAGAGTGAGGACTATGAGAAGATAAAATGCTATTAGGCAAATGTAAAGATAAAAATTAAAAGTCTTATTTAAAAAAAGGCTAAAACTTTGAAAATATAAAGTACTTCTCCACAGAGTATAGCAAATAAGTTATTGTTTGGTCTACCTGAAAAAGGTTTTATATTTTCTGTTTAGAAAACACATTAACACACACAGAAGAAACAAATTTAAAATCTATTCCATGTTTTAATTTTAAAACCATAAGTGATAGTTTAACTATGTTAGATTTAATAAGTGTATAAAAATTTTAGAAATACCTGGGGGCTGGCCCCATGGCCGAGTGGTTAAGTTCGCCCGCTCCACTGCAGGCGGTCCAGTGTTTCATTGGTTCGAATCCTGGGCATGGACATGGCACTGCTCATCAAACCACGCTGAGGCAGCGTCCCACATGCCACAACTAGAAGGACCCACAACAAAGAATATACAACTATGTACTGGGGGGCTTTGGGGAGAAAAAGGAAAAAAATTTAAAAAAAATCTAAAAAAAAATTTTTGGAAATACCTGAAAATGTTGTAAGTTCTAATGTGTAATAACATTTAAAATTTTGAAAAAAGAGGAAATTGCTTATGACTTTAACTTTCTGATTTAACAAAAATGGCATAAATTTTAACTTAAATTCATTTATTTTTAATATTATTGAAGCATTATTTATCTATTAAATGTCAAAGACCTCACCTGTATGATTTTTAATAATAATCTCTGATGTCATTATTCTATATTTTATAGATATTTACATATACTTGAATAAGTTCTCTTACTCACAAAAGTTAAAGATATATCTAGGCTTTAATTTCTTGTGACAGTAATCATATATTCTACAGAAGATTCAAGTTAGCCTCTAAGCATTTATTTATTCAATGTATTTGACAGGTGGAAAGAAAAGATTAGTAGAATGTTAAAAACAACGAGCACACGGGCAGGCCCAGTGGCGCAGTGGTTAAGAGCGCACGTTCCACTTCAGTGGCCCAGGGTTTGCCAGCCCGGATCCCGGGTGCAGACATGGCACTGCTTGGCACACCATGCTGTGGTAGGCGTCCCACATATAAAGTAGGGGAAGATGGGCATGGATGTTAGCTCAGGCCCAGTCTTCCTCAGCAAAAAGAGGAGGATTGGCAGCAGTTAGCTCAGGGCTAATCTTCCTCAAAAAAAACGATCAGCACAGGCTAGACTACTTATTATTCTATTTCATAAGCATAGCTATTGCTAGCATTTTAGTGTATATTCTTTTTTTTTCAATGAACACACATATCTATATGCTTGTACTTTTAAAAAAAACACACCATACAACATGCACTGTCTGGTAATTTGTTTTTCTACTCAGTATATCATGAACATCTTTCAACATCAACAAATAAAACAAAGGGCTGATTATGTTCCATATTTTTAAGAGTATCATAACTACTAAAGTACTGATGGGTATATGTTGTTACCTATTTTTTTCTCTCTAACCTTCATCTTTTGTATAAATGTATACATCCTTAGGCATGTTGGGTCAATATCATTCCCGTTTACAATTTGTTACATATTGCTAAAAGTTGCTCAAAAGATTGTACTAATTTATGCATTCACAAGAACATAGGAGAGTTTAATTTTTTGAAACTCTGGACCATAGCAGTTATGTCCATTATTTTTAATCTTTGTCACTTGGATTTTGGGAAAAATGACGTTTCCCATTAAAATTTCTAATTTGCGTTTTTAACTAGTGGAATGGCTGAACATTTTTTTCATATGTTGATTGGCCCATTATATTCCTTCTTTTGAACAGACTTTTCAATTCTAACTCCTTTTTCTCTACAGAGATGTTCTTCCAGTTTTTGTAGATCTGCAAGAATCTTTATATATTAGCAATTTTGTCGTTCTCATATATTTCAAACGTCTTTCCCCAATTCAGCATACAAACAAATTTTAAGATCTTTGCTCTTCAGTGAACAAAATAAGTCCAACCACAGAACTTTAGGGAAATTCTTATTTTTCCCTTTAAATTCAAGTGGAAGGCAAAATGTTTGGGCAGCTGTTTCTATATTCTCTTTTAAAACAGATTTCTGTAATAATTTGAGTTAATTTATCATTTCCAAGATGCATTACCCGTTTGAGAATGTTTGAAACCCAGTATTAACTTAATTACTTATGCCACTGTTAAATAATACACGGTTAAAAATACTGGATGTTTTAGAAGAATTAGAGAAACAATGGAACTGGAATTTAACCTTTGAAAGACTTAATTTTTAATCTCATACTATAAGTTTTCTGATTTTGGATACAGAATGGAAAACTTGATCCCTAGAGATCTACCCACAGGTAGAAATGGCTACCAGTTGTCCTTTCTCCAGGACACCAAGAGTCCACATCAATCAGATTATTGGCATCTGTGTGGTTCCTGTGCAAAATTGTCTCTTACTTCTTTCAATGAATGCAGTCTTCCATTCTTTTCATTTGCTGACAGCAGTGAATATGTCTACAGTTCATTCCCATAATGAATGGGGTGGGAAATTAATTCTATGGGGACTAAGATTGTTTGGTTTGTCATGAGACATACTCCACATTTACAGCTTTCTCCCTTTTGTGCTATTGCAGTACACTGTTAAAAGATTGTGCCATAAATCCAAAAGCACGTTTTGCAAAGTTCATATCTGCATTTGCTACCTTTAATATTAATAGGAGTGTATCTTTAAAGTGAGTAAATTGAGAAAGTGGCTGAAACTATAGTTTATAAAAGAAGATTAGTGGGTTTAATATGCACTGGAGAGTAAAAGAAAAATCTTATTACTGTATGGAGAAATTACCTCATAAAGAAGCTAATACAGCAGGCTAGGGAGTAATTTTTAACAAGGTTTTTATGATGCGCAAGTGTAGGCAAGTTAATGAACTTATCTTTCTAGTTATTTTCAGATTGTAACGATGCTCTTCTTTCCTGGTTCTTGTGCTTTAAAAAGTAAAATACATTTAATCACCTACAATAAAACTAATTCATTACTTTAATAAATCAAGTACAATCTTATACTGTACACTTAAATGTTGTTGCAATAATGCTGGAAACCAGATCAGGTGCTAATGTTCAGCATGGAATTGAGCAAAAGGTAACTGTGGAGCTTATTTATTATTTAAATTAAAATGTCTCACTTTGACAGTGCACAGTCATTTTGGGAAGATTTGGTTCCCTTTCCAGCCATTGGAAGCAGGGAGTGGAGACAAAAGAACAAGGAAATACTTCACTTTAATAATCACACACCTCTTTGCAGGGTGACCTCTTTGCAGTTTTTGAAATTCGCACAAACAACTCTGAAGAATTTTCCAACAGAAAAATAACGTGGGGGATTCCGTAAATCCAGCACGTCCATCTGCCGGCACCTCGCCTGGGATAGTTAAGGATCATCTGGGAAGAGCATGTCTGCATTTTTCTGCTCAAAGACAAAAGACAAACTGCTAAATTTCATACTAATTGCTAAGAAGCTTTCTAAACTGAAAATATGGTGAATTTGTGAAAATAAAGTGAAGGAAAAGGTAAATGGATAAAGATATAGTGGGAAAAATAAATTCTTTTGTAATATCTAACCTGATGCAGATTTTTGATAATAGGTTCACCATCCATCACTCCAAATTATGGTATATAAGGTACAAATACACTCACACTAGTATCTTATTTTAATTTTAACTCTTCCTCAACATCGGAACACCAGAGAAAATAATGTGAATTAGAATGACTGGTGTCAAATCCTATATATACACCGCCTTAGAATCACTGCTAGACTTAGATAAAACACTATTTCTTGGAAAGAGGAGGTCCCCACACTCTCCTGATTTCATTTACCTGAAAACAGCCTTTCATAGCACCATTTAGTGTCCTCATGCCCTGCAGCGAAAAACTGGTTGCTTAGGGTCCCTTGTAGTAACAATGCCAAGGGTCACTCTGTCTGCTGGACATTTCTCATCTCCTTTATCATCCTGCCAGATCCCAATCAATTCTTTTCTGTCTTAAACTACTCCTTGGCACTTTTTCTGGTGAATCACAGTGGGTCAGACTGAGTTTAAGTAATTCACGCTAAAGTGCCAGCCAACTGATAGATTACCATTTACACGTGGTAAAATGCCTGTTTCTTCGTAGCACTCTTTCACGATGCTAAGCATAGTAAAGTCAGGCATGGTAGCAGACTGGTGGTGAAGGTACCACATTTTCATCAATGTTCTATAAGGTGCCCTTAAATTACCCCATGCAAGTAGCTGCCTACTCTGTTTTTGTCAAGTTGACTTTGCCTGGTAATTAATGTTAAATAAGAATAAAATACACTAATGTTTGAAAAAGTTGTTTGTTCCACATAAAGTGATTTACAAAATGCCTGTATAATTGAATAGATATTGCTAATACACATTGTATGTGTCCGTGTCTGAAATAAACATAGGCAGGGCAAGAATGAACACACCTACTGCACCTAAGAACTCACTATAAGTGTTCTGCCTAGGAATTGGTTTCTGAGTTGCAGAAATTAGATCTCTTAAATGATATGCAAATGATGGCCACCCAACCAACTCAGTTTTCCAAGGTAATAAATTGGTACAAGGGTAGAATTTCTTCCCTTGCCAAACTATCTGTGTCAAGATGAAATAAGCATGTACTGATGTGTTTTCCCATATTGAGAAATTTTACTCCCAAAATAATTCCTGGTTGTAGGAAAATGTTTGATGGATTGTATGCGCCTCCTCCCAAGGTCTTGACAGATCAGTCACTGGTGGGGAATGTGTCACAACAACCCTGAAGGCAATCTGGAATGCTTGATCTCGCTCTGGAGATTTCTCTGGACTGTTGCGTAGAGTCCCACAGCCAGCACTGAACTGAGCTCTTCACATAGAATGTCCATCTTTATGCTCTAAACCATTCATCTTGTCTCTTTGTCTCCCCAGGTCACTCCTCTCCAAATCTTCAAAACCATTATCCTTTTCATTGTTCCCGTGTTTTAAAGGAATAAAAATCTCTGGGAAGTTCTTTCTCCTAAGCCAGACCCAGGAAACCCCTCATGAGAGGTAAGATGTGTACAATGGGACAAGGGAAAAAACCAGACAGAACACTGAAGAGTTAGAACGTATGTGCTCAAGGCTTGACCATCAGTGGAGTGGAAATTGTGTTGGTCACTGTGGTTTTGGCAGTGAGGGCTGGTAGGACAGATCTTGGCCAGAACAGATAAGGGCCCTAGGTGGTAAGACATGGTAGAGACAGTCTGCAGTCATGCTGGCAAGAAGGCACTGTCCAAAGCCTCAGGAAGTCAGAGGGGTGACCAGCTGGCAGATTCCAAATGCCTGCAATAGTGGGACTTGCTCGGTAAAAAGTTTAATTCTTATATATAATAACAACTTTACTTGTTTTTTACTAATTCAAAAGAAATTAATTTTCTAATTTGGAGTGTAAAGTTTTAAAAATTTTCTTCCTTTCCCTCTTTCCATTCCCTTCCCTCCTTTCTTCCTCCCTCCCTGTCTCCCTACCTCCCTGTCTCTCTCTCTCTCTCTCTTTCTTTCATTACAAGCAGTACCACAATTGCTGCTTAGGATAAATTCTAGAAATACAATTGCTGAGTCAAAATATATTTAAAAATTCAAAGGCTTTTAATAATATTTCCCAAAAAAAAGTCCTTCACAAATATTCTACCAACTTGTTCTCCCTCCAGCAATCTATGTCTCTATTTTTCCATCCTCTTTCCTAGAGTGGTTATTATCATTTAATAATACTTTTGGTAATTTGATAGATATAACTAACATATCAGGGAAAGTGCTCACCAAAACTCAATATTTCTCAGAAAATGGACCAGAACTTCCCATGATGAGTTACAAGAGGGACAACGATCTTTCTAAGAAATAATTTTACATTCTATTTTCTTGAATTATCTCTTTGTACTGGGATAGTGCAGCGAGATTCCCTATTTTTTTATGTGACAAAAAAAATCTCAATATGATCATTTTAAAGTGCTGGTTCTCTAGTCATTAAAAAATTCCTAATCTGTGGTCACATTCTGACCTTCAAACTAACTAATTGGTTTTGGGAATTGCTTTTTCTTTTATGCTCTTTTCTTGGACAATGGAGTCATCAGAGGCCCTCGACTTTTTGTTGTCCTTACTTTTCTAGATGGTGTTCTATGGGCAGTCAATTTAGAAGTTGATCATGAGTGCAACTGGGTGTAAAGACTGTGGTCAGCTGATGTCATCATTAGTGATGGCCCACAGAGACAGCACATATCTCAGAGGCATTCGGGGCCAAGCTGCAAGCGTGCATGCTTGGACGTGTGTATTTTTATTGGGAGTGGGGGTGAGGGAATCATGAATAAAAGTGAATAAGTGATTGTGTAAATGAAAGATTCAATGTGAAGTGGTTTTTTCTTGAAAAATAGTGTATGTTATTACTTTGTTTGTGATAGTAGAAAAAACAGTAAGCAAAAAACTCCTGCATGACCTTTTCCCATTCTTTGGAAACATGATATTAACAGATTCAATGGTTCATCATCGAGTTCTGCTTAACAACAAGCCGTATCTGCCCTATGCCTCTGCAACCCTGAGAAGTCTGTGCTGCTCTCTTTGTCCAAAAAGCCCATTAGAAGCCTGCGTTCACAGCAGCTCACGAACATGTGGTATACGTTACCTGTCTTGTTTTTGTTAATGTGTTCCACATGCCCCTGGCCCATTTTATGAAATAGTTTCCTTTGTCTATTCTATTTGTCTCTATTTCCTACTGTTCTGAATACAGCCATTCCCTTTCATGTCATTCGCCACTGAGTATATTTAATATAAATGTTTTCCATTCATAAATTTACTTTACATATAAATAATGATGCTTTCAATGTAGTTCAGGACCACAGAGGGATAATCCTTCCTCAACCATATGGTATAAATATTTTAACTTCAAATATAGGCTTTAAAGACAGGTATTCAGTTGGCAGGGGAAACAGTCTACTGAAAATCTGTTACCCATATAGATATCAAGCAGCATCACACATTCTCATTTGCTATTAGCTGTTTGTTATTTGGAAAACCTTTTACATGGATAATCAACCGTGTAAGAATTACAAAGCACTTTACAAATCCATTTATTAAAGCAGATTTGCCCTGAGTGTCTCTGCACAGAAGGCAAATGGAGGGTGGATACATTTACACACAAACACGGAGTCACCAGCCCTTGACTGTAATATACACCGGAGCACACCTTTCATGTGATAAATGAATGAGTGGTGCTAATCTGAATGTGCTCCTGATTCACTGTGTCCTGCTACTTAAAACACCCTCTAAAAACATAAGAAGGGGAGGAGGAAGGACTGAATACTCTCTCTCCACACTTGTCTTGAACTCAGAGGTTTATGTCTAATTAAGGCCAAGAATCACTCAGTCAGAGCTGTCAGCCTCCATGGTCACCGACTGAAGCCGCTTCCCAAGCAGCTTTCAATACTGCTGAGAAATCTGTCACTGAAGATGCGGCTGGAAAGAATCCACTCCCGGGCCTGGCTGACCTTGCCAGGCTCAGGACTGGTCACTCGAATGTGTTTGCATTTCTTTGGCTCCACTTCCTGGAGAATACTTGCTCCCTTTCCACTCCCTGTGGCCCGCAGGATGGCGCGGAAAGCTTTCTGGCCTAAGAGTTAGACCAGCCCAGGGGCAGCCTTAGATTTGCCATGAATTAAAGGCAACTCACGTCATGCTTTCATTTTCTGCCACAGCTAAGTGGACAACTATCATTTTCTTGCCTTATTCATAAGGATGCTATGGGGATACAATTAGATAATGAGCATTCAAATATTTTGTAAGTTTAAGTGTTCTCCGACTTGGTGCTTTTCTCTATTTACATTTTTCTGCAATAAATATTACTTTTTAGTATAAAAGAGCCAATACACTCTGTTTTTGTACATATGGTACTTACATATGCTATGAATGGTCTAGAGAATGTTTACTGGAAAATTAAAAAAGCAATAGTTAATGGTGGCAGGAAACTGCAACTTGAGAGTGGAACACATAGAGTAGCACCCCAGCATGAGATGAGTTTACTGTTGATGATTTAAGATTTGAGAAATTAGTCAGTGCAAACATAGGCTTCTTACACACTCAGAACAACCCTGTATAAAAAGTAGTGTTAGCCCATAGGACAGCTGTCTGCCTGTGTCCTCACCCCGGGGTTACTGAGGAAGCTACCGTAGCAGTGAGACGGTTAAGAAATCAGGAGCCTCAGAAAGAGCTTCAACAAGGTCTGCCTTCTTGGTGGTAAATCCTTTACCAAGCGGAGTAACAAGATCCTGGCGCCTCTGTAATTTAGGGGCCACTTGCATCACTCTTGGTTAGGCCTGTAAAAAGAGAAAGCCCAGAAAGTACGAGCTGACTCTCACTTCCAAGAACTTGCTTTCCAGCCCTGGGAGTGGTTCATCCCCTTCCTCAGTTGATCTCCAGCCCCACCTGGGCCATCAGAGCACCAGTCCTTTCCTCAAGTTGTCCATGAGATGGTTTCATTTGCATATCTTGCCTCATTTACACTCAAAATTTCCAGAATCACCCAGCTATCACATCTGGAAATGACATCTTCTTATCGTAGACATGTAGACACTTGAAAATCATTATTGGCATCCTAAGAGAAATCACAGGAAACCAGTGGCTGTTGAAAAGCATACAGAGCAGGAGAAAGAACTTGTCATCCTGGGCCAGACATGAGCCTATTTAAGTGACATGTTGGTTACATTTCTAAGGATATGTTAAATTGGCCTTAAGTAACCGGGTCATAAGGTTAGCAGAGGCCAGTGTTGGCTGGAAGAGAGTTTGGAATCTTCTGAAGCAATAACGGCCTTCTTCCCTTCTAAAGGCAATCAACAAGGGTGCATATGTCTACTCTGTAATTAAAAAAAAAATCTAGAATTTTAAAATATTTTTATGTGTTTTAGGCTCATCTCTTGGCCTATGGTAGTCTCTTTACATTTTCACTTTGACACTTACCTCAAATTCTCTTCATTTCTGAGGTTAAAATTACCTTAGATCTTAATTGCATTGGAATCAACAAAGGATATTTCATTTCGTAGAGCCCATAAACTCTTCCCTTCTAGAAAGTAAATGGAGAGGTGGCTATCACTTTCTCTTGAGTTGCAGGAGGAGGTTAGTTTGGGAGTAAAACAAAGGAATGAGAGCAATCCTACCCGCAATGCTGGAAATACATTTATTACCTAAAGGTCACCTTGAGACAGTGATGGAGGTATGTTCATTTCTCAGTCTTCAGATTAGGACTCCCAGCACCTGACCCTAAATTTGCCAGGACACTTGAAACAAAATATCTAATACTTGTTCCCATGTCCTGCAACATTCCTATCCACCACACTTCAAAACGTCAGCAAAATTTCTGATTTACATTTTATTTCCTCTCCATAACCAGTCAGTCATCAAGTCGCCTTGACTTTCCCTTTGAAATTCTTGCTATTGATTCTTTATCCTTCACTGGCATTGATAAATCACTCCACACAAATCCCTTCTCACTTCAAATATCAATTACTGACGTATTCTATTCAATGAAATAGCTGTTTAATGGTATAACATGTTGATAGACCATTGCTTTATCATGGAATAGAAATATAAAAAATAATCACAGACAATAAAAAAAATAATTACAACAGAGAAGCTGAAGCAAAGGTAGAAATAGAAATATTTCAAAATAAAACTACTATTTCAGCAAATGCAATGTTTCCCAGTATCTTAATGGGCTAGCTTCCCAACTGAGATGCGTGTTTTCTGAGTAGTCCAGAAGGTAGCACATTTAGGCACTTTCTATGTCAATAGTGGTAAATGTTTGTGATCAGTTTGGCTCAACATGGACAGAGCCTGTGTAGCCTCAGTTATTCAATACACTTCATTTGGTATAAATATCAATACTACTCTACCAATAAAATAAATTTTATTAATTGGGACCCTGTAATTCAATTTCATTTATTCTATCATCCCTTCTTATGCTGCCTTAGGGTTACTACTGCCATTTTATCCTCAGAGTGAAAGTGATTTTGAAGGAAGTATAGTATTTAGTTTTGTTTTTTTGTTTGCAGTTTTGGAAAAAGGTAGAGTTGAAAGAAGATGAAGAAATGAATAGCAAAAATAAGTTGAGTAGATGTTAGGTGAATTCCTATGAAATTGGGTATTGGCTATATCATTAAGAGAAGAGAGAGCATTTGAAAATTGTAAATTATTTTTCCTTTGCTCTTTCTAAATATAAAGCTTCCCTGTATAATCAGTTATTCATCCGTCTGCCTGGGAGCGTGTATGTGTAGAGATTAGATATGTTGCAGAAGGCACTCAAATGGAAAGAACAAATGCAAAATAGGATTATGCGTCAAGACAATAGCTTCATAAACCAGGCTATTGCCTTGAAAGAGGATTTTCCAAATTCCTTATTCTCCCATTTAGCATATCTAAACTCAGCATTGAGCTCCTGGAATTTTTGGCACAGAAAAGGTTCTCTTCAGGCTGCACACAGCAGAGCCAGGCGGCCTACTGCTGCTCTGTGGAAGAAGCTTATCGTTTAGGCCAACTTAAAGAAGAACCTGTCTACCTTGGAGGAAATGGGAAGATCAGAGTCAGGCAGTCATGAATCTGGGGCTTCGGCCCAGAGGAGAAAAGCATGTTAAGTAAGGCAGGATAAACTCAATGGAAGAAGTGTGCTGAGAAGACAATCATGAAGAAATCTCAGCTTATTTAACCTTATGCAAAGAAAATATTGCCACCATTTTTTGTTTATGTCAATATGTACTGTAGGCAGTATAGAGATGTATATATAGACTTTGGTATCTAGTACAATCCCTAGTATGTGCCAGATACTAAAAAAAATGCTTGGTGAATTAAGGAATAATTAGATAATCTCATATTGGGACACAATTCTCTTTATAGATTACTGGTAGTTTCTTTAAGTCACCAAAGACTAAAATGCATACTCTCGTTACGTTGACTTGGTAATATTTTCTCTTGGAACAAAAAAATTTATACTACAAACAGTACTTATGACTCAACTCTGAAGAATAAATGTGATAAAGCAAGTTTTAAAAATAAATACTCAAGGGACTGGCTTGGTGGCACAGTGGTTAAGTTCGCACTTTCCGCTTTGGTTGCCTGGTGTTCGCTGGTTCGGATCCTGGGTGTGGACCTACACACCGTTTGTCAAGCCATGCTGTGGAAGTAGAGGAAGGTGGGCATGGATGTTAGCTCAGGGCCAGTCTTCCTCAACAAGAAGAGGAGGGTTGGTGGCAGATGTTAGCTCAGGGCTAATCTTCCTCAAAAAAATAAAATAAAATAAAATAAAAAATAAACGCTCTATAAGGAATTTTGAAAATTATTTTTGGGGAAAAAGGAGGATCCTTTTCAAAGACAGCAAGTATCTGAAGAAAAAGCCGAAGCCCAATCTTTTGTCACTGTTATCAACTGATGCCAATTTCCAAGCCTAGGCATCCAGATCGTTGCCAAAAGCGGTGAGCATGGAGAATTCCATGATGCCCAGTGAGCACTGCACAGGTGTCTCATGAGCCCCCAATGACAGTTGGCTTCCTAGAGAGCAGGAAGAGAACAGACCAGAGCAGAATCATAATGTGATTCAGTGGTGCCCCGTATCACAAGGATAAAATTTAAAAGCAAAAATGCCATCAAGGAGATTTTCAGGAGTATCACTTAATTATAGTGTACGAGATGATACTGGCAGCAGGAATGTCCTTTGTCTACAAGTTTACTTTGGTTTCTTTCTTTCTGTCACAGCCCGCTTGCCTCTTGTACCTATTTCTGATGCCACAGGCAGCTAGTGACACAGGGGACTGCACTGCAAAGTGGAGTAAGACTAGAATGGAATGAAGTGTTAAAAGTTTCTTTTTAAAATTCATTGGACGTTTACACCCAGCTTTACAAATCAGTGATCAGTGGATGCAGTACCCAATCATGGGAGTGAGGAAATGCATTAACGGTGTCAGAAAACAGATCAAGAGGGCAGCACCCCAGAGCCCACAGCCCCGTGAAATGGCAAAATTCAACTGTGAAAGCATTTGTGGAGACTCATGATGTCTACTTCTAAACACTTTCCACCACAAACTGCTGCACAAAATAAGTGGCCTTCATTACTGATTCCTTAGTTCATAATAAGTTATTATTGTTGCTATTTTCTTATTATTTCTTGTGATCTATCTAGAGATAAATAGTGAGATAAAAGAGAGTTTGGGTTTTGATTTTTTTTCCTGTAAATTCAAGACTTCATTAGTAGTTGAAAGGAATAAATTATATTAGAACAAATGGAATAGATTTAAGACAACAAATGTTAAGTTTAAATTATGTATAGGTTTTCCATACACAAGAAAGAGGAATTGGGGTGGGGAGAGTTATGGAAAAATTACAGACACCAAATAAAATCGAGACTCCACACCGTGAATTGCGTGGTCTGGTCCCCGTCCACTTCTCCAACTTCATCTCGTCTCACTAGGGCTGGCTTCATGACACAAGGCTCTCATGCCTGGTTTAGGGCGCTGTTGATGCCATTCTGAAATTCTTAATTTTATCTTTGGAATTTGTGTTTTATTAATGAAGTCTGACAGGACAACGGAGCATGCCCATGCGCAGAAGAAATATGTGCAACTTGTGGCCCACAGTTCCTGATGCCTCAGTTTGCTGTGCCCTATGAGCACAGGGACTCACGATGGTGTGGGAGTTCAGAGAACAGGGTAAGTTTGCTGTGTGAATAAGTAGAGGGTACTGACAGCCCCCAAAGGCCATCTTTTCCTTTTGAATCAGACCTTGCTTCCAGTGCAGAAAGAAGACAATAGCATTCTAAGAAACGCAAAGGATCAAGGAAGCCTATTATGTCATTTCTTACTCTACTTCCCTGTATTAGGCAATCACTTACGCTGAAGGGATGACACAGATGGGAAAGGAAATACAGGACAGCCCATGGTTCCTTTCTGCTTTGTCCTTCC
This sequence comes from Equus caballus, assembly GCF_041296265.1. Lineage (NCBI taxonomy): Eukaryota > Metazoa > Chordata > Mammalia > Perissodactyla > Equidae > Equus > Equus caballus. Next base: position 92,175,329 of record NC_091699.1, read on the forward strand.
TCCTTATCCATCAGTAAGCTGAAGACGAAGAGCGTTGGTAAAATGTATTTGTATCAAGAAGTGAAATAAAAACAGTTGAATGAGTTTTGTCCAGCATTTCCACTATTCTGGAAAGAATGAAATACATATGTATGCCCGAGCTGTGAAACACAAATTGTGTAATTTCAGTGATTCTGCATACGAGACAAATATTCTTATATTTGCACTTAAAAGTGGCATTGCTCAATATAAAGATATAATGGAAAATTTATAATAATGATCTGAAATTTTTTTAACTTAGAATGCTATCAAATAACAGGTAAAAAAAACCCCACCATGACAAGTCAAAAGAGACAGTGGAACAAAGGAAAAGATCTGCTATTTTAGGACCTTTAATGGGATATTATTTCTGCTTTTTGAACAAGGGGCCACATTTTCATTTTGCAAATTAAGTAGCTGCTCTTCTCCCACTCTCCCCTTGGCCACTACATGAAATCCTTCTTTTCCACAAATGCTATGTTCTTTCCCACCTCCAGTCCTTCCTCCAAACTCTCCCTCTCCCTGTAACCATTTTCGCCCTGCCCTTTGCCTGGCTGGGCTCCCTCCCTATTGGAGTGAAATGTCACATTGTTCTCTGTCACTACTCCCCGCTTGTCTCTTAGCACTTGCTGTTATAATTATTTATTAATTCTTTAATCTACTTTCCAAGAAAAATTCATCTTCCCAATTACACTGTAAGCTCCCTAGAGAAGGGGCCATAGTCTGTTTATTCACTAATGTGTACTCAGTATGGACAGAGTAGGCAGCCAATCGATATTTGTTAAATGAATAAATTAATTAATAGAATTTGTATTGGAAGAACTTTGTACCCAGATAATGAGGAATATAACGTTTCATCCCAGAGAAATGTTATTTCACAGCTGGAATGTCTTTCAGTAGGGACGCCAAGTAAGGTAGGATGCCCAGTTAAATGTAAATTTTTATTTGCTACATCCTGTATCTCATCCTGTGTTTTTATTAGCTGAGTCTGGCAACCTTAGCCTAAGAAACAAACTGGAGAAAGATTGGAGTCTTTAAATAAAGTGTGAGTATGGTAATAGCACACTGTGGCAGTTTGAACCTTGTCTCAATTAGGAACCCAATTAGGGATATGATGCAAGCTACAAGTTACTTCCCCCAGAAAAATGCACATACCCACATGCATTTTCCTTTCTGGGAGAAGGCTGACAGACTCTCTGAAGCCTCTCCTTGATCCTCCTGCTCTCACGGTCCCTCATCTAATTGATCTTCAAACCTCCTAACTATGCTCAAATCTATCCCCTTGTTCCTGTTCCCAGGGCAACCTAGTTCAAGCCGTCATTTGTCATTTGGATTAATATGGTGGCTTCGTAACTGGTCCTTCCTTTAGTCTGCATCCCCTTTAAGTTACTTTCACATAGCCTCTGGACCGGAGTTTTCCCCCTAAAATACATTTCGTCATGCCTCTCCCCTATTCAATCTCCTTACGTTACCTGTGACATAGCCTTTACAGTAGCTTAGTGAATTTTCACTGGTGTATTTTGTGATAATTCCTCCTCTTCCTCTTCATTAGTTCTGGATTATTTGTAGTTTCCCAATTCTACTGGGCTTTTTTATAAATCTATTTGGTGTACTTCCTGTTCCCTAGGCCTAGAATGTACTCTCACCCCATTGTCTGTGGAGTGGAGGAAAAAATTTTCCTAAACTCTTTAGGGTTCCTGGCTGCGTCGGAAAATCAGACTGACAAAGAAAGAGTAAGAGGAGAAAAGCATATAAACTTATTTAATATAAATTTTATGTGACGTAGGAGCCTTCATAAGGAAATGAAGACCCAAAGACACAGTTAGGACTGAGTATTTTTATGCTAGGTTTGAGGAAGCGTGGGCAGGCATGAAGAAATATGACAGGTTGAGTATGAAGAGAGTGTGGTAAACATGGGAATTTTAGCAAGGCCTGTTGTGGGATTCTTCTCAGCATCTCTGTGTCTTCGGAGATGAGGCTGCTCCTTTCGTTCGGGTATAGGGAGGGCGCCTCTCTCATGATGATTCTGTGATCTGTTTCAGGGAGGAAGGATGGGAGGAAGGGCAAAGTGATCTTCCCGCTTCTGCCATTTCCTCAAACTCCTTCAGCTTAAAATATTCGGTATGCCAAGGTGCCATATTTCGGAGTAGTGTGTCCTGAACCAGATCAGTCTGCCAAGCAGCTGTTCCTCCATGAAGACTTGCCTGAATCTCCTCCCCACCCTTCCCCCCACCTACAGCTGACTTGGTAACTCTCAGTTCCCCCCATTCCTCATAAATGCACCAAACTCAAAAAGGATTGTTTACTCATCAGTGGTTTCCAGTAGTCCCTGTACTTCTTGGAGCACTGACTCTGTCCTGCAACTTGGTATCTCAATTCCTAGCCCAGTAGCTAATATATAGTAGGTACTCAATAAAGTTTTGATAAATGAATAAACATTTACGTGTGTTTAATAATTATTGTCATTACATGTGCGCACATACACACAAAACAAATCAAATTGTTAACAAATCAAAAAGCAAAGGGAAGTTTACAGAGGTATTTACAATGGATCAGGGTTGCACACTAAGGATTTATTTAGTAAGAGACACCACAACAAGAACAGTATGAGCCATGCTTAGTGCTTAGCTGAGCTCTAAGCTTATTAATATCTGTGAAGATCTGACAGTTATGACCCACGTGATTTCCACATGTGAAAATAAGTAAGTAAATACAATTTCGGGGAGCAAAGTGACAATTTTTGTAATGTATGAAAGAAATTTTCAGACAAGTACATACTTTTTATTTTCTATTTTCTACTTGCTAAATTCCATAAGACACGTTACTCTACTAAAAAGGGTCCTATTTAGCTTATCGCAATACTAAATATAACTAAAACAAGCAAGAACTATATGTGAAGTCAGTTATTTTTATCCATAGCAGGGTTCATGAAATATGAATGTAATGACATCCTGTAGGTATTGCCTGCCTTGTTCAAGGAGATTGTTCATTAAGTAAAGCTATAAACTTTCTGTCATAAGGGATATGTGTTGTTTTCTAATTAAAAATTGTTTTTAGTACACAAGTAATTTATGACTACGTTCTTATTACAAAATTCAAGCAATGCATATGTACATAAAGTTAAACATGAGCCATCTCCCCTGGTGGAATCACCTTACACCCTCAATTTGTAACGCCCTCCCAAGCGGTAACCACGGCAAGCCTTATGCTGCCTTGCTTGAAGTTCTTCTGTTTTACATATATATGTGCCTCTCTAAATATAGCTTTTTACATAAATAAAATTATCCTACACACATCTATCTGTAAAATTCTCAATGAAATCTATAATGAACATTTGTGGTCTTACCTTTAGAGTATACTCTCTCCTTTTCTGGCTAACAGCAATGTAATTGTTTACTGGAGAATGCACTTGTTTTTCCTCCCCGCCTCCCACCCTCTGGGTAGGATTGACCCACCTACACTTCCTGGCTGGACCCTGACTGGTTTAGCTAATCAACATATCCCTCCTCCCGGCCACAGTAACTGGCTTCTGGATGGGCTTTAAACCCATCTGAGCCAATGATAAAGAGGCAACGTGATTGACAATTGCGAGAAGCTATAATAGACGTTTTGCAAAGTCAGAGGGTGAGGCCTTTCTCCAGCCTAGACCTGAATTTTATTTCTTTTAAAATAAGCAATGGGGGTCCAGCCCCATGGCTGAGCTGTTAAGTTCACCCACTCCGCTTCAGGGGCCTGGGGTTTGCTGGTTCAGATCCTGGGCATGGACCTACATACTGCTCATCAAGCCATGCTGTGGTGGCATCCCACATGTAAGAGCTAGAATGACGTACAACTAGGATATACAAGTATGTACTGGAGCTTTGGGGAGAATAAAAAAAGCAATGAGGCAGAAATTTCAGAGCATCATTGTTCTAGATCAGTGAAAGTGTTACATGGCTGCTCAAGATTGCCTATTCAAAATAACATTACACACCACTAAGACATTATACTCTAGGTTCAGTATGTTGTCTGTGAGAGTTCCTATTTTTTAGTGTTTCCAAGCAGGACTGGCTACCCTTGCTCCCCAACACACATGGCCACTTTTTGGCAGACAGCCTGAGCTTTTATTTCAAAGGAAGAGGGGTATTCAACTCTCCCTTAATGCCTTTAAGGTAAAAATGATTGACAGGGATGACATCCAAACAAAACTCCATTACCTAATTTCAGATGGGTTTAATGAGTCAGGTCCTTCTCTGGCCTTCATGACCAATATTAAACAGCAAGTAGAGACTATTATTAGATGAATATTTCCCATAGGAATTACATGTTTGATTTATTGCAAGCTGATGAATTGACTTTTCTTCCAGAAAGGTATCCACAGATCTTGGGGTGATTTTCTTGAGAATCACATTTTTCCCTCACCTTTTAATCTAGAGGGAAAAAAACTCATTAACTCTATGGAAAGTATAAAGGTCTTACAAAGAATCTGACCAGGTGTTTCTTAGAAAAAGTAGAAAAGGTGACTTCCTTCATGAGAGCTCCCAGAAGTAACTCCCTTTCCTTTGGAAATGATCAAGGTGAGGGAGGGTGTGGTCTTGTTGCTGCTGGAGTTACACGAGACAATCTCACCCCATCACCCATCTGGTTTTAATTTTTTTTTATTATTATTAATGGAGGTTGAAATGAGTTTTTGTCAATTGCAGTGAAGAGTCTTGACTAACGGAGAGCCTGTGTTATAGAGACACAAGAAGATTTCCAAACCTCAAGGAGTTTATAATATAGTAATGGAGGCCACTACTGGCTTAGAGGGCAAATAAGGCAGGGGTAGAGATGTGCATGCAGAGTGGACGCCTAACAGATCCACGAAGTCTTCACAGAGGAGCTGATGCCAGAGCCTGAATCTGAATCTTAGACATTAATATTAGGAGAATGAAGGGCATTAGGAAATTTCAAACAGAGAGCAGGATGTGAAAATGCGTGGACGGGGGGAGAGAGTATAGTGAGTTTAGGGATATTCAGAGGGTTTTCCTCACTCCAAACACATCTGTTGAGTGCCTAAGTCTGTAGGGATGCCATAATTAAAAAGATGAAATTTTTGCTCTCAAGGATCTTATGTTATTGTGGTGGAAGACAGAAAATAAATCAGCAAATAACCATAAAATATATAAGGTGATTATAAGTGTAATAAAGAAAAATAAAACAGACTGATGACAATTGTAACGTGAAGAAAGAAGTGTTATTGTATATAGTTACATCAGGGAAAGCTGCTCTGATAAGACAATGTGGCAAAAGCTGCTAATTGTCTTCCAATATCCACATTTTCTTTTCCCTTTGGTTGTAGGACACTTGAGTGGTAGCTGGCTACAAAGTCACAGTGCTAAGGTTAGATTTCCCAGACTTCCTTGCAGTTGGCGACTAAGCTCTGGGTAATGGGATACAAGCGGAAGTGATGTGTGCCACTGAGCTTTGCCTCCTCTTGGCTTTTCTTCTTTCCCAATGTTTGAAAGGTGAACATGGTGAGGGGAAATCCCATGGCTGTTGTAGCCTTCAAGACAGAAGCTGCATTTTGAGGACGGCTAAGCACCATGACTGGAGCTGTCTGAGTGTCTAACACTGTGCAGCAGCAACAAGAGCCTAGGACCCTGAGAAGTCAGATTCAGAAGAGAAAGAGAGAAATTTCTATCTTGCTGCAATCATTGTTATTTTGGCTTTTGTTATAGCAGCCAAATCTATATTCAAAGGAAAAGAGGTAACGTTCGAAGAGTGCCTAAAATAAGTGGGGAATCATGAGGGCTTACGGAAAAAAAGCATTCTTGTTAAGCGAATAGCAAGAGCGAAGGTCCTGAAGTGGATCATACTCGTAAGGAGGAAGGAGACCAGTGTGAAAGAGTAGGGTAGCAAAAAGGAGACTGGTAGTCACTGAAGTCAAGATGTGTACAGGGGACTAAATCACCTAGGGTCATATAGTCCATTGTAAGGACTTTAGATTTTACTCTGAGTGACATCAGATTTTACTCTGGGCTTTTGAGCAATGAGTAACATGATCTAATTTGTGTTTTGCAAGGTTGTTCTTTTGGTAAGGTGGAGAATATCTGTGAGGGCAGGAATGTAAATAGTGAGACCAGTTGAGAGGCTATATCAACAATCCAGTGAGTGATAAAGTGGCTTGAACAAAGGTAGTGAGCTGGAGATGGTGAAATTTAAAACGTTTTTATCAATTTTTTTTTCTTTTTTGCTGAGGAAGATTCACCCTGAGCTAACATCCATGCCAGTCTTCCTCTATTTTTAGTATGTGGGCCACCAGCACAGCATGGCTGCTAATAGAGTGGTGTAGGTCTGTGCCCAGGAAGCAAACCTGGGCCACTGAAGTGGAACACACTGAACTTAATCACTGGGCCACTGGGGCTTGCCCTAAAATTTTTTCTTGAAGAATCAATAAGATTTGCTCTTGATTTGTTATTAACAAAGGGAGGAGGTGAGAACAGCACTGAGAGTTTTGGCTTGGGTTGTGGGAAAATGGAGGTACCATTTACAGAGATGGAAAGGCTGTGAGAAGGCAAGTTTTGGAATTCGGAAATGAAGAACTTGATTTTGGACATATTGCATTTGAGATGCTTGTTAGACAACCAAATAGAGATGAGAGTAGGCAGTTGGAAAAAAAAAATGGTTAGGAGTTTGAGAAAGAGGTCTGGGCTGCTGAGATACATTTGGGAGACATTAGCATATAGATGCCATTCAAAGGCATGAGGCATCTGAGGTCACCAAGAGACTGAGTGTGGACAGAGAAGAAACGAGAGCCCCTGGGGGCACTCTGTGACATTTAGGGATTGGGAAGATGAGTAGGAATCAGCAAATGAAACTGAGAAGGAGCAGCCAAATAGGGGGAAAGAGTGGCACCCGGGTAGCCAAGAAAAGAACAGGTTTCAAGAAAGAGTCAGTTGTCAGTTCTGCCAACGCTGTCATAGGGCAGATAAGTCGAGGACTGAACACCGACTGCTGGGTTTAGCTGGAGAGGTCATCAAAGACCTTGACAAGAGCAGCTGTGTGCAGTGGGGGACAAAAACGTAAAGGAAGTGGGTTCAAGTAATAATGGGCAAGCTTGAAGGGGATGTGCATTTGGGGGGCTTTTTTTTTGAGGTGGTCATTATTAGGAATTATTTTTGATGAGAATAGAGAATTATTAGTCTTTTTAAATTTTGTTTTTATGCTAATGGAAAAGCAATCTGATAGTGAGGAAAAGCAAATGATTGGGAAAAGGAGGAGACAACTATAAGAGTGAGGTCCTTCATTAGGGAGGGGGTTAGTATTTAGTATACATGTGGTGGAGCTGGCCTGAGAAGGTGAAGATTTCATTTATTATGACATGTTTCTGACAGGAGGAAAGATAGAACATATGGGTGCAGATATAGGTAGGTTTGTTGACTTGGTGATGGGAGCTGAATTCCCTGGGCAGCCAGAAATGGAGCAAATCAAGCAGGACACGGGTGTTAAAATGCAACAAAACTGAACATTCAGTGGAAATGGCAACTTAGACCCAAAAGTGAACATGAAAGCTTCCAAGGATTCCACAGAAATCTTGGGGAAGCAACTGGAGTTCCTTAGCTGACATCTGGGTTGTTTTAAATATGCAGATTCACGCACACACACACACACGTGGGCAAACCTCTCTATTAAGTACAAATGAACATTTGATCTAAAGTCAGATAATCTGATAACAGTGTTGATTGACTACGAAACCTTGTGGTAAATTGAACCTTCTCTCTGAGCTTCTAGTTCATCTGCAAAATAGAGGTAATAATACATTTACATATAACTTGCAAACAGATCTATCTACTTAAATCCCTTGTAGATATCTCCATTTGATTTTCCATAGATATCGCAGATATGAAAATCGAAGTCATTTCTCCTCTAATTTCTCCACTATATTTGAATGGATGGACATTGTCATGGATCAAGTTACCCAGCTCTTCCACTCCCAATATTTAACCAAGACCTCCCCTCTACTATCCCACCAAGTGAAGTTTAATTGATTAACAAGTTTTAAAAATTCTAACCCTTAAATATGTCGCCTTATTATAAGTTATGTCTCTGATATCTCAAGTCCAGGTTTTTGTAAATAAAGTAGCATAAGTTCATACCCTTTTCTTTGAATTTGATTTAATTTAATTCTTATTGTTTCCCAAATTTTGTTTGTTGTGTTCTAATTTTTTCTTCTTCCGCGAGGTTTTGCTTGTGTTTTCTTAGACTTAAGAAAGGAGTTCCTCAACAACTTCAGTATTTCTAGTTCCATTTTTTATATATTGTTTCCAACCTTTTCGTAAAATATTTACTGAATATTTACTAATATATACTAAATATCAAACATCTTAGATTTTGCCAGAGCTGTGTTGACCTCCAACTTTGGAAAAGCATTTCTGCATCTGGATTTCCTGCTCGCCCCTGCATTTGAATAATGAGTCAAATAGCCTTATGAGCAATTGGATCTTTTGTGCAATTAGCACTTTCCCCTGGATTATAATTTATAGTCTGGTTGAATTGAGCAACACGTAATGAGTCATTTTATTGAGGCTTTTAAGGAAGTTATTTTTGAAGTCTGCATAAGAGACTAAAATATGTCTGAATTAAAAAGAATGACAGGCTGCAATCAGCACTATAAAATAAAGGTGCTCAGTGAGCAGCCCTATTACAATCAGAAAGTGAAGGAAACGGATCTCTGTTTTGTGCGCAGAGGCAGAGGAAATGATGAATACCTTAGGTAACTCATTCTGTGCAAAATCAATCTTTCACTGTCAATTTTAAATGAACTAATTTGTTCACAAATCTGCTCAGTCAGTTTGGAAGCATACTCTGTTCCTTCATATTAGCAAATCCTTTAATCTTGACTAGTCCACTGAGTAAGAAATCTAGAAATGTGTTAATATGGTTGGACATATGTAGTAGGATAAGAATTGATTCTTTTAATTAGTGTCTGCTCAAGTTAGAGTCCCTTTCTTGGCTGAACTATTGACCTACTAATATATCAAGAGATTATGTTATGACTAACATATATCTAAAGTTCAGTTTAACTCTTTCTTTTTCAGTCAATATTGCAGTAAACTTTTTAATGACTAAATCCTTTATTTCTTTTTCAAGGAATGTTTAACCTTAGGTGTTATAATATGAAAAATATAAATGCATAAATATCTGAACATTAATTCTTTGGACCACAGCATATCTAAAAATTGTGCATTGATACAGCTCTCACTATTTGGGAAATCTAAATTCTTCATAAATTTAATTGTCGTCTATTAAAATGAAAAGATGCTCAATACCATTTCCTGCATGAGCTTCACTCTTAAATACTTGGAATTGCATGCAAATTTCCTCTATAGTGTTATAGAATAATATGAGAAAGAAACCCAAGAAGTACTGTGTGAATATAAAATTTTGGTAAGAGATATGGAAATAAGATATTGTAAGAAAGTGGCTCTCTTTCTGTTGTTTTGCATATATTGGTAGTTTCTGAGTAAGCATGTACATTTTGCTTCAGAAAGGGGGTGATATGAAAATTTTGTGTAAAATGGATGGCTGTAAAACCTAAAGATTATTTGAAACCAATTTAAGTTTTACTTAAATACATTTTTAAAAACTGTATTCTTAAATAAATTACATCTGCCTATGTTAGAAGAAAAGCTATTGATGGAAATGTTGACAACCATTTTATACACACCCATATACCATACATACCATTTATCTACATATCCTATAGTATTTTTTTAAAACCTATATTAAAAAGATGATCTCCCCAAAATGTTATTAGTTTGGCTATTTCACCAGTTTTTTAAAAAATTGTCCCATCACTTAAAATAAAGCATAAACAAATTTAACAATGAATTTGAGAGAGGCTGTGTTTATATATTTCACACACAGCATGGTGAGAAATTTGGAAGGACTGAGTAAGTTTGATTCATTCAGCAAATATTCGTTTTACATCTTCTGTGTGCAATGTCCTGTACTATGCATTTTGTGGGATTTCAAAAGCTGCTAAACACAGTGTCTGATTTAAAGAAAATTTTAATTTGAACTTCAATCTCAGAGGCTACACGTTATTTTAACACAGAAGTCGGGTTTACACTTTGCCCCAAACTGCTATCCTTATCCCCTCCCTCAAAGCTGCTCTACAGGTAGTCTTTCCCATCTCACTTGTAGCAACTCCCTTCTTCTAGTTCATCAAACCGAAAACCTTTGGGATCATCTTTAATTCCTCTTGTTCCTTCTCATTCCACACCCAGTTTGGTAGGAAATACTGTTGCCTCCATCTTAAACTTTATCCAGACTCAAAGTGTTTTTCCTCCCCCTTAGCTTCTTCATTGGTACCAGCTATCACCATCTCTCTCCTGGATACTGTGTAGACTCTTAATTGTTCTCCTTGCTTCTGTCTTTGCCCCTTCCCTACCCTGCATTCTATTAACACATTTCAGGGCAATCCTGTGAAAACTAAACTCAGATGCTATCATTCCCTCAGTTCAAAACCTTTTAATGTCTATTTTGCTCATCACACATTGCTAGTACTTACATCCGTTTGCAAGGTCTTTAAAGAACCCGCCCTCTCTTATTTCTGTGGCCCATCGCCTCCTTTCCCTCTCATTCTGTCAGTCTCATTGGCCTTCCAGCTATTCCTCAAGCACACGCTCCTGCTGCTGCCTCGGGGCCTGGGCACAAGCTGTTCCCTCTGCCTGAGCCCTCGTGAACACTTGCACCTTCTTCAAGGCTGCTCAATGTCTCATCCTCCATGAGGCCTGCCGTGACAACCATATTTAAAACTTCGACCCTGCCATCCTAATCCCCCTTGCCTCATTTTATTCTTTTTTTCTCAGCACTGCTCAACTTCTAACATACTGCATGGTTGATTTATTTATTATGGCTGTTGTTTATTGCCTGTCTCCCTAGAATCTCTGTTTTGTGTATTGATGGTATTCTGAGCACCTAAATTAATGCCTGGTGGTACATGGTAATATTCAATAAGTATTTGTTGAATAAAAGAAAAGTTAACGTTTATACTAGATTGTGGTTTGGCTGTAAAATATTGGCAGTTCTAAAGAGTGTGATTACCTTGTATTATGCCATGTTGCATTATTATCTTAATATTTAATTCCCCCTTTTATTTCTAAAGATATAAGATGGATTTCCTTCTCGAGCATTGGTATCTGACCCCACTGGTCTACACTGGCTTATAACCATGATGCTATAGAATGAACCACGTGTTTATATACTTCTGTCACTCATTTTCTCTCTTAGTTCCTTGTTCTCTTAATTGTGGCTGCAAACTCAGTGAGCTCTGCTCTCCAAATCTTTTGATTTGTTTGTTTAATGATAGCTAATGCTATCATGTCTCATTTGCAAATAGTTCTGAGGTAAAAGCTGTCAAAAATCTCTTATTTACAAACCCAAATTTCCTACTTGTTCAAGATATATGATGAAAAATCTCAAGTATTTTTTTATTTCTTTTAATTTCTTCTTCCCAAAGCACACTTTAACAGCTATAGACTACCTATTTTAATTTATTGATGTTTCCTATTCTTTAAGTTTAGATACTTTATTGGTTCTCAGTGAATGTTGTGGATTAATTGATTGAATTTATAATCTGTTTCTCTTTTGGTGCTAATTAATTCATTCAGTATGTTAAGAGAGGCCAGCTGGAAGAATGGGATTGTCTGATTATTGACAATGCCCTGAACTGTTGGGTTTCACTATGATACTTTATCGGGATAAGCTAACATCTAATAAAAGATGTAAATAAACCTCAACTTTTTTAAGATTCCGACTTTTAACCATGTGAGATGGCTCACCTATTTTGAAAGTTTCAGATTAAGTTTGCAACACATTCTGTTAGCAAGGTTCTGTAGAAACAGGCACTGTTGTGCCTTGCTGGTGGGAATGCAAAATGATACAATCTGTATAGAGGGAAATTTGGTAATACCTACCAAAATTACATATATCACAATCTTGAGTCTAGTTCTCCAAAAGCAGCCCCTGCAATGAAGATTCATTTACAAATGAGTGAGTAGGGCAGTGCTCCTAGGAGACACTGTGAAGGCAGTGAGGGCAAGGAAGGAGGAAGACGCCTTGCAAGAGTTCAGTTTCAGGCAACGTTTTCAGAAAGAAGCTTCTGCCTGATTTCGTAGGGGTACCTGGGCTTTCAAACTGACACCAGTGTGTCCTTTGCTAAAACTCACTCTGGGAGGATGTAAATTCCTAGGTACCTGCCGCAGTATCCTGAGGGCAGTCCTCCGGTTGTAGCTGCAGGCCATAAGAAGCACAGCCTCCTTGGGGCTGGGGGAGGAGTGCAGGGAAATAGGAAGAAATGGGGTGATGAAGGACACAGACTGTTTCTGCTGATCCAGCAAGCTCATCTCTAAGAATACATTCCAAAGATATACTGGCAAAAGTACAAAGTGACGACTATATAAGGCTATTTTTAGTGGCACTATTTCTTTTATCAAAGAATCGAATCAACTCAATATATCCATAGGAGACTACTTGGTACATCCACATGATGGAGAACCACATACATTACAAAATAAATGAGGAAGGTATCTATCTACTGATAGAGCGTTTACCCAAGTTCTCTTGTTAAGTGAAAAAGAGATGTATGCTAACTTTCATAGAGGAAAATGGTGGAAATATGAGTATTTATATGCATTACTTGCTTATATTTTCAAAAATATATAGTAGAAAAATAACCCCAAGTTGATAACAATGGTTATTTTTAGGGAAAGCAAAGGAATAGAATGAATGGAACAGGTATAGAAGCAAGATTTCTGTGGTGCACTTTGTTATAGAACCATGTAACTGTTCAAATTCAAATGTGAAAATCCCCTCAAAATTGACAAACAACTAAATGTTTGAGGAATGGTTGTTCACACAGAGAAGGGAGAATTATTTCAAGTGGCTTTGAAATATAATACTTTGACAGGATATCCTTGGTGTATTATACTCAAAGGATAAAAAAAATCTTAAACTTTATTCAACATTTTTAATTTTATTAATAATATTCATATTTTAGTTTTGAAATTATTATAGGTATGTCTAAGAATAAATAAAATAAATAATTATATTAATATCATTGGAAGTCAAATTTTTGAGGTAGAGAAAAAAGATAAAATTATGAAATCATAAAAAGCTAAGTAAACCTATATAAATCTTAAATTTAAAATATCGCTATTAAATAAAATTCTTTTTTATTATATCTATGTTTTATTACATATATGTATATATTTGGACTTTGTCCACTGGAAAACAAGTTATGAAATTCTTGTAGCAATGTGCATTCTTGGCACCCAGGTTGCAGTCTTTAAACATCATTTGCCACTGAAAGGAATCAGGGTCCAGGGTTCCTTGGAGAAATGACTGATTCCATACCTAAATGTAAAAGCTAAAACCATGAAACTCTTAGAAGAAAATGCAGGAGTGAATCTTCATGATCTTGAGTTAGGTAATAATTTCTTAGATTCAACACCAAAAACACAAGCAATAAAGTAAAGATCTGTCAACTGGACTTCATCAAAATTAAAAATTTTTGTCCTTCAACTGACATCGTCAAGAAAGCGAAAAGACAATCCACAGACTGGGAGAAAATATTTGAAAATCATACATCTGATAAAGGACCTATATCCAGAATATATAAAGAACACTTAGAATTCAATAATAAAAAGACAACCCAATTGTAAAAGTAGGCCAAAAATTTGAATAGACACTTCTCTAAAGAATATATGTGAATTGGTAATAAGCACAAAAATAGACACTCAACATCATTAACCTTTTGAGAAAGGTAAATCAAAACCACAGACATATCACTTACAAAGAAAGTGGTTTTAATAAAAAAGGCAGAGAATATAGCAAGTATTAGCAAGAATGTGGAGAAATTGGAGAACTGGAAACCTAATTCATTACTAGTGAGAGTGTAAAGTGAGCAGTCACTTTGGAAAACAGTTTGACAGTTCCTCAAAATGTTGAACACAGAGTTATCATATGACTCAGGAATTCCACTAGTTATCTACCCAAGACACATGAAAATATAAGTCACACAATAAGTGTACACGGATGTTCATAGCAGCATTAATCATAATAGCCAAAAAGCAAAAACGATCCAATTCACTATCAATACAGGGATGGATAAACAAAATGTGGTGTATCCATACAATGGAATACTTTTCAGCAGCAGAAAGGAATGAAGTACACTTTAAAAAATATATCTGTAAGCTCATGATACCTAAAACACATACAAAAACACGTACAATTAGTTACCTTTCGTGATTGCTTAGGCACCATCATACTACTCTGAAAATTGATAAAACAATATGATAAAAAGTTACATTCTTCAAATTGTCAATTGAGCCTAAGCAATGTTTATTTATAATTCTGTTTCAATGAGATGCAACTTAAAGATATTTTATACCAAGCCTAAAATATTAAAAAGTTGTAGGTTATAAATTTGACAGTGTTCAAATGTAAAATTTGCTTTATATGTGATACGGATTCTAATATTGTAAATGGTGTTTACTTTTTCTCCTTCATAAGTTTATCTTTTTCCTTCCCTGAACCTTGCACTTTGGTTTCTTTTCGTTGTACTCCGTGGGTTCAGCTGCTCGTAGGAAATACTAGTCTTACTGAAAGAAATTTTGAATGTTAACTGCAGACAAATATACTCACATATACATGGGTACAAACAACTTGTGGACTACTTCGTTCTCCTTATAAATAGTATTATTTTAAACCTGAAGCTTTTAGCAAGATGCTGTCTAAAGGCTCTGAAAATCAATCAGCATCAGCAAATATTATCATGTCATTAACAGAGACATAATGTTAGATGAAAGCACAAATAAATTTCAATTTATACTAAAAGTAGAGAATACTGATAAAATAATGATCTTAATGATTGCTTGGCACTGAATAAGAATGAACAGAAATTAGAAAACTACACACCTTCTCACTCTTAAATTTTGCTCACAGATATAGCTTTAACAATGTAATATCTTTTTGCAAGAAAGCGTATGTATATGTAAATATATATTTTTTTTAACGTGAAGCTGTATTTAAAGCCCGCATTTGACTTCCAGAACCAATCCTAAAATCTATATCCCAAGGCTGCAAAAACCTCAGTTTCCATTTTGTTGTTACAAGAAAACAGCACAAGGGAAAGACTAGCAAGTAGGGGAAGCGGTCAGTGCATCTGCCATCCCCAGGTGCTGTCTTGGTGGGACTTGTCAGTCCTCTCCGCCTTGTGCACTGATGCTGAAGACTCCCCCCTGACCCGAGCCTAGTCACTTGCCAGGCTCTCCCCATCATGGGGAGTTACACAGCAACTGATCCTCATGCTCACCCTGCTGTCAAAGCATTCCAATTTTTAATCGCTACATGACTTGTCAGATTCAATATGAACCACATGGCTACAATTAAAACCTCTCTAATAATGAGAATGCCAAAAAAGGGAAAACTCTGGGCACGTTCCCTGTCACCGTTTACATGCTGAAACTAAGTTTGAGAAAGTTCTTCAACTGAAATTTGTGTTAACACATTGAAACTAAATTGTTATTCCCTTAATTCATCAAGAGTGTGTGCCTGCACTCACTGAGTATTTCTAAGGTTCTGGTCGATGCTCATGGAGTATATTTCCACCATGGAGAAGGATCTATCTCCCATGATTAGGGAAGAAAGCAGCCAAACTCCAGTTCCAGATCTGAACACCACACCTGTCACTTCCTTACCTGCTGGGAAACATTGTCTTCTTGGCTATATCTAGCCGGCAATGCTGAAGTATATTTTAAGAACTCTTCTTAAACTCAGCATGATGAATTTTATTTCCCTGAGAATATTACCTGAATCACAGTCTCAGTTATTTCTCCCTCAGAGTTTGAAATTTTGAATTTCCAGAGGATTGAGAATTACCATGAAAATGGAAGGCAATGTTTTTATTAAAAATTGAAATGAATTTGCTTACAGCTGTGTATAGATACTGATCCTATGTTTTAGAACACGTTTAGAAGAGCTGTGCGAAGGACTGTTATTTACTGGATTCTGACAAGGTTTTTTGCGCAGCTGAAGGTCACGTCAGCTAAGACATATCGGGCTCTCTGCGGAAAAGATCTAATGGTGTCTGTGATAACTGCAGACTGCCCATCTAATTCTACGGGATGCCCCCAGTGTTTACTGAGATTGGCTAAAGGAAAGAGTAGCCCTGGAGGTCCTTTGTGGAGTGAACCCCTTGGCAAGCAGGCATTTACATATTTGGCTTAACTCATAAAAAAAAGTTAACTTCTATTCTGACGCTTCAGGATTTTTTTTCCAGAATATTCATTTGGGCGTCCTTTTAGGTCTTTATGTTCTGAATGCCATCAAGGAGCAAAAAGCTGTGATGATTTAATCTATAGTTCTACTCTCTTTTTTAGAATTTTATTTTATTACGGTAAGAATGCAAGGTGAGATTTATTCTCTTAACAAAATTTTAAGCATACAATACATCACTGCTGACCATAGGTACAACGTGTAGCAGATCTCTAGAGATTATTCATCTTGCAAAACTGAAAATTTATGCCCACTGATTAGTAATTCTCCATCAAGAGCTTTATTATGGAAAGTATGAGCTAAATAGTCAAATCCTAGAGAAAGCACTACGTGTATAAGATTCCCCATTACCATATCTTCTACATTGCCTTGTTGCCGTGTGTCACAATCGCTCAAACTGGAAAACATTTTAATGGTTTATGGAATCCAGATTTCCATTAATCTCCCTTGGAATCGTCGAGCATGTCTTATCTACATGCAAAAGCTCAGCTCCTCATTTCTCCTTTAACAAGGAAACCAAGGAGCAAATTCTACCCACCACTTTCTACTTGTTGTAGGCTAGCCCTGGACCAAGGAATGTCTTGAAAGAGGAAATGTAAGCACATCTTTTTAAACACAAGAATTTACACACAGCTTCAGAGTTTATTGCAGAGAAGTATTTATAAAACCTCTACCTCGTTTACCAACACAGGACTATGGCTTCCTTTCAAGAGACCTCTGCTTCGTGGGGGCATCATCATGTACCATTAGTCTTTGTGTCCACAACAGGACACAAAACTTTTGTCCACAGTTTTTAATCATGCATGCAGTAGGTGCTAACTAAATGATTAGTAAGCTAAACTTCTTACAAAGATAGAAACTAATTTCTGTTAAGCTAATAGAGACGCCTCGTCCCAACAAATTGCTATCCGTAACAACTTTCAAATTATAAGCATATTGAGAGAATCATATCTCTAGGGTTTTTTTCTTTATTTTTTATTCTTTCCATTGTTTTTATTATTTCTTTATTCTTCTTTATAAACTGGAATTGAATATCATGTAATGTTATGACCTTTAAATTTTTGACCCATTACTCTAGTACAAGCCAAACAAAGTTGCAGGATCTAGTCAACCTATCAAGAGAGAATGGAAATATTCCATGTCCAGTGAACTAAAAACTTGGAATATTTCCCATTTAAACAGCATTGAAATTAACACCTTTAAGGCTGGCAGCTGTATTTTATAATTCAACTCAAACTCATTACAGTAAAAAGTAGAGTTGTATGAGGTTGTACGGAAATTCCCAATTCTGGTATGACCATTAAAATCCTAGTCACATTTGAATTAATTGGCTATTTCTCTCCACTTTTGTAGTAAAACAAATCAATTGATGATAGTATCACACTATTAATCCACATTAGTGATTATGCTTCTACCTCAACCATTTTTATGTTTACTGCAAAAGCTCACATACTAGAATTTATAGTTATGTATTGAAGGAATTAAATTACATTGATTGTTTGTACCTTCCACTGTTTTGTCTTTCAGCATGGTTTTACCATTTACCTAGAAGAATTTTTTGCTCTATCCAGACTTTTTTATATACTTGAGAAGCCAAGCTCACCCCTGTGAGTGTGCTGACTTGGGGTGTTGGTGCTGACTTGAGCTCACCCTGCACCCATTACCTCGCATCCTCCACAAATCATATTCTGCTTTTTCACGTCATGTGGTACCCTCCACTCAACTCACCACTGAGAGCGATGAACATTGCTACAACACTGTTTAAATTTATTTGTGCATAATTTAAAAAACCTTTTAAATTTAAATTCAGTTATAATTCCGAGGCATACCCATGAAACGTACCAGTCAGGAAAATGAGGGTTTGTTTCTCTTTCTTTTCTATAAGAACACTTGATAAATTTTCAACACAATTTTACTTTTATTTCCAGATAATATGAGAGTGTTTACATCACTTCTCAGGTTATATTCTATTAAATATTTATAATCTATTGATAGGACAACCAGTTTTACCAATAAAAATATAGGACACCAAGTTATATTTTAATTTCAGAAAAAAATGGAATTTTAAAACTTACTTGGGACATAGCTTCACAAAAAATTATTCATAGGTTATGTGAAATTTGAATTTAACTTGGTGTCTTGTATTTCCTCTTGCAATTCTATTTGTTGGTCTTGATGAAGAATCTATGTCAAAAATTTCTAGTAAAAATAATTCTAAAAATAAGAAAGGGACCAAATCAGAACCCATTCTGACATGATGAATTGTTACATATGGCCAGATATACTGAAGACTAGAGAATATCTGTCAAAAGTAGAATATGTGCAGAACAAAACACAATTTGGGATCACTTAATCCCTATTCCATTGTCATAAAAGTGTTCACTGACTGAGTACCTATGATATTTCAGGAACTAACTATGCTAATTCCAACTGTAACCAGGGCAGCCAAAGACACTTTGAAGTTGGGTGGGAAGCTCTGACATGCAAGAGAGAGATGCAGCCGTGCAAGTGACACAGTTATTTAGGTGAAAAGAGAAGAAGCCTAGAGCAGAAATGTAAAGACTCCTGCATGTAAGGGCTGGCAAGAGAAGAAGACGAGTCTTGAAAGAGACTGAGGAAAGGCATCAAGGGCAAGAGGAGAGGAGGAAGCATTTCCCACTGAACATTCTCCGCTGAAATAGACCAGCGTCCCTTGGAAGATGGCTGATCCCAAGACAAGGGAGATAAGGGAAGATTCCAGATGAGCCTGAAATATCTGTGATACCAGAAGTAAGTACTGAAAAGATGATGTGGAAATGTTGTAAGATCCAGGAGCCAACAGGAAGGGACTCCCATAGGTCCCCAAAATAGTTATATATTAGAACTCATTAAGTAAAATTTGATTTCATGAGTCTCTACTGACAATAGTAGATGAATAGATGATGGCGAGAGAGAGAGATGATAGATGGATAGAAAGAGAAGGGAAATTTGCTTCTTACAGTGAGGTGCTGACTAATAAAAATAGAAAGAATGATGGAATCACCATTTTGCAGCCATTATTGTAAAAGCAGATTAAAGAATAAATAAACGCAAGGTAAATCTGGAGATGGGGAGGTTCAATGAGGTTCAGAATATTTACATAATATTAAGTATCTTCCCACAATTACTTATTACATTGATCCTCTTTATTCACAGAGTCTGTATTTGTGAATTCACCTGTTCGTAAAATTCATTTATAACCTCAAATTCAATGCCTGTGGCACCTTCTTGGTCATTCACGGATATGCACAGAGGGGTGAAAACTCTTGAGTCACCCAGTGTGGGTGTTCCCAGCTGAGGTCGAGCATGGCAATGCTCTGCCTTCTTATTTTAGCTCTCATGCTGCAAAAAGCGTCTTTTTTGAGGCATATTTAGTGTCAGGTTTTTGCATTTTGGCATTTTTTGTTGGTTATTTGCATGTTCGTTGGTTATTTTGCTGTTTAAAAAGTCTCCAAAGCATAGAGATGATGTCCTTTCCAGTGTTCCTAAGTATGAGAATTTTGTAATGTGCCTTATGGAGAAAATTCATGTGCTAGGTAAGCTTCTTCAGGAGTGAGTTGTGGGCCATGAATTTAATGTTAACAAATCAACAATATACACTAAATAAGATGTCTTTATATTTTGTCTTTAATATTGTGATATTTCAAGAAATACAGGGATATTAATTACAAGCACATCTTAGCATCTTTTCTTTTGTCTCTAAAATGTCTCCCACGTGAACATGTGCATTCTCCTAACTTTGGCTCTAGCTCCAAGCCTGCATTTCTAACTGACTTCAGGAGCTCTACATTTGGATGTTGCACTTTAAACTCCATAATCTTCTTCCCCAAAGCTGCTTCTTTACGTACTTTTTTTCAGTATCTAATTGAGGCGACAAATAACATGGCACATTTAAACATATTTTGATAGACATGGTTTGCTTTCCATGAACAAGTCATTGTACAATACGGTCTTCCATTCTTCCGGGAGGCTGGGCAAGGAGCCGTGCATCCCAAAAAGAAAAGGACCACATTTAACTTATTTTTTGGCTATATGCCTAATTGAGGAAGCAGTGATTGAACGTTTATGGAGTAGCCTAAAAAACAAACAAGACTACTGTAAAGTCTGTTTTAAAGTCACATTAAATACTAAGGTAATAGCTAAAATTTCAACCTCATAATTAAAATATTCAGCTCTGGTGCTTGTGTTTGAATCTGACCTGAAATTGAACAAATGAGAACTACTTTGACTGTTCTTGACACTAGATTTGCCAACTCCAGCTCTATAATAACCTGAAGAACTATTTTTAAAGTTTAGATAGATTACAGGATGTAAATACTAACCACTAAAGCTACTCTAACTGAAAATACTGCAGTTGAGTTCAATGTTTTCGTTCGCATGGGAACAGCAGGAAGTGGCAGAGGAAGATAAAAACAAGAGAGGGCTGCAGGGACAAGTATTGCTCTAGGAAAAATAGAAAATATGGATCTTTTTTTCTGGTATCGTGTACCAGAATGTTCGTTAACTATCAACTCTCTGCTTATTCTTCTTTGAATTGTTGGAACGAAAGCCATGTGACATTTACCCCACAACTTCTTTGTATATTACAGATTTATTTTCTTCGGACAAAAGCCCATGGCAACTTACTTGCTTGGGGCAACAAATACACAGGGTTTTAGAATCTCAGAATCTACCCAATGCAGAGGGACCAGGTTATCGTAGCATTAAATTAGAACAATGTGTGGTTTTAGGGAAAAGTTCTATTTAAATTTTTTTACTATGCGGTCGTATTTGAAGAGGTGGTTCTTTGAGAAATCATTGTAATTTTTTTGCTATTTCTCCAAGATTGTAAAAACTTCTATGAATAAGGCCAGTCTTGCTCCTTCAGAGCTGCAGCAGCTCTTATCATCCTTCCATGATCTGAGACTACTCACATTTGTGAAGTCACTTCGAAAAGACATTAACTCTAGGAGACAAAACAGCTATAGTTGTCAATATCCAAGCAGATCCACCAAAAAATCCCATTCATAAAATAAACAGTGCTTTGTAACAAGTGCATTTGAGTGTGGAAATTTGAAAAATGTGTTAATGCTTGGGCCGTTTTAAAAACTGTGATTTGAAAAAATATGGTGTGAGTTGTAATTCTTTCTAATTAAAAACCAGGCAAGCCCTTAGGTGGGAGTCACAGCGAGTTGCCCTGAGTTTTTCCCAAGCCTAACAAAAGAGAGAAGAACTTGTCACTGCTTGTGCCTGCCAACCACGTATTGTTCAAGGAATCAAAATAAAGAGGCACCGGGGTCAAGGGTTAGGAGCTCATATTTCCACTCTCCATGACCCGTCTCAGGGCTGGGGGTGCTCTTGTCATCTGTTTCTGAAGGTCTCTCAACACAGAATTCTCCTGCACCGGTTTCGGGAAACTCCCGTGTAGACTACGCCGGTGATTAATGAAAAGGGCTCACAGGAGACCTTCTTCAAATGCTTTGTACAAAACAGTCCTCAGCAAGTCTTCAGAAGAATACCTGCAGATATTACTGTCTTGAGAATATAGTGGAAATATCTGTGTTTTCCACCAATTGCACCTTTTTTTACAACATATCAAATAAATTGATTAATGATATGCCACTTTCTATTCTTGTTACAGGCTGTCATCAGAATACTTAAGCTTTCACTCTTCACACGCTTGCAGAATATTTGCTTGATTTTTATGTTATTTTCATTATTTCTGAGTAGGATTAGGTGGCTATTGAGTTGAATCCTGAAATTCCACTTAATCCACAAATAATGGAAAATTTTAATCATGTTCTAGCAACTAAAATTTAGGTGTATAAGACAACTTTTATCAAAATCTGACAAAGTAGAACAGAAATTATTAATATTTTCCTTGTGGCACTGCGGATATCAGGAAAAAGCACACAAAAACATATTTCATTAAAATCCAAGCCTTATAATTATTACATTCTCATTGGTTGCCTTGCTAGAAATTTCTCAAGAGATTATGAAACATGTTAATAAGAATCCAAAAGTGATTTTAAAAGATTTTTTCCCCAAATACTTACATGACAGTGAAATTAAACATGCTGTGGCTATTACTTTTTCCACTGGTTTAGGACAGTGAAATAAGATTTAGGCTCTATTTCTAAGAGCTATCAGGGGTCCAGTTTCTGGCAACCCTAATGTCTAAGGCCTATCCTACGACTGTACTGATTAGGACCGTGTTCGCCAATTCTGCACTGTTTGCGCTAATGAGCCTACAGAAAACCAGGAATTATCAGTTAAAGCTGCTGTTAAGCTGGTCCCCTCACAGTATATCAGCTACACGACTTTTCTTACTGTGCTCCAATTCAATACAGCATCTGTGGAAATAGTCAACTTCTAGTTAACACAGAGATTTGTTGTGGAGGAAGGAAGGGAGGGAGGAGAGGCCATATTTGTCTATGACTGTGAGTGTAAAATTCCTCCCACCCAAAGTCATAATTTTAAGTAGTGAATTCTATCAAATGCCATCCCTTCGCTCTGTCCATCTGGGATTTTATAGAAATATACCAAATGTATCTTTGCCTTCCATTGTCTGTGCGTACCAGCTTTCCAAAGCAAAAGGAACTCATATTTACTAACCACTGAAGTGCAAATCACGACTATGAGACCACGAGGCAATTTTGACCAAAATGAAGAGAAATAAGAAAAAAGAGTAAACACCTCTTTTCATAAAATTTAAATTTAGATAACTCAGCAAGACAGTTTCCTCCTGTTTTATCAAAGTCTCTAACCTCCAAAATAACAATTGCTATGGAGAAGTGATGTATGTATTTTGAGGAGCACAGTAAGACTTTCTAGATAAACTGAATTATGGTTACAGAATAGACTGTTTCTGAGAGATACACTGCAAATTTTCAGGTTGCTGAAAAATTGCTGCAAAAGGAAGGGTTAACATACACATGCCCACAAACAGAGGAAAATAAATGAAAATTTTTTTTTCAAAATTGTTTAGAAGGCCTCCTTGCTTATTTCCAGGAACCATTAGTCAAATTTAAAGTTTCAACTCATGTCCTCTTTTTCCTTTGAGATGGTTCTTTGATCACATCCAGCTAAATGCTCTTTCTGCCTTCTCTGCCACACTCTCCCCACATCGTTCTCCCTGCCTCCCTACCCCGTACCTGCACCTCTTTCTCTCTTGTCTTTCTATCGTACATGGTGGAACGAGGGATAAGAACCCGAATGCCGGAGGTCTGACACTTGCCTCTCTTGTTCAGGAGCTGCATGAGCTCAAACAAAATACTTAACCTGTCTACACTCCATTTCTTCATATGTAAAAGGAGATCATCATAATAACTACATTGTAGACTTGATAAGTGGGTTAAATTGTTAATTTATGTAAAGTATGGAACGTAGTAAGCACTATATTGTTACTAAAGCCCTTTGCATGCAGGTGTTTCCATATAAGCTCCTTGAAGGCAGGGACCAGGTGTTCTCTTTTAAAAGTTCCCTGAATTACCTTGTTTAGTGTCCAGTAGTCATAGCTCTTGAATGAATACCAAGCGAAGGAAAAAATAAAAGTGAATATGTTGCTGTGGGCAGAAGTGTTGATGTTTGACGACATTGGACTCCGTCTCAGTCGGGCAGAATTATTGCTCTGCTCTTCCCTCTTTGCGTCTGTCTCTCTGGGGCTTCCACCTGGAATGCTCTCAGCAACCTGTCACAGTCTGAACCCGAAGCTGGAGCACAACTTTTGAAGCTGATAGGTGCTTCCAAAGAGAGGAGAGGAATAAGTAGGTATTTAGATCAGCAATATATGTCCCAGTATGTTTCTATATGGATTTCAATATGAAAACCTACAGTATTTTCAATATCTTGGAGCTGATTATCTGTGATATTTACATAAGTAAAAAGAATTTTACTTTAAATTTGGAAACTACACCACTCGTGTCTTGTGGAGAAGTTAAAATTTTGCAGAGAGCCAACCGCTTTTCACCTTTGGAGATGATCCCTAATTCTGCCAGGGAAGTGCTTATACGGATATGTTTAAATTTGAAGATAGACGTATATCAGGCATAGATATTCTTTACATGGGGTGCCTCTGTTGGCGGTCACTCACATCACCTTTATCAGAGAACCCTGTCCTATTTGGGTATTATAATCACTGCCTTGACAGAATTAGATAAGCACCTGTAGAGATTTTAAAAAGAAATTTGCTCCCTTTATCTGCAAACTGTCAGACCTTTGCTTTTAAGTATTCTTGCTTTGCACAATGCAGGTTATTAGTTTGAAGATTTGAATTAACGGATGTTAAAAATGTTGGGGGGAGGGGCGCTCAATGCCAGCAACTAGACTGAAGAAATGCCCATTGTCCCTGCACAGGCTCAGGCAGGAGGCATGGCCACAGGAGCTAATAAATGAATATGTACCTAGAGATTGCCTTTCCATTTTAAAATGTGGTCTCCAGCAATATTCCTAATTCAGGTATTAATGGCAATTGGTGTCAATTAAGGAAGACCATAACAATTATTTAACCGGCTACCTGGTTTATGTGAGATGTAAACAAGTACCTCCCTCTCATGAACTCAGATTGACTTTCCACTTTGCCAACATTAGCCCTTGTTTTCTTGTTAGCCTTTATGACATAAACATTGCTGCCTCATACTATAAAAAGGAGCTCTCCACTCAAGAAACCCAAGCTAATGTCATCTAGCATTTTGGCATTCTCCTGAAGAATTAGTGTCTCGGGGAGGCAAAACAGAACATTAGTGAGGATTAATCGAATTTTTGAGTAAGCCTTCTTTTTCCCTCCTATTTCTGTCCCAGCTCTTGTGTGTTAACCTTCAAATTATTTTAGCATGTTTTTCTTTTGTGCTGAATTATTAAAAGTGGTATATTTTTTAATATCTAGCTGGTAGATTGTTTATGATGGCTTCACATTTTTTCCAACAGCCATACCATATTCAAATTTCTATACTGTAATATTGCTATGGTTTAAATTCCAAGTGGATAAGAGATGATACATCTTCTTGAAATGTATTTTCTCTAGTTGCATTGATTTACAGCTTTGCTGACTATGTCAGAGGACACTTAGACCATTGTCAAACATTTCTGGGAGTTGATAAGAGATAATGAACAAATTCTTATAAAGAAGTTTCTGTCACCTCACAAACGGTGTGATGTTTTGCAAGTAACTTGTCCATGTCTGCATCTAATAAATAACGGACTTGAACCAGATGATTCTGTCGGTTGCTTCCAGACTGGAGTCATGTTAGATGCTGTGGTGGACAGGAAGTCTGAGGCCCTGCCTCCCGCGGTTTGACTGGAGCTCTGTAATTGAAATTGAAGGAAAGAAGGGCTTGGGAGCGAGGCATTTCATGTGACATAAAGCAGTCTACATAAGGAGCATCAGACATAAAATAAAGCCTGTAAACCTCACAGTTCTGATGAGGTTACCATCTACCACAATATGTCCATTCTTTATACAACGATCTGTAGACTCAAGCTCCCAATTCAATACCTCATGAAAGGTGGCCGTAAAATGGATTGAATAAACATGCTTCAGGAGTCGTTTTCAAGAGTTGGGTAAGATAAAATCATTGTCACATCCTGTGCTTTCATTGAAATAAAAATATCTTTATTTCTTGTTTGTTAATAGGGTCACATTCTGAAGGTATTTCTTTGGTTGAAAATTGCTCAGAAAACCAGTGACATTCCAAAATATTAAAAAATTTCTGTCTAAATACATCAACTATTGCCCTTAGTTAACTGTTTTGTCAGCTAGCTCACTACTCTCTCTCACACTGATAAGACTGGTGGATTCTTTTTCCTAATTTAATTCAACCAATCTGCACCAATGCAATTGTGTGATTCCCAAGTCTTTCAGTTAACCGTGGAACCGAAGCTCTTGGTTATGTCAAAACTATTACACACAGAAGTTGCCATAAATAATGATTCATTGAGAAGAATGTGGGTCATAAACATAAAGAATATAATATAAAAGACAGTTTCAAACATATGTTGCTTCATTTCTGTTCAAATACTCTGGATAGCCTGTTAAGATGCTCCAACTTCCTGTAATAGAGAGTGAAATGAACATTTTTCTACAAAATGTGTCCCTCTTGGTCATTTAATGTAGCAGAACAATAGCAAAATAAAATACCAGCAGAATATCTGATAATTTTTTATTGAGGAAACAAGGAAGTTAGGATGAAATGTAGGACTCTTCAAGTTAACAGCAAAAGACACTTACAGCTTTCGGGCCCACCTCAAGATCCTCTACCATTTATCAAAAATCTCTTCAATTTTCAAAAGCCCTCTAAAGACCTCCAGGGACCATAAACAAAGGCCATATTGTATCCTTGGCTGAAGCTTGTTAAGCGGCTCATGAATAATACTAAATGGATCCTCCCCGTAAATCTCCTTGATGTAGGACTACCGTTATCCAGCCACAAACTTCACTGACATCCATCATCAACTCGGAGATGGGAGATCTGCAACATGCATCCAAATAACTGCTTCCAATGTCCCATCGATGTGATTCTCTTCCATACCTGAAGTCAGAGAATGGAGAAATACTGACACTTTTGTTGTTGTTGCAAACGCTTCTAATATTCTTTGGATTGATCTTTCAGAGCAATAATTTGAGGTGATGAGTCATTGAAACTTGCATTTGCATTTCTTTCAGAGAAATGGGAAAGAACTGAGTGTTCTGAGACAACTTCAGAGATTCTGGGCATTTTTTCCTTTAACTTTCTCTTTTAAAGAAAAATCACAAGTAATGTCTTAGATGTCTATGTAAGTTGGCAACAACTTGAAGGTGTTCCTTCTAATGAACAACTTATTTTTGATGATCTATTTGTGGCAAAAAAAGGAGAAATGGGCGGCAAGGAGGACCTGGCGCATCTTGGTGATGTCTCCTGTAGAGAGGAGGAGGAAGTCTAAGGAGAAATGACTTGTTTGGAGTCCGTCTGATTAGGAGGATTTCGTGGTAAGTTCAGTGTCACTTGAAGGAGTATTACTCTTTACTCATCTGTTTTTTTTAAAGTATATTTATCATGTAAAACTGTATCTTTTCAACAGGGAAAGGATTTATTTAATATTTGACAATGGGCTCATGACTTCCGTAGTAAGCATAAGCAACATAGGACACCTTCGACAGGTCAAAGAATGAAAGACCATGTAAAATGTGTTTCATCCACCATCCTATGATTTAGATCTACCAGGGAAATATTTTAATACCTACAGTAATACTTCAGCTACGTCCTTATTCTTTCCAGGAACTATGGATAGAGTTAAATTTGCTCTTCAGTTAGTTAATACTTTCACGGAGCATGTGACTTTCTAAATGCCTCGGTCGTAGTCCCTCTTGACAATGAATGTAAATCAACTATGGCTATTTATTTAGACAGGTGCATATCAGCCTCCAGTTGTATATGCATGTAAATTTTGTTTAATTCTTCCAGAAGTCAGACAATGTAGCTTGTCTGCTTGTCGATGTAATATGGGCTAACTATAATATTTTAGAGTAAAACAAAGAAGCTTCCAAAATTTAGTATATTCTTATTATAACAGCTTGAAATAACAATTAAGATATTTGCTGGTAGGGACCAAGAACAGTAGACTAACCAACTGAGAGTTATTTTACTTCTAGTAAATGTTTCCAGAGTTGGAATCTGAGGGGTTTAGGTGGAATTATCTAAGAACGCGTTTGAAACATAGGAATATGATTATGATGGTGATGATTATGATGGTGATTATTATTTATGGTTCACTAAGAGAATTTATGACCCCTAAAGACAAATACACTGTCTATTCGAATAAGTGGTTGCCTAGAGAAACATTCTTAGTTCAACAGAAAATAATTCTCAGGCACTTTCCTTCACACTGACAGTGGGTAGTGAATAGTACTTAATTTAAATTATAAATCTATAGTGTCTAATAATTCTATATAAGAAAAATGTTTTTATGTCAACTATACTTCAATTAAAAAAGAAAAATATGTTTTAGTAAATTAACAGTCATGTTTAATCAAATACCTTATAGAATCATAAATTAAACTAAATAAATTATAGAATTATAAGTTAAAGAACCATAATTATACTCTCCAGCCCCCTTCCTCTCAAAAAAAGGCTCATTCAGGAGAAGTCTTCCAAACATGCTCATGGGCAATGGAGGTCGTATTTTGCATCATTGGCCAAGTATGTCAAACTTGACATGCAATGTCAGCTGCATTCCAAAAGAAAAGAATATTCTGTTGATACAGCTGTAGCAGGATATGCTTTTCTTCCTACAGAAGCAATTGTTTCTTTATTGAAAAGAACAAAACTGTGGGAGATAATGTCCCTAACAAACTTGAGGCATATCCGACACATATCTAAATATTAAAAAAACAAAAATGAACTATTTGCTTACTGCATTTGTCTTCTTAATGTTTTGTGCAAATGCGTGTACATTCATGTGTATGTGTGTGTCTATTTGCACTGTAGCCTTTGGTAAGTTCTTTGCTCGGAAGTGGTGATGATGTCATTAAGAGCTCTATAACTGAACGGTGTTTATTTCCCATTTAACGATAGCTAATAATTGATACTTGGAAAGTTTTCATTGTCCTAGAGCAAGGCATGGCAATTTTTTTCTGCGAAGATCTAGGTAGCAAATATTGTAGGTTCTGAGGGCCATCTAGTTTCTGTTGCAGCTGTAACTCTGTTGTAGCACAAAGCCCCTCATAGACAGTACATATGTGATGGAGTATGACTCTCCTCCAAGAAAGCTTTATTTATGCACGCTGAAATCTAAATTTCATACAATTTTCACATGTCACAAAATATTCTTCTTCTTTCAATTTTTTTCAACCGTTTCAAAATGTAAAAACGGTGAGATGTACAAAAACACAAACAGGCACCGGACTGGACCTGGCCACTGGGTGGGAGTTTGACAGCCCCTGCCCTAGAGGGATGTTTGGACAGATATTTACTCCAAAATTCAATTCATTATATGTTAACTTTGGTGTAATATTTCATTCCTTTTGAAGAATCAGGTTTATACATCTGTTCATAGTTAATGTCGGAGATTAATAATTTGTTTTCTGGGGGGAGATGAGGGACTGGGGGGGCAAACAAGGAGAAGAGGTGAGGAAGTAAACTCTTTTGCACAAAAGACCAAGAAGGCAAAGTCACCAGAATGTTTTATTTCCACAGAAAATCTGTTTTTTGGTATTTGACTGTCTCTCAACAATGATGTTACAACTTTGAGACTGAAGAAACACAAAAATGACACCTCCCCTAAAATTGTTCATCACTGTTACTTATGTTAAGAAATTAACATAACCTGAAGGAAATGAGGTCTAGTAGTCAGCACGTTATTTATAAAAGTGGAAAATTGAAGTGAAAGTTTATTTTTTCAAAAGGCTATTCAAATATAATAAATACATTGTTATGAAAGAGGTTCTTAATAATTATGTGAAATCATCATAAACATTGATGCTCATATTAACTCTAGAAGAAATTCTTAATAGCTTATTGTTTTAGTTTAATGCCCTTAAAAATCCAATTTCAGCAAAATCAGTACTTCAAGAAATCGCTTTTTTAAAGATACGATAAGATTTTGTGTTATAAATAAAAATGGACTATGTTTTAGAGATGCATAATCAAATATAGGTGAAATAGTAGGATTTCTGGGTACTTTTCACTAGTTCCAGGTAGGGGGATGTGTGGGCATGCAGTTGAAACAGTAAGTTGATAATTGTTCAAGCTGAGTGATGGGTCCATAGGGATTCATTATGCCATGCTCTCTTTCTCTCTCTATATATATATTTACATAATTTTACAAGTATCCCCTCAAGTCTTCTTTTTTCTTAGAAATGCCAATAACAAAATTTAGCTTGCCATTCCTTTCAGTCTTACTGAGGCAGAATAGCTTATGGAGACACTGATGTGTATTTTGCTCTCACTGCTGTTGATATTCCCCTCTCACCCTTTCATCTAAAGAAGACAGCCAACGTTTCAACATTTGGGGTTACCTTGATGCAAAGTTATCAGCAGCATCAGAAAATATCTCCCTTAGGGAGATATTTGAGCTGGATTGTCTGGTGAAGGGGAATCCTAGGGTTGGAAGAAGCAGAAATGGACCCTCCAGATCCCAAAAAGGATGCTGAGGAACCACTGAACTTGAAGCAGCCCAGGTGGGGAAAACTGCCCAGGAAGTTCTGGCACTTTGACCAGGGTTGCTGGAGGTGGCACCAATGGCCCTGATGCCAGGGAGTCTGTGGTCACTCAGGTAAACCGCTGCAGGTTATCTCTGAATCAGCCCAGACAAAACTGGATAACAGAAAGAGCAATGGTGGCCACCACCACGGACTGTGAGCCCGGCTTCCCCTGACCAGTTGCTTAGGGCACCAAAACGAGCCCCACCTTATAATTCTGCCATGACTCTACAAAGGAAGGAGGGCCCTTAAAAGCATGATTATTACTGAATTTCCTTCCATCCATTCAGGTGGGATCTTGGAAAAGATTTAACTGGTTTAGAAAAGAAAAATGTTACGCTCAAGTTTCATAGAGAAAATTTTGTAACAGCTATAGGCAGTTTAAACGGTAAAATATAAATTATTATATATTGAATCAGTTATAAATGTGTACTGAATCTGGAGTCTCTTTTGTAATAATTGTATTTATTTTCTTCAGTGGAGTTTTTCAAAGTAGTTGAGATTATGGGCTTGGAAGTTAGACATATCCATCCCTTGTCAGTGTATGATCTTAGGCAAATTACTTAACTTCATTAAGCCTCACTTTCTTCCAACAGAAAAGAGGTATAATTTTACCTACTTCATAGGGATTTTCTTTTTTTGAGGAAGATTGGCCCTGAGCTAACCAGTTCTCTTTTTACTTGAGGAATATTGTTGCTGAGCTAACATCTGTGCCAATCTTCCTCTATTTTATGTGGGATACCGTCACAGCATGGCTTGACAAGCTGTGCTAGGTCTGCACCTGGGATCCGAACCTGCATACCCTGGGCTGCCAAAGCGGAGTATGCAAACTTAACCACTATGACACTGGGCCAGGCCCCTCATAGGATTTTTTGAATATTTAATTAGATAATGCAGTTAAAATGGGGTTTAATATAGTAGTAATATGAAAAAGATAAATATTCAATAAATGTTAGTAACTATTACAAATCCAAATGTTATTACTTATTTTTTAGCCTTGTATTTGAAAATAATAGCATGGGAATAATAAAATATTATGTACAGTTATTATATTTTCCTATTCTTTACACCAAAAGTCTTACTCTGCAGGGAAAGGAGCTTATCACAATGGTAACTGTTTTTTGGTGATTAATTCTTTTTGTCTAAATGATGTGACTTGGTTACTACTTATTGATTTATTAATTTTGAACAATACCTATTAACCTTATATTAAAATAGGTTAGAATTTGACTCATTCAAACTACTCTTACCTACACTCTTCCTGACTTTGAAATGTCAACCTCCTTTCTCCCTCTCTTTCCCTCCCTCCCTTTCTCTCTTCCTTCTTTGTTCCATCTTTCCTTTCCTCCTTCTCTTCCTTCTACTTCTTTCATTTTTTTAGAAACTATCTAGATATATATTTATTCTTTCCTATAAAAGTATGCTTAGAGAAATCATTCTCAATCTATGGATGTTTATCAGAATCACCTGTGAAGAATTTTTAAAATACAGCTATCAAGGTACCACCCTAGCCCCAATCAATCAGAATCTTCAGTGATTAAGCTCAGGCATGTGTAGTTTTATTTAAAATCACATGTATTATAAATCATTTGTTTTAAATGTATTGATGCTTTTTAATCTATGGGATGAAGTATTTATTTAGCTCAGGAAAGTTTTCTTCTATCATGTTACTCATTATTTTGTGTGTTTCCATTTTTTTCACTCCAGAATACCTATAATTTGAAGCTTGGTCCTCCATTGTCTGTCTTCCAAACCTATAATGTTTCTTAGTCTTCTGATTTCTGTACTTTTCTTTCATTTTACCAATAAGAGTACACTAAACTCTGTACTCTTTTACTTGAAGATGATGACACCGATAGGATTGTTCTCTTTTTGTGAAAAGAGAGTTAAGTTATAATACCCAATGTATAACTAATATTAAATTATACCTGGGATTTGTTTTGTAACTCTAGCTGCCAAGTAATAATCCCATATTTGATTGAGACTCTATTGATAAAACTCGTAGTATCTGAAACGCTTTTTACATAGCGGAGTGCAAGTGGTGTGATGGCATCTCATCTCTTATCATGAGTTACTGCGTATAGAAATAACTGAGGAGACGTGAGGGCAGGACTGAAAGGAGGTTAAACCTTCCAGGGATCTGTGAAGCCCCGTTAGAAAGAATTCATCTTGTGGGAAGAGAGAGACCAAGGTCACAATGGATTTGTCAGTGAAGGCAGTGAAAAATGAAAGTATTTAATCTACATCATCTTCCCTTACTGACTACCCAACTGGTCCGCTCATTTGTTTCCTTCTTCCCCAATATACACACCATTCACCAGTAAGGCATTTGAACCAGAACAATAATAAATGGAGGTTGTAATTCCAAAAACTTTTTAAGATTTTGAGAGCACAAAACTCAAAGCATTCAATGCACTGAAGTTCTAAATTGGGGAAAGAGTGATGTCACTTTAACATGAAACATGTCACTGTTTCAGAACAAGGAATGTTACGCAATACATAATGTGGTCTTGGCACATGAATGGCTTACTAGCAGCTTTTATAGCCTTGAGACCCAGTGTCTGAGGCTCTTTCAGTGATAGGACTCTGTGCCCAATCCATAGCTATATTAGCTTTTGTAGAGGCAGTACTCTCAGCAATAAATATTGGCATCTTTGATGTAGACCTTAGCAAACATCACCAACTTCTGGAGCAGCTTTGTCACCTTCAGCATCCTTGGCAACAGATCTTGAACTAGCATTTGAATTTAAGCAAGAAAAAATTATAACGTCAACTGAGACCTAGAGGATGGCCCTTGGAGAACTCCACACGTAAAAGAATGGAGACCTTGAAGGGCGAGTGAGAACTCCCTAAGAAGAAGTAGGATTTATCTTTTCATTAATCTGACCTATCATAACCCCTGGCTGGTAGAGCCTCAAGAAGCCCACATTACACTTTGAAAAGATTC
This sequence comes from Equus caballus, assembly GCF_041296265.1. Classification (NCBI taxonomy): domain Eukaryota; kingdom Metazoa; phylum Chordata; class Mammalia; order Perissodactyla; family Equidae; genus Equus; species Equus caballus. The sequence continues at coordinate 92,208,766 of NC_091699.1, forward strand.
CATTTCTTTGTCTTTAAGACTGGCTCAACCTGAGGCACTCAGAAGATGGCAGATTTGGAATAAGGTCATTAAAGACCGAAAAAGGCACAAGCGTGTGAAACTCATGAGACTCTCTGTTTAGGAGAATAATCACAGATAATTAATGTCAGTTCTCCAGATATAAACACAGTGCTTACCACAGCTTACAAAAACAACTGAAATTTTCCACGGTTCTGGCTTCAGAGCCCAATTCTGCTTATGCCAGAGGCAGACAGGAGGGTCCTCCAGGAAACCTGCAGACTGGTAGCCCATAAAGGTTCGGCTGGTTTTGATGAAAATTAGTGTGATATGATGCACAGATGAAAGAGCAAATGGATTTTCTTTACTTGATGAAAGCGGTGAATTCTGAAATTATGCACAGCAGGTACAGATGGAAGATACTGCACAGATTTCAAAGGAAATCACACATAGTTTTTATGCTGAAACATTTGTTTTATCCTTTTACCTCACAGCCTTTTTGTGAGGAGAGGAAGAGCAAAAATGTGAGGTTATTAATCTAAACAAGGAACGTTATTCTATAGGGAAAGGCGAATGATGAGAAGACCATCATAAACCATGCTGCTTACTCTTCAGCCATCCACTCATTAAACTGGTATTTATTGAGTTCCTACTATGTGCTGGGCCCTGTGCCACAGCAGATTTCTAACCTTCCTCAGCTGACTGAAATAGAATCATGTAGTCAGTCGTTTCTAGGCAACGTCGTGAAACAAGAAAGTTTTCTATAGACCTTGCTCGTCCCTCTCCTGAGACTGCCTCTTTCATTCCCAGACTTACCATTCATTGATTCCACCTGCTACAGCTTTACTCTCTCCTACAAATTATAGTTTCCTTTAAGCATCAGCTTATAAGGGTCTAAGTCTTTGGAATCCAATGCTGACATAAAGCGATAAGACAATGTGTGTGTTTGAGTGTATGAGTGTGTGTGTGTGTGTGTGTGTGTGTGTCTAGAAAGGTATTTTGGAGTGAGAGTTCCACCTGGAGGCCTGCAAATCATATAACATCAGCACCATTTTCTTTACAACCAAAATCAATTTTGTGTACCATTCTTTGAAATCCTTGGGGACAGAAACCATTTATATTTCTTTGGTCTCTCCATAGCAGATACTCAATTAGCCTTTCCTAGAATGAGTTAGAAATTTTAATTTATATTTGAGTACTTACTCTATGTTGTTCTAGAGGTTTGGGATATAGGAATGAACAAATCAGACAACAAAAATCTCTACCCTCACAGGCCTTGTGTTCTAGTAGAGGTAAGATGACAATAAGAGTAAAAATCATAAATAAGTAAATTATATGGTTTTTGATAATGTAATAACTTCCAAGTGAAAAAAAATAGAGCAGCAAAAAGAAATTTGGGAGTGCCAAGGGATGGGAAAATTGCAATTTTAAGTAGGAAAGCCAGAGTAGACCTCATTGCAAAGATGACATTTGAGAAAATAATTGAAAGAAGTGAGGCAATTTGCCACCTGGCTATTTGGGGAAGAGTATCCTAGACAGACACAGAGTCTGTGCAATGGCCCTGAGGCAGAGAGTATGTGGCTTGTTCCAGGAACAACAAAGAGGCCAGTAGACAAGGAGAAGACGGAGAAGAGAAGTAGGCACTGAGCTCAGAGCTTATGGGGCCTTGTAGGACACTGTAAAAACTTTGGCTTTTGTTCTGATTAAAATGGAGAGCCATTGCAGGGCTTTTCCTGACATGATCTGATTTATCATTTTCAGGGATCCCTGTGGCTGCTTGGGCAGGAGTGAAAGCAGAGGGGCCTCTGAGAGGTAAATTCAGTAACTGAAGAGCAAGTAAGTTTCTTTGTTTTGTTTGCTTTAAATGGATGACTCTGGTTCCCCCCCATAGACCCTCCTCATCTCAGTTAGCCTCCACAGGGAGAAATCCTTTCTTCTTTGTAGGCATAAATTTGATGAATCCTGTGATTGAGGGCAGCGCAGGCATCCATCTCAAGGGAAAGGATAGGCAGGGAAGTAAATCAGGTAGTAACCGTTTACTGCACTTGGCTCCTTCAGCGTTCTCACTTTAGAAACACCAGGGAATCCATAACAACAACAACACAATAATAATAGTAGTTCCTGGGTCCCAAACCAAAATAATTAGACTCCCGTGCTTGAGGCTCAGCCCCTAGGTCATTTTAGGAGTTCCCAAGTGATTTTCATGTGCAGCCAAGAAACATAGTCATCTGGCTACAAATCTGAAGCTCTAGAAATCCATCTCCTACATATGATTTCCAAGATTATCCCATCCATTTCCATTTATTTTCAACCAAATGCGAAGGAAAAAGGAAAAGCATGTTTGGAGCTGGTACCTTTTAAGCAGAAGATGCCCATCTCACTTCTCTTCACATTTCACTGATGAGAAATGAATCTTTTGCCCATATTTTGTCACAGGGAAGGCTGGGAAATATATCTGAGTTGGGTATTCATGCGGGGACAATGTGCGTATTGGGTAGGGGAGAGCAAACAAAAGTGTTTGTCATATTATCTCAGTATCACAAAGCAGGAAGATAAGTTTGGGAATGACTTGATACGGGCCAGTGCTCTTTTGGCACCTATAGTCCAGCCAGTTATAGATGAAAACTGAAGTCCGAAAGAGCTGAGACATTGAAACGTTGAATCATAAAAGGTTTTCTTGTCTTACTCGCTCTGTATCAAAGTAACGTTTGAAGGGAACTGAGTTGACTATGAACACAAGAATAACAACATAAGAATTTCCTCCGCGGATTGTTTCCATAGTTTCTATACTGACACTGATACAAGCAACCTGGGGTAGGGGAGGAAAAGAAGGGAGGAGGGGTCACAGGACAGCATCCTGTCATAGTGCTAACCTTGGCTTCTTGAATACATAACCTGTTCAATCTGCCCTGTACGAGAACTCCACCGTTGTGGGTTTTCTTGAATGTGGTGGGTTGGAGATAGAGTAACAGGATCTCAGTCTGCTGTTTGAATTGACTGTTACATCAGTAGTTATTAGGCAAGAAGGCTGGAGATCTCATGCCCATCATTGGGTGCCCTGACAGTCAGCAGTAGCTGGGGGCTTGGGTGCTGGCACAGGGAGCACCATGCTGGAGGAATAGTGGTACTCCCTGCATTTGCCCTGCACACAGCAGGTGCCAAGTAACACTCTGTGGAAGCCAGTGAAGGAGAAGAAAGAGGGAGAGACAAAGAAAAATATTTTTTCATTTTGGAATAGCCACCTTAAGGTACAGGGATGTGCAAAGAGCCTGCTCATATCTGCTCAGGACAACTACACAATTCAGAGCAAACAAGTCTCGCAATCCAAAACTCACAGCTGGTTCTTCGAAACCTATGAGTGCAACAATTGTTCCCTTAATCAGAGAGGTTAATTAACTTTCCCAAGCTTACAGAGATGTATACCCAAGACCGGCAACTTCTTCAGACTTGGTCTTTTAATCTTGCTTGATTGGTTTTATCTTACTATATATCTCTCAATGGGTTTATAAGTTCTCTTTCCAACTGGACATTAAGTTGCACTGACTGCAAGGACTCTGAACATTACTGCTCACAACAATTCCTTTTATATGCTCAAAGAATGTTTATTAAATAAATGCATGAAAATGAAATAATATATAAAGACGTTCCACTCATCTTCATACCAACCAGAATATATCCTTTTATAACTTACATTGTTCTTACAGAATGGCATATCGGATTGTGGGAACTTGTAGAGAATTTTTCCCCCAGGAGTAGTCAGGTTATCTCTTTTGGGTTCATTGCTTCAGCAAATACTTTCCCATTGATTCAGAACCCTTTATAAGTAACTTCTCTTATCTTCAGCTGGGTGAAAAATGGCTGGAAGAGAACTAAATGCATGTAGTTCTCCTAATGTAACTGTGTATAACATCTGCTGCCATTTATTTTTCTTATTAAATTGTAACAGGTGAGGCAGGCTGGAAGCTTAGTGGTAGCATTACTGCAAAGAGGCAGGACAATTCCCAGTCTAAATGCCAAACTACACAGGGTGTAGAAAGCTAAGTTAAGCTTCAGGATCTCAAATGGATATTATGGAAGTCCATGATACTGGACATCTCAAGTAATAGCGAAACAGAGCTGTGGTGTTTTAGAATATTTTCTGGCATTTAAAGGACAGGCTTTTATGTTGAGCTGTTCTGGTCTCAAATTGATGTGAGACAAAGGGGAGAAAGAGTTTTTGTCTATTTTTGTCACTGATATACCCCTAACACACAGAATAGTGCCAGGAAATAGTAGGTGCCCAATAAATACCTGTTGACCTAGTGCCCACATCACATGTGGATCACTTCTGTCTCCTTGGAAGAGTCTTGGAAGGTGGAGGTGAAAAGGGGCAGCAAGGTTTTTTGCAGTTTAGCTTGGGACCTAAAATGTAAACATGTCCAGGCCATACCATCCATCTGAAATCAGTGCCCCCTTTCAACACTCACCTCCCCTAATCCCCCTGACAACTATCCATCCTTCTAGGTCCAGATAAAATCCTACATTTCTACTGATGCCATTCCAATTTCTTTATCAGAATGTGAGTTTTTTGGGTCTTTTTGGAGTTCCTTTCAAGAGCTATGCTCTGCGTGGGGCATAGCATTTAACGCCTTTTATTCTTGGCTTCATTTTTTATCTTTTAGCCTTATCTCCATAGCTTGACACAATGCCGGTCTTCACCAACTTACATACCAATAATCCCTTACTTTGATGATTGATCAAACTATACTACTCATTGTAGAAAATATCTTTTTAAAATATTTTTCTTCATTTTGGGCAGGAGAATATGTGTGATAGAATAACGAAAATGTCAGTGCTTTGAAACATAAGACTGTTGCTCTAAACAAAAAGGCAAACATAGCAATCATTTAAAAGAAATCCTAGAGAAAAGAAACTATAGTTTCAAAAAGAAAGCGTTGGGAAATAAAAGGTTGTCATATCCTATATCCTGTGTTCTGATTGAGAAAGCCAGTAACGAGAAGAGAAGAAAGAAGGGGAGGACAGGAAGGAGGGGCAGGGGCCGGAGAGGGAGAGAGAGGGAAAGGTGGGAAAGGAAGGTACAGGGTAAAGCTACTGTGGTATTTTTGGAATGAGGAGGCTGCTATGATGATACAGGAATTTTTTAAATGTTATTGTTTTAAGTATTAGAATAAAGAGATTTGTGAATTTTATTAAGGTAGTTGATTTTTTTTTAAGGAGAAACAAATAACGCCACTCCTATAACAGCAAAGCATTTCTGTAACTGTATCTTCTAGTCTCTTTGAAGGTGCAAAAGAAATCACCTTTTACTCACAGACCTAGCTGGATAGCACGTTAACTTAAAAGTATTTCTTAGCTTCTATTTCTATCAAAATTGGTTTCCGAAGTTGGAGTAATACTATATGAAATCTTGCAGGTACAAAGATAAAATGTTAAACGGCACAAACCAAGGCCCAGTGTTCCTGGATTAGAGGACCCCCTTCTCTTTGACACAGTTACTCCGCATTCACCATCTTTTGTAGATGCATGCCAAGAGCAGAAGGTGTCCACTCAGAAAGTTATTAGTCATATTTAGGAGTATTTTTCTAAATTATTAGTCAACAACTTTGTATGTGAAACCAATTTCCTCTATCAAAATTTTCATCTAATTTCATAGATCAGACACTTTACATTAGGAAATAAAATACTGCAGCAAACAAAATCTAGTGTATCTGAAAAGTGTGGGTCCCGTCTGTTAGAATATTTCTTAAGTGAGGCCATGCTGAATTCCTGACAAAAGTGTTAATATTTGATGCCAATAATTTTTCCATTGCCTATCTAAGTACATTATGTATTAATCTGAAACTATATCTGGTATTTGGTCATTAAAAATATAGTAAAAATATCATTAAGCTTTGCTTAATGAAATCTGGACTTGCGATCTGAAACGTTTTTATTGGTGCATCTTTTTCACTATAAATGTTTAAGTGTATATTCCCAACGTACCTATTTTTAAAAAACTAAAATACATGTACTTTTATATGTAACATATCCTATACTTTTAAAGCATAACCAAAACTAAAAATGATGCAGTAGAACTTCTATTTATATGTATTTTGACCTAAACAAATTGACTTGCGCAGATGTTAAGCTGCGCTTACCCTCCTTTGGAAACCACTGATCTAAAGGCTATCATGTTCATAGCAGTAAATGTAAATAAGAAAAGTGCCTAAGTAAATGTATACAAATCAGTGACTATGGTGAAAGGGAGCTTTTAGCAATATCAGTGAAGAAAACACTCAATACTCCAATGGTGGCAGGAGCGGCTCCAGGAAAATGGAGACGTAACAGTGTTGTAATAATTAACAATAAGTGAGTTTAAGAAGTACTATGAAGATTTCTTATCCTGCTTCATCAGAATGATCACCCGACTTTATGGGGGTGTGTTGTGTGTTTTCACAATTGTCGAATGAACAAAAGGCTACTATATAATGAATTTTTAAAGGTCACCTAATGTAAAAGTTTAGTTCAAAAAGAGTGACCAAATTCTTGTGGTAAGTAATGTTCTCAGATGGCAACTAGACTTTTGGTGGTCAACACGATGTAGTCTATACAGAAGTTGAAGTGTAACATGGATGAACCTTAAAGACATTATGCTAAGCGAAATAACCAAGTCACAGAAAGACAGCTATTGCATGACTCCACTTACACAAGCTACCTTAAATAGTCAAATTTATAGAATCTAGGAGTGGAATAGTAGTTGCCAAGAGCTAGGGGGAGGGGGAAATGGGGAGTTACTGATCAACGGGCATAAGTTTCAGTTAAGCAAGATCAATAACTTCTAGAGACCTGCTGTACAACATCGTACCTATATTGCACACTTAAATTTTTGTATTTTTCTGTATTGTATTGCACACTTTAAAATTTGTTAAGATCTCATGTTAAGTGTTCCTGCCACAATAAAAAAAAGAGACTGCTTCTCTTCTAATGACACCATGAGAAATCCAATGAGTTCCAGCTTCCTTTCGCCTTTTGTTCCTTTCTGTGCCTCGTGCTGGATCATAACACCACAATTTAAGTACAGCCTTGGCTGAGAATTCCTCATTTATTTTTCAAAAGTAATGCTGTAAAAAACACTAAGAGGAACATTATAAATCACATATTACCATACTGAGATACTTAACTAAATCCGGGGCATTCTTGCTTTTCAAGTAAATAGGAATTCCGTATTGTTTAAATATGTACCCAGAATTAGTACTATAAATTATTTTGCCTTTTGTCACTAAATATGCACACAAATAAATACACACATTTTGATATGGATTTTATTTTAGAAATTGACTGTAACTAAATACTTAGGCACTTTAAAAGATTTTGTTTAAATGGATGGATCATATGCATTTCTTTCAAGCCATTAAGTCCACACTGTGAATACAGCGCCAAGTGGGAAACAGTATTTTGTACACACATTGGAAAGGCAAAATAAATGTGTTTTTTAAAACTAAAATTGAATACTTTCAGTTTTCTAAGATTAATAGCAAGTGAATTCTCCATTACTGACAAATAACCATACAAATACCCATTTAGAAATAGAGGCCCGACAGCAGATGTAAGGACTATTTGGATACCTCACGTTTAATTATCTTCAGGGGTAGCACATTATTGCTCCTGAGAAGAGAGTTCTGAAGCAGGTCAATCCCCAGCAGGCACCTAGGCATTATGGGGGTACCAGAGTGTCGCTCCATCACTGAAAAATGTCCTACGAATATCTGAACACCAGGGGAGAGAGATTTTTTTTAATGTGGCTTAAAAAAAATTCCCTCTTCTTAAGCTTCCTGATCCTCCTATATCATCATCGCAATGACATGACCAGTTGTCATTTTACTTTCCGTCTACGTAACCGCATGCACAGCCAGGAAATAATGATTTAGGACTTGAAATTCAAAACATAATGGTGTTCCTTTTTTTCTCATTCCTCATTTTACTCGACACCCCTGCAGAGTTGATGCAAGAACTGAGCTCCCTTTGAAGTCAGCTGGCATCATCTTTGATGGAGTAGAAAGCAATGGGAGACACTGACTGCGGTTTTGAGCATCTCAATTCCCATCTCAGATGATGCCGATACATTTGTCATTAAATGCGTGGCGTGAGTAAATCCTTGGACGAATTGCCAAGCAGTTAAAATTGGCAGGTATAGGCTACGCATTCCTACTATGAAAGAATAGACAAAAAACATTAACCTGTTTTTAAAGCATTTTATCTCATATTCCACTTAGATTATTCTTATCGTGAGTGACTTTGTAACATGTTCTTTTTCTAATATGCTCAATGCTTTGTGAAAAGTTCTTAAATAGATATATTTAGATGCCAAAAACACTTGAGCCTTCGAAGGATGGTGTTCTTCTTTGTTTAAGTAATGGGAGAATAAATCAGTGTCTGTGGATGGACACCGGTAGTGTTAGCTTTTTAATACCCTATCTTCTTGGCAATAATTATATGCCACAGAGTGAAAATGAATAATTTGGAGATAAAAGAAGAGCAAGGCACTTGATTGTGAAATTCTGTTTGTATTTGTGGTAGACACTACTGCTGATCGCAAATCTCTGGTTCTTGTCTTCCATGAGGCATGTGGGAAACTTGTACCTCTCTGCCCCCTTGATGGTGGGTTTTAGCCATGTGACATGTTTTGGCCAATGACATATGAGTAGAGGGACTGGGCGAAGCATTCGATTACATGAACTCTCTTCTTGCTCTTCTGCAGAGATGATCATGCAAGCATGTGTACCATGAGATCAAAGCCCGCTGTAACACCAAGTACACATATGGAGTGCAGGTGCTGTGCAAAGTGACCAAGGAGACTGCAGTGGACCTGCCTGATCAAAAATTTAATTTTTGTTGGGGCCAGCCCAGTGGCGCAAGGGCTAAGTTCATACTTTCTGCTTCAGCGGCCTGGGGTTTGTCGGTTCGGGTCCCAGGTACAGACCTACGCACTGCTTATCAGGCCGTACTGTGGCAGGCGTCCCACATGCAAAATAGAGGAAGATGGACATGAAAGTTAGCAGAGGATTGGTGGCAGATGTTAGCTCAGGGATACACTTCCTCAAAAAAAAAATAATAATTTTTGTTGTGTTAAATCATTACTACTTTAGAGTTGTTCATTACTACAGCATAACCTAGCCTATCCTGACTGATCTATCTATGTATCTATATACACATACACAAAATTTTAAAGAAAAGTAAATTTAGTAATTAAAACAACTCAAGATAAAAGATATCAAAAATCTGTTTGGGAAATATCCCACAATATTTTTGTGATTCCCATTGGCCTCAGTGGAATATACTGTACATAGCTTGGCAGTGAATGTCTCTAAGCCGTCTCTAAGCACACACATTCTACTCTTGTTAGGATAATCACATTAATTTCTATTGCCTTATACCCTTCTGCAATTTGAGTCTTCAAAAAACATTACATTCTTTATAATAATTTAGAATAAATTTTGATTGTTGTGGAAAAAAGGATTTCAAAGGAGAGAGACTAGTGGGTCACAATTTTGTAGGAGTTTTAATAAGCATAGCTTATTTTAGAGAAATTCTCGTGCTCTGGGTGGCTGGATCATAGGTCATAAGAAGGTCAGGGGAGCAAGGAGGCTTATGGCAGAAAACATGTATGGATAATTCTTTCCTGTGTTGCCTTACGTCTATACATCACAACAAGATATTACATTGCGTTAAGTTCTACAACATTTCCATTAAAAACACAATCAGAATCCTGAGAGGAAAATACCGACTGCTAGAAACATAAGATTCTCAGAGGGCTGAGCAAACTCTATGCTAAATTGCAGACAGACATGTTAGTTTCCTTTGAATCAGAAATTTAAATCTTTCCCCTTATTTTTCCATCTAATTTTCAGCAGGTCACTCTTGAGTCAAAATTTAATTTTACATGGTTGAAGTGGTGGATCCAAAATGAAATTACATGCTGTAGGGGGAAAAAATTTAACCTACTTTTAATAGCCCCTTTGAAAGATACTTTGAAGACATGACTTACTCTTGTAGTATGTTGACTATCTGAAGAATGAATTATTATATCCTTGTCAAATTTTAAATAGCATGCTGTTAAAAATATTAGTCACACAGGGAGCTGTTTGACAGTAATGTCACAGAAAAGTTCTGGTCTCTATGAACAGGCAGCGAGTCTGCAACTTAATATCGTGGTTCCATGGGGCTCTGCCTTCCACGGGCGTCCATGGAGGGCTAGAGTGGAAATGCTGCAAGGTTCCTGGAAGGTTGACAGGATTCTGCCAGCTGATGCATTCTGCTTGCTGTTCCAGGCGGCTGAGGGTGCCTGTGTCTTTCTCCCTGCCATCCTCTCCCAGCGGAGCTTAAAGGAGACCCTAAAAGAAATCAAAAAGCTATCATTTCAACTGAGGAAGAGGCTTTTTTTTAAAAAAAAAAACACATCCAAGAAATGTGAGTTGAGATCTAGACTAGAGGTTGTAAAGAAAATGATCCAAAGAATTTCCTTTAAAAGACAGTTTAAAAAAAAAAAAAAGCCTAAAAAAATAAGATTAGAAACTGGCTTGGGTGAGCCCAACTGTGATTAAAAAAATAAACCTTTTATAGTTAAGTCAAGATTTTTTCCTCTTTTTGTTCTTTGACTTTTCCTTGCAGCGAAAAGAGCAATCTTGACCTAATCAGAGCGAAGCGTGAATCGCCGAGGCCTGGAAGCATCCAGCGGGTGGAGGTCAGGCCGATTCCCCCAGCACTGCTGTTTTATCACTCATCCAACAAAGATGGGGCCTTTCCTTCCTTGATCCTTTTGTGCCTTTCCCTATTACTTTAACAGATCTGAACAAACCAGAGATTCTCCATCCAAAAGTTCCATTTAGATACATTTATTTTGAATCCTTCAAATTTCACGGCTCCATGTTATAGCAACTTAAGGATGATACAAAATCCACGTGTTAGGCAGGAATTCACCTAAAAACGCGATGAACACAGCACACACAGTGAGTGTTTTCATTGGTCCTTTGCCGTGTAGCGGTGGGCTTCATGTCAGCCCTATTAATCCAGCCACCTTGTAGTTTCAAGGGTTTCTGTCTTCTGCATGTCTAGAAAACATGAATGTTGTTGATGAAACATTGAATTACAAATTGGATGATGTTATTCTTGGCAACCTGGATAAGGGTCAGGTTGAGAAGCCAAGTCTATAAAACAAATACTCACCCTAGGGAAGTGGGGTGTCCTAAATAAATGTGTTCTGCAGTTGCCTCTGAGGAACCCCTGCAAGGCTGTAACACTCCAGGTCCAGGCTGCGCCCATTCCCTCTGTGTAGACTCCATGCTTTCACAGTGGGGGATCAGCAGGAGGAAATGGGGAAAACGCCATTTTGCAAAGATAAAGTTAAGAATTAGTTCTGTGATTGAAAACACATCATCATCTGTTAAAAGTATAGCATTTTTATTTATAAGCAGCACCAAGGCACCGCTTCTAAGTCCTGACAGCTTTGCCTCGGTTCTCTGGTGTCTGAGGAACGCTGCATTCTCCTGGCTTGCTCACCTGTCCTCTCTCTACCTTTCTCCTTTTCACTGATGTTTTTTCCTCGCATCTTTGCTTGCCAATTATTTCTCTCTCCTTTTTTCCCCTCTCTTCCTTGCCCAGCGCCCAGGTGAGGGGATGCAGCTTGCAGGTTGTGGGATCCATCTGGATGCTTTTTCACTCTCAAAGTGCCTTAAAGTAGGTTTTTAAAGCTAAAACTTTCTTAGCTTGGTGCACATACTGAAAATGTTATTTGGAGACTACTGTGATGAATCTCTAAACAGTAGTGATCTGAGTTCTTCAGAGATGAGTAGATTACAGACTCTAGCTTTTTCATTCCTGAAAATGTGCCCAAACTTGATCTGTTCTTTGTTACTATACGTGGAAGGGAAAGCATCGTATAATTTAATGACTTTTATTCTTTGAACTCCTATAAAAATGTAAAAGGCCAACCCTCTCTCCAGTTGTTTCTTCAGCTGTAGTAATAGAGACACGGTACTCTAACACACTGAAGGGAAAGGTGGAGTGAAGACTAGGCCATGGGCACGGTGGTAGACAGGAGGAACACCATACTGCCCCTGCTGAGGAGGTAGATGCAATCCGTCAACTACTCTGCTAATCCTTCCCACATAGGACCTCCCAGCACCACTTGTTCCTGTTCACTGGCCCAGCCAGCACTCACCCAGGCCCTGACCTAACGCTCTGACATCTATGGAAGCTTCCTGACTGGCCTCCCTGCCTCCATGCTCTCCCCTTGCCGCTTCTTACACTTGAAATAGGATGAAGCCACATCACCATCCTTAAAGTCAGCTTTGGACACTCTCCCAAGACCAGAAAACTCATGTTCACTTATTGAAGAGGCAGGGTAGGAAGACTGAGCAGCGCCAGCTGACGGGTCATATAACCCTCCACAACAAGGCCACTATCTTCTTTCTGTTGTTTGCAGCTGTGTAAATGGTTTATCTTTTACTTATTTTCATTCTCAGTCCCTTATGACCCTGCATTTTCATCTCTCTGAATGAAACAATGAATCGGAGTGGGGGTTGGCGGGGGGGGGGGGGGGGGGAGCCAAAGAATAATGCACATAGGAAGAATAAAGGAGGAGAAAGGGCGGTTTAATTCATAAGAAAAGACCCTCTTAAACCTCTTAGCCAGCTATTTTAAGCACTGAGAGGATCAACATTCACATTTCATCATAAACACTTTGTATTCATTATAAGAGATCCGAATCATTTGGTGGCATTTTATTAGCAAGTCGATTCATATTACTCTCTATCTTGAAAGGAAAGGAATTGAAAACGTGATCAGTTTTTCCTTTCTTTTGGGATATACTTTCTACCACCCATTTCAAATCTGTGGACTTTCACAATACATTTGCTTCCTATTTTCCAGAGTTCCATTTATCTTCAAATGGAACAGTTTCAAGCCACAACTTTTTTATTATCATTAAAAGAATTCCAGTTCTATCACAAATATGGCTAAACTAAAAATGCTTACTTGGTGGCTTTTTATTTGATTCATGAAGCTGTTTGCAGAGCCGGTGAGGTCCGATTGCCTGTCTGGCATCGTGAGCAACAGAACGTTTGTATCTGCCCAGCTGGTGTGTATGTGCTCGGTTAGCCAGCCCTTGGATGGTCTGTCTCTTCGAAGGGTTGCGGAAACGTAAATACAGCAAACGTTCTGCGACAATGCTGCTGTCATGGAGTCAATTCATTTCCTGGAGTAGAAGATCAGTTCACCATTACTGCGGGGCAGTCCATACTGGCCATCTTAGTTGGCCATTAATTAAGCAATAAGACACGACAGGCAATATATTTCTGGGCCATTTAACGTATCTCTTGAGAGATTTTTAAAGCCAGAGGCTAAAGGTCAAGTGACTTTAACCGCTTGAGAATTTCACCGCCAGGAATTTTCTATCACTACAAGGAAATTTAAATATGAATTATTGAAACTAAGACAAACCCAGGGATTTTTTTAGCGTATAGTTAGGAAATCAAGCCAAAACTCATTTAAAAAAAAATAAACATTGTACAACAGTTTACCGTATATCATCTTATTTCATTTTCCAAAAGACCTTGTGATATGCCTGTTATCTCCACTATACGTTTGAGGCATGTGAGGTTCAGAGAAGTTTTGTGGAAAAAATGTTTTGCGCTATGATTTGGAATCCTGAAATTAAATATCATTGGATTACAAGCTCTTGATTTAGCCTGACTTAAAGCACTGGTCTCCCCAACTCAAACTCCAACTTCTTTTGATGAAAGCTAAGATCTTTTTAGAAACGATAGCTGCCTCATGGGCTGCTGGAAGATGATTTCTCCAGATTTCATGGCTGCTTTTAGTGAGTCTTGCAAAAATTAATAATAGAGTTTATGCAGCAAATTATTAATCTCATAAATCAAAGAATAAAAATAATAGTATACATGCTAGACAAACCATCTGGGAGATACTTTTGGGCTTCCTTGGGCAATATTTGAGATTTGTCTAGGAACTGCACCATCACACTGAGAGTCATTCTTTTTTTTTTGTTTTTTTGAGGAAGGTTAGCCCTGAGCTAATATCTGCTGCCAATCCTCCTCTTTTTGCTGAGGAAGACTGGCCCTGAGCTTAACATCCATGCCCATCTTCCTCTACTTTATCTGTGGGACACCTGCCACAGCATGGCTGGACAAGCGGTGCATATGTCCACACCCGGGATCCGAACTTGCAAACCCGGGGTCTCCCAAGAGGAAAGGGTGAACTTAACTGCTGCACCACCAGACTGGCCCCTATCACACTGAGATCCTTTCTTGATAACGTTGTCCTTTTATGCACCTTCTTCCATCTCCCTTAGCCCAGACACTCACTGTCCACATCTGTCTCCTGGATGCCATGCCCAGCCCCACTCTTACTGTATGTATAGGCACACATTAATTTCTTACTGTGAAAGGAACATGGTCAGCTCTCTTTTTTTTTTTTTTCAAAGATTTTATTTTTTTCCCTTTTCTCCCCAAAGCCCCCCGGTACATAGTTGTATATTCTCCGCTGTGGGTCCCTCCAGCCGTGGCATGTGGGACGCCGCCCCAGCGCGGCCCGATGAGCAGTGCCATGTCCGCGCCCAGGACCCGAACCAACGAAACACTGGGCCGCCTGCAGCGGAGCCCGCGAACTCAACCACTCGGCCACGGGGCCAGCCCCCATGGTCAGCTCTCTTTTATAGTCAATTGGTTAATTTCCCCCAAGCTATTCCTGACCCAGCGCCCAGCACTTGGAATGCTTTGGACTTAACCCCTCAACTCTACCCATCCCTCTTGAGTCCTTCCTACTCTACTGATCCCCATGTTTCCCAGCTTATTGTTTTCGGTAGAGCTACTGTGAGAAGCAGACATCTAATTTCATTTTATATTCCAAGTGCTTATCATGGTATCTAACACATATTGTATGCTTAATAAATACTTGTTCTATTTGCTAAACTGATGTATAAATGATTTTGTGAGATCCAAAATTTCAAAATTTTCAAACTGTAAATATTAACCAGTACAAAATGCTTTTTAATTTAATATCGAGTTTAAGTTTTCATCCATGCTTTTCTTAGCTTTCCAAACTCCCTTTTACTTTTAATACACTCAAAGTATTACCTAGATTTTCTTTGTCTTCCTTGAAGCAATCTCTTCTGTCAGTTTCCATGACACACCTCTCACCTTGTTTTTTGTCCTGTATAATGATTTCTTTCATTCATTTCTTCAATACATAATTGTGGATTGACTAAACTTCTACTACCGTTTTTTCTGTTATCAAGACTACAGTTTCAGCAGGACTCATTAGCTTTATATTTAGTTAAAATTGTTTCTAGATACTGACCTTACGTTATTTTTCAGTCTTAGTTTCCAAAATTGTACTGTTGTGCTGTGTGTGTGTTTGTCTATGTGTGTGTATGCATACACACGTGTGTATTCCTGGATATACTCCAGGTCAGAATTTATTGAGTCGGTTACTATGCAGATGACATTTTAAACCAAAAGAATGTCCTTTGGTAACTCTTTTTGCCAAATTTATAGAAAATCTGCATGTATGGTTTTCTGTTATCTCCATTGGCTAAAATCAAAGGAAACCCCTGTATATTTTGTCATTTAAATCTAGGCCAGTTCAATGAACAGTGACTGAGACTCTCCTGAGTTTTGAGAGGGGATCTCAACTTGAATGTTGGAGGGAGAAGCTGTTGCCACAGGATATGTGTTGGTGAGGATGCGTGCAATCCTAGAGCATTGGGCAGCCTTCTTGTAGGGCTGAGAAAAGTGTCTGACTGAGAGAGGAGCCAACCTAAAGAGAAGAAGATCTGAAAGGCGGAGAGAAAAAGGCTGACTTCTGATGTCATCCTTTGCACTTCTGGATCCAGTCATGCTCCTAGTTCTTATTGTTAAGCCCGTAAACCAACAATGATTCCATCTCCATCTTTTCTTTAAACCAGTTGGAGCTTTTAAGTTTTATTTCATTATTTGTCACTTGAAACTAATATGATACAGATAAGATCTTCATAAAATTTGGAGTATAGTAGAGATGGTTTGAAGTTCTCAAATAAATTACCTTCTCTGAAGCCTATTACCTGAAATATTGGCCCAGATTTTTTCTGTGAGAAATAAATTTCACTTTTGAAAGGACCATTATGTGTTTGAGTCATCCACATTTTGAAATCTCTGCCCATATGTGCAGTCATTTAGACTCCAGTAGGTCCCAGACAATTATATATAATGAAACCAGTGAAGAGTAAGGTCTGTTCAAAATTCAATATTACTCCACCCTCAATGACGTTCCCAGGGAGAGTGATATAAATTACCACAAATATGTTGAACCTAGATCAAGTGGAGCTCTCCAAATATAAATTTATGGTAGAAGTAGACTTCTAACAGTTTCCTCAGAGTTCTTTTATAAAGTGGATTAGATAGAATGTTTACCACATGTCCTTCAGGTTTCACTCTTCAAAAGACTTTCAGCAGTCAAATTACGGTGTCATATAAAAATTCACTCAACAAAGTCTTCTTGTGGAAACCTCAGGCAAAATAGTGTCTTTATGATGCACTGTTTGAGTGCTACTTCCTGTTTAAATGAAGTTCCATAGAGACCCTGTAATTCGAGGTTCCACATTGAGGCCAAATTTCAAGGTGTATTTTGCTCATCTCTTCTAGGCAGCTGAGGTCCGCACAAATATTAAGCTTTTATCCTTAGAATGCTTTTTCAGACCATTGCCGGGAAGACCTGATCTGCTGTATTAGGGCAGATGGCTGTCTCTAATCCACCGATAATTATTAAAGGCTCAAATCATGGGTTCTTAGATTCCCCCCATTTTTTTCTTTGTAAAAGGCTTCTATAAGAATTACTGTACATGCACAAAAAGGCCCCATTTAGAAAATCGTTTGTGAATCCCCATTCTGTACAGTAATGGTCCATGTAACGATATTAAGTGAGTTCCTTTAATAGGGAGAGTGCCTTTTGTGTTTCTGAGAAGTCTGCTCCTGCTGAGATTTGA
The DNA here is from genome assembly GCF_041296265.1 of Equus caballus. NCBI lineage: Eukaryota > Metazoa > Chordata > Mammalia > Perissodactyla > Equidae > Equus > Equus caballus. The sequence continues at coordinate 92,225,780 of NC_091699.1, forward strand.
ACCAGGTACCATTGGACCTAAAAGCATTAGCTTTACTCTTTAGGGAAAGCAAAATCTTCTGAAAAGGGGGGTGGATGGGAGTTCTCTTTCGCTTCGGAGCCATGTCTTTGACAATTTTATTATTTCTTCTTAGTTATTTTCTTGGTCTCTTCCCTCCATCCTTTCCTTTGTCTGTTCTAGGGTCGTTATTCATTTGATCATTTGGCTGGGTTTAACTTTTAAAAACATGAATATAAGCCTCTGCATCTAAGACCAGCATTTAATATCTACTAGTGGCAAAGTCCTTAAACAAAATAATCTGTAAATGCCAGGTCCTGGACTTGGGCTGGAGAATCTCTAACATTCTCCCACCTTTAAGAGTTCATGAGTCTTAAGTTATTTGTGTCGAGTTAAAAAGGAAAATATTTTTTTCCTGGAAGAAAATCATCATGTGGTACTTTGAATTCGATACTCTCTGTGTATTGCTTGGTGGTGGCCAGTTTGCCAACCAAGCTTCTAGATTCTTTTCCTTAAAAATATTGCTGTAATGAAAGAAAAGCTTAATTTCCTATATCCCTTCAGAGTCTCCTTACATATCCATTAGCCAAATTCTAATAGTCCTGCCATTCGTGACGTAATGTTCCATCATTCTTTGCAAATCTCATAATACTCAATAAGGTTTAACAAGAGAATTATACACATTTATGAGCTTTTATAGGATGAACTTGTTTTATTCTCAAAACTAGATTGTGTTCCAAGTGTTTTCTAAGCAAAACAGAGTGTGGCAATCTCTAATAAACAGGACAGATGGAATAATAGTCTATACAACATTGTGGTAACTGAAGTGATTTTTCCTTCGTCTTTGTCACTGCAGAGTTCCAGTCAGACAATAGCCACAGGAAACCCGGGTTTAGATCCTTAGTCGCCATTGTTTCATCATTAAAGACTTCTTAAATGCCCACAATATGCCAGGTGCTTTATGGCACATACACAAACCAGCTCTTGCGTAGGACAAGAAAACTTATTCAAGGATGACATTGGATACATTGTGATTACTCCCACTGGAACCATATGTACAACAAAAAGAATTCTGCATACAAAAAAAGAGAATTTACCGAGGCCTGTTTTCTTTTTGTTGTGATGCCAGCCCTAATGCTTCACCCATAACCCTCTGAGGCCAAACTGGTAACAATCCAGACCTGGATTTGGTAATTTATTCAAGGTCAGAATACGACCAAACTTTGTTATTTCACAGGATCTTGTAAACCAGGAAGCTTGAGTGGATCCCTCTTGGACAGTTAACTGCAACAGCCCTAAATTCCTGGAGTCACCTTGTATATGTCTTTGAATGAAGTCACCAGCAATAGCTAGGACCTTGAAGTTTAAAGTTGACCTGCCATCAAGCTGAGCCCACTGGAAAGTCTTTGTATCAGAGTAATACCAGTTCTGTGTTAGACTGAGCGACAAAATCTAAAAATAAATGCTGTTTAATTAGCCATAGTCTCCTGAGTGTCAGACCCAGTTAACTACGCAAAATGTATGTGAATGTCCAGCAAAGTGCTTGCAACACAGCACGCAATAAATATTTGTGGAACAAAGGAAGTTCTAAGAACTGTGGTAAAAAAAAAAAAAAAAAAGAAAGAAAAAAGAAAAAAGAATCATGATCCCTGACCATAAGAAAATGAAATTAACATTTGGAAACCAATTAGACAGATTGATAATTGAGGTATGGGGTCTAAATTTTTGTTTCCCTGACCTAGCCTTTTATATACTATAAAATGTCAAAATAGTTTATCTTTCAAGGCAAATATTAGGCATTTTTAAGTTTTAGGAGCAGTAAGAAAGTTCCACTAAACAGTCCCCAAATGATTTCTCCTTTCTCAACCTTTTTCTGAAAAGTGAAAAAAAATTCTTTAAAAAGAGCGAGTTCACAATTTCAGTAATAGAGATAAAGAGCTTAAACACTTTATTTCACTAAGTAGAATTAAGATAAAAAGGGTTACTTGTTCCTTCCTTGTTTCTCTGAGATGTGGCTAGGAAGGCGCTGGATGCTAAAGGAGCTAAAATAAATACCACTGGAATAAGGCCCAAGCGCAGATAGGGAAAATTAAGTTTTAGACTTTTTGCTTCTGCTCGAAAAAGTAGACATGAAAGTTGTGTACAGTTATTTCAAACAGTCACGAGCACCCAGTTGAGCATTGTGGTCCTTTTCACAGGATTGCATTTGCCTGTTAAGGAGCATAAACGTCAGGAGCACAGTTCTCTCCAGGCAGTGATTACTGCTTCCCGAAATAGGACTCAATGTAGTCAATAGCTTTTCTTTCTACCTAAAATTCTCTATTGAAGAAGCATAATTATGTAAACATGTTCTATAGAAAAATGAGGAGAGATGCAATTGCAATTTAAAGTCATCTGAATGATTTCCTTCCACTGTATCTTCCTTTAATTAATCGTCCTGTCATCTCCTGCAGTATAACTAGCACACTGATAGAGGGAGAATGCATAGAGTACAACCAGAATACAACTCTACCTCCCCTCTCCCTGCTACCTCCACTCTCTGCCATCCTCATCTCAATCTTTCATACTTCAGACTTGGTCTCTGCTCCTTGGATGAATCTCAACCAAGTATCATAACTTTTCCTGGACATTCTTTGATAATAAGTCCTAAAGTCAATTTTGGTAGAAACAAGCTTTCGTGGACATTAGGAAAATGTCCCATCCAGGGTAATATTAAAAAATAACATGAGGGCCGGCCTGGTGGTGTAGCAGATGGGTTTGTGTGTTCTGCTTTGGCGACCGGGGGTTCACCGGTTTGGATCCTGGGCATGGGCGTACCCATCGCTTATCAAGCCACGCTGTAAAAGGCGTCCCACATAAAAAGTAGAGGAAGATGAGCACGGATGTTCAGGGCCATTCTTCCTCAGCACAAAAGAGGAGGATTGACAGCAGATGTTAGCTCAGGGCTAATCTTTCTCAAAAACAAAAATAAATAGATAACATGAATTTCACATAAAATCAAAGCTTATCCCCCTTTCCAGCTGGGTACTGCTTTAGTCATAGGACAAAGAGAGAGAGGGCATGGTGGACTTCATCTTTATTCCTTATCCTTAATGCCTCCATCCTGTTAATCCTTCTACAGACAAAGTGAGGAAAAGGAGTTAGAAACAGTAAAGATCTTATTTGAAAACATCACTTTAATCCAATGATGTTGTTCTTAGAAAGGACACTCCAGATTCCTAATTCTGATTCTCCCAGACGATGATTTATGGGTTATTTGGAGAACACCATGCTGAGATCCTCCGACTGCAATTATCTCATATGGTGAGGTTTCCATTTGGCTACCTGCTTGCATCTTCAGTCCTCAGGTTGAGGAATGTCCACTCCACACAGACGCTCACTGGTGAGGCTCTGTCATTTCTCCATGAATCTCTCTTGGGAAAGTCCTTTTCAGGCTGGCTGAGTCCAGCTTCCTCTCACATGCTCCACATTTGGTCCAGGGAAATCTCGTGCCTTTTCTTTTGCCAAGTGAAAGTTTCTCCCAAGGTCATCATCTCTCTTTGCCCTCCTGCTACAGACACTTCTGGTCATAGTCTCTAGCCTTTCAAGTCTCATGTGCAGGTCAAAAGCCACCTGATTCTAGAAGACACATTGTAACTTTTCCGCAAATGGTCCCTTCACATTTCCTCTATTCCCACCCTTTCCTATAGGCAAGGAAGAATTTAATATTTTTCCCCAAAGAAAGTTTCTTCAGAAACAGTCATTTTTGTTGGCCTCTCCAACCTGCAAACATACTCAAGGAAAGTGTTAAAGTAAGAACAGGAAACAAGTTTTTGCAGAAGTGGTCCAGTCCCTCATTTTAGAGTTGCTTGGCACCTGTACTATTCATTCTCTAAGTTTGAGATCTTGGCTAAAACTAAGAAAGACCTTCCTTTAACATCCTGTTATGGCAGTCGGTAATTAACTGGCCCTTCATTTCTTATTGGAGACATCTATCACAAAACTGAGCCCCCTGCCTCTCTGATGGCAAACTTCCTAGGGGAAGCGTGAGGTCAATTAGCTAAGGAAATGTTACCAGATACACTGCATCTCTATTATTCGTATTTCCAGGCAAAGACTATCCTTGATTAAGACAATGTTAAACTCCATTATTTGTTCTCCACCTAATTTCACATAAATTCAATGACAAAGACCACTCCCTTCTTCAGCCCTGGAATTCTGTGTCTGTTCTTTCCCAAGTCAGAGGTCATGCCTTGTGTCTGGCCTAAGTGTGGGCGCACGATATTCAGCAGTGTCTCTCTCTGCCATCTATTCTTAGTCTCTGACTAAGCCATTTACTTGAGTCAGAAGCAATGCCTCACTTTCGTTTTGGTCAGTTCTTGCCAATTTAGTCCATTTTATATTATCCTTCTGCTTCTACCAGGGAATATTAGTTGTAAAATGATTCAATACTATAAATTCATACTTTAATCCATTTGACAATTCTTTAATTTTATTTCTGAGGAGTATTGGGGACTTCAAGGTAAATGAGGAGAAATAAGACAAGTACAAAACGTACAGTAATATATATTCTTGGAATGTGAATAAGACAGCCAAGAAAAAATGCTGCGAGCATTGGGAGGCAAGAGATTCACTTTTGCTTGAGAGGTGAGACAGTCAAGAGGACTTCGGAGAAGGAATTCCATGTCATCTGGGCCTCGAAAATAAGATAGCAGATTTCCATAGGAGCGATGTTATGCCAGACTGAGCAAACAGCATGGATATAATGAAAATATTGGGCATGTTTTTAGTAAAATCTTTTTTCTGTGTATGATATATGAAGGAAAAAAACTAAAAAGGAAGACTTCAGTCAGATTTAAGAGTCATAAATACCTGGATTAGAGAGATTGGACTTTATTCAATAAAAAAAGGGTGTGAGAGATGGTAATGGAATTTCAGAGAAAGAAAATTAAATAATTGAGACAATTATTTAGAAAGGTTAAACTGGTGACAAAGTTAAAAACTAATAAGTAGAATGCTTGAAAGTGGAAAAAAGAAAGTAAACACAAACTTAAGGCAATGATCTAATCAAGAAGCAACGAATTCCTGAATGAATGAGTATGATGGGAAAAGAAGAGAGAGGAACGAATTTGGGAGGTATTTCCATGGTAGCATGGGTAAGATTTGAATACTCACTGGACATGGAGAGTAGAAAGGGAGAGTAGTCAGTATGACTCCAGGGTTTATACCCTGAAGGTGCAATTAAGCAAAATAGGAAAGAAGAAGTTCCAATACAAGAAATAACTGATGATATAAAATCAAGTGTTAGTCCATGTTCAGGGACGGGAGCAATCAGGGGTTGGAGTAGCTGAGAAAAGACTTCCTCGGAAGCTTTGAAAGTTGAATAAGAATCCCCAGTAAAAATGAGAGATAGAATGGGGAAGTAATGTGCAAATAATGGACTCAAACTGTTTCCAATTTGTGTCTAGGTTTTCTAGTAAAAATATGTTATTACAGATTATTCTGTATTTTAGACAGTACCCAAGGTGATAAGAAGACAAAGTGAGGTTTGCACTTCCTTAGGATGATATTTAAGGTAGCTCCGTTTTAGAATGAAGAGATTTCTTTGAATTTGATTTATTTTTCTTTTTTCAACTTATGTTTTAATTAAACAGTAAAATTCACTATTTTTGGTGTTCAGTTCTAGAGTATCGAGAAATTCATTAAGTCGCATAGTCACCACCAAAATCAACACAGAATATTTCCATCCATTCCAAAAAATTTTATATTGCTGTCCCTGTAGTCAGCCCCTCCCCCTACTTCTAACCCTTTGCAACCACAGATCTGTTCTCTTTCCCTATAGTTTTGCCTTTTTCAGAAAGCTGCTGTGGGAGGCACGATTTTAAGATGGCATTTACCCCTGGTCACAAAAACTCCCATGACCATGCTATGTTATATAGGTGGGCCTAAGATAATCACACAAGTCCTTTGAAAGCACAGAATTTGTGCCAGCTGATAACAGAAAAGGAAATCAGAGATTTGAAGCAGGAAGGAGATTCCAGGTGACGTTGCTGGCCTGCTGATGAAGGGGGCCACGTGGAAAGGATCTAATCATGGCCTTTAAGAGCTGCGAGCAATCCCTGACTGACAGGCAGCAAGGAAATGAGCACCGGAGTTCTGTAATCATAACGAAGTGAATTCTGCTGATACCTCAATGAGCTTGGAAGTCACTCCTTCCCCAGAACCTCTAGGTAAGGGCCCAGCCCAGCTGACACCCTGATTTTGTCATCATGTAGTCCTAAGCAGAGACCTCAACTGAACTTGCCCTGGACTCCTGACACACAGAAGTGTGAGCTAATAAAGAAACGTTGTTTTAAGCCGCTGATTTGTGGTAATTTGTTATGCAGCAATAGAAAACTAAGATAGTCACATAAATGAAATCAAAATAAGTTGCCTTTGGGGACTGGCTTCTTTCATTCAACATAATGCACTAGAAAGTCATTCATACTGTTATATGGGTCACTGAATAGTATTCCGTTGAATGAATGTACCACAATTTGTTTATCCATTCACCACTTGAAGGACACTTTGGTTGCTCCTGGTTTTTGGAGATTAGAGAAAAGCTGCTCTAATCATTAGTATATAAATTTTGTGTGGAAGTGAGTTTTCATTTCTCTTGTGTACCTATCTAGGAGTGGCATTTCTGCACCACGTAATAAGTATATGTTAAAATTTGTTACAAATTGCCAAAGCGCTTTGTAAAGAGGCTGCAGCATTTTGCATTTGTACCAGCAATATATGGGTGTCTCACTAGGTACTATCGGTCTTATTTATTCTAACCATGCTAATAGGTGTACAGTAGTGTACATTATCAAATTTGATTTTAAGTAAATTTCCCACAAAATTAGACGTTCTGCACAAATTATCGTTTTCATAAAATTGTGATATAAACATAAGCATGTTTTAGCATCTTCATTTGGAAATTGTATTTTGAAAATATGCCATTGGTCAAGACCATACATGTTTAGATAATGACAGTTTTCTGCTGAGACACTAAGAAAGCAGATTTGGGATGAGATTCATTTGTTTATTCAACACTTACTGATATCAGCTACTGGCTATGTATCAGGCATGATGCTAAATGATAGAAATAAACGATGAGTAATACATGGCCCTGCCTTCCAGGAGTCCGTGTTCTCTGAGCAAATAGACACATAATGCAATTGTAACATAGTCTAGTAGTTGTCATGATGAAGGTATGTGAACAGTGCTATTAGCTCACAGGTAGGGGAGCAATGAATTCTGCTTGAGGGAGCAGACTAGTGAGGTGATGAAATACGACTATAGGTTTGCAATGCCTGAGACTAAAGACAACGTATTAGCAGTGAACATTAGCATTGGAGATTTATGTAAAATAGACGACTGCTGTCCAATTGGAGTCACTTCAAACAACCTCATGACAAAGAGATGTTTTTTCTCTAATTCTTTCAGACTTTTGGACTCCTTCCCAAATAACTGTGTTGGATATATAATTAAGGATAAGCTATGATATGATTTGCAGATTCCCAATAGGAGAGATTCTCACTCCCACAGATAAGTTTCATGGGAGAAGCACAAAACTGGGCAGAACGAATACACTTTGGAATTTTTGGGGGGGGCACCAACAAACACAGTAAACAGAATTTCTTGGCAGAACCTTTCTCACTTTGATGTTGCCTTTGTTTTGAAGTTAGTCAATCATTTATGCAGTGCATATATGTGTCTCTGTATGTAATGTGTGTATGCACATCAAAACAGAGTTAGTTTCGAATTATTAGAAATAAGTCTTCACGTGAGCCAACTAACATGCTCGTAAGTGGCTACCTCTGCTAGTGCTGTGATCTTTGAATCTCATATTCAAGAACAACTTATTTATATTCTAATGTGAACAGGACAGTATATGTTAGAGGAACACCTGTAGTTCTGTTTTTCGAGTCCATCCAGCATTTCGTACATTCAGGGTGAGAACACATGTGGCAGGACTGTATGTGTGAAGAACAACTGAGAGTAAACAGAATTGTGCCAAATAAATTAACGATTGCACGTGATTGACTAAATGTAGGGTTAATTACCCAGACAATGTGAAATCATTGTAAAAAACATTCTCATACACAACGCCTGAGTTATAAAGAAAACATTTGGACATTTTTAGTTTTATTGATGTTAAATTTCAGAAGAGTTTTCATTGAGGTAACATTTGCTTTTGAGGTGTGTAATCTGGGCTCAGCAGGTTGTAATGCTACAGCCTTTGATGTTCCCTAAGTTTGTTTATGAACTGTGCTAGAGATGGCAATCCAATATCTTCCACGAAAATTCAGACAAACACAGGACATATTTTTCTGTTCTATTCATAACAAGGTCCTTACTGCCGAGTGTAACCGAGGATCTGTTAGAAATGTAAACAACCTTGCCTCTGTGCACCAAAGGGAATGTGGTTGGTGTACCAATGTCAAAAGCCAGTGCATTTTAGGCGAGTGTAAAATGTGCTACATTCTGCAGTTGTAAAATGTATGCAATACCCTGAAGCATTTCTGAGGCTGCCTGAAGCAGAACATAAGCACTGAGCCTACAGAGTATGAGTGCTTGTACACACACATATTTTCAAAATGTGGCGTATGTTTTCTTTTGTTTGTTTTTGGCTTTTTGCAACCTTTCAGCTTGATCTTGGTTTGTGAGAGCTACTGAGACACCATATTGCAATTTTTGAGAGCTCTGCTTTTGATGGCTTGCAATAAACCACACAGGATATTCCCGTGTGGGGGAAGAAGTTGTAAACCGCCACGAATATTACCATTTACATGATTTGCAGCTTGGGGATCTCTTGTTTAGATTTTTACCTCTAGACAATCACAGAGTTTTCTGTTTTGAAAACAATGATTTGAATGCAAACCAACTCAAAGAGGCACAATAAGGCGATTTCAACAAGCTAATTAATTTACGTAAAAAAACAGAAAGAAATTTCACATGCTCTGAATTATTTTTTTGAGGATGGCTCAGGAACATGCACTCCATTTGCAGAATCTGTCAAAACCAGTTCTACTGATAAACATAGAGTAGTAAAACTCAACTGTCTGTGTCTAAAGATGACATCCAGCCAGGTAGCACTGTGAAAATATATCAACACTCAGCCAAAAGAGGTAATTAGGATGCGTCAGATGAAGACACTAAAAAAAAAATTAGAAAAACCAAACCTCTACTGTAGACAAGAAAAGGATTTTAACTTTCATAAAACTATTAATTTAGAATTTTAAATGATAGACTTATCATCTCTGTTATGTTGAAAGTAGACAGAATAATGGCACATCTCACAATTTTTTAATTTTTTCCCCCAAAGATATTCTTCTTGAATTTTCTATATATCCCGCCATCTTTTCTGAATCACTTTCAAAGGGAAATGCATGCCTCAAGAGTAAATACACCAGATGAATAATCCATTTGAGCATTTTGCAAATGTAACATGTCTATAAGTAAATATTCTATGAATTTTTATTAGCAAAAGTGGAAATGCACACTTATGGACGTTTTCAAAGAATCTATCTACCTAATTTCAGAAATCTTTGTACACAGCTTTAGTTCAGTTTATGAACGGGTTGCATTACATGTTTAAATAAAATGTAAACCATCACAGTTGAGTGGGAAACCTCTTACTACTTATTAGTTTAACAAATATTTATTAAGGACTAGAAGCCAGTCATTCTCCCGGCCCACTGCTACTCTTCTGTTTGGATTCTTTTGGGTCATGGCAGTAGGCTCTGAGTAGAGCTCTCTGCTTCTGTCCTTGTTTTCTTATTGTCAAAAAGCAGCCAGAATGATACTGTTAAATTATGTCATCTTATGGCTCTTCTCTGTGCAAAATCTCCCAGTTATTTCCCATTTCACTAAAAGCCAAAATCTTTCTGCTGGCCTCAAAGACCCTAAATAATCTGTTCCCATCCTCTACCACCACTGTTCCTTTCTGACGGCATCTCCCACCTCTTTTGCCCCTTGCTTATGACATTGCAGACCCTTAGCCAATTGGGTCCTTCCTACAGAGTTCCAGGCCCTTCCAGAGTTCCTCCTGCCACAGGAAATTTTCATTTGCTGCTTTCTCTTTCTGCAACACTCTTCTGCAGTTATCTGCCAGACTGATTCTTACTTTCTTCAGGTTTTGACTTAAATGTCGCCTTCTCACTGAGGATTTCCTTGCCATCCTAAGACTGAGGCCCCTTGCTGCTTCTGAGGAAAGCACAGATCTTATCCACCCTTCCTTGCTTGTTTTTTCCCCTCCTCAACACCTACCACTATCTCCCAGCCTATATATTTTACTTACTAACCTTATTTACTGTTGGTCTCTCCCACTGGACTATAAACTCTATGAGGTCAAACAGTTTTGTTGTTTTGTTTATTTCTTTATTCCTAGCATCTGCACCAGTGCCTGACACAAAATATGATACTCTAGGGCAGACACTGTTGTAAATGCTGGGATCCGGGAGCGAGCAAGGTAGATAAGTTCTGCTTTCATGACATGAACTTCCTAATGAGAAAAATAGGTAATAAACAAGTAAACTGGTAAATAAGATAGAATCAGATTAGGGATAAATGCTGTGAAGAATAACATGTCAAAAAAACACAATAGAGAGTAATGAGTGGGCATGGGTAGTAGGCACTAACGCTTGAGTGGTCAGTGAAGGCGTTCCTGAGAAGTAACATTTGAGCTGAGGCCTGAAGGATGAGAAGTAGTGCAAAGAGAGATGTGTCAAAGGCTAAAGGGTATACCATGTGACAGAACAGAGTTTGGTATTTCATAATGTTCACTGTTAATCAGCAAGGGTTTATTTCTCAAGTGTGGCTAGTTGGTGTGCTGGTTCCTAAAGAATTTAACATATGGCTTACCTCAAAGTTACTTGTTATATACCTGGGGACTCACTAATATGAAGCAACAAATAATAAAAGATGGAATTTCAAAAAGGAGACTCAACCTATGAATGTGGCTGTAATGATCAGCACTAGAGAACGTGGAAGAGGGGAGACTGGAAACCGTGTGGGCAAAGGTGAGAAGGAGTATTGCGTGTGCAAAGAATAAGGAGGAAATGCACTTTGCTGCAATTGAGGTTTCGTAGTAGAGAGAGGGAAGCTTAGAGTGTATAAAGGGGAGGGAGGCACTTGCCTTGAAAGCTGGCCAAATGAGTTTAGGTCCCATTTTCTAGAAGCCACAGGAGCTATGCCCCATTCTTCCATTTCACTCCCCCTCACACCCAATTCATCAGCAAGATGGGAAGCTTCTGCCTCTGCAACATCTCCCCAATCATCCACCTCTGCAGCTACTACCTTCCCAGTCCACCATCCGCTCTTGACTGGGCCAGTGGGGTTCCAACCATTCTCTCTGTTTCCACTCTTGGACCCCTACATTGCATTCTCCACACAACACGTGTTCAAAACATTTCAGTAGCTTCCTCTTGAACTTAGAATAAAATTCAAACTCCTTACCGGGGCCTACAAGTCCTGCATAACCTACCCCTGCCCACCAATCTTTTACAAGAACTCCTCTGTCTCACCATGCTCCAGCTAAGTCTTCTTTATGTTCCTCATTTTCTAGAAACCAAGAGGGGGTTAATAGGCTTTAGGAACTTAGCTCTTGGTATGTCCTCTGCTTTAATCTTTTGCATTCATCTTCAAGTAGCTTTCTCCTCCACGTTATTCAGGACTGACCTTAAATGTCAAGTCTATATGGGTTACCTTCCTGACCACTTTATCTAAGATTCCACCCCCATCATTCTCTGTAACATTACCCAATTGCATTTTCTTCCTAGTTTTTAATTGCTATGTGAAAATACTTTATATATTTGTTTACCTGTTGATTATGTGTCTCCCCCAGCAGGATGTAAGGTCTGTGAGAGCACAGAGTCTGTCTTGTCCTTCACAACATCTCCAGAGCCTAAAACCTATTTTTCTAGGCATTCCTGGAATGTAAGAGGTTGATAATAAGTTTAATTGAATGAATGAAAATAAGGAACTGTTGAAACTTTTTAACCTATTTATATGAAATTGGAAAAGCATATCTCAGAGTAGCCTGGCAGGGAGATCCTGAGTGTCTGCACCGAAAATGAAGAGGAATTGACAGCTGCAAGACGGTTCATAAAAGAAATCAACAGGGCCCAATCACTGACAAGAAATGGAGAATTTCAATGAAATCAAAGGAGAGTACATCAAAGATGATTCATTCTGTAATCATCAGTGAATGAGTCAAAAATAATTTTTAGAAAGCTTCCAGTGGCTAGATTAAAGAGGTAATATGGGATATTACTAATTAGCAGAGGTTGCTGTGTGGTTGGGGATAATTCTGAGCACAAATTTGTTTTTTTGTTGTTATCCTGGCGTGTTTTTGCAGTATTATTGTTGCTCTCATTATTGTGCATTTATTTGCAATTGCGGACCCATAATGAGGTGTGAACTGCTCCCGTGGAGTAAATTAGGCACTTTTAGAAAGTTTGTATCATATCTTTGGAGCCATAAGGGTACTATTCAGTAAGCTGCCACTCCCTACAACCCACCCCATTCCCCACACAAGCTTTCCTCATGATACTCTAGCCTTAAAGACAAATCTTAATGAATCTTTCAATTATATTTCTCTTTCCGAACTCCTTTGTATCAGAATACATCTTAGCCATCACATTTCCTTATCTCTGGTTTATCTTGAAGTTTGTCAGGAGAATTGACTTATCAGTGTACCTCACAACCACTTTTTACTCTTAAAAATTATTAAAGATCCCAAAGAAGTTTTGTTTATCTGGATTTTATCTATCAATACTCATCATATTAGAAATTAAACTGTATGCTTGCAAAAGAATAAGATTGAAAAATTAAATAATACTGTTATTAAACAGTATTGTTTTGAAAATATTTTTGGCCTTGTAGACTCCTTGAAAGGGTGGCAGGGGCTCCATGGTCCCCAGATCACACTTGGAGAACCACTAGTATATACTAATAACTGGTATTTACCAAGATCTAGTCAATCTGACATTTGCTTCTTCGGGGGAAGAAAAGGTATGTCTCAGTATTTTTATACCTAAAAATATTTGCCATTCTTTCTTTATAAGGCTGGTATAGAGATCGGATGCAGCAATGAAAGAAAAGGGTTTCTTTCACAACTATAAATTCTTATATACAAGTAAGAACAAATTTTAGAAACATCATTAATAACTCTCAATAAAAACTTAGATTTTGAAAATCTTACATTTTTCAGTGACTTCTGAAGTTTTCTGCCTTCTGGCTTGGTGAACTATGGATGCTATATTTTTTTATATCACATCTAGGGCCATTTTGTTTAGCTCAAAGCATGAAATAGTTTGGCATATTTACCACAAAAAGCTGAGTTTTTGCTTATAGTGCTGTGGTTTATGTTTTATTCTCAGGCTCAAATTATATATTATGGAATATCAAAAATGCCAGCTTATGAGTTCTTCCTAAAGCACTGCAGAGCATAGTTAATTCCAAATACAAAACTAGGAATGCAATCAATTCAATTGCATTTTCTTTAAAGAAAGTTTAGGGGCAAGAAGGACTAATACTCCTATAAATTACAATATTTAAAAATGTCATGGTGAGGGCCGGCCCTGTGGCTGAGTGGTTGGGTTCGCCAGCTCCGCTTTGGCAGCCCAGAGTTTCGCCGGTTCGGATCCTGGGTGTGGACATGGCACCACTCATCAAACCATGCTGAAGCGGCGTCCCACATGCCACAACTAGAAGGACCCACAACTGAAAATATACAACTATGTACCAGGGGGCTTTGGGAAGAAAAAGGAAAAATAAAAATCTTGAAAAATGTCATGGTGTTTTTAATTTACAATGCTCTCTTCACATTCATGGTATCTTTTTGTCACCACAATAATTCTGTGAGATTCAAGTTATTTTTGGTATCTTCGTTGTACAGGAAAAAAAAAGTTTGGGAGGCTTAGAGAGTGTATTAGTTCTCTGTGGCTGCTGTAACAAGTTACCACAGATATAGTGACTTGAAACAACACAAATTTACAACACAATTTTACAGTTCTGTAGTTCAGAAATGCCAAATGGCTGTCCCTCTACTAAAATCAAGGCATCCATCAGCATGACTGCGTTCTTTCCTGGAGGTTCTGGAGGGACATCCGTTTCCCCACCTCGTCCAGCTTCTAGAGGCTGCCCACCTTCTTTATCTCACTGCCCTTTTCCTTCATCTTCAAAACCAGTAACACTGGGCTGAGTCCTTCTCACGCTGCCATCTCTCTGCTTCTGTCTTCCGATTTCTTCTCCTGCTTCTAAAGACCCTGTGATTATATTGCACCCACCTGGATAATCCAAGACAATCTTCCTATTTTAAGGTCATCTGATTAGCAAACTTAATTCCACCTGCACCCTTAATGCTCCTTTGCCATGTATCCTAATGTATTCATAAGTTCCAAGGATCAGGACATAGACATTCTTGGGGGAGGGGGGCATTACTTTGCCTGCCATAGGGAAGTGAAGCACTTTGCCCAGCACACCAAGCTAAGAAAGGTGAGGCTTCGACTCAAATCTGGCCCTCTGACTCCGTTGTTCTTCCAAGGCAAACTATCCTTGCTCTTAACAGTCTTGCCATGGGATGAAGGACAGCTAACACCACGGAGAAGGATTGGTGGTAGAGAGAACTGAGACATGAGATCTGAACCACTCACCAGGGATTTGGGGTCTTGAAGGAGAGACCGTAGGCTGGAGGAAGAGTCATTTGCTAGAGCAAATAAGAAATTGGATCTTTCCTCTTTTTCTTTCTGTGCCTAACATTTTTTCTTTATTGGCACGTACCCTTTTTCTTCTTTTTGTTTCCTTAAATCATCATTATATGGAGATGACATAGAACCTAAATGTTAGGATATATTTTTATTTTTAAATACATTGTTATAATATCTGTTGTCAATTTATATTTCCTTATTTTTAAGTTAAAAAAACAAATCTAAAACAATTAGAAATTAGAAATTATGTTCTAATTCTGTAGCCCAATATCTGTGTTAGACAAACTTTTTTGAGGTGTGTAAAATGACTTTCACTTCTGCGAGCTAGTGATTTTTGATAGGAGAAAAAATAAGTATTCTCTCATGTCCTTTTTTCATTTGATACAAATATGCTATCTTGGAAATAGACACAGTAAGGTAAATGATTTGATATGAATCTACTTAGTGAATTAATTATATGATTAGATAAATTCTGAGGAAACAAGAAGCATCCTTTTTGACGAGAGTGGAAAGCGATGTGAAGAGAGGAGAGAGGAGAGTGGGCTGGGACAACAGCGAGGATTCTGCTGTGACAAGTATTTTTGCTGGTGGGTAATTTGGGAAAGCTACTTAATCTCTGTATGCTGTGGTTTCCTCACCTATAGAATGGAGACTATGGTAGCATCCTATCTTAAGTGTTGTGAAAATTAAACGAGTTAATTTACGTGAAGTACTTAGAATTGCCTATAGTTTTATAAGTATTAAACTGCATTATTCTAATGTGCGGCTATTATAATTATTACTGTTATTTATATTAGAGAGGTAGCCCTGGAAGAATAAAAGGGTGAAAAGAAAAGAGAGAAAACACTTTGCCTAATTCATAATCTTCTCTACGGTTGAGCCTGTTTCGACATTGAGACCCGAGATTTCTGTATCTCTGTTGACATGAGAGAAATCCCTTCCAAAGTGCTCCTTTTTGTAAAGGTCTGTGCCTATAAATACACAGACCCCTGTCTATCCGAAGCAAGAGAGCCTCCACTTGAACGAAGAGCTCCCAGAATCACTGTTTCTCCCCTTCTAACTTTTGTTGCCGAATAGCTCCATCCAGAGAGTGACTCTTAACGCATGTCCTCACCACCTGCTCTCTTCTCAGCCTCCTACAATCCAGCTTTAACTGCTGCCGAACCAATATCAGTCCTTTTATCACCATCAATCCTTATCAAAAGGCTACTTCATTCGGAAATATTAGCAAAATAAAAGCAAGGGATGGAATCTGTGAAGATTTAGGTTAAAACCTTCCCAAGGTACTTAACCCAACTGGGCCACAATTCTCTTATCTCTAAACTCGGAATACTCAAGGATGAAGACCCCTCAACATAGCACCTGCTACATAGTCTCTGTCAGTGAGTGGTTTTTATTGTCTAGGTCATTTGATGTGTATTTTGAAATAAGTGAATTGCAAAAAGCGTGAAAAAGTATTAGTCTCATTTTGTGCACCAAATTTGGAAAATGGTCAAGAATTGGGTAAATTTAAAGGGGCGGGTGGAGTTAATTGGAAATTGTATTTGTGCTATTGTCACGTGGCAGCATCCCTTTTTGACAGACAGAAATACAAAGTAAGCAACGTCATTGGTCATGCTGCACATGTATCAGAAATTTTCTGATAATTTTGGTAGTTACTGTAGTATTAATTTTTAAATTATCAATATTAAAATTCCTTTTTTAATCTTATAACAATGTTGCTTGATTTCTCCTTAAGTTGTAGTGTTAACACCATTGCTTAAAATATTAAAAACTTTGGAAATATGTTTAGGTGTGATACAAACACTTTGAAGAGGATCTAGAATCCCCATAATGCCTTGTGCTGCTAATTTAGCCCAGCGCGTTCGGAGGAGTTTAGAGACGGCATTGAGAAAAATAAGGCACTTTCTGATTCACATACTTCATATAACTGAGAAAAGACAATTCAAAAAAAAGAGGGAAAAAGAATGTGAGATGGCATGGTTGCAAGATAAAAAGCAAGGTCAAGTGCCCTTAAGGGAAATTGGCTGGAGATTTATGCATATCAAAATCACAATCTTTGCATTTATTCCTATGGGAAAATTCACCTTAAATCATGAGTGCCTTGCATCATCTGAGGCTTCAGGAACGCGTCCCTTTCCTAACATTGGATCACACTGCATCTTTAAGTTCAAGTTCCTTTTCAGGCACTGCATGCTGGTGGAGGGTTTAGACAATTTGTTTAAATAAATACGCCTTGTAAATTTTTAAAAATACCTCTGATATGGCTTTCTAAACGAACAAAGAAATGTATCCCTCGGTGAAGAAGTGCATTTCCCCCTCTGCAAGCTCAGAGATGGTCTTCAGCTCTGTTCTCCGTGTTGGGCTGCAGGAAATTCCCTTACCTGTCGTTCACATGTCTGGCCTGTGTTAGAGATGCTGTTTCGGCAGAGTCCGACAGCTTGTCTGATACTCCTCAGGTGTACGTAAGTGACAGGTCAGGGCCTCCGTGTCCAGTTCAGCTGTGACACCTCTGAGGCCAGGGACACTTGCTGTTTTCTAATAGAGCCTGCCTGAGACTTTTCTTATTCCCACCAATTCTCCATGCCCTTGGCCCTTGTGGATACCTCCACGAGATGCAGCAAACTCCACTTAGCGCTTCCTATGGACACTGCAGATTGGAAAATGTGTCCATGACACTACGGTCCACTTGACAGCCCCTTGAGGTCCTCAGCATTGTGTGGCTGCTCTGAGATGTCCTCTGCTCACAGTTCCCAAGGTTAGCAGAGATGGGAGCTCTTAGGTTGAGCTGTACAGGGCACCCAGGTCAAATCAAAGAGGTCGTCGGAGCCTGTCCACAGCTAATTCATTCAGTCAGCATATTTATTGATGAAGACGCTGCTCTGCCTAAAGGACTTCTTTGTCAATACATTTGCAAGAATGACACCACCACAACAAACAAAATAAAACAGAAAAGACAAAAAAAACACCGATAGTTTGGACCATAATTTGCTCTCACTTTAAAAATGAGCTACTACAATTCCTGAAAAATTAGAAATGATGAATATTCCAAATGGAAGCTATTTCGGCCAAATACTACAGACATAATGTGTGAGAGACGTTTTCTCAAATTGCTGAGTATATATGCTCAGCATATATTTCCTGTTCTCAAGGCTGCCAATCTAACTGTTTAAACAAACACTGCTTGGAGAGCTTATGTGCATAAGAGCTTTATTATCTAAGGTGCTTATTTTCTGAAGCCCATCTCTTTCTCAAGATTTGCTTTAAATATACACCTTGCCCCCGTTCCCCAAATCCTGCCACCAGGATTGTGAACCACATTATAGACATAAAAATGTAACACAGGTTTTTTATGTTTATTTCTACATTTCAGTTTATCAGATCTGTTTGAATCTATAATCCACAAGTTAATGAACACTATGGAAATGTGAAAAGTCATTTCTTTACTTGATTTTTATGTGCACTTTTAGAATTATATGTGTCTTCCTTATAACAACAAAGAAACTATGTAGTCCCAAACAAGGTGCAGAATAGTTTTTGGTTTTTTGTGAGTGTGTGAGGAAGATTAGCCCTGAGCTAACATCCATGGCCAATCCTCCTCTTTTTGCTGAGGAAGATTGGCCCTGAGCTAATATTTGTGCCCATCTTCCTCTATTTTATACATGGGACTCCTGCCACAGCATGGCTTAATAAGTGGTGGGTAGGTCCGTGCCTGGGATCTGAACCTCTGAACCCTGGGCCCCTGAAGTGGAGTGCACGAACCTAACCACTACGCCACCAGGCCGACCCCCAGAATAGTTTTTTAATCCAGTTGGGAAAAATGACTCACTAACTTTTTTCTATAAAGCTTCCAACTAGGAACTGATTTATGATAACAACAGTTTAATGTTCTTATTATAATGAGTGATATTTAAATATGTAATAAATCTTAATGGCATGGGTGCCAATCAAACGGAAGGGGCATTGACCAATTGGAATTGTCCCTTATAAATAGCTGTGATACCAGCTCTGATCTAGCCCTGCTAATGGCTCTTTATTGTGATTTACGTGGCTTTTTTTTCTAGAGGAGAAATATAAAAAAGAAAGAGGGTGATGGATGGTTTTTGCTATTCCATCTACTCTCTGTAGGACCAAATACTTAGTTATAAATTGGGGCCTGCAATGCAACTAAAAAGATTTCTAAAGAATACCAATTTTAAATAAAATCAAGAAATGTTTGCTGAATATATGAACTTGTTCAAATTCTTCCAGGGTATTAGATATCATTTATAAGTTATTGTGCTGGTCAGAACACAGTGACATACAAGAACAAGCTTGAAAAGTGCAAAATTGCATCAAGGAAGTACACTGTCCGTGGAAATTTAGACTATGGCAGCCAGACTCACTGGCTTGGGATCCACCAGCTGAATGAGTCGCCCGTTTTTCCCCCAAGGAGAAAATAACCATGTTGATCATCTACTGTTAGCCAGGCATTGCGGGGGGCAGTTTACATGCCCTGCATTAGAGCTGGCTCTTCTGCAGGTTTAGGTTCCAGTACGTTACCTTATAGAGCCAGATTTGATATTAATATCCAAATCATCCCCGGAAATCTCTTTCAGTGACATCCCTGCAGAGACTGAAATTCCATCTCTCAATAAACCCAGAACCATTTTTTTCCATCAGCTTTGGGATAGATCATTCTTTCTTGCTTTGATTCACAGATTAAATAGTTAACTTACACTTAAAGAGAAATACTTATCTTAAAGCACTATCTTAAATAACTTGAGGTGGCAAGATGCTTACACCACAAGAGATGCCTAGGATCAGAGGCCAAAGGAAGGAAGCATGGATTCACACCTCTCAGCTAATGCTTGCTCACATTGGGACACAAGTTTATTTGAATATCGAAGTTGGTGGAATCTCCTACATCTTTTAAAAGTGCTATCTCTCTTTCTTTCTTTCTCCACCCCACTCTTGGGCCCAAGTGTGTGCAGTTGAATTTGCTTTACCACTGGTTGAATATGCATATCGTGTTACTCTACTGTATCCATAACACTTGCAACAGTCCTGCCAGGGAGGGTCATCAGTGAAGGAGCACTGACTCCAAGGATGTTATGTTCCTACCGGTACATAGAAGTCCTGAGCTGGTGCTCTGCCATCATATGGTTCACAGAGGCTCCACCCGGCCCCGTCCGACCCTGAAAAGCCTCGTCTTCAGACATCCTGCCCCTAGAAGTCTATTGATGGTCTGAACTACCGCTGAGGCATCTATGCGACCCGTGGAGTGACAGGGTTCTCATCTTGTCTCTAGATCCAGGGTCTGAAAAGAAAAGGCTGGGTCTTAGATAATTCATGCTCAGAGAAATTATAAATTTCAAATAAAACTTTAACATAAAAGTCCCAGCTCTTAACTTCTATCTGGTTTTAGTTCTCAGGGTTATCACAGCTATTAGGTTAAACCATATGAAATTGCCATTTTTATGGATGAAAAATGTTGATTATAAGCAATTTCATGGGGTCCAATGTAAATTTATCACCATGACTTTAATAGTTGAAAAAGGCCTTGAAATGTTGTAAAATGCTTTCTGGTCACCTTCTGAAATATGCCCTTCTCGTGACTCTTTATTCTATCAATCTGAGTTTTGAATTTTTTTCTCTCTTCATAGCAAGTATCAGAATCTCAAGTTGCCTTGTTGATTTTGTTTTCTTTTTCCGTTACCTATTTGTCCTCTGTATCCTCCCCAGTAGAATTTACTCGCATCACCTAGAAAAATACCTGGAGCTTCAGAAGCACTCAATAATTACTTGTTGAATAAAATAAACTTGATGGGTTGAAAATATCTGCCTAAAATGTTGAATTATTAAGTATATTTTCCACTTGGAGTGTTGTTATAAAACATGCATTTTCAATTCCCAAATGTCTCTTTGAAAAAGATAAATTAATTCATTTCATTAGTGATATTGTATTGCCTGTGGCATGACTTGTCAGTGCGGCTACAGCAGACTAACGATTGGATATGAGCGTTTATTTATCATAGAACCAATTTTTGCTACTGAACTGAAGTATAAATAATGGTATATCAGTATGTACATTATAAATACTGTTTTAGGGTTTGTTGGTTAGTCATAAAATTTCTCCCTAGGCTGAAACAGTTAGCGGGTAAACATTGCGTATACCACATACAATATATCAAAATAAGAGTGTAGTGGTCCTTTGTTAAGCAAAGAACAAATACTACACACGAATTATTTTTATGCAATGAAAGTGAAGCTACCGAAGAGCCCCGATTTCTTGATGACACTCAGCATCTTGTGAAAATGATAGGATTAAAATAATCTTGAGGAGATAAAGTGTGTACCAAAAAGGAAAGACAAAGTTCTACTAAAATATCCGATCAGAAAAGAAAACTGGATTTCTCATATACTATTAAGGGGCAAGACTAGTTTAACAGTTGTGGTGAAAATAAATTGGGGGGGATTAAAATGAGTTGCCAAGAAATACCACTCCTGCTGCTGGTATTCCATCACGTAGCACTCTTGACGCTGAAGTGCAGTCTGACATCTCACAAGCATAAGAGATTGATTTTTATGTCCATTCTGTATAAGACACTCTTTGGGAAAATACAATTTGGCTACAAAAATCTCTCCCATACCCAAAAAAACTTGTGTTATAGAACATTTTAGTCCATTGAAAATCCTCAAAAATCCTTCCTCCCCTCCATCCTCAGACCGTAAAGGTGCCAATCAAGTGACTTCTCTGATGGGGCTGGTGTGGTTAGAGATGTCACCGTTACAGAACAACTTAGCAAGCAGCCTAGAGATGGAAAGCCATCCTGGAGCTTCTGGTTTTCCGGGAGCTGAGGGTAGGCAGATTTGGCAAACAGCCAGCTGCAGGAAATAATGCTGATCTGCTTGGGAACCAATAAGCATTGAGAATTACTGTTCTAATGACTTATCTAAAATACTTTAAATTTCCGTTGAAGTGAGAAGCTTGTTGCCACTTCAGGGGTTTTGTACGTGTTGTTTTATCTGCCTAGAATGTTCTTCTCTTGATTAATGCCTACTTATCCTTTCAGGATTCTAGTCGTATATCGTTTTCTCAGAAAAACCTTCCTTACCAACTTCCACCCGACAGCCACACACACACACACACACACACACACACACACACACGCGCGCGCGCGCGCACACAGGCCTTCCCATCACTCATGCTCATTGCCCTTCTACATTTCCTCCATTGCACCCTAATATGTGTGTGACTATTCGCTCTGAAGGGGCAGGCCTGTCTTTCCAGTTTTCTGCTGCATCCCCAAAATTGAGCAGGGTGCCTGGCACAGAGTGAATGCTAAATAAATACTGCTAAATGCTTGACTCTTTGACGTTGTGTTTATTCTGTTCCTCGGTGTTTTTCTTTGAAGTAGAGTTTACAATAGATTCAGATTCAGACTATATGTTTCTTTGTGGGATGGCCTTGTTTTGTTTCTAACCTTAACTCTACACTCCTGCCAACCCGACCATTTGTCATCTCCCATTGATGGCTCAATGGCTGCCAACTGCCGTGCCGCTCTGGGGTTGGCTCGCCTCTAAGATTCACGGCTGAGGCAAGTTTCTTCAGCGTCAACGTTTTAATTTGATTCAACCAGCTTTTATTGGGCATCTGCAATTAGCCAGACACAGTGTTAGGAGCTTAGATATAAAATAAAGAAGATCAGTTTTACCTTTGAGAATCTTTGAGTCAAGGGATGGGGAGGGAAACACACAGAGAGATCAATGTGGTGAAATATGTGAAGTGTCACAGTCAGGATTCTACAAGATTTACCTTACACTGAGGAGAGTGCTTTCCTCATTACTTGTGACTTGCTGACATACCAGAGTCTCTGATACTTGTATATTCAGTGACTCTCTCCTGAGATGCAAGCATTCTACAGGTTGAATCATAGGAATATTAGATGGTGATGCAAGTTCTTAAATACTCAAAGAAAAAATATTTGTCTGGGAAAGGATCGTTCTTAGCATGGGTTTCTTTTTAAATGCAGAGTTCCAGGCTCTACTCTCTAATCAGAGCTTCAGTGGCGCCCTTTTTAACAAGCATTCAAGGTATTTCTGAAGCTGTCCAGCCACAGACCTAGCCCTTCCCTCTCAAACATCAACATTAACCTGTCTGGGTTGTGGAAATTGTATCCCACCTGGACACAACCTTCTCTTTCACACTTTCTTCACTACTTTACAGGAAGTTTAATTTATTTTCTTAGAAATCATTCTCATTTTGAAGATATTCTCACTTTAAACAACAGGAAAAAATAGCTATATTTGGTGGAAAGTGCACCTTCTAAGCAAAGATCTCCTTCACTCTATTCTAGGGAAGAAC
Organism: Equus caballus; assembly: GCF_041296265.1. Classification (NCBI taxonomy): domain Eukaryota; kingdom Metazoa; phylum Chordata; class Mammalia; order Perissodactyla; family Equidae; genus Equus; species Equus caballus. Next base: position 92,248,841 of record NC_091699.1, read on the forward strand.
GGAAATACAAAGCCATCTCTAGCGGGCAGGGCATGGCGTCCACTACCTCACTTGGTAATGACCGGTCTCTGAAATGCTCACACACAGTGGTTTGGAGTCATTCATGGAAATCCTAGGAAACAGCGACCATTGGTTTTTAGGCATTTATACCTGTATAAAGCGTCCCGTTGTGGGAATCTGCTATTTCTGTTAGGCACATTTTAGCTCTAATTGAGAAGTCTTCTGCTATTAGCCCTGTTGGATTTGATCCTTTATTCCTCAGAGCTTTATTTACTTTTTTGGCATGTCCTCCTATCTATTACACTTAATTTTTTTCTTGAACTATATTTCGTCAGAAGATGGAATCTAGTCTCTGAAAGGGACCTCGTCTCTGAAAACACAGAGTGAGATCAGTCGGCAGTGGAAGCTGGAAACCATGAGTCCTGCCTCCCGACAGACTGTAACTAACGTTTGCATAGCACTTCACACATTCGAAGCGCATTTTTCATGTTATCTCATTGAATTCTCACCCTTCCTTGTGATTTAGTTATTCATAACTGTATTTTACAGATAAGAAAATAGGATTCAGGAGAAGTCAAATGACTGGTCAAAGTTCACAGAGCAAGTAGAGAAAAACAGCCATCAAAAGCAGGCCTCCAAATGTCATCATTTTCCTACACCTTCAAAACACACAATGTCACTCCAGATAGGTTGTGTTGGTCCCCTCTAACCCGAAGACTTAACTCATCTTTATTACCCACCCCCCCGACGGTCCTTCTATCTGGCATAAGTGGAGTTAAATGTATACGCTTCTTGGTTGGATGAATTTGTTCTTTGGGCACAAGTTTGTTTGGTAGTTACTCTATTTTCCTAAAAAATAGATAGGTATTTTACACTACAAATTTATTTTCAAAGTCCAGAAGGAAACAAAGAACAACAGAAAAGCAAAACAAACAAAACACCAAAAACAAACCAGCATTTCCTCTAAAGAGAATGCAATGACATTTAAGCTTCAGTTACACTTCTCGCAGCCCTGCGAGCAGCCACGCCAGGGCTGAAGGCCTCTTGCTGATTGAGAGCACATTTTGAGTCCCCCCGCATTGTTCCTGGCAACACTGCTCCTGTGTAGCGAGCAGGATATTCAACTTGACAAGGCTCTTTCTTTCTGGATCAGGAAGGGAGCAAGGTTCTTGTCAGTTTGAATCATGAACCCACACTTGGCAGAGCCGAGTGGACAGGCACAGTGGGGGAAGGTGCCATGTGCACGCCATCCGCGCGCCCGTCATGTGGGCCTCTCTCCCCATCTCCCAAATAACTCAACTGGCTTCAAGCAATCCCGCGCGGAGAGGGCCTCTCTACTATTTGGCCAGTTGATTTGCTTCTGACACTAAATCTCCTCGTTAGCCAACTTCTAAAATTTTACTTTAAAGCTTCATCTCTCTACCCATAATTTTTTCAGAGCTGTAGCTGAGAATATTCAATTCTGCAATTCTCAGGGTTTTAATGTTTTAAAACACATTTCTAAGGATGAAAATGCCTTTTTTGGAGTCCACATCAAAAGGCTTTTAGAAATCATCAAAGAAAACTGAAAACCTAGTATATACTGGCCTAAAAGTAGTCTTTATCATTATGTTTAAAAACTGAGCTTTAAAAGAATGACAAATAGAATTAATGAAAGATGGTATCTGGAAATTCTGATTATGTAATGAAGAAAACAAAAGTGCCTTATTGTTTCATCACTCTACACCTAAAAGTTCACACTTCAGTTATGTTTGTTTTAAGGGAAAAAGGAAGAAACCTTATTGGTTAAGGATCCTAACATAGGCCTGAAAAGTAATCTCACCCTATTTTTCTTTCCATAGGCACTGAGGACAGTATTTTTGATTGTTCCATGAATGTGGAATTTTTTCCTTTGCTGCTTTTGTTTCTTAATCACGAAATAGCAGTAAAGCTTTTTTTTTCAGTATATGTAAATCTTTCTTTAGAGTATTTTTGCAGCAATGGAACCCATCACTAGCTATTGGTGATTTAATTATAGAATTTTGTGATGCTGACTATCCAGTCAACTTACTGAATATATCAACAAACCAGGTACTTAAGAGAGGGAGAAAAAGAAAATGCCTGATAATGTTAAATTCAGTTAAAACAATTATTCTGTGCTTTCAATAATCCTTTTCAATAATGTTTTCAGCTGAATCCAAAACTCAAATAATACATGTAACACTTTGCATAACAAACTCAATTTTTTGTCTAGTTACCTAATACTAAATGAAAGGTCACCACACCTTTATATGGATATCTAAAGTGTAGCTTGCATTAGAATTTGTAACAGGCAATAACTATGAAAACATGGCTCTTTGGGGGCTGTTGGCCATCTCTTTTTTCACTTTTTAGTTGCCTTGTTTTAATTACACTCTGCTTGCCCCCTTTGCAGGAATGTTATAGGGCGACGTATTATTATTATTCTATTACTGACTTAGCTCCACTTTGGATGTAGCTTTTTCCTACTAGGGTACCTTTATGGATTGCTCTAATGCACTAAATCATCCTGGTCATCATTCACTGATAATTGTTTTTCGAGTATTTACAAACCTGGATGGTGCCTAACTGGGCCCTGTGATGCTATATATTTTTTCAGTTATAGTTATAGTTCCAGCACAAAAACATTTGGCAGTCTAAAACCGCTAATATGGACCAGCACCAAGGTTAATGATTATTTGTAAAATTTGGAAAAGAACTCAACATACATGTATATGCAACTTATCACTTAAAATTGGAGCTACATATCATTTAGGTTAAAGGTGATTTGAGAGCTGAGCCAATAGGTAAGATCCAAAACGGTCAAGCAGAGATTAAAATGCAAAGCAGAAAAATTTAGAGAGCAGGATTTCTTTTTCCCCCTGAGGTCTTCAGGGCAGTGAAGATCGCTCCTGCTGTAAATAGATGTGCAAGGAAGTTGTTACTGGATTATTCAGAGTTGAAGGCATGTTGGTACCCAGCAGAAGAATGAGGCTTTCATATTAATTATGACAAGAAAGTATTGCATAAAACCCATATTAATCACTAACCCTGGGTGTGTAGTCTGAGGATTTGGTTACACTTTCTGAGCCAGTCTCACCTTTTGCCTGTTGAGAGGAGACTGAGAAAGGGCACCTATGGCAGACCCCCTTGTACCGGTGTCTTCTGATACCACTGGAAACACATTGGGTGGCAGGGGCTACCAGCTTACCAGGATCTCAAAGAGGCCCCACGTCACTGAAAGATACCAGAGCAGCCCAAGGCTGGGTGGGGGATGCAGTGATAGAGAAATGAGGGGCTGTCACAGTTACGGAAATTTCGCTCCCTAATTCAGTTAATACATTTCCCAAATGCAAGTCAATGCAACACAAAGTTTATCTAAAAGTTTGGTTTCTTCTTCTTCTTCTTTTTAGTTAGTTTGTTTAGTAGTAATATAGAGCTGTGTATTCTCATAAAAATGTGAAAAAAAGTGTTAAAATAGTTCAGAGATGATCAGATGAGCTGTTTGTAGCAGAGGCAATAAACACTTTTTAAAAATGGAATATAAAGATCACCTGTAAAAGGCTAGACTTTGAACTAACTGGGCTTATTAACATGTGTTCTGAGTTAGCAGTCTTGTGATTTTCGAATTATGCCACTGTACATAATAAAGCGTTGTTTGACAGACCTCACTAAGTGGCCTGGCACTAAACCAGATCTGTCATCTAGAGGAGAGGAAGGCAATTCCAATTTCATCTAAATAAGCCCATATTAAAATAAGGAAAAACAAATGTGACACAGCTGCAGTAGCCTAGCCAAGTTAAAATGCTTACAAATATTTGATGTCTGTAATGTAAGACTGCTTACTAATGGGAGAATCTTATGTATAAAAGAGTGCCAGATTGCCTTTGATAGAAGCTGGTAATAAAAATGCTCTCAGGTTAGTATTTATGATCCCTGTATGTTATAATAACATGCTTCCTGTGTTATTACTTTAACAGACACTAAGAAAAATCTATACAACGTGGTCACTTTCCTTAAATAGCATGTATGACTCATGCACAATCAGTGTGGACGTTGAACGAACAATTTATTGGACCGTGTTACATATCTTGGAAGTAGTAGCTTATGTAAACAGGCGGCTTTTCTTTCCTGAAGACAATGTCATGTGTGCTCTGAATCTTGCTGTGTTCCTTTGGCATACAAATATAGAAATATGAAAAATTAATAAACGTCATGTTTTAGTCAATATCACACAATGTTCCTTACGAGAGGGGGGAAAAGAATATAGCTGAGTTGAAGCAATATGACAAATGATGAAGTTATGAGATTTATGAATAAAGACACCTTATTTATTCTACAAAGTTAAAGAATTTCCCCTTGGGGAAAAGAAAATGTAACATAACTCCACTGATATATTTGAAACAAAAAGACAGGCTCCTAAAGGGAATGTACAATTCCCATCATTTTAGTCTGCATTGGTAACTAGGAAATATGGGGATAACATGAAGGAAAACAATCCCAACAGTGTAGTAGATCATTAGGCAAAGGGAAGATTTTAGTGATACTTTGGCTTTGAAGTCAACATAGAATTTTACGTATGATTCTTGAACCAATATTACTTAAGGAGACACACACGTATGGATACTTGTACTGTCGATCCAGAAGTACTCAGGTGTTCCCGTAAAAGAGCATCATCAGAATTGAACTAATCACCCTCCTCAGACCCATCCTAGCCACCTTGTTGACCTGTTGACTATTTCCTGGGTATATTTCTGGAAATAAATCCCACAGAGTGACTCTATTGAAGCTGATGTCAGGTTTTATGACAAGCCTGGGAAGCCATTTTTAAGCAGGTGTGGTTATGTGGCGCCCCTTCACCCATACTGCCTAGGTCCTGACTATTCTACCTCCCTGTGGGGCCCGCCTACCCACAAGCCTTCCTCTTGAGAAAACGTTCAGTAAGTATTTTTGGTAGAAACAGATGGGACTTTCAAGTAGCCCATATTTAGGGTGAGACTCAGTAATTAAGTAGAAAGTGATACAGTTTGTGGTCAGATATGCAAAAATTGAGATTGTATGGTAGGCAGAATTCCAAGATGGTCTCTAAGAATACTGCCCTTTCATGTGCATGCCCTGTAAATCCTCTCCCCATTAGTGTGGGTGAGTTCTGTGAATAACATGGGGTATTACTCCCATGATTCTGTTACATTATGTGGCAAAAGTGAAGTGACTTTACAGGTGTGATCAGGGTCTTTAATCAGTTGATTTGAATTAATCAAAAGGGGGATTATCCTGGGTGGGTCTGAACTAATCAGGTGAGCCTTTTCAAAGAGGGTTTAGAGGTAAGAAACAAGAAGCAGCAGCAGATTCTCTCCTGTTTGCCTTGAAAAAGCAAACCGCCATAGCGTGGAGAGGCCATGTGGCAGGCAGCGGGACTCAGTCCTCACAGCTGCAAGGTATGGATTCTGCCAACAACCAGTGAGCTGGGAAGAGGACTCCGAGATAACACGAGATTGTACCTCCAGCCAGGACACTGATGTAAGTCTTGTGAGACTCTGAGGGAAGGACCCAGCTAAACCACACTCAGACTCCAAACCCACAGAAACAATGAGATAATACATAGCAAATGTGTGTGGTTTTAAACTACTAAGTTTGGGGTATAAGCTTATTTGTTCCATAGTCAATCTAGACAGTCTCCTGTTCTCTTTGTCAGGGTTTAGTTGCTCGCACTCCCCGGACGGTCTCTCAGTGAACTGAAGTTCGTGCCTTCAGTTCTCTGTTCTAAGGAAACGAGAATTGTTGGCAAATTTCCTCCTTTAAATAACCTGGTAACTTTTCCCTAGCTCTCTAGTCTGTACATCAAGAAATCTGGATTCTCTTAACTTTTATACGTAAGCTTTTAACCTCTACATTTGTTTAATGTTCCTGTAATACACATTTTGAGTTCTTATGATGTTTCTTCCTGAACACACTTCAGTTGTCTCACTTATCCTGTGTTGGTTTAAATGGATTCAAGTCCCATAAAGAACTTGCTACAGAGAATAGAGGAGATCCATTAGTCCTCACCCTTACGTTTCATGCATCTTTGCGCACTGTGTAGAGGAGAATATCCCATTCGTTTGGCTTTTTGTCTATTTGTTTATTTGTTGCTGTTTTTAATACCAGCTGGAAATTGTTGATTCAAATTCAGTTTGGGTGTCCATTCTGACTTATGTCTCTTCTTTTTGTCATTGAAGCCATAGCAGACATTTTCGATTTTAACTCTAGTTTCTTTTGGAAACAATAGAACCACGCAAGTATTAACAACTTGTTGTTTTTGCTTTGTTTCATTTTGCTTCAATTGGGTAAAAAAACACATAACAAAACATTTACCATCTTAACCATTTCTAAGTGTACAGTTCTGCAGTGGCAAGTATGTTCACACTGTTGAACAACCAATCTCCAGAACTTTTTCATCTTGCAAAACTGAGACTCTACACCCATTTGACAACTCCCTGTTTCTCTCTCCCCTGAGGTCCTGGCAACCACCATTCCATTTTATGTTTATATAAATTCGAATACTCTAAATGCCTCATGTACTTGAAATCATACAGTATTTGTCATTTTGTGGCTGGCTTATTTGGTTTAACATAATGTGCTAGGGTTCCTCCATATATTAGTCAGCGTTCTGTATTAGGCAGGGTTCTAAGAGAAACAGGACCAATAGGATATATATGCAAAAATTGAGCCTGTATTGTAGGCAGAATTCCAAGATGGTCTCCCAGAGTCCCGCCCTTTCACGTGCATGGCCTGTATAATCCTCTCTTCATTAGTATGGCTGGGAACTTTTTGTTGTTGTTGTTTGTTTTTTAAATACTTTCTATGGTACAAATAGTTTTTGTTCAAAGAGGAAAAAATATACTGCTAAGGTCACAATTCTAAGGATGATGTAAGCAGTCTCCAGCTCTCAACTGTGCACTGTAGTGAAGGTTGATTTCAACCACAGCTTCTCCAGCTTCAGTCATTTATCAAAGCTAAAATCATACTATAAAGATACATGAAGAAACAGAGCAAGTGGAAACCAAGCATGATCGTGGCTTCTTTCCTGTGTGACTTCAGCTCCCTTCTATTGTGTATTTCTGTTGGATCAAATGGTCCCATTTTATCACCTGGCACCATAATGAACTGATATATATATTCCACGTGACAACAGGCAAGTTGAGAAGGAAGATGAACGAGTGCAATGAAGTGAGCATTAATGCAGTGACAGTGGTATGGCCAGTAAACTCTGGAATTACTCTCTTGTTTAATTTTGAGGAACATGGTCTGGCATTAATACAATCACATCCTAAATCACACAATGTAATTATGAAGTGCACTGAGAGGAAGGTGAGCACGCAACAGCCCAGGAGAGAGAGGATGACCACTACTGCCTCCATCTTCCTTCTCTCTCTCTCTCTCTCTCTCGTTGTTTTTTAATTGTGAAGTCTACATTTGTACAATTTGTTTGATCATCTCCCCAATTCTCTGATTTGTTTCTGAGTAAATTGTTTAGTTTTTCTCTTTCTTTTTTTGAGGGGGATGGTGGAAGGTGCAGACTGTTAGAGAAACAAGGAAATGATTGGCTGTAGAATGGCAATGCCAGTGCCTTCCTTCAGAGCTTTCTGAGTGGTTGACTCGGGCATTCATCCTCTGGCTAAAGCTGTACCTATGACTCTCTAAAGTAGGAGGGCAGACACCTGAGAGTCCCATCATGAATCCTGGAGCCAGAGAAACGGGGCAAGGATTCTACGTAGCTTAGAGCTGCTGTGAGGGGTCTGTACGTCAGTGCTTGGTGGACATACAACCTGCACACCTGGGAAGAAAGCCTGCTCTGTTACAGGTGCTCATTTTCCTCTCTGTGGAGCCACAACTTTTGCAATCAGGGTTCCATCATCAGATATTGTGTTTACTGCCAGGTACATAGGTACTCTCATTTGGGATAATGAAACGAATTTAGATTCCATACTTGTTGATCTACATCTCATCTACACGTATGAGAGAAAAAAGCACAGAGATATAAAAAGTGAAAAACTAATCTGCGTAGAGTTAATATAGGAAACAGAAGAAAACATTGACATAGTTATAATTAGCATGCTCATGGAAAGTTGAAACAATAATATCACACCCACTAAAACAATTCAACAACAGGTAAAAGAGTATTGAAAAAATTCCTGGAAGTTCAACTTAATTCTCCATGTGTCACTTCTCTTCTTTCATGTATTAAGCTGATTTTCTAAACCAGAGTTTTCAATTTCAGTGTGTTGTCCTTGGACCAGCAACATAAGTATGAGCTTAGAACTTGTTAGAAGTGCAAATTCTTGAGCCCCAACACAGACCTACTGACTTAGAAACTTCGGGGATGGAGCCCAGCAATCTGTGTTTTATTGACCCCTGCAGATGATTCTGATGTGTGCTGACATCTAAGAACCACTGCTTGACTGCATGCTGGAATCACTAAGGAACTTTAAAGACTCCTGGTGACTGGCTCCTATCCCAAGCAATTTTGACTTAATAGACTTGGGGTGCAACTTGGGCTTCAGAAGTTTTAAAAGCTCCCCAGGTCATCCTCATGTGCAGCTAAAGATGAGAACCAATAATCTATATCTACTAGGCTCAGACAACAAGATCCCTTTACAGATCTGGCTAATGCAGTGGTTTCTAAACATGTCTGTTGGAATCACCTGGAGAACTTGACAAATTCCCAATGGGGTGTGGCACCCCCAGAGGTTGGGATTTCATTGGTCTGAGGTGTGCCCTGGGCTTTAAAAATCAAAAATCAGGCCATTCCAATGTGCAGACAAGTTTGGGAAATAGTGGGTTAGAGACTTAATTCCTAGTTCCAAAGACTAAGTTCCTGGATCTAAAGCAGACACTAAATATATGACCTTTATAAAGACTAATTATATACATACACATGTATGTATAACTGAAGTAAGATTTAACCACCTCCCAACATCCGTACACAAAATGGAAATTAAATAAAGATTCGTAGCCCGAGGTAAGGCAAAGAGAGCTGTGCTTCTCAACCTTGGCAGCACATCAGAATCTCATGGGTGCTCATAAAACCTCCAATACCTAGGCCTCACCCCTGACTAATTAAATCCGAGCCTCTGCGTATAACTGAGGTATCAGTATTGTTTAAATTAAACCAGAACATTGCAGAGCAATCAAACGTTCAGTATTATTTAAATCTCCTCAGAAGGTTCCAAAGGGCCCCTGAGATTGAGAACCATGGGTTAGAGTGGTGCATCACTTCAAGGGAGAAGATTTATTTATTCCAGTTTTCTCATAGGTCACGGAGGAGCTGGGCCTGGCTGTGTGCTCAGGGAAGGAATGACACAGTCACCAGCAGGGCTAATGATACTGGTACCAATATAGGACCTATCCTAACACATGGCTATCTGGTATACTTTTGGGTTTTATTATGAGTGGTTTGGCTGGATTTGGTGGCTGGATGCCCGCTGCACAGGTCACCCAGTAATCTTTTAATGTTATATTATTAGTAAAAGCAGAACGTTTGAGCCCCATACAAACTGCTGCAGTGAAACTGAGCTGCAGCAGCTTCTGTTAGAGCAGTGGTTTTCAACCAGCAGTGATTTTGTCCCCCAGAGGATATTTGACAGTGTCTGGAGATGTTTTGATCATCACACCTGTAGGCGGATGGGGAGCTTCCACTGGCATCTAGTGAGTAAGGCAGGGAGGTTTCCAAACACCCTCTAATGCACAGGACGGCTCCCCACCCCAGCAGAGTCTAAAATGTCTACAGTGCTGAGGTTGAGAAACCCAGCTTTTGTGGAGAGTGTGCAGACTTCAACTATTCCAGGGGAAAATGTAGACCAACCATAGAAAGTCCATTCCAAAGGAGAATTTGCTTGGGGGAGAGTCCAAAAAATCCCCAGAACTTCTTGATAGAACCAAACACTCTGAAGACCACACCTTGTTCCTAAGAAAAGCAACTCAGCCACATAGTGGTTTTGAATTGACAAACAGCTACTATCACACCTTCTATTTACAGTTTGCTCCTGTGTTTCTCGAAGTAAATTTAAACCTACAGTATCAAATATTTTCTAACAATAGAGCCCCATCTCTGTGTAAATATACCTAAACCAAGCAACATGTCAGCTAGAGGATTTCTCACTTCCATGCTTTTGTTCCCTCTGCAGCCCTGAGTGTTCTTGTTGATCTTCTATTCGGGCTGGTCCAGGTACATTTTTCAAGTACAGTCAAGGAGTCAAATCTTCCAGAAAGACTTGCTTGGCCTAGGACCCTCCTACTAGAAGAGGTGTCCCTCCTTCAAGTTCTCAGACTCCTCTGTGCACATTTCTATCATAGTACTCACATAAATATTTTAAAATATGCATCCGACTCCTTAATATACTGTATTTCTTAAAGGTAGAGCATTAGCTCTGTAGCTCCAGGACCCACCAGAGCCCTTGGCACATTGTAGGTACTCAAATTTTTATTAAATGAACAAATGAATTATGATACATTTGCATCGTTAGTTGTTCCTTATGCAGTACCAGGAAGACAACTATTTTGGATGAACTTTTATGTGGGCAACTTAGTTCTATCATATCAAAAACAGTTTCGAAGTTCACTCAACCGCAAAAGCCCACAGCTATACTTGGACTCATTTATCAGTGCTGCTTCCTGCCTCTCCTAGTCACTTTCAACCTGCATTTTTAGAGTTCAAGGTCACTGAGCACAAATAATTTGTTTAACTTTTCCGTATAATATACTGTAAAAATCTAACCAAAATGGATTAGCGAGAAACCATGGAGTATAACGTGTTTTTTTCATTCAGGCTGATTGTTTTAAAAAAATCTTCATGGGAATACCTTTTGGTTGTTTTAAAACATTTTTACAGAGAAAAAAGGGAACTTGAAACTTTGACTGACCCTCTAAGAACATGTTTTCCAGCTCCTTCTAGCTGTATCTGCCAAACTCCTAGTTCTAGGCACTGGTAAGATATTTTTAATCATTTGTGCCTATTCATTTTGATTAAAGGAATTGGGGGAAAAAAGAAAGTGAGCCGCTCCAGAAAGGGCTACAGAAAGTCTGTCATTAACATTTTTCTACCGCCAAATTTAGTCATCAACTTAATTGCAGAGATTTAATTGTTCTCATGAGGTTTCACAGTGACTGCTTCATTGACTATCTTGTTCTACAAAGAAAATATATGTACAGTCTCTGAAATTCTGTATTATTTCTGGGAAAAGATCAGCATTCTGTTGATAGAGAAAGCAAATACACTTAGTTCGAAATATGTATTTGTGAGAGTTCTGGAGAATAGCTGCCGCAAATCTAAGAATAACTTCCCAGGCCCGCAGGACCTGACGGCTGAAGATCTCACTGCGCCATTTAAGGCAGATCAGAGGCAGCAGCTAGTCAACAAACCTCTAATAAAGCCTTCTTTCCCTTCACTTATGTTTAACAAAAATAGAAAAACCGTTGAAATGCAGACTGAACAAAAAACAAGACTATAAACTTGAAGTCTGACTCACTGAGGACTTTTTGTGTCTTCCCTGGTGCTGTATGGCAATTGTTTATGTACTTTTGCTGTATTTCTGTGAGTTCTCTTCCTGTTCTCCCAAGATAATCTTGTATTGAGGAGGAGGGACGAGTGGAGTTCTGTGCTTTGCAGCTGAGAGACTAGATTCCTATATATGTATCTTAACCTTGCTGCTCACTTGGACTGTGTAATTAACGTCTACATGGCATTCTATTCTCTGTATCCCCGTAAATCATCACTGGATAGAGGTTAACTCCAACTAAAAGACCCTTAAGTCTTATTTCATCTCATTACACCCACTACAACTATATTTGTACGTACATATAAATATACAGATTTATGTTATTGTTCCAGAGGCAAACGTTAATGGTTTTAGAAACCCCTCATTGTCTAATGTGATAGATGCCATAGAAAGAAAAATATAAAATGTATTTTCGAAGTTCTATATATACACATACACATATGCACCTGGGGGTGTGCTTACAGGATGTAGAAAAGTGGGAAGTGTGACGGTTTGGTTGAGAGTAGCACTTGCCCACACGTGTTTGGGGAGTGGCAAAGACACAGACATGAGTAATTCCATAAATATATATTTTAACCCCTCCTTACAATGTAGGTGAATCAATTACCTGTAAATTAGGGTGTTGAACTAGATTATATAGATTTCTTATTTCCATAAATTTTAGGATTCTATGAATGAGTTCTTTAAATACAATTCATATGCCCACCAAATTTTTCATCTAATGGTGAAGGCTGGACTCTCTCTCCTTTGGTTGTTGGGCCTGGGCCTTTCTTGCTCAGCAGAAACCCCAGGCCCATTGCAACCATGTGTCCTTCTGGCTCCCTTCTGGGCAGGCAGCCCAGCTACCAGGATTCCTAACAATCTGAGCCTGGCCAGCCCGGATCCTCCCTTATCCCGAGAGAAGAACATTGCGTGTTACAGTGACACAAAGCCCCTCCATGTGAGCTACTGTTCCTGGGAACGCTGGTCATACCTAGGACAGCCCTCCGGCAAGCATGCAGCCTTTGATCCTCTGCTTACTTAAGCAAGCTCCTCTTGGGGGGTGCTTGCGGGTGCACACTTCTGTCCAGCCGGCTGCCACTGGACACTCTCCCATAAGTAGGACCCAATAAACCTACATGTCTCTTTCGCAGTCTCCGGGTCACTTCTCCGGTCTCTCGGCAAGAAACCCCAGCGCCCTAGCCCAGCTGAGCTGGCAGCCTTACAGAGGTCCTCCCAAGTGGGTTCAGATTTTTAAAAATAGAAATAGGTACCCTCATCCATCTTTTCATTTTTCTGATTACATGACAGACAACTCTTTCTTCAACTTCTCTATGAATCGTCCATTGAACCATTTTGTTCAGAGGTTTAGTAAGGAACGAAAATTTTAGAGGATGTTTTACAAAGTAAGAATATGAAAAGCTAGGTGATAAAAGTGTCTCTGTCTCTTTCAAGGGGCAATATCAACAAATGACACTTTATTCCAATTTTCTAATTTGCAACTGTTGTCTGAAATAAAGAGTCTAGGTAAAGATTAACTGAAGGAGTTTATTCGATAATCAAAGTGAGGAATTCAAATCCCAGGGAACAGTCCAACAGAGTATTCTGAGGTACTGCTCCGAGGTCTGCAGACTGAATGCAGTTTATATACCTTTTAACAAAGCATTGTCCGTGCAGGAAAGGGCTTACACCTTAATAGTCATCTACTTCAAGGATAACAAGAGCTTTTTGGCTAAACATCCAACAAGGCTTGTAATGTTGGTGTCATTTAAGTGTGGAGGGAGGCAAGGACCAGAGTCGTCACTTTTTCCCTCAATCTCTAAGGAATGCAGCTGGGAAATGCAGGAGTAGGGTACCCATTATCTCTTCCTGTGGCTGATTCATCCTGCTGGTGTCTTCAGTCACCAGGCGAGGGGCTTAGACCCAGGCTTATGAGGCCTGCACAACTGCTCCACAGGCCAGCGTGGATTTTATTGTACTGACTTCACGCCTCCACAGCTCGCTTGCTAGATTCGCCTGTTACAGCAGGGAGAAGGGTGCCAGTTTCATTCATACAACAACCCAGCTTACTTTAAAATATTTCATTACTTAAAATTATTTCAGAGATGTATATGCTGCATGAGGAGAACGAGTTGTCTGATTATTTTAACACTTCCTGACACGTAAATGCAGTCCTGGATACACAGCAACAGTCAAGCCGTCTTGTTTATCCACAGAGAAATGTTATCCAATGAGAGGAGGAGTCTTCAATATGTCTTTTTCCTGGAAAATGAAATAATAGCCATGAAATGAACTACTTTTAAGTTATAATTCTCTACTCCAACGTATAAACTTGGTTGCAGATGACAGAATCTACTCCGGTTAGTCTGAGCAGCAGGGAATATTAAAAAATGTTAGAAATGTAACAGAACTTTTGGAAGGGCTGAGGGACTAGATTCTAGGCTGAGTTTACAGTAATGATTTCAATCATCACACTGCAGGATGGCTCCTGACCACACCAGAACCACAGGACTTTTACTGAAATCAGGCTTTTTCTTTTGCTGAGCCCAGAACCACGCTTGGTTCCATGACGAGAAAACTGTCACAGCTGCTGACAATCTCAGACACTCTCCGTCTCTGCCGCTCCACCCCTGGTGCCCTGGCCTTTCCTCGCAATCATTTCATACAAGTGCATCTGATTAGTGGAAAATGCATCTAGCACAAAGAAGGGATATGTGGATTTTTAGACTTTTCCCTTGGAAAGGTTTACAATGTGGCGGACTACCAAACTGTGAGAGAGGTTCGGAAGCTTGGAGAAAGTAGCAAAGAATAGAGACCTACTCAGTGAACTCTTTATTAAGCAAAACTCCTCAAAGGTGTGGTGTTACCTTTATGATGGCTTTAAACATTATCGTGGTTCCAATCTGAATCTGAGAGGCAGAATAAGAAAACCAGGAAGTTAAGTGGTTGGCCAGCATTGAAATAATGCAACAAAGAAGTCAGGACTTGGTTACCCTGTGCTAAATTATCTAACTTAGGAAATATTTTAGGCTTCCTTGATATGGCATCAAGTTCCATTTTAATATAGGAAGACTAATTTATCAGTTCAGGGCCATTTTAACAAAAATTGTATCTCTCAGTTGCTAATGAATGGTTGGGCCATGAGTTCTGGATCAAGCCAATAGAAATGCAAAGGTTTCTGTTCACATAGCTTTTGGATTGCTAAAATTTCCAATTTATTTTTAAACAGTTCTCTATAGAATACAAGTTGGCATGATTAAATCAGAATGACCTCCACATAAACTGTCTTAATATTCTTCAGGTAATGACTAGCTGGATATGCTCTCCAAACCTAGGCAGCTGCTTTCATACAGGTATGGAAGAATTTGGAGTAATATAAGAAAAATATATATAATAATATAAATAAAATATATACAATAATATATAAATATATACAAATAAACATAATGTAAATAACAATATAAGAACACAGGGAGTTTGAGTCTAAAGTAAAATTTATTTTTATATTTGACAAAATATCCTCCACATTTGTGTTTTCCAGAGTATGAACGCCTTATAATGGAATATTGGAGGACCTAACTCAATTTTACCAGCTTTCTTTTCTTTGGACCAAATACATGTGGTAAACATTTTATGCAAATAACAGCGTGCGCTCAAGGTTCAGGCAAGCACATAATTGCTTAATGAAAGCAATTACTAGCATTAGAAAACACTTATCTTGATGTTTTCTCTTTCCGTGCCCATGAATGGATCTACGTGAGAAAGACCCATGAATTTTTGGCTATTCCAATATTCCTTGTCACAATTTATGTCCCTCAAAGTATCTTCAGAGCTGACCTCATCGTTCTTCCAAGCAAAACCTTCTCTCTGTGTTGGACCTATTTTCCCCACCTTCATACCAACCTCTCCCCTCTTCACGTTCCTCATGGCTACAGTCACTCTCTGTCTCTGTTCTTTATTGTTGCTTTTGTCCAATCTCTCCCTGTGCTGCTTTCTTCTATTTCTTGCTCTTCCTCTACTTGTTTCTGTTCCTTTTAAGTGACTTTTAGACAGACTTTCTTGTATACGCTGCTCTCCCTTATAAACTCAATGGGCAGTCATCCAATGGGCTGACGGTAGGGCCAGTCCTTTAAGTACCAAATAGGGAAGAAAGAGCGGATCCAGGAAATGCTGGGACAATGGTCCCCACATAGCTAATATGGAAATGTATTTATTTATTCATGGGCTAGGAAGTTTGACTTGAAGGGTTGTTAAGACAGTAGGCTTTTAATCCTAAATTTTATCCTAATACCGAAGGAAAAAAGGAAGAAAATTATTGATGTTCAAGAAAGTTTTCAGAGCAAAGAAATGACAGAGATCTTTACCAAATAAAATAAGTGCAAGCTCACACTCGGACACCTTTGAGGAAGGGTAGGGCTGAAGGAGGAGAGCAGGGCTAAAGCAGTATTTAGGAGGTAGCAGAATGAAAAGAATCCTGTAAAGATTGTTTTTCAGTTAGAAAAAGGATGTTCATACTCCCTAATGATAACTGCATGTTTTACCCTTTTATATTTCCTTATTTACCAGAAGCAGTCTTCAGGGAACAAAATGGTTTTTATTGATTAATTGGTTTTTGATAGGATTGTTTCTGACTGTTTAGCTCATCTGGCAAAGAATGTGATATTAGCTTTAACTCCCGATGATTTTCCCAAAAGTTTCACAAGCAAGCGAGCGAGCGAGAGAGACAGAGAGAGAGAGCATCTACTCATGAATTCAGGAAGGTGTTTGAGATTGCAAAGGTAAATATGGCATGGCAGGCAGGTGAGGACAGCCATTGAGGGTTCTAAAGGCCGAAGTGACATGCTAAGAGATGAATTTAGAAAGACCATTCTGGGGGAGGGCTCAGGAAAGACTGAAGAAAGGAAGACCAATACAGAGGCTACTGAAAACGTCCAGGTGATGGATGGACAATGATGAGAAAACAGAAGTCCACATACACACACATTTAAAAAGAAAGGTTCATAGAACTTGGAGATTTATTGAGCAAAGAAGGGTCTAAGAGGACTTCCACGTTTGTTTGTTGTTTGTTTTCGCTTGAGTGGCAACAGTAGCACCTGGGTTTTCTGCTTTACATGTAATTAAAAGGAACAAAGCCATGCCCTATCTCTGTCGTCTATGAAGTTTAAATAAAAAACATGAATGCAGAGAAACATACCATGTTGACAGGTAGAAAAATGGAAACACTGTCTATCAATAAATGAACTTCCCTTAGGTGCCAACAAGAAACCTAGTTCACTTGTTGGTGAATTTTAGGGTTAATAGTTGCATGAAATATGAACTGAATTGAGACCTAGCTTTGGGAATACAATTTTGAAAATTCAGTTGTAGTGTGGCAAGACTAAAAATCAGTCCTTTTCTGACCATTCCAGGTTTTGTTAAACTGACTTAGAACTTGTGGAAACAGCTCTGATTGGGAGCAGGACCTCCCAGGGCTTCACCTATTATATCAGATTCTCTCCGGAGTTAGAACTGGAGACAACTTTATTTTTGAGTGTTTTTGTTTGGTTGGATTATATTTCATAATTTAATAACGATATGAGAGAAATAACTAATAAAATTGTTTTAAGGAATGCTATGAATGTAAAATATAAACAAACACATAATAATGTGCTTAATGAACTATAAAAATAAAGGGGTAGATTAATGTCCTGTGAAACTTTAGCGGGTTAATTACAATACAACGAGAAGCAAAGGCGCATGTGTTTTTCTCAGCTGCATGTGGGAAGGGAATTTTACATATCCCTGGTTTTAGGTGCGCACTGCTGTGCTGAGTCAGGAGGAAAGGAGGGTATGATATTCATCAAGGACGGAGTCGGGAAGTTAAAAATGAAGCAATTATGGCAAATGCATGCGTTGTTTTCAAATTCCAATCATTCATTTAAATAGTTTAATGACTCCCAATCGATATATGTGATTTGAATAAAATTATCTAAAAATGAGTAAAGCTTTTTTTTTTGGAGAGTTAAAAGTACACAAAATGATAAAATCACTGGAAACTGGAAAACTTCCATGGACAGTAGCAAAAAAAATAGTGTATCTAAATAAGTCAATACATAAAAGCATTAGTTTATTCATTACTTATTTTGTTAAATAAAACTATTTTAATGAAAACAGCCACATCATCTTTGTTAATCATAAGAAAAAGTCACACTCACTGCAAACTTTTTATGAAGAAGAAGATAAAGATCATCCACTTTTTTCTCCACCCAGAGATAACTGCGACTAATACTTTCGTTATGCATTTGTAAAAAGTGGTCTTGGAGGTTCTCTGCCCTAAGCTGTTTGCATAGCCTGCTCTTTTTCTCTTCCTAATGTGGTGTGTACTCTTTTTAATGTCAACCATTTTAAATGGGTATAAACTCCCTACTGTTGGACTTTAAATTCCTACCATTTTAAAAAACATAAACAAAAGTGCAATAAGCACCCTCGTCGTCACAGACCTTCAGACACCCATCTGTCTAATTACTTTCTTAGGATAACCAAGTTAATACCCTCAAATCACATAACCAAATTGATATTTGAAAAGGTATCGATGTACAATTCACACCCATATTGTTACTGAAAATGTTTAAGTCCCAACCAATTTCATAGCTGAAAAATATCTGCCAAAACAAATTTTTTAAATTTTTTTTTACATATATATATTCTTTTGTACATGATCCTGCTCATTGCTACATTTTCTATTGTTTTATTGTTTATGTGATTCAGTCTGTCAGCCATTTCCTTGGAAAGCTGTTCCCAACCTTAAAATTACAAAAATACTTCTTAAATACTTTTTATATTTTAGTATTATTTTCTTTCAATTACGTCATTGGTTCATTTCTGGGTTTTGGCATTAATTCATTTGACATTTGCGGTATAAAGAAATGATACATTATTTTTAAATCAACATCAAATTGTTCCAATGTCATTTATTCTTTAATATATTCTTTCCCCCAACTGATAGAAAAATGCCAGCTTTTTTTACATATTAAATCCTCATGCATATATTTATGTCTGTTTCTGGAGTCTTTAGTATATTTCATTGTTTTTTTTGCCATTTTTTTCCTCAGGAACAGTTTAATTGATTATATTTTTATAATAAGTTACTAATACCTAGGAGAGTAAATTCCTCTTGTTTTTATTTTACATTTTTTCCTAGTAATACTCAACCTGTTATTGATTTTAGTGAACTTAAAAATAAGTAAGTTTTTGTCCAGTTCAATTGGAGTATTATTTAGGATTCATTATATTGATAGGTTTTTTTAAAAAATTTATATCTATACAATGCAGAGTGTTACCATCCCCAAATATGGCATTTTTAACTTTTTAAGGCTGTTTTTAACTCTTCAGTTGACTTTTAAAGTTTTCTTTACATAATTACTGCCTATTTTTTGTTAATTCTATTCCTAAGCGTTTTGTGCGCGTGCCTTTTTCTTGTTGCTATTCCCATTGTGAATGGATCTCTTTGCCTAATACATTTATATAATAATTTTGCATATTTATTTTGGAATTGATTCTTTTACTGAACTCTTAATGTTTCTGAAGATTTTCCTTTGATTCTCCTGGATTTTCCTTGTATTGTATTACTTGTAAATTATACTACTCTTACCCTATCCTTTCCATATTTGTAAGTTCTGTTATAGGATAGGTCTTCTGAAGCAACATTACAAACAGTAGTGAGTGTGTATAAATCCATTGGTCCTTGACTTAAATGGGATTATCTGTTATATTTTGCTGTTAGGCATACATCTCGCTACAGGTACACACACGCAAACACACACAGATGAATTTTAATAAATAACTTTTTTTGTACTCAATTGAGATTATTATGTGATTTTTTCTTTTTTGAACCACTAATATGGTGAACACCATACAGAGAGTTATGAAATTCTTGTTCATTCTTCATTCTGAGAGCAATTTTAACTTTTTTTTTTTTTTTAAAGATTGGCACCTGGGCTAACAACTGTTGCCAATCTTTTTTTTTTCTGCTTTATCTCCCCAACCCCCGCTGTACACAGTTGTATATCTTAGTTGCAGGTCCTTCTAGTTGTGGGATGTGGGACGCCACCTCAACGTGGCCTGACGAGCGGTGCCATGTCCACACCCAGGATCCGAACCCTGGGCCGCTGCAGCAGAGAGTGTGAACTTAACCACTCAGCCACGGAGCCAGCCCCAATTTTAACTATTTTTTATTTAACCCAGTCGATTCCAAATTGGGATGGTACATTTGGGTAACTGAGAGAAAAAAATGTTAAAACCTCTATTTCAATAATCTATGTCTTGTTAAAACAATTACATAGTATGTTGGTAGAACATTACATCCATATACTTTTTAAATAAGTAAACACATATTGGATTTGCACACTCACAGTTTTATCCTACACTGGTCTCCTAGATAAGGGATAAGAGATGCTGGACTTTCACTGTTTTGCTGAACAGTGGAGAAATTATCCCCGTTTGTGAAATTATGCCACTTTCTGAGGTCAATCATCTCAAACTATAATTGATTTTCACAGTTAGAACTTTTTTCTTTCAATCATATTGGTTACATTGATGCTATGATATTTGATACATGAACATCTGTTCATAAAATTACATTTCATGTGGTCTATACGTATAAAAAATGCTCCATGTTTGAATTTAGTGTTTGAACATTGAATATTTTGTGATATTAATACTGTGCATGTTGCTTTTATTTTTCATATTTTCCTGTTATATTTTTACCCATCCATTTTTGATGTAAGATTATTTATGCTCTTCATTATGCTTAACAGAAAAACACTAAAGATAATCCCAATACGAATTTACATACTGTCACTACTATTTTAAATATTGTTTCAGAAGAGTAATTCAATAATAGAACCTATAAATCTGGAAAGGATAAGGCACAAGTAGTATTATTCACAGATTTTATGATTCATAGAGTCCATCCTCTCAAGTTTCCTTAAGGTCCAGAGGTACTTTTTTAAACATGCCTTTTTTTTTTTGGAGTAAGTGTTCCAAAATATCCTCACTTTTCTTCCGCGTGTGTCGTTCCCCACGCCCAGCCCCAGCCCCAGCCCCACCCCCCAGTGATAGATTTCCTTGTCTCGGCGGATGTCTTATTTCCGGCTTGTTATCATGGCTGTGGTGGAGTCCAGCATTAGGCCAGGACTCCCGTGAGTGGACCCTCCTGGACCCTCCCAGTTAACCAGTTAACCTTTAGACTTTTAGCTGGAGGGCTGGACGCAGTGTGATATTTGTGTTCCGTCGGTTAACTGTCATGTCTGAAGGAAATAGAGGTGGGAGGTGGGGCAGCTTGAGTAGAACAGCAGCAAGACTTGATGTTTTCTCTGATCACTCTCTCTGTGTCCTTGGCCGTGGACTACATCCCCCCTATTCCAGGGTGGGATTCTTCCCAATCTCAGCAGTTTCACTCTCGGAAGAACACCTCAGCCTGACGGGAAGCGGTGGCCGGAAGACTCGTGTCTCGTCTTTCATTTACTGCTTAATCTGCCTGCATATAAATGAGGTTTTTGTTTTCCAGAGAAATATCCATCAGGAAATCGATACTGTTCTTATATATGAATTCTTATAAAACCTTCTCTTTTAGCGGGCTATATCTCAATTATCTGATCTTTAGCCTAAAAAGTATCTTAGCCTGAAATGACTGTAGTCAATGCTAGAAAGATCTTATACACAGCTTATGAATTTATGTCCCCATAGTATGACAAATGTGGACCATCATAAATAAATCTTGTAACACTTGTAAGTAAATCTTAAAAAAGCAATACAGAAAAAAAGGAAGAAAGCAATAGAGTAGTTACTTTTGGAAATTATAACTATAAATCTATATATTAAAAAAATGAGAAATAATGAATATCGTAGTGGTACTTGAGAGGGTTCTTGTGTCTAAAACAAATTTTCCACTGGCAGTATCTTAAATGGGTTTAAGATGTTCCGTATTGCATATCTAATATATTAGAAAATCCTGTTAGTTCTACCTATAAACTGACTAGTTTACACCGCATCCATTGCTTCCACCTGGTCAAGCTGCCATCCTCTGTCACGTGGATTACTGCAGCAGCCTCCCACTGGTCTTCCTGCTTCCACCCTCCCTTCTCCTGCCATGCATTCTCAACACAGCTGCCAGAGTAATCTTTCTAAAATATAAGCCAGATCATGACATTCCTTATTCCCCAAACTCTGTAATTCCTTCCTTTTTTCTGAGTACAAGCCAAAATCTTTACAATGGCATGAAAAACCTGCATGGTCTAACTCCAGCTCCTGCTCCACACAGCTCCCACCCCAAGTCTGTCAATTCCTTCAACACCCACAGTTCTTTCCCCTGTTTACAGTGCTCTCAGTGCCTTAGGTTCCCTGCTGTCCCTCTTTCCTGTGGACAGGCTACTATCTTAGTGCTTTTGCATTGGCCAGTCTTCCTGCATGGAACACTCTCCAGGTAGCTCTAGGATTAACTCGTTCACTTGCTTCAGGTTTTGCCCCAAATGTCACCAGCTTCATGATGATCATCCTACTAAAAATTGTCCTCTCCTCCATTCTCGATCTATCTTCCTGTGCTCTATTTTCCCTATAGTGCTTTTAGCTAACATTCTATGTAATTTACATGTTTTATTCATTTTTCATTGTCTGTCTACCCATACTAGAATGTAAGCTTTAGCAAAGCCTGGAACTAGAAAAATATCTTTCTCACTTGATAAGTACCAAGTGCCTAGAACAGTGCCCAACACAGGATGCACTTAATAAATTTTTGTGGAATGAACAAATGCACTTATTTAACTTCACCTCAGTAAATACCTTCTAAATTCCCCCTACATCTCTAGCTCCATTCCACATACTTAAAGAAGATTCCAAAGATGAATGAGACATTGTCTTTGAATTTGAGGCACTTGCCATCTACTTGGAGAGTTGAGATATGATTTAATTACTTTGGAGGTAATTAAATATTACAACATGTGGTAACAGCTACAAATTTTATGAGCATTAGAAAACCTGAGTTTCTTTATCTGAACAATTACTTACTCTAGGGGTTACCTAAAGACGCTTTCAACTCTTAAATTATAACATTTTATGATTTTACAAGTTATTAATGTAAAGAAACTACAGAATACAGGTGGGTATGGCCAAACCACTGCACAAATCGACAGGTGTGCTGTAGGAGAAGCTGAGAGTGAAAAGTGCTATAGCACACTCTACAAACCAAGGGGAAAAAGAACATTAGTAGAAAATATTTCCAAGGGAGAAGCAACTTACCCTGAGCTGAAACCTGAGTAGATAGATCTGAGAATGACAGGGGAACGAACTGGGCAAAGTTCTCACAGCCTCCAAGGTGAAGGAGAGAGCAAGAAAATCTGGGTGTGAACCTGGGAAAATTGCAGAGAGCTGAAAGCCCAGACCTTGAGAATTAGCGATGTATTCAGTAACCCCCTCTCCCACCTCCTCTGACTTCCAGAAGGACAGAGACTCACTCTGAGAAAACTGGGAAAAACAAATAAACCTGATGACAGAAACAAACTTGAGCAAGACAGAAATAACTAGCAGAAATAGAGGTTGAAGTATCAGATAGCTGGAAGGGACTAGAAAGGAGAAAATAGTTTCTAAAAAGTTATTTGACAGCAAAATATAGTGTTTAAAGCTGAATGCAGTTTTCAGGTAGGTGAGGTCTATAGAACTCTAATAAAAGTTGTTGCAAAGAAGGTGATGTGTTCCAATGATGAGAACACATCAGAAAAAAAATGTGCCCTGTAAATAGATGAGAACTCTAAAATAGCATTTCAAAGTAAGATAAAGTAAAGAAAATGCTAGAAGTTCTGAAAGAATACCAAAATAATAAATTCAAAATCTCAGAAATTATATGGCTAAACAGTAGGAACATATAAAAGCAGAACTGATAAATATCAAAAATAAATTGGAAAAGGAAGAGAAAAATATTTAGAAATAAACCTAAAATAAGAGGAACGTAGAAGTGAATATACACCAGAAAAAACACTGCAAATGAAGTAAGATAGACATCTAATAAAATGAAAAAAAAACCCAACCCACCACTTAAATAAAGATATTCAAAGAATTTGAAAAACTAGTGGAGAAAACCTGCAAAATTGATCAAATATGCATTCAATAGTTGTTCTTAAAGATGAGCACTAAAGCAATGGAACAGAAAAAATTATTTAAAACCACAGTTCAACATGACTTTTTTTGGAAAACAAGAATTGATTCTATTAACAGTTCACTCTCTGTGTACGTGGAACCAGAGTAGTCAATACCAAAACATAGCCTAGCAAAACTATTAGACTTAAAGATAAAGACAAATTGTTTTTGGAAATCCAGACACACCCTCCCACCCCCCCCCCCCCCCCCCCCCCCCCCCCCCCCCCCCCGTCACTACCAACACACACACAAATACGAATCAAGTAACAAGGGAAAGAAAATGAGGGTAGCATCAAATTTCTCAGTATCAACACTGTAAGCTACAAAACAGTGAATTAACATTGTCAAATTACTCACGGGAAGACAATGTGAGCCAGGGTTTTTATACCCAGCCAGACATTCTTTTGATACAAAGAGTTATGAATGTGTAACATTGACAGAATATTGACAGAATATGATTTCGATAGACCTTTTCTGAGGAATCTACTACAGAAAAAACTTCAGAAAACAACGTATCTGGAGAAGCGTCTTCATACAGTCCTGGGGACATGGCAGTAAGCATTTAAGGACTAAAAGATGGCGATAAAAATGACAAAGTACTGTGTGAATACTAGAGGATCTGACATTGGGGAAATAATGCAACCAATTAAAAAATGGGTGGAGAAGGGGTAGAGTAAATGAAAAGTGGAAGAAACTTGTTGATTGATTCACTGGAATTAGGAGTGAAAAAATGTCATTTAAAACTGATAAATGAAGAGCGTGAAGCTTAAGTATATTTTCCTCAACATAAAGTCTAAGATTATCCTAATGAGGAAGAGAGAAGAAGAAGCAGTTACTTGCTGGAATTAATAACGATAATAGAAAGAAACTAATAGTTTCAGAACAAATTGTGGTTAAAAGTATCATAGAAAGAAATTAGTATGAAGTTAACCATTAGAAAAAGAGTCCAAACATTCCCAAATAGCAAAGGAAATAATAAGAAAAAAAGGGAACAAAGAAAGCAGCTAACAGAATGGAATATATGTATGCATACACACTTATAAAGCATAATAATCTATTAGAGAGCTAACAACAAACACAACAGTTGTATCAATACATGTTAGTGGGCTTAACTTATACAATATAAGAAAAAGATGTTCAGATTGACTAAGAAAGCAAAATTCAACTTTTTGCTGTATGCAAAAGATACCTAAAATAAAATGAATAGAAAAGGCTAAAGATAAAAGCATGAGCAAAAATATATCAAGTAAAGGCAACTAAGAAGAAAGCAGAGGCCATGATCTTGATCTAAAACAAGGTAGAATTCAGGCCAAGAAGAATTAAACAATACAAAGTAGGACACTCTATAATGCTAAAGCCTACCATTCACAGTGAAGATATTAATATCTATTCACCAAATGCCAGAACAGCTTTCACCGAGCAGAAACGATGCGAGATGAAAGGAGAAACAGACACACATTAGAAATAGGAAGCTTTAGCACACCTTGCTCAGATCTAGATAGATCAAGGGGACAAAATGTTAGTAAGGACACAGAAGACCTGAAAACCATATGATAGAGTCTACAGATATATAATAAACACTTTATCCTGGTAGCACAGAATATACCTTGATTTCAAGTGCACATGAACATCTATTAAAATTAGCTATTTATTAGGTTATAAATAACTCAAAAAAATAGAAATACAAACATTATCAGACCACAATGCAATAAATCCTCAATTAGTAATAATAATAACAAAAAAGGGGTCTACAACCAGGAAATTTAAAAGAAGTTGATTCTTTTTAGGTTTTTTTGTTTGTTTTTAGTATTTTTTTTTTTTGAGGAAGATTAGCCCTGAGCTAACATCTACCGCCAATTCTCCTCTTTTTTTCTTGCTGAGGAATCCTGGCCCTGAGCTAACATCCATGCCCATCTTCCTGTACTGTTTATATGTGGGACACCTTCCACAGCATGGCTTGCCAAGCAGGGCCATGTCTGCACCCGGGATCTGAACCAGCAAACCCTGGGCCACCGAAGCAGAACCTGTAAACTTAACCGCTGCACCACTGGGCCGGCCCCAGAAGTTGATTCTTATATCAAAGGAAAAATATAACCCAAAATTTCTGTGTTTCTAGAAAAGGCCAATGAAGAAAACACAATGTATTACAATCTACTGAAAATAAGAATGTCATAAAAGAGCTGGTAGAACATTTTGTGTTTGGGAAAGACTTTTTCTGCGTAAAGGACTCACGAGAACCATTCTCGAAAGTCAGGGTGGAGAATGGATGGAGGGGGAGTAGAAGCTCAGAGACCAGGCAGCTTACATTAGCGTGGTAGCAGTGACGCTGGAGAAAAGTGAGCAGATTTTATATTTTTGTTTCCTTGAGGCATAATCTGGAGAACCTGAGAAAGGATTGAGTGTAAATGGCAATGGAGAGTGAGGAGCAAGTAGTCATGTGCTCATCGCATAGGACCTGGGTGGGTGGAAGTACCGTTCAGTGAGATAGAAAGATGGAGAGAAATTTTGGATGTGGTGGTGGTGGAAAATAATTTACAAAATAAATTACAAAATAGATAATTCGTAATAGAAGAATTAAAAAAACAATAAAATATGATTATTTCCACTTTGCTCTTCATCAAAGATATACATAGAAAAATAAAGACAAAATTTTTAAACTATCAAAATGACAAATTATTGATGACAGTGGTGAAATGAACAGTTTCATAACGTACTAATGTTTTATAGACTTCTAACCTTTCTGATTAGCGACATGAAAATATATGATATATGATCTGTAATTCATTTTCTAAGAATGTATCCCGAAGAACTAATTAGTTGTTTGGGCCAATAGCTTCATATAAGAATACCAATCACAGCCTCATATATAATAGCAAAAATTG
The DNA here is from genome assembly GCF_041296265.1 of Equus caballus. Classification (NCBI taxonomy): domain Eukaryota; kingdom Metazoa; phylum Chordata; class Mammalia; order Perissodactyla; family Equidae; genus Equus; species Equus caballus. The sequence continues at coordinate 92,275,404 of NC_091699.1, forward strand.
GAGTCAGTCGCTAATTTTCATGATGTAAATTTTAAATAACAGATGTTAAATAAGTTATTATGCCAACATACAAAAACATCTGTACAGTTATTATAATCATGGTTTTCAAGGCATACTTCAAATGGCATTTTTAGTTTACATCAATGGAGAACTCTTTGAAGCTAGCAAGCTGTCCTCACCAAGCCTCATTCTAAAAATACAGATAAAGTAAATGCACATAAAAATGTGCCACAGAGATATGTCAAGGTAAAATACCAAACAAAGTTACAATAAGAAGAATGAAAAGGAGTAACGTAACATTCCTAAAGAAAACAAAAGCATGCTATAATGGCACACAAAAAACACACACACATCAAAACTACTACACACTCTTTCAAAATAAACTAAAAGACACTAAGAAAATGATTCAAGACATAAAAGAATAACATAAACGTAAATTAGAGAAACTCAGAAATCAATGACAGAATTTAAGGAAAAATAAAAAATATAAGGAAAAATCTTAGAAATGAAGACTAAGCTAGTAGAAATACAAGAGTAAATGAAACAATATCATGCCTTAGAACAGTTACAAAGGTAAAAAGGAGGAAAATTCTTAAATCAAAAGCAAATAAAGGAGTTAAAAAAATTTGGATGAAAGAGACAAATCATGAAGGTAGGCAGCCTAGATCCAACCTGTGAATGTAGGAGTCCCTGAAGAGTAAAACTAAAGCAAGGGAACGGAAGCAGTAAGAACTAGAACGCAGTGCATTTTCCTTACAACACACAGATGGGAAAATACATACTGAAAGAATATACTTTGTACCTGAGCATATCAATCCAGGAAGGCCAACATCAAAACAACTTGTAAAATTCCTGGACTTCAAAGAAAAAGAAAATGTCCCATGGGTATTTAAGCAAGATGATTCTGTGACTTATAAGTGAATTAAAATTAAATTATCATCAGAACTTTTGACAGCAACTCTTTAACCCCAAAGAAAATGAATAATATATTTAAGATATTCCAGGAAAGAAAGGGTAAACCAAAGACATTTTTTAATGTAGCAGAAATTATCTCAAGCGTAGAGGGCACAGCCAAATGGTTATCAAAATGCACACCTCTGCGAATATTGTTGTCATGATCTTTCCTAAAGAATCAACTGAAGACAATCAAAATTGCTAGAGAGACATCTACACAAGAAGTACACAAGCATTAGATACACTGTTCCTTACAGAACTAGGATTATAAAGGGATTAAAAGAAAGAGGTTGTAATATGTAGTAAAGTCAATATGATCTGACAAGGTAGTTATATTTCAACCTACAAAATGGGGGAGAATGGGAAGAGTGTACGCGAATTTTGTTTTAACTGTTCAATAATTATATTTTGTAGTGGTAATCCATATTGTTATTCTGAGGCTGTTACATGTATAAAGCAAATGCATATAAAATATTCCAATTCTATTATATCCAGTGTCCTTGTGAACCAGAATTCCTGGTGTAGAAGACAGGAGATACAGACAAGAGAAAGTAGAAGCTCTCTAGTCCTGAATTAGCACTGGAACTCTCAAGGTATATCATTTGTTAAATAGATGTATATGTAATGTAAATATCCTCCTCCTTACCCCAAAAAAGCCTAGAAGCAATGCCTGATGACCCACCCAGTGGCAATGAGCATACCTAGGCCCCAGATACTGACCTTGAAAGAGGAAAACATTTTCTTGGTGTATGTTCTTTTTGACAAGACCGGGAATAAGAACGTTGACTTCCTTCGTTCGTTCGTTCGTTCCTTCCTTCTTTCCTTTCTTCCTTCCTCCCTTCCTTCCTTTCTTCCTTCCTTTTTTCTATCCTTCCTTCCTTCTTTCCTTCTTTTCCTCCCTCCCCCCCTCCCTCCCTCTCTTTCTTGCTCTCCCTTTTTTCTTTCTTTCTACCATGGAGAAAGCTCAACAAAGTTTAAACAGCTTGGATTCTAATGAGACAAATTATCTTTTTATTCTCCTTACTCTAGACAACCATTTTGAAAAATCTGTCCTAAAAAAAATAGTAAATAAAAAACTCTTCAAAAAATTGGCAATTAATTTTTTCTAGCTTAAAATTTTGAATCCCAAAATTAAAGTGCTGGAAATCATAAAAATAACATGCAATTACTTACAGACACAAAACAAGCATTTGAAGTAAATTATTTGGTAAAAGGAAAGCTTGTGGATGACTAAAATAGTGTTGACACAATAGAAAGCGAGAAACATTGCTTTTGAAGAATTTTTTCTATAGAAAAATTAGTCAAATAATGTGTTTTAGCTTTATTAAATTCTGGTTTTGGTACTCTGAAGAAAAAATTGTTCTATTCTAAAGGCTTTCAGCAACAATGAAAATGGTTTTTCTGGCTTCTCAAATGAGTCCTTAACAAATGTTAGATTTTTATTTTATTCTTTACTTAACACAATTTCTAACTCTCTTCCCAGATTCTTTTAGTTATCAACTGATTCCCACTTTCTGGCATTACAGGCCTACTAATTATAGCCTGCTGCATTTGAAAGCCACCGTGGAATTGTCAGAATTACTGGATATGTCCTTAGCTTGTACATATGCTATGTTCATTCCCTACCAGTCTAGAAATTCTGAAATTTTCTTCTTTCAATATCGTTATGCATAGCTGAATAAATCAACATATTTCCTGAAAAATATATGGATGTGAGGAACTTAGATATTTATGAAATAAGGCTTCAGCAGGAATTATCTCTTTTAAACATTTTAAAACTAGTACTTCAGTGATAATAACAGAGTTTCAAAGCTATCCTGTGGGTACATGGATGTGTATTAACCCCGCCTCTCCACTCGTTCATCTTCAAGACTGTCATTCTCTGTCATCATTCCACTGGAAAACAAGTCATCCTGTGTTAGAAAGTCCAGGTTTTCTCTGGGGTCCTCTCAACGATTATTTCTGACAATACCAGAGGAATGCTTGAATGTTCTCAAATTTATCCTGGTCATCCCTTGTCAAGCTGGCCAGTCAGCTCACTTTAGATCATTCTTGCAATTACTGTAGATACCTTTTTATTTCTTTACAACTGCTTCTCTAGGTTCTAAGAGTAAACAATTACTTTTCTAAAATGTAACCAACGCCAGAATATGACCATTACCCTATTCTTCACTGAAGTCTTGGTGATAAACAAAGGAAATTACAATGTGACAAACAAAAACTTCAGATGAGCTACTGGGCACCACAGCTCCTGAAGAGTGAGGCTGAAAGCTTCCTCAAAGCATCAGTTCTGTCTCCTCAGCACTGCGTCATTGGTCAGCGGTCAGGCTGCCTCTCCGAAACCAAACTGCCTCTGCCCTAAGCAACTTCCTTCCGGTCGTCTCTATCCTAGTGAGAGTGATCAGTCATGAAATGAACTTGGCTCCAACAGTAACCCCTCAAATAACAGTGTAAAGGAATTCAGGAGGCAGCTGTCTGGGGTTGGAATGGCAAGACCATGTTTTGCTCCTCTGACATAAAGTAGGCCCCCCAATGCTTCCAGGTTGGATACTTGAGCTCCAGTCATAACTTTCCTATTCCAGCCAGAAGAAAGGCGGAGAAAGGACCTGCTCATTCCTTTGATTGACTCCACAGCATGTCTGGTTACATCTCATTGGCCAGAACTTATTTAAAAGGCCTTTTGGCTGCAGGTCCACGTGCCTCCCTGAATAAATTTGAAGTTCTCTTGCTGGAGAGGAAGAAGAGAAGTGTTCAGAGACAAGAAGTTTCCTCCAAAGAGAGGATAAAATGAAAATCTGTTTCATCTTCAGCTCGAGTCTCTGGCCCAGCTCTCCGTGACATACCCTGAGAGGCATCAGAGACCCGGGCAAGAGAGATTTCTGCTTATGCAAAAAATTATAGCCCCTCATGATCTCAAACTTTCCATGCCGTGGTAAGATCTTTATCTTTGAATAGCTAAAGGTTTATTGAGAGTTTTGTCAAACAAAGGATCTGCATGTCCCTAAAGATAAAGTGCTCTGTTCTCTCCCAAATTAACAGGGCAAAAATGTTGGCAGCTTCCAAAATAGCGTTTGTATATACATACAAGTGTGTGTGTGCATGCACTCATAGAAGACAACGAAGATACGCAAATGTTATCACTTATTCTCTCTGGTTGGTAAGATCATATGTAGATTTTAAGGTTTTTGTGTTTTTCAAATTTTCTGCAAAGAACTTTTCTAAATTATTGTAAGAAAAAGAATATTTAGGAATCTATATATTGATGCTTAATAAATAAATGTCAATGGAATATTTCTGGTTCATAAGAAAAAAATTAACACGTTTCAAATGCAATCTCATTTAATATATAAGTAGGAACCTAAGTTGTAGGTTCCTGATAAACAAACCATGATAACTGTGAGTAAGAGTGGGGTAGGATTCCTAAAATGTAGTTAAAGTCAAGGATTTAGCCTCTTCAGTGTGCTCGTTGAGTCAACTTGCTGTTTAGAGGCTTCCTAATTAAGTCTCCCTTGGGTGTACTGGGCTCGGTATGCTGACAAAATATGGAATTCTCCCTTTCTATGTTTACATGTTGTTAATGCTAATATATGTGCATTGCAGTGTCTCAGCCAATTTATTTTCAATTTCTCTATGTTTATGTGTGTTCTCATTTATGTCTTCTGTGGAAGCAACTATTTCCTTTAGAAGAAGAGGTAAAAAATATATGTATACATATGTGCCTGTATATGCATATTTATGTGCATAATATATGTGTTTGTATATAGAATATGTTTTTAATATATACACATATATATTTTTTAACTTCTCAATGTTGTGTTTTCTTTCCACGTGTTTCTAAAGCCTTGTTGAGTCCTAATTAAATATGTTAGGAATACTGAAATAACCATCGATACAATCATGACAGATTACCACTTATTGGTGGTGGAGAATATAACTTTATGGAAGCCATGGTCTATGTGGCTACTTACCTCCACCCAAGTGTGACATTAGAAACATCTAACAATCAGTATGCCACGACCACTGACCAATCAGAACAGACATCTATTCAATCAGAACAAATTTCCAATACTTGCACATCCCAGCTAAATATCAAACCTTCTCCTGAAGTGTTTTGTTTATGGTACAAGCCTGATATATTTTCTAAGAAGCTGGAAATCATTTTTAATAGTGAAATACATATATCTTGAAGTATTTTTCCCTTCCATTAGTGGATGAGCCAATGGAGAATGAAGGTCCAGCCTTTCTTCTCATAATTCATTCAGAGACTGCTCCCAGGCATCAAAAAGAGCTCTGTCAGGAATGGAGCAGAAGAAAGACTAGAAAATTTGTAGACTTTCCAAGGCTATGCAGCTAGTCCATAGCCACACAATAATTGGAAAGTGCTTTCTTTCTCACGCAGTTTTCTTGACTACAGTTGGAGAACCTCAAAGGAGTGGGTTACAGAACCATTTTTAGGGGCAAATGGAGGCCAAAGTGACAAATATGATCATGATGAGCTATGAGCTAAGGCGACCTTGATGCTTCCCATTTTTTGGTTTTCTTTTGTTCATATTTTAAACTTTTTAGAACTGTGGCCATACTAGGAGAGAAATCAATGCTATGAGTCTCTGAATCAATATTAATAGATATGTTAACTACAGAGTTTGATTTTTCCCTCAGTTAAAATTAACACATGATTATTAAAAATATTATAAAATACATCAGCATATAAATAATAATTTTAATATGTTGATAGGCTTCTTTTGATTTCAAGTCATCACAAACTTAGGCAAGCTGGTTTAAACAAAGAAGAAATTTATTGAATTACCTAATTGAAAAGTCTGGAAGAAGGTTTGGCTTCACAAGTAACTTGATCCAGAGACACATGTTTCTTTCTGTCTTTCTGCTGTGCTTTCGGGACTGTTGGCTCAATTATCAGGTGGTTTCTCTCCTCAAGATGGCAGCTATCTTTGGTTTACATCCCCCTAGGATGGATCACTTTCAATAATTACATCAAAAGTATCATTGCACCTTTTTGGCTCTGATAAGACACCTGCCTAATCAGGAAAATGCCATGATCTGGGTGGTCAAGTCTGACTCACATCGCATCTCAAGTATGGCTGAGGCAGAACATAGTTCCTCAGTGTTAAATTATAGTATGGTCAAATACAAAGTATGGGTGAATGGGCAGCAATGATAAAATATTTTCTGGTACATGTAGACTGAGAGACTCTACGACCCACAGGCCCTTGCCAAAAGAACTATTAAAGCATCCAATTCAGCAAGAGGAAAAGTAAACTCAGGAACAAGAATGGGATACAAGAAACAACAGCAGAGAAATGGATGAAGTATTTCGGCAAGTTTAAGAAATGACAGAATAATGGCTCCCCTCGAAATTCCAAGTCCTAATCCCCAGGACCTGTGAATATGTTACTTTATAGATATGATTAAATTAAGGATCTTGAGATGGAGAGTTACCCTCCCATGTCTGGATTATCTGGGTAGGCTCAATGTTATCACAAGCGTCCTTATAAGAGGGAGGCAGGAGTTCAGATAGGAGACAAGATACTAGATGGTGGACTTTGAAGATGGAAGTGGGAGCCATAAGCCAAGGAAAGTAGACAACCTCTAGAAGCTAGAAAAGCCAAGGAAATAGATTGTCCCCTGAAGCTTCCAGAAAGAGCTCCCGCCCTGCCAACACCTTTGTTTTAGACTTCTGACCTCCAGAACCATGACAGAATAAATTTGTATTGTTTTAAGGCACTCAGTTTTGGTAATTAATTACAGCAGGAACAGGAACCTAATACAGTAGTAAACATAAAGACTAAGTTCTCTATATTTTGCAAATAAAAACAGGACATCCGGTTAATTTTTTGTTTGTTTGTCTGAAATTTAAATGTAAGTGGCATCCTATATTTTACCTGGCAACAGTAGTAAAACATACCCTTTTTGTTATGCTGGGTGTTTTGTTTGTTTGTTTTATTTATTTATTTTTTGCCATGTTGTTAATAAAGTAATTTTAAAATTTAAGAAAAGTAATGATCACAATTAGAGGAGGTATTTAATGGGCAGTTTAGGTGATGACACAGCTGTTGGTAGATTTCACACACCGCTTCTGGTAAACTGGCAGTAGTTTTAGCAAAAGTAATTTTTTATAGGCTCAAGTGGCTTTGTGGAGAGTGGAAGAGATGTTCCTAGCCTGCGGGAAGAAGGCAGCCAGGTATCCCCTGAAATGATGCATACTCTGACGAGTGAAGTGTGAGAAGGATTTAGACTTATCCTGAGGCAAGATGCTCAGCCTCTCTCCCTCTTCTTTTCCTTGTCTGTAGAACAGGGAGAAAAATAATACTTTAATTCCTCATTGGGGTGGTCTTGGAATTAATGAGATAATGTGTGTAAACTGTTTGAACTAGTATTGAGCAAATAACAACCAGTAAACAAATGTTTAGCTATTATTCTCATGACATCTACCAGCAGACAGTGACACAATTGTGTCTATGCACACAGTGCCTTCTCTATTGGGGCGCTGATTATTCCTACTGTATTCTAACCAGTTACATTTAATTGATGTGTCTAGACAATACAGGCAACACTTCTTCCCCAGCTTCACTGTTCCACACATGTTCTCTTTGGATTTCATTTTAAGTTCATCTTATATTATTATGCTACTTTCTACAGGTCTAAAATTCACTTTTATTCCATCCTCCATTTCATCAATGAAAATCTAAAGTTATTGACCCCCAAGATTGACGACATTGCAGTCGGCTATGTACCTGAATTTTCATTTTATTTAAGAAATATATTTTCGAGTTTATTGAGTAATAACCGTGATGAGAAGTAACTCAACCAATGTCAATGATCAGTGGCCATGTTTCATGAGAATGTGCCCATCACTCATTTTAAGTGAGAGAATTAATTGCACAAACATTTATCCTATTTTTGATATTTATCTTCTTTGTTGTGTCAACATGACAACTATTTTAAAAGCAAAATAATTTTATTATTTTGACAATATATTGACAAAGAAAAAGATTAGTGATTTTTTAAAAAACTGGAATGGTTAAGCCGATTAAATGTTGGCATCATGAACTTAGCCTTTAGTTTTCATTTTTTCTTTTAAGTTTTTAAATATCTTTTTGAAAATTAAATTTATAAATTTAGTATAAGTAATATAGTATGCACTTCAAATCACATAATGTAATTCCCTTATAACCTAGTAAAGTAACTGCCCTTTAACTTTTTCCTTGAGGATGTCATTGTCATTATCTACATTCTGCACATCTGCACTCACACACAGCTTGGTGGAAACCAAACTACTGCACTGAAAGATCACAAAAACACAGCTCTTCAGAATTCGTGAAGTTATTTTAATAGCACTGTTAACTCTGCTATGAAATTTACTTGTTCCTAGGAGATTCATTAATTGATTTATCACCCTAAATTACCAGGAGTGTGAAAATCTGGAATGCATTCTTTCATCAATAAAATGTCAAGATCTTCATCTATTTGAGAGTAACGTTAGAATAAAAAGTGAGTTAAGAGTTGGTCCAAATCCCTCATTTTGCAGGAAAAGAAACTGAGCCTCAGGGAGATGAGGAACTTTTAATTATTTGCAATATGACTTTTGGTGAGCAATACTTAAAAAGACAGCATTTTGATCTACATTATTTTCACAGGGAATTGACTTTTCATTTCTTTGGATGATTAATTTTATTTAACAAATTTTGATGTGTTAAACTATCCAACAAAACACTGCTATTGTCGCCATTGCTGTGCTTTCCAATCTCTCTCGTATATCATTCACGTTGGTTTTTTCCAATGCAGATCTAAAAACCAAGAGGTATTCTACAAGATATATATCAGTGTCATTATTATCCTCCATTTTCCTGAAGTATCTATAGCAATTTCTTCCTTTTAAAAATATCCATACAAATTTCAAAGGGAAAAAGATATAATAATTGTGTAGATTTTTATGTAGATTGTATAGTCAAAAGAATATTTCTATAGCTCTGACTTACTTATTTTTTAATAGTTCACACGTTGGCAGGCTCTGGAATCAGAAAACTATTTAAAGTGAATATGACGTTTTGACATATTAGTAATGATAAGCTAGCATCTAAGACCTACAAGAAACGTGTGTATACACACTTAACAAATGTAAAATACCTGTGCACACAACACACGTGCATGCATACACATACAACACACACATGTACACACACATACACAAAAATATATATATTTCTAATGTAATCGTACTGTAGAGTCAAGCAGAGGAAGCTAGACTTACTTCATACTAATCCATGTTTTATAGCTTCATGGGGGTTTAGATTATTTTCTATTGAGCTTTCTTGTCCACTGCATTAAAAGAAAAAGTCAGGGACTAATTTGCTAAGCCACAAAGCCTAGCCCTACTCAACCCATTTTAATCTGTGGATGTGCTGAATATGAAAGGACGACGTGAATGAAAATGTGAACGCTTTCTTTGGGTCATAAAATTCCTAATAGAATGTAGATTCATTTCTTGAAATGAATGCTCTTATGTGTATAGGTGTGTAAACATTACATGCATAAAATATTTACATAATAGACTTGTATAGAAAGGACTTTAATATGTGCATCTTAAAATGCATTTTTGATATGGTCTGACAGTAATTCTTTTTATCATAAACTATTATTATATTTGAAATCATTATGTGCCTTGAGCACCTGGTTAATCTTTTGCTTAAATTCTGTATCAGCCAGGTGTCCTCTTATGGATCACATAAAGATTGGACCTCGTTTAAGTGTGAAATAATCCTGTTGCTTCTATCTGAGAGTGAATGAGCCCAGGATTAGATCAGATAAAACACACTCAAGCTAAAGTGCACAAGGTGGATTATGCAAGAAAAGAGGATTTAGTGAAGAACGGATCCACAACTTTTTGTTAACACAGAGAATGGTGGCTTTTGTAAGCAACATTTGTGGAAACTCAACTGGCGCTTTAAAAGCTCTGTCTTTTGTTGTACATTTCTCTGCATCCATTTGCTTTGTAGCTGGGAGTGCTAACTTTGGAAGCCATGCTGGGCCAGGACTCATGCTCATTTTGCCTAATGAAAGGCTAAGGATGTACTGTTACACATACATTCTTGTTTTGTCTTCTTTGAAGTTTATTAAGCTCTCCCGAAAGATGTGAAGTTCATTAGGTTGTTATTATCCTGACCACAAATGAAATATCTGTTCCCTGGGGAGTGATAAGCTTCAAGCATAAGCTATACTTACTATAATATTTACTTAATTACTATCGTACCGCTTCTTGCTCTTAATATTAAAAAAGACAACCTACCTATAAAGGTCTATTAAGGTGTGTTCTGAATTTAGTGTTGTACGTTTTCAATGATTAATGTTCTAATGCATCTTCTCAGTTACAAGTTATATATAAAGCTGATAGGTATATAGGCAAGAGATGCTTTAAGCACTACTAGTGTGAGATTTTGTACTAGAACGTCTAACTATGATAATTCTTTGGAACTTTCTGAGCGAGAATTTTCCCCATATTCAGGCATGTTCCTTCAGCTCCAAAGTTTCAAGAAGCTTGTTTTAGCATATGAGTCTTTTAAATGGGGAGGGACACAGACATTATTCGCATCCATTGGTTTCAGTTTGTGATAGAAATATTCAGTGGCACCTCTAACGTAGAGATTAAATGATTATCAAGTCCTTTCTACTCCATTATTTTTATTCTATTATAATTAATCCGTGTGTTCTCTGATCAACCAAATTCTTCACTATTGGATATCAGTGAGCAGTTCTCATACCTGCTTTTACATGCAGCACTGCTCCATGTGTTAAACTTTCTAAGTGTTTTGTTAATGTCATACTTAAAAATGATGACAAAATAACTATGGCCCCAAAGCAGGTAGTTCCTGATGTCTGGATATGAAATTATGACTTGAATTAATTAACTTTTGATTGAGAGACTATTTTAATCCAACTGAGTTCTCAAAAATGAGCCTAGCAGTCACACCTTCGCAACTTTGTTTTGCTGTAATGTGTTCCTAGAGATGAAGTGTTTAAGCATATTTACCCCTCTATGGAAATGTTACATACTCGTCCTTAGAGAAAGAACTATCCCTGCTTCTCAGTCTAATGGGATGTTATTCAGGATGAAAAGAAAGGTCCTGCTCCTTCAAAATACCTTTCTCACCAACCCACCACACGTGCGTGATTTTTACCAAGAGAATCTTTTATTAGATGCGTACTTCGTGGAGCTTATCTTAAACTGTCTTAAAACCTGAGTAATAGACTTAAAAATTAACAAATTAAGCCAGTAGAGGGTGATAACAGATGAATAACTCACTCAACATTTATTATTTACTATATGTAATATATTAGCAATGAATGAATATAAAAATAGTTCAACTACTGTGAGAAGATATAAGAGGACGTTTGTGTCAATTAGAGAGAGAGATTTCTGACATATTGGATAATTCGGTAGCAATTCTTCCAGATAAATAATGCCATGATTTTGTTTTTAGCTACCAGAAAATCTGAGCCAAATTCAAGACCCAGTACTCTGAACTCTATAAGAACACCTAGTATGCATTTTTGCTTGCTAATCCTCCTCATGGATCTTTTTACCTAAATCACATTTTCCCTTCAATTAGATTCCTTTGGCTATTAATATTATCCTTTTGTGTCACCACTATTTATGTAGGCTTCCTTAAATCCTCTGTGGAATGGAACAGGAAATAAGTATATAAACAGTACTATGCATGATCAATAACTATCCATTTATTTCACTTTATTTACTCTTTACATTAAAATTTTTGTTATAGCTTCCTTGTTTCCTTTCAGATTTGAGTTTGGGGGCTTGTTTGGACCACTGGGTGAAGAGAAGCTGCTTTCTAGTTGTTTGATAGGCCCAGAGTCGGGGGAGGTAAGACTGTCACATGTGAAGTGGCTTGGAAAACTGCTGGCAGGAGGCAGTTCCTCAGAATTTTCCAGAAGTACTGATATTTCTGGGTTTGGAGGGAAGTGCCCTCGGGCTGAGGCAGTGACGAAACCATAAAAGCTTTAGTGTCACACGTTCAGGAATACACAGACAGGCACCCTCTAGGTGTAGTCATTCCCTTTAGAACCAATGTTTCTGCTCTTGGTTCCCCAGAAGTAGCGGAATTTTTATCTGCTGTTGTGAGGCAACCGTGAAAAATAAATTAAATACTGTAGCGTGGGGTACCACAAGACCTTTCTCTGTCTGTTTCTGATTGATGCCTATTGCACGCCATAGTTGTAGAGGTGACAGATGAATAAGAAGGTATCTCGTGATCGTTGATTAAACATAGACCACACACCATGTCCTGATGGGTATTTACTCTGTTCCAGCCACTGGGCTGCTTTCTGTCCCTTGAACATGGCCGTCTGGCTCCTGTCTCAGAGACTTTGTACTTGGCTGTTCTTTCTGTGCGGAATCCCAATGGCTGCTGCCTTTTATTTTTTTTTCGGTTCTCAAGCCGTCTCCTCAGAAAGATTCCTAATCAGCTTAACTAAAATGAAACTGAAAATTATGTTTGGAAATAATTATATTCTGCATTTAACAATGCATGTTAAGACTGTAAATATGGGGGCCGGCCCGGTGGTGCAGCGGTTACGTTCGCACGTTCCGCTTCTCGGTGGCCTGGGGTTCGGCAGTTCGGATCCCGGGTGCGGACATGGCACCGCTTGGCACACCATGCTGTGGTAGGTGTCCCACATGTAAAGCAGAGGAAGATGGGCACGATGTTAGCTCAGGGCCAGGCTTCCTCAGCAAAAAGAGGAGGACTGGCAGTAGTTAGCTCAGGGCTAATCTTCCTCAAAAAAAAAAAAAAAAGATTGTAAGTATGTTCTAATATCTAGAATAAACAAAGATTTAATTTCATGTTGACCTTGTTAGTAGCAAAAAAGCACATAATAGGACAAGACAACATCCTTCACTTCATTTGAAAATTTTGCAGCACAATCATAGAGGATTATTTTTGCAGAACTATTGATGAGCGTCATTAGTTTTCCTGAGGACCTTTCTTAACCTAGACCATGCCACCATCATCTCTCGCCTGCCCTGCTCTAGCTGCCTTCTAATTGGATCCCAGCTTCCACCTTTACCAGGCTTGAGTGCTTCTTAACACTGCAGCAAGAGTGATCTTAAAATGGGAACCATCTCACTCACTTGCCTACAACCTTTAGACACTAAAATTTATTGGCTTCCTATTGCTCTTAAAATAAAATCCAGTTCCTTGTCATGATCTGCAGGCCATCATGACCTGGCCCCTTGATTACCACTTTCACTATACCTCCTACCGCAATCCCCATTCAAATTATGCTCTAGCAACATTGATCTTTTAGCTTCTCGAAAGTCCCAACTTCTTTCATGCCTCCAGGACCCTGCATGTGCTTTTCCCTCTGTCTGGAACACTCTGCCTCTGACTCTTCCCACACCCAGCTCCTTTCATCCTTTAGATCTCAGGAGTGTGTCTCACTTCTGAGTGTCTTTCCCTGGCCCCTCATCTCCGGGATTATTTCCTTCCTAGTACTTACCACAATTTGAAATTACTTTATTTATCTGACAATTGGCTTTTGTCTCTCTCAAGAAAATAGGAGATCTCCTAAAGAGGTCATGAACCCTACCTGCCTTTTTCCCTTTTATCTCTTCATAGTCCTTGGCAAGTAGTAGGTACTCAGATATCTGTTGGTTGAGAGAGAGAGCTATCTCTCCAAAAGGTCTCTAAAAAATTTCCCAATCACAGAAGGAGGAAGGGAACTAATATTGAGATCTCCTGAGTCCCAGACACTGCTGGGCTCTGTCCTCCTCTCCATTCCTCTATCTAGATAATTTCTTCCTGAGATTTGACGCAGTGATTTCCTCGCGAACTTCTAGTCTCCCCCACTCCATCTCACGCTGTATTTACTGCCATTTAATCCCATCTTGCCTCTTGCTTGCTCGCAACCTTCAATTTCTCCCTACCACCTGACAAACAACACCCAGCCTCCCTGGTCTGGCAGTGAGGGCGTTCCTGCTATATTTTATCAGGTTTATCTCCCTGACTTCTATTTTCTAATAGACCCCTTGTTTTCATTCTTTGTTCCTTCTGCTCATGTGTTTCCTCTTGATGAGAATTTTCCCCACCTCTTAAAATCTAATCTATTCTTCAAGGTGAGGCATTTCTCCATCAAATGAAATAACGAATGTGAAAGGACTTTGCAAATTAAATTGAGTGAGGAACAATGATAACATTTCCCTTCTTTCCCTTACGATTCTTTAACGTAAAGCACTATATTTTAGCTACTAGCCACGTATGGCTCTTGAGCAGTTGAAATGAGGCTAGTCTGAACAGAGATATGCTGTACGTGCAAAAGACACACAAGATTGCAAAGATATAGAATGAAAAATAGAATGTCAAATATCTCAATTTTGTATATTAATTACATGTTGAAGGATAGTATTTTGGATATTGGATTAAAGTATTTTTTTAAAGTAAGAATTTTTTTTACTATATTTCACTAAGTGCAACTTGTATACATTTTCTTTCTTGACTTTGAACTATATGGCAGTTTAGCCAGAGAGCTGACTTAGCTTTTTGTACAGCTTTTAAATATTACTGAAATGTTAACTGCAACTTATAATTGTGAGTCTCAAAGAATGGTCAATTGATCAAATGGTCCACAGAGAGTTTGGCAGTTTGGGAAGAAAAGCTTATTGTATGTTATTTTTTTTTTTTTCCACTTACATTTCAGAAATTTGAAAAAGAAAGCTGATTAAGATTATTGCAAAAATCCTAGCACGTGCTTAATAATCTTTACTGTGTTAAAGATAGTGACGGTACTGAAAAGAATGTGTTTATCAGTTTCTCTCAGCTGCATTTTACTCCTGAGGAGACAGTGCACCTGGGTTAATTTTTTTCATATCATTGTATATTTCACATATGTTAAATATGTATATTTTATTTTAAATAATAGGTTTATTGTCTCTAATTTTTTTTTAAATTATAAATGGCACAAAAGGTGGTGGTTGAAGACCAAGTCTTGAGAATCAAGTAGCAGTGTTCAGAATAATGCCGTTGTTTTAGACATTGAACAATGCTCCAGTAAAATTATAAAATGTAAATCCATATGTGTAGGAATAAGAGAATGTATCATGATGTTTTTGAAGAAAGTAATAAAGAAAACTGGAAATACAAAATATGATATGTAATATCTGAAAACTGGGCTTTATTTGACCAGCTAGAGACCATCCTAGTCCTCAGGATACTTTCTGTTACAAAGTATGGTCAAATGGTGACATAAAGTGATGAAGGCTTTTATACCATTTTTAAAAGCAAAATGACTTCACTGGTAAAACAATCATTTCTCCAGGACAATCACAAAACCATGTTTTTTGGCATGAAATTGTTGAATTTTTCTGCTAAAATAAGAAATAGTGGAAATTTAGTCTTTCCTTTGTAGTAAAAGCATTTGCAAGTTACACATTGCCAAGAAGCACATAAAGCCATCTGTAAAGTGACAAATATTATACTCAGAGGAAAGCAAGACAAGCTGTTGGCAAAATTCCTTCATCAAATGACACTGTTTGGCTTTGTGTATCAATAGCACACAATCGGGAAGAGAAATGCCACATTGGGTGGGCGGGAAGAGATTTGACTTACAGTTGGATGAGACCTACTGAGTGGGAATCCTCTCTTAATATCTATTCAGGGAAAGATATATACTCAACAACTTATTATTACATTCATTTCTGGACCCCTAAACTACAGAAGAAGAATACTTATTTTATGAGCCATGATGTGGAATGGAGAAGATGCTTCAGGCTCATTTCTGAGGGAGCGCAGCAATGTGTGCGTGGAGAAAGACACTGCCGAATGAATAAAGCAGCACTGCCAATCCACACACTGCTTTGCCCACATACTGCTTTATTCACAGAGACCAGTTGGTGCTTAACAAAACGCCTCCTGGTTTTGATTTAGTGCCGAAGGAAATGGTGAAAATTGTAGTCCAATGATGCTAAACATTTGAGAAACCCTGTTAAATGTCAGGGTCTTATAGCGCCTCATTAGTATTATTGCTGGAACCTTTCTAATTAGTTTCTGAAATCATTCTTGATTCACTCTAATCCATGGGTCGGCAAACTTTTTCTGTAAAGTCTTCGATTGTGAATACTCTCAGCTTTGCAGGACATATGGTCTCTGTTGTAAGTACTCAGCTCTGTCATTGTAGCACAATATGTAAACAAATCAGTGTGGCTGTGTTTTGATAACACTTTGTTCACCAAAAACAAGTAGTGGGCTGGATTTGGCCCACGGGCTATAATTTTCTGACTCCTGCTGATGCATCTGATACTCCTTCCGGGGGATTAATGTAATGTGAAAGTTTTTTTATAGCACACCTCTACTTAACAGCTTTCAAGAGTTCTTTCCCTTGCCTGGATTCTTTAGAATGATACTCAAGATCCTTCTTTATCTGACTTCTCTCTCCCTTTTAATAACAGAGTGGACGTACCATCCCACCTGAAATAACCGAAAAACTGGACAAAATATGTGAAACAATGGTACTCAAGTCTTTTGACGTTGGATAACAAAGGGCAGTGAGCCCTCCCTGAGATGTGGGAAACAAATGAGGTGAGCTTTACGATTGCCTCAGCTTATTATCCAGACAATTTTCCCAGGTTGCAGTGTAGAGAGGGGGACACTGGAGGAGTTGGCAGCCTCCTTGAGTTTACAGAGCTTGCTGGGGGTCTAGGAAGTCCACCGCCACCTTAGGGGAGAAAAGAGTACAGGAGATAAGAGAGCTGCCCAGAGAGAGAGCTCCGGAGATCTGCAGAGAGTCCCCCTTGACTATTGGGCTCAGTATGGATGAGTACGTGTGTGTGAAGAAATGACCTCAGAGGAGAGAAAGATCTACTGAAAGGCCTGGAGGAAACAATTCGCAGAGATCCCGAAGGCCTGGGAATAGTGTCCGTTCCTATCAGAATTATGAGCGAAAAACTCATAATTCACAGGGTAGTAGGTAGAACACTCGGAAGGGTTTAGTCTCAATAGTGGGGCAAAATTAGCAGTAAACTAAATCCTATTCTGATCCTGTCTAATAAAATTAAAAGCAAAACCTGTAAGAATTATCTATTTCCAATCAACTTCCCAGAATAAACTTTAAAAATAGAGTAATACTCATAATGCCTGATACTCTATAAAAATCACCAGGCATACAAGAAGCAGATAAGTATGACTCATACTGAGGATAAAAACCGATAAATTGAAACATATCCAAAAATGACACAGATGACAGACTTAGTTAATAAAAACATTAATTCAGTTACTGTAACTGAATTTCTTATATTCAAGAAGCTAGACTAAAGATTTAATATGTTGGGGAAAGACATCGAAGACGTAAAGAAGACCATAACTAATCTTCTAGGGATAAAAACTGCAATATCTGTGGTTACATATATGCTGGGTAGGATTCAGGATAGATTAGACACTGCAGAAGAAAATATTACTGAACTTGCAAACATAGCCATAGAAAGTACTAGAAGTAAAGCACAGAGAGGAGAAGACAAGAAAACAAAAACAGTACGTCAGTGAGAAATGACACACCCTCGAGAGTCCTAACATCTGTGTAACTGGAGTGCTTGAAGAAAAAGAAGGAAAGAGAGAACAAAAGAAATACTTGAAAAATACTGGCAGAAAATTTTCTCAATTTGACAGAAACTATAAACACACAGATCCAAAAAGTCCAGTGCAGCTAGAGCAAGTAATAAGAAAAGAACTAAATGAAAGCACATTATAACCAGATTGCTTAAAACTAGTAATAAGGAGACAATCTTAAAAGCAGAGAGAGTAAAAAGACAAGCTACATTTAGAGGAATAAAAACGAATATGACAGAAGATTTCAGCTTGGGAATAATGCAAGTCAGAAGACAGTAAAGCCACATCTGTAACACACTAAAAGGAAAAAAATAATAAAGACAAAACTACTAACCTAAAATCTCTGCTTGGCTAAAATATCTTTCAAAAGAAAGATGAGTTTGGTGGTTCCTCAAAAAGTTAAACAGAATTACCAAGGATCTAGAAATGCCACTGCCAAGTATATACCAAGTAATTGAAAACAGGAAGTAAATGGATACTTGTCCACCAATGTTTATAGCAATATTACTCACAACAGCAAAAATGTGGAAACAACCCAAGTGTCCATAAGCAGATGAATGGATAAACAAAATGTGATATGTACATACACAATGGAATATTATTCAGTCATAATAATCAGTGGCATTCTGATACATGCTATAACATGGATGAATCTTGAAAACATTATGCTGAGTAAAATAAGCCAGATTTCAAATGAAAAATATTATATGGTTCCATTCATATGAAACATCTAGAACAGACAAATTCATAGTGACAGAAGTAGATTGGAGGTTACCAGAGGCTGCAAGGAGGGGGAGTGAAGAATTATTGCTTAATGAGCGTAGTTTCTGTTTGACGTGATGAAAAGTTTTGGAAATAGATAGTGATGATTGTTGTACAAGACTATTAATGTAATGACTTCCATTTTAGCTTTAAAATTATTAAAATGGCAAATTTTGTGCTGCATGTATTACCACAATAAAAGATGTTTTTAAAAACTTAGTAAATTAGGGCCAGCTTCAGTGGCCTACTGGTAAGTCCGGCACACTCTGCTTCAGTGGCCCAGCTTCGGTTCCCAGGTGCAGACCGACACCATTCATTTGGCAGTGACCATGCTGTGGAAGTGGCTCACCTACAAAAAGAGGAAGATAGGCAGCGGATGTTAGCTCAGGGCCAATCTTCCTCAGCAGAAACAAAAACAACAATAACAAAAAACAATAAATCAAAAGAAAACCTTAAAAGTGTTTAAAACTTTTCCTGGCAATTAGTAAGTACCATAACACAGAACAAAAGAAAACGGAAAACCCCAAGTGTGAGATACAGGCTTTCTAAGACACAAAAGCTGAAAGAATCCATCTCCAGAAAACCTGCACTGCAAGAAATATTAAAGGAAGTCCTTCAGACAGAAGAAAAATGATACCACATGGAAATCAGAGTCTAAACAAAGAACACCAAAAATGGTAACTACAATATGAATTTCTTTATTATTATTTAGCTCTTTTAAAAAGATAACTGTTTAAAGCAAAACATAAAATATTTCTGGGTTTATAACATAGGTAGAAGCGATGTTTATGACAGCAATAATACAAAGTCAACGTGGGGAGAAATGGAGAGACACTCCTGTGAGATTCTCATGTTATATGTGAAGTGGGATTACGGCACTTGAAAGCATGCTCTAGGAGTTGAAAGATGTTTACTAGAAACCCTGAAGCTGCCGCTGTTGAACACTCAACAGACTAACATGCTTTCCAAATGCAAATGAAATATTTCCCAATATCAATCATATAATGGGCCAGAAAAACAAATCTCAATAAATTTAAAAGGATTTAAGCTATACAAAGTATATTCTCTGATTGCAATAGAACTAACTGACTAATTAGTGATAGGAAGATATCCGGAAAATCGCAAAATATTTGGAAACTAAATTGTGTACTTCCAAATAAACCATAGGTCCAAAAAGGAAATTAGAAAGATTTTGAACAGAATGTAAATGAAAACAAAACATATCAAAACTTATGAGATGAAGCGAAATGAAGAGAA
Source organism: Equus caballus (assembly GCF_041296265.1). Taxonomy (NCBI): domain Eukaryota; kingdom Metazoa; phylum Chordata; class Mammalia; order Perissodactyla; family Equidae; genus Equus; species Equus caballus. The sequence goes on from NC_091699.1 coordinate 92,295,005, forward strand.
ATTTACACTACTAAAGACAGACCTATGTTAGAAAATAAGAAAGATCTCAAATTAATAACCTCAGTTTCTACCTTGCAAAATACAAAAAGAACAAATGGGACCCAAAAGAAGCACAAGAAAGAAATCTAACTCAAAGAAGAAATCAGTGAAATAGATAGAAAAATCAACAGAGAAAATACATAAAACCAAAAGCTGCTTCTCTGATAAGATCAATAAAATTTCTAAACTTCTAGCCACACTGATCAGAGAAAATGAGAGAAAACAAAACAGTATTAGAAATGAAAGCTGAGGCATCTGTAAATATTCTAAAAATATTAAAATAATAATAAGGGAATATTATGAATAACTTTTGCCAATAAATTTGACAATTCAGATTAAATTAAAGCATTCCTTGAAAGAGATGCACTACCAAAGATAATTCAGAAAGTTGATAACCTGATAGCCTTATATTTAGTAAAGAAATCAAAGAAATTTAATTTGGAATTAATAATCTTTCCACAAAGAAAACTCCAGGCCCAGATGGCTTGCCTGGAAAATTCTACCAAACATTTAAGGAAGAAATAACACCAATTTTACACAAACTCTTCCAGAAAATTGAAGATCAGGGAATATTTCCCAATTCATTTTATGAAGCCAACATTACCCTGACACTGAAACTAGAAAGAGATTTTACTTGAAAAGAAAACTACATACCAGTATCCTCTATAAATATGGATTTTAAAAATATCAGCACAATTTTGGCAAATGGAATACAACAATGTATAAAAAGGTTTACTATGCATTATGACCAAGTGGAGTTTATCCAAGAAAAAAATTTAATATTCAAAAATCAATCAACATAGTTCACCATATTAACAGGCAAAATAAGAAAAACCATATGATCATCTCAATAAGTGCAGAGAAATTATTTGATGTAATCCAACATCTATTCTTGATTAAAAAATAATGACTCTATGGGCTAGCCCCAGCGGCCCAGTGGTTAAATTCAGTGTGCTCCGCTTTGGCTTCCTGGGTTTGGTTCTTAGGCCCGGACCTACACCACTACTCAGTGGCAATGCTGTGGCAGCAGCTCACATACAAAAAAAAAAGAGGAAGATTGGCACAGATGGTAGCTAGGGGCAAATCTTCCTCAGTGGAAAAACACTGAAAATAAAAAAAATAATGACTCTCAGCAAATTAGGACTGGAAGGGAAGTTCCTCAACCTGATAAAAGGCCTGATTAATACAGTCTCAATAAAAAAATCTCACCATAGCTATTCTGCAAGACTTAACAAACTGATTCTAAAATTCATATGGAAATGAGAGAACTTAGAATAGTCAAAACAGTGTTAAGAAAGAAGAGCAAAGTTGGAGTGCTAACACGACCCGATTTCAAGATTTGTTTTCAAGCTACAGAAATCAGGTTTCTATATTGACATCAAGATGAACAGATCGAGTGATGGAATAGAAGAGAGTCCAGAGACAGCACTACACATGTATAGACAATTGATTTTCGATGCTGGTGCAAAAGCAATTCAGTGAAGACAGGAAAGTCTTTTTAACTAATTAATCTGGAACAACTGGACTTCCATAAGCAAAAAAATGAACTTGAATTCATATTTCATGCCATATAAATTTAACACAAAATGAATAACAGACCTTAATGTATAACCTAAAATTACAAAACTTCTCGAAGAAAACATAAGATTAAAAACATAGCATAAAAAAAAATCTTAGCTAAAACACTAAAATTATGATCCATTAAAAAATTGGATTTCTCAAAATTAAGAACATCTACTCTTCAAATTGCACTGCTAAGAGAATTGAAAAAGACAAGCCATGCACTGAGAGAAAATGTTTGTAAATCATCTATTTGATAATGGACATGTATCTAGAATATATAAAGAAATTTCAAAACTCAATAAGAAGAAAACAACCCATTTACAACCCATTTATAACAATGATCAAAATATTTTAACAAACACTACACCAAGCAAGATATACAGTAGGTAAATAATCACATGAAAAGATGCTCGGGGCCAGCCTCATGGCCCAGTGGTTAAGTTCACGTGCTCCTCTGTAAGGGCCCAAGGTTTCACCAGTTCGGATCCTGGGTGCAGACATGGCACTGCTCATCAAGCCATGCTGAAGCAGCATCCCACATGCCACAACTAGAAGGACCCACAACTAAACTAAAAACACGTAACTATGTACCGAGTGGCTTTGGGAGAAAAAAGGAAAAAAAATAAAATCTTTTTTTAAAGAAAAAAAAGATGCTCAGTATCATTATTCATTAGGGAAATGCATATTAAAACCATAATGAAATAACATTGTACACTCATTAGAATGGCTAAAATTTTTAGAAAACCTAATCACATCAGGTATTGATGCGAATGTGGAGCAACTGGAACTCTCACTCACCACTAGTATGAATATAAAATGGCTCAACCACTTTGGAAAATATCTTGGCAATTTCTTAGAAGTTAAACATATATCTACCATATGACTCAGCCATTCCATTCTAGATATTTACTCAAGAAAAATAAAAGCATATGTCCATACAAAAACTTGCATATGAATATGCAGATTAATTTTTCTGGAGTAGCCCCAAACATCAACGGTAAATGGATAAACAAATTATGGTTTATCCATGTGGTGAAATATTACTCAGCAATAAAAAGAGATAAATTATTGGTACACACAGCAACAAGAATGAATTTGAAAATAATTAAGAAGAAGATATACTGTACGATTCCATTTAAATGAAATTCTAGACAGTACAAACTAATCTACAGTGACAGGAAGCCCATCAGTGGTGACCTGAGTGTGGTGGGGGCCTAAGCACAGAAAGGAGGAATTGCAAAGGGGCAAGAGGAAATTTGGGAGGATGATGGAGAAATTCATTATCTTGATTGTGGTGCCAGTTTCATGGTTGTATACATATAGAATATATCAAAGGATGCTTTTTGAAGATGCGTAGTTTACTGCATGTCTATTATACCTCAATAAAGCTGTTAAAAGAAAAGAAAAGGGAAAAGACGGTTTCTACTCTCAAAGAGCTTTCAATCTTAATCTTCAGGAGAGGCCTTATATGGCTCTGCAATGGTTTTTAAGCAAAGACGTTCAAATTTAAATACAACTGCATTTTTTTTAAGGGCAAATAAAAGCATTTGTCAGTTTGACAGATAAAGATCCCTTTTCGTTTACTTATGTACACAGTCCGCCAAAGCTTCTTATGTATTTGGTGTTCCTAATGAAAACATGGTTGGCCTTCTAAGGAGACAAACATATACAAACACGAAGTCTATGAAACAGCGCCCTGAGGCAGAGTCTGACCTTTCTCCAGTAGGTGAGTTCTGTGTGGCTCATCTCCTGTGAATTTCACAGCAGGTACAAGAATTAGCCGGTTGGGGAATTTACTACAGAATCAAATATAAGATGATCATATGTTTAAGTCAAGGGATAGCTTGTTTTTCAATTTTATGAGTCTTTCCCATGGGAGGCAATTTAGGATTGCAAGTTACTTACTCACTTCACTTATTTTTCCCATTCACACTTTCACTCATTTATTTCCTGAATAAACACAGGAAACATTGCCTTTCCAATGCTCTCGCGTGCCTTTGCTGGTTTTCCTCTTCCTTCCCCTCCTTTTCCTGCCCTTCACATGATCTTGGCTATCTCCTATCTCTTCCTAATTTGTCTTCCCCAACTTTCCCCAACTCACTCCCACTCCCACTTCCCACCCCACACTGACCTTGCAACTACCCAGCTTAGGGGTGTTTGGGGAAAACCTGCTCACAAAGGGATAAATAGTTGTTATAACACATATGTTGAACCAACACAATTTGTGACAGAATCAAAGTGCAGCCTTATCTTCTTATCTTACCATCAGTTTAAAATCTGTCCAGTGAGACAAATCTTTCTTTCCCCGGATGGAAACTTGGGAAGATCTCATGAATTTTGTGCTCACTCTTAGATACAGTCCTGGTTTAATAATTAGAAGCTGTCCAGTGGAAAATAGTCAATACTTCAGTTTTCTTCCCAGGCTAAACCTTCTTTCCGTTTTCACAAGCTAGTTGGTGGTTACCTCCGTCATCATAAAAGGATTGTGGTTCACTTTCCTCATTTTTTTTCTACTTACTTTCTTTTTCACTTGGTAGCTACTGTTAGGCCACTTCAGGTGCAAGAAGAGGAGGAGGAGGAAAGGTGAGAGACAGGGTTTTTCTTATTAGGCTGAGTGGCATCCTACTTTCTGGGTCTGACAGATGGTAAAAGTCAACCCTTAGTGGGGATTTAAGCATCCTTTGGAAGCTCCTATCAATGGGACCACTCTTGTGAAGCTCCTCTGACCCAGATGGACCCCGCTGAGTGGTCCATTGCCATTCATTCTGCAGGTGCTGGGATCCAAATTTGCCTTCAGCTTCTTGCTGCAACCCTTAGGTTCTCCTTTTGAACAAGACCCAGGACAATACTGCGTCTTTGTTCTCAGTAGTCCATGCGGAGTGAGAAAAATTCTCACTCATCCCTTACATCCACAAGGCAATATTCCTTTATAAAATCTTCAAATAAGCATTCTTCTCATGCCCACTTTAGAATCTGATATGTCATGTTAGTTTTTGAGTTGAAACTCCAATTTTGAACCCTATGATACTAATTAGGCTGAAAGTCTTACATATCTTATGATCATTTGTAACTTAAAGGCAATCACTCCTTAAGACATTCTAAGTAATCGCTGGCTGTAGAATTTTAAGTCTTATTAAGTGAGAATGAGCATTTTATACATGCAAGCATGTAATTTATTCAGAGAGACAAAAATTCTTCCCAGAAGTCTGGAAATCATTCCACAAAGGCAGCTATAGTAAGCTTTAGCTATAATATTTATTCTAAAGCTATTCAAAGTACGAGAAAGGGAAGTGCTCATTGCTTTACAGGACTAAAACATCTATTCCCTTTCCTTCTCTTGCCCCAGTGCATACTTGGCCTGTAGAAAGCATGCTTTCTTCAGCATCCAACAAAACAGTAGCAAGCTTTCTTCACAGAAAACATGGTTGTTGAGCAGAGGTGTTCCAAGTAGAAGCGTAACTCTAATACACAAGCAAAAGAAGTACTCTCTGCCTACTGGGATTATAACAAAGCCACACTTACTCACTAACTTGCCTACGACTTGAACCACCCCAGTATACTAGACCAAGATAGAAGTCTTATTCAGAGCCATCTGATGGGTATTGATCCTGACTCTTGCCAGGACCCAAGTGGCTGGTCAGAAGTCAGAAGAATCATGGAGGACTTGATCTATAAAGAGTGTCACAGCCTACTTACTGTCCTTCTCCACATGGATATACGGGATGCAGCAGCTGGGAAAGAATCTTTAAGTGTCACTTCCAGGTGAAGGAAGAGGGCGCTGGGGAAATGAGAACAGAAACGAGGAATTATAGAAGTTACTCAATGTTCAAATTTCCTATTTAAACCAAAGAATACTGAGAAACTAGAAAAATACACGTGGAAAGCAGTACTTTTTAATGCTGGCTTTGTTCACATTCCTAATAATAGAGAGAAAGCTCTCAAAATTTCCACCGTTACTCTCAACCGGGAGACAGTTTAACAATTTCTTAACAACAAATTCAAGAAATACTATTCTATAGTATTGCTAATAGGAATTTAATTTTTTTTTAAAGTGCTGGTTTGAAATAGCTTCCAAACTCAGACAATATTTTTTTTTTTAAGATTTTATTTTTTTCCTTTTTCTTGCCAAAACCCCCCGTACATCGTTGTATATTCTTCGTTGTGGGTCCTTCTAGTTGTGACATGTAGGACGCTGCCTCAGCGTGGTTTGATGAGCAGTGCCATGTCTGTGCCCTGGATTCGAACCAACGAAACACTGGGCCGCCTGCAGTGGAGCACGCGAAATTAACCACTCAGCCATGGGGCCAGCCCCTAGGAATTTATTTTTTTAAACCTCCTTTCCAGTTCTACTGGCTCAAATTTACTTTTATTAAATATTGTTGAAAATGAGAAGGACTTTTGCCCTATGCAAGGCTGACAAGATATTGGCAACAAATTTACAGATCCAAACTGTAATTGGTGAGTTATATTCAAATTCTTTCATGACTCAACTATTCTGCCTAAATCCTCAATATATCAGTAAAAGCAAGTAGGTGGAGAAACTGCAAAGAAAATAATTGTGTCTGCATAGAAGTATCTGCTTATTTTTTCTAATTAGCCTAATCAGGGGAGTTCTTGTCATGATTAGTGTTACTTTACAGGAATTGACTCCATCTTTTGAGAAAAAGAAGATGGAGGAGATTAAGCAAGAAAAAAAATTTTATCTTGCAATACCACAGACCGCACTTATTTAGAGAGCACGTGTGGAACATCTTGCCAAAGGTTTATTTTGTTTGTTTTCTATTGTTCTAGCTAAAATCTGACTGTCCTGGGTAAGACATCCTGTCTCCTTGTCTCTTTCTTGTTGTTCTTGAACCTAGGCCTAGATGTGTGTTGAAATGCTACTGGGACAGAGTTTACTAAGTGCTTTAAGAATCTTCAGGACAAAGATCCTAGATTACAAATATAATTATTACTAACATATTCTGCTGATATCAACTGCAGGTTTGTGGTTCTCTCCTTCCTCCGTCCCCCACCTCCACCGCTCACTTCCTCCACAGTATTTCAAACAACAGCCAGTCATCTTAGGAGAATCCTGGAAAGGTTTTGAGCCAAAGCTGATTTCTAAGACCCCTGTACATGCTATCTCTTTCCTCCAAAATGGGCAACTCACATCCTTTGGCATAAGTAATGCATACTTGATGTGATAGATGAAAATATGTAACCTGGGGCTGATCGATGCATATAACACATATGCAAAATTGTTTAACCACTTCAAGCTACTGATTTATGTGTTCTTTACAGAGTTAGATCTTAATTGGTCATCTTATTATATTTTAATTATAATTATCATTATCCTATTATATGTGCATCATATTTCTAAGTGTATGGCAAATATGAATCAGTGTATTTCTTTCCAGAGTTAAAACTTTTTGTAAAGCTTTTTCTGTAACACCAATTTTCAATCAGATCTGACACTATACATTTATTGTAAATATTTCCATAAAATGAATATAATATTTAAAATGAAATTTTTAAAGGTTAAAATCAAGCCACTGGATATTGAATAACATATCTGAAATGATCTTAAGAATACATATACTTAGGCACCAGATTTTAATTTAAACTCCTGTTATTACAATAACTAGTCACAAAATGGCTCCCTATTTATGCAATATGTTAGCTGTAATGTTACTTAAATTGAACAGACGAGTGCCTTCTAATAATGTATGTTTACTTCATGAACTTGTGGGCAATTACATTGTAATTATGTCTTTGTAGGTGCTTTTTACTTATATAGAGCGCCAGTGCATTTTGAATGTAATTGCAGTTCTCTGTACCATTTAGCAAAGCTGAAAATTGTTAAAGGTTTGTAAATTACCTACATTTAGACCATAGGCAACTAGGCAAATTAAGTGACACTGTCAGTAATGTTACAACATAAATTGGTACCGAGTATAAATTCAAGGTAGACTTTCTTTTCTAAATTAGAATGTTGTTTATAGGATGCCTTCTAAAAAAAGATAAAAAATAAAAAGTAAAAATGCATGCTGCTCATTGACAGGATGCAATGAGCATCCTTCTAATGCACATGAGAAACAACTGGTCTGCAATAATGTTTTAAATCGTAAAGCTGTTTAAAATTGGGAATTTGGATTGGTTTTAGAGTACGCAGCGAAAATGAGTGCGTGATGGCTCTGGAGAAGATACTCCTATGCAGAGTTTTCATGAAATTATGCAGCAAAGTGGGGAAAACCTGGCATTCAGAATTTAACAGAATTCTGTCACTTTTCATTTCTATGGCCTTGTTCAAGTTAATTAATTCTTGAGCCTCAACTTTTTAATCCAAAAAATGAGAAGAATAGCCAGCTTCAAAAGGCTGCTGTGAAGATTCCAATGGAATATTGTATTTAGGCCCTCAAAAAATCTGTGTGCCCTTAGTCTTACTTCTCCTGATAGGCGATTGGGTCTGCCACTTAACAAAGAAATTTTTTTCTTTAGATTTGGTGAAGAAAAGGCTTCTCTGAGGCTGCGTTGAATCAGCGATGGAACTGCAAGGCTTACACAGATTTACTTCACCCCATGGGAATAAGGAAACCTAGCGATGATTGTATACTGAAAAATGTTCACTTTGCTTCTGAGGCAATGTCCCATAGAGGAGACCAGTCTCCAAAGACCAGCAAGGCCAGTTAAGGAAATTAATTGTCAAAGTATTACTCTGTCACTTTGTGCCTTCGGGCCAGGCGCTTATTGATGGTAAGGGTTTAGGTTCGGATAAAACCATTTCACCCACGCAGGCCCTCTCCATTAAACGGAGATCAAGCATCTGGGCTTGACAGCACAGAGGGCTCTGCTGGGAGAAAACCATTCTTAGAGGGTCATTTTATTTAAGCATAAGGTTAGAGAGAAAGTTTGTGCAAGGCCACGTTCTTAAAGTACAAATAATGAATTAATAACATGATAAAATTACAGGCATATTTTTGAAAGTACCATGTTCATATGACGTATAAATGATTAAAATTAATATTTTAAGTGGGGAAATCCTGTAGCTGTAGAGAGAGGTACGGAACAGAAATCAGACAACCAATACCTACCAGAGGGTTATTTCTCACTTACCAGGTAACCTCAAGTACAACACTTGCCACTTGGAGTCACGATTTCCTATTTTAAAAGGTAGCAATAATTAAGAGTTGCCCTACCTCCTCATAGTTTTAAGTTTATAAATGAGATAATATGTGAGAAAAGACTTCATCAGTTACCTATATCGTATAGCACTTTACGATGCACTGATTTTTCATAGACATTGGGCCTGGAAACTCAAAACTGTGATAGTGTAGTTCTCTTTTCCATATCCTTATCATTAAATTTTTTCATCTTGTGTAGAGGTGTAATTGAACATTGGTTTTTGTAGCAGGAGAATCAAAGAGAAAGCCGCCACCACATTCATACAAGCAACAAAAGTGACCTGTGAGCCCTGTAATGTGTTTCCCCTAATGGAAAGCAATAGAAGTCTATCCATAGACAGAAGTAGGCCAATCTCAGGTGTCCACGCACGAAGGAAGCTTGGGCAGTAGTGTCGTGTGGAGAGAGGCAAATTTGACTCAAGGTTGGAGTGCAGGGAACTCTTCAGGAAGTAGATGAGCTCTTTAGAGTGGGATTGGGATTTCTCAGGGCTCAGAAGGAGGCTGTTGGGTCCAGGAGCACACAGTCACATGGTGTTGAGAAAATACCAGCAGAAAGTCTCCTGGAGAGCTAGCGGGCTAAGCTTGGCAACTCCATGAAACTAACTGGCATCCAGATTACTGGACAGTGGAAAGACCTCAGGCATTACCAGAGGCCCGGTGAGACCAGAAGTCTGTGTTCTGATCTGAAGTCTTTTGATCTACATCAAAATGGAATACTGGCACAAGATGTTCCAGAATCTCTAGATTTGTGTTCAGTTAGTTGAGGGAGGGATTTAATTTCTTTGAAAATGAAATGAGAAGCTTTCTTGTGAGTCTGACAGAAGACCACTGGTGCTAGAGAAGCAGCACATCTGGAAAGATGGAGGCAGGCTACCAAGAAGGGGCATCAGAGGGCAGACCACAGTGCACGAGAGGGAATTCCAAGAGGGAAGGTTTCCAGCACCTCCATTGCCTATTTCCATTTTTTCCCCCAAGACTGGCTTTATTAGACAAACTCCTAAAATGGAAGTTATTTTGTTCTAAGCTAACTCTGCTGGATGTGAGGGGGGACAATGGAGAATATGATGCTGGTGATGAAAATAAAGTCCATGTGAACAGCAGCTCGACTTTGTGAAGCACTGTTAAATACATCTCTTCCTCTGAACTTCTTGATAGCAACGGGGATAGATTCAGCATATATTTGGACCCACTTTTTGCAGATGGGAAAATCAAGATTGAGCAAAGGTAGATGACTTGAAAATGGATCGTGGGAGTATTGGGAGAGGTTTAACCTCTCAACGTTTCCATGTCTCAATGCTGAAAAACCTGACCTGCTGTCCAGTGGTGATAATGAGCTATGAATGGTTGTCGGGTGGTGTACAGAAGCTGAGATGCAGAGAGGACTCTGAGGGCCTGAAACCCAGAAATCTGGAAAAACTGGGCTTATGGAGGAGACAGATGGACTGAAGACTTGGAGGAAGGGTTTCTTTCTTTCTCTTTTTCTTATTACAAACAATTATTTCTTCCAGATAGACAGTATGTCATATTAGCATTATTTATTAAATAACACCTTATTTCCCCACTGAACCAGATAGAAACAAGCTAACTTCAAAATGATAATACTAACATTTATTGAACACTTGTATTCCAGGGCATTCTAAATTCTTTATATGTCTTAACTTATTTAACACTCGTATGAAGAAAGCACTGTTCTCATTTTATGTACAAGGAGACTGAGGCATGCAGAGTTTAAGCAATTTGTTCAAAGTCACAGAGCTGGGCCTCAGAAAAAGCAGGACTCAGAAACCCAAGTGGTCCAATTCTGAAAGTGATAAATAAGACCAACAGGGCTGGCCCGGTGGCATAGTGATTAAGTCTGCACACTCTGTTTCAGCAGCCCTGGGTTCGCAGATTCAGATCCCAGGTGCAGACCTACACACCACTCATCAAGCCATGCTGTGGTAGCGTCCCACATGCAAAATAGAGGAAGCTTGGGACAGATGTTAGTTCAGGGACAATTTTCCTCACCAAAAAAACCCCCAAGAAAAACAAAAAAGAGAAGAACAACAAAAACTAATGATACATTTAACAAGAAAATTACAATTTGATATTAATAGACCTATAAAATCTTGTTGATGAACCTTAAGAAAATTTAAGCAGTTAGAAACACACACCATCTTCTTAGGAGGAGTTTCTTAGTGAATACTTACTCTAGCCCCAGAGCTGTGACAGCCTCTTGCCCAGAGTAAGAATACAATTTGCACTAGGATATTGGTCACAGGTGGTTCTTATCTTGTTTTTTTAAGCATATGGGTAAAAATTACCAACTAGTTGAAAGTTGTAAATCTCTCTTGAATCCATGCCTTCCCATCCCTTCTCACTGGCACAATATGATTCAGGCTCTTACCACCTCACCTCTCGGTTACTATTGCAGTCTGTTGACTGATCACTTCATGTCCAGGCTTCTCTCTAATTCATTCCAGGCTGCACACAAGCTCTTCAAAGTAACTTGCATTGTGTTCACTGTCCGTGGCTCTCTATCATTTCCCTCTTCTTTGAACTCCTATATGATAATTCTGTAGTGTGAAATTAAATAGGTTCTTAATTACGTATCACATTTATTATTATTTCAAGATAGAACTCATCTTCCTAACTCAGTAGTAGCTCTCTTGAGGGCAAAGATGTGTTCTTGACTGTCTCTCGATAGCGTAGGTCAATCAAAAGTCCTGTCTACTGTTAAACCATTGTTATCAGTAGGAACTGCATTTGGCAGCAGGTATCAGAGATCCAACTATGGTGACTTAAACACATAAGAGCTTATTATTATCTCTTTCCATATAATTAAAAATCTGGAAGAAGACAGCTGGCATTGGTTCAGTGGCTCAAGAGGGTCCAAGCTGAGGTCTGTGCAATTCTTCCTGGTCTTTTCCTCATGGTCTAAGATGGGTTCTGGAACTCCAGCCATCATGTCTGAACTCCAAGCAGGAAGAAGGAGGAGGAAACAAGACAACACTTTAAGAACTTTTCCCAAAGCCCTACCTGACTTATGTTTATCTCTCATTCATCACCTCTGTCTTGTTGGAAAGCCTCTCTTTATAAAGGGAACCTGTTACCAAAGAAAGAGAAAATGCTATGTACTGAAGAAGCAGCTACCAGTTTCTTCCACACCCTACTTGACTGAAGACTTTCTCCCCCCATCCATAGCACAACACTGGCAGGTTTATTCTCTTTATGCATGGCTCTTCCTTTCAAAGCCAGACAGAAGAAATTCCTGTTTATTATTATATCATTTGGCTGAACTTTTAGTGCCCTTTCATACCTTGGCCCAACTATTTGCCCTAACTGTACCTACAAATACCCTGTTTACACGCATATTTCTTTTCACTGTGCCACTGCTTCCTACTTCTACGTCTGCCCTCTTGTGCTGTTCATTCTACCTGAAATGTTCTAATACTTGACCATCCCATCTTCCCTGTGGTTCCCTTTGGGAATCTAGGACTGATTCTTCCAGATCCTGCGAATGCTACTGGATAGCCCTTAGATCTTAGCTCCCTTCACAGTTTGCCACAACTAAAGGAAGAAAACGTACCCCAAACCTTGCCCCTTTCCCAGGGAAACCCATACCCAATAATGGAAGTGGGGTTATAAAGACCTGGCCTTCTAGCCCCGACATGAGACAGCCCTGAAGAGTTGTTCCACCTTGAGGCTGCCTCACTGGGTGGGCTGAAGCTTCCAGTCGGACTGTGTTACCACTCAGCCTGACTTCTCCCTCTGTCCACGATTGCATCCTTCCCTTTTCTGCTCTAGGCTCTCATTCCAAAAAGCCTCCCATGAAAAACCTTCAGCACGCCAATCTCCTTCCCGGTTCTGTTTCCTAGGGAGCCCAACTCGTAACCCTTCTCAGTCCTGCCCCTCTTAAAAACTACCACTTTTCACTGTTTCCATTTCTACCCCTGCAAAACTCCTGACGGGGCTAAATGAAGTGCTGTCTCTCCCACAAAGCTTTTTCTGCAAATTCAGTTTACACAATTTCCTTCCACCCTGAAGTCTTAATGTTTCTACTGTGATAGTGATGATGATGACGATAATGATGATGATAAAGGAAAAAGGAAGGTAATTAAAATTAGCAGCACTATACAACTTAGTGGCTATTTGGTCCATAATTATTAGCATTTGCAGTTTTATCTATATAAAATGTGCACAATGGTTAATGTGGTACATCATAGGCACTTAAAATACAGAAAAGCAGGGAATATGATATATGATATATTTTTTCTTTTTTTTCCAGAGTAAATAATATGTTATCTACATAGTAGGAAAGACACTTGTTGATTAATAGTTAAACCTCAAACAACTTTGCTTATTAAGTTTCAAATATGAAACATCCTACATATATCAGGCTTCCCTACATGAGGAACACTGGTCCCTGGAACGTTCATAAGGAAGAGAAACTCTGATGCTTCCTGAACTGCTCAGTCCTGTTCTTGTCCTTCTTTCTTCTTAATCTGTCTCCCTTCCCCAAACTTTGCCTCCCCAGCTCTCCCAAATGTTGTGTACGCTCAGTTCTCTGTGCTAAACCCTTCCCTTGAGGAATTCCTAGCGTGGCTTCTGTTTTCTGACCCGTGCGGGAGGCAGACCACCAGCCTCCCCTACAACCACCTTGCTCATGGTCTTTGCCATGAAGCGAGTTTGCCATCCCATGTCTATTTCCTTTAGGTCTGTTACTATTTCAACATTGACAAATGTTTCTTATCAACAACAACAGAAAAGAATAATAATCAAGAATCCATAGTTCAGAACACATTTTTCAGAAAATATTGTTTGAAAAAATGTGTTTATGAATGCTACAAAGCAGAAAACTAAAGGCAAAAAAGATTTAAATATTGAGATCTACTTCTTCATGTAGATACAGAACAAAGAATAACCTACATTATGACTGCTCATAAAAAAAGTGCTGTGCAGCAACATGGGTTTCCAACAAATTTGATAACCTGTTTCTGTCTCCCCCTTTCTCCATTAAATTGAACTCTCTGAATTATTCATGAGGGCTGTTTTAATGGGATAATTTTTTCTTGCAAACGCTGACACTAATACTAAGGAATATCTCTAGGTATTCATCTTGGATAAATAAGGCTCCTGGTAACTAGTTTTCTTGATGCTTCACCTTATTCAAATGAACATATATGGAAGTAACTAACATAGACCATTTTTTTTACACTTAATGTTTTCAATATGTTTCTCTCCATATATGTATAGTCAAACATATGTTTACTCAAGAATTAGTCAGGATGTTGAATTAAATGAAAGTGAAGCTGAAAGTTAAGCAGTTCTCAGGTGGACTCAGGTGGGGCATTAAAAGGAAATTTAAAGTCCACATTTTCCAGCTGTGTTGACAGCTCAGAATGACTTTGGGAGTTGGCCATCCCTCCATAGTACTTCGGCCATACTCAGAACCAATCACTCACTTGAATGTGTACATTAGGGGCCCTTAACGCAGGATAGTAGGATTTTAGGGGCTTGGTGAATCCCCCAAAACCGCATACCAAATTTTCTGTGTATGATTAGTTTTTTTCTGAAAAGAAGGTTCATAGCATTCATCAAATTTTCAGAGGTGTTCTTGACTACTCCACTACCACCACCTCTAATGGTAAAAATTCTCAGTCTAGTAAGACTTCAAAAGTCAGGATTCTCTAGATTTCTGTGGAGGCACGGGAGAGGAGTAGGTGATCATTTGTCTTTCATTAAATTTAGTATTATGAAGATTCACATGCTGCATTTGCAAGACTTGGGGAAAACTGTGCTTTGTGGCATAAATATGTTTCCTTACTTACAGTTTAATTTTTACCAATATCTGAGAACTCTTTTCCAGGTATCTATAAGTCTGCTCCTGTCTTTGCCTAAATAATACCAAATCATTGTGTGTTTTTTGTACTGACATATATTAATTAAGAAACTAAGTTAAATATTGGGAGAATCATCTTTAACCTACTCTGATGGATGGTGCTAAAATGCATAGTCTTCAGATTGCTCAAACATGCAACAGTACCTAAAAAAATGACACAGTTATGTAACAATGTTGAAGACACTGCAGTGCCTAGGGTAATAACACTTTTTATTTTAATCACAATGTAAAATAAGGAGTTAATTTACCTTTAAGGAAATAAAATTCTAAGAAAATACTCATTCTTTGCCCCCCATGCAGCTTTGTAACATTTCTTACAGTTCTGCAATAAATCCAACAAGATTTTTAAGACACGGAGGTGACTGTCACTGTTGTAATGTGTCCTGGTGGCTTTCTCTGTCAGAGGAGATGACAGCAACTCTTCCCATGCAGATTAAGCTGGTGTTTACAGATTTGCCCTGGGTGTGCATTTTTATCCCACTGTGATCCAGTAACCCCGCCTGACTCGTGTCAGACAGATCCCTGGATAAAGAGGCTGGAATGTGCCCTCACTCTGCACGGGCCGCAGCCCGAATGGGGTGTCCTTGGCGGGGATCCATTTCCTGTCCTCCTTCACAGGGATACTGTTCTGTACACTTCCTGTTCGGGTGAAGCACAGGAAATGAACGTGCAATAGATTCAGTTCTGAAACTCAGATTATCAAATGTAGAATATAAGGGGAAAAAAAGATCAGGATTTGGATTCAATTTTCAGAGATGTGCTCGGAGGCCTGTGAGACCATATAGGAAGCATCTAAAAACATTTGCGTTGTTGACAGTAATGTGAGAAATTTTGTAAATTTTCACACTGTGGAGTTTTCACAGACAAAACCAGTGAGATAAGAAATCTTACTCCGAGCAAAAGCTAATCTGGCTCCAGACGCTGTGAGTGTAAAATCAGGGACAGTCGAGCCAGGGCTGCCTGCGAAGACCCGTCACCAAGCCCCCGAGGCCTCCCGTCTCCAGTCCTTTGGTTCTAAAGCAAGCATTTTGAATATCCATGGAAGAAAACTGGCTGTAGTCATCAGATACTGCAACCCAGCTCTACATTTTGATTCTTACTTCATTTCAATAAGAACGGTCCCTAAAGAAAAGTGTTAGGTTTTGGGAGGGATTACATTTTTCTTTTTCTGGAAGTATACTTCAGAATGTTGAGCCGGAAACTTAACGAAGTGGCATGCCAAGGAGGCAAATGCATTAGACTGAAAACTCAATTCCCAGCTTGGCCATCGTTTAGCTGTGTTTAACCTGGGAAAGTCACTTACTCTCTATGAGCGTGATTTGCCTTATCTGTAAAACAGGAGCCATAGGACCTTTCTGCCTGCCAAGCCCCACCCGGGGCAATCTGTAGAGTAACCTGAGAAGTGCAACACTAAAAAATATTTCTGCAGTGCTCCATGGCAGTTAGCACACATCTCTCATTCCTAAGATGCAATCAATCAACACCTGTTGACTTAATTATTAATTTTTAAAAGCATGTGATTTTACTATGGTTAGTTCCTTACCCAAACTTTGGAATAGAGGTAAGATTTCTCATTAACTACCAAACACTGGTAACTCAACCTTTTCCTCTCAGCAAATGGTGTGGAAAAACAGAATATATTTTACCATCTACTCGTTCAAATGAAGTTTTGGGGCTGCATTTTAAAAATTATTAATTTTGACAATAATGAATGTCACGTACATGGAAGATATAAGAAAAACATATGGAATCTTTAGAGAAAATTTCATATTTTCTTTTAGTCATTACTAAAGATAATTAGAACAGCCGTTACACATGTTTTCAATTTCTGATAAATTTGACAAATTTCTGTGACTCAAGTATTAAGAAGAAAATTCTAAGAAAAGGTGATGCAGTTCTAATCTCTTTGAGGATATCTTGAGTCACTTGTCATCGCTGGAGGCCTGACAGTCTAGCCATTTATCCAGCTCTTGTTTTAGATCCATCAACTTGCACAAAGGCGTCCAGGCTAGAACACAAATTTAACAAATTAAGCTGAAGGGAAGGGAACGGATGATTATCGCACCCCATTAGTGGAGCCGCAGCCAACTCTCCGCGCTTCACCTTCCTTGATGCAGTCTCATTTAACAGGTGAGGAGGCTCCAGGCCGCACCACGGGTGAAGGAGGCAGCAATGGGCCTGATTCCAAAGCCTGGGCACTTTCTTTGTTACGCTCCATTCCTCAGAGATGGAAAAACTGAAGGATTACAATAATTCTCTTCGTAAGTGCTATTTTTGAAAGCAGCATCTACTTTCATAATTTTGTCTAGAATATGTGTGTGTATGTGAAAGAATTAGGTTATCCATTTTATTGAGATGAAATTTTTTCCTAAGTGATTGACTTACGTTAATTTATTAACTTCCTTCCTTCCTACCATTCTTCCTTCTTTTCTTTTACTTTTTTATTTTTTAAAAATTTAGGCACTACCTTTATTGGGTTCACCCAGATGCTGGCCTTATTACAAAGATTTGGGTGCATGTTTTGTTTTGTTTTGAGAAAGATTAAGCCCTGAGCTATCCTCCTCTTTTTGCTGAGGAAGTCTGGCCCTGAGCTAACATCCGTGCCCATCTTCCTCTACTTTATATGTGGGACGCCTACCACAGCATAGCTTGACAAGCGATGCAGAGGTCCAGGCCGGGGATCCGAACGGGTGAAACCCAGGCAACTGAAATGGAGCGTGGGGAACTTAAGCGCTACGCCACCTGGCTGCCCCCTGGGTGCATGGAGTTTTTAGAAGGTGACTCCGGAAAACACCCGTGAGGTTGTAGAGGCATAAGACAGATAAGGGAAGGAGGTAATACAAGGTGAATTAGTTAACGAACAGGTTGCTGCTATAAGTCCCTGGTGAACCCTGGGAGACAGAATAGACCATGTCTCAGAGTCGTCCCACCAGAAGGATGAGAAAGCTGGGCTATTTATCTACCATCTCCTAAACCTCATTGCTGACGGCTGCTCCCTGGGGTTAACCTGCAGCCGCTCTGCCCGCCCTGTACCCAGCTCCTCATGCTCCTGCCCCGAGAGGCAGCTCCAGGGAGAGAGTCACAGGTGTTCACAGTAAGAAGCCGTTGGGATGTGCAGGAAAGATGAGAGTCCAGGGACCTGGGTGGAGCACCCACTGTGACTGCTACAGACGCTGTCTTAGATTCCATTCTGTGGGGAGAGGATTCCATTAGCTGTTCTATGTTGTTTCAACAGATTTAGTTTAACAATGAAAAGGAGCAACACATGTGCAGCAGTCAGGGAACATCTGACCCTTTTCTGCAGAGAAAAATAAACGCCAGTAGGCAGACGGAGAATAATGGTCTGGCCTGACCTAGATTGGGAGGAATTTCGAAGTCTGTCCCCTGGGAAGGAAGGTCTTAGAGTGCTCAGAGTAGCTAGGCTGAGCTGAGAAAGATTTTCACCCCTTTACTTTGAAGAACATTATAAAACGGATGGTAGCGAGGCCAGAGTGAGCAAGACTGAAAAAAGAGCCAAGTTATGAAGCAAATCATTAGCTAACTAGAGTCTGTAGCAGTTAAGTAGTGAAAAGAGAATTCAGTTTGTACTTAGAATTTTATTTTGCATTAAGCTATTGCTCTAAGGCTTTAAGCTATACAAAAAGCAAAACCTAAGCATTTACGTGTTAGGTAACAGAGAATTATTTTATTGACAGAACAGTGAAAAAACACCACATATGAATAATTCATCTTTAAATAAGCCCAAAACCTGGATTCATGTTACCTGGATCCTTCCATCTCTTGAAACCTCACCTATCAGGAGCCTGACCTTTAAAGGAAATTAATCCACATCCAAAAGTCACACTTTATGCACCTTCTCAATCAGTCACGAAACGTCACAGTCCATCTACATGCATACAGCTTGGGAATATAAGGGTCAATATTGATTCAAAAGAAATGTATGACTCATAATAACAAAATCTCAGTGCATTCAGTAAACAGAATTTTACACAAGAGCTCAAACCCAATCTTACAAGCACTTTTCCAGCTTTGGCTTGTGTTATGTTAACTGATATCCCATTGGCCAAAGCAAGAAACATAACCAAACCCAGAATCAAAGGACGGGAAACACTCTGCCATAAAACTGAGGGAAAAAGTGAATATTTTGAACAATAATCAATCACGCAGGGCAAAGAAGAAATGCGTAACTTGTTTTCTGTTTCCTTTTAGGGAAAGAAATTTTGTCTAGTAAGGAAATATATACAACTCTCAGTCCTTTCTCTCCTTAAAATTAAGTCATACTTCCATAATCCTTATCCTTTTCCGCTCTTGGATCTACTATGGAAAAAAACAATTCAGAACGTGGAGCTGGCATTCCAGCTGACATGTCATTTGTTATTGCTGTTCTCCAAGAGGCTAAAGGGGGTGGTATAATACAATCATAACCAATAATAATTAGAACATAAGACTCTGAAAAGTAATATTAAGGGGGACATAAAATGTCCATAGTATTTTATCCTGCGTTACAATAAATGGAAGGCATGACAGGTGTGGAGGATTCACCAGACGTTCTAACTGCTCCTACATTTCTCCACCTCCTGGCAGTTAGATGGGTTACGACTTACTCAAGCCAATGAAATGATTGTAGGAATGATAGTCTCCTCAGTCATGGAAAGAAAGAGTGCCACATGTGGCCACTTGAGAGGAGAGTCATGTCCCTAGCGAATTTGTAGCTCTAGGGAAAGAGAGAGGAGAAATTTGTAGCTCTAGAGAAAGAGAGAGGAGAAGAGAACATTGGTAGCGAGTGTTGTTGATTCTTTGGCTGTGCTTGTCAAGTGTTTTGAGAAAGAGATGTGCTCAAAGAATAACTGGCTGAATTTCAGATAGAAATGAAACATTCTAAAGAAAGTCTGGAAATTCAAGGCCTTACAGGTTTGGAAAAAACAACTCCTGATTGACTTTAACTGGTGAAAAATAAAATCGAGAAAACAATTTGGTTGAAATGACTGGACAAATATCTAACCCGGAGTGAGGTCTTCACAGAAGCCCAGAGAGCCTTAAGGAAACCCCCTTGGAATAAAGGAAAGAAAAAGTTATGTAGGAGAGATAAGCAAAGACGTATAGAACTGAAAATTTTCTCAAAAAGACTTTGCTTGCATGTGGTTATTGGCACATAGAACTTTCTGGAATCAATAGGTAAAAGCCTACAAAGTTTTGAAAGAGCTTGGATGTCAAGAACCATGACCCTGAAAATTTCTAAATGTAGACATTCCTCAGTGCTGAGTCCCAGATCCTTTTTTTTTTTCTCCCTATCTGATCTCATTCACTTTCATGGTTTTTCAATACGATCTTTTGGTCTATTCCTATTAAATATAATCTCCAATGCAGACCTCAGCTAAGCTCCAAAATTTTAACTCTTGCTGCTGGTATAGTCTCTCCAATTAGAATTCTCACGAGTACCTTAAATCACTGCCTTTTGCCTCATCCTCAGCGATAACCTCCTAACCGGTCTTGCAACTTTTACTCCTGTTTCTTCCAGTATATTCTTGACAGCACAGCCAGGATGATCCTTTAGAAATATGAATTGGATCATGTCACTTCCCCTGCTTAAACTCCTTTGGAAGACTTCCCCTGGAATTTAGCACACAATGGCAAAGTCCCTCACAAGGCCTGGGGGGCCACAGGACCTGGTTTTCTCTCCAACCCACTGGCCTTCATTTAATTTCTTGAATGCTTCATCTGTTCATATGTCCCAGAGCCTTTGAACTTGCTGTCTCTCACCCTACTCCACCCCACAAATCCCTAAGCATGCATCCTCAGTCTCAGTATAAACGACGAAGTCTCATGGAGGATTTTCGAAACCACCCCTTCCTCCCATCTGAGTTAGGTCTGCCCTAGCATTCTCTCTCAAGGCGCTCTCTCTTTTTGCCTTTATAGCACTTACCATTATTTGTAATTATATATTTATGTGAGTATTTGGGTTATCTGCTAAAATGTGACCTCCCATGAAGGGAGCCCTTGGCTGTGGGCGAAAGGCAAAGGACATCCATACCTCCACCGTCTCCTTGCGTCCCTCCTCGTGGGAGTAGAACTTAACAGGCTTCTTTGCATCCAGCCTTTTCCTGTTACTTATGTACTGCCTACGAAGTACACTCATGAGAAATTTGGACATGAGATGGAATCCATCTTTCTGCTGCTTTTGGCAGTTTCCTGCTGTCAAGCAAGGTAGTGAAGACATGGGGTTTTTTTATTTAAAAAGGGTTTTGTATAACATTTTTGATTTAATAACAAGTATTTGCTTATAGCTCTTTAAAAAGATATATTTTAATAGCTCCTTCAAATAAATACTAAAATGTGTCAGTATGTGACTTATATTTATTTTTATTTTATTAGGCTCTTCTCTAAGCAAGTGGATAGACCATAAAATAAATCAAATCAGTATGCTTTACTACTTAGAGGGGTACACTATTTTGTTGAATGTGCGACTCTTTGCAGTTTTATAATATCCTAAAGTCACTAGCCAGATAATTATATATTAAAATTTGGACATGATCTTTGTCTATAATTTTTTATGTTTTCCCCAAAAACATACAGACACGGAGGAGTTGAGTCTCTAATCCCCAAATAGCAACATAACGCAGTTCTCTAAGTTTGGATTTTTTGGTCAGTTTTTCTGATTACAACACTAGTATACCAAAAATACATGGCATGCCAATTTATTGCTCATTCAAGAGATTTTAGGCTCATTTAGGCATCCTGGTAAAGAAAAGTCTTTGTGAAAGTTTTGGAATTAAAAGGCAATTAGACCAAGAGAGAAAGTTAGTTGGCTTGAATTTTTGGAAGTCAGTCCTGATTATTTTTCTGGAACACATAGAAAACAAGGGGGTGCTTTTAAGGAGTTAACATGTACATGTAGTATGTGTGTGTTCTGATTATAATAGGAATCCTTTCAAGTTGTAAACAACTTGTAAAATGCAGAAGGTTAATTGCAAGGAGTGCGTGATCTGACCCCTGCCTACCTCTCCCCTGAGACTTTGTGCTTCTCTCCTTCTCATCCACAGTTTTTCAGCCATACTAGTCTCCAGTCACTTCTAGGAGGGTCTTCACATATGCCATTCTTCTGGCTAGAATCTTCTTCCCACTGTTCCTCCCACAGCTGAGTTCAAGGCTCGGATTAAATGTCCATGTCTCCAGGAGGCCCTTCCTGAATGCCCTATGTAAACTCCTTCCACTGTCTACCCTGTCTTTGTTTCCTTTGTGTCACTTAACACCATTGGTGACTCAGTACCATCTCATATACGTGTTTATTGCTAGAGTGGAAGCTCCTAAGGTCTGTTTTACTGACCAGCCTCTGTGAGACACACTGCCTGGAAGAGGCTGTCATTCCTCTTCCCCAGAGGCAAGGACGAAAATGACCCATCCCTGCTGAGGGAAAGCTAGTCCCCTTACTGCCCTGGGTATGCAGGGTCCCTTTCAGACTCATGGTTTTTTATGCCTGTGGTCCCTCTTGCTCCTGATGAAGGGAAGTATCACATGTCACAAGTGGTGGTAAATGTGTTGGAATACTTTAACTACACACAATAAAACAATCTAAAATTATCCTAAACAACATCGACGTTACCTGACATTATAAGACATTGAGCCAGAAGGCAGTTCTCAGGCTGATTAATTGAGCAGCTTCATGCCCCGGCACAGATGGCTTTTCACACTGTGGCCCAGCCTCATCTCCCACCACTTTTTCATGTACAGCCTAAGCTGCCACAAAGCGGATTTCCCTCTCCTGGGAGCAATAATAAATTGAGTCAATATTTGTTGAACGTTTGCTGTGCCAGGCACTACACCAACCCCTTTCCCTACATTATTTAATTTCATCCTCACATAATCTGACGAGGTAGACATTATTCATCTGGTTTTACTGATGAGTTAAATAACACAGCCAGAGTCACACAGCTAGAATGTAGAGAAGCCTGGAGGTAAACTGAGTGCATCTGAGTCTGACACGTCCACTTCATGAACTCAGGGCCTGACCACTTCTTTGAAAATCTGCCCAAACAACTTTTCACCAACGCATCCTGTGTCTCTCCATGGATCCTCCAAAATTCTAATCTTTTAGAAATTCACTTTGTACTAAACTCTCTTGGCACTTAGCTCGCTACGATATAATTATTTTTCATGGATCGCCTCTGAGATATTCTATGTAAGGCAGGAACCATAGTTTTTTTTTTTCATTTTTAATCCCAAGAATCCATTAAGGCACCTGGTTTACTATACATCTTCAAGAAAGGTTTGTTAAATGAATGAGTGAATTACTGTTCTGATTTAAACTCTCATCTGAAACATGTCAAAAGGATCCCATTAGGATAGATTTTTGAATGTGGTGGTGAATCTTGGGCAAAAATTGCCGTCCCTGTGATGAACAGCCGGCATCTGGTCAAATAAACCAGCACTATATTCCATTTGAAAACAAATTTTTTTTCCTTAAAAAAAGTCACAGCATGTAGCATTGCTCTTAAGTAAAAGTTAAATAAAATAGTTAGTTCAGCTGGTTAGAAAATGTGCTTCAACTTTAAGACCACATATCATTGTTTTGACAGATGATTATTTGGGACAGACTTCAATAGAATCTTACTTTGCTAGTAAAGAAGGCGGCTTTGGCAATAGCACACGGTGATCAGCAAGAGTGTCTCATATTTTCCAGCTGAGATCAATGGGCCCTAATCCATTAACGCAGACCTAAATATCACCTGATAGGAAGAGAAGACAGTGGAAGCACGAGTAAGAAACGTATGGAGTATTTAGATTTAAGAGATATTTTTTTTCATGTTATAATCCATTTTCGTACCCTACAGGAAAGCAGTATAATTTTAGATTTTGAATTAGTTTACCCTAGGTATTAAATGAAAAATATCTTTTTGAGTAATGTAAATTATTTTCGTTGCTTCAAGCTGCTCTTTGCAGAATTTGATTTTTAAAAGTCGTTGGTAGCACCTTAGCAATAAGTCATTTTAAAATGTCAACAAATAGTTTCATTTTGGGGTAGATTATAATCATTCCAGGAAGTCAGATGCCTGCTAGATATTTAAATTTTAAGGGGCAAGCCAGTGAATTGACCGCAAAACAATCCACAATCAACTATATGACACTAAAAATAAACAATTCAAACACCTGCACAAAAGCATTTGGAGGTCAGACATGATAGGGCCCTTTTATTTAAAAATAAGTCTCAGAATTTGATCTTCCTCAGTTTATCACAGTATTTTTAAGTACTCACTTGCTAATAGAACTATTTTATCTACATATTAAAATTTACTGTGTAGCTCTTAATGAATTTCAGTGATGCAGATTAAGAAAGGAATCTAGGAGTTACTTTTGGGTCCGTAACATGCAGTCTCTGGTCTCCTTTTCTTCTTTCCTCTTTCTTTCCTTCCTTTGGTCTTTTTCTTATATTTTCTTACTCACTTTGGATCTATTAGTTTATTCTTTTTTCTTACTCTAAGATTTGTAAGCCTCTTGAGGTTAGAGACCATAGTTTACTTTTCTTGACATCCCAGGGCTCAGTCAGAGTGTGAATTATGTCCCAATAAATATGTCTTGATTGATTGAATGAATGATAATGAATAAGACTGACAGTCGTAAGGATAACTTCATAGTGTAGCTACCTGAAAAAAATGAAGGAACCTTGTTTAGAGCACTATTAGTCATAATGACACAGTAAAGTCGATTGCCATATCCTGCTTTAACTACTAGCAGTTTTTACATCTAATAATCTTCTTCTAGACAGAACAGTAGTGATGTGAAGGCAATTATACAACTTTGCTGGGAACATTAAAGTGGACCCAAATAAATGCAGAGGTATACTCTTCCTGGATAGAAAGATTTAATGTGGTAGAAAGTGTCAATTCTCCACAAATTAATCTATGAATTTAACGCATTTCTCAAAGTTCGTAACAAGATGTTTAATTTTTGGAACTTGAGGGGCGAATTTTAGAGTTGAAAGGGAAAATGTAATTGTTAAAAATATTTTGAAGGAAAAAAATAGAACAATGAGGAACACTTTACATAACATAGCATACAGAGCCAGTAAGTTAAATGATATAATGTTGCCACAAAGAAGTCAAGAGTGGAAGCCAGAAGACCAGTTAGGGGATTATTGCAATAGTCCGTGTTGAGAACCCCCTCTCTGAATCCCCATATCTTTACTAATTTGCTTGATCTATCAGTTTCTGCTACGTGTGTTAAAATAATGCACTCTGAGTGTAAATTAGTCCATTTCTCTTTGTACTTCTGTCAGTTATTGCTTTATATATTTTGAAGCTACGTTATTAAATGCATAAAGGTTCACGATCTTTTTTTCTTTTTATCAATATGTAATTTTTATTTCCCTTAATGCTCTTTTATTTAAATTCTATTTGATTGATATTAGTATTGCTATACTACTTTGTGGCTAATAATTTGCAAGGTGTATCTTTTTCTATACTCAGTATACTCACTCTTTCTGTATAATTTTGCTTTAGGAGTGTTTCTTATCAGCACAAGATAGTAAATTTTACTTTCCTTTTTTCTTTACAAATTGATAATCTCTTTAATAGAACAGTTTCACCTATTTAACTTTAACATAATTACTGACAGATTTGGATTTAATCTTGCCATTTTATTTTATGCTTTTTTATCATTTCTCTTTTTGAATATATATTGAAATATATAAATGTTAAGTATACACCAATATATCATATAAAATATACTATATCATATGTATATTTCTTCTTTATTTACTGATTGGGAAACCATATATTTTTGTTTATATTCTTTTAGGGATTACTTTTAGTTTTAAAGTTGCATGTATGTCTGTATTTAATAGTTTTCTATCCTTCCAACCAAATTACGACTTTCAGCATGCCGTACATTCCCATTTAACAACCTCTTCCACCATCATATTATTGTCATTCAGAATTGTAGTTTTGCCTTCTTTTAATCAAAGATAATTTTTAATATTATTAAATTTAATATAAAACAATATTTAAAAAGTTTCAGACAGATTTTGTCAATGTTAATACACACCATCATTTCATGTATTTAACACCTTTCATCTGTGTTTACTTTTATTTTTCCAAAAGTCTATCCTTTAGTAATTGAGTGATAGCCTTTATTTATTTTTATATGTTTGCAAATATTTTTTTTCCTTACTTTTAAAGGAGAATTTGGCTAGAAATAAAACTCTCTATGTAGACAGATATATTCCCTCTATGTTAGAAGATACACTTCTACTAACTTCTGGTATGAATTGATGCCAAATAGTTCTGGCAAAGAATTGTTGCTGTTTAAATGTCATTCCTTTGTGAAAAAAATATAGGTTTTTCTCTTCCAGTTGTTTAGATGATCTCTTTATAGTTGGTGATCTGAGGTATAATTATCATGTATCTAGATGTGGATTTATTATTTTTTTATTCTGCTTATATTTGCTTGTATTCTGGAAAGTTTTCAGTAATCACCTTTCCAGATATTGATTTTCTTCCATTTCCTCCGATCTGTTCTGGAACTCTTATTAGATCAATATTGGAGCATTTCACTGTAATCCATGATGTTTCTTAGCTGCTCTTTATTTCTTTATATCTTTAACTCTCTATGGTACCACATTTCACGTCGTACCACTAGTTTCTGTTGTGACCATATCCCGTTTTAAGTTTATCACATTATTTTTCTTTTTAATAATTATACCTTTCATTTTCAGGAATGTAAACATTTTTTCTTGTCTTCC
Organism: Equus caballus; assembly: GCF_041296265.1. Lineage (NCBI taxonomy): Eukaryota > Metazoa > Chordata > Mammalia > Perissodactyla > Equidae > Equus > Equus caballus. The sequence continues at coordinate 92,321,385 of NC_091699.1, forward strand.
TTTTATAATTCCTTTTGGCTGTTTTGTTTCATAAATTGTCATTCCTTTTAAAAGAGCAATATATACTTTTATTTCTTTGGAAACTCATAGCAAATTTAAAGTTTTCCTCAGACTCTTCTAAGTGAATGAATGAATTTCCTTTCCTTTCCTTGTCTGTTTTCTGTCATTTTTGACATTAACTTTTTTCAAGTGTCTTGGAGTTTGTATTTGCAGATCAATTTGGACGGACCCTTGCATTTGTCCCTCTCTGCCGGCTCCCTACTTTGCCTGTCGCTCCCTGCCCTGCAGGCTGTGCACTTGCCTCTACTCAGCCCACTGGACCCCTGATCTAGGACAAGGGCTTTTAAAGACAGTTCAAAGCGTTCAGTGACACTAAAGGTTTGCAGATCCAGCCTCTGATTCCACGGGCAGTTTGCCTCATCTCCCTATTGAAGGCTGTGCCTGGTCTCACTTCATCCCTAGGCCTGCAGCTCCCAGAAACCAAAACCCTACATAGTATCTGGCAATTGACAGGAGAAATGTTCAGCTTCCTTTAAAAGCAGGAGAGCTGCACCAAGTCCATGGCCACAAGCAATGAGCCCGATTGCAGCCCCTGCTTACCGCGGGCGCTGGTTTCTCTCGCCCTGTGGGGGCCCATGCCTGACCACTCTTCTGGCTTCTGGTCTCTGAGCCCAGCAAGCCCACCCAGAGCCCTGGGCCCTGGATTATCATGTTGCATTTATGACCCATTCCTGGTCTGAAAAATTGTTTACCTTGATTTGTGCTACCCATGCCTTTTTAATTTTTTTTTCCCTATCTTTAAAAAAAAATTCATCCATCACTGTTCTTTGTTTGGAAAGGGAGATTTTTGACCTAGAATTTGTCACTCTTTCTTTAAAATATCCCTGTTAGTAGATAGGCAGGGCTGGGAATGACAGAGATCATTAGACGCCTTATTTCTATTAATTTTACAGGTAAGGCATTATAGAAATAGAAGTAGTTTTCCAAAACTTCAGAGTAAGCTGAATGAAGAAGCAGGAATAGATCTCAGATCTTTCCTATTCCAAACTCTGTTTTTCTACAGCATCCTTTTTTCTTAAGTCTTACTCTCTTTTATTTATATGTATAAAAATGAGGTAAATGTTTATTTGAACATAAATCTGATGTTTATACTTTGAGAATACTTTGAATTACTACATACCAACACAGCCTGTACTACTGTCTGATAGCTTAAATGGTCACAGAAACTCTTCCTCAGTCTCAAGGTCAGACCTCATGAAGAACTGAAACCCATTGCCTCAACACCTCTGTCCACTGGTCACCGTGGGAAACAACCCAGGATGACTTCCTGACCTTTGTCCATGGCAGCCCTTAGAACAAGCATATGATGAGTTATATTCTTGTTTACTTAGTCACTCATTCAATGATGATTAATGAATACCCACTGTGTGACTATCTCCAGTTTGCCAGGGAGGACTTGGTGCTCTGTCCAGCTTAGTATTTGTCTCAGAGTGTCCCAGTTTGGATGATGGGTTGTATGGTTCCCCTAAATAAGGGCCAGCGCTGATCTGGGTGCTGTGGCTGCCTGAGGGACTCAAACAGACCAAAGCTCCTGCCTGTCCCTTTGGTCTCCAGCCACTTGAACTCTACCGTGAAATCTCACTGGCTGTAAATGGAGAGGTCAAGGGATTCTTAGGCAAGAGATGGATACTGCTTTCTCTATCAAAGGGTCTGAGGGGCCCTCAGAGACTAATACGCTGTGCACATGAACAGAAGCTATATCCTCTCTAGGAAAGAAAGAAATCCAGGGTGCTCGCGGGTGGCGGGCTGTTGTCATGGTGTTGTCACCAGTTCTTCACCACTCCCCCAGCTCCTTTTCTCCTCTGCTTGGTGTCTTACCTCTTTTCATGAGGACCGTTAAAGAGGAAAAGCTGAAAGACAAACACAGTGATCATTTCTCTGGCGGGTTTGTGAACTCTGGAAGAAATATAATTTCCTAGTCAAAGTGTAGAACATCAGGCATTCCATATTTAAGATACAGCAAATATGCCCCTAACTAGAGCTTTGCAAAGTATAAGTACCAGGGCTCTTATATGTTCCAAGGCCCCCAGAAGGGGAAAAAGCAAAGAAATGCCGAGCTAGGGTTCGAAATAGTGTGATCTAGTAAATGTAAAACTACAGGGTGAGCATCTCTGCGCAAACTTCTGAGTGTGTGTCTTGGATTCTATATGTTTATATTTCTTGGAATATTTTGCTAATATCAAAAGTCTAAATGTGAGGCACTTCTGGGGCCTGGACTTTTTCTCCACCCACACACATACACACACACACACACACGAACTCTGCCCATAATAGCATATTTTAGTGTAGAAACAACAAAGTACTAATTTTTTCGTTTTGTCCTTTTTTTAGAGCAAGTAAATTTTATAGCAATTCTTTATTCAGGCATTTAGGCTGATTGAGAGCACAAAAACATCCATACATGGATATTCATATATAAAGAAAGGTGTTTTGTTTTATAGATGAAGTTACCCATCAACCATTGGATTTTGCTATTCAAATTTCTAACCAAAGAGGGAGAAAAATCTATCTCAATTTGGCCAGGGAAGATATGGTTCTTAGGAAAATAAGAAGCTGGGCAAAGCTGTTTGCAAAAGGGTCTCTGTCAGGGAACAGTGCTCCCTCAGATGGGTACAGACAGGCAGATGTGTTTGCTCCCAGTGTGCACCCCAACCCTTCACTAAAGGACCAAGCCAGGTTCAGCCACGGGAATCATATCCAGTTACACGTGCATCCGTACCATGTACCATCTCTGACTCTGAATTCCCCAGCACAATCTTGATGAAAAGGCTTTGCCTGAGAAAAGTTCACGTGTGCCTACTGACTTTGTAATCTTAAACAGATTAACAGACTTTGGAAATGGTGCAGAATTGACTCTGGTAACAGTCATGACTCATATTACTAGTTTATATTCTCTCGTACTTGTTTGTTTATGATCCATGCTAAAAATTTGGCAGGAAATATTGACCAGACATACAACTACAAGCTGTTTTTCTTTTAGATTTCACAAACTGAGTAAACTGGTAAACAAGTGAAATAACTTACGCCGACATGGCTGTCTTCATTGATGAGGCAACTGGGCCTTCGCCTGATTCTCATCAAGAGCGTCCAGGCATTTAGGGTCTGGGCTGTTGGCTGCTTTAAAAACACGTTACCAAGATCCAGGTGTGTTCTTTTATTTTAAATGAAGCTTCAAAAGAGTCAGCTGTGTTAGCCAATTTTATGTTCAAGACCTATAGAGTGCAACTATTTTAGGGTGGTATTAGAGGTAAAAGTTTCATTAAAATGTGATGGGAGGGGATGGAAACTCACATGGGATGATCTCAGGGATCCCTTAAAACACATCTTTCACTGCGATTCCGCCTGATAGAGATTTGTTTCTGTGCTTAACCACAATTACACAGAGTATGCACCACTCTGGATATACAATATTTGTTGGTTATCTTCTTACACATATGTCTCATATCACTAGATCATGAGCCTGGAGTCTAACACAAGGTTCCAAACATGAATATTTTCTTTGTATGTGTTTAATGTTTGTTACTATTTTACCTCCAGAATAGAGGGCAGCTCAGAACCTAGATGATCAAAGATCAGATCTTGTTGAGACCTCAGACATCATCCAGTCAGGTGTCCTTCAAACTTTTCCTTTGAGTATCTGAACCTATTCTTATATAGAAATATAACTCAGATGTGTAATGTATAAAAGAGTTGTAAAAAGGAGCTGGGAGGGCAGAGCTAGTGGACTGGTTTTCCTTGAACCTCCCATTGCCCAGGTCTTCCCCATTCTAAACACTTTCAGAGAAGCTCTAGGACCCCATGAAGCAGTGTCTCAAAAACACTGATTTCTTCAATTTGAAGATGAAAGAATTATGAGAGTGGTTGTCTTCAAAATTTTCAGGTCACACATTCTTATCAGTAAAAACATTTTGAGCATATACTCCAAAGTATATTTATAAACTATTATGGAAAGCATCTTACAACACATACACACAAAATAAAATACATACAAAATAAAATTATTTAAATTATGACTTGAAAATATGGAAGCTATGTTTTCCTCTCATACCCAATAGATCATTGTTCTCACAAAATAAGAAGTCTGTAGATAAGCAGTTACTGGTATTGGTTTAAGTGTTCAACAATGTCAAGGATGCTGTATCTGGAAGTCTTGTTGGCTTTTCCTTCATTCTTATAACTATTGTAGTGGCCTTTATTTTTAAAAACATATTTCAACCACTGATTAATGAACTACTCAATAAACTAGTGCACATAGATATACAAATCAAAAATAAATTTTAGTTGTTTGAACAAGAAGTTATTTCCTGTGTATTTATAACTACCTTTTACACTAATTAATTGATTTAAGCTGATCCATACCGGACAGGCCCCACTGACATTTTCATTATTTCAAATGAATGAGCAAATTTATCATTAACTCAAGATTGAATAGCCTGAGGAATGGGACTGTTGAGGGTAAAAGATGCAGAACGTTGAATACACACTGCTCCTTGTTCACAATATGCTGTTGGGAATATCCCAGCCTAGAATTTGGGTTTTTTTAAGTGTATTTTCAGGGTCTGTATATGCTTGATGCTGTCTTCATATGTCAGTAGGAAATTAAGTGAATATTTCAGAACCTGTGCATGATTGCATATGGATGGGTTGTATGGTCATTGGAAAAGGGGGCAGGTGGGAGGACCAGGGCAGGTGCCCTGAGCGACACATCTCTAGGTAGAGAATGAGAAGGCGAAGTTCACAGAGATGATCAGGGACCAGATTTTGTGAAATGTGTGTGTAATTTAAGAGATGGATTTTAATTCTCAGTGCAATAAGGAGCCTTTGAAGGGTTTTAACCAGGGCAGTGACATGATCTGAAATACGTTTGGAGAAGTTAAGTAAATTCTCCAAGATCACACTGCTTCTGAGTCGGCGAAGTTGTGATTCAAACTCAGTTCTATTCTACTCCAAAGACTGAGCTTTTTCTTTTTTTTTTTTTAAGATTTTTTTTTTTTTTCCTTTTTCTCCCCAAAGCCCCCTGGTACATAGTTGTGTATTCTTCGTTGTGGGTTCTTCTAGTTGTGGCATGTGGGACGCTGCCTCAGCGTGGTCTGACGAGCAGTGCCATGTCCGCGCCCAGGATTCGAACTAACGAAACACTGGGCCGCCTGCAGCGGAGCGCGCGAACTTAACCACTCGGCCACGGGGCCAGCCCCCAAAGACTGAGCTTTTAACAGTCTCTACTACAGAGGATTGCCTTACTTTAGATATTATTATCCGAATCAAATCCTAAAGTCAAAGCTTGAGTGTGTGTCAAAGTTTATCTTTGCTTAAAGAGAGTCTGTTATATCAGTAATAACATACTTTGACTCTCTGAAATATATTACGAAACTTGAAGTTGCAGAGAAAAGATATAATGGACAGCAACGCTGTGTTGGGAAAAAAATATTGAAAACTTTACTACACTGAAAGCATTTATGCAAAATGACATCCCAGCATAATTTAGACATTGATTTATCTTAGTGGCATTTGTATATTATGAATTATAATGTGAATTATTATGTCAAAATCATTCTGATTTTTTCTCCCCAAATTTTTGTATAAAGTAAAAATTGAGCTGAGCATACTATGTACATAAGTTCTTTATGAATTTTTCATATATCTTCTCTTCTAGATTGCTCTCAGGTATATGATTAGGTATGTTGAAATCCACAAGAAAGGCTTCTGTTGTATTTTCCTTCTGATTGGAAGAAAACTCATGAGCGAAGCTATTGCCTGTTCCCGCACAATTTGCAGTCTCAACAAGATCGGATCATTCAAAGCACAGCCACATTCTGTTTTGAAATTCTTCCATTATTTATTTATTCTGAAGTCATATTCTTGCATTCTCCTTTTGCCTTTCTTCTGAGGGAGCTAAGATAGAACAGTTTTACTGAGAAAAGTAACTATCTCAGAACAAAACTGCACATTCATTTATTCAGTCAAATGATCTCTTGTCTTGATGATCTCTAATTTTCTGTGCTTCTCTATTTTTCTATGATGCAAAGAAAATAAAACTTCCTAAGTGGATCAGATAGTACATCAGAGCTGCATAGACTATTAATTTGTTTCATGTTGCCTTAAAAAAAAAGCCACAAATTTTCTAGATAACTGCCAAGTTTATCCTTTCCTCTTATCTAGACCTGCATTTGGCCAAAACTTTATGTAAGTGGTGATATTTTGTCATGAGACCCATGCCAGTCTGAGGTAAGAAAAGTCATTTTATTGTCATGATTTCATCATTTAATATGTTATTGAGGACAATTCTTCACACCAATAAATATACTTCTACAGTATTATCATTTTGAACAACTTCAAAACATTTTGTTGTATGAATGTACTAAAGTTTATGTAAATAAACCCCTAATATTGTAGATTTAGGCTGTTTTCCATTACAATTAAAAATACTGTAAAGAACACGATAACAGCTAATTTCATTCATTTAGCAAATATTCAACATTTTCATCTACATAGTTAAAGGAATCTTTTCCAAAGACAACTCTACCTGTATTTAAAACTGTTTAAAGCTTTGAAAGGAAACCTAAGTTAATTGAGAAAAAGAGCAAAACTCTGAAATAAAAGAACCCTGGTGCTTTCTTACCTCTGATTATTTCATTGCACACCACATTTCCCCTTCTCTTGCCATCCCAGCCACAACGGGATCCTGTCAGCTTCTTGTATACACCATGTCTCTTCTTACCTCAGGATCTTTGCACATGCTACTTCTCTGCTTTCTCCCTTCTTCTAGTTAACGTGTTCATCATTCAGCTTTCAGCTTGAAGGGCCCTTCCTGGGAGAAGCCATCCTTGATCTCTTTGTGTTAAATATCTCTGTGAAGGTGATCATATGTCTCTTACATAACACTTGCCATGCATTTGTATAATTTTTAATATGTCTCTACCACCAAATTGTAAGTTCTTGAGGGCAGGGACTCGTCATCATTGAATACCCAGCACCTTGCACATTGACTGACACAGGTACATACGTAGTGTATGTGTATGAAATATTTATCAAGTATATACTAAGTGCCGAGTACACATTGTCAATTTGCTTTCAAGAAATGTTTTACCCTGTTAAAATCCCAAGAATAGTGTGTAAGGGTGAGAAGGCTTTTCCCTGAACCCCTCAAAGTACTTATGATTGTCATCTGCTGTAATTTCCATTTTTTATTTGTAGTAAGAAAAAGTGTTTGTTTATACTTATTGATAATTTGTACTTCTTGTGTAAATTCTCAGACTTAAACCCTCTGGCAACATTTTACAAAGAGAAATTCCTGTGGTTCCTGAAATTTCTCTTGGAGATTTGCAATACTTTTCAAATCTTATGTTTTCATCTGGATAAAATTATAAAAAATCAGACTGCAAGCACCATTTGTCATCCCATTCATTTCCCCATAAAGAGGAGTTGCACCAAGAACACACAGTAGACTATTCGACACACCTTCAGTGTGGCTTTAAGTGCCATCTGTCAGTGATGATGACTTCCACATTAGCAGCTCTGGACTCAACTCTTCTCTGAACTCCAGAATTATATAATTATATATCCAGCTCCCTATTTGCTGTATAGAAGATGTCTCAAAATTAACATATACTGTCTTAATCTGCCTCGGCTGCCATAGCAAAATACCATAGACTGAACAGTTTAAACAAGGTAAATGTATCTTCTCACGTTCTGGAGGGTGGGAAGTCCAAGACCAAAGTACTGGTCGGTTCAGTTCCCAGAGAGAGCTCTCTTCCTGCCTTGCCCCCTTCTCGTGGTGTCCTCCTGTGATGAGGAGAGAGGGCAAGAGAATGCACGTGCATGAGCAAACAACTTCTGGTATCTCTTCCTACAAGGGCACTAAACCCATCATGAGGACCCCACCCTCATGAACTCATCCAATCCTAATTACCCTCAAAGTCTCCATCTGAAAATGCCATCAAGTTGTGGTTTAGGGCTTCAAAATATGGATTTTGGGGAGATACAAACATTCAATACATAACACATGCCAATACATACCTTCCAACCTAAATTGGCTTTTCTCCTAGACTTCCTCATTTCAGTAATTTGACACTTCATTCAAAATTGCCAAACATTTGGAATCATTCTTGACCCCTCTTTCTTCCATACCTCTCAATCTGAATATGCTTTTAGCTCTTACTGCAAAATAATGCCTAACCCTGGATTACATATCCTGTGAGATCTGGAGTCTGGCTAACTCTTTCATTTTTTTCATCATTTCTGGCCATGCTTTCTTGTTTAGTAATATTTACATGTTGTACTATAACCAAAATTTCCATAATTGTTTAGCATTATTTCCGTATTTAAGTATATTCAATACTCATCTCCAAATATTTTTCCTTGTTTTCTCTAGTCGTCTATCAGTTGGCCAAATTTCATCATCCTCATGGTATCCTTGTCCTGTGAGTTCTTGCATATTTGAAAGTGTGTGATTTTTTTGCCTTTATTCTTGAGCAATGACTTGACTAAATATAAAATTCTTGAATCATATTTCTATTTCTGCATATTTGTTAACATTGCTTTACCATCTCTGGTATTGAATGCTGCTACTCAGAGATCCAAGAGCAACTAAATTTTCATCCTCAGTAGCTGGCCTTTGTTTTCTTTATTGGGATTCTTTTTTTTTTAACCCTTGCAATCCAATAATTTTACAAAAACATAACTTGATGTTGATTATTTTGTATCAGTTACTTCTCAGATACAATGCAGAATTTGGTATTCAGATTCTATTGTATCAAATATTTTCAGTTCCAATTAGTTTATTTTCTTCTTCAGTTACAATATATAAGTGCATGTTTCATCCTCAGTATCTGTCCTCCATACCTGTTCTTTTTTTCTAATTCTCTTAAACTTTCACACATTTTGCACTTCATTTTGCTCAATTAACTTGTCTGTCTTGCATGTCCCCAGCTGTGTTTTCAGCAGTGCCTATTTTATTTTATTTATTTATTTATTTATTTTTTGAGGAAGATTAGTCTTGCGCTAACATCCACTGCCAATCCTCTTTTTTTTGCTAAGGAAGGCTGGCCCTGAGCTAACATTTGTGCCCATCTTCCTCTACTTTATATATGGGATGCCTGCCACAGCATGGCTTGACAAGCAGTGCCATGTCCACACCTGGGATCTGAACCAGAGAACCTGGGGCCGCCAATAGGAACATGTGAAATTAACCACTGCACCACCAGGCCAGCCCCTCAGCAGTGTCTATTTAATTTTTGGTTATATTTTAATTATATATGTCGGTGTTGCAATCCAATGTACACATCAGGATAGATGCAGAGAGGGCTGATGGCCACTCTGAGTTTATTATAACCAGCGTTTCAATATATACATAGGTTACATCTGTTAAACATACACAGGTGTTCTGGATGAAGTAATTAACAAATGCCAAGAATTCTTAGTGATTTCTCAAGGAGCCCCTCCTTGGCCTCTGTTTTGATATTATCATGTTATCGCTGTGCTCGTATATTTTATCTCCGAGCATGCAAGGCCTCCTAGGCAACGGCTCCTCCTGCTCCCGATATCGTGTCTCCATCTGTACCCCCAGGTGACCACACCTGGCTTAGGTTGCCTCCCCCTGGAGGTCTTACCCGTCATTGGCTAACCAGCCTTCTCACCTCTGGGTCACAGTTTGTTGGCAAGCTTTTTCCAGTGATTATTAACCCTTCCTGTGTCAGGGGTGGCTACAATATAGGTAAGTTGAGTCTGACAGTTTACTTTCATCTCTTTATTTATTTTTGTGTATATATCTTCTTTGACTCCTTTTTTAAGTTTTAAATAAGCCATGTTTCCGGTTAGTTCCTTGAGATCTTGAATACTTTCTTCTTTGCTTCCTGGCATAATTATTTTGATGTAAATTTTTTTCCTTCCTGTCTTCACATGTTAATTTCCTTTTGCTCTTTTCCTTTTCTCCTTCTCCTTCTTTTTCTCTTACCTTATGTTCATTTTTGCCTAACTTCATCATTGTTTTCTTCTAGTTATTACTCATCTTTGAATGTAGCCAATTCTATCTGAATCAGCTTATTGTATAAGAAAAGACAAAAAAGTGATGAAGAGATGATTGAGCAGGGTAATCAGGCAAATTCATTTCAGATACAATGTTTCAGAGCCTTTATGCCAAATATTCTTGAATTTTTGCCTTAGGAACATGTCTTTACTCAATCTTCTTAGTTGCCTCTCCGAGAGAGTGAAATATTTGTGAGGCTCTCTGCAAAATCTCAAAAGTCACTCATTTTTGTGTGATAGCTTATAATTTACTTATTTGAGCTGTCTGTGATTAGCACTTTCAGAAAAAATTGCCTCTGTCTTTTACCCACTAGGAGAAAGGAACTATTTTCATCTTAAAGTGATGACACGTCCCTGCTGTCTCTCCTTCCTCTCGACCCTGGACTCAGGGATGCTCTCTCAGGCCATCCCTCCCCAGTCTTGCTGGACCAAGTACAAAGACACTGATCAACCACTTCTACTTTAGAGAATTCTGAAATTTTCACTAGGTCTATGGAGATATGTTTCCTGTGTGGTATTCTCCCTCAAACTGCTCCAAATTTCAAGTTTTAATCATTGTGATTGGGCATTGTGGTTGTTCCTTAGTTCATTGGAAATAGCGTTTAGAATTATTTTGTTCTTTGTAACATTTGGCTGGTTTTAGAGAAAAGGAAGAATAGAAATGTCTTTATTCCTCCATCTTTAACTAGAAGTTTGATTCAAAAGATTTATAAATATAAAATAGGAAGCCAGTCCTCATGACATTCATAGTCGAGTAAGAGGAAAGCATCCTTAAACGAACAATTCCTGTTTCATGTGCCATACAGTGTAATATTCAGTAGCTTGCTTATTTTAGTGCCTTTCTCAGCTCTTAACATAAAACAGCTTTTCAAGCAAAAATATACATGTAGGCAAAATTTATAATATTAAATTACATTAAAGCAGCTGAATTTATGTTTTTATTTACTAGGAATTTTAAAAATCCAAATTAAAGTAATAATGCAATACTATTAAATACACATAATATTGACGAAATTTTAAATTTTGACATTACCAGGTTTTAATAAGGATGTAGAACATAGGAAACTCTTGTTCCATTGAAAGCATCAATGCTCCTCCTAGTATAGACCTAAAAAAGTATTCTACACATGTGGAAGAGACAAATAAAGGATTTCCATTCTGACATTATCGGCAATTGCAAAACTTTGGCAACCAGCTAAGTGTACCTTAATAACAAAACAGATAAATAAATTGTAGTAAATAAAATATTGGCATATAATATATCAGTTAAAATAAAAGAACTGAAACTGCACGTATTAACATAGATTCATCTCAAAAATATAAATGAGTGAAAAAGAAAGTTGAGAAGGGTAGGTACAATAGGTTGTGATTTGTAGTTTAAAATTCTGTAAAACAATACTCATTATTTCTATCAGTCAGAGTTTGAACAGGAAATTAGAAGCCACATTATATTCCAAGTATTAAGGATTTTGATGCAAGAGATTAGGAGTGTACAAAACAATGCAAAGGGCTGAGGAAGCATAATAAGGGCATCTGCTAGTGACAGCCTCAGGTGTAACAACAGAGCCGATAGTTTTCAAGGTTATTCAGAAACCCTTGAAAGTCTCAGGAACCAGGCAGCACTGAGTCTCAAAGCCACAACTTGATATCTCAATGGCCTACAGCACTAACACAGATGGGCTTGCTGGAAAGCTGGTGTGATCTCCTTGTTTGTAATCTACCCAGTGTCTGCCTGAAAGTCCCACCAGAGAATCCTCTCCACCCCTTCTTTTCCACCTTCTAAACATCACTTGAGTGCCTCTCATTGGCAAACTCTAACCCAGAACCATGTGGAAAAAGGAACTGTGAAATGTCGTTCCTGATTTTCCTCCTCTGCAATGCAGAGACCTTTGAAGACCTTGAAAGGGAGGGCAGTGATGCCACATTGACAACAACCCAGCCAAATGTTGTTGCTGGATAAGAGCATGTATAACAACTGTTAAAAAATGTGCTTGGGAATGATAAACACTATATCCAGGGTAGTGATTACTTCTGAGCAGGGTTATATTCAAAGTAAAAGTAGTGCAAAGTTAAACAGAGAAACTGTCACAGTCTTAAGAAAGAATCTGAGAGCATTGCAGCCTCTAATGATTAGAGTTGTTAACTGAAGAAACCATTGTTTTAAAAACACGTGTAAACACCATAAACTGACTTATCACCTAAGCCTAATTGGGTTTGTTTTGTGCTGAATTTAGGCCAGTGAGAAAAGTTTTCAAATTGCCCAGATTCTCTGAGAAAGAAAGTATAATTATCTGTGGTCTGAAGGACTTCAAAACAGTGACTCTATCCATACTCATGGAGGTTCAAGATGACAATCCTGTGTAGGATGAGGGGAAGAGTAAATACATAACTAAAAAGGCCAGTGTGTGCATAGCCCGAGTACCACTTTGGGAAGTTGTAGGCAGATCGTACGGACTTAAATTGTATTTGAACAAGAAAGCCTGACAATTTTCTACTTACAATTGATCAAAGGACCAAATTTCACTTTTTCAAGTTTCCCATGTATATGTATTTCCTTATCTCATCTCATGGAGAAGGAAAAAAAACTTTACGGAGCAACGTGGTGCTATTGTCTTTGTGGGAATCCAGTGAGGACCTCTTTCCAATCATAGAAGAATCCTTTGTCCATTTGTCTATCCCAGGTTAATTTACTCCACGCTTTTCCCTCCCATCCTTTATCTGGTCTCCATACTGTTATCACAGCTCTCTCATAGTGTTTTTCTCTTGGCCTCTGACATTGATTGCTTTCTTTCAAGAAGATAATATCCAGTTCCTATAACTTTAAAATATTTAAAATAATTTTATATTTTAAACTTTTAAAACATTGTTTTAACATACTTAAAAACACACTAGTAAAATGTTTATGATATAAATATGTACTCCCATCTGCAAATATACTTCTACAAGATATCTTCTAAAGATGCTTCTACAAATATCTTTGTGCTCCAATTTAAGGAGTATCTAAGAACACAAATGAGTAAATCGCAACATATAGGGTTCAGAAATGAAAATGTAGTGGTGTTATAACTGTTGCTTTGTATTAGTGTGACTATTCAAGAAGATTTTGATGCAAAAGCCTATTCAAAACAAAGAAGTCAGTCGTATAAGTATCAAGATGCACTGAAAACCAGTAATCCCCGATAGAAGGCAAGAGGAGCAAATCATTGAGATGGCTGTAGCTAGAGAAGCCAACAGAAGAGGAAGTGCCTAGAAAACAAACAGTGAGAGAGGAATTCCTATTGCTGTCCCGAGGTAAACATATGCCAATTTTTCCTTGCTCAGACAAAACAGTCACAGAAACTATGGGGCTGGACAGTTGCCATACTGTTTCAAAAGCGTCTGTGGTTGTAGTTTGCTGAAAATGAGAAGCAGACAAAAAAAAAAAGATCTAGCCGCAGATTTTTCCTCAGAGTTGACAATCAACATCTGGAGAGATTAAGAGAAGCAAATTGGGGGCTGGCCCTGTGGCTGAGTGGTTGGTTTTGCGTTCTACGCTGCAGGCGGCCCAGTGTTTCGTTGGTTCGAGTCCTGGGCGCAGACGTGGCACTGCTCATCAGACCACGCTGAGGTGGCGTCCCACATACCACGACTGGAGGGACCCACAACAAAGAATATATGGCTGTGTACTGGGGGGTTGGGGGAGAAAAAAGAAAAAATAAAATCTTTAAAAAAAAAGAGAGAAGCAAACTAGTTTATTTATTCAAAGCCTTTGATAACCTGCACAGTTCACTTTGCATAACTAACCTGGAATTTACAGGTTGTAAAGTTTTCACCTTAAAATACTTCTCTACAGAGTGCTTGAACACGGCAGTCCACCAGAACAGCGTGTCGAACACTTAAAATTGAGTGAGTGTGTCTATTTATTTAAAAGCATGTTCTCTCCACTCCATTAAAAACAAAACAGGACAACAATAAATAAAACGACAGAAAATTTCACAGTAAAAACTGACTTTGGGTAATTACTAAAAAGAGTCTAGAATCAGTTGGACTAAACAGGTTGACATGAGACCAAATATATTTTAACAAGAGTATAATCTTAAACCCAAGAACTTTAAAATTAGACATGTTCAACCACACAAAACATCCTATCTGCCTCAGTGGCCCCAGCAATCAGACAAAAGGGGATGGGAAGTAAAATATTAACTTAATGATAACCATTTGATGTAGAAGGCAATTAAACATAAATTTTATATTGCCTTTTGATATTCAAACTGGCCTCTCTCCCTGTGATGAAGATATGGAGAACTCAAGAGGTGAGCTCAAGACATACATTTAAGGGGCTCTTTTGAACTGTGGTCTGAGTCAGAGACTTCAGGCACCATTCTGTCTCCCACCACGTGGTCCTCTGCAATGTTATAATAAAGGAAACAGGGGAACTCCCCAGAGTTACATGGCCTCTGTGATTCATTCCTTGGTCTTCCACTTCCATAGCGCCCGTGGTGTCAGACAAGCTGAGAGAGGACCAATCAGGCTCAGCTCTGAAGCAGAAACAAAGCTGGCCAGAACAACAGCGGTTGTTCTGAAAGCAATTCTGACCCAGAGAACATTTCTGTGCAAATCAGACAGAATATCTAATTTTTCACTCAGAGAGGAGAGTTGCAGAGTTGAGGGAGCTGGGAGTTCACCTAAGCTAACCAACCTTCCAAGTTACTCTTTTCTACTTAGACTTGTTTACAAAATTGTAGTTCATGGCCTATAGTCTTTCTCATAGTGTTTAAATAATTGAATGATATTGAGCCATTCATTCTTATAATAAGTATTTATTGTGTGCCTTCTATACATGCAGCACTGTTCTAGGCTTAGAGGTACAGCAGTGAACACAAAACAATAAACTCTGTTCTTAGGGAGTCGTAGATGATATTGAGACAATAATGGAATAGAAACTACTCCGAGGCTTGGCGGGAACATAAACATATGGTTGTCAGGTAAGGCTTCTAAGAGGAAGTAGAGTTTGAATTGAATTCTGCCCAAGGAGAAGAGGCCAGCCATGCAAGGATACAGGGCAAGAGTATTTCATACAGAGGGAATAGCAGATATAAAGGCCCTGAGGAAGGAATAAGATTATTGTGCAGGAGGAAGACAAAAAAGACCAGTGTTTCTGGAACATAGTAAACTTGAGGGGTGTAGTATGAGATAAGATTAAAAATATAGACTAATCATGTAGGGCCTTAAGACTATTGAAAGAACATCTAGAAGCCATTAAAGGATTTTAAGTAGGGAAGCAACAGGATTTCCTACTGGATGATGTATAAAGAGTGGACTGGACAAGCAAGAGTAGAATCGGGGAGACCAGCTAAAGACTGTTGCAATAGGTCAGGTGATAGAGGATGTTAGCTTAGTCAAAAGCGGGGATAGAGATGAAGGGAAATGGACAGATTCATGATATACAAAGATTGAAGGGATAATCCCAAATCCTTACTTGTGTGTAGGATGTAATGGTATGAGGTAAAAGAAGGACTAGGATTACACTAAACTCAGATTTCGAGACTGAGTAACTGAATGGTTTACTCATTTGGGAAAGACCAAAGGACTAAAACCAGGGACACAAGGTGAGAACTGATGATTCTGTTTTGGGTATGTAAGGTTGCTGTTTTCATTAGACATCCATGTGGTGGACATCAGTTAGGGAAATCTAAGAGTCTGGAGTTGAGGGGAAACGTCACGGTCTGGGGTGGTGGCATGGCCATCAGCAGGTAGGTGTTATTTAAAACTGCAGAACAATGAGATCACCTAGAATGAGGGCACAGGTAGAAAACAAAATAAGAACGAAGACCGAAGCTTGAACATGTGGGCATTTAGAGGTTGAAAAGAATACAGGCCAGCAAAGGAGATTGAGAAGGAGCAGCCAGTGACACAAAATAAAAATCAGGATGTTTTAATGTTAGCAAATTACGCTCCTTTCTTTTCAAAATACATCCAGGCTCTCACGGCTTCTCAATACATCCATTGCTTCCAACTTTGTCCAAGCCTCCTCCGCCTCTTGCCTGAATTGCTAGAATAGCTTCCTGTTTCCACCCTTTCTCCTCGAGAAGCCAGGTGATCCCATAGATGCATCAGGCAGATGATGTCGCTCCTCTGCTCAAAATCTTGCATTGGGTCCCCACCTCATCTGGAGTTGATGTTCACCCCTTTCCATGTCCCTAAGGCCTTTGGCAGTTTAGACTATTGTCTCTTTGATCCCATCTCTTTCCCTCACCCACTCTGCTTGTGCCACACTGGCCTTGTCACTATCCCCCTGACACGGCCAGCTCTCTCCCACTTCAACACTTTGCACTCGCTGCTGGAATGCTCTTCCTGCATACGTTTTCACGTTCTCTCACCTCCTTTGGGTTCTTTGCTCAAATATCACCCTTGAAGTGAGATCTTCCCTGAACAATCTGTTCAAAATGGCAAACCCTTTCCCAACTCAACTTAATTTCCTTTCCTGCTTCATTTTTCCATAGCATGTAGCAATATCTGATGCACTATAAATTTTATTTATTCATTTATTTATAATATTATTGCCCGTGTTCTCCATGAGGGCAGGATTTTTTAAAAATTCTTCTGTACCTGGAAGAATTTCTGGCACACAGGCAGTGAATAAATATTAGTTAAATAAATCAATAAATAATGTCATGGAACCCAAGAGATGAAAGTATTCCGGAAAGGAAGGAGTCAACTCTATTGAGTACCGCTGAGAGATTGATTAAGATGCTGACATTTTATTTAGCAAGATAGAGGCCATAGATGACCTTGACCGAAGCCACTTCATAGAGTGGTAGATGTGGAGGCTCATTTGCAACTGATGAAGAGAAACCAGAGGTGAGGAAGAGGATAATCTCAATTTATACAACTCTTTTGAGTAGTTTTGCTTTAAAAGACAACAGACAGTGAAGCGGTCGCTAGAGATGTTTGAGGGCAAGAAGGTATGTTTTCTTATGGGGAGATCCAGAAGAGGTAAGCAGCCGATGATGCAGAGGAGCACAATGGCAGAAGCAAAGTTCTTGATTAGCAAGCAGAGATGGGATCCAGAGCACAATTTGGGGAAAGCAGCTGTACGTGGAGCATTCTAACTGGAGACAAAGCATCTCTTCAGTTACTGTTAAGATTTTTCATGTGAAAATCACTATAAATGTGTGTGTGTGTATCATACCAAATACTTTGAAGGAAGGAGATACATAATAGATTTAGTAACAGTATAGGTAAGTTTGGGGATCAGACATTTCACATCGTGTCGACACTGCTCTCTTTAGGAATATCACCTTAGACGAGTTACTTAACTTCTTTAAGCCTCAGTTTCCTCATTATAAAATGAAGAATTTACCTCAAGGAATTAGGCAAAATGGGTAATGTGTACCAAATCTGGCACAGTGTTTTGTGCATCATAGATTCTCAATAAATGGTAGTTGTCGTCATAATTGTTATGTTTTCATTATTTTAAATATTGCCGAAATTTATTCAGCTGTATAATGGTAATAATGCCTATCTCAGGAGTTTTTAGCGAGGATTAAATTATTGCTTTATAAATTGTAATGTTAATACAAAGGTAAAATATCAACACCAAATCCCAGGCAGAGTTATCAAAACAAATGAATTCCGCATCTGCAAGGAATTCCCTTGAGTCTCGCTCTTCCAGCCTCAGAGACATAATGATTTCATCTCAGATTAGAAGGTTCAGAAGTGTATATACAACTATAAATAATACCTGCAAAATGCAGAGTTTGATTACTGGGACTGAAACATTTGAAAGGCAAGTTTCATTAAGTTCATCAGAGCTGGGCTTTCAGTGTTTCCCTAACATTACCATAATGCATCTTTCCACTCTTTATAATTAGGAAATTATTTAGTCCTCAATGTTTTCACATCTCTGTTTTTATTTGTATCCTCAGAGAAAGTCTTGTTCTCAATATAACTTCAAAGGGAAAAGTAGCAATCAGCTATCAGTGGCTAATTCAAGTAAAATGTGAAAGTGCTTTAATGTTTATAATTTGAAATATCTCATTCTATTTACTCTTACACGTGCAATCCTTACAGAAGCTATTAACAAAAAAGTTGGTAAAATTCTGAAATACTTGGCATGTATCATTGTGGTGCTGTTCTCTCATTTACCTATTTCTTTCTTAAATCGGTACCTTCTAGGGTTTGACTGTGTATACCAGTTAGTCAATTCCATTTACTAAAGGTTAATTTCAATATCTTGAATTGTATTTGTTGGAAAGAAAAAAATGATATAATCCGTATTGTTATGGATCTTAAAATTTTATTGGGGACATATGTCAAATATATTCAACAAAAACATTTTATTGGGGAGACATGAAATCCTGTATATAAAATGTTATACACAAAATATTAGTGGTGATGCAAGTTGCAAATTATTGTATCACATGCTAAAAGAAAATACACCAGGGGAAAGATAAGAAGATAGGCCCAGTACTTAGTCAACATCTGTAGGGTGACAATTCCCAAATCCATATCTTGGCTTGTAGGGTGACGAGCTCACCCCAGCTGTCCCAGAACTTTCCCAATTTTAGCACTGAAAGTCTGGCAAGAAACCCCATAATCCAGGCAAACAGGAAGGTTGGTCACCCTTCCCGTCTGCTCCATCTCCTGAGATTTAACTGAACGTATTCCATACCACAGCCTACATTTGTTTTACTTTCAAGAGGACCAAAACCAAATTTATCTTTACTTCCTACAAAACTGCTCTTCTACTTGTGTTCCCCATCTCAGTAAATTCTAGCACCACCTACCCTGAAGATGATGCCAGACACCACGTCTTTATTCCTAACTTCTTTGCTCTCTCTCATGCTGCACCTGTAATGTCCTGTTAACTTCACCTCCCAAGGACTTGGATCCTTCTCCTTCCAAACTCCTCTTCAGTCCACCCTTGCTCCCTACATTGACATCGAAGCTCCTAACTGGATTCTCTACCTCTTTCTTGTCCCATTTAACCCATACGCACACTGTACTCAAAGCAGTTATTTTCTAAATAGCTAATTCCATCATTTCTCTTCTTTGATAAACACTTTTCACTGTTTCCCCCTTTGCTAAGAGAATGAAATCCACATTCTTTAACACGTGTCATACTATATTTCCTTCCTGCTTTGTTCACACAGTCATTTTGGCACTGGAACATTGTAAGCCAGGCAAAAAGCAAACAAAAAACACACAAACTAACAAAATTTAAAAATTAGTTGTCAAGTCATGAAAAGACATGGAGGATACTTAAACGCATATCACCAAGTGAAGGAAGCCAATCTGAAAAGGCTACATATTGAATGATTCCAACTATATGACATCCTGAAGAAGACAAAACTCTGGAGACAGTAAAAAGATCAGTGTTTGCCAGGAGGTCAAGGAGGAAGGAGAGATGAATAGTCAGAGCACAGAGAATTCTTAGGGCAGTGAAATTACTCTGTATGATACTAAAATGGTGGATATATGCCATTATAAATTTGTCCCAACTCACAGAACACACAACACAGAGTGAACCATAACGTAAACTACGATCTTTGGGTGATAATGATGTTTCAATGCAGGTTCATCAATTGTAACAAATGCACCACTCTAATGAGGGCTGTTGATCATGTGGAAGGCTATGCATGCATGAGGGTAAGGGATATATAGGAAATCTCTAGACATTCTGCTCAATTTTGCTGTGAACATAAAACTACTCTAAAAATAAAAAATTCCTTTAATTTAACCATGGAGGTAAAAGACCTATACACAGATAACTATAAGACATTATTGGAAGAAATCAAAGAAGACATAAAGAAATGGAAAGACATTCCATGCTCATGGATTGGAAGAATAAACATAGTTGAAATGTCCATATTACCCAAGCAATCTACAGATTCAATGCAGTCCCAATCAGAACCCCAATGACATTCTTTATGGAAATAGAACAAAGAATCCTAAAACTTATACAGAACAAAAGACCCCGAATGGCCAAAGAAATCCAGAGAAAAAAGAACAAGGCTGGAGGCATCATAACCCCTTCCTTCAAAATATACTACAAAGCTATAGTAATCAAACAGCACAATACTGCCACAAAAAAGAGACACACAGATCGATGGAACAGAAGTGAATGACCAGAAATAAAACCACACATCTATGGACAGCTAATCTTCAACAAAGGAGCCAAGAACATACAATGGAGAATGACAAATCTCTTCAATAAATGGTGTTGGAAAAACTGGACAGCCACATGCAAAGGAATGAAAGTAGATAATTATCTTACTCCATACACAAAAATTAACTCAAAATGGATTAAAGTCTTGATGGTAAGAGGTGAAACCATAAAACTCCTAGAAGAAAATATAGGCAGTACACTCTTTGACTTTGGTCTTAGCAGCATCTTTTTGAATACCATTTCTACTCAGGTGAGGAGAAAAAAGAAAAAATAAACAAATGGGACTACATCAAACTAAAGAGCTTCTGCAAGGCAAAGGAAACCATGAACAAAACAAAAAGACAACCCACAAACTGGAAGAAAATATTTGCAAATCATATATCTGACAGGGGTTAATATCCAAAATATATAAAGAACTCATACAACTCAACAACAAAAAAACAAACAACCCAATCACGAAATGGGCAGAGGACATGATCAGACATTTTTCCAAAGAAGATATACAGATAGCCAACAGGCACATGAAAAGATGTTCAACATCGTTAATTATTAGGGAAATGCAAATCAAAACTACAAGGAGATATTACCTTACACCCATCAGAATGGCTATAATTAGCAAAACAAAAAAATAACAAATGTTGGAAAGGATGTAGAGAAAAGGGAACTCTCATAAACTACTGGTGAGAATGCAAACTGGTTCAGTCACTATGGAAAACAGCATGGAGATTTCTCAAAAAATTAAAAATAGAAATATCATATGACTCAGCTATCCCACTACTGGGTATTTATCCAAAGAACAGGAAATCAGCAATACAAAGATACTTATGCACCCCTGTGTTCATTGCAGCATTATTCACAATAGCTAAGATGTGGAAACAACTCAAGTGCCCATCAACTGATGATTGGATAAAGAAGATGTGGTGTATATACATATATATACAATGGAACATAGTCAGTCGTAAAAAAGACAAAACTGTGCCATCTGCAAGAAGATGGATGGACCTTGAGGGTATTATGTTAAGCAAGATAAACCAGACAGAGAAAGACAAACACTGTATGACTTCACTAGTATGTGGAAGATAAACAAAAACATGGATAAGGAGAACAGATTAGTGATTACCAGAGGGAAAGGAGTAGGGGGTGGGTTGGTGAAAGGGGTAAAGGTACACATATATGGTGATGCATTAA
Organism: Equus caballus; assembly: GCF_041296265.1. NCBI lineage: Eukaryota > Metazoa > Chordata > Mammalia > Perissodactyla > Equidae > Equus > Equus caballus. Next base: position 92,342,806 of record NC_091699.1, read on the forward strand.
AATTAGACTGTTGGTGGTGAGCACGATGCAGTCTATACAGAAACTGACATATAATAATGGACATCTGAAATAACATGATATTATAAACCAGCATGACCACAATAAAATAATTTAAAAAATAAATAAAAATTCCTCACTTTCTAACAACAAAAAAGAGGGGTTTTTTTTTCCTAAATATAAAGTAATATTTAAGTAGAATAAGAGTCAAACTATAAAAATTTTCAAAAAATAAAATATGTCTTCAATAATCGTTACACACACAACCATAAACCTACTTGCAGTTATGTGGCTTAATTCTTATTACTGAAATTTTTGTTTTCTGCTTCTGCAATCCCTGAATAAAACATAAAGACCCATCATATCCGAATCTCCTTTGGACTGGGGCCCGGATTTACTATTGCCAGGCCCATATCACACTCATAAAATGGGACACTTTCCCATGCACTCCAAGAAGGCTGCCTTTCAGAAAAGTCTGTGCATATTCCTTTAATAATTCTAGAAGAGACTGCCAATGTTTCGCTAATAGCTTTTATCTCTTCATTCCTCATTAAGAAAATTGCAGGGCACAGGACTTCCCAGAATAAGGACTACATTTCCCAGACTCCTTGCAGCTGCATTTGGCTACTTGACTAGGTAGCCAATGGAAGGTAGGAGGATGTGTAGTGCTCAACTTCTGAGAAGTGTCCATAAAGATAAGAGTCATGTTTTCTCTTTCCCTTTTCTCTCTGCTGTGGTGGACTGTTAAGACACCACAACAGCTGGCTTTGACTGGTGAGAATGGTGAAACAATCCATGAATCTGCTTCAGCCCCTCTTGGCTGTGGGCTGGAAGAACACTGGCTCAGAAAACCAGCCACAGGTGAGAGAGACTTTGTGGAAGCCCAGGTTTCCAGTAAAGTTCCAGCATACCACTGGAGCAAAAAAGTACAAGTTTGGATGCATTGGAGAGGGTAAGAGAAAATGTTTAACTTTATCTGTATCACTACTCCCCTTTGGCACAGCTCAGGGCCAAGAGAGATCTTCTTGGCCTATGGTTTTTCCCACAAGGGAAGGTGAGAGAGTGTGAGTGAGCGCCCAGCTTCCCCACCTGTGTGGGACCCTGCCAAATTGCCCATTTCTCTCTCATCTCATTGAGAGTACTGAACAGGGACTGTATGAGTGGAGTAGGGACAGGAGGAGGCTGGGGCAGGGAGACAGACAGATAGGACTCTCGGAGGGCATATAAGGGAGGTGCATCTCCATCAAGAAGACTGCCCACTAGCCACTAGGATAACTTGCCCACATATTCCCCCAACTGGATGAAAGACTTCCCTAGCACTCTCCACACTTCACCACACACACCCCCACTCTGTGGCCAGCTCCCTGTGTGCGTGCCTGACACTTGTGGTGGGAGCCAGCTTTGGCATACAGCTAGCGAGCAGACACAGAAAGCCTGCCCAGATCTGTGGGCCAGGGAGAGACCTCAAACTTGAGCTGTAGTGCCGCCTTTAGAAAGCAAAAGGGAAGCTTCAGAACTCAGCTTGGTGCATTGCAAGAGGAGAGAAGCCATACAAGCTTAAGAATTCTGTCATAGAGGGAGCAAGAAGTGTAAAGCCTCACATCCATAGAAGGTCTGAGAAACCTCAGAATCCCTAGCAGGGCTGATTGGAAGGTATTTTCTCTTTCAAAGGCAGTTAGTAAAGATTAGAGGCAGTGACTGCGACTTCAAATGTGAAGACAGCAGCGTAAAACTTCAAGGAACATGTAAACTCAAGGAAACGTGACACCACCAAATATAGCAATAATCTTCCCGTAACTGACCCCAAAGAGCTGGACATCTGGGATTTACCCAATAAAGACTTCAAAATAGCTGTTTTAAGGAAGCTCAATGAGCTACAAGGAAACACAGAAAGATAATCAACATAATTAAGAAAATGAAAAGTTTAGCAAAGAGATAGAAATCATAAAAAAGAACCAAACAGAAATTGGGGAGATGAAAAATACAATGAATAAAAATGAAAAGTTCAATGGGGAGCCTCACATCGGAAAGGATCAAACAAAAGAAAGAATCTTTGAGTCAGAAGACAGGAACTTTGAAATTATCCAGTCAGAGAAGAACAAAGAAAAAAGAATGAAAAGAGTACAGAAAGCCTATGTGTTCTATGGGATGCCATAAAAAAAAACAAAATTGCAAATGATTGAGTCCCAGAAGGTGAAGAGAGGGAGAAGGGGGAAGACATTTTATTTGCAGAAATAATGGCTGAGAATGTCCCAAATTTGGGGAGAGAGTTTGACATTCAAGTTGACCAAGCTCATAGGTCACCAAAGAAATTCCAGTTAAGGAGATCTTATCCAAGGTCTTTAAGATGAAGAGTGAACCTTCCTCCTGCTGCTATAAGCAGATTTCTCAACAGAAACCTTAGGAAAGAGTGGATGATATATTCAAAGTACCAAGAAAAAAAAATTTCACCAAGAATACTATATCTAGCAAAGTATCCTTCAAAAATGAAGGAGAGATAAAAACTTTCCCCTACAAACAAAAGTTGAGGGAGTTCGTCACCACTAGACCTGCCTTAGGAGAAATACTGGAAGGAGTTCTTCAAACAGAAATGAAAGGATGGTCAATTAGTAACATGAAAACATATGACAATATACAACACACTCGTCGAGGTAAGTATATAATCAAATTCAGATACTGTAATACGGTCGTGTGTTAACCACTTACTTCTAGTATAAAAGTTAATGGACAAGAATATTAAAAATAACGATAGCTGCAATAATTTGCTAAATGAATACACAGTATAAAAAATGTAAACGGTTACATCAAAATCATAAAGGGGAGGAAATAAAAGAGTAGAGTTTTTGTGTATGATCAAAGTTAAGTTGTCATCAGCATAAAATAGACTGTTGAATCTACAAGGTGTTTTAGGTAGACCTCATGATAACCACAAAGCAAAAACCTACAACAGATTCACAAAAGATAAAGAGAAGAGAATCGAAGTCTACCACTACAGATGCTCATCAATTCACAAATGAAGGCGGCAAGAGAGGGAGAAAGGAACAAGGGAACTACGAAACAGCCAGAAAAATATTAATAAGATGGCCTTAGTAAGTCTTCACTTTTGATTACTCATAATCAATAATTATTCTAAATGTAAATGGATTAAATTTGAAACAGCACCTAAAGCATTGACCAGCTTAAACTAGTTTGGCTTCCTTAAAATATGTTATTTCAATAACAGAGATGGCACTGGACAAGTGCCAGACGGGAACCCATATCCCTAGGATGACCCCAGAACCAAGAATCTTCAGAAATTTTGCCACCAGAGTCCTTTATGAAGTGAGAAGTCCTTCAATAATGAAAATCTGGCTTCCAGCAGCCTAAGTAACTTGATTACCATATACGAACTGATTTGAATAGCCAACCAGCTTCTGCCCCTAACTCCTTAAATTTTACCCTGAACGCTATATCAGGGAGACAGATTTGAGAGCCTTGCTTCCTGTCTCCCTGCCAGTCAATCTCACAATGAAGCTTTTTCTTTTCTCAAAAGCCAGGACCCATAGTTTTGGCATCTATGTGCATCAGGCAGTGAGCCCTTGCTTAGTAACAAATTCTCCATCAAAAGGGATAGAGCATGGATGGATAAAATAATCTAGACTCAACTATATGCTGCTCATAAGAGACTCACTTCAGCTTAAGGACATCCATAGGCTCAAAGTGAAGGAATAGAAAAAGATATTCTGTGCAAGTGGAAACCAAAAGAGAGAAATGGTAGCTATGTTTATATCAGTCTCCAAGATAGGTCACAAAACGAATCTTAGCAAATTTTAGAAGATTGAATTCATACAAAGTACCTTTTCCAATGACAATGGTATGAAACTACAAATCAATAACAGGAGGAAAGCTAGAAAATTCACAAATACATGGGAATTAAACAACTCACTCCTGCACAACCAATGGGTCAAAAAAAAAAAATATTTTGAGACAAATGAAAATGGAAACACAAATTACCAAAACTTATGGGTTGCAGCAAAAGTAGTTGTAAGTAGGAAGTTTATAGCAATAAATACCTACATTAAGAAAGAGAGAAAGAAAGATCTCAAATAAATAGCCTCACTTTACATCTCAAGAAACTAGAAGAACAACAAACTAAGCCCAAAGCTAGCAGTAGGAAGGAAATAACAAAGATCAGAGCAGAAATAAATGAAATAAAAATGAGAAAAACAATAGAAAAGATCAACAAAACTAAGAGCTGGTTTTTTGCAAAGATAAACAAAATTGACAAACCTTTAACTAGACTAAGAAAAAAGAGAGAAGACTCAAGTAAATAAAATCAGAAATTACAAAGGAGGGGCCAGCCCTGTGGCTGAGTGGTTAAGTTTGTACTCTCTGCTTCAGTGGCCCAGGGTTTCACCAGTTTGGATCCTGGGCACAGACATGGCACCACTCATCAGGCCATGCTGAGGCGGCATCCCACACAGCACAACCAGAGGCACTCACAACTAGAATATACAGCTATGTGCTGGAGGGCTTTGGGGATAAGAAGAAGGAAAAAAAAAAGAAGACTGGCAACAGATGTTAGCTCAGGTGCCAAACTTTAAGAAAAGAAAAAAAAAGAAATTACAAAGGAGACATTACAACTGATACCACAGAAATACAAAGGATCATAAGAGACTACTAACGAACAATTATATGCCAACAAATTGGATAAGCTAGAAGAAATGGATAAATTTCTTAGAAACATACAACATACCAAAACTGAATCATGAAGAATTTAAAAAGATGAACAGATCAATAATGAGTAAGGGGACTGAATCGGAAGGCAAAATCTTCTAACAAACAAAAGGCCAGGACCACATGGTTTTCCTGGTGAATTTTAACAAATATTTAAGGAAGAATTAACACCAATTTTCCTTAAATTCTTCCAAAAAATTGAAGAGGAGGGAACTCTCTCAAACTTATTTTATAAGGCCAGTATTAACCTGATATCAAAGCCAGATAAGGACACCACGCAAAAAAAAAAAACTACAAGCCAACACTCCTGATGAATGTAGATGCAAAACTCCTCAACAAAATATGAGCAAATTGAATTCAACAATACGTTAAAAGGATCATATAAGGTGATCAAGTGGGATTTGTTCCAGTGATGCAAGGATGGTTCAACATATGCAAATCAATAAGTGTGATATGTCACATTAATAGAATGAAAGATAAAAGTCATATGATCATCTCAATAGACGCAGAAAAATCATTTGACTAAATACACCATCCTGTCATGATAAAAACACTCAACAAATTGGGTATAGAAGGAATATATCTCAACATAATAAAGACCATATATGACAAGCCCATGGCTAACATCATACTCAGTGGTAAAAGGTTTAAAGCTTTTCCTCTAAGATCAGAAACAAGACAAGGTGCCCACTCTCACTAGTCCTGCTCAACTTAGTATTGAAAATCTTAGCCAGAGCAATCAGTGAAGAAAAATAAATAAAAGGCATCCAAATTGGAAAAGAGGAAGTAAAATTCTTTGTTTGCAGATAACATGATCGTACATAGATAGACCCTTAAAGCCTCCACCAAAAAACTGTTGGAACTAATCAATGAATTCAGTAAAGTTGCAAGATACATAATAAACATACAGAAATAAGCTGTGTTATTGTACACCACCAATGAAATATCTGAAAATGAAATAAAGAAAACAATCCTATTCATAACAGGAAATGAAAAGGCAACGCATAGAATAGGAGAAAGTATTTGCAAATCACATATCTGATAAGGGGTTAATATCCAAAATACATAAGCAACTTATACAACTCAATAACAGCAACAAGAAAAACCCAATCTGGTTAAAAAATGTGCAGAGAAGCTGAACAAACATTTTTCCAAAGAAGATATACAAATGGCTAATAAGTATATGAAAAGATGCTCCACATTGCTAATCATGAGGGAAATGCAAATCTAAACTACAATGAAATATCAGTTCCCACCTGTGAGAATGGTTGCCATCAAAAAGAAAAGAGATAAGTATTAGGGAGAATGAGAACAAAAGGGAATTCTTGTGCACTATTGGTCAGAACGTAAATTGGTATAGCCACTATGGAAAACAATATAAAGATTCTTCAAAAAATTAAAAATAAAACTACCATATGATTTAGCAATCCCACTTCTGGGTATGTATCCAAAGAAAATGAAATCAGGATCTTGAAGAGATACCTGAAGCCCCGTGTTCTTGCAGCATTATTCACAATAGCCGAGATATGAAAACAAAGTAAGTGTCCACCTATGAATAAATGGATAAAGAAGATGCATATAAACAGATACAATGGAATATTATTCAGTCTTAAAAAAGAAGGAAATCCTGCCATTTGTGACAACATGGGTAGACCTTGAGGGCATTATGCTAGGTAAAATAAGTCAGACAAAGACAAATACTGTATGATATCACTTATATGTTGGATCTAAAAAAGTCTAACTCATATAAACAGAGAGTAGAATGGTGGTTGCCAGGGTTTAGGGGGTGAGGGAAATGGGGAGATATTGGTCAAAGGGAAGAAACTTCCAGTTATAATATGAATAAGTTCTGGGGATCTAATGTACGGCACGGTGACTATAGTTAATACACTGTGTTATATACTCGAAAGTTTACATGTTCTCACCACAAAAATGAAGTGACATTTATGTATGGTGATGCGTGTGTTAACTAACCCCACTGTGGTAATCAGTTCACAATACATAAGAGTATCAAATCATCTTAGTAGATACCTTAAACTTACTTCAAGTCACAGGGCCAAGTACAGATTGAAGACCGGAGAGATAAATCCTAGCTACGAATGGAACGAGCTGGAAAATAGTGTCACTATGCTTTTTTCAGTCTACAACACAGAAAATTTCATTTAAGCAAAACTGGACAAAAGTCTGATGTATGTAGACATGTCTGTGCAAAACAGGAAATTGAATAAGACATCTTTGTCCTCAGGAAGTCAGCAGACTAGGGGAAAAGATGCGTGTCTAAACACCGAATTATGCTGCAATACCGAAAAAGAATTTAGCGCTAGGTCTCAGCACAAGCTATGTTTTGTGGGAACCCAAAGCGTCATTTAGTCTGACCGTGGTAATCAGAGACATTTTCCTGGGTGAAATAACAAACGTGTTGGACCTAAATAGATGACTTTTTAGGTAAAGAGATAAAGAAAAGACATTTTAGACTGAGGGTATTCATTGCATAAAATCATAGAGATGTGAATGTGCGTGTGGTGATTAGTGAAATTATATTTCCCATAATTTTCCAACCCTTCACCAGGTTAATTTCTTTCCTATCCGTATCAGTTAAAAATGGATTTTGCTGCAAGCAAGACAACCCTTATTTACAGTGGTTTAAATAAATAAAGATTTCTCTTACCCCCAAACGTCTGGAGACAGGTTGTTTTTAAATTTTTTCTTTCCTGCTTTACCATTTTTAGCATATTGACGTTCTTTTTCAAGTTTGTTGTCTCACAGTTGACAGTGGCTGCTATAACTTCAGACGCTCTCTATATTCAAGTCAGAAAGGAGATAGATAAAACTTTGCCGATGTAGGGGAGGAAAAAGTGTTCCTCAACCATCTTAGGGTTCCATGCTGGGTCTGAACATTAAATTGACAAAGACAGATTATACAGGAGAAACGCATGCAAATTTATTCAATATAAGTTTTATATGACATGGGAGCCTTCATAAGGGAAGGAAGACCTAAACGAACCGTTAAACCTGAGTGTTTTTCTGCTAGCTTTGGTGAAGAGTGGACAGTTTTATGGAAATATGAAAGGTCAGAGCATACAAAGGAAGTATAGTAAACCGATGGAAAATTGGGAAGGCCTGTTTGTTTGGATTCTTCTCAGCATCCCTTTGTCCTCAGAGACAGTGATGCTCCCTTCCTGCCAGTATAGCGAGGGCACCTCTCTCAAGAGGGTTTTGTGGTCTGTTTCACGGGGGAAAGGTGGCAGGAAGGTCAGAGTGACCTTCCTGCTTGTGCTGTTTTCTCAAACTCTTTCAGTTTAAAATATGCCATGTGCCAAGGCGCCATATCTTAGGATAGTGTGTCCTGAAACCCATCACCAACCAAATCTGTACCCGTATATCAGGAAAGCAATAGCTTTCCCCAAACTTCCCCAAAAGATTTCACTTACCTCATTGGCTAGAGCTGCATCACACAGATTCCCTCCACTGCACAGAAGGCTGGGAAATTAGAAAACAGAACTTTTATATTTGTCTTGAAACAATGACAATTCATCTCCTAAGCTCGACAAATGGCTGTCCTCAACCACAACAAAAAAAATTCGGTTAATTAAGAAGCAGGGAATTAATATCTACCGTATTATCCCATAATATGCTTAGTCCTGTTTCCATGCCTGTATCTATGTTATTTCTCGAGAATGGAAGCCTTTCCTTATCTTTATCATTCTTCAGAGATGAGCCAAAGTACCAACTCCTTATCGAGGCCTTCCTGTGTAGTCTATTCCTAAAGGACTGGTGCTCTTTTTGACCCATATCACATAAAGTTGACATTAATTACATTCTGTATTCAATTGCTTGCTAATTGTTGTGTGCGTAACATTTCTCTCCTCAATGAAAGTGTAAATATTGTTAAGGGAGATAGAAACAGTAAATTATACTTTTATATTCCCTTTAGCGCCCAGAATAGTACAGGGCACATATAATACATGTCAATTAATCAAAATTTTTGCATTCTTGTCACTCTATTTCAGTTTTGCTTCCTGAATATTTCGATCTTTACAGTCGATTAACCCATCCCTTCTTCACTTCCCTTATGCAATAACAAAGTTCATTGAAAACAGGAGCTTTAATCAGCATGGTGGACGTTTATTGTCTGTTCCGTGTTCTTAAGCACAGGAAAGCCACCTTTCTCCCACTCAGGTTTGATTGGTTCTACTCTCTCTCCCTACCTCATTCCTGGAAGGAACACTGACCCAAGGCAAGGACTATCATGCCTAGACCTCAATTATTGATACAGCAATGGACATCTGACCCTGGCCAGGCCAACAAAGGTCAATTAGGAAATTTTTTATCAAAATATTAAGACAGAGAAGCATTCTCTTACGCTGGAACTGAAGCTGGTGGGATGCAGGCCTAAAACTCTTTCTTCCGTGGGAGAATTTATGCCTTCAAGACCTCGGGTTTTTTTCAATCTTTTTGCGTTACCATTCATAGCAGACAAGAACAAAGCCAATCCAGAGGAGTGCAGAGCCAATGCAAGGAAATTGAGTCCTGACAATGCCATTTGAATTCCAGGATCTAGTCATGCCTGAAGTCTGAATGCTTCAATTAAGCAATAAATGTTCTTTTGACAACTAATTCCCATTTGACAATAAGTCCCCTTTTTAGCTTAAGCCACTTTCAGGTGGATTTCTATCAGTTGCTTCTGACTGTGACTTCAGATTGGTGCCTTCGCTCTCCACGGTGAAATCTCTCCTTGGTACTTACAACTCAACATAGCCTGACAGGGTGGAAGTAGCATTGTTCTCAGAGTCAAAAACTAACTTTAGTTGTGGCTCTGCCACCTTCTAGCTATGTGGCCTTAGACCAATGAGTTGGATTCTGTGTTGCCAATTTGGTACTACCACAATTAAGGATGGGAATTTCATTTTCCAGAATTCCCTTGCATGGTTCTTAGTTAGGGGTGACCAAGAAAGGAATTTGCATGAGATTTGGAAAGTAAAATTGAAGAAGAAGCCATTACTCTTGGAAGTCCATGGAGGTCAGATATGGTACAGGACAGATACAAAGGTCCCCAGTGGGCCCCAGCTTGTCACTGCTCTCCTCAAGCTCCACGTCCAGCTTGTCTTTCTGACTGCAGGCCCGACTGATCCACCATGACCCTAAACCCACCATTACATTCTTGGCTCTGAGATTACAGAGCAACATATTCCCCAGAGGGGACAGTTTCCACAGGCACTTCCTCATGCTCCCCGGTCATAGTACAACTTTAGATACCAGAGGAACACAGCTTCTCAAATTTTCCTGCAAGCTCTCACTTGTCCTCGTGGGCCAGTGCTCCACTTTGATCTCGTTATTAGCCGCATCTCCGACCTCTATCCTCGGCTTCCAGACCTGCACTAAAATAGCTCCCTCCACATTCGTAAAAGATCTATTTCTATACTAGGTCCGGCATTCCCAAAGTGCTTGCAGTGGTTCTGTTTTCTTTGTGGACCCTGTTACTCACTCTGTTAAGCCTTAGTTGCTTTGCCTATGAGAAGTGAGTCTCCCTGCCACCTCACACAGCTGTGGTGAGAACCCAGTGCTACAGCCTGGCGTGTCAAGCGTAGATGCAGGGCGTTATTGCAGCCTGATGATCGGCCCTCGGGAGCAAGTGCCTTGGCTCTAGCATACAGGACTTGACCACCTTTCTTTCTTAGACAAACTCAAAAGACAAAAAAGAGAGAGCAGTTTCTAATCTCAAGACAACAAGTGTATGCCTTAGAAGTAAAAAAATAAGTAAAAAGGCAACTGCAGTTGAAATTCTCCCTCAAGAGTGTGCCTGCCTATTTCTGGATGCTTTAACTTTTTTTCCTCTTTTTATTCTAGAAAGAATATTGACGTTTCCTTATTAATCAGATTAACATTAAAATATGCCTTTTCTCCTATTATTTCCATCTAGATCCCACAACTCTACCTCCTTCCATTTCAAACCTTTTTAATTCCATACCTATTTCTTTGCTTGGAAGATACAAAAAGAATCAATTGTCAAAAACTTCGATCAGATAAATAGCCATTTAAAATGTTTTTAGACGTTTACTTATAGACTCAATCGTGTCCTTTTTATCTATACAAAACCCTTCTACAGAGCTAATTATACATTTTATATATATTTAAAGCTACTGCCCTGTTTTATTTCATACATATGAAATAAAACAAAACATATTTTATTTTCTATATATAACATATAGAGAAGCCACTACCTTGTTTTATTTCTTAACAAGAATTCCTTCATTAGCTGAGAAATCTTAAACTGAACACAGTGTCACGGAGAAAGATACATTTTAACTTGAGCTTTTGCTCAGGACTGAGAATTGCTGTTCTGATGCGAGTCCCTCTTTTTGCTTGTAATAAAGTCTAAAAATGGGCATTCTGCAGTGAATGCTCCCTTCCTACACAGTGATTTCCATCAATGTATAATTAAAAGTGGATTTCCTTTTCCTTTTTGGTTGGTGGGAGGGAGGGGCTGGTAAACCTGGTTAAAGAGGGGAGAACAAAGAGAACTTTCATGAGTTCCCCTGCAAACAGTCTATCAGTTACAATTCCTAGTGTTCGAATAGCTGCACCATTCTAAAGAAGTTCTGGAATAAAAAAAGTCAAGCAGGGGGTCCAAGGAAAATTCAACCCGCATGCCAACTAAGGGAAAGAAAGAAAAAGGCAGGGGGAAAAACCCTATCTTTTGTTGTAAAAAGAACTAATGAAGCTGCTGTTAGAACTGTCCACAGTGACACGACGAGGCTGTACACCCACACGCATTGTTAAAGTGCCAGTCATCCCCCGCAACGGGAAAAGGAAACGCTGGGGTTTCAAGGAGGTGGTGGCATGCACTGCTTTCCGAGTTGCACTTGGGAAACCTCAGTGAGGGCACGCTTCGGCCAGTGTTAGCTCCCAGAAGTTAGTGCAAGAATGGGTAAGGTTGTCTACTTCGGTCTTAGAGAAGAGATGGACTGGTGGGGGGTAAAATCCCATTGTCATTATAAATTGCTAATTAAATAATTATCAATTAGTTGCCAGACAGAACTCATTCAAGTGTATTCCTTAGAGAGCCGTCAATAAAGAAAAACAGTAATTTTGGGTTTTTTCCCTATACAATATTCTTGCCTAGGGGTGCTAAATAGAGACAACATATGATATACTCTATGTTAGATGTTTCACATAGGCTGTTATGCATTATTGATCAAAGATGAGCATCAATAATAGCAAGCAAACATGCATTTCCACTATTCCAGTTACATGGCATTAATTTCACCGTATTAACTAACTGACTGGCTCATTTTTCAACAAATAAGGCAATATACTGCTTAATTTCCAGTAAAGAAAAAAATTCCAAGCTGGCTATGGAGAAAAACATTTTTCTTTCTACTAGGATATTTGCTATGGAAAATCTGTATAAAGTACCATTTTGTTACGAAAATAATAATGTTTTAAGGTTTGACTTTAAAACCGCTTATTTACACAAGACAGCCCCCTTGATGACACAAACCCAGCTCTCCTTATTGTATTTAGTTAATTACCTCACAACAGATGAAAAGGTGTCTCTTGTAACAGCACCTTCTAGACATAGTTTACTTTGGGGGACTTGGAATCAATTGACATCTCAAAATCTTAAAAGAGCTTAATTATGGCAAGGTCTTTAATTTGATTTACTTTAAGGAATACTTAATGGTTAAAGGTCCTCACTGTGCTGTTTTATTGAATTCTTGTTCATGGTTCAGGATTGATCCACTTCAGCCTTTCAGCGGGGAGCAGTTTTCCAGGGAGCCCCGGCGGGACTCCAAATCAATAAGGTTAATAGATGTGGGGCCACGCAGTCAGAGGTGATATGGCTGGCAGTTCTGATGCCAACAAAGACAAGTTCTGATGTCACTTTTGTGCCGGCAACAACGTCGCCCTGATTACCTGGGGCATACAGTGGTTACGTGTTAACAGGACTGTGAACGACCCATTAATCTGTGTTATCTTAAGGGAAATAGTTCAATTTTGTCTTCTCGTCTTTAAATCACTAGTCGCGATGATTTCTGAAATATCAACTACTCCCTTGATATAGAAAATAGTAGTGTTCAGCTCTTCCTTGTTCTTTCAGTACCCCCAGGAACAGACTTTAACTCCACAAAATCTTAGCCCAAAAAATTAGAGGGCGTTTTGTCAGAAATATAAAGCAGTCACGCATAGAACGGGTAGTCAAGTTTTGCTCCCACTGAAGTAAGTCTTCTCTTTAAGAAGCCAGTAGAAAGCTAGCAATCCCTTCCAGAGTCTATCAAAATCTACCATTTATAGACATCCCACAGGGACTGAGGCAGCTGACTCCCCAGCAAATAGAGTCATCTCTTCCAATGCTTCCCATAAATGTCGATAAATTAAAAAATGGAAGGTAGAAATATTAGTAAGTAGTAGTTGGAAAAATTTGCCCATCTGTCCTTGAAGAAAAAGCTTGACACTTCACATTATTTCACATAATTGATACTAATTTTACTGTGCAAATTAAGGAATCATCTTTGCCATCGTATCTTTCACAGAAGGATCTGTTTGACTATTTTCTACTTTCACAAACTTTTATTTACTTTCTTTTTTAGGAAAACAAACCAAACCCAAGGAACAATGCAGTCCTTAATGCTCCAAGAATCCCCTCAACCAACTCTATGGTAGGTCACACATCCATGGTCAACCTCCTGGATGTATCCAACCATGTTTCCTCATTGGCTGATTTGCCATATTCTTAAAATAAAGCTTTTTGATTGCTAAACCTGGAAACATCAGATAATAATTATTATTCTGTTCAGACAAATTGTGCCAGTGGAGACAGAATGTACATTAGCAAAGAAAAGGAGCAGATTGAATTACGGTATTCTTTTTATTGTCTCCCATGCTCATTAAACCCGTTAAACACTAAGAGATATTAGGTTAACTTGAGAATGCTTCAAGTCTGAAGGAAACTAGATTTTTTTTTAATTGCATTGGGAGATTCTCTGTTAATTGAGTTGTAATCAGTTAGTATTGATCATTAGCCCTTTCTTTTATGATGAGCATGTTAATGATGATGGTGCTGCTGCTGCTGCTGCTGATGTAATGTACACACAAAATGATGGAAATGTGTTTTGCTAATCCGAAGAGGATTCGCTTTTATGCCAAATGTGTATAGGTTTACATGGTGGCCTTGTTAGAGCCAAGAAAAGGCAGATGCAAACATTCTGGGCTTTCAACGAATCTAAAAGGAGGAATTTCCTTAATCTTAAATTATCTTTTCCATTTTCTTGTTTGAAATGCTAGCCAAGCCTGTCCTGAAATTGAAATTGCTGAGGATAAATACCATTCTTTTTTACGTTTATTATACTTATCTTCTAGAAGGAAAGCAGTTCTTTTGCAAGTTGCACATTTTTAAAAATCATGTCTAATTTGAATAAATTAACATATTTTCCCGTCAAAAATTAATTCTAAAAAAGGAATGATAACTAGGAAAGCAGTTTAATTGTGTATTTTATAAGAAGAGAGGGAGAAAAACTTTGTCACTCACAGGGCAGCTCAGTTAATTTGATGTGCTTTGATGTAAATTTGGGGGTTGCTTTAATTTCAAAACATATTTTTTCACTTAATAAGGGAGACAAAAGAAACTTTCAGCCAGCATCTCCAGTTTGTTATCTCAGAGTGTTTTGGCTTCTCAAATGTGAGAACATGATTGTTTTTATTTCCAGGAGGAGATAATAACCCTGAAGCAATAAAAAGGAGTCAAGGCAGCTTGCACAGCACAGGAAGTTCACAGCCAGAGACTTAATTTCTCACACAATGTGCTGTGCAATGGGCCCATTAACATAGATGAATAGGCTCTTTAAAGGTTTTTTTTCTCTTCTTCTTCTTCCAGATATGCAGCTGCCGCTGAATGGTGATATGTTAATAAGGTACTCACTTGCCTATTCTTCAGGTAGTCTGGCATTCTCTACCTAGGTAATCTCCATATAGGAAAAGCTATTAGGGGGTTGTATCTGCTACCACACCTTCAATTATATTAACACCTGCACTGATAATCCACGTAAGGTAAGCTAGTAGGGGGCCTATGGCCTTAGTCCACCCCTTTTCTCCCTCCAAAGTTACATCTGAGGGGGGGACAAAAAGGAAGAAGGAGAAGAAAAAAAAAAAGGAAAGTCACTTTTATTACGCATCAGTGGGAACCTTCTGAAAAAGCTTTCATGCCTAGGAAATTGTTATTTCTTCAAACAGCTGACAGCCTGCAGAGGAAACTCTTAATGGAAACTCAGCTCCTGCATTGTTATGCATGGCCCTCATGTAGATTCAGGGGGGTGGATTAAGGCAGCTTCCAAAGGGTCTATTGTGTGCAGCATTAATTTGCAGGGCTCTTGATATTTGAGTTTGAAGGTTTATAACCTCAGTGTTTACTTAGATGAACTACATCCTAGGTTTGTTTATTTCCGTCTGCAGTCTCTTATTTCCTAGTAAATGTTACATTTATATTTGTTAACAGCAAGAATGTTGTTACAAATCTGAAAGAAATAATTACACATGCTCACATTCATTCATTTTAAAACCTTGATCCTGGTCCTTCAGGGTCACCCTTCACTGTTATGTCTATAGAGGATTATACAGATAAATTCATTTCTCAAGAACGATTTATGCCACCCAGTAAAATAGCAGCATGAAAACAATATAGTTTGGAAGGAATGCTTAATTTTAGCCTACCCCAAAGTGGGTAACTTTCTGTGAAACTAACATAACTGCCTCTTGTTTCTTTCATATAGCAATATTATAAATATATGCTCCCCCAGTCTGTGCCTTTTCCCTCCAGATGAACAAACCTCCTATAGAATTCAACATCCTTTTCTTTTGTTACCATTTGAATGATTACTTGTAAAGGGTCGCTTGCAATTTTGCAATTTTGAATTTTTTAATGTGTCCAAATCGCTGTGTGCAAATAACTCTCTGTTGTTTTAGATATAGGAACCCTTCAAAAGTCTCATCTTCGAAAATTAAATTGCAAATTTACCTTTAGAAACTTGTTTAGCACCATCCCTAACCCTACTCCCTCCTTCCTTCCCTCCCTGGATTGTATAGGCAATTGGTAACATGAATTTAAAATTCAATATGAGTGGCTGGGGAAAAAAAAAGGCCTGCCCATTGGAAGGTACTCTGGTCTTAATCTGGATTTACGGGCTCAACTGAATAGAAGTACATTACGCTTGAACAACAGAAGTTCCTATTATTTTAAAACCTTTTTTATAGAAAACACCAAGAGCATGTTGAATATTTTATTGCACATTTTCTGCTTTGGGTTGGTATTTTTGCTGTCTTACAGATATTTAAAATGTTGCCATTCGTGAAATTATTCATGTTAGCATTTATATTTAATAGGTCTTGTGATAGAGTGGTGAGATCATTTATTTTCTTAGACATCAGAGACCAGGGCCTTAGTTCAGACTCCAAGTGACCTTGGCTTGGTCTCTGAATCTCTTTTGGTCTTATTTTTTCATCTGTAAAAATTAGTGATGGTCTGATTTCTAAGGTATCTAAGCAATAAAGTTCTATAATTGTCACCAAAATATACTACTTCTTTCTTACAGAAGGAACTCCCAGTAAAGCTGATATACTGGGACCTCACCTATTCTCAATAATTAGATCTGCCAATCTTCAAGTAATTCTCAGTTGTATCTTTATTAGTCGTTTATAGCTCTCACTATTTTTTCACCTACTATTCATCCTTTCTTTCCATTTCAAGAGAAAGCTGTTGACTAGGAAAACAGTTGTTAGGAAAACTCCAACAGACTCAGTTGAAAACATGCTGGCTCACAGTAGTGAAACCTGGAAGCCAGCTTTTGAGCTCTGATTACGCTTAGCCTGGCAAGTAACCGTGAAAGATGGCTCTTAGTACCATTGGATTGTTTGTTGTTTTTGTTTTCACCATGCAGTTCTCCAGGCTGTTCTTATGTATCCTGAAATGCAATCCATCCCAAAATAGAATTTAATTGATTGATTCAGCAAATATCTCTTGTGCGCCTATCATATGCCGGGCATTGTGCTAAATATTGAGGATACAGTTATATACAAGAAAGAAAGGGTCCCTGCCCTCATGTGGATTATTTTGGGGGCAGCACATATCACATTGTAGACTCATAACAAGTACTGACTGAATGAATGAAGGCACACATGTACACATGAATGAATGAGTAAAGCATACCCTTAGTGAATTGATGTTTTGCCCAAGGCAGATAAGATATTTAGGTTCAGTTTAGCTCATTTTAATAGTAATTTATTGAACATCTTCTATGTGCCAGGCATGGGGCTGAGCCTTGGAAATTTTTATTAGGGAAATAAAATACCAGTAAAAGTTGATATAGAAAGGTGAGAACCATTACACAGATTATACTCTTAAATACTTGCCAAAAGACATAAATTCCAAGTACTATAGTGTGTGAAGAACTGGCTCATGTATGCTTCATTTAGTATAGACTGGATCTTGATCTTAAAAGTTGTTACAGGAGTTATATATAAAGTTACTATAGTTGGGAGGGGGCCGACAAAAACAACAACCACAGCAAAATCCTCCAGCCTCAAATGCCACTCATAAGCTGGTTAAAGGACTACATGGCTCAGGATAGTGCCAAAAGGAGGAAAGAAAGAGAAATTAGTTTTTAGTTATTGTATAGGGATGATAAAAGTGGTAATGTCTGGGGCTGGCCCAGTGGCGTAGTGGTTAAGTGCTCACGCACCGCTTTGGTGGCCCAGGGTTCTCTGGTTCGGATCCCGGGTGCAGACATGGCACCGCTTGGCAAGCCATGCTGTGGTAGGCATCCCACATATAAAGTAGAGGAAGATGGGCACGGATGTGAGCTCAGGGCCAGTCTTCCTCAGCAAAAAGAGGAGGATTGGCAGCAGTTAGCTCAGGGCTAATCTTCCTCAAAAAAAAAATTAATAAAAAAAAGTGGTAATGTCAATAATGATGACAGCTGTCTTCTATACTGGTCTTACTAAAGACCAAATTTTGTCCTGATTGCTCTGCATGCATGACCTGGTCAAATTTTCCTGACAGTCTTTGGAAGTGGGCATTATTATCCCCATTTTATAGTTAAAGAAACTGAGGTTTAGAAGAACGTGGTAACTTGCCCAAGCCACAAAGGTGGCCAATGGTAGAGCTGAAATTCAAAGCCAAGTCACTCTTACTCCCCTCTCCCCTCTTAATCATTGCATGACTGCTGTCCTCTCCTTCTGGTCAAAGTTCCCTAGCTATTTCGGGTGTGCTGGTTGTTAACTTTTTTCTTTCTGCAATTCCTTAGGAGACTGCTGGGTACAAACATTAATTACAGCTTAGTATAATAACAGCTTTCAGGACTGCAATCCATCAAAGAGAATTTCGTTAAGCTCTTGTCCAAAGTCTAGAAATATGACTTTTTTCATGGCAATAGCTGTGGCAATTTTAGAGACTTCTAACGGAATATCAAATATATGTGTCTGCTTCTTAAAAGTAATATAAATATATACACATATATAAATATATATATAATATCATTGCAAGAATAAAATGAAGGAGGTGGTAATGATTAAACAGTGGGTTTATGAAACTTGCAAACTGACCTGTTTAGAAAATGACACCTGCATGTCATCATCATAGCAAGAAGTATGAGAGTTTCTAAATCTGAATGAGGAACGTAAAGGAACACGCCGTTTTTCTATTCTCCCAAAAGGCAAATATAATCCAGGGAGGGAAGGATGGGGAAAAGCAGCTGCACGCCGGTGGGGATTGAGTGCCCGATCCACCTCTTTGACAGCTGTAAAAACATATTTGATCGCTGATGTCATTGCTGGAAAGGTTGATATACGCTATGGGTTTGCAGACAACATGATCTCTTCATGCTTCTAGAGTTGCCATTTCTTGTTTATTTTCCTGGTAGGAACTTGCTGTCACAGTCTGTTTACATTTACAACAATATATTAGTAAATCGCTATATGTAGAAAGAAAACTTGAACCCAGTTTTAGTTAAAAATTTTGTTGAAGATAGTAACTTGAGTTTAGAGCTTTTTTTAAAAGTCACAAATAAAACTAAAGTTGGTAAATGTTATCAAAAAGAAGACATAAGGAGTAATTTCTATTTAATCACTTCAGGTACAAGTGCATGCAAATAATGAAGTGAGTATGGATCTGTGAAGTTTAGCAAGTGAGCAGAACTTCTCTGTACATAACAGAATGTCAAAACATGCTTTTGATTTTTTGTCTCTGTGATTTCCTTGACGGAGAAGGTGATTTGGTTCCTGATATTTCTGGGAACAAATATTTGCTGTCACAGTTAATGTGTGGCCTTCAGGCAGTACCTTAATCACTGGGCCTCTGTCTTCCCCTGGATCACCTGGAGATGAGAATGCTCACCTTGCAGGGATGTAGGGAGAGTGCAAGGGAGTATGTGCAAAGCATTGGACACACTGCATATATCAAGTGTTGAATAAATGATGGTCACATTTTAATAATGCCCAGATGCCTGGGAAATCAGGACATCGGGGGAAGAATGAAAAAGAAGGACGTTAATAATAGAAAATGCAGTGCAATAGATGAAAACATGATTTAAAATGGCCGATATTAGAAGAAGGAATAATGTCAAAGGTCAAGATATTAAAACATGAGGATAGTCAATAGAAAAATTTGTCGATACAGCATTATTCTGACTTTTGGAGCTCTGTTTTCACAAATAAGCACAATGCCCCAGAAGAGAAAGAAAAATAAAGCAACAGTATAAAACTATGGGGAAATTAAACAAAAAAAGAAAATTAGATTAAATGTGGAACTTTTGTCAAAGAGCTGTTGAACAATGCAAAGAGAACAATATGATAAAACAAAAACCCTGGGAAATCTTGAAAAGAAAGCAAAAGAAAAACAAAGAAACATGAGAAAGACAGAAAAAAAGCAAACACGGAGGAGAAAGGGTAGTCGCGCACAAGTGTTCACGCCAGTAGAACACACACAACTCTGCTTTTAATTTTGATAGTAAAAGATATCTGAATTGAGCAGATTTACTATTTAAAAAAGGGCACACAAGTTGTTAAAAAGCAATGATTTAAGAAATCCTCAGGTTAAAACAGAATGCTATGTTTAAGCATGATGTATGCATCTGTGTTTTAAAATGTATGTGGAATTTTGGGGTTTTGGCATGGAGAAATCAGTTGATTTCATTATAAATTTACCCATCTGGATGCTGGAAATGAGAAACGTGGTTGTTTACTCATCCACCCAGTCCAAGAAGATAAATTTTCAAATTACAGTTATAACAATAGAGATCTTATCTAGTTAAAAATATCCCTAAGTGTCGTTTTGCTGAATGGCTAAGATAACAACAGCAACAAAAATATCTCCAGCCATACATCAAGCCACCTAAAAATTCTTTGGGGATCAATTCCTCCCCTTCTGTAGCAAAGTAGCACGTGTATATCTACCACAAATCTAAAGGCAAATAGACTTGTTCACTTGTCCTTGCAATGAAGCATCTGCTAACTATTTTTTCATTGTTGTTATTTTTTTTCGAATGCTCCAATTCAAAAACATCATCCTGCCACCTTTTTTAGTTGTTGAATCTCTCCTTCCCCACGCCTACATCTCTGTGCACCAGAAAAACGATCTCATTAATGAACTCGTTCTGTGCGTCCTTAACACGAGGCCCCTCGCCTGCAGCTGGAGGCAGCTCTCTGCTCAGCCCGCAGTGCAGAGTGACACAGACAGGCGACATCGTCACTGAGCACCAACTTCTATTACACCCAGGCAGACGGCGAGAACCGCATCAGAACCTCGGCGAGACAGGAGAGGAGCAAAGGTAACCCTTCTGTTTCTGTATCTAACTTTTGCAATAATCAAATATTGCCATCTGGAAGGGACAATTGGACCAAGGTGGGGGGGGAGGGGTAAGTTCAGTGTCAAAACTGAAAAGCCAAGAAATGAATCATCAATCAGCTAAGACGTCAAGTGCAAACACAGGCAGAGAAGAGCTCTGATATTCTTTTTTAAATGAAGGTCTCTTGAGAAAGGAATGAGATGTTTTTAGGATCGCTATAGAAAGGGGGAGGGCCACAGAAGCTTCTGTTACCCAGGAATATCTCGTCGTGAGAGGACGAGCTTTTGTCTTACTGGGATCTCCAAGTTGGAAAGGACTTCAGAGGTCATCTAGTCTGTCATGAATGATCACATCTAATAATTTTCTTTTTTTAAAGGGGTAGCTGCAAAGTTTTGGACAAGACCTCTGCCGGGACTGGAAGCACAGTGTACCCAGGTGGTGGGTATCGTCTGCGGCAATATATTTTTCTGTCCGTCCAATTGAATATGGCTGTAAAGGGAATAAAACCCCATGTAATCTCCAGCAGTGACAATTTAATCAGTTGTATAAGGGGAAGAAGCAGAGTCCCCTTATTTTCATATTTGCATATTTGATTTTTGCATTAGGGAATAGAGGTTATATTTTTCTATTACTTCCCATTCAATTTTAATATTTAACTCCTTTATGAGCAAATTTTTACAGTGGTAGAAAATATTGCATCAAACTGGTCTAAGAGAAAGATTCCATTTCTGAAATGAAACACTTGATGCAGCATGCTTTGTGTAACATTTTTCCCTACAAAGAATCTACATGCCAAACATGGCTTGCAGGCTCCCAGCTTCCTGCACGTGATGCATCTGCTATTAACATTCAGAGATCCACCCTGAAAATGAAGGCAACTGTTTGGAGAACAATGCAAAATGATGAGGACTATGCCATCATATGCCGCCCTTTTTTGTTAATATTTCTTAAAATGGTAAATCTTAACTGCATCTATTTCTGAGAAAGTAGGGTTTCTAAAATACCTTATACACACAGGGGTCATTTTTAATGAGGTTATAGAAGAGCAATAAATACAGTTAAATTAATAAAACGCCATTGTTTTTACAATTGACAGAATGATATTATTGCCCATAATGTAGTAACAGATTATGGGATAGATTTTAAGATAAATAAGATGCAAGCAATTCGAAGTCATCATCAATTACCCTTGTGTGACTCCCGTGAGTATACTAAAAATCTATTCAAAATGATGTTGGAGTTGAATTACGAGAACATGGATAGCTGTTTCGTTATGCATCAGTGCATATTAGCCTCCACTTGTGAAAGCCCCAAAAGTATGTTGGGTAATTAAAAAAAGTATATTAAAGGGATGGTATTCTACTTGCTTAATGATTTAGAATTTCTTTATAAAAAGTGAACTCTAAAGCCAACATTTTACTGGAGAGGGAAGGAACAATGATTTTGATTCTATATAATTTTGCAAAAAGAGAAAGAAAAGATTAGACCATAGTTTTGAAATGTTATGTGCATTGAAGTTAATCTATGCATCTATTCACACACACATACGTACATGTGTGTATATGTCTGTGTGAGTGTATATATAAAATGTGGGCTAATTGTTGCTAATCAAATTCTATGAGAAATAACTAATTTTGGAATCCTGAAAAGATAAGCCATAGCATTTTATTAAAAAGTAGAGCAAACTGTCTTTTTAATTTACGTCCATTCCAAGTCCACCAGTTGCAGTATACAGGCTTGTATAATCATTAGATGACAGGTATAAGATGGTTTGAGGTGAGCACGGATTCGCATTAAATTCAAGCACATAATAGGTCAAGTTTTGAATATGTTCTTGTTTATTTAAATCTGCATTCTGCTGATCATCCTTTCAAAGAGGTTGCAAATATATGAATATGTGTGCCAATGATTATATATTCAAATTAACCCAGGTTCTTTGAATATGGTCTAATGATTGAATGATCTCCCAAACACTGAGACTCCTCAGGGAAATATGCTGATGCCTCAGCACATTTTCTCAAGGCCTGGAGAGTACCAGATCTGCCAAGGAGTGCCTTGAAGCATGGAAACTCTGCTCTACCTAAACACAAGTCCTAGGCTTTAATCACAATGGCTAGGTTCGCACTAAAGCAATTAACCATATGATTGCTTTCGCAGGAGCCCAACCTCTCAGTATCTTTCCTTCAGGCAAACTGACAAGGCTGGATATAGTCAATGACTCAAGTGGATTTGATTGCCTAAGAGGTGCAAGTCTCTGAATACACATCCCAGATGCAGAGCAGGAATAGTCATCCTCAGTCTGCTTTTTAGAAGTTACCGTTTTATAATAATTAAGGTAAAATAATTGTTGCATTAAGCAATTAAGAGTTGACAAGTATCATCATAAAGGTTGAGACTACATGATAATGATCCATTTTATAGTTTGTTGGGGTTATTTTTGGTTTGGTTTGGTTTGTTCTTTTTGGCAGAGGTGTGGGAGTCTGCCATCAGAGCTCTCAGAACTTCAAATAATAAGATTTACTTTGAAAGTTTGAAGGAGTTAAAAAATACCTAAGGAATGTAATTTGTAATTGAATACGCAAATTTGGATGAGGTTAGAAAGGTATGTGCGTGTACACACAGATACATAGATGTGCATATGCTTGTCTCCTTTTTTATGCTTATTTACCCTTGTGACTTCACTAATTGTTGCTAGACTTCAAATGTGAACTTGAAGCTTTCTAGCATTCTCTTCTTGGTATCCTAATGGAAAGGTTCCTGGGCATGATAACAAGATTTTTTGGTTACTATCTGTTAAAGTGATTTCTCCAAAAGTGAGCTATTGAAGGATTTTCAATGTTTTCCTTGCTTAAATGCCAAGTATGAATACACAATCTTAGCAACAGAAGTTTTCCAATGTGATTATTTCTCAGCACTTTTGCAGATTATACTAAATTTTCCTCGAATGCAATTAAAATGCTCTAGACAACAATGCACATACCTCCCCAAAATACTAAGGCCTTCATGCTTCCAATATGCAACGGCCAGAAATCTGGGAGGTTCTGTGGTCTGACGAGCTTCACCAGGGCTGTACCACATTCTGGAATGCTAATATACCTATTGCTATGAAAAAATATTGAAATCATGAGATTGACTCCCAAAAAGATTTCCACAATTTGGAATCCAACAGTTAATTTTATCATCTTCAATGAAAGAAAGCACACTCATGGAATTTCAGTCTCGATGATGTTGGGAGCCTGTTAAGTAAAAGCATTTATACAATCGAAATGGAGATTGTTTTTAAGGTGTTAGGATAATCTGTCTTGAATCAAGTTGGTTAATTTTCACTCTTTTTTTTTTTTTTTTTTTTTGAGCAAGATTAGCCCTGAGCTAACATCTGCTGCCAATCCTCCTCTTTTTGCTGAGGAAGACGGGCCCTGAGCTAACATCCGTGCGCATCTGCCTCTACTTTATATGTGGGACGCCTACGACACCATGGCTTGACAAGCGGTGTGTAGGACTGCACCCAGGACCCGAACCAGTGAACCCCAGGCCACGGAAGCGGAACATGTGAACTTAACCACTGCAGCACCAGTCCCCCTCAAGTTGGTTACTTTTAAGCACCAAAACCCAATTCTTTCTTATGTTTAAATATTTAGATGAATAGCAAGGCAATTTATCCTGCACTCGGCAAATTATGTCTCAACCAAAGTCTACAATCGTCCTGGCTCCTCACATTCACAGCAGAATGTTCTGAGAATCCAGATGGTCCAGTGAGTGTCTGGGGCACAGAAGGTAAAGGGCCTAGGGATCTTAGGAGGAAAAGAAAATGCTGAGGGGAGCAAACTCTCTCACCATCACTGAGAGAACAAACCTGATGGAGATCAAAATGTATTTGTCCATAGAGCCCATCCATCTACTTCTTTTCTTCTGTTCTTAAAGAAAAATAGACATATGTAAATCTAAAGAAAGTAGTTTTGAAAAAACTTTTGGCAATACAGAGTATAATTACAGCCTGTTGGAGATCAAAAGATCACCATGCCTGCCCCCTGCTCCCCTTTGCTGCCGCTTGCTTGCTCGGGAAGAGGCTTCCTCTCCCCCAAGCCCGGCACGCAGCTCTCTCTCCTTCAGTCTATTCTTGGCTGTGGAGTCCCCTGTGCTCTTTCTGCACTTTAAGTTTAATTTTGCATTTAAAAACTCAATTGGCTCATCTGTTAAGCATTAAGCAGCTCCCTTTTGAGCCACAGGGGGAGCCCTGGGAAAACCCACAGCTGCTGGAACATGGAAAATGGGTTTAAAAAAACAAAACCATTTTGAAACTTTAAAGCATTTTAGCAGCCGTGGATTTCCCAATCCTTACCCCCCAAATGGTTCATCTGTTTAACTTTTATCTGGTATTGGAAAACACAAACCAGAGCATTAAATAGCCCTCAAATGACTTTTTGTTTAATACAAAATGAAAGTAAAAGCTAAGCAAGCCATGTGGGAGGATCTTTTGGAGAGCTATGGCCTGGAATACCTGCAAGCATATTCTCCCTCCACTAACAGAAACAGTTCCGAAACCCAGGCATGCCTGCTAGAGCCACAGCCTTTCCTCCACCCACTTAGACACACCCCCCCAAAAAGGGGGAGGAAACAAGTCTGATTCTCAGCTTCTAAAATGGCAATAAATTGATGGAAAAGTTAATAGGCTGAGAATATTAGTGAAATGCTCAATCAAGATTTGAAGTTTCATAATGATTTGTCATTGACTATTGATTACATTGGATAGGCTCTAGATAAATTTAAATATCCCTTTTTCCCCACGTTCCCCAAATATTCCTCTGGCTAACCTGAAGTCTCCCTGTGGTAGAATCCCAAGTCCCATGGTTAGATACCAATTCCTCTGAATGATGGTAAGACGTTCCTGTTAAAACCAAAATATTCTTTGGAAGATTGACAGCAGTAAACTTATTTTTTACTATTAATACCTAATAGAGGCAAAAGTCCCACATTGCAAAACAAAATAATGCAACGCTGTGTAAATAGAAGAGGTGAAAAAGAGATGTTTGAATCAGGGGAAACTACCCAAGGAAATTTCTTCAACCTGGGTGGAACCTGCAATGAGAAGTCCAGTGTGACCAAGGGATCAAGGGTGTAGGCACTGGAGCACGGGAGTGAAGAAAAGACCTAAGATACATCAGTCCCTACTAAGGGCTATCCTGTGTTAAGAAAAGACAACAGGCCCAAAATGTGTTACAGAAACCAAAGTGAATTCACCTCCTAGCGAGTTAAATCAGACTCTCTACCAGAAGTAGTTGTCTCACAAAGTAAAGTATACTTGTGGCAAATGGGAGACCATACGGTATCATTTCCAGAGTCAAGGCCCCCCGAACAATGGGAAACAGGGACGGTTATTTGGCAGGGGGAATGAATATTCAAACAGGAGAGATGGGTATTCACTTGTGCAGGCTCAGCTGGAAAACATGCTTCCACATACACTGCAGGTTGTGGTCATGAGGTCTAAGCTCCTCCTGGAGAGATCTCAGTACTACAAATAAGGCAAAGGTCATAGGCGTAGCTTTTGTGGTGAGGCTTGGTCTGGTTCAGGGTGGTTGGTGGTTGCATCTCCTTAACACAACAAAAGGAAAAAAAAAAAAGCTATTTGGAAAAGAGTTAAATGCTTCCAAATCCCCACTCTTGAGTTCCTCAGGGCAACTTGCTGGTGACAAATGGAGTCGCTTATGCTAAACTCCACATCATCAAACCAAGACTTAACTTAATTACAACTTTGGCTCTCCCAGAAATGGAAACTTAAACCAGTCAATTAGGAATCGCCTGATCAGCATTAGTTGGGTCATCTGCCTGACAGACCCCTGCTGTTCCTTAAAGGAAAGTAAACTTGCAGTAACCAACTCGCTTTTTTGCCTGGTCTAACTTCCTTGTTCCTGCTCCCTTCCACCTATAGAAGTTTTGCATTTTGTACAGCTCCTCGGGGCTCCTTTCTATCTGTTAAACAGGATGCTCCCAATTCAAGTCGAGTTTTTCTCAAATAAACTCTTAAAATTTTTAATATGCTTCGGTTTATCTTTTGACACCTCACTGAAGAGAGGAAAGGGAAAAATCCATGTGGGGGAAGAGGCATAATCACAAGGAAGTTGGGGAGACACCAGAGAAACTCTTCACTAACTTCTTTGCATGGCTCAGGTCCTGATGAGAATCACTGAATTCTCGTATAGAACTTGCACTTTTTTAACCCACAGGATTATGATAGTCCAAATCAGATGAATAAATGAAGTCCAGAATATTTTTCATCCAAAATTCCTCATTCTATTTGACAAATAAAAATGGCAAGCAATAGGATATATTGGAGAATATGAGGAAGCCATTTGGTGTAAACCTAATTCGGCCTGACCTTGTCTTTCCAAAAGGGCCTGACCGAGGCCATTGAGCGTGCATTGTATATCTGCTTTAGAGATTCCCTATGGCAGGAGCAAAAGGCCCTTGAGATAAAGGTGCAACTTCTCTCCCCCTCCCAACGTTGGCGTCTCCTTAAGGATTAAGTATTTTTCCTTAGGCTAGAAACTGATTACTGCACTCACCTGTGACCGCCCAGCTGGAGACAATAGACTTGCCTCCTGCTACACCCTCCGAGAGAGCAGACCCACTACCTGCTGTGTCCATCAAGTGCTGTGCCGACAGGGCAATCTTGTGACTATTGTGGGAGGGACATTTCAATCATATGTGAAACACTCTCTTTGAGGGTATATAACCGTCCTGTGTACCCCCACTTCTTTGGAGTGCTCTGTTCCTTTGTGGAAAGACTCTCCCAGGTTATAATCCTAAGATTTAAGCTCAGAATAAACTCACCCAAATTTTCATTTATAGATTGGTTATGGATTATTTTCGTCAACATACTGGTCATTGTCAGATTTAGGAGTAAAATTAAGTAATTCCTGACTCAAGTCCAATTTTTATCTTGGGATATCTTCTCTGAGATGTCTCATGTTGCTTGGGGTGGGATGGAGTGGTTAGTGTGTGAGGAATATATTTATGGAGAATTTTCCACTCAGCACTTTTAAATAAACGTATTTTCTAAGTTGTCAATTTCAATTTTTATTTCATATTATTTTCTTCTTTCTCTCTGGTATATCCATAAATATTTTTTCATATACTGACATGGCACTATAATAGGGAGTTGAATACATTTTATAAGTTACTCAAACTCTGATGCTGTACAACAGGATTCTAAATAATTTTAAAAGAGTGAGTATTAAGAAAATGGTAAAATTGTAGTGGAAAAGAAGTTACATAATAAATATTCAAACCAAACATTTATACTGACAATTCTGAAATTATGAAGAAAGAATATAAGTAGTATCTTCAATTTTTTTTTAAAGATTTCATTTTTTTCCTTTTTTCTCCCCAAAGCCCCCCGGTTCATAGTTGTATATTCTTTGTTGTGGGTCCTTCTAGTTGTGGTATGTGGGACGCTGCCTCAGCATGGTTTGATGAGCAGTGCCATGTCCGTGCCCAGGATTCAAACCAATGAAACACTGGGCCACCTGCAGTGGAGCGCGTGAACTTAACCACTCGGCCACAGAGCCAGCCCCAGAAGTATGTTCAATTTTAAAAGATCAGAAAAGATGTTCACTTTTCCTACTGTCAAATTCAAGTATTAAAGTTTCAAACCAAGATACAGATTCATGATAATACTATATCTGTATACATATTGAGGAGGGAGACTATTCCTTTTTTATATTATCTTTGAAACTTTTTACCAGGGGAGATAAATCTTTATTGAATACTTACTATGTCCCAGGCACAATGAGAGTTGATTAATGTGATTTCATGTGTCCAGGGATAATGCTGATGACCTTTTTTAATATAGTCTAAATACAAATGTCCAACTCCTTCTACGTGGTCCATGTCCCTTGAGCTTCAGATGTTGTTCCAAGAAGGAGGGGTGTTCAAGACTCACACACGGATGGAGAATTTAACCACTATGTCGATGAGAGTCTAAAAACTACAGAGCTAGATAGTACTATTCTTTGTAAGCAAATGAAATCCATTTTAATCCAGCTGAAGCCGAGAGGAGCTGTGGCTCCTCTAAATGGGAAGGTAGGGCTAGACTCTGATGATGCTCTCTGGGCTCTTCCTCTTTCTCTTCATCTCTCGTTTTAGCTTTCCTCTGGATTGCAGCCATTCTCTCTACAGTTCAGAAACCTTCCTCCACATCATAGAGTGGAGGGTGGAGGGAGGTCATGACATATTTAGCATTTCAGAGGGAAGCATGATCTTCCTCCTAGCTTTAGTATAAATAACCCTACTAAATGTTCGGATTGCCCTGGCTCAACACAGTGGCCATGGGCTGTGGCACTATTATTGTCAGACCAGTCACCTACATACTGCTATGTCCTGTGATTGACCGTCACAAGATCAATTGACTAGAGTAAAGAGGCAATGGAAGCACACAGAGGTTAAGTAATTTGCTTGGGGTGACACAGTTAACATCTAGTAGGGCTAGAATTCAAACCCAAGGAATTTTGTTCTGGAATCAGTGCCAATACACTTGATATTAATATTGCAAGATAAGAGTTCTTTTGGAATGCATGTTCCTGGTATATCTTTTTCCATTTCTTTACTTTCTATGTAATTTTGGTAGATTGTCACTGTGGTTATACAACATGTTTGGAACTGCATCAACCACCTCGGGCTTTTAGGGGAATGCGCTGCCAAATGCTGAGGCATGGAAATCACTAGTGTGTTGATGACATTTTCACGCCTTTGACTTAGCCATCCATGAAACTACCACTTTCTTACTTCTATTATATTAAATTAAAAAATCCTTCTTTGTTAAGCCATTTTGGTCAGACATCCTGTTATTGATAACTACAGACATTCTAACTGTCCAGTACTATGAATTGTGTTTGTTTTCTTTTAACGGTTCATCTTGGGTAAGTCCAAGGCTTATGGAACAACTCAATAGACAGGAGCAGCATTCAGGGTGATAAGTGACCCTGGAAGAGAACGTGTTTTGTGGGGAGAGAGCAGATGTGCAATAGATCACGAGTTCTGTTTGGGCTTAGTAACGCTGTTGTACATCTAGGTGGAAATATCAACTAGGGATTGGATATCTGAGTCTATCATTCAGAGATAGTATCTGGGTTGATGACATACATTTAGAAGTAATTTGCATAGAGCCATCCATATTGATGTGAGAATGGAGGAGTTTATCTGAAGAAAAAGTCAAGCCACCAAGAATATTTTCAAAATATCTCCATCCCTTACTTGCAAGTGTGTCAACAACTTTGCAAATATCCAAATATCCAGTTAATTATTAAATATTCGATAAAATTCTAATCTTGCTTCATCTCCAACAGATTCCACCTACTCCAATGTCTCTTTCTTAAAACATTTCAGTGGCTCTCCATCTTCTTCAAGTAAAAAAGCTTGATATAAAGGATAAAACTATTTTGTTCCCAAGAATGTATTTGACTTTTTTCTTCTCATTCCTATCTCCCCACCCAATTATAATATAAATACCTCTTCTCTTCTCTGTAATATTCTCCCTATTTTCTTGAATCCCTCTGTTCTCTCTATTTTCTTGTATTGTTTTCCTGCTCTTTCTACAGATTATACATCTCAAAATCCCAAAGGAGAGTCTAGCAGAAGACCCTAGGATTTCCCAGGTTGGGGCGAGGACAACAGGAAAGGAGAGGAAGAGTATGGGAGAGGAAGATCTGTAGGAAGCGTACAAAATTCGTAATCTTTTTCCCCTTGTGTAGGTTTCTGATGCCTCAGAGTGATAGTGTTTCAAGAAGAAAGACAGTCCTTCTCACTTGACTGCTGCTGAGAGCAGCATTGAGAAATGGCCTTGGGATTTAGTGACTTTCGTAAGAGCTATTTTGTTAGCACGATCTGACAGAAGCAGACTGGAGTGGGCTAAGAAGGGAGAGGCAGGTGAGGAATGAAGTGAGGAGAATGGCACCCACTGGAGAAGTGTGGCTGTGTGGGAGAGAACAGGGTTAGGCAGAAGCTGTGGGTGCTGTGGAGATGTGAAAAGGCTGGTTATTTCAAAATGAAGGAGATAGATGTGTGTTTAAAAGCTGGAAAAGATCTATTTTGACTATATATATAGAAAAGAAAAAGAGAAAATGCTCAGTGTATGTTCCCACACGAAGTGGCAGGGAATAGAATCCAAAGCACAGGCGGAGGCATCAGCCTGAGACTGTTTGAAGACAAATTTTGGATCAAAACAGGAGAGGAGACGAGCATGGACTTAGATTGTATGCTTGTTGTTTCCCAGATTTTAGAAACTTAAGAATGGTCCTGTTCATTTTGATTACGTTGTGTTACTGCTATATTTTTTTCTTTATGCCTGTTCTTAAATATTTGAGAATCCTTTGAAAATCCTTATCTATGATGAAAAAGAAAGGGCTGTCATCCCAATGTTTTAGTATGACATGGAAAATAATAGTTTGAGTAACTATTTGTTGTAGCAATAAAGACCAGAAGCAAAACTCAAAGGTCAGAATTCTAGACTCTTTCATGTTGACCTCTGTTCTATTATGAACTTTAAAATCTGTTTTACATCAGACGCTGCAGGAAATGGAAGAGGAGAACATGAGAAAGGAATATATCCTGCTAAGGTTGCCTGGGTTCAGGGCAACTGGTGATGTTAGCAAAGAGAAACAAACAGCAGTTGATGAAGGTTTTCAATATGAGTAAAATGCTTTGATGTCAGATGATTTTTAAAAGGAGAGAGAAAGATGCAGATTTGAGCAAGAAAATACCTAAACAAAATCCAGATTGACCAGAGTCATGTCCAAGAAGGGAAGTTGCAAGGAAGTGGGTATGAGTAAAGCCATGGAGCATAAAAAGTATTCATAAGTCTTTTGTTAGAATTCATGGAAATCATTAAAATAAATTTCTTAATCATATAAAATTTTTAATTAAGCATTCTTTTAAAAAATGAATGTGGTAAATTTAGAGGAAGCAGTTTTAAATATGATAAATTATTTAGAGCCCACTTTGGGTGAATATTCTGTATTTCATTAAATTTTTAAATAAATATTCTCCTTTTGCTTTGTGAAACAGCTTAGTATATTATTATGGCTTTTCTAGTTTCTATCCCCCTTTCACTCTTGTCCTTGTTTTCAAAGCCGTTATTAGTGTGATGGTTTTACCACTTTTCTGACAAAGTTTTTAACTTTGTTAATTGAGCTCTAGTTTCGATGGATGTGGCATGGTAATAATTACAGTAATGAGTAAACAACTATACAACTACAAACACAATGCTGCAGAACCTATGTGGTTGAACCAACATTTAACATACTCTAGTGAAAACGGCTCCCTTATGCGATGCTACACTCAACACCAGGGTCATATCTGGGAGGTCACGAGAGTTGCCCAAATTTTGTAATCCTAATTTTCCCTCTTTAACTGGAGGGGATGGAGCTCATGAGAAGGGGCACGTGTGCTCACAGTCTTGTTGCTCATCTGGTAAACACCACCGCATCCTTCAATATTCCTTTCAAGCTTTGCATTCTATGGGTCTTTCTGCACCTCCTTCTCTCTGGTAGAACTTACTTCTTCCTCCACTGTACTTGCAATCTGGGGAGAGGAAAGAAGAGAAGAACCGCAAACTACTCCATTTCTCATTAATTAATTAAATTTCTTATTACATCTATGTATAATTCTAAAATACATTTATATTTTGATTCTTTGACAGGACAAGCCTCATTTCTCTGCATTGCATTGTTATAACAATCAATGTTGTATTTGGAAGAAACTCATAAAAGCAGTAATCAAAAACTGAATAGAATCTCAACAGATATGTAAACTTGTGACTAAGACACATTTAAAATGAACATAAAATAGAGCTAAACATCTTTTAAAAACTCAAAAATCACCCTTACATAATCTCAAAAAAGTATACAGCATTTTTGTTTTCCTTAAATCATTCAAAATTTTCTAAGGGTAACATAGGGAGAAGAAAAGCAAAAATATTTTGAGAAATTACTTTATTTATTTAAATGGATTCAAATCTTTAAAAAAATTCTAATGCTGGGCTAAATTTGAAAAGTAATCATCTTTCATGTTAGAAAAGTTTAAATTGCCAGTTTAAGCCTGTTAAAAATATTTTTATTGCATTCTTAGTAATTTCCCATGGAAGCATTTCTAAAGGCTCAGCAAAACATTTGCAATTTTATAAAACCTTTTAAATTAATTTATAACTTAGCTATGAGCTTCTTTTAGGGAGACTCAGAACAGTGGGTGACCTTATATCCATAATGTGAATGCTTAAATGTTTTATTACAGCAGAGTGAATTAGGATGGAGTTACTCAACTTTAGATCCCAACATTTCATTTCGTTTAACTGCAATCTGCTTGGCCTTTTCCATAAACCAATTTAGTTCCATTTTATTCAATCGTAAGCTCACTTTCATATGTTCTGTTTTGTTTTATTTTTAACCGTACAATGGCTTTAAGTAGGGAATATGAGAAAATACTGACCAAATTAAGTAATTCTCTTGGTATTTTATCCCATCAGATGTTTGAGAAGCTCAATGTTTCTCCGTACCCTTGATTAGTGAGATACAATGTGTGCCCAATCTCGCATCCTCTTAGTCCACTTTTTTATCTAAGATGTTACTATGACAACCAGCTGTGTGCAGGTGTAAGCTGACAGCACATTGCTACAGCCATAACTGTCTTTTACTTTCTGTCCCAGAGCATCTTTACACTTACTTTTGGTTCTCTTTGTTTTCTAATAAATGCTTTAAGGGCTGTGTATTTCCTCTGTGTAGCATTTCAATCACATTCACATGATGAGCCAGGTAGTGTTCTCATTGCTCATTTCTAATTAGAATTTAATTTTAGCTTTGATCCCCCTAGTTAACCCAAGGGTTATTTAGAGAAGTCTTCTTAATATCTAAATAAATATTTCCCTTTATTTTCACAATTTATTGCCTGAAATGTAGCCTGAGTGATTTCTGATTTGGGGTCTTCATTGAGATTTTCCTTATATAAAAGATTACAAGATCTTTTTAAATGAAATTTCCATGGATACTGAAACATTTCTATGTAACAGAATGTTATATTGGAACTCTTTCTACCTCAGGTTTGGCGAAGTCACAAAAAATCAGTGGCAATTACTTTCAGATTCTATTGTGAGGGGCTCTACCAAATTATATAAATCTTACAAAGGAGAGCCTGGAAATCAGCTTTGCAATCCATCCACCACCGCCAGCCCATGTAAACTGCAGACTCAGACTTCAGCCAGAGACAGCTTAATAAAGGTACAGAGGGACTTTTTCTGGAGAGAACTGTTGGTGGACATTAAGTACCACCCATCCCTCTGTGGAAGGATGAGGAATGCTTCAAATTCACCTAAACTCTCACGTGGAAGATTCTCTACTGAGACCACCCAGACGGTTTGATATGTGTCCTCCAGAATATCAGGCATACTCCTGAGAAATTTAAAGGACACGAATTGTGTGAAGTTCCTTGTGTCACCAGAGTAGAGAACTGTGGTGGATGGCAAGAGCATTTCCATTGACAGAGGCCCAGAGATGTGCATGTCTCTATTAAAGCCACATTGGTGGGTGGGGGTGAGGTCTAAGACTGACAGTGAGATGTCACGTTCACTCCGCTGACTGTCATGCATGTGAAAACTGATCAAAGGTAACCTCCCAAACTACTTACGTTTCCTACGAGGTTGTAAACCTAGAAAAGAGATTAAATGTAAATTATTGCACCAGTCTAGCCTAAATAGTCCTATTCGTGCACATAGTACATGCATATTATGTTAGGGCAGTAATAAAAGTCCCTCTAACCTCTGCAGGGGTGGGTCTTCTCTCCCCAGCTGAAGTCTAGGCCACCACTGTGGATAGGATCCAGTGCAATGCCTCTTGCAGAACAAGATCCGTACTTGTCTGGCCAGATTCTTCAAGCGTTGGAAGAGCAGAGGAGCAACCATCTGGGACCCCAGTGGGAGAAAGGCCTTCGAGCTATGAAATCTCAGGGGTTTTCTCCCCCGTAACAAATAACTCCTTTTCTGTGATTAGTTCCTCCAGGAGTGTTGTTCCTGTTCAGGCCTTGCTATGATCGGCTGTATGCAAACTAACTCATCCTAATATGTTAATCCCAGACAGAATTAACATAGAACACGTATATTCATTCTGCTACCCACACCCTATTCCCGTAGGTTATATAGCTGTACAAATTAAACAAGCTTCACTTATTGCTGCAGACCAGATACTGTGGCTATGATTGGAATCTAGTATCCTAATTCACACACTCACACTCTTTGAACCTAATGATGAAATGTGGATTATAGGAAAAGATCAGCTGGGGTTATATTTGAAACGGCTCAAGATGGTTACCTGGGGTTCAGGCGAGATGACCCCTGTGGAAAGAGGCCAGAGGCATAACAGGAGTTGAGGCTGAATCAAAAGTCACCAAGAGAATATGCTTTTAACTGCATCAAGGGGAGCTGTGATAAGGTGTCTCCAAAAGAACCCGCACAATATCCATGAAAGACAGATTTGACATCTTCCATGGCCAGAGTTACATCAACACTAATCAAGAAAGCCTTTTCTTGTCCCTTAATTTCCCTCCCTTCCCTGCTTCATCACAGGAGGAGCCCAGGGAGTGGGAGGGAGAGGAATAGAATCACAAGCTAGGAAAGCCCCGAGGAAGTCAATCATGCTCCCCACTTTCCCATTGCAGCCTTCCTATCAAGACTGGAGACAAGTGGAGGAGAGGCAGGAGCTCTAACATTAAACCCAGCTCTGAGTTTCATCTGTTGCACGAGACTGGACGTTCAGTTACTGAACTGAGTGTGCATTATTATTCAAAGTGACTGAAGGACTTTTCAGTTTCTGAGAGTGATCAGAAAACTGATAGATTTCGCCTCAGGAAAGGGAAAGACTAGCCCCACAGAACGGTGGTTTGCAGTGGAAGTAGTTGTTTTCTCATTGTATCCTCTGAGTCTCATTTCTTCAGTGGTTGCCTTATATATTTATAAATCAGTTTCCTTGTTTCGCTATTCAAATCATCTCTATCAAAGATTGGCAAGCTATAGTCACAGCCAAATCTTATCTGTTATCTGTAGTTATGAAGAGTAGCTGAACATGCCACCCCAAAATATAATTGCATGAGTCCAGGACATGCCACCCAAAAATATGCACTTTGGTAAATTGATTACTTTGAACTTCATGCACTGGAAAAACAGTAAATGCAGATAGAGGTTTTCTCTGAACTCCCCCTATTTACCTAAAGGTAAATTCTCCAAAAGGAATTCGATTGTCATAAATCCCCTCCCTGGGAGTTTCATCAACCAGGGAAGATTGGCTCTCATCGCAGGAGAGGAGACTAGAAGTTGACACCACAGTGAGACACACTTTGTTACAAATTATCGTACCTCTAATCTATTCTTCTAAGGGCCCCTTCACCTTTCTTAAAAGTCATTTACTCTCTCCTGAGAGGCATACATCCCTCTCTCCTTTCGCTATTAAGGTGGTATTTAATCCTGAATCCTGAAACTACCTCTTCGAGAATTACTCTCTTTTCCCGGGTATCTTCCATGTAACACGTGCAGTAGACATGTTAATAAATTTCTGTCTTTCTTTCTCTTGTTCATCTGTCTCATTACAGAACTCAGAAGAGTAGAGAGAAAATTATTTTCCTCCGCTACGGGTGTAGATAAGTTTTTTTGGGACGCAGCCACACCCGTTTGCTGATGCGTTTTTGTCTGCTTTTGCATTACAGCAGCAGAGTTGTGTGACAGAGACCACACGGCCCTCAAGTCTAAAATATGTCCTATCTGGCTCTTGGCAGAAAGTGCTTGCTACTCCTGATTTATATCTTTCTCAATTTTTAGCCAGCTAATCGCTTGAACTCTCTCACTGTGAAACGGTCAGTTTCTCTTGGTGTTGGCATCACCTTTTACTTTAAAAATTTACAAAGTTGGCAATGTTTCATGACTTTTGTACCTTTCATTGGCTCGTGACTTTATTGGTATCCAATATACCTCCTTTAGCTTTTTAATGAACTTCACCTTGAGTTCTCTTTTGTCCAATCTCAATATTAGCATAACTGCTTTCTTTGAGTTAGCATTTGCTAGTACCTAATTGCAGTCAATTAATTTTGAGTCTTCAACAACATTACTTTTTAGATACTTATCTTTAAGAAAAAGCTTATAACTACATTGCTGGAAATCTTTGACTTGGAGAAATTAAGCTATTTTTTTGTGAAAGGTAATGCTTCCGTTTCTCCTTACCATATTCTTTTGTTTTCTATCTCCTATACCCTCTGCTCTGTTTCTGTGTTTTCTTCTTTTAATTTGATTTGTCATGATGACTTGTTATTTTTTTTCTGCCACTTGTGGGTTGAAGTTGTCAATCCTGTTTCTCTCTGCCTGGTGTACATCTTTAAAATCTTATACATATTTCAACTCATTTTTTCTGCTGTTACTTAGATTCAGCCACATCAGTTTATTTCCTATCATAAGATGGGAACCTTGCCTACCTTTTTTCATCCTCCTCAACTGTCACCACTAAAATGTTATAATAATCTGCAATATTATGAGTAATATTACTTTTAAAGGGTATCATAAACTATTTATATTCAATTATTCATTTGTGAATTTATTTCTCTCTACTCTGTCTTT
The DNA here is from genome assembly GCF_041296265.1 of Equus caballus. NCBI lineage: Eukaryota > Metazoa > Chordata > Mammalia > Perissodactyla > Equidae > Equus > Equus caballus. Next base: position 92,379,988 of record NC_091699.1, read on the forward strand.
TTCCAACATTTTCCCTTTTTAGTGTCGTTACTTGATTTGCTAATGTACATTCTCAATTCTTTTTGAATGTTTGTGGTGATAAACTTGATGAGTCTCTGCATGTATGAAAAATACTTATTTTTATCTTTCACTTGAATGCTTCCCTATCTCAACCACGTTCTTTTAAACCTGTTAATTCCTCTATAAAAAGCCCATTAAACTTGCATCAATGAAAAATTTATAGTGTGCTTCTGTTTTCTGTTTTCTGAGTATGACAGATTTTATGTCATGAAAATCAAAGAGATTGTAATGCAAACTATCTCTCATTATCATTTTAGGAAATTGTCTAAACACTAATAAATGTTCAAAAACAATAGATATGTATTACACACACATGCACACACACATGTTTTATTCACAGGCAAAAAAAAATACTTGTAGTACTGTGTTAGTTGACAAAACCTCTAACTTACTTAAGGAATAAATTAACCATGAAAGGAAAGGGATCTAGATGAAGAAAGTATAGAATTTCATAAGTAAATAAATAGACAAATAAATTTTATTGATGGACAAGGAATATGACCGTAAAATAAACAAAACCACTCCTTGATGTTATATCAGTTAAGATGTGTTTGGTTGCAAATAAGAGAAAATGAAACTCAAAGTGGCTGGAATAATGCAGGGCACCGCTTCTCAAAGTGCGCTCATCAAGCACATGCATCAGCGTTACCTGGGATCTTGTTAGAAATGCAGGTTCTTGGGGCTTACTCCAGAACTGCTGAATCAGAATCTCAGGAGGTCGGGCCCAGGTATCTGTCTCGACAAGCCTTCCAGATGACTTATTCACACTGAAGTTTAAGAAGCATGAGTGAAGGAGACTTATTGGCTTACAAACTGGAAGTTTAGAGTTGGATTCTGCGGCTCCATATATCTGTTTGCCTTTTTGTTCTGCCTTCAACTTGTCAGTTCCATCCTCATCCTGCTTCCTTTGGGGTTCTCTAGGCGCTGCCAACAAGGTTAGGGCTCTAGACTTCCTCATTGATTTGAGGAAGAAAGAGTACGTTACGTATGGGAATTACTTTATAGAAGTAAGGAAAGTTCTTCCTCAAAAATCCACAAGTACTTTCTCCTTGTGCCTCATTGCCCACTTTGGCTCACAGGTTCATCTGTAAACATGGGCCAGGATTTGGGATAAGGTTGATTACTGTGTGCCACATGCCCCTACCCTGAAGACACAGAGGGAGTCAGTGTCTCTCCAAGCTGATGGGAATCATGGAGGACATATAAATGCTTGAACTCAAATTAGAGTTCATGCCAGGAGAAGAAGTAATATATGTTGGGAAACCGACCACAGCATCTACTTAATATCAGTAAAATGTCAATCTTCCAAATGATCATATAAAATTAATTTCAAAAGCCTGTCAGAATCCCTACTAAAAAAGATAGAGTCTACTTTAAAATTTTAATAGAAAATTGCCCAGCATTTAAAGAAAATAAACGACTAATGAGGGAGGACTCACCCAAAAAGATTTAAAATATATTGCAAAGCTTTAGTAATCAAAATTGTATTCCTAGGAAACTTATAGAAACAAGAATAAAAGAATAGATTAATGGGATTGAGTAAAGATCCAAAATGTATAAATAGGAAGTTAATATATAATAAAGATGGTGTTTCATTCCTTTATTTATTTGCTAAATACATTTTGCATAATTAGCTACCCATCTGTATAAACGTGGTTAGATCATTTTGTTATATCATTACAAAAATAAATTCTAGGTGGATTAAAGATATAAATGTAAAAGACACAATATTCACAAGACAATTAGGACGATATTTGTATATCCATGTAGTCGGGGAGACATTCAGAAGCAATAAAGGAAACATTAAAGGAGAAGATTAAGAGATTTGATTATAAAGAAATTTAAACTTTCTACACGGAAGAAATACCATAAACAAAGTCTAAGAACAGATAAGACTGAGAGAAAATGTTTGTAACATAGACAGGAATATCAAATAAGTTGATAAGAAGCACATAAACAGCCCAATACAATTTGGCAGTGATGTACACCAGCAAGTCACAGAGGAGGAAATGCCAATGGAAAATACTTTACGTCACTAGCACCCCTCAACCCTTATCTTCACCAGGAAGTGTGACTCTACATTTAAATAAAACCAGGCACATGCCCAAACTCCTGAGAGAATTGCTCCAGGGCTCAGCTTCAGTCCTCTACAACAGCTTTCTTGGATTCTGAAGTTAGATAGCTCCACTTGGTTGGACTTTCCTAGTTTTCTTTGAGTTAGAAATCTCTCTTTACACCATTTATCTTTCTGTTAACTTAAGAATCCTCATAAGACGCCACTTCTGCAAATGTCTGCCTTCCCTAGCATCTGCCCACAACTTGGGGTTCCAAAGGCTATGCCCACACTGAGCCTGGGCCTACTGCGCCAGGGACTAGGACATCTCCAGGCTTCCCACCGTGCCCAGCAGTCATATCAGACAGATCAAACTGGAAGTGAGAGTTTCCACTTGGTCCTCCTGGCGTGAATGACTAAAATCAGCTCTTCCTAGACTCTATACAACATTCCGAATGCATTTATTTCCCCTCTGTGCCCCATCTTCACCTACCTGCCCTATGTCTCAATCCTGTAGTCCTCACTAAGCTAATGTATTAATATATGTTAATGGAAAATATATTTTACTTAAGACAGAGACCCTCTGGAAACAGTATTGCTTTGGAGTGAGAAGATCTTTCAGCATCCTTCATTTCACACAAATTTTGCTTTTACCTTTGTTGAAATGTATTGGTTTTCTTTAGCTACCAAAAGTAGCTCCAATAGTAAACTAATCCTTTCCAAGAGTTAATGTCAGTTCTAAGATTCTCCCGGAAAAGAGTACACTATCAAAATTGAGCTCATCGAAAGGCATAGTGGTTCCTGTCCTGTATAGGGAATAAATAGGACACAGCATCTGCCCTAGAGAACTTGCTTCTGCTGTTAGGGAAGCTGTCTAACTGTGGGGACATAGGCAATGGCTTCTCATCCGTCCAGAGCTTCATGAGAATCTTTTAATGACAAACTTGCACATAAATTTAAAGCATCCTAGACGTTAGACTGCAGACCTCAAAAAGTCTTGGGAAAAATTTTTATAACTTCATGGACTTCAATGGGACTATGTCAATAAAATAACTTAAATGGGCCTTCTAAGAAATTACCACTTTTGTTTAATCAGCCATTCTAAACAGCTGTCCATGGAATAACATTGTGTTTCAAAGTAGCATAAAAATGTTTATTTTGATTTTTCACTTATTCCCTTAACTATCTGCAATTAATAGTAAAATAATAAGGGCTTTCATTTATTTGACGATCTTATTTATAAGATGTTACACTTAGGGCTCAGAATGTATTAGCTCATTTATCTCTTAATAACTTCCATTAGAAGCAACAGTATGCCCATTTTACAGCTGAGGATACTGAGGTTCAGTATCCTGCTCAAAATTACTTAGCTATCAAGTGGCAATGGACATTCAAAATAAAGTATTTGACCACTGGTTCTCAACTGGGAACACATTTAGCAATGTCTGGAAACAGTTTTTTGTTGTTGTTGTTTTGCTGAGGAAGATTAACCCTAAAACTAACATCTGTTGCTAATCTTCCTCTTTTTTCGCTTGAGGAAGATTAGTCATGAGCTGCATCTGTGCCAATCATCCTCTATTTTTTATGTGAGTCACTGCCACAGCATGGCTGACGAGTAGTGTAGGTCTGCACCTGGGATCTGAACCTGCAGACTCAGGGCGCTGAAGCGGAGCATGCTGAACTTAACCACTAGGTCATGGAGCCAGTCCTGGAAACATTTTTCATTGTCACTACTTGGAGGATACTGCTGGTGTCTAATGAGTAGAGGTTGTGTCTGCTGCTAAACATCCTACAGTGCACAGGGTACTTCTCAACAACAAAGAGTTATTTGGCCCCAAATGTCAATTTTGCTGAGATTGAGAAAATATGTACTTGACAAATGGGAGTGGCTCATGGACATTTGTCACAAAAATGAAAACTTGAAACAATTAAGAAGGCACTTGTCATTCACTAAAGAAAAAATGGAAATCTTTAAACAATTATCACACACAGACCCAGTATCGCCTACATGTGGCTGTGACAAATAGGCTGAAGTTGACAGGGCCACTGTCCAGTCCGACTCTAAAACGTGGCTGGCATTGCTGAGCAGAGAGAAAGTCAGGACCAAATGTGTCTGATCACGTCTGTAACAGCCCCGGGAGGTCTGATAGCGAGAATTGAGGTGGGTAGAAGGAAGGCTGTGGTGTCAGTAACAGAGACTCCCAGTGAGGCACCAAGTTATTTCTGGGTGAAATAAGAAACCCAAACTTTAGAGATTGAGCTGCCTCTAAAATTGAAGAAAGAAGCAGATTTTAGCATCAGAGGATGATCCAAAGTAATTTCCACAGGTGGAGTACTTCCTGGTTGCTCAAAAAGGCCTTAAATTGCAAGCAGGTGAATTTAAAAATACAGAACCCGTAAACGATGAGGATGGACTGTAATAAGTAACTTGTGGGGAGATCCTTAAGATTATGTACATGCTCTGAACCTCGTCTAACCTCTCCTCACTCATGATTTACTGTCCAGTTATTCTTTTCTTTATCAGTTTTTATACAGTGATGGTTACAAAATGGTGATTTCTAGTTCCATTATTCCTTCTATGTGTATTAGTCAGCACTCTACTGTAAGAAACAACTTTCCTTTCTCTTGCTATTTATTTATTTATCTGTTGTTATCAGAGACTCATAAAATCTCATTTTACTTAATCAGCTATAGTATATTACTATTATTCTTCCATCTTTAGCCCATGAGGGTCATTTGAGACTGTGAAATCACCAACAAAAAGCAGAAAAATATGAAAAACATAGCGTTAAATTAACCATGAAAGAAACACTTGTTTACAGTGGGAAAGCTAGTTCGAGAAGGCAGAGCATCTCCTTGTTTGACCTCAACTGGGACTTGCACGTCCATGAGAGTTGATTTTGGGGTTACAAATAAATTTTAGCAAGTAGGCAAATTCGCAAATACGGAATCCATGAATAAGGAGGATCAACTGTACCAAAATCCTCGCTAGGCCTGTAAATTTTTATGCTCAGGGAAACACTCATCAAAGTTCTTATGAAATAGTTTAGTTGATTTTCCCTATATTGTCAGTGATCTGCCTAAAGTGGTGGTCTGCCTAAACACGTTAGACAACAGTATAGTGCTATTGGTCATATTTTTGTAATTATTTAAATTGCTTACTTGGCCACAATCTTACTTCTTTAACTTGAATCTAGTATTTTCAAGGCCAACGGTTCTCAAATGAGGATTTATGTCAGACTTATTCATAGAGTTTTACAAAAATACAGATTTCTAAGCCTTATTCTTTACTTACTGAATCTGTTTGCTTCATATTGTAGGTGTATTCTTTGTATATTACGTATATGATGTCTCAGGATTATCCTCGATAAAAATTGTGCTCATCCATTTCTATAAATCAGGTGTAACATTCACTGACTTTACAAAAATGAGCTTAATCAGTCATCCCTAGAGGCGGTTTGTCTAAAATTATATTTGGGATAACTATTACGGTGTTTTGCTTGCCGTAGAAGCAACCAACATTTTTGGTCACTTACAGATTCTTATTAAGAAGTCTTATTAGTCCTCTCACATTTGAAAGTTTTCAGTAAGAAATTAACAATAGCCAGTAAGTCTCTGTCACCTACAGTCCTTGTTTTACTCTGATGCTGTGTGCAGACTCTTCTATAAGCTACCGGAGTTTTTGTCTTCAGGAAACAGAGACTTTGGCAGAACACCATGGAAAAGGCCTATAGCAGGTACTTCCTGCTGTTGACAATTAAAACAGACCCTTGGGTAAAGGTTTCTGATGACTCAGATAGTTTTCATACTGGGCTGAGTCAAGAATAAAACAGCTTCATGCGACTTCTAACCCCAATCTTGTGAAAGGTGACAATTTGATAGACTCTCCTTTGTAAATAGATTCTCCTTTGAAATGAAATATTTTAAACTATTATCTGATTTCTATTGACTTCTCCAGAAGTTCTTAAGTCTTCTGACTTTTCATGCTCATTCAGTTGTTTCTGTAGGCTCAGTAAGAATTGGTCTTCATTTCTACCAAGATATAATTGGCAAAATTGATTACGCAACCATGTCCTCACATAAAGTGTTCTAACTGAGAATAATGCTCATTTAATCAGGTGATAAGCCACTTCTAATGGACTATGACCGCCTTTACCTATGAAGCCACTTCCTACGGTCTTCCCTGAGCTACTGCCCCGGCACCTGGCTGTAGAGTTGCAGCATCAGAGGAGATCAGAAAGGCCACCTCTTGGCATGCCGAGTACCTAAGGAACGATGCTTTGTGGACTTGAAGAAGAGAAAAAATTCATCCAAATGTATAGATACTGTAACAGGTGAAGTCTGGTGTAAAGAAGTGTTTTGGCTTGGTTTCCTACCCTAGGGATAGAAAATATTAGAAGCCTTTCAAATTAAAGTCCAATCTGAGGTTCCTCATGACAACTTCCAGAAAGAAGTTAATTTTGTGATTGTTCAATACTGTACAGATCTGGATTTTGCACAGTAATCTTGAGAAGAATACATAATAAATTAAGACTTTTGCTGCATATACGCAAATAATTAGGCCAAATTTAATGAACCTTCTTTATTTCGTGATCAAGAATAATCTTTCTTCGAGTTTATTAAGATCACAAGGAGGGGGAACTTATGGGTAAAGAAGACTATGGAATAACTTTTCACTGAAATGGGTAAAAGAGACCACTGAATATCTTTTCAGTGGGACATCATAGCTTCCGGAGATGAATTGACCCTGTAGGAGTGTGCACCTAACTTTGACTAGCGTATTTTACAACTCTATAGAGACAGACGTTAACTTCTAAAAAACTAACAGTATTGCAAATAATTTCTGTCTGTAAAAATACAAATTGTGCCTGAGATTTGACCAATGCATATTGACCAGTTTTCCCAGTTTTTCATCCATTTGCAAATTTATTTCAGTATTTGTTATCTCCCTATAAACCTGTGGCACTTTGAGTTTTCTTTGAATCAGTTTTGTTCCCTCGGTAATTAGTGAGTTAAAATCTTTGACACGTGTTCTTTTTATGTTATATGAGATTCATGATTTTACCTTTTTGCTAGAAAATTAACTTCTAACATTTCTTACTTAAGAAAAATTCAGCTTTTGGAAATTGACAACAGTAAACAAGCTATTGCTAAAGCACCATAACTGGAAAGAAAGCATTTGAGTTAAGAAAACTAGCTCCATGATATTCTCATGAGAGTGAAATTACTTTCTACCCTAACTATTTATGTGAATGCACAAGTTTTCAAAATTTTGGGTGACTATCACCATAACATGTACAGAGGAGACTTATTAAATCTCTTTGGTGGTATTCTTAAAAAGTCATCAGTAAGACTTCAAAAGTTGAAGATAGAAAATATTTATCAGTGGTTTAGGAAAAAATAGTGGTAAACATGCATAATGAACAGAAAATGTATATTAGATAGAATGAAAGATACGTGTTTAAAATGAGGCCATGAAGGTACACGCCTGCTACAAATGTTTATGATAGCATAGACGTTTCTATTTGGGAATAAATCTAAAGTATGTCCTCCTGATCTAGGGGAACAACAGACCAAATGTGATAGAGTCCTAGAGATTATCAATAGTTCCAAGGACAAAGTGTGCAATGGCATGGGAGCAATAAAGAGCCTGATATGGAACTTGGGTCCATATAGTGGGAGGTCCTGTGAGACTGAAGGACAATTTGAACTCAAGGTCTCCACTCTCAAGGTCTTTTGGTTGTATTTTAAGGGCACCGAAGCATCATGCTTTCCCATGGCCCTCTTTGCTATGGTCTTGCCCTTTTTGTCATTAATGATCAAAGGCCAACTATACTAATAGCAGAAATTTGCATATATGCATTTTTATTTAACTGCAACTGACAAAAAAGACATGTTTGAGCCTCCGACATTTTATTCACCAATATTGACCTATGCTAAATATCTTTGCTATTCATTAATGCGTTGGTATAAATAAATGAGATATATGTGCCACCATTTTAACATCCACAGTCTTATTCTGTCGACTTCCTTTAAAATGACAGTCTACATTAAGCATGATCACTGTCTTGTACTTCCATGGGGCACAATGTGAAGACTTGGGAGGAAAGAAGCCTTGTTCTCACCAGGAGAAAATGACAGACAGACTGAACAGAAGGTGAAAGAGAAAGAACAAAATTAAGGGGGATCCTTAAGTGGGAATTTTCGTTCCACTGTTGCAGGATAAAGCTAGTTGAAATGGAGAAAAAACAAATACTTAAATGATCTCAAAGGGGGAAAAGCATCTATATTATGGGGTCAGAATTCTAACTGAAGCAGTAAAGTTTTCTTTTAGAGGGGATACTCAAGAAATCTCAATTGGCAAAAGTTAAATTATATGGATGTAATTACTAAATTTGAGAAAACACGAAGTCTAATAAAATACAGAGTAAGATCTATATTACAGATATTTTTTCAGTTTCAGTTCTAAGTTTCCTAGGGGGAAAAGAATCATTGCTAACAAGACGTGTTGCCCATTTTCAACTTTTCCAGGACGGAAAAACATTGCCTAAAAGTACTTCCAGCACTATGGGGTGTGACTGATGAGCCGTAGGAATTTTAAATTAGACTCCCTTGTCTTCTTAGTTAAATTTAACACAATTTACATATAAAGATAGATAAGAAACTAGTCACCTAGAGTAAGAAGACTCAGAATCTTGATGGCTGGGAACCTGTTTTAGAAAGATGGTAGAAGGTTTTAAACATGGCTCAAGGCATTGTTTTCTAGAAATGAAGATATGGAGAAGTGGGAAGGCAGGAACCTTATCACCTTGCTGATTCTCTGGGACTGATTGAATAAACTGTCTTTGAAATTCCAACTAGTGAAAAAAAAATAGAGAGTATGGATAGACCCACATACACCCCAGCATGGGGTTCATATGAAGTAGTATTTATCACGTACTTCAGATAGGATTTCTGCTAATACGGATCAACTACAGCATAAACCCTAAGGATGCCATTAAAAGGCTTTGTTACCACAAACAAACATAGGTTCTTTACCCACCACACGAGGGGCCAAATAAAAACTGCAATGCCAGTGTTATGGCAAGGAAAGGGTTTTTATTTGGGATGAAATCAGCCGGGAGACAAGAGTGAGTCCTCACATTTGTCTTGTTTCATCTTGTCTGCCCGAAAGAGGGGAGGAGAGAGGTTTTAAAGGCTTGTGAGGAATGTGGCTGTTTGTAGAGAGGCAGAGGATTCAGTGGCCTGGCTGGTCAGAGCTTTCCTACCAGCCTGCATTGGGCCTTGGGGAGAGGAGGAGATGATAAGGAATCCAGGTGCTTGTCCTTGGCGGTGTCTGTCTCCATGGTGGATAGTGGATTCTGGAGCCAGGGAGTAAGCAGGGAATGAGTGCTTTGGTTTTAACCCCACATATGCTGGGTTTAATGTAGGGGCAGTGATATCAGGGCCAGCATCAACTTGGCTTACTCTGTATACCTCATAATTCCATCTCCAAATAATGGGCACCATAGTATGACAGACACTTTGCCTTGCAGTGGGGATAGAGTGAAGAATAAGGAAAAATCCTTTTCCCCAAAGAGCTTGGAATATATTGTGTTGCAAGGCTTTGGCAATATATGGACTTTTTTTTTTAAAATTAGGAGTTTTACAACTGGAAGTCTTGCTTTGTTAAGATCAGGACATTCCAAATAAAACTACTTTTTGCTGCAATAATTATTTCATTAAAACAGGACAAAATTCACAGAATAAATTATAGTTCTGCAAACTGAATCAATTTGGTTTTACGAAAATGCACTATAGTGGCCTGTTTTCCTCATTTTGCCACAGACCAGTGGAAAATTCATCAAGAACTTCACTAATTTGAGAATCACTAAGTTTGACACATAAAAACGGTTTGAGGTGTTATGTGTTCTGTTCTTTCCATGGGAAGACTATGTCACATCACTGAGCAGACAAGGGAGGGAGAGGAAGGGGTCACACAGACACAGGCACGCCTGCATATCATCTACCAACAAGAGATAAGTTAGGATAACTTCCAGTTTTAAAATTTAAAATGCAACATGATTCCTGGGGATTTCCTGTCCACATTCAATATCTACAGGTAAATTTTTAATCAGATAATTCTGTAACATCTTGATGAGATCTGATGCACCAGCGGAATTTGCATTTTTATTGGGGCAACAGGGAAAAGTAACTTTGGACTGCTAAGGTGCAACTAATGGAAGGCCGAATCTGAATGGGTTATAGGATCTGAGAACCGCATGTGGTTGTGGGCATATGGAGAGCAGGTCATGGGAGAACTGGATATGAGAAAAGATAAAGGAAAATACTGAGAGAGAGAGACAAAGATAAACTTATGAATTCCAACTGCTTTTGCTTTTCTTCTTAAGATGCTCTTCCAACTCTTCGTAAAATAATCATCCCCTTTTTTTGACAGGAACTTAAACAGCTGCATGCACTGAAAAAAAAAAATGGATAAAATGGATAAAACTAAGTGGTTCTGGTTGAAATGGGAATGACAAACCCAACACTCCAGCTGTAGGAGCTGTGCCCTCAGCAATCACTGCTGCCTATGTTAAAACCAATGGTATTCAACACAACTGTGAGCAGGAATCAGCCCTACTGGAGTCTTAGGTAATTAATTGGAAATAATTGATTGGAATTCACAGTAACCAGGCTGCTTGACCAATTTTCAGGTGTTCCAGAAAGAACTGTTAAAGACAACAATGAAGACTAGCACCCAACCAACTGCCTGACAGATATTAACCTATTCAATAAACGTCACTATTTTATAACCTTATAAAGCTCTCAATTGAGTAAAATATATTAAGTATCATAGTAATATGTAGTTATGTACTAATATGAAAAGAAAATTATTCTATTACAGTGGAGAATAAGGAAATCTGATCCACATTGTGGTGATGATGGTAGTGTGGGGGCAGAAATCAGGGGAAGCTTCACCAAAGTGGGTTTTTAAAACTTTTTTTGTTTTTGTTGAGATTCCAGAATGTGTTGGAAATAAGCAGCACTCTAAAGAAAGGGAATTCAAGAGCATAAAGACTGGATTGGGGGGGCGTAGTTTACAGCAGCCCACAGTAAGGGAAAGATGGCCAGTAAGGCTGGAACGTAGAGACTGAGAGGACTGGATCTGTGAAATGGCCAAGAAAGCAGAGGTAAGACCATGCAAGATGCTACAGGCCATCAGAAGGGTCTGGGTCTGTACCCTAAGCCAATAGATAATCACTGAAAGTATTTAAGCAGAGGATGAATGATCAGATTTGTAATTTAAAAGTATCCCTTTGACAACTCTGTAGTGATTGGATTGTAGGGTGGAAGGAGTGGCTGTAGGACTCTCCTCAGTAGTCTATTATGGCACTTTAGTTCTAACATGATGGTGGCTGGATTAGAGTGACAGAGTCATAGGAAGAGCCATCGATGAGTTGGGGAGGTATTTAACAGGTATAAGCGGCAGGATTTGCTGATGGACGAGACTTGGGTATGAGAAAGAAGAAGGTGATAGAGTTGACTCCTGGGATGCTCATGTGGGGAACAGAATGGATGCTGGTGCCTCTCAGTAGGTCTGCTGTGAAGATCACAGTGCAGTTTGAGGTCTTTAAAATACCAAGTGAAGGTGTCCAACAAGCAGATCTGGCCTGGAGGTGTTAATCTGTGAGTCTTTTCTCTGTGGATGTAAATTGAAACCACGGGCCTGAATAAGATTTCTTAGACAATGGAATTAGAAAAAAAGAAGGCTTAAGACTGAGTCTTAAAAAATTCGCTTATTTAATAACCAAGTAGAGGAAGATGATTTTGAAAAAGATAATGAAAATGAGAGAAAAGAGAACGACAAGTAAAGTGTGGCACCATCAAAGACGCGAACAGTGCTTCCAATAAAGAGAGCAGGTTAACAGAATGAGATCGTGCTGAGCGTTAGGGGAAGACAAGGACTGATTTGGATGGTAAGACCACTGTTAACCTTAGGTAGTTCTTAGCTAGAGCTGTTTTGGTGAGGGTAGAGGCCAGCTTTCTGGGGGTTTTTGAATCAGAGGGGATCAGAAAAGGTCAGACAGGAGTTTGGTTGCAGAGTGTTAGGGTAATACTAGGAGGGGGACACTGGTCATAGGGAAATTATTAAAAATTAAGCTAGCAGAGACATGAGCACATTTAAACACGAATAGAGAAGATGTGCTTGAGAGGCAGCACTAGGATAAATAGAGAATGGAACTGAGAATGGAGAGCTGCTTAGAGTGATCTTGGAAAACCCTTTGGAATCAGAAGTGCATTAGTGAGATGCTGTTGAAGCTTGCATGGGTCCGTTTACTCGTGGTATGTGTTATCTTTTTGGACAGCTTTTTGAAAACTTTTAATCTGTTTTGATTTCTTTTCTCATTATAAATAAATATACATTAATTCCTAGTTTTGTATTTTTAATTTTGTATGACTTTTCTTAGAAAGGATCTACCCCGATTATATGAGCATCAGCCCACACATAGCCTGGGTCCACCCCTTTCTGCGACTCAGTTTTTGATCAACTCAATCATGTTTTCTACGAAACTTACTAAAATAGCAGAGTTTACAGTCTGAAGGGATTTCCTTGACTATGATTTCTAGAATTCATTTTCGTCATTCTAATGGTCTGTTATGTTTGCTTGGGTTACCTTCCCTTTAAGTAGAACTAAGTCCAGTATTTTACAGGAATCCTCTGGAGAACAGTTTTCCTGGAAGTTTTCTTTAACATACAATGACGATTCTGTAAGCTCAGCCTGAGCTTTGAAAGTTAAAGAGTTGGGGCCCCAGTTTGGTGGTTTCGGAAGCCGGGCATCCACGTACTGTCATGATCTGTTGGTACCTAAGCAGCAGGAGGGATTAAAAGAGAAAAAGACTGGATGGGTTCATCAAGCAGGGAGAAGGAACCTGTAAGCCTGATCCCAAATGTTGGCTGATGTTTTTGGAGTGAAAATGGCAGCAGAGAGATCTGCTCTATCATGGACCCTCTCGCGATTCAATTTGTGAATTCAGATAGTCTTATATTGAGGAATGAGCTCAAAGTTCTGAAGAGAGATGTCCTTTAGTCCTTCACACTGGAGACAACATATGCTTCCAGACACAGCTGAGGAAAACTGCTTCACTCTCCAGGCGTCTTTCAGAATTGTGACAGTTCATGCAAGGCAGCAGGCAGGAGTGACCTGAGATGACTTCCACAGCTGCCTGCCTCTCTCAAACTTACCTTTCTCCATGTTTTCTCTGTTTGGGGCTTATCCTGATCTTTACCATATCCAGTCAAGGAGAAGGAGGAAAAGAAAAGTTTCTTTTCATGGAAACTTCACTTTGGAATATAACAGTATGTGAAACCTGTTTAAGGCTCCAAGTAAAGAATATTTGGATTTTAAATTACTTTTGAAGTGGGAGGAAAGAGCCATTACCGAAATATCTATTTAGAAAGACCAATAACAACGTACTTTAAAACATATGTATCAAATGGACATGGCTATATCTATCTATCCATCTGTCTATCTATCCATCCATCCACCCATCCATCCACCCATCCATCTTTCTATCTATCCTATCTATCTATCTATCTATCTATCTATCTATCTATCTACCTATCTATCTATCTATGTAGCTACCTACCTACCTACCTATCTATCGTCTCTATCATAATTAAGATGCCTGTCAGTGTCAGCTCTTGGGGGCAACTTCCTTATTCCTTGACCCTCCCTTTTCAGTGTCCACCACTCTAAGTTGTGCTTCCTACTGTGCTGTCACAGGTCTCTAACTTATCCTTGTACCTCCAATGTCTACAATATCTGTCACACAGTAAGAGTTCAGTACATTTACTAAATAAATGAGTAATTTTTGAACTGTTATTTGTATTTCGAATGAACAAGAGTAGTGTATAAAATGCCTCTATTATATTTTTTCCTGGCTTTATTGAGGTACAATTGACAAAGAAAGTTGTACATATTTAAAGTTTACAACACGGTGATTTGTTAGATGTATACATCATGAAATGATTACCACAATGAGCTTAATTAACACATCCACCATCTCACATAACTACTTTTTTGTGTGTATGTGGTGAAAATGCTTAAGATCTATTCTCTTAGCAAATCGAAAGTATGTAACACGTATTATTAACTACACTTACCATGGTATACATGATATCCTCACAACCTATTCCCTATTGTAACTAAAGACTTCCATGCTTTGACCAGCATCTCCTCATTTCCCCCTCCCCCATCACCTGGTAACTGTCATTTTATTATCTGTTTCTATGAGTTCAACTTTTTTTTTAGATTCCACATATAAGTGAGATAATATAGTATTTGTCTTTCTCTGTCTGGCTCATTTCACTGAGCATAATGTTCTCCAGGTTCATCCATGTTGTTACAAATGGCAGGATTTCCTTCTTTCTCATGGCTGAATAATATTCCATCATATATATATCACATCTTTTTTATCCTTTCATCTGTCAATGGACACTCAAGTTGTTTTCATATCTTAGATATTGTGAATAATGCTGAATGACCATGGGAGTGCAGATTACCTCTTTGAGATAGTGAATTCATTTCCTTCGAACTCCACATCCTCGGCAAGACTTGTCTCTTGTCTTTGTGATAAAAGACATTCTAACAGGTGTGAAGTGATACTTCTTGTCCTTTTGATTTGCATTTCCTTGATAATTAGCAATATTGAGCAATCTTTTCATATACTTGTTGTATGACTTCTTTGGAAAAAGTTCTATTCAAGTCCTTTGCCCAATTTTTAATCCAATTATCCTTTTTTTGCTATTGATTTGTATGAGTTCCTTATGTATTTTGGATATTAGCGCCTTATCAGATATATGATTTGCAAATATTTTCTCCTCTTCTGTTGGTTGACTTTCCCATTATATTTTGTATTAATTGTTAAACATGTTTTAAAATGTTATAGTCCTAAAAATATTGACTATATCTTTTTTCTCTTTTTTAAGTGAGATAAGCTCCTTTTTTCACCTATTATATGTACATATACACTGGAATCTCAAAACATTGTGTAAACACGAGCACACGTTTTCAGTTGTGAAGTATTGAACAGTTTATGTCTTTAGTTATTAATTGAAGCAATATCAGATGTATTAGTAAGGAATTTTTTGGGCCTTTAACTCAAATAAACTTAAGGACAAAAAACGAAATTTATAATTTCATGTAATTAAGATTCTAGAAGTAAATGATGCCTACTTCAGGCACAGCTAGATCCAGGGTGGCAAATTAGGTCATTTGCAGTCACTTCTGACTTCCCCTATCTTCTGTTTCTCCCTTTTTCTCCTTTCATCCTGTCCCTGGATTCTGCTGCCTTTTGTTTGTTGGTCTTGATCTTTGTGAAGACTGTTTCCTTCGGGGATATGATACATAGTAGTTTTGGAATTATAATATTATAATCATATATTGTAATATATTTAATTTATTCACAATTAATATGTGATATTATAATATATACTATTATACAATTAATAATAGAAATATTTAAATAAAAATAATATATATTAATATATAGCAGTATAATTATATGTTATAATATATATTTGTTATAAAATTTTCTACCCAATTTGACATTGTATTATGAGCATTATTTAAGTAAAATTACATTATCAGAATTCTTCAGGCCACTAAGTTTTCTGTGAAAAATTTTTAATTAGACCCATCTTATAAATGTAATGCTTTAAAAAAAAACCTCTTCCTTTATGATTGGAGGAACATTACACTTTTTTTTTTTTTGATGACGATTAGCCCTGAGCTAACTGCTGCCAATCCTCCTCTTTTTGCTGAGGAAGACTGGCCCTGAGCTAACATCAGTGCCCATCCTCCTCTACTTTCTGTGTGGGACACTGGCAACCCCCGTCTGTCGAAGCAGAATGTACGCGCTTAACTGTTGCGCCACCGGTCGGGCCCCTGAACATTACTTTTTAAATTAAAATATGTTAACTTCTTTTCGTTTTATCCTTGACAAATTTACGAAGACTATAGAGGCAGAAGAGTACTAATATGCTATTCTTTGTATATGAAAATGGCAGTCCTGACCTGCCATTAGTCGGGGCATTTATGTCTATGATAGATTTTTCTGGATCCGTCTGCTTTTCCTTCCAGGCACCCGAGGCTTTTCAGAACGCAAGGCGTAATCGGGGGCCTCAGAACAGAGCAACATTAATGAGGATGACCCTGACCTCACGAGAACAGTGTTCTGACCCCCTGCCCCAAATGGAAATAGAAAAGCTTGAGTAGTCTGTTTAAAAGTAACTTTGAGATTAGTTCTGTGAGTATAAAGACAAATGAGAAAATAAATTCCTCTCACAAGTAGAGAGAGTTGGATAATTGCATGGTATTTGAAACATAAAACTTAAACTGAAAACTATTACACTCGTAAATTGCACTACATTATCGTTCCTTTTAACTAACATCAGAATTACCTCTCCTTTAATATTTCCTTAGTTAATAAGTACCAAATCTTATTATAATAATTAAGGCTTCTACAAATGCTTTTAAGCCTTTTTCTTTTTAAAAGATGCATTTATTATCTATTTATTAGGTCTATTTGAAACAAATACTGAAATTGTTCTATTTTTAGAAATTTTAAAATACTGTTTCCATCAATAGAGATATATTTAGATTACGATTGAATAATGTCAAATAATTCTTTTGCACTAGATATTGTGAAGACCCACTTCAATCTGTCGTTAGACACCTACCATGCAGCTTATTTCTATTAATATTGATCATTCTGAATTATTATCTTGAATCTGTTTTACTACAATCTTTGCATTTAAATTCATTAATATTTTAATTATCTGATGGTATATGGACACTCTACCAATTTCAAGCATTTAACTTGTCCTCTCCCTAGATACAAATTATGTGAAAAGACACAGATGAAATTATCTTTGTTTATTTTGATAAGAGACAGGGTTAATTTTCATGATAAATCATAGGCATTTAGATGCAATATGTTTTTTGGTCATTGAAGTAAGAAAGGGATCTGTGAGCTGGTCTGAGGAGAAAAACACAGTCCTTGCTTTTCTCTTTTAAAAAAATAAAACAACTACCCCAGTGAAGACTGGTTGCACCAATCCACTGTCTGTCTGATTCCTGGGGTTTTGTTTGTTTGTTTGTCTTTTCAAAAATGAAAGCTTCAGCTCTGGATTGCAAAGCAGCATATGAAAGCAAGACACTTTTCGGCCATAGGCATCAACTTCAGATAAGACGTAAAACCAGAGTCCTGCTACTTTCTGGAAGAGTAGAGCCACTAGTTCTAGTGTCCTGGCCAAATTTCCATTTGGGTAATTGCATTCTGCTTCCTTTAAAGGCCCCTGGTTGGTTCAGTTCGATAAGGAACTCTTCCCTTCCTGCCTAAACAGTTACAGAATGCCGCAGTGCTCTGGGAGACGGTTGCTGGGGTTGCGCTTTAGATGGGTGAACTTCAACACTGAAACACACACCCACACACTCACACACACACAAATGTGAAAGGTGAATGGAAATCACCATGTGAAAGGTGTGCTCCTGCACGTCTACATTTTCATACAGCCGGATCCCATTGTATCACCAATACCATGGAAATAGAGTCTCTGTCAGGACAGAAAAAAATAGTCCAGTCTTGAAGAGGCAATGATTATTTAATTTTGAAGATCCATTTATATTACAACTCAAGCCATAATACATAAAATAAAAGAATAACTTATTAGAGGAGAAGAAATGATATGTTGGAAGCCCCATCTTGTGGCTCTGGGGATAGCCCGATAGATAAGCACATTACTGTGACTTCCATTAAGAGAGCTTCAACACATGTGCAGCAATTTTTTAAGGAGATTTCCAGTAACCTCTAACTACTCCAGGTTACTATTCACAATAAGAAGAGCAGAATTTTAGAAGTCTCCCTAAAGAGAGTAATAGCAGGATTTAGCTCCTAGTGGATTACAGCCCACATTATGAAACTACTGCACATTTGGCACAATTATGCACCACTGGCAGCCTTCTCTCAAAGGAAGCCTCATGTTAAATGAACACTTAGAATCATTTTGGAACTCATGCATCTTGCAGCTAACACTGTGCTAAGTTAAGCATCGAACACCATGCCCATCTGGTAGAGAGAGAATATCAGGGCTGCAATATCATCAGTCCTTTCCCCTTAAAAGCTTTGATTTCATTAAAGATGACCTGTCAAAGTGCTTTAGAAAATGAGATACTCTACAAAATGTGCTGAATAGGACAGAGGGGCATTCAGTACATAAATTACCATCTTACCCATTGTTGTTTTTAAGGTTTCCCAGGATCATGCAGGTTGGCCGTTTTTCTGCTTTAGTGTTCTTTGAAGCAAGGCTGGAAGATATGCAGTGGGCACGGAAGGGTTGAGTAATGTACATTTGCAACAAGATGTACCGACCATTACTCTCCAGTGTGTCATTGGGAGGGTAGATTTTCAAAAAAGAATTTGGAAACCTCAGGAACAAAATGCAGGCTTCAGTTCCCTTCCAGAATAAAACATTTGGGGAAGTGAATTTCAAAGGATGAATACCAGTTTATTTCCTACTGTCACTACTTTCACCACAAAAGGCTGCTTTAAAAACTCTGCCACAAATATTTTACAAAAATATGTAATCACAAGATCCCATACCCAGAATTCTAGCCCCAACCGCTTTGCAATACTACCTGTTTGGAACACGGTACAAAACATGAATCAAGCAAGTAAGACCCCTGAGAAGAAAACTAATTAGGTAAAGTTCAATTTGACTTTTACTTATGAAAAAAGCTCTGGAGCTCCTGCTCAAAGATGACTTATTTCACTTATTTTATTGAAATGATTTACTTTTGCTTAATTCACAATGCCCTGAACTTAGTTATCCAGCTTCGAAGTCAAAATGAGAAATAGCAAATGACAACAGGAACTTCCAGCACCTGGTCTATGCATATTAGTGGAAATTGATAGCATTCAAAGTTTCAAAAGTTACAGTAGCCTTTCATTCTGATGATTTATTTTGCCTACAGTAGATTCCAGAAGGGGATAAAGTAAAATGATTTTGGCCATCATACTTTGTTTTTTTCTTATGTCCACATGTTAATTTTCAAAATACAAGGTTGGCATTGTCCTACAGGCTTACGGGTGCTTGTCCTCGTCACTTTTCTTTTCATATCTCCGTTGGAGTTGTTAGTCTGTTTCTCACTTTACTTAACCATTCAATAAGGATAGTAATCATTGCTTCTCAGAAATAGATAAAGGGAAAACTTGAACTTCATATTTCAACAGATTTTGAGCTTATCACTCTCTTGTATAACAATATTTTTATTTATGTTGAGTAAAATAAAACTAATAATCCTAGGAGAGCAAGGCTACCTTTAAAAAGTCTAGAGACATTTTATATTTTAGAAATATTTTCATTTGAGTTAATAAAAGTAAATTTTTAACTGTTAATAATTTTATGGTGAGTTTTCATTTGTTCCGAGGATAAGCTTAGCCAGAACTTCACAATCCTCAAGGGTTGTAAATAGCTTCTATCATATCCCACAAAAGATGTTGGTTTCATTTGTTCCTTCTTCCTTTAGTAAATTCCGGGAGAGTACAAAGTAAAACAAAGCAAAAAACATAACTACCACAGCTGTTTGCTTTTATCTTATATTCACACACTAATTTTCAAAATGCAAAGTTAGAATTATAAGCAGGTTTAATACTGTATTCATAGTTTATTTATGTTGTAATCTACTTAGATTGGATTTATCATTTTGATTTCAAATCTTTATTTGTATTATCAATTCTATTTTTGCCATATGAATTCCTCATTTAATCTGTTTTTCCAAATTAAAACATATTTATATCATTATAATTATAAAATTAATCCATAAATGTGTGTTCACTCTATACATTTTAAATATTAAGAGGTTAATAAAAAGATGAATAAAAGTCCCTTTAACTCCCTTTATCCTCATTAAGTAGTCACCAGTCAAGGGACTTGTCAACATGTGCGTCCCAGGATTTCGGAGTTCTGTGCACCACTGATTAATCTGGGCCTCTCCTTTCACTCCCTTTTGAATGAGAGAGTTCGTAGCGGTTATTCTATGCGTGTCCTGCCATTGTATGCTGGGTGTGTTGGGTGATAACCTGTCTATTTAGTTCACAGTTTCTTTAATTGAGAAGAACTCTTCTCAAGGAGCTGATACTTGAGAACCACACACTGAGGAACCTCATGTGCAACTGAACACAATTTAGATTTTGATCCTGAACCTGAAACCATAGTGGGATGAGACTTTGGGGGCCTTAGAGAGGAGGTGAATTATTTTACAGGTGGGAGGAATGTAGATTTTTGTAACCAGAGGAAGACTGTGGCAGATTGTATTCTATAAAATCAGCCACGGTAATATTTCTAGCCCCACAGGATTTTCCAGAGCCTTGACATCCCTCCATCAAGAAGTACCATCTATTTCTCATCTCTTTGAAACTGGATGGAACTTTGCGTTGTTTTGGTTTAATAAAATGTAGTGAAAATGATGCTACATGATTTTTTAATGTGAGGTCATAAAGTAATATGGCTTCCACTTGGCTCTCTGTCTCCTGGGATACTCACCCTTTGAACCCAAACAAAATTTTCTGAGGAATCCAAGGCCACGTCACAACATTATGTGTATGTATTGTCGACGAAAATAATCCATAACCAATCTATAAACGAAAATTTGGGTGAGTTTATTCTGAGCTTAAATCTTAGGATTATAACCCGGGAGAGTCTTTCCACAAAGGAACAGAGCACTCCAAAGAAGTGGGGGTATAAGGGTGGTTATATACCCTCAAAGAGGGCGTTTCACATATGATTGAAGTGTCCCTCCCACAATAGTCACAAGATTGCCCTGTCTGCACAGCACTTGATGGACACAGCAGGTAGTGGGTCTGCTCTCTTGGAGGGCGCAGCAGGAGGCAAGTCTATTGTCTCGAGCTGGGCGGTCACAGGTGAGCGCAGCAATCAGCTTCTAGCCTAAGGAAAGATGCTTAATCCTTAAGGAGATGCCAATGTTGGGAGGGGGAGGGAAGTTGCACCTTTATCTCAAGGGCCTTTTGCTCTTGCCATAGGGAATCTCTAAAGCAGACACACAATGCATGCTCAATGGCCTCGGTCAGGCCCTTTTGGAAAGACAAGGTCAGGCCGAATTAGGTTTACAGCAAATGGCTTCCTCATATATTCCAATATATCCTATTACTTGCCATTTTTATTTGTCAGTATTTCTGCCTGGTAGCCTCAGCTAAGACCCCAACTGAGGAACAGCAACAGCTGCCAAACATGCAAGTGAACAAGCCTTTAGATGACTCTATTTCCCAGCACTTAAAACATCTCTGCTGATGCCATGGAGAGGAGAGACAAGCTGGCTCCACCAAGCCCTGCATAAATTATGGACAAACTAGTCAGCTTAATAAATTTTTTCTAAAGTCACTGATTTGGGGGCTATTTTTTCCATACAGATTAAGATAGCCAGAATAGATCACAAACTATTTTAGATAGTTGATTAGAGAAGAATGAAAATAAATCCGAGCAAATTTGGCACGGCCTCATCTAAATGACTGGTATTATTTATATATTATTTGTCTTATTAACCTAGTTTTGAGGATATTGGACTACTGTATTTGGTCCTTTTATCAGTGCCATAGGACCAGGGTAGACCAGACCTGGGTGTGTGTGTGTGTGTGTCTAGGGTTGGAGTTTCCTCAGATGGAAATATATACTCCCACTTTAAATTATGCTATGGAGAGATCAACACTGGGGCAGGAATTCAAGACTCAAGACGTGAATGAGTGAATAAACAAGAGAGTGAGTGAGTGAGTGAGAATATGGAAAACCTCCTCCTTTTAGGGTCAGGAGTCACTTTGGTCCAGAGTGAAATACAGAGACACCTGGAGCCCTACTGGTGGTAGTAGTCTTGGAGGTAAGCTGCCTCTTCAGGTGGTAAAGTTGAGCTGCCTCTTCTAGTAGTCAGGGCTCAATGCCTCCGGATTCTTGAAGTCCAGGGTCATTCCAGCGAGAGCATCTGGACTTGTGCACCATGGTTCTCTATTTCAGACTTCCCTTTCATTATTTCTAAACCTTCAGTAAAGTTTCATGAAAAATTATCTTCTGATCTTTGCTCTCCTCAGCCTATGTGAAATAAAGGACAAAGACCTGTTTTATACTTGAAAGAAGTAGATAAGAAAACATCAGTGTTTGATACCAGAGGGGACATGGCAATACCAGTCTCTAGTGAAAAGTGGTACATAGTGGGGCAGTCCTTTCATGAAGTTCATCAGAGGTAAAGGAAGCATCTTGGTGGTGTGATGCAAAGAATGGAACTAAATAATCGGAAAGTCCCATAATCAAATCTGATGAGGCAGCATTCTAGGAAATTCTCCTGGAAAGCTAATTTACATCAATAAAGCTGCTGAGGAGACTTTCATGCTGATGTGGATTATAACAGTTAAACACACCACTTAGTATATGTTTTACCATGTGTAATAACATCTATATATGTCTCAGTTTTCTGTTAAGATTAATGAAATCTATCTCATGGAATTAGTATGGTAGTTAAATGAAATAAATGCAATGGCCCAGTTGAGGTCTTCTTCTCTAACCAATCATTAAAATAAATCACATAAGTTAAATGTAACAAAACCATGAAGCACTCAGAAGAAACTATAGAGAGCATTTTTTTCTAATTTTGGGTTTGAGAAGGATTGCCAAAACATAAAGATGAAATAAGGAACTAGCAGGAGGGAAATGTAATTTGACTTCCACCAAATTAAAAAAAAATTTTGATATTAAAAAGGAAAATTAAAACACATCACAAAGAAGAGGATAAGAGCTGAGTGTATATAATTAACTTAAAAGTCAATATAAATATTCAATAAAGTACAAAAATATATTCTACCTCACTAATAAAGAAATGAATTTCAAATTCTCCCACTGAGACTATTCTCCTGGCAAATCCCAATGTTGGATAGTTGTGATGATATGGGAGCTTTCTTACTTTGATGGAAGGAGCATAAGTTGGTGAAAACATTTCAGACTCTAGATTTGTTCTAGACTCTAGAGAATAATTTGACAACATGTAAGGAAAACTGCAAAATGGCACACTGTTTGATCCAGCATTTCACTTATAAGAATGCTATTCTGAGGAAATAATCAGAGACACAGAAAAGGATTTATATTTAATTGTTTCACAATACTTTAAATAAAAAATAGTACAATAGTACAAATTAACTATAGTACAATAGTTGAAATACATTATGAGTACAATAGTAATACTGCCACTGTATACGCTATACATTATATATACATTATATTATATTACAAACTATTATAGTGATAGGATAAACCATTAAGCAACACATTCCTCAGGGAAAGAATAAGTGGCAAAAAGAGGAAAAATACAGCACCATCCCAAAATATGCATGAGAAAAAGATTAGGATAAAATGTAACAAAATAACACTGATGGATTTTCAGATAATTTTTTCTTTAATTTCTCTACATTTTACAAATTTTTTACAAAGAATTTATATTACATCTTCAAATTGGGGGAAAGATTTAAATATTGGCATTAATAAGCATGTTGGAATAAAACACAGAAGACAAAATTTAAAAATTTTCTTTTGCAAACACTTTCATTTACAGATTAAATTGCTATTTAAGTATATTGAAACTTGTTCAGTCAGGATAATGGAAGGTCTTGCTGTATGGTCCAAGTATCCAAAGTAAAAATACAATTCAAGGGACACAACTCATAAATAAGGGGAAAAAAACGTTCAGCTGAAAAATTTCCACTGGTAATAAGAGATCTGACTTTTAGTATCCCAGTATATTTGAAAACTGCTGAACTAAAATGTGCCTTGAGTAGAAGAGTCAGGGTTTGAGAACATGAATTTTGTTCCAGTTGTCAAGCAAGCATTTCCTTTCACTATATGCTCAGGCGGTGGCTCATTTGGAATTTGCTTTTTAGGATATCTGGACTCCCTGACCTCCCCTACCTCCCATAGCAGAGAAATAGGCAAAGTAAAATCAACAAAAATGGCAAATACTGATATGTATATTTAACTGTAACCTTAACAACCTGGCAGAATATTGGCATTTATCATCAATTCAATATTAATAGCAGTATATTGGGGAGGGACATTAGCAAGATGGCAGTCTAAGAGGTCCCAATGCTTGTCTCCCTAACAAAAACCACAAAAAACATGAGTAAACAACTACATGCCAATGAAAATAGCTTTGGGAGATTCTGGGGTGTAACAGGAGAGCTGCAGAAACACTGGGAAGCACAGAAACCCAGGATGGCCTCTTAGACAAGCATAGGAAGATTTTTGCCTGTGTCATTTCATCCCTTAGTCTGGCACAGCTCAGCACCAAGAAGGATCCCCTCCCTGTGACCTTCTCCCATGGGAGAAAAAGAGAGCAGGAAGACCCTAGCAGCCCTTGCCACCACAACAGAAACCTGCAGCATTCATTATTAAGGACCCCTGCAGTCTTCCCTGATGCTGAGCCCACCTGAAGGAGCTACCCAAAGTCTGTGCTACTTTGCCCAACCCCTTCAAAGAGAGAGTAAGTAGTAAACCTCTCCCATAGAAGGAGCTGCTGCTGTACCCCATCCCCACACCTGGGGCTGGAACGGACACACACCTCCTCCTGCAAATACTTTCACATCCTGGACTCTGACTTCCTGGCTGCTCAACACATGATTGCACCCTGGATACCAATGCCACCTTTGCAGCAAGCACACATGCAGCCTGGATCCTGGTGCTATTGCCACTGCATATACACTTGCATGCCAGACTCAATGCCAAGAGAGAGCCCCTCAGCCATGACTTCCCCTTGCAGGGAAAAAGGAGACCAGGAAGACCCCAGCAGCCTTCATCACTGCTGCAAACACCCACAGCCTTGGTGACTGAAGACCTCCTGTTTTCACTGATGCTGTTCTCAGGTGACAAAGCTCTACAGGGACCATGCCACTGCTCCCTCCCCAAACTGAGAACCACTGCTGAGACCCCACGGAGCAAGAGGCCCCCCACACCCCACCCAGCCTGTGCCCTCATATCCACCCATAAATGAAGGTCTTTCCCCACCAAAGTCAGTCCATAAAGTCTGGAAGAGGAGACTGCTCCCTTAAATGTACAGATGTCAATGCAAGGATATGAGAAACATAAAAAATCAAGGATATGTGACATGGTCAAAGGAACACAATAATTTTCCAGTAACTGAAATTGAAGAACTGAAGACCTACAAAATTTTGTGACAAAGAATTCAAAATAATTGTTTTAAGGAAGCTCAGTGAGACACAAGAGAACACAGATAGACAACTCAACAAAATCAGGAAATCAATACATGAACAAAATAAGAAGTTCAACAAAGAGGTTGATCATAAAAAAGAATGAAACAGAAATTCTGGTGCTGAAGAATACAGTGAATGAAATAAAAAATACAATAGAGAGCTTCAAAAGCAAAACCAATCAAGCAGAAAAAAGAATTTGTGAACTCAAAGACAAGTTATTTAAAATTATCCAGTCAGACGAGAAAAAAGAAAAAAAGAATGAAAAAAGTGAAGAAAGACTATAGGATTTGTGGGAAACAATCAACATACACATTAGGGAGTCCCAGAAAGAAGAGAGAATGAAAAAAGGGGTAGAAAGCTTATTTGAAGGAATAGTGGATGAAAACTTCCCAAATCTTGCGAGGAAAATGGACATTCAGATTAATGAAGTCCCAGGGAACCCAACTAAGTTGAAACTAAAGAGACCTACATTGAGACACATTTTAATTAAATCAATAAAAGTCAAAGACAAAGAGAAAATTTTGAAAGCAACAAGAGAAAAGCAACTCATAACATAAAGGGAAACATGATATGCCTATCAGCAGATGTCTCAGTAGAAACCTTATAAACCAGGAGAGTGTGAGATGATATATTCAAAGCACTGAGAGAAAAAAACGCCAACCAAGATTATTATACCTTTAAAATTATCCTTTAAAAATGAAGGAAAGATAAAGATATCCCCAGACAAACAAAAACTGAAGGAATTTGTCGCCACTAGAAGTGCCCCATAAGAAACGCTTGAGGGGGCCACCCCTGTGGCAGTGTGGTTAAGTACACGCACTCCAGCTCAGCTGCCCAGGGTTTTGCCAGTTTGGATCCTGGGCGTGGATCTAGCACCACTCATCAAGCCATGCTGAGTCGGCATCCCATTTAGCACAACTAGAAGGACCTAAAACTAGCATATACAATTACATACTGGGGGGCTTTGGGAAAAAGAACAAAAAAAGATTGGCAACAGATGTTAGCTCAGGTGCCAATCTTAAAAAAAAAAAAAAGAAATGCTTAAGAGAGTTCTTCAGACTGAAATGAAAACACACTAATCAACAGCACAAAAGTATATGAAAATATAAATCTTGCAATTAAAGGTAAATATATAGTCATATACAGATTAATGTAACACTGGAAACATGATACGTAAATTACTTTTAACCCAAATAAAAAAGGTAATAAATAAAAATTTGCTGGTGGATACACAATATAAAAAGAAGTAAACTTTGACTACCAAAATACAAAATGTGTGCAGGAGGGAATAAAGGATAGCATTTTTGGAGATGATTGAAGTTAAGTTGCTATTAAGCTAAAATGGAAGGTTATAACTACAAGATATTTTATGCAAACCTTGAGACAACCACAAGAAAAAACCTTTAATAGACACTCAAAAGATAAAGAGAAAAAAACTAGAGCAAATCACTACAAAAAAAAAAAAAACATAACAAAGGAAGGCAGCAAGAGAGAAAGAGAGGGACAAAACAACTATAAGACAAACAGAAAACAATGAAAAAAGGGATAATAGTAGCTCTTCATGTATCAAAAAGCATAGAGTGGCTGAATGGATAAAAAAATAAAATTCATTGGTATGCTGTCTATAAAAACTCACTTTAGAATTAAAGACACACATAGACTGAAAGTGAAGGGATGGAAAAAGGTGTTTCATACAAAGGGTAATTTAAATAAAGGAGGAAGTGTCTATACTTACATCAAACAAAACAGACTTTAAGTTTAACACTGTCTCTAGAGACAAAGAAGGTCATTATATAATGATAAAAGAATCAATTCAATCAAAAGATATAATGTTATAAATGTATACACTCCAACATCAGAGCACTTAAATATATAAAGTGAATATGGACAGATCTGAAAGCAGAAATTGGCAGCAATACAATAATAGTAGGAGACTTCAATACTGCACTTACAATAATAGGTGGAACATCTAGACAGAAAATCAATAAAGAAACAATTGACTTGAAAAACACTATAGACCAAATGGAACTAACACCCAGAACTTTGCCACCCAACAGTAGAAGAATATGCATTCTTCCCAAGCACACAGAGCATTCTCCAGGATAGATCACATGTTAAGTCACAAAACAAATCTTACCTAAATTTAAGAAGGTGGAAATCATTCCAAGTATCTTTTCTGACCACAATGGAATGGAACTAGAAATCAATAAGTGCAAGATGATGGAAAAACTAACACATACGTGAAAATGAACAACATACTCTCGAACAACCACTGGATCAAAGAAGAAATCAAAAGAGAAATTAAAAGGTATCTGAAGACAAATAAAAATAAAAACGCAACATAAAAAAAGCCTACGGGATGATGCAAAAGCTGTTTTAAGAGGGAAGTTGATAGCAGTAAATGCCTATATTAAGAAAGAAAGTCTCAAGTAAACAACCTAAATTTAGACCTGAAGTAACTAGAAAAAGAAGAAAAATTAAGCCCAAAGTTAGCAGAAGAATATAATAAAGATTAGAGCATAAATAAATCAAATAGAGAACAAAAAGCAACAGAAAAAAAACAACAGAACTAAGAGTCGGTTTTTTGAAAGATAAACAAAATTGACAAACCCTTAACTAGACTAATTAAGAAAGCGAGAATATTCAAGTAAATAAAATCATAAGTGAAAAAGGAGACATTACAATGAATATCTCAGAAATTAAAAGGGTTATAAAGGACTATTACATACAACCATATGCTAACAAATTGAATAACCTAGAAGAAATGGATAATCTCCTAGAAACGTACAACCTACCAAGACATAATCAAGAAGAAATAGAAAACCTGAATAGATGAATAACAAAATAAAAGATTTAATTAGTAATTAAAAATCTCCCAATAAAGAAAAGCCCAGAATCTGATGGCTTCATGGGTGAATTCTACCACCCATTCAAAGAAGAAGTAATATCAACCCTTCTTAAACTCTTCCAAAATATACAAGAGGGAACAATTCTAAACTCATTTTATGAAGTCAGAATCACCCTGATACCAAAGACACTACAAGAAAAGAAAATCTCAGATTGATATCCCTGATGAACATAGATGCATAAATCTTTAATAAAACACTAGACGACCAAATTCAACATACAAGAATCAATTAAAGTTCTATACAGAAACAATGGACTATCTGAAATGGAAATTAAGAAGACAATCCCATACACATTAACAACAAAAAGAATAAAAACTTAGGAATAAAGTTAACCAAATGGGTGAAAGATTTGTATGCTGAAAATTATAAAACACTGATGAGGAAATTAAAGAAGACACAGATAAATAGAAAGATATTCTGCATTCACTAATTGGAAAAATTAACACTGTTAAAATGTTCATACAACCCAAAGTGATCTACAGATTCACTACAATCCCCATCAAAGTCCTGATGTCATTTACAGAAGTAGTAAAAACACTCCTAAAATTCATATGAAACCACAAAAGACTCTGAATAGCTAAAGCAATCTTGAACGAGAACAATAAAACTGGAGGCATCACATTTCCTAATTTGAAAATATGTTACAAAGTTACATCATTCAAAGCAATATGGTACTGGATTAAAAACAGACATATAGACCAATGGAACAGAATAAAAAAGAGTCCAGAAATAAATCTACGTATCTCTGGTTAATTGATCTTTGACAAGTGTGCCAAGAATCTACAAAGGGTTAGTCTCTTCAATAAATAGTATTGGGAAAACTGGGTATTCCATGCAGAAGAATGAAATTGGACTCTTACACCATGTACAAAAATCAACTCAACATGAATTAAAGAGTTAAGCATTAAGTCCTGAAACCATAAGACTACTAGAAGAAAACGTAGGGAAACAGCTCCTTGACATTGATCCTGGTGATGACTCTTTGGATATGACACCAAAAGTACAGACATGGGAACTACATCAAACTTAAAAGCTTCTGCACAGCAAAAGAAACAATTAACAAAATGAAAAGAACCTACAGAATGAGAGAAAATTTTTGCAAACCATATATCAGATAAGGGATTAATATCCAAAATATATAAAGAACTTATATAGCACAATAACAAAAAATAAATCTGATTTGAAAATGGGCAGAGGAACTGAATAGACATTTTTCCAAAGAAGACATCCAAATGATCAATAGGTGCATGAAAAGATACTCAACATCTCTAATTATCAGAGAAATGCAAATCAAAACCACGATGAAATATCACCTCACACTTGCTAGAACTTGTTAGAACATCAACAAAACAAGAGGTAGCAAGTGGGGGAGGAAAGGGAAATCCTTGCACTCTGCTGGTGGGAATGTAAAGTGGTACACACATAATGGAAAACAGGGTGGAGTTTCTTCAAAAAATTAAAAATGTAACTACCATATGATCCAGCAATCCCACTTCTGGGAATATATCCAGAGGAAGCAAAATGAGTATCTCAGAGATACCCGCACTCCCATGTTCATTACAGCATCATTCCTAACAGCCAAGACATGGAAACAACCTAAATATCCAACAACAGGGAAATAGATAAAGAAAATGTCATAAAGAAAATGAGGCATGCATATATATGCATATACATATATAAATATATGAATATATAAATTCAAATGGAATTTTTATACATACAATGGAATATTATTCAACTTTTAAAAAGAAGGAAATCCTGCCATTTATGAAAACATTGATGAATGTGGCAGACATTAGGCTAAGTGAAATAATCAGATGCAGAAAGGCAAGTATTGCACGATCTCACTCATATGTAGAATCTAAAATAGTCAAACTCATATAAGAAGAGAGAAGAATGGTGGCTGCCATGGGCTGGGGGGGTAATGGGGAGATGTTTATCAAGGGGTAAAAAGATTCAGTTATGCAAAATGAGTAAGTTCTGGAGATCCAATGAACAACAATGTGACTATAGTTAACAATATTTTATGCTTGAAACTTGCTAAGAGAGTAAACCTTAAATACTGTCAGCACATAAAAAAAGTGGTAACTATCCGAAGTGATGAATATGTTAATTAGCTTGAATATGGTGATTATTTCGTGTTATATATATATATATATCAAATCACCAAATTGTGCACCTTAAGTATATGCAATTGTTACTGTCAAAAAATAGCAAATAGCAGTATATTTATTGAATTTTATGCATATAAAACAGAAAGCTTAATATTTACATATGTGTACATATTTACATATACAGAAAATCAACTTTCAAAAATACATTTTAAAATAAATTATTATTTAAAGTACACATATATAATAAATGTCCAAAATGCCTTTTAAAGGCATTTAGTTTAAATCATTTAAAATATATTTAGTTTAAAATGTTCCGAGTGTTTTTACATCTCATGGTTGCCAAGTGAAAACTTGAATTAAAAATTTGAAGGTGGACATGTTGAATCCATAATGTGGTCTTGATTACCTCAAAGTAGATTTTCTAATTGCAAATATATTCTTAGTTATGTATCCAAAATATATTTTTCTAGATACAAGGATATAGTTTTTAATTTCTCACTTATGAGAATTTTTGTGAAGTATCCAAGATATTATAGGATGTATACAAAGTGTATTTGTAAATAAATACTACATCTTTTACGTGTTAGAAACAATAAAATATTGTTATTTTAGATTTCATTGATTGGAATTTTTAGCTATTCAGAGAAGGCCTTAGCCTTGTTGGCCTCCTTAGAAGCCTGAATGCCAATAACTTCTTCCCCATCCAAGTTTCTCAGAGAAGGAAAGCTACGGCCAGATAGAGACCTTTAGTATTTATACAGCTAATATGGAGAATTAAATATCTAATATCATTCCCCAGAATTAGACATGCTTGCCCATCCAAAGACAGGGTTAGTCTTGCCTTGTCTAAAATGCACGGCTTGGAAGATTGGAGCTAAATTTATGTTTATTGTGGGCAGCTTCCTCAACTTGCTCACTGTATACTTAAAAGCTTTATCTGCTCTATTGTAGCTACCACTAGTAATGAGTAATCAAAAGTTTTGATAGGCAAATTATTGTAGTTACAGGTATTTTGTTTACTTTTTCAAAGAATGTGCTTCAAATAATTAATAGAATAGTAACAAATGATCCATATCTACTTGTTACTGCCAATCAGGAAAAACTGATTCTTAGGTGCATTTCATTAAAATTAGTTTGTATATTTAGAGGAAGAGTATTCCAAGTGAGATAGGAAAATGCGTGCTGGTGTTTTCAAGGAGAACCCCATGATTGTGAGGCACCACATTTCTGATACAGGCGGTCCACTTTCTCTCTATGTTGGTTTTGCTGCCATAGTAATCTAAACACTTAATGAAAGGTAAGGGGGAAAACTGAAACAAAGGTTTAAAAAATAATTTTTGTGGTTAAAGAAAATAGTAGGTTAAAAAGTAATAAAATAGAAGTACAATTGATACTAGTGAAAATGATGAGAGATTGACACAATTCTGAAAGATTCTAGATCGTATATTTATTGCATAGTGTATATTGACCTCCTAGATCCCATGACCTCTGCGTTCTAAGAGACTTTCTTTCTCATCCTCCCATTTGCAGCACCGTGAGTTCATCCTCAGTGATTTAACACACCATCATCTAAAGGATGTGATAGGTTGGAGTTTATATCTGTCAAGGGACCAAGGAGATGAAAACTAGGCATCACCAAAAGGTGTAATTTTAGGTTGTTGGATTCCCCTGCATTTTTCTTAATTATTTCTGACATTTTATCTATTTCGCCATGAGCTTCCTTGGAGGATACAGATAAAAAAATGTTCTTCGTGACCCAGCAGAAGAAATACATCTTCTCTTAATAAATCCCAACTGAAATCATATAGGGGACAGAAAGAAGGAATAACAGTTAACATTTATCACTTGTACTGTTTCATTTGCTAAACTCTTTTTGGAATCCGAAAGACAGTTTCTTTTCAGCATGAGGGAGATTTCAAATAAAATGTGAGGATCTGAGAAAAAGAATTTTGGATGAACTACATGAGAATCTGTGCAAGGGGAAATTGAAATGTGGAAACTACGTGCTCTGCCTGTCCTTGTCCTAAGCTCTCTGAGGATAACATAGCATTTTCTTACCTGGGGTATCCCCAGCACTTAGCATACAGGAGGTATTCAGTAAGTATATCATGAACCACTTTGAGTTACATATGGCATTTTAATTAAGATACCATGAACCTTTCCAGAAATGAGTGTGCTAAACAGAACAACAAGTATAAACTAAAGATGACCACAAAGAGTGTCTCTATTGCATAGCATACCTAGTGCCTAGTGTGAAAGTTGCTCTTTGTGATATATGATAGAGCGTGGTGTTCAATCCATGGTTTAAAAATTAAAGGCAGGGGCTGGCCTGGTGGTGTAGTGGTTAAGTTCCTGCACTTTGTTTCAGTGGCCTGGGATTCGCAGGTTCAGATCCTGGGCATTGACCTACCATTGCTAGTCAAGCCACACTATGGTGGCATCCCACATAAAATAGAAGGAGATTGGAACAGATGTTAGCTCAGGGTCAATCTTCCTCACACACACACACACACACACACACACACACACGGACACAAAGTTAAAGGCATAAGAAAACATTGAGGCAAAGGCAAAAACACATTTCTTGTAAATGGTGTCTTTGTTTTTCTTCACTCAAGAGGGTATGAAAGATGGCAGGACTTCTTCAAAGGTGGTCCCAGTAAGCCATGCCTCTTGGCATTAATACCTTTGTGTAGTCCTCTCCTGTGTTGAAATAAACAGGCCCTGCATAATCAATAGAATGTGGTGGAAGTGACTCTGTGACTTTAAAGACAAGATCACAAGAAGCCTAGTAGCTTCCTCCCTTCTCTCTTAGAAGGACCACTCTTGGGGAAGCCAGCCATCATGCAAGAAGACTGACTATCCTGAGACTGCCATGCTTTGAGTAAGCCCAACCTACCAAGTGGAGTGGCCTCCTGAAGAGACAGAGATGCCAGTCTCTTCGCAGCATTCTGGTCTTCTCAGCTGAGGCACCAGACCTGAAAGGGAAAAAGCCGTCCTGGACATGGAGCCCAGTGGAGCCTTCAGATGACTCCATTCCCAGGTGCCATCTGTCTGTAACCACAGTTGTATCCCCAAGCAAGAATCACACAGCTGAGCTCGGTCAATTCATAAAACTAAGTTTTGGGGTGAGCTTTTATACAGCAATAGAAACTAGAGCAATTTCTTAATAGGTCATTCAAATATAATAGAGTTCAACCATATTCATGGTCTGTCATTTATTAAAGAGGATCACAGAAGTTTGTGAAACAATCTTTTGAGTTTAAAATAATGAATTAACCAAATATATGGACAGTCATGCTTAAACTTGTCATCTATTACAAAACCTGCTGGGACTTGGAATGAGCGAGTAGTAAAGAAAAGAGCCTAAAGGAGGCTCAATGACCATGAGTCAGAGTAGATTCTTACCATGCTCTTCAGGCCCAACGGTACAAGGAAGTGCAAAGAGCAGGTTTCCACAGCATAGACAGTGGTAAGTTTAGGTGTGATTCAGGAAGTTCCTATATTCTATTTAATAGTTTAAGCTGGTGTTAATATAATTAATACTATAATTTTAGTTACTTTCTATTTCCATTGGCACCTTCAGATTTCAATTTGTTCTATTATTTTTAGTTAATAAGATCTTGTATTGGTTTATGGTAAAGTAGCTGTCTGCTATTGTATAAGGTTTTTTTTAATGGCATGTATTTGGAAATATAGATCAAGTGTAAAATTTCTCCTGCTCTGTCTGACAGGTTACATGAGTCAACGGGACCAAAATGATGTCATATATATGAACAACTATTTTCCTAATTACCTCTCTGTTTAGAGCTCAAGACTAAACATGATGCTGAGTAGTCTCAGTAATAGATTTGAAATTAGACAAGAACCAGAAGAAAGATAATAACTTAGAGAATATATTTTTCACACTGATTGATTTTGTTAATTGATTCATTTAAACATTTATTTATTCAATTTCATTGTGAGTCTATTATCTGATAGGGATGTGGCAAAGTGTAGAAGATGTAACTGGAAAGAAGACAGGGAAAGCCTTGTCCCCAAGGGGATTGTAGTCTAGTGGAGTAAGCAAGCAAATGAACAGAAAGTCAACACAAATCTCCTTCAAGATGTCAAATGCCACGGCATGTTTGAAATTCTAGATAATTCTCACATACCTGTTGATAATATAATCCTGGAGAAAAATATTCCATACCAGTTGAGTCATGAAGGCAATTCATTATTAAAAACAGACACTGTGGCATGTATGTATATTTGGATTTTTATCTTTCTCCTTGTGTATGACTGTACGTAGGCCAGTAATCATATTATATTTGTTCTATTTTTTCTTATGTTCTGTTACATTGTTCTTTGACCACAGAAGAAATTTGGCAATGGACAGTAAGGTCATCAAAGTCTTAGGATTTCATTCTGGAGATTTCCTTTTGATTTATCTTCTGGTTTATGAACTCTCTCTTTAGTTATGTTTAAACTACTAATAAACCCTCCACTGAGTTCCTAACACAATTTACTATAATTTTTAGTTTTGGAGTTTCTATTTTGTTTTTTGTAGTTTTCAGTTTCCTGACAACATTTTCAGCTTTCTTGTTTGTCTTTTGAAACAAGAAAATAAGATACAGTTATAGTATGCATCTCTACTACCCTGAGACTGTATTTCTACTGACTCTTGTTTCACTTGGTTTTCATTCGTTTGTTTTTTTAAATATGTTTACAGGTAATTTTGATTGAGTATCAATCATTGATATGAAACATCAGAGTAATCATCGATGCTTCTGGATATGATTTATACTTGCTCCTGGAGTATGGCTAGGACATTCACCATCCAAAATAACTTAATTGTGCTCAGGGTTTTTGATGTTTTTAAGCTAGGCTTGAGCATCTGCTAGGGAGAGTCCACTTCCAGCTTCCCTTCATTCTTGGATAACAGTGTCTCAGAGTCCTATTTCAGAGAGTGCTTATGAGCATGTTTACTAAAACATTCTCTGTTGACAGACACTGGAATTCAGCATTGATCCCCCCAGTTTGGAGACTTTAGAAGTTTTTCTCAGATTGTTAGCTGCTTACCTTTCAGCAGATGCCTCTAGCGCAAAAGTGTTAAACCCTCCTATACAACCATCAGTCTGGGGATCCATCTTTCTGAATTGTGGCTGTGTGAGTCCTCATTGCCTTTTTATTCTCTGATCTACTGAAGCAGATTTTTAGAAATATTTTATCTAGTCTTTCTGTTCTCAATGGGAGGGTTGCCTCCAGATGCTTATTCTAATATTAGTTAGAAGCAGAAGTTCTGCATTCATATTTCTTTGCATTCTTATGAAAATTTAAAGCAAAAGCAAAATATGAATTGATCACTATTGAAAATTTTTTAATATTTGTATTAGTTTTATAGACTACATATAAGATTTTCTTTTTCACAAGGAAATTTTAAGTTGTTTTTGCTTGATTGTCCAGAGGGTCTGTGTGCAGATCTTAAGAACACAGATTATGTTCAGCAGTCTGCTCTTCCTTGTATGTGAATTATTAGTTGGGAAAAGAGTAAGATCATCTGCAAAATTTTTCCTTAGTAAATTATATTTTAAAATTAAAGTTTAGGGTTCTTCGATAATACACAAGAGAAACTAACTATGATTGGCCAGAGCCTTGGGCAGTTCCAAGGATCTCACAAATGGTACCTAATGGATAGACTCTTCAGAAGAATGCTTTGGTTTAAAAACACTTCCTTTTTTTGGTGAAGAAGATTGGCCCTGAGCTAACGTCTGTTGCCCATTTTCCTCTTTTTGCTTGAGGAAGAGTGTCCCTAAGCTAACGTCTGTGCCAATCCTCTTCTATTTTGTATGTGGGATGCTGCCAGAGCATGGCTTGATGAGCAGTGTGTAGGTCTGAGCCCAGGATCCGAACCTGCAAACCCCAGGCTACCAAAGCAGAGTATGTGAACTTGACCACTATGCCACCAGGCTGGCCCTGAAAACGCTCCATTTTTATACATTGAGTCTTTCTACTCAAAATGCTTGTTTTGCCTTGGAGCTCCATCAACAAGGAAAAGTATTACAACATTTTTGCATAGCCATTTACTGAGTAACTTTTTTTTTTCGGAACTGTTATAGTTACCTCATTTATTGCATAGCTATAACAACTCTATAGGATGAATAAATATACTTTGCATATTACACAGCATTTAAACAACTTTATTTATTTTCACAGAGTCAGAGAAATGTGAGTAATATTGATTCTCTTTGGAGGAAAAAAAAAGGCTTAAAGAGTTTAAATAATGTTTCTAAGATCATAGGATCAATAAATGGCAAACCAGGATTTCCACTTTGGCTTGAGTCTTTCTTCTATGTCACATGATTTCTTTACATTTGGGCACAGCCTGTTTTCATGGAATTCAGAAGGAAAAGTTAGGATAAAAAATAGACTTTCTCTCTTGATCTTGAAAAAATGATGAAATTAAAAGCAATCTTGCTGCTGTGTTCATTTTTTTATCTCATCTTCAGAATTATGATCTGTATTATGTTATATCTATTTTGCAGGAACATTAACAGTTTTTAAAAAACTGACACAAAATAAAATAGTATAAAAATCTGTATGTTCCAGAGTATAGCTACTAAATCATATTACTGGACATCAAGAGAATGAGATCTACTCCTGATGTGGAACAATATTAACTATTGATTAGTCAAAGTAAGTCACTATAAGCTCATTAATAAAGCCATGCTTTTTTCACACTTGGCCAAGTCTCTTTAGGGAAACTTCTAGATTAAAAATAAATTTTATTATTTTAGCTGAAAGCAAGCCTTACTAAAATCACAGGAATTATATAGTCAATTAGTAATGATAGTCATCTGTAATGCTAGAAATCGCCAAAAGCCAAACTAATATTCTCTATCCAAGCTTATAAGAATATGGGACATCCTCAAATAGTTACTCTCTCTGTGTTTAGCTCTCAAACATTCTTCAAAAGTCAGCTCATCAGGTACCTAAGTATCCTTTTTATTTCACATGATTTTTTCCCATCTGCGATGAGGTAAATTTGGTAACCAATAACTGAACCAATAGTTTCAATAATTTATGTGTCACCTTATTTATTGGGCATCTCACTTATAAACTCATGCTTGGAAATCTCCACCTAATCAACATCATGAGCCTGGTAACCTGTCGTTTTTTAGTTCCCTCCAGGAAATTTTGCACATGTAATTTTCTAAAAAGTTTGTAAGTCAGATGCTTTATTTTGCCATATTATAGAATGATAATTTAATTTTAGCAATTCTTTTATTCATATTTTCAAGCCTCTCATCCTAATAGAGTATTGCTATACTAAAATTATTCTTTTAAATTATAGCATAGTGAGACTCTCTTTAGGATACTTACACACATTAAATCTATTTTCAAAATCTACAGGTACAAATTACAGAATGTCACTGTACAATTAGATGTAAGTGCTTTTTTCACTAATGTAAATTTAAAAAATGCTTAGACTGTTAAGAATGTAAAACTAAACTATTAAATGCAGAGTTATTTGATAATAATATACTGATTTTAAAATTATTAATGAGGCTTTTGAGAAATGAAATAACTACTGGGAATGGGGGTTAAGTGTTTTGAAAAAACAAAATGTTACTTGACCGGAAGTTCTCCCGGCAGCCCTGCTGCATCTTGACGGTCTGTCTGACGTGAGTCAGGTGAGGGACGGAAGTGAGCGCAAGCAGCGGACCACAGAGCAGGATGGCAGGAAGCGTGCACCACAATCGTCCGTGCCAGCCGGGAGAGGAATACAACCTGCAGATGTGAAGGAAAGCGCAGGCACTTTACACGCTGAGGAAGCCTTAGGATTCTCAGTCTCCAAACGTCATTAACAGTTATATTTGATTTTTGTGTTATAAAGTATTTTATGTTCATTGTTTCTTTATTACGTCTTGCTAAGAGTGTTATTTTGCTGTATTTAGAAGACAGGAATTTTGCTGTCTAGTAATATTACAGGAGATTAATTCCACGGAAATTTTAGTGTTTCACTTCCCCGAGATAGTTATTATGTTATTAAATTTAGGTTGTTTCTTAATCCTACAGCTAGTCCTCAAGGAATGTATTATTATCCTCCCTGTAAAGGCTCACATAGGTGAGGTGAATTTCCCTTAGACAAAGTATTAGCAGAACCATTTTCTAAACCCATATTTTTCTGACTGAAGTTTATCTTTTTTGCCATTCATCAAGAGGCAAAACATACTTTGTTTCCAAAACGGAGAATACGTTCAAGCCATGTGCTCTTTTCTATACCTAAAGATTGTGTAATCAACTGACTATCACTATAAAGTGAATCTATCTTCAGTTTTTTTTTTCTCCAGAGGTGGTTTTGCATTCCCTCTCTTCTCTTTCTAGTTTCTTGTTTATGATGCATTTGCAAAATGGCCAAGCGGGCAGTTACACGTGAGTGAAATTGTCTGTCTTATGTGAGATTAAATCTCTAAATTTAATCTAAGTAACACCTTGCTCTGATTTTAGTGGTGCTATTTTTACACTAAAAATCATTAGACACATTTTTGACTATCATAGAAAGGCTGAGTTTGGACAGTCCTTGAAAAAAAAATGTATCTTTGGACTGTCACATTTTTTTCAGTATTTTCTATGGTCCTTCACGTCTTTTTGTCCCAGTCTGTTTCATTCCATGTCACATTTGTCACAGTCTGGTTATCATTTTTTAAATATATTAACCGACTACATTTTTTAAAATATGTTTTGACTCAAAATTCTGAAAGAATGAAAATATAACACTAAAATAAAGTGACAGAGTTGGATTTTAGATGCCTTCCTTGATGCCCCCTCAAACACATCATATAAGTGGCTGCTTAATCTACTAAACTATAAATTTCTTGAGCAAAAGAACTTTATTTGTTTTTGTATAAATCTGTGTGTGTACTCATATATATATATATACACACAGGAGACTATGCACCGCCACATTCACACATATTCTAGCAGGTGCTTGTAAATGTTTTTGAATAAAAATATAATCTATCTTGTCTAACTATCCATAAGACAAGTCCTAATTTGAAACAATTTAAGGAGGACTTTGAGAGCACAGTCAACCATCTACTCTTTCAATATACAAAGCAAATAGTACACTGAGGCACAGAAATATCAGAATAAAATTTACAGGAAAATATTAGAGGTTGAATACCCATAAATCTTTCAGCCAGTTCCACATTGAGATTAAAAATTAAAAAAGCAAACCTAGATTTTACTCAAGCATCCTTCTCGTGCTATTATATCCAGTATTAGTTGCACCATCTAAATTAAAGATAATTAAATTTTTTAGTATAGCAATTTGTTAATAGCACTCATGAGTAAAAAATTATACAAACTGACAAAAGTCAATGCTTTCTTTTGTTATTTCAAAGTTATTCACTAACAGGAGGTTTAAAAAAAAACGTGCAAATGGGAAAACTGTACCAACAAGCTACTATATTTAAATGAAATCTATTTACCTTTTATCCAGTCTGAATAGATGCTTTTTAATTATTGCTAATTGTTTAAGATGCCTTTGCATGCCCCAGAAGATTTAGTCTGAATAAATTTAATTCCTTTAAAATCTCCTTCGGTTACAGGCAAATACAGTAAGAAGCCCCATAGGTATGGCAATAAAATAGTCATAAAGGCAGAAGCATTTAAATGAGTAGAGCAAGGAAGTCTTCCCCAAAAGAGGCAGAAAAGCTATATGGCTGTAGATGCAAGAACCAAACATTGAAACACACAGTTGAAACATTTAAGATGACTGTGAAAAAGGTCTATGTTCACTTGTTAAAGAATGCGCTAGGGCAGACTAAAGCGTCTGAATAGTTCTTTCACAGGTCACAGCGTCCATTCAGCCTGTGGACATTGTTATTACTCGACAGAAATAGATGGGCCTAATTAATATTCTGAACATACCTGGGAGAACATTCTTAAGGAAATCATCCTCTGGTGGTTTGGAAATTAAAAAAAGAAAGACAGAAAACTTAACAGTAAGCATTAAAAATTGGATCTAGATAACAAAGTCAACTGCTCTCAAAGTTTAATGCCAGCTGCAAATAGGCATCTTGTTTGTGTACATTTCTTGGTGTAAATGGCTGTGCCTTGTGAAATAAAGTTCAACAGTAGTTTGAATTTATTAGTAATTATATTCTTGCCATTTCATCAAGTAACAGGCAAAAATCAGCTACAGAAAGTTTGTCACAGTAAACTCTTGCAAATTCATATAGTAGAGAATAATGTAGCAATTTATAAATTTGGTATTTATTAATGTAAAATGCACATAGTGAAAATACAATATCAGAAATACAGTATTTTCACCTGCAAAGAATGTTTAAGATCTTTCAAAATGTTTCCTAAATAAATTAATGTAAATATTAATTTTAGTGATGATTAAATTGCTCATATACAGTTGATATAATTAGCTACGACCCTTTCAAATTTTTTTATTTTGAACATTTTACATTTAGAATATCATTTATGCAGGATTAACTATAATTGTATTTTTTAAAAAATTCACTGTTGCAAATAGGTATCTGAAGCCATAATTAATTTTGAAATGTAATAAAAAACAGGGCATGAGAAAAATGTTACGTGCTACTTTTATATTTTCTGAGTATATATGTATACACATATATAACATGGATATTTATATATAAAGGGCATGTATACACACACGTATGACACATACATATACACACATATTAAAGAAAGAACAAAAGATAACACTATAAAATACTTAATAAAACAAAATAAAAGTACTTATTGAAGAATTCAGTTCTTAAAGTAGCTATCCTATTTAACTACCTGCATTTAACAAAGTAATTCATTCTGAAATGGGAGTCAAGTGTCTAGTGCACAAACCTAATACAGTACATATAAAACAAAATCCCTATTGAAATGAGTGGAGCCATTCATCGCCGAGACACAAAAAACCGTACTTTCTTTGACTTGCTACTTTAAAGCCCCTTGATAGCATTTTCCCTTTTTATGGTGCTTTAGGTATAGATGCTTCTCCCCTCAAAAATGAAAAAGACTACAAGTAGCAAATACCTAAATATGTAACAGATGCATAAGTGCTCCTCGGGATAAATAGCTTATGGACAATTAACTGTCATCGTATCCTTGCCTCCATTTCCACTCGCTCCTGTAGTGTACACCGGTGGCGTATTAGGAACATAACCAAAGCGGTAACACAAATTCTAGGTTCAAAGGTAACCTATGAAAATCTGCTCGTTACTTCTTGAGAGTTCCTTATGAAAAGAAGAATGAGCAATGTAGAAACAAAGCAGTGCGTGCATATCATTCAAGAGACCACTTGTAAAGAATCTCATCTTATATTTTTGTCTAGTTGTAAGTATATTTCACATTGGACGATCAAAAGAGGGTTTCACACCACTTCAAAAGGTGTTAAATGCAACAGGTGGTCCTTATTTGGATTCTGATTCAAACAAACAAAACCAACTATAAAAAAATTATGAAAACAATCAAAGAAATTTGAACACATTGAATATTTGGTGATATTAAAAATTATTTTTTTCCAGTTGTGGGAATGACATTGTGATTTCAGGGTTTTTTTTTAAAAGTATTTATTGATGAAACGATGTACCATCTGGAATTCCTTCAAAATAATTGGAGTGATAATTAGAAAGTGGGTGGACATAATGTGGTCATTTTAAAATATGTTCAAAAATTCTTCAACACTCCTCCCTTCAAGATGTGGAGCTTGATTCCTCTCTCCTTGCGTGTGGGCTGAATGTAGTGACTGACTTCTAACAAAGTGAGTATGCAGAAGTGACAATTTCCAACCTGAAGCTATAGGAGGGATTGTGACTTCCTCTTTGCCCTCTCTCTTGCATCTCTTGCTCTGTGGGGAAACAGTGGCCATGTCGCGAGGACGTTCCAGCAGCCTTATGTGGTGTGTAAATGGGCCTTCCTGCCAAGAACCCTGGAGGAGCTGAGGCCTCCTGCCAATAGCCGTGTGACAGCATCCCCTTGCAGGTGGATCCTGTGGCCCTGGTTATCCTGCAGATGCCCGCAGTCCAAGTCAACATCTTCTCCGCAACTTTATGAGTGACTCTCAGGACCACCCAGCTAACCTGCTCCTCAATTTCTGACCTGCAGAGACTATGATGATACATTTTTATTGTTTTAAGCTACTAGGTGGTGGTGGTGGTTGTTTTGCAACAATAGATAACTAACAAAGTGTCTGCGAATTCAGATTCTCTGTCGAGTTTTTGATGCTGGCTAATGAAATCAGGAAGGGCTGTAATATTTTATCTACCTTCATGTATAGTTTAATAACTCTATAACATAATTTTTTTTTTCCTTTGCTAAGGGAGATTTGCCCAGAACTAAAATCCATGCCAGTCTTCCTTTATTTTGCTAATGGGTCATGGCCACAGCTGAGCCCAGGGCCGCTGAAGTGGAGCGCCCTGAACTTAACCACTAGGCCACAGGGCCGACCCCTAAAATATAACTTTTTAAAACTCATTTTCATTTTTCTTTATTTTTTAAGGATGTAGTTTAAGTGTAAATTATTGACATTTTAGCTAAAATGTAGGAACTTCTAGTTTTTCTTTAAAAAAAGACCTGTCAAAGCCCTTTGCTAATTTTTTCTCCACTGCTACTTAGATATGTTTGGATTATCCTCACCATCTTCCAGTGACTTTCCAAGATATAAATATTAATGGAAAAACCAAACTAACAACAACACATAGGGCTGTAAAATAGAGACAACACTAAGATGCAGCTTGGGGAAGCGACTTCAGGACCTCGCACATCGCAGTGTCCCCCCAGTGAGGCTGCTCTATGAGTAAAACGGGGTGATTTCTGTCAGGTAAGACCTCTTGAGCTCTGACTGTAGCAAAGCAAGACTATAACTATTGAAAAGATATTATCTTTAAAGGTTGCCGTGATATGATTACCTAAATCTCTATCTCAAATGAAAACAATCGTGAATATATATTTAATAGCCTTGAACTAAGTGCTAAATGAAATTGCAATACATTTTAACTTAGGGAAAACAGAGTTTGTTTGTTTGTTATTTCACAGAAGGAATTCTAAAGGGATTAATATCGAAAGTGTTGAGTCTTTGGCTTTTAACAATGTAAGTTCTGCATATCATATTAAGTAGAATGTATATGTGTATACTTTCTATCAACCATAATCAGACATTTAAAGGAAAATAATACTTATTAAATACGTACCATGTTTGATACATTTTAGTATATTGATTTCTCATATTTTCCCTGTGAATTCTTTGCTTTTTTCACATTTAAAGAGAAAGAAAGAAAACTTAAGATCTTGCCAGGATTGCACAATTAAAATGAGTGGTTTCCGATTTCAGATTTGAGCTTGCCTGAATGTAAATCTTCAAATCACATGGGGTACCACAGTGGGCCTGGCACAGTGCTCTGTGCCCTGTGGACAGAAAAGAGACCACCACAAAGCTTCTGCCCCCAGTGTACATTTAAATTTTAAGAAAACAGCGCATTAAATGAAAATTATCAGGACATGAAGATATCAGTGGTTTACTGCGTGGGACTGCTATAAGTCAACTGGAAATCTGCAGGAATTAGGGACGTGTGTGGTCAGCAGCAGTTGGAGAAATTTTCATGAAGGGGGTGAGATTCTAGGTAAATTTTGGATTTGAAAAAATCTTTATAATTTAGATAAACAGAGGGCAGCATATGGATGTTATTGGTTAACATAATCCCCTTGCCCAGGCAGCTTTCATTGGAGGAACTTCATATGAGAGCTCTAACGGAGACGTTTAAGAGAAAGTCAGCTGTTGTCCTCCTCATACTTTTTTCCTTTTTCGCCTCTTCCTGTTGGAATGCAGATGTGCTAATGGCTGCCTACAGAACGTCCAGAGCATCGGGATCACCTCATAGGGCTGCTCAACCAGCACCAGCATCTGCTCCTCCAAGGCTTCAGGCTTCCTTTTGTGTAACAACCCCCCTCCCCACTCAGTATTTGTTCAAAGTGCCACAGCTGGGTTATCTATTACTCGTTGCCACAAACCTTCCAACAGATATGGAAGGATGCACGATATTCCAGGTAAGAGAAACACCACTGAAAATGAACTCTCCTTGGGCATAAAAAGCTTAAGCTTTCTATAAATGATAGCATTTGAATTTAATTTAGTCTGATTCCAAGTCTAATCTTTGAG
This sequence comes from Equus caballus, assembly GCF_041296265.1. Classification (NCBI taxonomy): domain Eukaryota; kingdom Metazoa; phylum Chordata; class Mammalia; order Perissodactyla; family Equidae; genus Equus; species Equus caballus. The sequence continues at coordinate 92,424,598 of NC_091699.1, forward strand.
CAATAAATTCTGATGGAGTGACTAAGAGAATTAGGTCCCATGTTTTCATCATCTCCACATAATAGTTTCTGAGATCATTCACTGAAAAATAGGGTAGAATGAAGATTATGAGGTTGTGTGGAAAGAAGTCCTGAATAACCTCTATTTGGAATGTTAGTGGAACCCCGTGAAAGGAAATAAAAGGCTGGGTGAGCACCCGGGGAGGTCAGTCAGAATTGAGTAAACCAGTACTTATTACTCTTGAGAATTAAGTTCTGTGCTCAACGTGGTGATTTGGTTTAAATCAGTTTTGTGGGATTTCCTGATTTCTGATACATTTGGAAGGAACAGATGGCGATATTAAAATTAGTTTATATAAAGTATGAAGGAAAAACATGATCTGGGCTTTCCAGTTTAAGAGATTGATAATATTAGCACTTCTGACAAATGAAGTTATTTGAAAGGAGTGTTTGCCTTGCTGGGAGAGAGATAATGTGTCTGCTGGGTGTATTGCCTTTGAGTACCCCTGACATGGACTAGTCGTGTAGGCTACTGAGATTGGGCACAGAGACAAAGGCGGTGGGTTGTGAACGGAGTTCTACATTTAGAAGTAATCAGGAAAAACAATAAAAGCTATAAAAGTGATTGACTCAATAAGACTGCTAAGCTGAAATTACAGGTATCAAAACAGAAACGTGAGCTTCCGCAAGAGGAAGGCGGCAGAGTAAGGGAAGAAAACCATGAATAGAGATAGAGAAGGGGAGTCAGCAGGTGAGTGTCAAGAAAGCTGAGGGAGACTGGTTTTGACTCAGGCAAGGAAGACCCTGTGTTAGAAGGCTCTGGGGACCTGGAGGAGAGCAGCGCGGGTCGAGCTGAGGGTGGTAAAGAGCCTGCGTTCCAGGAGTTAGGTAATAAACGTAAGGAGAGAGAATAGAGAATGTTTAGCAGAATTTGTGAGAGTGAAAACTTCTAGCTCTGTCCCCAAAATGAGCCAGTTCCAAAAAGCACATGTGAGGGACAGACCTGACGTTTCAGGAGCATGGAAGAGGTCTATTCTCATTGTGGCCGCTGGTGGAGGGTGCAGACCCTGAAGGCATAAGCTCCTTTTGGTTTAACAATTTAAAATAATATCTTTACAATCCTTTGCTTTGTTTCTCTGTGATAATTGCTTTTGAACATTGGAAAAAAATGTGTGAACACTTTTGAGTTGCACAGTTGCACAAAGATTATAAAAAACTATTTTCCTCACTTTATAATAATTGACCTGAATGCGTTAAGGCACAGAAAGTTGCAAATATTCAGCTCTTAATGAAAAAGTTTCTTTGTCCTTTTGAAAATCAAACAGAAGTTTTTATAATGCGTTTAGACAGAAAAATGTCTTTTGTTCACAGAAGAACTTTTAAGTGTAGTTTTACACTTATGCTGTTGGATGCAATTTTATGAAATATAATTATTCTTTGCTCTCTACATTCTAATCATTACAGTACAGCACCAGAAAGCTGCAGAACCTCATCCTGTTATCACGGCTCCACACAAAAATGCCTTTATGGGATTATGTACAATAATCTGATTTTAAAATAATGCCACTACTTTCTCCCAGGATCTATGCAGGAAGTAGTCATGAACAAAATATCTACCTTAAATCTTAAAATAAAGACAAATAATAAAATGACTAAAAAAATGGATCCTATGCCTTATGCTATTTATTATCTTTTATTTAAGATTCACATGATTAATTCTTCTTGGGAGGCTCATACTAAGAAAACAGATAAAAGGAAAAAGTAAAATCATTAAAACAGTGATAATCGTGTGTTTTCAGGCTGAGTTTCTTAAGACAAAAAAACGTAGACCATCTCTTTTTGTCCAATAAGAGCTCTATAAACCACATTGTTCCTCTTTTCCCTTGGTTCTCAGGAAGCTCAAATAGAAATTTTTTGGAAGAGCCTCGAATAGATTATTTTTTTCTGGCATAATTATTTCTCTATTCTGTTTCACTGCTTGGCTTTTCTGTTCTTTCCCATATTTTCTTGGGTTACCATTCTATATCTTCTTTAATGTCACCAGTTTTCTTATATCCTATTTGGAAGCAGAACATAAATGATAAATAATGAATCATATCATTGTCAAATCACACTAAACATCAATAAATAAACACATTTTAAGGGAAATAGTAAGATAAATTAAAAAAAATTAACTAGCCTTAAGTTAAAATTGCAGATTTAAATACCATTGTTATTTAAATGAATTTACCTGAATGTTGAAATCAGCTTTATTACTGGAATTTACTCACATTACCGTTAAAATAATATGTAGTCAAAAAGAGAACAGAATAAATTATTAATTAGAAATGCTCTAGATTGTATAAGGCATGAAATGAAAATTGGTGATATCAATTAAGAAGCAGAAATTCCCCACTTCCACAAGACTAGAAACCAACTTCTTACCCTGACTGTGCCACTGACAAGTTAGCTGACACAGACCACGTCTTGGCCTTTTGAGATTTCAGTTTTCTCATCGGTAAATGAATACATTTGACTTAGTAGGGTTTCTTCCAACTCTAAGACTTCTTTCCTGGAATCTTTTTCTTTTTTTTGAGGAAGATTAGCCCTGAGCTAACATCTACCGCCTATGCTTCTCTTTTTGCTGAGGAAGACTGGCCCTGAGCTAACATCCATGCCCATCTTCCTCTACTTTATATGTGGGATGCCTTCCACAGCGTGGCTTGACTATTGGTGTGTAGGTCCATACCCAGGATCCAAACCAGTGAACCCCAGGCTGCTGAAGCAGAACATGTGAACTTAACTGCTGAGCCACCAGGCTGGCCTCTTTCCTGGAATGTTTTTAAAGTCTTTATATTTCAGATGTATGATCTATTTTTGTTTTGTTTTGTTTTGTCTTGTTTTACTGGATATAATAATGGATTGGGGGAGGCAAAAAATTGCACAGAAATCACACTGGAAAAAAAATAACATAGATATCTCTGTTTTTCTGGCATTTCTTTTGAAAGAATATGCTTATAACACTACAGTAAACTTAAGCTAGAAATGTTTAACTTCCAAAAGTTTGTGATATTTTAAAGAACAAGTAGTACTTAAAACCAGTTGCGTTTTCCATAAAAGGTAGGGGCTGGAATCTTTTCAGAGCACTTATGATTTTGGCATCTTACAAAGTTGCATTTGGTTTGCTAAGTTCTGTGGATAACGTGTCACATGAACACTTTCTTTCAGAATTTCAACACACTTACCCCAATGGGAATCAGGAAAATGGAATTCGATGGAAATGAAAGCTACATATTTTAACACCATTCTTCACTTTTTCTCTGAATTTCCAAAAAGGCTTGATTCTAATCTGATTTGTGTTTAGGGCAATTTGAGAGCGAGTTTACTGGATTGCCCATCTCCATTTCAGACTTACAGCTGGAGGGCATTCAACAACCACAGACCTAAGGCAGCAAAGTAAAACTACAATTGGACGGAAACCAAGAAGTTTGCATCAGTAAAATTTCCATTTTACTTTACCAGTTGGCTTGGCTTCTTGTTTATGTTCTGTTTCAAGTATTTGAGGGTGGTTTCTTCCCCTTGTGTTTTATAAGCTTTGTACTTATTTAGAATAGTTTTATCTACCTCTGGCAAAGGAGTGGAATCCAAGAGTACAATATCATTTTGGCTGAAATACTAAAGAGAGCTGGGAAAATCAACAGGTTTTATAACATCTCCCTGACACCATCAGACTGTAGGGCCTTTCCTAATAACAATGTACATTTAATTATAACATTTTGGTTCCACGAACATTTTTTTACTATCTTCTAATCTGCTGACCTAGTTGTAGAGAAACTGAGGCGTGCTTCAATGGAAAAAGAAAGTCACCACTTAGAAACACTAACATAGATCTTAGACCAGTTATCGAAGTAATCGACTCAGTCTCTACAGCTGCAAAATTGATATGCTCCAAATGTTAAATTAATTTATACAACAGCTATTCAAAAGCTCCTCCTGAGTTTTGCTTATTTTTCTGGGAAAAATAATGTCACCGTTAGCATCACAAAGATGATTAACAGGAAAAATCAACAAAACCAAAAGTTGGTTCTTCGAAAAGGTCAACAAAATTGGCAAACCTTTAGCTAGGCTAAGAAAAAAGGAGAGAAGATGCAAATAACCAAAATCAGAAATGCAAGTGGGAACTTTATTACCAATCTTACAGAAACTAAAAATGGAATTAAGAAAATAGTGAACAATTGTACACCAACAAATTTAATAATCTAGATTAAAAAAACAAATTTCTAGAAACACACAAATTACCAAACTGACTCAAGAAGAAATAGAAAATCTTAACAGACATAAAACAAGAGATGAATGCAGTAATTAAAAACCTCCCCACAAAAAGTTCAAGACCAGACAACTTCATTGCTGAATTCTACCAGACATTTAAAGAAGAATGAACACCAAACCTCCTCAAACTCTTCCAAAACAAGAAGAGGTGGAAGGAATACTTCCTAGCATATTCTATGCGGCCAGCATTACCTTGACACCAAAGACAAAGATATCACAAGAAAAAAAAAACTATAGAGCAATCTCCCTTCTGAATATTGAGGCAAAAATTCTCAACAGAATACCTGCAAACCAAATCCAACAGCACATTAAAAAGGTTGTAAATCATGACCAACTGGGACTTACCCCAGGAATATAAGAATGGTTGAACATAAGAAAACAAATTAATGTAATACACCATATACTCAGAACAAAGAGGAAGAAATTGCCACGTGGTCATCTCAATTGATACAGCAAACATCTGAAAAATTTCAATACCCTTTTATGATAAAAATGCTCAGCAAAGTGAGTATAGAAGGGAATTTCCTAACATAGGACATTGATGAAAATCCACAGCTAATAACATATTCAGTGGTGAAGGCTGAAAGCTTTACCACCAAGATCTGAAAGAAGAAAAGGGTGTCCACTTTCACCACTGCCATTCAACATTGTAACAGAAGACCTACTCTGGGTGCTTAGGCAAGAAGAAGAGCTAAAGGTATCCAAACCGGAAAGGAAGAAGTAAAACGACCTCTATTTGCAGACAGCATGATTCTGTACGGAGAAAATCTTAAAGAATCACAAAAATACAACTAGAACCAATCAAAGTTGCAGGGTACAAGATCAGCATACAAAAATCAGGCATGTTTCTATACACCAGCAATGAATAATTCAAAAAGGAAATTAAGAAAACAATTCAGGGGCTGGCCTGGTGGTGTAGCAGTAAAATTTGCGCACTCTACTTTGGTGGACCAGGGTTTACTGCTTTGGATCCTGAGCACGGACCTATGCACTGCTCATCAAGCCATGCTGTGGCAGGTGTCCTACATATAAAGTAGAGGAGGATGGGCACAGATATTAGCTCAGGGCTAATCTTCCTCAAAAGAAAGAAAGAAACAAAATAATTCAATTTATAAAAGAACTAAAAAAATAAAATACCTAGGAATAAATTTAACCAAGAAGTGAGATTTGTGCACTGAAAACTACAAAAAAAAATTGAAAGAAATTAGGGAAGACCTAATTAAATAGAAAACCATCAAATGTTCGTGGATTGAGATTGCTAAAATGGCAATTCTCCCCTAAATAATCTACTGATTCACTGCAATCTCTTTTCTGCAGAAATGGAAAGACCTATAATCCAAATCATATTGAATTGCGACGGACCCTAAATCGCTAAACACAATATTCAAAAAAAAAAAAAAAACTTGGAGAACTCACATTTTTTATTTGAAAACTTACTATAAGGCTACAGTAATCAAAAGAATGTGATACTGGAATAAAGATAGACATATAGACTAATGGAACAGAATAGAGTCCAGAGATAAACCCAGTATCTATGCTCCATTGATTTAGACAAAGACGTCAATTCTTTGTCTAAACAGAAGAGACCATTCTATTTGGAAAGTGTAATCTCTTCAACAAATGGTGCTAGAATAAATGGATAACCATGTGCTAAAGAATGACGCTGGACCTCTTCTTCAATCCACATATAAAAATTAACTCAAAATCCATCAACTACCTAAATATAAGAGCTAAAACTATAAATTAGAATAAAACATCTCCATGACCTGAGATTTGACAATAGATTCTTAGATTTGACATCAAAAGTACAAGCAACAAAAGAAAAAAATAGATAAATTAGACTTCACAAAAATTAAAAACTTTTGGGGCCGGCCCAGCGGCGTAGTAGTTAAGTTCGCACGCTCTGCTTTAGTGGCCTGTGGTTTGTGGGTGCAGATCCTAGGCACAGACCTACCCACAGCTCATCAAGCTACACTGAGGTGGTGTCCCACATACAAAAAAATAGAGGAAGATGGCACAGATGTTAGCTCAGACCCAATCTTCCTCACACACACACACACAAAAATTAAAAATATTTGAGCATCAAACATTATCAAGAAAATAATAAGACAACTTATGGAAAGGTTTAATATCTAGAATGCATAAAAAACACTTAACAATGCAACAACAAAAGACAAACAACTCAATTAAAAATGGGCAATGGACCCGACTAGACATTTCTACAACATTGTGACAAAAAGCACATGAAAAGGTGTTCAACTTCATTGGTCATTAATGAAATGTAAATCAAAATCACAATGAGAAACCATTTCACACTCACTAGGAGAGCTATAATCAGAAAACCAAAAAATAAGTAGTGGCAAGGAGGCAGAGAAATTGGGACCTTCATTTATTACTGTGGAAAACAGTTCACCAGTTGCTCAAAAATTTAAGCATAAATTACCATATGACCCAACAATTCTACCCCTAGGTATACATCTGAAAGAAATGAAAACATATGTCCACAAGGAAACGTGTACAGAAATGTTTATAGCAGCATTATTCATAATAGATAAACATGTCCATCAACCCAAATGCCCATCAATAGATGAATGCATAAATAAATATACACGTGATCTAGCTATAGAAAGGGGATGAAGTATTGTTACATGTTACAACTTGGATGAACCTCAAAAACATTGGGTTAAGTGAAAGAAGCCAGACACGAAAGTACAAATGTTATATGACTCCTTTTATACAAAATATACAGAATAGGCAAATTCATAGAGACAGAAAACACGTTAATAGTTGCCAGGGGATAGAAGGAGGAGATTTGGGAAATGATTGCTTTCAGGCTACGGGGTGTTCTTCCAAGGTGATGAAAAAGTTTTAAAACTTGAGAAAAGTGCTAGTTGCATAACTTTGTGAATGCATTAAATGCCACTGAATTGCACATATTAAAATGGTTAATTTTATCTTATGTGGATTTCACCTCAACAAAAAAAGGAAAAAATAATAGAACCTACTTCATATGGATGTTTTGAGGACCAAATGAAATAACGCATGCACCCTACTTTAGCATAGTGCTTGGATCATAAAAAGCACTCCATAAATGTTCCCTAGAATAAGAATAATTGTTGTTTTATCTTCTTTATTGATGCTAACCCTGTCTCAATCGATATTTTAATCAAAAATTTGGCTAAGGATATAGAAGACTTGTGTGGATATATGGATGGCCCAAAGTCCAATGTAATTGCTAATGTGTTGGGTGGCGGAATCATGGATTAAGAGCTCTTAACAGACTGAAAAAGCATGGTAAATCTGGAGCTAAAAGTAGGAATTCACTTTCTTAAGATTCAAAATATTACCGGTGGAAGAAAACTAACAAGTGTAAATATATAAAAGATGTGATGATTTGGTAACAACATACTCTAAAGAATCATCATATGACATCAATTTGTCATATGTCTATCAAAAAACCTATTGCAGTCCTTGGCTTCATTAATTAATATGGAGAATCCATATGGAGGTAAGCATTAGTTTCTCCTAGTTCTGCCCTGGTCCAGACCCCGTCCGAAAGGCTGTGCTCATATCTGGACAGCACACTTATGAAAGATTTTTATGGACTGGAACATGTTAAAAATAGTGTAAAACATGATTTTGTTAGGCCCGGAATTTTGCCACAGAAGGACAAATTTTTAAAAATTAAGGATGATTATTGCAGAAAAATCAAAACATGGTTTTATAAAATTGGTGTCATCTTTTTATATATGTAAAGTTCATTTTGTGAAAGATTAGTCTGTGTAACTCCACAGGTGTAGTAAGAGACATGGGTAAAAATAAGAAAGAAAAAAGACATATGATTAACATGAGAAGGAAAAATCTAAAATTCATCATTGCTCCCACATCTGGTATCTTATGCATCAACAGCTTCTTATCACCAGAAATAATTCGGCAGTGGCTATAGAATGCATATCAGGGAAGATATGGTTGGTAAGCATAGAACTTTGGATATACTACCAACCCCAAATATATTACCTTGGTCTGTGTTACCTTGGCCAATTTACATAACCTCCTTAAGCATCCATTTTTTTCCCACTGTAAAATTAGACAATCTACTTTACAAATTAATTTTTTTAAAGTACCTATAAAAAAGATAGGATCTGATATCTGACATAATAACACTCAGGAAATATGACCTCTTATTATTTCAACCTTGCATATAATGAGGACAAGATATCCTGTAAAATGGCATCCAAGTTGATGACACATCCAGACAACTGAAAGGAGATAAAACTACATCACCAACAGTGGCAATGCAGCTCTCATCTTTAGTGATAATTAAATTACTCGCATGTTTGAAACTATTTTGTTCACGATCCTTTCCTTCAGGGAATGAGAACCAACAGATAATTTGCCTTGGTAGGTCCTTATCCAAATGAAGCAAGATCTGAACTGCAGATTATCCAAATCTGGATAGTGATGTGCACATACAACTCACTAACTTTACTTAGAGTAGACTGGCCTATGGTGAACAATGTTAGGACCCCTCCTCTGGCAGATACTCAACACTGTGTCTTAAAGTTGTCATCAGCTTCCTGTTTGTTGAATGTGATTTTACGAAATCTATAAAAACATGTCAAGAACTACTCTTGGATTTTAACTCTGTGTATGCAGTTGTAGACTATGGGGGTGTTTTAAGGCTTTCAAGAGTCCCAACAGCCAAAGGATATCTTTATTCTTTGTAACACATGCTTCCTATTGTTCTCTTCCCCATTTACTTCTTCATTTTCTTGTCTCCTCATCATCTAGCCACCCTAGAACGTTTCAATGTGTTTGCTTATATTGTTGACTTTGTGTTATGATTCTCTAAGCTCTGGAGAGGAGTTAGGAAAAGATTTTATCTGATTTCATTTATTATTTATTTCCCAGTATTGTAAAATTAATATTTAAATTTTCTATTCATGTTTATAAAAGATCTGGATGCCCTCAGAGAAAGACATGCCAGAAAGCGGGTCTCGTATCCTAGAGCATCTTTCCTAAAGGTTAGTGATAGCCACATTGTCAAGAGATATGGCAAAATATCACAAACTCTACTAACTAAAAGCTCTACCACAAAGTTCCAAGGAGGACGGTCGTCCCTCTACTGAGCGTGAAATCACCCGCCATGTGCATGCTGGCAATAATTCAGATGTGGAGCAAGGCATGAAGTGGGATGAAGTCATTAGAGTCTGTGGCTAAAGCCTGTAGAGTTCTGTGGAAAGGGTGCTTCTGGAGACAGGATGTTATTCTGTCCTTCCTGAGAGGCAGTTCTACTATCCTCCTAGGATCTAGAATCATCCTGAGAAAATCATAAGGGAATTTGTGTTACAAAGTTTCCCTTCATCTTTCCACTATCACATTCTTTTATACTGTTTTACTATAACAGGTTCTAAAATCCTGTTTTCTTCATTTCTTTTCCACATATGACTTTCCTTCTCTACTCTGGACAAGTCACGATTGGTCTTGATCTCTTACTTGCTAGATAGAGTCTTCACGACTAATAATCTTTATATCCCAGCACCCGGTATGATGCCTGGGACATAGTAATTATCCAATAAATACTAATGGATTGTCATTAAGTATTAGATAGTTGGCCTGAATATGTCCTCTTTTTCTTTTCAGAATAGATTTCCCAAATGTTACTAGTCAACAAATTACTAATGACAGTAAATATTGAATAAGGTGATGCTACAGGGATTTCAAAGAGGTTCTTCCTCCGACTTTAAGGAAATTGTTTAAAAAATAAAAATACAACTAAATTATGAAATAAAATTTAACTTTGTCAAAAAAATAATTCCTATGGTTTAATGCTTTAAACCAAAACTAGATCAATACTGAAAAACATTAGAAGAGGTCTTTACAGGATATAAACAATTAAAGTTCAAATGTAAAGGGGTGCTAGAGGCTGGCCCCATGGCCGAGTGGTTAAGCTCAGGTGCTCTGCTTCAGCAGCTAGAGTTTCACTGGTTAGGATCTTGGGCGCAGACCCAGCACTGCTCATCAGGCCATGCTGAGGCGGTGTCCCACATGCCACAACTAGAAGGACCCACAACTAAAATATACAACTATGTACTGGGGAGCTTTGGGGAGAAGAAGGAAAAATAAAATCTTTAAAAAAAAAAGTAAAAGGGTACTATTGTAATTTCATGTAATGTGATTGAAATGTATCGTTAATAGCTATCATTGGAAGTGCAAGAGGGAGACTAGAGTTACAGAGAACACTTCAAATAGAACACCTGAGCTTTAAAGGATTGGTAGGTATGACATTAGAATGCAGAATGGGTACAGGATTATAAATGAGGGAATGAGCAAAAGTTCTAAAGAGGTATAATGAATGCTTAGAAAATAAGATATAACAGGACAAATAAAGGATTCCTCAAATGCCTGTATCTTAGAAACATCTACTTTTTGGTTTTAATTATGGCAAAAATGGATATCTTAAGAATATTTGCATGTGAGGATACTCCTCCTCTGGCCTTCCTTGCTGGAAAATGAGCTGAGGAACCAACAGGACCAGCTACTCTAATCTGGACCGGGAAATGGGAAAGTGGCAAAGACTGGGGTAGGTTTCTTAATCCCTCTCCTTGCAGGAGAAAAACTTGTCAAAGTGGTGACATGAAGGAGGCAGGGTGTCCTCCTGATGAAAATCTTTCCCCAGTGAATTTGAGTCAGAGAGATGGGGCATGGCCCAGGAAAAAGTTCACTCCAATGATGGCCATGCCTTCCCCAGTGCCCCAGAGAATCACCAGTCATTTCGGCTCATGCTTGAAAGCTCCTTGCCTGGCTGGGGTGTAGTAAGGAGGAAGGATGCCCTGAGGGGAGCATGCAAAAATATCTAAACAGCCAGGTCAGGCAGGAAAGCAGGTGTTATGGGCTGAATTGTGTCCTCTCCCCCAAATTCATACACTGAAGTCCTCACTCCAAGTACCGCAGAGTGTGACTACATTTGGGGATAGGTGTTTAAAGAGGTAATTAAGTTAAAATGAAGTCATTAGGGTGGGCTCTCATCCTATGTGACTGATGTCCTTATCAGAAGAGGAGAATAGGAGAAAGACACACACGGAGGGAAGAGCATGTGAGGACATGTGGAAAAGACGGCCATCTACAAACCAAGGGGAGAGGCCTCAGAAGAAACCAATCTTGTTGACACCCTGATCTTGGACTTCTAGCCTCCAGAATAGTGGGAAAATAAATTTCTGTTGTTTGAGCCACCCAGTCTGTGGTGTTTCGTTATGGTAGCCCATGCAAACTAACACAGCAGGACCCCAAAAGGGGCCTTATTGCAGCTTGATTACACCCGTTAGGATCCAAGAGACTAATAAGGTTAAGTGCCTCCAAAAAATTTCATTTTATATCTCTACATTTACCCAAGGATAGTGTAGAAGACGGCAAACAATTTTCTGAGGACAAAGTGAGATAGGACACTACCCTCTAAGGAGGATAAAGTTAGTGTTTGCTCACATTGAGCACATGGTGAATAGAAATACAGCAGTCCCCCCTTATCTGCGATTTCCCTTTCCTCATTTTGGTCACCCACAGTCAACCTTGACCTGAAAATATTAAATGGAAAATTCCAGAAATAAACAATTCATGAGTTTTAAATTACACACTGTCCGGAGTAGTGTACTGAAATCTCCTGCTGTCCAGCTCCATCCAGCCCAGGACATGACTCATCGCTTTGTCAGGGGGATCCACGCTGTGTACACAACCCGCCCGGTAGCCACTTAGTAGCCATCTGGGTTATCAGATGGACTGTTGTGGTATCGCAGTGCTTGTGTTCAAGTAAATCTTATTTTACTTAATAATGGCCCCAAAGTGCAAGAGTAGTGATGCTGGCAATTCGGATATGCCAGAGAGAAGCCATGAAGTGCTTCCTTTGGGTGAAAAGGGGAAAGTTCTCAACTTACTACGGAAAGAAAAAATCATATGCCAATGTTGCTAAGCTCTACAGTCACTTTTATTACAGTATATTGTTAGAATTGTTCTATTTTATTATTAGTTATTGTTGTTAATCTCCTACTGTGCCTAGTTTATAAATTAGACGTTATCATAGGTCTGTATGTATAGGGAAAACATAGTGTATACAGGGTTCGGTACTATCCACAGTTTCAGGCGTCCGCTAGGGGTCTTGGAACGTAACCATCACAGATAAGGGGGGACTACTGTACATGCTATTGAAGGTAAAAAATAAGAGGGAGCAAAACTGCTCCGTATAAGAAGGGAACGAGCTAGGAAAGGCCAGAAGACAAATTTTTATGTAGAGTCAGAAGTCTGGGAGGCCTACGCCAAACGGAGGAGCATGAGAAAGAGAAGCCCCAGGGGAGAGGGGAAGGAGGGAGGGGGTCGGATATTTTCGGGGGCTTTGCAGTCAACCCTGCCTGCACCATCTGAAATTTTCTAAGAAACTTCTCTTCGGACCCTGGTGTGAGTGGATTCATTTTTGAGACTACGGAGAAGTGCTGTACTGGTTGGCTAAGTTTGACGCAGACCGAAACAGAGACTGATGTGGGGGATGACTCGCTGTTTGCTTGGCAGCTAGGATATCCCAGAGGCGAAAAGGGATTAGGTCACTAGTTTGAACAAGTGGAATTGAGCAAAATTGTGGACACTAAGCAAATGTGTGGACTTCACTCTGTACTGAGGATCAAGGTGAGATTCAGACCTGGGCTTTCAATGTTGGCATGGAAACCTAAGAGCATCTCTGAAAACTCAACTTGCCTGACCAGTGGGTGGAGCTCAGCTGTCACAGGCAGCATGGTGACTCCCATGGGACACCATGCCTGGAGCAGATCACACTGAAGTCATTGGCCACTGTTATGGGAAACAGCAGTTTCACTGATACGAAACACAACTTTTTTCCTCTCTTACAACCGTTGCTATCCTAAAAAATAAAAATAAATGAAAACAGAAAGAAAGCCTTGTAGCCTACTGGGGAGGAGACAGTAATACTAATAGCTCTTTCAGGGCTGTAGCATGTGCCACTCTTTACTGGAGACCTGGGTTGCTGGCAGCTATAGGACATTGGTGGTGGTACCCAGCAAAGGCTGGTACCCAACAGAGTGACGGTGGCATCTGAGCATCACTGGTATCTGCCTGCACTGTGGGGAGTTCCCTGTCCTTCAGAGCAGCAGAGACCCCCAGCAGGAGAATAAAGTGACAGGGCAGAGAGGACAGAGCAGGTCTAATTTGAGAAGGGCGTTGTGGTTTGCAGTCAGAGCATCTGGCTTCTTGAGGTGCCCAAAGGAACTGCGAGTTTGCTCTGCCTGTGGGCCTGGGGGGCAAAAGTAACAGACTAGGGCAACTATAAAGGGAGCAGGGTAGCAACTGTGCCCTGTGGGAGTGAACTTGCCTTGAGTGAGAGCAAAACACCCTGAGGGGACCCATGGAAAGACTTGGGTGGGGTACGTCGTTTGCAAGGGGCTCGGGTCCTGTGTAAGGAGTGAGGCCAAGAGACACGGGATTCCAGTTATCCATGGTAATGTGATCTCATTTTCTTCCAGAGCCTGGTGTGGCCTGGGGAAATTTTGGTTCTATTGTGTGCAGCAGGAGCTTCTGACTTTTCAAAGAATAATCATATAATGAAAGTAATGTTTTAGAAAAATTAAATTCCAATTTATGAGGCAAGAGAAATGACTTTAGCAGTAGGAAAACATTAGTTACATTGCTTTAAAAATTGAGAAAAAAAATCACTGTAGGTTTTAAACACAGCTATAGCATTTAACACACCAATTTACATACATACCTCAAAGAAAAAGAAAAATCGCCAAAAGTTTGGAATATCTCTACTGCTAGAGCAAAACTGCCACTAATTAAGGTCCTCAGAAGTTCTTTGGCTCGAAACAAAGCCAACGTAATTTGACTTCTAGTCTGTGCTGCCTAACACCTCTGAATAATTGCTAACAACTTGTTTTCACGTATATTGCCAATTTCATGCTCCCAGAACTGGTTTCTGAATCTTACTGTTTACACACAACTCGCATGGCTTCTCTGCAAGCTGTATGTAGTGGAGGGAAATGACAACAGGCCAGCTCCTCTGTTTGGATAGTATACAGGACAAATTAAACGATTGGTGACAGAATCGTTTAGTCAGGCCTCAATACTTCTGCTGAACTATCTTAGACAAGTTACTTGGGCTCTGTTTGTCTCATCTTTATTATGTGCAAATACGAAGATCTAATGATCACCAAGTCCTTTTCCACCTTAAAACTATATGATTCTAGAAAAATAACGATATTCACTTCATTTTGCCATATTGACTAAATCTTCACTTACTTTTCTCTCAGGCCAGATTGAAAAGATTCAGAATTGTAATCTCAGTAAAATTGTTCTCTCTTTCAAAAAAAAGGCCAACAAAGGCTTTAGCTCTTGGAAAAGGGAACTGGAAGGAGGCAAGGAGAAAGCTTCATTAGGAAAAATGAACTATCAGTGTCCTCTGAAGAAAATTTGTCTGTTCAGAAGGGCATAGCTCTGTGGCTACATATTTAATATAATTTATATTATTATTAAAATTGCTACATAAATATATATACATATATACTTACATATTTGGAACAGAACCAATGGACCATATTTTACTACTTAGTATCATTTCTTTCAGGAACTACTAGCTATTGTATTACATTTAAATATGGATGAGATAACATATTCAAGCAAATACGTGCACTACAGTGCTAGGAATATGAAATAAACTTGTTAAACAGAAGCTTCTGCAAGCTTCCACATTCTGTGGCGAGTCAGTCGATTAATAATAGCCGAGTTGAAAGATCAGTCCACGTCTCAGCCACGAGCGATTGTTTACATTTAAAAAAAACATTTGCAAGACTTCCACTCATCTAAGTTCAGATATATCAGAAGAAAAATTCAGTGTGCAGAAATAGGAATTCCAACTACTTCTGAATAACTACTTGGTTTGTCAAATACACAAACTCAAATCTTAAACAGCACAGGATTCCACAGGATCTCGAAGCGTATACTCCAAAAAAAGAAAAAAGGAAGAAAATGGAAAAGGAAGGAAAAAAAGGCGGGAGCAATAATGAAAGATGTGGCTGTCAGGAACCACACAGAGTGATGGTTAAAAGAAACAATTCAGTCATGGATTAAATAGATGAGATGATACACTTGATTGAATGCAGACAATGATTTTCTAATTAATTTCCTATAATTTTACAGGAGAAATGGAAGCAAAAGAGAACTAATATTTATTGAAGTCCACTGTGGACTTGGCTCTGTTCATTTAACCCTCCAAACCACCCAGTGATGTCAGTATTACAATTCCTTTTAAAATTAAACATAACAGGGGCTGGCCCAGTGGTGCAGTGGTCAAGTTCACATGTTCCACTTCTCTGCCGCCCGGGGTTTGCCGGTTCAGATCCTGGGCGTGGACGTGGCACCACTTGGCAAGCCATGCTGTGGCAGGCGTCCCTCATATAAAGTAGAGGAAGGTGGTCACGGATGTTAGCTCAGGGCCAGTCTTCCTCCAAAAAAAAAAAAAAACACAAAAATTAAACATAACAGAGAATGACGTGACAAAAATTGTCGGAAGCCACATTTTAGGACCAGAGGGAGGCAGGGATACAGGCAGACATGGGTAAAGACAACAAATTGCTTACAAATGGAACAAAAACAATCAGAATCTTAGTCTAGGTATTTTTTCTCCCATAAAAATAAGTATTATAGACAATTAAAACCAAGGAGAAGAAGCCAGTATTTTTTAAAAAAGACCTTTTGGAACAACACTAAGCTGTTACTAAAAGAGAAAAAATAATAAGGTACCTGGGAAAGATCAGGCGGATATCATTCAACGAAAAGAGGAGGGACTGACTTCCTCTCCCTCATTATGTTCTCCTTCTTTATTCAAGACGATCTTTGTCCTCTGGATAATTAAAGAAAGATCAATGGTAATGTGGAAGCCAAAAGCCCAGATGCAGAGAGTGTAACCAGATTAAAAAAGAAAACAAATCAGAAGAATTGCTTCCAAAAGTCTTTGCAAACTATTAAGGAAGCAAACATTTAGAGTCAATTATATCAGTAATAGTGGGAGCAGGAACACGCAATCCCAGCAAAAGTTTACATGGAAAGTAGAACTTATGATGCACAGGCGTGCATGCATGGATGTGCACACACACACACACACAAAGGAGAGAAGCAGCAAAGCACCACGGAGGAGAAACTAAGAGATGGCTTAATTTAACTAAAATGTTTTCTGATAATTAGGCCATTTATTTTATTACGCTGTGTTAGAGTAACAATCTAGTTTATTCCTAATAACTCTTTAATGATAATAAAATTTTCTTTTTTATATTATGAAATACATTTCTGCTTGTTACAAAGCAAATATTCTGTAAAACAGATAAGCAAATACAGATAAGCAAAAATAGCTTTGTATTAATTGGGTTAGGCTGCAGTGTGCCATGGTAACAAAAAGTCCCAATTCTCAGGGGCTTAACACAAACAAATAAAAAAGCTTTCTTTTTCTCCCTCAGGCAGTATTGCCTGCTGTGAGTTGCTGTGTTAGGCTTCTTGGGCTGCCATAACAAAACACCACAACCTGAGTGGCTCCAACCCAGAATGTTATTTTCTCACGAGTCTGGAGACCAGACCAGAAGTCAGGGATCAAGGAGTTGGCGGAGTTGGCTTCTGAGGCCCCTCTTCCTAGCTTGCAGACGGCTGCCTTCTCACTGCATCCTCACAGGCATGGCCTTTCTGCTGTGCAAGCTCGGGTAGAGAGAGAGACCTGGTGTCTCTTCCTCTTCTTACGAGGACCCCAATCCTATCAGATTAGGGTCCCACTCTTATGACTTCATATAATTTTAATATGACCCTGGGGACACTATCTCCCAATATAGTCACACTGAGGGTTGGGGCTTCAACATATGAATTCTAGGGGGCACTATTCAATCCCTAACTGTTGTCTCCAAAGTCACACGACCATAACCTAACCACAAGGGGGAGAGAGAGATGCCGTCCTGTGATATTCCTGAAAACAGGAAAACTGGAATATTGAAAAATACCCCAAATGACTGTCACAATGTGTCAATTTTCTATTGCATCATGGTTTTTGTAACTAATTTAATTAATAATGCTATGAATAATAATAATAATGCTAAGAGTAATAAAATGTAGTCTTCCAGTACAAATTTCACAAGAAAAATTTTTAGTAAGTGGAATAGATGTATTAAACAGTTTCTACCATTTTGAACATTTTATTGTGTCCCAGCAAATATTTCTCCCGAAAAGTATTGTAGAATCATCGCAATTCCTTAAATTCTTGTGAACATTAGACATTAGACATTATTATCTAAGAATAAAAGGAGGAGGACAAGCAGAAAAAAAAGAGTTGACAACTTTGGCCAAGCTCTTGGAAAAGGGAACTGGCAGGAGGTGAGCAGTAACTTCTGCCTAAGCGAAAGCTTCATTAGGAAAAATGAACTAACCGGTGTCCTCTGTGAACTAATGAACTCATCTGTGCCAAAAACACTATTTCATTGCTTTAATGTTGTTCTTTTTATTTTTTGGTTTGCTGTTTGTTTTTTTTTTTTACCAAGAAAGCCTATTATTATCTTTTTGCTTGCTTGTATTTTCTACGATATGAAAAATGTTGTAACTACTTTCGTTAATTTTTTTTCTCAGAGAAACATTTGCCATTTAGTCACAGACATTATACTCATTTTAAATTATTCATTACTTTGAGGAAGAACTCTAAATTCTAATACACATAAAAGTTTATACATAGATATTGGCCAAAGATTCCCTACAATGAATTGATATTTAGCAGCATCTTATCCTGACAAAGTCCCCAAGTTCAAGGTTAAAAAGTAGACACGATACTGTCTGTTTCTGAGCCTGTTTTTATCATAAAGTCAGAAGCCCACATGCCACCACCTGAAAGAGCATATCTGTAACAGCAGAAAGAACGCAAACTTTTTCCAAGAACAACATTAGACTCTGACGGAGGAGTAAACGTCCCTCATCTTCAGCATTGCTTCCTCATGGCTTTGTCTCCCCAGAGCCCTGAGCTGAGGTGGGCCGTCCCTGGAGAAGGTGGGAGTCCAGGAATCTACCAGGGGCTGAACTTCCTCCAGGCCCTCCTGTGCCCGGTCGTCTTCAGCTGGATGTGAGCTCTCGCCTCAAGCTATTTACACCACGATCAGGCTAGTAATTAGCAAAATGTTTAATATAATATAGAAGCAATTAGGAGGTGATAACATGCAATTAAGATGTGTTTTCAGATTAAAGATTTTATAGTGCTCTTTTTCTTGAAAAGATAAAGTGCCTATCTCAAAATGTCAAACTGCAGTGATTTCATCTGAATTATTTTCAATTAATATGCATGTATTCTTGCGATGTGTTCACCGTTGTTATTGACATTGATAAATTAAGCTCATCCCAGCTGAATTTATCCTAGAGTCGCTCTATATTTCCTGAATGTCAGCTCTTCATTCGTGTTTTTTTCCTTTGTCTGCAAGCTGTGCACGATCTAACTATAAGTCCCTTGATTCATCCATGGGATTACAGTGATGTGTCAGTCTGGAGGAACTATAATCTGAAAGGGCATTGTTATAAATAGAGTGTTAGAATATAATTGTTTGTCATGTCATTTCTCCTCTTAAATTCCCTTGAGTCCTGTTGAAGTAATTTAGACAGCTAAGATGACAAGAGTCTTGAGACTGTACTTATAGAGTTGTCCAACACATCTTTAGCCTATTCTGCCTTTTGAGACCATCTCGTCTGCAAAGTCGGAAATGCAAACATCAAATGAGTTTTGACGACAGTGTGGATTTAATTTGAGAGTTTACATAGGCCAGTCTTTGTACAATACAAGCATTATGTCTCCTAATTCATCCGTACTTGTTGGGACAATGGCTATTAAATGCCATTTAAAATTAATTAGAAATTGCCATGAATGAGCACAGCAGCTACTGAAGATAACTTAGAGGAATTAAATATTTCATGCATAGGGGTTTTTGTGTGTGTGTGTGAGTGAACACAACGTGCAGATGAATGGGTTGGGAGTAAAATATTTAATTTTTGGTTAAAAGAACTGGAGAAAGTTATTTTATATCAATGAAACCACTTATAAATTAAGGATAATATCAACAATTATGGCAGTAATATATATGCCATATAATATGGTGATAGAGTTAGAAACAAATTTAATATTTCTAAACAAAATGTACAGAAATGCCTCAAATTAGAGAATTATTATTTTTTTAATAAGCACTTTAATTTACAGTTGGTTTAGCAATTGAAATTGTATTTTTACAAATTATGAACAACTGTAATTTAAGAGATGACAGTTCATAGAGTAAGAGTATGCCTTTTGCCATGATGGATTTATAAATACATTTATTGGACCTAGTAAGTAGACACATTTTAGATTTGACCGATTCTTTTGACCTATCCACGTTCAGTAAAGTGAAGAAAATTAATGTTTTGACAAAAATTGTCATGTTTATAAAGGAAGAATTTAACACTTTTTCTTGGTAGGCTTTGTGAATTTGCGGTTATCAGAGGTTAAGGCCCATGGTCTTTGGCGAAGGGTGCCTCCACCTTGGAGGGCTAGACAGCCCCTTTAGATATGAAAACAAAATATTTGAACTTTAAATTATATTTACATTTGTTTAAAAAGAAGAAATACATTAAACTTTACTAATATTTAATATGTAATCGACATTCCTGTCCTCATGTTGTCCTGTGTCAAGAGCTCACACAGAGGCCATGTGGCATGTATGTGCAGTGTGTCCTAGGGCAGAGAGGAGCTCACGGCATGGAGGTATCAACAGAGGAATCATCAGGCATTTCTTTGCTTTTGTTGTATTTTCATACAGTGCACAGTTAAGTGGATTTGTGGACTAAGTTATTTAGTTTTAATTAAGCTAGCCCTCGAAATTGACAAGTGACTTTATAAGAGTCCTGCAAAGAAAATGCAGCTGAACATACTCAACATGCAAGTGCAAATGAATTTCAACAAAAATCTTTGCATAATTGGAGACGGGACTGAAAAATTAGCATCCTGATTTAGTAAGAGGGGCCAATAATGCACTTCTTCCATTTGGGACTACTTGTCTTTGAGAAGTATCATCTTTTTCAGTACTGACAATCATTACGCAGATATCAAAATAAATTAAGCTTAAAACTAGAGCTTTAAAATACCTACATTTCAAATTGTTAAACTAAAAAATTTTAAATAGTTAACAATAATGAATGGCGTTGCTTCTATCAAATATTATTTGAATGATAGAGATAAGATTTGTAACATTAATAAAGTAGATATTTTGAATTTTTGTTTATTCTAGATAAATGTCAATCTAACTTTGAGTATACTACATGCATTAATAAAATGAAAATGCATACACAACAATAAAATATATTAGCTCAATTGGATAAATATACATATTAAAACTAAATAGTCACTTTTGCAAGTATTTGGACAAATCAAGCAAAGCAAAGCTTGATCAAAAAAGTTTAAAGACCACCGCTGTAGACAGTGGGGCCTTTGCCCATTCAATGTACTCAGTTTTGTAAAGTGTGTTTAGATGTATATGTGAGCTCAAACACACTCACCCGTGTGAGTAAAAATGCACACTCCTGAACCCATATATAAGCTCGTGTAGAAATGTACTTTCATTCAACATACCTTTATTAAATATTAAGATACTGTACTAACAATAGGCTAGAAAATACACAGTGGGTTTTGCCTTCAAAGAAGCCACACTGTGAAATTCTCATACGTTCGTTGCAAAATTACTTGAAAGGAAACATATGATGGACAGAAGGTCATAATATAATAGTGAAAACTATGTATTAAAAAATATCTGATAATTATCTTGTGGTAGGAAGTAAATATTTTTTCTGTACAAATTATAATAATTATTTATAGCTGTAAAATACCTTTAGTAGTATAAAATATATGTATGAACACAAACATAGTTAAGTCTATGCAATTAGCATCTTTGCAGGTTAAAAACTGTCATATTAGGGATTTATGTCCACTAAACTTCACAGAACAAAATTTCTCTTGGTTTTATACAGCTCCCATTTCTTTCTAAAACTGTAAATGCCCAGAACAATGCCTTGCCCATGGTAGGTGCACAATAAACATTTGTCGAGTACACACTATTATTAACCCAGCAGTTCCCACACACTATTACCCAGTCATGACAATCACCTTCTCCCCACTCTCAGCCTCTCTCCTAGAGAACCTAGGGCTTGGTGGCCACAGTTGATGGACAGCCGACAACCTGCCCAGTTTAATTCTCTCTGCCTAAAATGAGAAACTGGCAGTTCAGAGTAGGCAGGGGCAAAGCATCTCATTAAGCTTGGTGAGATCTCTTGGGACCCAGACCAGGCTGCGATTGTGAAGCACTTGGTAAATTCAGAGTGTGAGGATGACTAAACATGCTTTTGTAAATGTTGCTTTGAGAACTCTGATGAATAGCACCCTGCGTAAACCAATTCCCATAGACACTAGGTCCATGCTTTGCATCAGAGTAAGTGCAACTGGAAGTCCAGAGACAGAGAAGAGGCCTTAAGACTCTGGCTATTTGATTTTCAAACTTCAGTGAATGATGTTCTAGTGTAAGGACATTTCTCTGTGGCTGATCAAATCAGACGTTACTTAAAAATGTGATTGAGCTGTTTTCTAGTTTTAGAAAATTTCTCAAATGGTTTTCACTGCCCAAGGGAATATGGGTAAATACTGTTTGATATATATATAACATATGTATAATATATATTATATACATATTATTATATGTTATATATACATATAATCTTTTCAGTTTTTGCTGATTCTACGATGTACTTAGAGATAGCATTAGGAAGACAAACCAATCAACAAATCATGTTGCCAAAATGATAAAGAATATCGATCCATTTAAATGACACCACTTAAATAGACTTATTTACAAATCAAAGTCATTTAAGATCATCAATAATAAATTTTTTTAATATTAAAATTTTGTGGATTTGTTAATCTCTTGAATTCAATCAGATCAATAAAACATTGTTTAAAATTCTAATATTACTTTTTTTGAATTGGCAAAACATATTTTTCTAAGTTTATTCACATCAATAAACAAGAATGTTTTGTCTCTGTGTCAATAAAGCATGAATGTTTTATCTATAAATCATTTCATACATTTAAAAGGTTTGCATTTTATATAAGAGCCTCAATAAAACAATTTCTCTCATTATATCATTAAACAACAAGAAAGTACATTTTGAGGCTAATTTTTAGGAAATATCCTACAAAGTTTATTTTAAATAATCTAAGCATATGACGTTATAAGGAAACTGCCATTACTTCTATCAGAGAAATACTACCCATCACACACTAAAACCAGAGTTTCTAAAATTTGTGTAACTTGAAGATAATTTATCAGCTACCCCCTATATGGACCTGATCATAAAAAGAACAGTCATCCCTTAATTAGCATTCTAAATATTATCAAAATTACAAATAATCTGCTGGTATTCAGGATAGACTAATGATTTTGATCTTCTGTTTGTTTATTTTTAACCAGTCAACAAAGAGTTAAGTTAGTCTCTATGCCAGCCAGTGTCTGTAGCTCACTGTGGTTAAACAAAACAATAATAATATTACTTATCTTCTCAGGATACATTTTTTCATATATATATTAGATATATTCATAAGTGTTTGAGAACACGCATTTTTTTTTTAACCCATGAAATGTTTCAGTTCGTCAGTTGCTATGCTAAGATTCCGCAAGGTAGCCTTTTAAAATCTCCCTGATCAAATTTAATTCTGCTGGGTGATATAATGGACCCATTTACATTTCCAACCCTTTAAGGAAAATTGAAAGAAGAGTTTTAACAACTGTGCAGTTTAGTTACAATTGTTTGCTAATAAAAGGCTGATTTTATTTCAGAGCAAGTAAAAATTACCGATAGCAGCCATGCAACAACTAGCACACAGACTTCATTATTTTCTACCTAGACGTATGCATGTGTTGATAAAGTGTGGGCTCTCTGCTTTACAATACGGAGAATAACTAACTAATTTTGAAAATCCGATCTTAAAACCTAATTCAAGGGGAAAACCTCTCAACCTAACAAAAGGAATTATTGCCGGAGATTAAACTGCTTGATGTTCTTCATTGTTCTAGTTGAGTTGGGAGGGAATATTAATTGAGATGTGCCATGGATTCCGGTGTGTGTTCCATAGTGGTTCACAGGTTTCCTGGTGGTCCTTCCAACAGAAATAGCATAAATGAGTGGAATAAGACGGATCCTTCTGAACCACAGTAGTTAAGCCATTGTTCTGTTTGGCACAAAAGGTAATGGTTGGTTGATTTGCTTTATTTCTGTGCTGTTCTGATTTTTCCCCCATACACCCTAATCTCTACCACTTCCTCTGTGAGTCATCAGCAGCTGGACCCAGGGAGACCACGGGAACTGGCTCCTGGAAAAGAGCTCTAATGGAGCTATTACTCAAGTTCAATTCTCTTTAAGTCTGGTAAGAACTGCGAGTTACAGGGAGATAGAAAAAATAATTATTTTGTATTTTCTGCTTTGAAGAGACTCCAAATCATGCTGACCTATTTGTATTTCTGTGTAGACACATGATAGATATATTTATCTCAGTAGTTCTTATGAACAAATACAATTTAGATGAAAAAAAAAGAATACATTATTACCCATAGTAATTTAATTATTTCTGCTGGAGTTTTTTGTTTATTGGTTTTTTTTATAGTAGCTTATTTTCTTTTGCAAATTCCAAAAGCAATATTTCAGAATTTTTTTCCCACATAGAACAGTTTCTGCCAGTCTACATCTGATACAGCTACTATTATAACCTCCATTAGACATAAACATTCCTATTTTCTCACCACACAAGGGGATTTTGAATTAGATGCACAAAGAACAGCTTGATTTATAGTTGTTTTCTCTCCATCCTATTTGAAAAAACCTTAGCATGGCATCAGGCTTTGATATGAGGGAGTTCCCATCATCCACTGGCAAAATCCCACTGTTTACTTATCGAAGCCAGAGTTTAGGCTGGAGATTCTACTAACAAGGGAACTGTCGGTCACCTGAGACTGTGGCCGTGCTACTGGGCTATTGAACAAGACTCCGAATAAGAGAGCCCCAATCTCAGGCTTCTACTATTATTTATCTCCTCATGCGGAATCTCAGATTCCTTCCAGTAAAACAAGATATTTTAAAATGCTAAAAATTATTACAGAAAGCTTATTGATTAATACATTTCTCCTACAGGTGTTATAAAGGAAATCGGCAGGAATTACGACAACCACAGATGATAGTGTCTCTTTGTTGACTGGAAGTATAAAGACATATGATGAGATCTCTGACAGCAATTATGCAAGTAGAGAGAGGACCAGTGCTGGAGGCCCCTGGCCCGCGGTGCCCTCTCCACCCATATAGACTTATTTTCTCCCATGAGCTCTCACTTGAAGGCAGCGGGTGTCTCTTTGCTGCAGTCCTCATATCTCTTTTCCCATCATGCCATGTGTTGGCCAGGAAGCTCCACCTACTGAACCCAACGCCCCTCCATTCCTTCAGGGTCTCCTTTCTTGCAACTCCTTAGCAGTCTTCCCTTCTATTACACACTTTAATGGTGAAATTGTTGAAAAAGATCTAATGATTCACTCTACTTAGAAATATTTTCAGCTAACAAAAGACTCCAGGAGTTCGAAAAAGGGCAGTATAATTCTCTTGTACATCTACATTTAAAATCTATTTCCCCTGAAGGGGATTAAGTCTAAATTATTGTGTCGGTAAGAAAATTACTTTTTTAGCCTTAGTTATACTAGGAATTGGGAAGTTTTAACTATCGTATATGTTAGTATTAATTCTTTCCAAAAGTACATTTTTAGTACCTCAGAAATGCCTGCCAAAAATGTAATGTTACTTTTCTGGAGAATTTTAATTATCTCTGTCTAAAGTTAAAGAAAATCTTTGGGGAGCTGAGAACGACTAGGGGATTTAAAGACTCAGTGTTTATAATCCTACATCAGTCTTCAGCATTAGGTGGCTCTAAAAGTAACCACCTCAAGTCCTGCAAATAACTCTGTTTTTTTAAACATGTGTATTTTATATTTTATGGCATTGCCAGATATTTTGAGTCATGATTACATACTTGAAAATATCACCGTATCTATTCAACTAGTTACCCTTTCTCGACTGAAGTGTCATGGTAGACAAGCAAAGTTTAACCAGTTCAAATGTTAATTAATTTTTGGTTAGGAAAAAAATAATTAAGATTTGCTCATGTGTCTTGGAGAAATTCACTAAGTTTTATAGCATTCCACTGCAAATTAATCCCGGATTAATGCTCATTTGCTTTCATGCATGATCTCTGGTACTAGAATGCAATGCTTGCTTGCCCCATATGCTTTAGTTTTTATTCATACAGCATGTATTAGTTTTATGTAATAAGACATCTGACAGTTTTCCAATCTTTAGATACATAAGAGGTTGGGATAAGCTGGAAAGCCTTCCAATTATACCCAGTTTTAACAGATATATCTGTTTTACGATGGAAATGAGTTTCTTCTTTAAAATTTTGAACTATTTAAATTTGCTTGTTTTCTTATTCTATCAGTATTTATGAAACATTTTAAATGTTATGTATGTCTAGAAATATAAAGTGGTCTCAATGACCTTTGTTGTACATGAAACATAAAACAGATTCCAATGAGAAATTCCAAAAGAGATGCATATTTTGTGACCTGATGAGTAACGGTGATAGAAAATGACCCCTTTTGATCATGAATTCTCTCTTCTCATTAGTTACTCATTTCCTCCAGGAAAGTTTCTTAAGTGTCTTTTATATGTAAGGCATTACACAAGGTAGTTTTCACTTAAAGCACAAGTGGATAATCCTTCAACTTTACAAAAATTTATCAATAAAAAGAAAAAATCACCTTGATATTTGTTGTATTATTCTTTTTAAAGTGGCCTTTTATCCTCCTGAATAAGTTTTCAATTTCATTTCATGGAACCTCTGTAGTCCAAGAAAACAGAAAGGAAAACTCTTCCTGGTACCTTCTCTGAGCTTTCCCACCTCGAAGCTTTTGCCCACGCAGCTTTTTCTAAACTAAAGTGTCTTATCCCTCTCTCCATTTCTTTACGTCCTAGCAACAGACAGTGTGAGGGAAGCAGGTCTCAGTGTCTCCTGTCACTCACAATCAAAACTATGATAAACGAAAACTAGAAAGTAGAAGGGGCCCTAAGAAGCCGTTTCTTCCTGGTACTGTTTCATATGGATCTGAGCACAGTGAGGATGAAGACTGGTGAGTGACTCCTCAGGATCCATGCTCTTCTGTGTCCATTCCACAGACAGCCAGGCATTGGCCCCAGCAAGTGGTTTGGTAATGGGTTCACGGATGAGTTTGGGCAAAGTGTAGAAAATTGGAGCTGGAAATTTGGGTAACGGAAGGAAAAGTGCTAGGAAACTCTCCGGTTACCACCAACAGGACATTCTCACCAGCCTTGTCTGTATAAAGGCTGCCTTTATTTGGTACCTGTTGTATTTTTTGGATACTCAGGCAGACTAAGGTGAAAAATATGAGCCTAAGCGATATTTGCTCAATAAGGGACTTTGAGACTGAATAAATGTTGATAAAGGTTGGAGACAATAACACCACAAGAATAAATTTATGGAGAAATTTCATATTTATTGCATTTTAGAGGGAATACAACAGATTTCCAAATATATTGAGATCAACCGGTAGAAAGGATTCATTCTAGATTGTGGCAAACATTCATTGCACCCAGTATACACTGAGAATAAGAATGACAATGGGCAATCTGGAAGTATTAGCTATGAGATACAAGTTTCGACTTACACTCAACCATAACAATATCAGCGTACATGAAGTCATATCCTGACACTGGGGAATTCAGAGAAGGCTTCCTACAGTAAGGAGCAATAAAGATGTGGTTCAAAGCATGAACCCTAAAGTCAGGCAGGTCTGGGTTGAAATCTTAGCTCTGCCTTTAACAGAAATGTTACTTTGGGCAATTTACTTCACTTCTCTAAGCTTCAGTTGCCTCATCTGTGCAATGGGAACAATATTAGTCCCTGCTACAGAAGTTGGTAGTGATTATTTCAATGCCTAGAAGAGAGCAAGTTGTTACTACAGCCAAATTACTATTTCTCAGACTTACAAATTACTTCTCAGAATTCCCAAAGCAGTTTGCCAGCACCATAGCAATGTCAACATTGCATTATAGTTATTTGAATATTTAGCTTATAGTCTCTACCAAATCCATGTTGCAGGCTGGATCTGCATGTGCTTCAACTTTGGGCCACCACATTGCCTCAAAGACTGTCTTCTGATGAAGATTTATTTGAAATTATCAGAGTGATGTCCCTGAATGGCAGCTTAGGAAACCCCAGCCTCCATTCCTCCCACAAAGATCAATAATTAGACAGCTATTCGCAAACAAAAAGAGCTCTATGAGACCTCTGGAGTCCACTTAAGAAACTTCAGCAACACAGCAGGACAAAAAACCTGAGGACGACTGCACCAAAAGGGAAGAAGGACAGCTTCCTCTTGCTGGCATCATGCCACCTCCAGAGCCAGCATTGTTGAGCACCAAGAGGGAATTCTCCAGCTAGAAAGAGCTCCCTCCACTGGGGGAAGAGCGGGCTGAGCGACCAGCTTCCCCAGCCTTTTGGGGCACGACACCAAGGTCTTGCTTCAGTTTCACTCAGCCCAGCTCGGTAAAGCTAAGATATAGACAGCTAGGACCAACGAAGAAAAGCAGGGACTACCAGTAGCAGCCACACAGCGGACACGATCGGTTCTTAGTGACCCGCTCTACACACAAACCCAGCAACCTTTGCTGCTGAAGAAACCAATGGCCAGCACAGCTGCCGTGGACCCCCTGCAGATTCCACCAGTTTTCACTCCCCAGGGATTCATATTCCCTGAAACCAGCCACCCTAACCCTCCTTGATCCCTCCCTCTCGCCGCTGCGGGGGCCTGGGAAGTGCACTGGCAGCCAGCCCAGGCCTCTGCGGCTACATGAGTGCGAGATGCCAGCACAGACTCCCGGGGCTAACCCCCACCACCATGGGGGTGCCCAAGGCTAGCCCTTCCAGCAGTGCACTTGTGCACTGCTGGCCTGATGCCTGTCACCAACTTTCACTTCCATACGCACACCTGCGGGGAGACTACAGCCTTGGGAGAGCATGCCAACAGCCAGGACTCCCACAGCTGTTTGTTGGCCTGGATCAAACCCTGTCTTCCGTCACTGCTCTGCACCCTTGCACTCACCTGCAGCTAGCTCCTCCAGCTGTTCACTTACTGGCCCAACCCCTATCACTGGCCTCCACTGCCCTGTGCCTGTGGTGAAATCCAGCAGCCACAGTAGTGCACACTAACAGCCAATGTCCCCTGCAGCTGCCAGTGCACTTGCAGTTGGCCCTGACCCTTGCTGCCTGCCCTGGCCCCCAGCACTACATCTGTGTCTGCAATCAGTGCCTACCACCACACAAGCACCTGCAGCTGGCTTCCCCAGCCAAGTGCACGCACACCACCAGCTCCAGCCACCACCACTGCCTGCCCTGGTCCCAGCCTGCTGGACTTGGAGGCACCACTGAGAATTCCAACAGTCCCTGCAGCCACTGTGGATCCCCTGCAGTGCTTGCTATAGACCATACGGTTGTCAATGTGGTAAGCCTCAGGGGCCTAAGCTAAAGAGATATTATGCTTCTCTGGACCTGCTGATGCCACACCCCCCGCACACTTGGTGCCCTGAATCACGAGACCTGGGGTCACAGCATGCTCCTGTGTGCCCCCATCCTCAGCTGAAAGTCTTCCCCTACTGAAGCAAGTCCGTAAAGTTGGGAAGAGCTGATAGCTTCTTCGGATGTACAGACACCTACACAAGGCTGCAGGCATCACGAAGAATCAGGGAAACATGGCTCCAGCAAAGGAACACAGTAAACCTTCAGTAACTGGCCCCAAAGAAACGGAGATACAGGGACTGCTTGACAAAGAATTCAAAAATAACTGTTCTAAAGACGTTCAGAGAGTTACAATAGAACATAGATAAACAATTTAATGATATCAGAGAAGCAACACAAGAACAAAATGAGAAGTTCAACAAAGATTGAAAACACAAAAAAAGAACCAAACAAATTTTGTGGCTGAAGAATACAATGACTGAAGAATTCAATAGAGAACCTCAATAGCAGAATTGACCAAACGGAAGAAAAAAATCAACGATCTTGGAGACAGATCAATTGAAATTATTCATCAGAGGAGCAAAAAGAAAGAAGAATGAAAAGGAATGAAGAATTCTATGAGACTTATGTGATATTATTAAATCAAACAATGTACATATCATTGGAGTCTCAGAAGAAAGAGAAGCCAAAAGCGATGGAAAGCTTAGTTAAAGAAGTAGTGGCTGAGAACTTCTCAAACCTGGGGAGAGATTTTGACGTGCAAGTATAAGAAGCTAGGAGGTCACTACAAAATTTCAATACAAAAAGATCTTCTCCAAGACACGTAATAAAACTGTTTAAAATCAAAGACAAAGAGTGAATTTTAAAAGCAGCAAGAGAAAAATATTTCTTTCATAGAAAGGACCCCCTATGGTTATCAGGAGATTTCTCAGCAGGGACCTTGCTGGCCAGGAGAGAATGGGATATGTGCAAAGTGCTGAAAGAAAGAAACTGGCAACCAAGAATACTTAACCCAGCCAAGATGTCCTCAGAAATTAAGATGAGATAGAGACTTCCCCTAAAACACAAAAGCTGAGTTCATCACCATTGTACTTACCGTACGAGAAATGCTGGAAGAAGTTGTTCAAGCTGAAAGAAAAGGATGCTAATTAGTACCATGAAAACATGTTAAAATATACAACACACTGGTAAATATAAGTATATGCTCAGATTCAGAATTTTCTAATATGGAAATATGGTGGCGTGTTAGCCACTTAACTCTAGTATAAAGGTTAATGGCAGAAGTATGAAAAATAGTGATAGCTACAATAATTTGTTAATGGATACACAGTATAAACAGATGTAAATTGTGACATCAAAAACATGAAAGGCAGGGGAGTAAAAGGGTAAATTTCATATGCAATCGAAGTTAAGTTTCTATCAACATAGACTAGACTGTTATATCTATAAGATGTTTTATGTCAGCCCCATGGTAACCATAAAGCAAAAGATAAAGAGAAGGGAGACAAAAGCATATCATCCATGGTATACCACTACGGAATTGAGAGCCTAGAAATAAACCCTCGCAAATTCAAGCAACTAATTTGTGACGAGGGAGCCAAGAATACTCAACTGGGAAAAGACAGTCTCTTCAATAAATGGTGTGGGGAAAACTGGATAACCACACGCAGGGGAATGAAATTGGACCCTTATCTTACACCACTCACAGAAAATGACTCAAAATGAATTAAAGAATTAAATGTAAGACCCCAAACTGGAAAACTCCTAGAAGAAAATATAGGGAAAAAGCTCCTTTATGTTGGCCTTGGAAATGATTTTTTGGTCATAACTCCAAAAGCACAGGCAGCAAAAGTGAAAATAAATAAGGGCAACTACATCAAACTAAATAGCTTCTGTACAGCAAAAGAAACTATCAACAAAATGAAAAGGGAGCCTACAGAATGGGAGAAAATATTTTCAAATCATTTATCTGACAAGGAGCTAATATTGAAGATATATAAGGAACTTTTACAACTCATTAGCAAAAAAAACAAAGAATTTATTTAAAAATGGGCAGAGGGACTGAATAGACATTTTTCTAAAAAAGACATCCAAATGGCCAACAGGTACATAAAAAGGTGCTCAACTTCACCAATGATCAAGGAAGGCAAATCAAAACCACAATGAGATATCATCTCATATCTGTTAAAATGGCAGTCATCAAAAAGAGATGTGTTGGTGAGAATGTGAAGAAAAGGGAACCATGGGGCATTATTGCTGGGAATGACCATTGGTATAGAAACACTGGAAAACAGTATAGAAGTTCCTCAAAAAATTAAAAATAGAAGTGCCATACGATTCAGCAACCCTACTTCTGGATAACATTGAAAGGAAATGAACACAGGATCTCAAAGCGATGTCTGCATACCCATGTTCACTGCAGCATTATTTACAATAGCCAAGACATGGAAAGAACCTAAGCACCCTTTGAAAGATGAACGGGTAAAGAAGATGTGGTACATATACACAATGGAATGTTATTCAGCCATGAGAAAGAAAGGGATTCTGCCATTTGTGACAACAACATGGATGGATGTTGAGGGTATTATGTTAAGTGACATAAGTTAGATAGAGAAAGACAAATACTGTATGATATGACTTACGTGTGGTATCTAAAAAAGCCTAACTCATAGAAACAGAGAGTAGAAGTGATTACCAGGGGTTGGGGAGTGGGGTAAATAGGAGATGTTGGTAAAAAAAAAAAAAAAGATTTATTTGACAATTTATCACATTTTTCAAAAATCAAACACTTTTTCAAAAAGGATTTGAGGATACTAATGAAATATGTTTGTAAAATGATTTAAAGAAAACTACATTGATTATCATAAGGTCCAATCAGTATTTATTTAATGAAATATTAACATTTGAATTAATTAACCAAATAGGTTGTATTTGTGCAATAACATAAAAGCTTGAATTAGAGCTGAGAACACCTGATTTTGAATCTAATTACTGTCCCTTATTACAGTGTTTGGGGAAAGGCTTTATACTTCTTGAACCTCAAAAACTGTGAAAAATTAATAATTCAAATTTAAATGAGATGCTGTATGTGAAAGCACCAACTCATAGTGCCTGGTCAACCAATGGCACTTAAGAAAGTTTTAATGATACTGTCTTTAAATAGGCACACAAAATATCTCAGAATTATTTTGTTGTGTTTTCAGCTTTCTGTGTTTCTCCCACAAAATGTGTCTCCATGAAGCTAATTCACTATGAAGCTGTATACAAATAACTTGGGATTGGTTATGGAACATACCAGGAAAATGAAAATTCCCAAAACACAAATGACATGAGAGGGTACTTTTCCCAGATATTTTCATTTCCTCCAAAGTAAATGTATCATATATCTATTGATAATAATATTCTAATAAATTTTAAATGTCTTAACAAGAAAATATAATTTATCCTATATTTTCTTAAACATCTACTTACTAGGTACTGTATGAATTTCCTTCGGCTGCCGTAGCAAAGTACCACAATCGGGGAGGCTTACAAAAACAGAAATTTCTTCTCTCACAGTTCTGGACGCTAGACGTCTGAAATCAAGTTTTCAAAAGGGCCATGTTCCCTCTGAGACTCTGGGTAGAATCCTTTCTTGCCTCTTCCTAGCTTCCGTTGCTAACCATCAATCCTTGACATGCCTTGGCTTGAAGCTGCGTCGCTCCCGTTTCTGCCTGCGTCATAACATGACATTCTCTTCATGTGCCTGTGTCTTTTCTTAAAAGGACACCATTATATTGGATTAAGGACCACCCTAATAAACCTCATCTTAATTTAATTACATCTGCAAATATGTTCTTTCTTTCCCTTTTTTAAAGGTATGCTGTTTTTTGGTGAGGAAGATTGGCCCTAAGGTAACATCTGCTGCCAATCTTCCTCTTTTGTTTTTTTTTCTCTCCAAAGCCCCAGCATATAGTTGTATATCCTAGTCGTAGGTCCGTCTGGTTCCTCTATGTGGGACGCCACCACAGACTGGCTTGATGAGCAGTGCATAGGTTCCTCCGTGCCCAGGATCCGAACCAGCGAACCCTGGCCTGCCAAAGGGGAGCACAGGAACTTAACCACACTCAGCCACAGGGCCAGCCCTTGTAAATATCTTCTTTCTAAACAAAGTCACATTCACAACTACCAGAGCTTAGGATCTCAACGTATATTTTCAGGGATACATCTGAACCTCAAACAAGCACCTATTATGTCAAGGCACTGAGAACACAACAGTAAAAAAGACACAGAAAGGAAGTCCTGTAATAATGGAAATAACATCCATTTTTGCTTTGAGAAAAGAAGGTTTGGGCTCCTTATCTGCTTAGGAGCTCCTCTTTGCATAATTTCTCCATCCCAGCCATTTCTTATTTTTTTCAGTACACCAATGCTGAACCCATTTCAAATTCAGCTTCCTACCAGATTTGTAGATAGTTTAGAAAAATGGTTTTCATTACATGTTCAGCTTGGTAGGTGATTAATCTAATAGTAGATTAAAGCTAAAAAGCATCAGAAACACATGTCTACAACATCCCTTGTATCTGTTTAACAGATGTGGAAACTCTACCCATCTTATTACTCTGATTGTATCACAGCATTTGCTAGGCAGCAATAATGTGTGTACAGCCCAATTATAGAATTAGACATGGTCCTGACTCAGTTGGCATATTGTCAAATTGGACAAAGAGTTGATGCAAACAAACATTAGGAGGATGTAAGTAATGATAGGGAAGAAAATTCAATGAATATTTTCATTACTGTTTGTTTCTAGTAATACTCATAAATGAAATTCTGAGACAATTAAATAGGAAAAAATGGAAAATCATATTTAGACGTTCAGAGGAAATTAATACATGCTTCCTGGAACATTTCAAGCAATTTAGAGGATAAATTAATTTCTCCCCAATCGCCTTCCAGTTCCATACCCCTTTTTTGTGTGTATTTGTATACTGTTTTAAAGGAAAAAAATACCATTATTGTACATAATTTGCAACTTGCTTTTTTTCACTAACAGTTCTATCACATAGTGAGAATAGCTTGTTAAAATCTCCAGTAATTATGAATTTATCAGTTTATCCTATTAAATCTGTCAGGTTTTGTTTTTTATACTTTGAAACTATGTTATTAGGTGCATACATATTTAGGATTGTTACAACTTCTCACTTTTATCATATAAAATGTCCGTCTCTAGTTCTAGTAAGACTTCTTGCCTTAAAATCTTTTTTGTCTGATATAAGAAAACTAAATCAACTGTTTTTTTTAGTTAGTGTTTCATGGTGCGTTCTTTTTTACCATTCTATTTCTTTCAAATTCTGTTTTTTCTGTTTCAGGATGTCTATTATCAGAAGTATATAAATGAGTTTTGTTTTTATTTTATTTAGCTTTAGAATTTTTTAAAATGGGGTATTACATATTTAATATAACAATAATTTAGCATTAGTTCTACCCTTTTTGTATTTATTTTGCATTTATCTCATCTAATTTTTTTGAAGTCTGATTTCTTTTTAAATCTCTTTATTTTGAGGTAATTGTGGATTCATAGGCATTGTAAGAAAGAATACAGAGAGATCACATGTATTCTTTACCCGGTTTACCTCAATGGTAATACCTTGCAAAACTGTAGTACAATATCACAGCAAAAATAGTGACATTGACACAGTCAAGACAGAAAACCTTTCCCTCACCACAAAGATCCCTCATGTTGACCTTTTATAGCCATGAGAACTTTTCTCATACTCTTACCCCTTTCCTAAAAACCCTGACAACCATAATATACTCTCCATTTCCATAATTTTGTCATATCAAAAATGTTATATAAATGGAATCGTGTAATATGATCATGTAATCTTTTGAGATTGGCTTTTTCCCCTCAGCATAATTCTCTGGATATTCATCCAAGCTGTTATGAATAGTTTGTCTTTTTATTGCTGAGTAATATCCCACAATATGGATATACCACAACTTGTTTAACTACTCACCTGTTGAAGGACATCTGTGCTATTTCCAGTTTGAGGCTAGACACGTTCATGTTCGAGCGTTTATGTAAATGTAAGCTTTTTATTGCTCTGGAATAAATGTTCGGAAGTATAGTTGTTGGACTATATTGTAGTTGCGTATTTAGGGTTTTTTTTTTTTTAATAAAGAAACTACCATGTTGTTTTCCAAAGTAGTTGCACCATTTTACATTCTCTCCAGCAGGTCAGTGATGCGGTTTCTCTGCATTCTCACCAGCTTTTGGTGTTGTCACTATTTTTTTTTATTAGCCGTTTGGATAGGCATGCAGTGATACCTCATTGTGGTTTTAATTTGCATTTGCCTAATGGCTGTGATGTGAAACATCTTTTCATGTGCTTTTCTGTCATGAGAATGTTCTCTTTAATGAAATATCCCTCTGTATCTTTTCGCCATTTTTAATTGTATTGCTTCTATTTTTACTATTGAGTTTCGAGAGTTCTTTATGTGTTCTAGATAATAATATTTTGTTGAATATGTGGTTTACAAATATTTTCTCCCACTGTGTAACTTGCCTTTTTCTCTTCACAAGCTTATCACAAAGTCTTTAATTTTGATAAAATCCAATTTACATATTTTTTCCTTTTATGGATCATGCTTTTGGTGTTAAGTCTAAGGACTCTCTGCTTAACCCAAGGTACCACATATTTTCTCCTACATTTTTCTAAAATTTTCATATTTTACCTTTCACATTTAAATCTGTAATCCATTCTGAGTTAGTTTTCACATAAGATGTGATACTTAGTTTCGTTGTTTTGACTATGGATGTTCAATTGCTCCATGTGAATTGTTGAAAAAGTTGAATTTCCTCCACTGAATTGCTATTCCACTCTTGTTTAAAATTCACTTGGACATATTTGTGTAGGTCAGTCTCTGGATTTTCTACTCCGTTTCATTGATCTATGTGTCCTCCTCCACCAATATCACACTTTCAATATCTTGAAATTGGGTAGAATGATTCCTCTCATTTTATTTTTTTTTTCAAAATTGTTTTAGCTATTCTGGCTCCTTTGCCTTTCCATATGAGTTTTAAAATAATCTTGTACGTACCTACAAAGTATCTTGCTTGTAAAATATTTGTATCTTTTTGGGGATAATTGATATATTTCCTATATTAAGTCTTTCATTGTGACTCAGTATGTATAAACTCGTTATGTCCCTCCATTCATTTGAATATATTTAGATTTTTAAAAATTCATTCAACATTGTTTAATTTTCAGCATAAAAGTTTGGTACATGTTTTGATAAATTAATACCTACCTAAGTATTTAATTTATTTTTGAGTTATTGATGTGGTATTGCATTTCCAATTTTGATCTCTGTGTGTGCATTGCTAGTGTATAGAAACACGTGATTTTTGCATGTTTACTTTGTGACATGAGAATTTGCTGAACTCCCCTATAATATTTAAGAGTATTTTTGTAGACTCCTTGGAATTTTTCTACATAGACAATCATGTCATCTACAAATGGGGACCATTTTATTTTTTCTTTTTCAATTTGCATATTTGTTGTTTCCTTTCCTTGCCTTATTACACTGGCTTGAACTTCCAGTACTGTGTTAAATAAGAGAGATGAGAGTGGACATCTTTGCCTAACTCATGATTATAGCATTCTGTCTTTCACCATTAGGTATAATGTTAGCAGTAGATTTTTTTGGTAAATGTTCCTATCAAGTTGAAGAAGTTCCCCTTTATTCTTATTTTTCTGAGCTTTTTATCATGAATGGGTTTAAATTTTATCAAGTGCTTTTTTTCATCAATTGATAGGATCGTATGAATTTTCTTGAGTCATTTTAATATGGTGGGTTACAGTGATTTTTTTTTTTAATGTTGAACTAGCCTTGCATCCCTGGAATAAACCCAACTTGGTCATGATGCACAATTTTTTATATATATTGCTGAATTATATTTGCTAATATTCTAGTAAATATTTTGTTTTGCCTACATTAATGAGGGATATTAGTCTTTAGTTTTCTTTTTTTACTGCTTTGGTAGAGCAGTATTAGTTTCATAAAATTAATTGGGAAATTTTGCCTTCTCTTCTGTTTTCTGGAAGAGACTATGTAGAATCAATTCTTCAACATTTGATAGAACTCCAGTGAAACAATCTGGGCCTGGAGATTTCTTTTGGGGAGAATTTTTAAATTGTGAATTCAATTTTCTTAAAAGTCATAAGGTTATTCATATTACCTATTTCATATTGGGTGAATTGTGATAGGTTGTATTTTCTAAGAAAGTGGTCCATTTAGTCTACAGTAACAAATTTATCTATGTTGCATTCCTTTGTTATCCTTTTGACGTTTTCAGAGTCGGTACAGTTATCCCTTGTTCCATTTCTGACATTAGTTATTTGTGTCTTCTTTTTTTCTGTATCAGTCTTGGCAGAAGTTTGTCATTTTATTGATCCTTTCAAAAACCAGCTTTTTGTTTCATTGATATTCTCTGTTGTTTTTCTGTTTTCAATTTCATCAATACTGTTTTTATCTTTATTCTTTCCTTTTGCTTGCTTTGAGTATATTTTGCTCTATTTTGTTCTAGGTTCTTGAAACGGAAGCTTAAATTATTGATATGAGTCCTTTCCTCTTTTTTGAATGCACACATTCAGTGCTGCCAGTTTCCTCTCAGCACAGCTTTAGTGCCACACAAACTTTGATATGTTGTATTTTCATTTTGATTCAGCTCAATGTATTTTTTATATTCTCCTGGGTACTTTTTCTTTAATCCATGGATTATTTAGACTTGTTTTATTTAGTTTCCAAGAGTTTATAGATTTTTTCTGTGTTAATGATTTTTAGTTTAATTCCATTGTGGTCAGAGAATACACGCTGTATGATTTCAATTCTTTTAAACTTTTTGAAGATTATTTTATTGCCCAGTGTAAGACCTATCTTGATATACATTTAATGAGAACTTGAAAAGAATGTGTACTCTACTGTTGTTAGATGGAGTCTTATAAAAGTAGATTAGATCCTGTCAGTTGATGATGTTGTTGGGTTCTATTATCCTTGCTAATTTTCTACCTAGTTATTCTATCAATTGTTGAGAAAGTTTTGTTTTAATTTCCATTTATATTTGTCTATTTCTTCTTTTGGTTCTATCAGGTTTTGCTTCACGTATTTTGCAGCTGTGTTGTTTGGTGTAAATACATTTAAGATTGCTATGTATTATTTATACATTGACACTTTTATCATCATATTCTATCTCTTTCTGTCTCTGGTAATTTTCTTTGCTCTGAAATCTACTTTATATGATATGCATATAGCCATTACTGATTTGCTTTGAGTAATATTTACATGATATATCTTTTCTCACCTTTTAACTTTCTATTTTTACTTTTTAACTTACTATCTACAGTGACTTTCTTCTAGAAAGCATTTAGTTGGGTCATGTTTTTAATCCAGTTGTCACTTTCTGTATTTTAATTGGTGTATTTAGCCCATTCACATCTAATGTAATTATTGATAGGTTAGGGTTTAAGTCTGTCACTTTATTTTTTGTTTTCTGTTTTTTCTTCTCCTTGATTTTTGTTTGTTTGCTTTCTTTCTCCTATCTTCCTGTGAATTACTTGAACATTTGTTTGAATTCTCTTTGATTTATCTCCAGTGTTTTTAAATATATCTCTATGTATAGTTTTTTAATGGCTGCCTTAAGTATTACATTATATATATATATATATATATAAATTATCGCAGTCTACTGATGTCGTCACTTTACCAGTTCAGGTGAAATATAGAAAACTTACCTCCACTTATGTCCCTTTATCCTCCACTATTTATAATATATTTGTTTTAAATTAATTGTTCTACATACGTTTAGAACCATATCAGACAGTGTTATAATTTTTGCTTCAACCATGAAGAATAATATAGAAAGCTCAAAAGATAAAGAAAAGCCTATTGTTCTTACCTATATTTTTCCTTATCATGTTTTCCCTTCCTTCTTGATGTTTGAAAGTTCTTTCTCTTATCATTTTCTTTTTGTTTAGAGAACTTCCCTTAACCATTCCGTAAAGGTAGTTGGCTGATGACAAATTCTCTTAGCTTTTCTTCACTTGAGAAGGTCTTCCTTTCTCCTGCATTTCTGAAGGGTTTTGCTTTGTATAAGACTCTTGTTGACAATTCTTTTCTTTCAACATTTAAAATGTTGTGGGACCTCCTTCTGGCCTCCATCATTTCTGATGAGAAAGCTGCTGTCATATGAATTGTTTTTCCCCTATGAATCAGGTATAGCTTCTCTCTGGCTGATTTCAAAATTTTTTATTTGTCTTTAGTTTTCAGAAGCTTAATTATGATGTGTCTTAGCATGGATTTCTTTGAGTTTATCTTGCTTAGGATTTGCTCAACTTCTTCAATCTGTAGCTTTATGTCGCTTGCTGTAATCGGGTAGTCTTCAGTCATTATTTCCTTGAGTACTTCTTCAGTCTTGCACTCTTTCTCATGTCCTCTGTGACTCCCAGGACAGGAATGCTAGAAATTTTGTTATCGTCTCACAGATCGCGAAGGCTTTATTTATGCTTTTCAATCTATTTTCTCTCTTTTTCAGTTCGGTAATTTCCCTTGTTCCATGTACCAGTCACTATTGTTTCCTCTCTCCCGTCCGTTGTGCTATTGATCCCGTCCACTGAGCTTTATTTTGGTAATTTTTTTTTCAGTTCTAAAATTTTTATTTGGTTCTTCTTTGCACATCCTCTATCTTTTTGCTAAGAATTTCTATTCCTTTCTATTTTTTCATTTGTTTCTAGCATGTTTATAACTTCTCGTTTGAGTGTTTTTATCCTGTTTACTTTAAAATCTTTTTAAGCTAATTTTAAAATCCCTGCCTCATACTGCTGGGAGGACATGGAAGTCGAGGCTTTCCAGGTAGTCTCCACTGGCACCATGTGTGGGGGCTTCACTGCCGTCTGGAAGGGATGGAAGTTCTGCCTCCCTACTTATCCTTCTCTGAAATCACCAGGGTGCTGGAGATCCATTCTTACATTCTCTTGATTGGCTCCCCTTCACCCCATGCAGTTCAGATGCTCAACTTGCTCTGTTCCACCTAATAGCTTTGGCATTATATTATTCAGGAAAAGAAGGGAAGAAGAAGAGAGAGAATGGAAGAGGAAGAACCAGCATAGTAACTCAAACTTGCTGTCCAATATGTAGGCCCCTCAGTCTGATTTTATGTTTTTTGTTTTTTTCTTCAGTCATTTGAATCTGACTCTTGTCATGCCTTGTAAATTTGATTCAGTATTGGAAGTTGTATATGAAAATATTGTAGAGACTTTCGATAAAGTTATCTTCTACCAGAAAGGTTTAAAGTTTTTTCATGTTGTCATTTAGAATAAGGGTGAATGACCTTGATCCAATTAGGAATTGGTGTGACCAAGACTGAATTTAAAGTTCCGTGAGGGCTGGTATGTATATTTACTTTTAGAGAATAGTCCTTCAGGGATATAAAATGATAATCTTGGGTATTTGCAAGAGAGCCTCTTCCTGGTGGACTCTAAACCCAAATTTTTGTGTCTTTGGCCCAATGAGCCTGTTTCAGGATCCAGACTGTCACTTTTTGCCTGTTTCCCTTGCTCAGTGCCATGAATCCACAAAGAGCACAAAAGAAAAAAACAGTGACTGATATGGGGCTCATCTCAAATTATTATTTTTTTCCTGAGATTTTTGGTCCTCAAGTCTTGATTATCTTAGTTTTTTTCTGATGCCTTTGAACAACTTTGTAATTTTTTTTTAAGATTTTATTTTTTTCCTTTTTCTCCCCAAAGCCTCCCAGTACATAGCTGTATATTCTTCATTGTGGGTCCTTCTAGTTGTGGCATGTGGGACGCTGACTCAGCGTGGTTTGATGAGCAGTGCCCTGTCCGGCCCGGGATTCGAACCAACGAAACACTGGGCCGCCTGCAGCAGAGCGCGCGAACTTAACCACTCGGCCACGGGGCCAGCCCCAACTTTTTAATTTTTTAAAATCCATATTTTGAACTATATTCTACATGGAAGGATTAACCTAATATAAACTACTGAATCTCAGCTAGAAGCAGAATTATCTGTATATATACTTTATTTCTACTAGATGTTGCCAGAATGCTTTCCTAACGTTACAAATGCTTTTCTGCAGACAGCTATTTGCATTTGACTTTGTATAATATTTGTATAACTTGACTTTTGCCATTTTTTTTAAATTTGGAAATATATATATATAATTTTATGGCTTTAAGTTTCCTATCTTCTGAAAAAATTTCTTTCCAACCTAATATTACAGAGATATTTTCATAAATGTTCATCTAGTATTGTGGGTCTAAAATCGCTGTTTCCCTCTGAAGTGAAATGTCATCTTTGGTAAGTTTTAAATTCTTCCATATACTTGGCTTTTTTCTGGGCTATTAATTCTATTCCAGTGATCAATTTTTATCTGTTTCTCTGCCAGTATTTCCAGGGTTTTTTAAAATATTATCTGCATAGAAGCCAACTTTAAAACTACCATGATTGTTCTCAAAACGTATTTTTCTATACAAATTTAAAATGTTTTTACCTAGTCCCTATCCATTCCCCTAAAAAGGGAGACACAAAAATAAACCACAAATATTATGATTCTGATTTTTATCCCCTTAAAGGTATGTGAGCATTTGGAAGGACACACGTTAAGAACTGTTATATCTTCTCATAATGCCTCTATCTCTGATAATTTTCCTTGCTCTGAAATTGGCTTTGTTTGAGATTTATATAGCTACTACAACATTCTTTTGATTAATGTTAGCATGATATATCTTTTTACACCCAATTCCTGTTAAACTATCTGTGTCATTATATTTAAAGTGGATTTCTTGTAGATAACATATATTTGGGTTTTGTCTGATTATACACTCAGACAGTCTTTGCATTTTAATTGGTTTATTTAGATCACTGGATCTTACAGTGATTATTGATACAGTTGGATTAATATCTAGTGTATTCGTTACTGCTTTCTATTAGTTGCCCTTGTTCATTGCTTCTTTTTATGTCTTCCACTCTCTTTTCTGTCTTCTTTGGTTTTAAATGAACATTTTATATGATTCCATTTTCTCTCCTCTCCTAGCATATCAAATATACTTCTTGACATTTCAGTATAACAAATATACATTTTCTTTTTACTT
Organism: Equus caballus; assembly: GCF_041296265.1. Taxonomy (NCBI): domain Eukaryota; kingdom Metazoa; phylum Chordata; class Mammalia; order Perissodactyla; family Equidae; genus Equus; species Equus caballus. The sequence goes on from NC_091699.1 coordinate 92,466,762, forward strand.
TTTCAGTGGTTGCCCTAGAATTTGCAATATACATGTACAAAATAATTCAAGCTCACCTTCAAATAACAGCAAACTGGTTCACAGGTAGTACAAGTACCATATAACAGAATATTCCCAATTCCTCACTCTTATTCCTTATAACATGGCTGTCATTCATTTCACTTATTCATAAGCTATAATTACTGAATACTATGTTGCTATTATTACTTTGAACAAATTGTTATCTGTTAGATGAATTAAGAATAAGAAAAACAAAAATAATCTATTTATCTTCATTATCTTCTCTCTGAAGAACTTCTTTTAGCATTTCTGAAAAGTTACATTTACTGGCAGCAAATTCCCTCAATTTTTTGTTTATCTGAGATAGTCTTTATTTCTTCTTCACTTTTGAAAGATAATTTCATTGAATGCAGAATTCTAGATTGTGGGTTTTTTCTTTGAACACTAAATATTTCACTTTCGCTCTGTTTGCGTGGTTTCTGAAGAGCAGTGTGATGTAACTCTTCCCAGTGCTTCTCTGTAGGTAAGACGACTTTCCTCTGGATCCTTTCAAGATTTTCCCTTTGTCTTTATTTTCTGCAGTTTCAATATAATATGCCTGAGTGTAGTTTTTTGTTTTTGGTTTTTTTTAGTATTCATTCTGCTTGACATTCTCTGAGGTTTTTTTTGATCTGTGGTTTCGTGTCCCTCATTAATTCTGAAAAATTCTCACCATTATTACTTCAAACATTTCTCTTTTCTTTTTTTTCATTCTGTCTGTCTGTCTTTCTGTCTTTCTTTATTTCTTCTCCTTTTGATATTCCCATTAGGTGTAACTTGCATATTCCGTAATTATCCTACAGTTTTTAGATAGTCTGATTTGCTTTCCTTCTTTTTTCTCTTTGTAGTTTAGTTTTAGAAGTTTCTATCTGCATTTCTTCAGGCTCACTGATACTTACGTTGCCTGTGTCCAGTCTACTGATGAGCCTATTGAAAGCATTCCTCATTTCTTTAAAGTGTTTTTTATTTTAGGCGTTTCCTTTTTATTCTTTCTTAGAGTTTCATCTTTGCTTACAATTTCCATCTGTTCTTGCACATAATTGATTATTGTATATAACAGGATACTAAATGGAACAGACAATGTCCACTTTTTTCATTAAAGCCTTAAACATAGTAATCATAGTTGTTTTAAATTCCAAATCTAATGATTCCAACACCTCTATCATATCTGAGTCTATTTCTGATGCTTGTTTTGTCTCTTCAAACTGCATTTGTTCTCTATTAGTATGCACTGTCATTTTTTGTTGAAAGCTGTACATGATATACTGGGTGAAAGGAATTGCAATAAATAGGTTTCTAGTTTGAACTTTTAGGTTCATCTGGATGGGAGTTAGACTGTGTTTACTAGTTACTATAGCTGTAGGTGTTAGAACCAAAAATTCCTCTTGCATCCTTGTTTTTCTCTCCTCTGTCTTTGGTTTCCCATAGACATGTTTCTACACATGTTTCCAGTGACTCTTCTTTGTGACTAGCTTTTTCATTCCCTTACAGTTATCATGTGATCATTAGAAGATTTTTATTTTAAAATAGTTCATTTATCAATGTCTTCCTTTATGGTTTGTCCTTTTTGTGTCTTGTTTGAATATTCCTATTCTGACTTTGTGATCAGATACTACTATATTCTTTTTTGAGTGCTTTATTTATTTTTTCCATTTATATTTAGCTCTACTATCTGCCCAAAACTGTTTGCTACATACGATGTGAGATAGTCGTCAAATTTTATATTATTTTTATGTGGATAAACAATCTCTATAATTTATTTTCCAAAATGGGCACTCTGAGTGTGAAAAGAGATGTAATAAATAATTACATTGAGCCAAAATCATCCCCACACAATATATTGAAAAGACTCTCCTTTCTCATTGCTTAGCAGCACCACATTTGTCATAAATCAAGGGTTCATATATGTGTCATGCTGGTCCATATCTGTTTATCTATCCTTGCGTCAATACTATCTTATATAATATGTTATACCTCTATAATAAAACTTGATAGACTGTAGGACAAGTTCTTTAATCTTCTGCAAGTGCATCTTGGCTATTCTTGACTCTTTGCATACGAATTTTACAATTAGTTTGCTAACTTCTACAAAAAAATCCTTTTGGAACTTTGTGAGATACACTGATTTTATACATAAATTTAGGATGCTAATGTTTCATAATGTTCAAAATTTAACTCCTTGTAATTTTTTCCTGAGAGAATGTCATGACCTAGAGAAAAGATACTAGTCTTTGAAATGAGAAATCACGTAGTTTGCAGTGGGTTCCACTCTTGGTAGGCCTATTACCAGGGGCTCAGGCATACAGGGATGCTGTCAGGTCCCTGGTCCTTGGTGTATGGGACTGCCTCCAAGAGTTTGTTCAGAAGGGCTAGTTTGGAGACAAGAGTCTGCTTTGAGATCTGCGGTTGGGTCCACAGAAAACAGGTCTGTTGCCAAGTTTGTGGATGCTATGGCTCCTGCCAAGGCCTTGGAGGGCTCCTGCCAGGTCACCAGATAGGTCTGGGCAGGCAGAACTGGCCTTGGACTGTGGATCAACAGGGCCTGAACCAAGTGCCAGGGCTGTGTCAGGATTAACTGCCTTGACCAAAGTCTATAGACCTGGCTCTAGAAGCACAGATGAGCATGTCTCCCATTAAGTCCTTACGTGGGTAGGACTTCCCCCAGTCACATCTGGGAGAGCTTGAAGCTGAGTTATATGATGGTTTCAGGATCCGCAGTTGGACAAAGGTTGGTCGGCTTACCTCTGAGCGCACGGATGGGTGTTTTTTCTGCTGGGTCTCTTGGTGGGCAGAACTGCACATGGACCACAGCTGGGATGGACTGGAGCTGAGTGACATGACCATTTCAGGATCTGCTGTCAGATGGAGTTTTGGTGGCTTGCCTCCGTGGGCACCAACAGGCATGTCCCTAGGCTGGCAGGACTGCTATGGACTGTGGCTGGGAGGGACTGGAGCCCAGTTACAGGGCCATTTCAGAAGCTAAAGTCAGACTGAGTTTGGTGGGCTTGCCTCCAGGGGCTTCCAGATCACAGCTGTGTAGGGCTGGAGCCAGGTCACAGAGTCACTTTGTGGTCTAGAGCCCATGCCAAAGATAGTGGGTCTATTGCTCAACTGTGAGCAGGCATGACTCCTCCTGGATCTCTTGGCATATGGTACTGGTGGCAGGACCAAGGACAAACCGAGGTTATAGCCGAGTCCACAAGGCGATGGAGCTGTTCACTCGTCTGTATCTGGGACCAAAGTCACCACGTCTGCCACTTGGACACAGGCTTGCCTTCTCAAAAGGGCCTTCCTTGGTCTTGGATTCCCCTGGGTTTCACAGTATCCTACCTGGATCCCAAAGCTCCCACAAAGGCACTTTTTCTCTGTGGATGGCTGCCAAATTATTGTTGTTGAGAGACAGTATGAGTGAGGGACCTCCTATTCCACTATCTTGCTGACATCATTCCTTCTGGAGGAAACTTAAATGCATACTAGTAAATGAAGAAAGCCAATCTGAAAAGCTACGAACTGTATGATTGCAACTATATGACATTCTGAAAAAGGCAAAACTCTGGAGATAGCAAAAGTATCAGAGGTTAAAAATTGCCAGGGGTTAGGAGAGAGGGAGGGATGAATAGCGAGGAGGATTTTTAGGCAGTGAAACTACCCTGTATGTCATTATACATTTGTCCAAACCTGCAGAATGTACAACGTAAGGAGTGATCCCTGATGTAAACTATGGACTCTGGATGATAACGATGTGTCACTGTAGGTTCATCAGTTGTAACAAAAGTACCACTCTGGTGGGGCATGATAATAATGGGCTATGAATTTGTGTGGGCAGGCGTATATGGGATATCTCTGTACCTACATTTTTGCTGTGAACCCAAAACTTCTCTAAAAAATAAAGTCTATTAAAATAATCTCATCTAAAAGTTTATGTAAAATATTTCTTGTGCATTTGTCAAGATGATAATATATTTAAAAATTATGAATAATATAAATTTCTTAGTATTGAATCACCCTTGCATGTTTTTTCACAAAGCCCAACTGGATGATATTGAAGCAATGGTATCTTAATATTTTGATGAATTCAGATTATTTCTTTAGTTCCTGGCCATTTTATGAAACAATAACTTTTCAGGAGATTAACCTTGTTTTCCTGGGCAGAGAAGCAAATAATTGATCACTAAAAAGTGCTACTCTTCATTCTTAATATTTATCCAGATTCTTTGTTTTCATAAATAGTTTTATTGGTTAGAATCTTTAGAAAACATTACATAATAGTAACTATATTAGTTGGTTTTTTTGTCCTTTACTTTAGTGGGAATGCCTTCAAACTTGTTAAAATTTCCTTTAACTTTTTATATTTATTCATATTTCATTTTTTACCACAGTGTATTTGAACTATGCTCCTTATATTTTATCAGTTTTGCTTTGAAAATGAATTATGAAGTTTTAATTTGTAAAATAACCTCTTAAGGAGTTTAAATAGATAAAACCTGGTCCTTGAATGTTTGAAAGAACTCAGTAGTGAAACTCTGTGTCCAGTGCCATGCGGAGGGTTGGGAATTTTTGTTTGCTTGTTTTGTCAATTCCATCTATTAAGATTTTTAAAAACCTCTTGTTGAGGATTTAGGGTATCTATGTTTTGCAACAGATATGGTCCACTTTACCACAATCCTCACATCTACCTTGTGTGTGGATGGTATTTCACCAGAGGGATGCTGACTCTACTGGGATGAGCAAGTGCTTCTTTCCTGGATCACAAATAGGAAGTCCCATCTTCTACCCTCTTTCTGGGGATGTGGTCTCATAGCTGTTGTATTACAACACGTTTTGCTGGGTGTCAAAAGCTGGAAGCAGCAAAAAATAAAAGCAGTAACATTTCACAAAATAGAAAAGTCAAGTAAGACACCAACTTGAGGACCCTATAATCAGGATGAGGACTAGTGGTAAAAGGTAGCATTGACAGGCTAGACTAGAAATTGGTTGATTGCAAAAGAACACTCATGTTGTAACTGAAATATATATTATTCTGAGCTCTAATTTCCTTTAATTTACTCTCACACTGCATAATCCAAGTGTTGGGGCCTCAAATAAGTAAGTGCTTGTCTTTACTGGCTTTGCTGCATGCAGTCATATTTCAGAAGTTATAATTTGACAACAGTCCTTCTGAGTGAGCTTAATCGTGACCTCTATTTTATTGTGTAATAAAAGCAGTGACTTAATTGTGTTTGCAATCCTTGTAAGGCCAGCATTTTCAATAAAAGCACCTTTTGTTTCTATTTCCTTCTCCTCTCTGTTGAAGCATATTTTTGATTTCTGATAAGAAGAACCTAAAATCCTGGGGCAGACGGTTCTTCAAACACTGTCACATGGAGGTCTCGGGCCTTTGGGTGGTCTTCAGACTGAGCCCATAACAGGCTTTTCCCAGCTGTGGAAAATCTGAAAGTGACTGGACGTTGAGTGGACAGAAACTCTGTGCATCAAGTCCTGAGAGCTAAGGTCACTGCGGATGAGGATCAGTCTCAAGGGATCACCTCTGCTTATGTGAGGGCTGTGGATTATCTCGGCTTCCACGTCTCATCTTCAGCACCTGAATGCAGCTGCTGAACCAAAAGAGACCAAGGCCTGTACAGGGGTGCCACACTGATGCAGCTGCATTTGCAGCTGCACATTGGCTTATGGACAGTAAGCCTCCTACTATCCGAGTTAGTAGACATTTACCTGAATACAAACCAGAGGTTATTAACTCCTATAATACTCTATTTACTCCTTTCGACACTGGCCCATTGTATAGTAAAATGAACATCAATTTGGCTTCTGACAACGATAGCAAACTTGTCCTAGGAAGTAGAAGCCCAAAATGCACTTTTGAATAACGGAAACTTATCCTGTGGCCAGAATTCCCAGGAATAACACAGGCAAGTGATTATTCTGATTTTCCTAACTAGGAAATGATCAATTATAAGGATGGACATGTCAATAAAGTCTTAGCAAACTAATAAATAAGGAAATAAAGGTACATTCTTCTCTTCATCCAATTAGAATACATTTATTTTATATATTTAATTGTAGTTAACCTTTTGATATGATAATTGCAGCTAGAAGATAAAGAAGAGACTAGGCAGGGAAATCATTCTAGGGAAGTGGTTATTTTCTTAACTAGAAAAATATTTCTGGAATCAAAATATTTGCTGGGTGTATCCAGAGCAAATTTAACAAAGATCATGCTTGTGAAAAGTCCCTTTGGTTCGTCCCAGATTACTTTTCAAGATCTAGTACTTTCCTCTGCTTGTTATTTGCTCTTCACCATGTTTTCCCTCATTTTAAATTCTCCATTGAGACTGTTTACCAAGTCGATTATCCCCAAACTCTCACTTTATAAGTTAAAAAAATAGTATATTCAATACCCTAGAACAAATATAATTTATAAAAATAATAATTTGCAGTGCCAGCTCTTCGGAGGGATTTTTTCCCTCCTCTGTGAATGTGTCTAATGAGAGAATGTGTATCAGGAGGGGAATATACCATTTGAGTTCCCAGATTGCTTGCCCTATTTAGCATTATTATTTTTTTTTAAGTTGCAATTAGTATTAGCCTTAAGAAATGAATGAAAATTGGCGATGAATGAAAAAGTTAATAGATGTTAGTATGGTAATTAGCAAGGGTCTGATCTTGCAAGAGTGGTTTTACAACTGCAGCCTTTGGAGGACACGTGAGTCTCCAGCCTGTCTGCCTGGAGCTTTGCACCACACGTGAGGGAAGGCTTTCGGTGGAGAAAGGATGAATTGCCCTCCTCTGCCATTTCATGATGATGGAAATGCAAAGAAATGATAGGAAGTTGGAGCCTCATTCAGCCTCACAGACATAGTCCATCTTTTCCCCAGACAAGTGAGAACAGAATACAATCGAAGTTTAAATGGGCTGTGGGAGCAGACATAATGTAATTGAAATGATGTTTTTATCCCTATGTGAAAAATGGGGCTGCTGGATTGGAGAAAAGAAGCATCTAAACATGTTGCTGGAAAAGAGCGCTCCCCTTACTTGGAGAAGCAGCGATCTGAATTTCCCTCTGCGCAAGTGTTCTGCCATCTGCCCAGAGGGCATCTTTCTCCTTGCAGTCAGTCCTTTGGCTGAGAAGCACAGAAAACAAAAGTTTAGAATAAAAAGTACTGGAAAATAAGTCTAGAGAAAAATATACAAAGGATTGGGAATAAATAACATAATTTACATTTGTTCTAAGACAAGTTTGAGCATAAAACTTTACAATTGGAAAATATATTTAACACTAACAACACTCAGCATTGATAATGGTGCCAAGAAATGACATCCCTCACATATTGCTTGTGGGCATGCAAATTGTTATGATGTTCAAGGAGGGCCATTTGGCAGGGCTACAGTTGTAAAGTATTAAACATAAGAAAGCTATTTGATCATGTAACTACAGCACCAAAAAAATCTACCACAAGGAAACAGACATGACTAAAATGATGCATGTAAAATATATAGATGTCCTTCCCACCACTGCCTAGAAAAAAAAAGGACCAAATAAAATAATCAGTAGTATGGAATGGGCTGAATAAATTATGATGCATGGATGCAATGAGATGCTATGCACCATTTTTAATAAAGAAGTTGAAATACAGTGGAAATTATGCAAAGTAAAAATAAAATCATAGAGGAAGAAGGCCTTTCTAATTGTCATGAAGTAATGTTCACTATATTAAAATTAAAAATTTTGCCTACAGATGTTCAAATGAACAACATCAAAAAAGAAATAGCAATCTGGAGAAGACTAATTGTAACACACATGACATGCAAAAATATGGATTTACTTAATATGTAAAGAGCTCTTGTAAATCAATACTAAAACAATAATCTCCCAACAGTAAAATGAGAAATGTTCATAAACAGCCAATTTTCAGATAAAGAAATTCAAGTTGTCTGTAAGGATTCTCAACCTTATGATTTTAAAATTTTAGTTAAAAAACAATGAAGTACCACTCTTTCAACTATCATATTGGTAGAGATTTTTTAAAAAATGGTGGTTTACAAGTGTGGTGAGGTGAAAGAACATAAATGGCTTTTTTCTGTTTTTCTGGGTAAGGAAAATGGTGATATATTTGGAGACCCATATGGTAATTGCTACAAAAATTTTAATGGATTTATATTTCCACCCCACAATTTCATTTCTAGGTGTTTATCTTGCAGAAATATTAGCACACATCTTACATTTATATCCAAGAAAATCCACTGCAACACTGTTGGAAAAGCTAAAGGTCAAAAATAGTCTAACAGTATACTTACACAAATTGTAGTACTGCCTTTCAATGTCATACTAGGTGGCCATCATAAAGAATGAAGTAAATCTATACTGCTGATCTTTGACCCTTCGAAGGTCGGTAAATAAATGCATTTTTAACAGAAAAAGTATTCATACATTGTCTATGGCATATTTCCATTTCTGTAAAGACATGGAAAGATAAACAAGAAAAAGAGCCTGAATGTGAAGATGATGAATTTTTCACTCTACCCAATTTTGTTCTGTGCAATTTTTTCTACCATAAGCATGAAAGTATTTTTCAACATAAATTTTTATATTATAATTAATAATATATAAGTATACAGAAAAATATACCTAATATGTTTATTTAGTGTAAGAAGCCATGTGTAAGTATAATCCTTTTTTCTTAAAATGCATATTATACTCTATACTTTATTGTATATTATATTTTATCATATATAATATTAAATTATGTTATCACATATATTGCATGCTTACAGTACAGAAAAATTGGAAAAGATATAACAAATGTTAATAATTAACATCTCTGTTTGATGGAGCTATGGGTGAATTCATTTTTGTGGGCTTTACTTTCTAGGTTTTCTTTAATTATTTTTATGATCAAATAAACATTTATTTATAGAGAAGCTTTTGGCGGATGCTTACACGACAAGTTCCTATATTTTCAACGTGCCATTCAAGTCTTTTATTTCAGGAAAGTTTTCTTGAATTAAATATTTAAATATTTCTTCTGTTCCACTACTTTGGAATATTTTCAATCTTCATTTATGTATATCTTAATCCCATTTGCCTATCTTCTATAATTATCATTTTTCTAAGACTTTTGGTTCCTTTTAAATTCTTATTTAATTTTAGTTACCTTTTAAAATTCTTCTCTGTACCTCACTGTACGTCACATAATTCCCTTTTTCCTTTGTTTTCCTCTATTTTTAAAAAATATGTTTTATATTTTCCTCTGCTTTTGGGAGTTCTGGCAGACCATATTTCATTTTACTTTATTTCCTTTCCTTTTCCTCCCTGAATTTTTGCATTTCTACTTTGAGGTCTTCCTTCAAAGAGGCAATAGCTTCATTATTTTAAAAGAAGGGGGGGTAATTATTACTCACCTTTTTTATAAGCAACATTTTTCCGGTGAATAGCCTTCATCTGTTGGAAAGTTACACTACATCTTTTCTTTGCTTTTATCATTATGGTGATTTTGTATCCAAGCTCTGCTTGTGTCTTTTTTAAAGTCCATCGTTACATTAGTTGGGTTTTCCTGGACCAGCTGTTGGCAGGAGTTGGGCAGGCAGGTATCTAGTCGTACCCCAGATGGTTGATTTCCATAATGCGTGTCTAACTTTTTCTCTGTTGCCCCACATTCTGTTTCTCTCTGATACTTCAGAGAACCCACTTTCCCTGTTTCTATAAACCGAACCCAGTCTAGGACTCCTGCTGCCAGCAGTTATCTCTGTTCTTGCCCCTGCTGTTCAAAAAAGGGATATAGATATTTCAACTTTGGTGACGCCCCTCATCTTCAGAAAGAATACACTTGCTAGTGCTTCCGAAGTCTATCATGACAGTCCTCTCTCAGACTCCCCTCTCTGGTGCTTTTTCTCTCCTCTTATTCCTATGAAGCTCTTTCATAGCATTTTCAGATTTCCCAAAATTGACTTGAGGTCATGATTGGAATTGAAATAAACTAACACATTAATGTAATAAGCATTGGCAAAAATTATTGAGTAAGCTTCAATGCTCACCATTCATCCTTTTATAGCATAGGTTTGCAATTAATTCATCCAAGTTAGATCATCGTTCAATCAATATATCTTCAGGAAGAATATAGAGAGACTTCTTCAGACCCTGCATATTTAGTAATGTGTATAATGGGTTTTATTTCCCCTCAAAAATAAGAATGTGTGTGATGGATTTTATTTCCTCTCAAAATATATAAGGCAATCTTTGTTGACTTTTTGCATTTAAAATGATGAAAGAGATGTCTTAAACTCAAGTTTTCTTTGCTAATAAGTAGCTTCATTTATTCCCCAGTGACATAGGTGTTTTAAAAGATGGACAGATTAGAGTAACTGCATGTAATATGATTCTATTGCTGCAGTACCCACAGAACTTTATCAAAGTTTCTTCCCCAGTGTCCAGGCCTTTTGCTGACTTTAACCCCATCTTTAGAGTCCATCGGTAATATTGGTGGTGATGTGGACAGGGACCAGCTAAATATCTGTGTTTTTATTGCTATCCCACCGGACACCTACAAACTTATTGCAATGAGGTTGCCAAACCTCAAAACATTTATGTAACTTCTATTTTAAATTAATCTTCTATTATGATAAATAGTTGACACCTGTAAATAATTTAATTTTTATAAACCAATGTAAGTTTTCCAATTTTAATAAGAAAACACAAAAGTTAGTGAAGAACCCAGGAAATCATATTTTAGTCTATACAAAAAGATTTATGATGAAAATGTCTGGAGGATGTCTTGTTTGACCAATAACCTTACTTTGAAGTTAATTCTAAAAGACGATTCTCAAATTTTCTTAATTGCTGGAATCATTATTGAAATAAACATACACCATTTTAATATTATTCTCTTTACAAATAGCAGTTATGAAGGGTTTTATGTTCAAATATGCATATAAAAGTCAATTTCCATACTTTACAGTTACATCTCAGGTAAAATTATACAGAAAATGAATTATTTAACACATTGAATCAGATTCTTCCAATTCATACACTGTTTACGGTTTTAGTGAAATGAATAGACCTCCAGTCACCTGAGTTATTCATCTTCCAAAAGAGCTTGGCTTCCTCCCAGAGAGTAGGTGACACAGTGACACTTTACAAGTGATACAGTGATATGAAGAGGTACTTGCATGCTCATAAGAGCATACATCTGCTAAGAACTGGAATTGCCCCTCAGAACTTGCAGCAACTTCTTTTGAATGTCTTCAATAGGGCAAATTTTCATCTTTTAGGGTAGATCTGCTTTTTGATATAGTCAACTAAGAAGAATTGTCCAGTAGCATTGCATGATTTCCAAAACTCATGGAAAATCTAGCAAACCAAAAATAAATGTATTTTATGCCAAATTGCACAGGGCATCTTTACGACTTTATTGAAAATGCAAATTAAGAAACTGTAGACGTTTTACGATATAGAGTAAATAATTCTTTGTCTTTAAATACATTTCCAAAACATGATACAATATTTTACATTGAAGCCCAATAATAAAAAAGTAAAGATTTATGTGCATCTTGTCTAGTAATGAGTTTTAATATCTTATGGCCACATAAACTATAATCAGTCACAGTTAACATATAATTTAACTGAAAACAATCATGAAGGTACATATTCATGTCTAAATTTAACTTCTTTATACCATTTTTTGTTTACTAGGAAGTTATGTCTTTTCTTTTATATGGGTAAGCTATACCTATTGACTCCTACTTCTGAGATCCAGATTCTTCCATTACTACTTTTCTTTTTAAGGTACTTTTACTCCGTTTCTCACTACTGGGTCTTGTCTTCCCACATTCAAGAATGCAGAGTTGCCCTCTCTCCAGAAATAACTTTCACTTGACTCACGACCCTGAATAGCTATTGCTCTAATCTCTTTTGAGGCTATAAACAAGCAGAAAAGAGAGGAATCATTCTGAGTCTTACATGCTCTATTAAATACTTCAGTCTTTATTCTATGAATAACTAAAGCATTTAAAATAGGGATGACAAGGTGCTGAAAGTGGAAGTTATATGATGAGCTCTGGGTCTTAAATAAATCATCCTTTTCATAGCATTAGGGAACTAAGTTGGTGGTAGGGAGAGTGGACGAGTGGAGACATATTTAGAAACTAAAATTGACAGGACTTAATAATAGTTTGGCTATGGGATGACTTTTGAGTTCCTGGGTTATGGGATGACTTTTGAGTTCCTGGGTTATGGGATGACTTATGAGTCCCTGGGTTAGGGAACTGGATAAATGGCATATCTGTTCCCTGAAATTTGGAATTTAAGTCTTTTGGAAGAAAGATTCTAGAAGATGCTATGATTTGGAAGTACTTTGGAAAGATCTAAGTGGAGCTATCAAGTAGGTAGCTGGATTTACAAGCCTGAAACTCAAAAGTAAAGTCTGAAATAGAGATGAACATTTGGGATTCATTTGGGCAAAGCTAATCAATTAAACTATAGACACGAATAAGATTTCATGAAGAGAAAGTATAAAGTGGTATAAGAACAGAGCATAAGACCAAGCTTAGAACAATTCATAGTGTATGGTCAATATAGGAAGATGTCTGCAACAGAGACTTATGAATAGCCAGAGTTAGGAAAACGGAAATGTTAATGTAAATCAAGCCAATGGAAGATAATTTTCTAAGAAAAATGTCATCAACAGTGACAAATCTGGCTTAGAGTTCAAGAAAAATAAGGAGTTTTCATTGAATTTTGGAACATGGAGATCCATGTGGATCTCAGCCAGAGCCGTTCTGGTGGAATGACAGATTGTCCAGTCCCCTGTATACTACTACACAAAAATTCTATTCATCGCAGTCAACAGTGATCTACTAGTCAAAATCAATCTTCTACCTTCAGTCTTATTTCTCCTTGAACCCTGTTGACAACCTCTCCTCCCGTGGTTATTATTTCTTTTTAATTCCGCCTCACTTCCCACTCTTCCTTCCTTGGTTCTTCTCTGGTTCCTGTCTAGAGTTTGCTTCTCCACTTGGTTCTCTCTTCCACACATCTCTTTTCCATTTTTGGTTTGTATTTGCAAAGATACCCTGAAGACCATAATAATTGTTTAGAATAATACTGTCACTGCAGGAGGGTCACATACAAGTGACATAGAGGCCAATCTGACACCGGTAATGCTGTTGTAAAAGTTGTCATTTCCCTCAACGGAAACGCATTTTTCATTGTATTTCTCATTAGTTATAAAGTTGTGGATGAAATCGTAGGATGTAAGTTGTTCTAATAAAAATCTTGGTAACACAAGAGTCCAACTTTGTGGAGGCCCAGAGCATTCCAATCAACCAAGATTAGAACCATTGATTTAAGCAAAATTTTCCTCAGATTTGCAGCTATGTGAAGACAACAAAGTTCAAAAGCAGATACAGTTTTGTTTTTGAAGGGAATGTGAACAGAAAGAGTGCCATTGAGCTCCTCATCTATGGCAGACATTGTCCTAGCTGTTCCATGTATTTTCTTATTTAATCCTCACAAACTTCTCTTTGAGGTAAATTTGACTATCTTTATTTTGTTTCAGTTCAGAAAATTGAGACTGGTTAATCACTTTTACTCAGGATATAAAGCTAATAAAAGATAGAAACAGGATTCAAATTTAGTTCACTAAAACTTCTAATTACATGCTTTTCTCACTATTATACCCAGTAGTGTTTTTCAAAATTGCGCAATATTCCCCAAGACAAGAAAGTATGGATGGTCACATTCAGATCCTAATACTTTATTCAAGAGTTGAATTATAAAAAATTTCTGTGGACCATAATTTTAAATAATTTAATTTTGTTATAGCTGGTAACCTTCTGGTATCTGTGTATACTTTGAGATGAAAATGCATGGTTTCCTTTTGAGAACATGGCTAACCACGGGTTTCACTGAGTTTCAAATAAAATGAAGTCATGCATTGAACTTCGGGTCTGAAATCACAATGCAAATTATTCCATAAATAATCTTTTCTAGCCATCAAATTCTAAACATCAGTTTTTAACCTTTCAGTTTCATTAATGATAGACTCTCAAAAGACCAAGCCTCCAGTTGCATTATTAAAGCAGCTTGTGCCTTTTTAGTTACTAACTAATAATGTGGCCTTTTAACATACAGCACAGGAAAAAAAGACTTGTGATGTCAAGTTTCCTTATTTCAGGCTGCTTTTGCTATATCAAGATTCTGTACAAAGTGAAATCATTATTATTATGTAAATCACTATTCCTGAAAATCAGGCATTATCAATAACATGACAAATGCAGTTTATCCGTTAAGTAAGGGGGAGAAAACAAACCGTGTCCTAAACAGGTATCAATGTTTTTGACTTCACTTGGATCACAATATTCAGTTGATATTCTTTGAATACTTACTTTAAGATTTCAAATTGTGGTTATAAATGCTAATTTTACTTTAAAAGTCAAAACAAAAGAGACGGATACAATTGTATTTCTTTAGAAAAGACAATAGGTGGAAATTAGGACTTTTTTGATTTTTCTGATGGGGGGTTGTTATTGCTTCAAAACTTTGGTGATTCTTGCAGTAATGTATATTTAGATTTCCCATATTTCCCATCCTTGATAGAAAATAAGTGTTTCCTAAAACTTATTAAATACTGAATTTAAAATAGTTCATCTATTTGTTTAAAAATTTTATATAATAGACTAAATAACGAATTCACAAACAATGCTTCCATAAATAAAATTTATATTATATTTCTGAAACTAACGACTTTTTTTTGGAAGAAGAAGATTAGCCCTGAGCTAGCATCTGCTGCCAATCCTCCTCTTTTTGCTGAGAAAGACTGGCCCTGAGTTAACATCTGTGCCCATCCTCCTGTCCTTTTTTTTTATGTGTGGGAAGTCTGCCACAGCCTGACTCGCCAAGCAGTGCCAGGTCCACGCTCAGGATCCAAACTGGCGAACCCCGGGCTGCCTAAGCGGAACGTGTGCACTTAACTGCTCCTCACCAGGCCAGCCTCAGAAACTAATGACTTTTTAAACAGCAATAGCTCATTTAATTGTTCCCGTCTTTCAGATTTTCAATAATTCATCATGTTTTGGTCATAGACATAAGCAGTCACCTAACATCGTGTAATACTTACCGTTTCCTTAGTGACAAACCATAGTTACGTGTTTAAAGTGTATTGTGAGCTATTACAAAAGTGTTTAAAATATGCTTAACTTCCATTTTTGCCATTTTAAAATGAAACTAAATCTTCAAGTTAAGAATGCTTATACTTTTAGGGTCTGTTACAATTTATGACTTCATCCCACTTCTTTGTTTTGCTTCTCTGTTCCCCCGTTACTTGAAGGAATGTGAATCTCAGTAAGTTACATTTATTTTGAAATAAAAATATAGTTCAAAACAACTTTCATTGCCAGTGGAAATTTTCTAAAGGCGTCTGTATTTTTTTAGGAAGCTATGATTTATTTACACATTCCCTCTCTGTAAGCCACTCTGCTCTATCATAATAAAACCTACAAATGAAGGATCTGCCCCATGGAGCAATGTTGATATAATACCAAGAGTGCAAACACAGTGCTTGTTTGTCAAGAGCTTTTCCAAAGCTTATTTCATCAAAGTAAAAATATAACTTAACAGCAATTTCTACTATGCACTTGAAATTTTGAAAATAGTCATGGAAGATTATAATAATCCACATTTTCTTGCATATCTAGTTATTCATTGCTATCAGTCAGAGAAACTAGTAATTTTTATTATATGTGACAATGACCTTGAAAAATAACTTGTCTTTTTTATTGAATTGGCTTCTTAAACCATTCAGATGATTTTTGCCATATATCCAGATATTTTAATTTTAATTTCTGAACTTGGAGAGAAAAATCATACACCCAACTTCACTCTCAAATGTAATCAGATACACATAATAATATATGTATGTCTGTATTTAAGACATGAGTAGTATAATGGGCTGATTATTTCTATTCTAAATAGGAATATTCACTAATTCCTATTCTTTTTGATCTGGGGAATATCAAAAGTAATTTTTTCTTGGAATTACTAGTTTATAATTAAAATTTTCAGCTCAGTTAACCTGCATATTCTCCTTTGTATGTTGCAAAATACAACCAAGCATGACTATTGCTGATTAAATTTATATCATTTTTTTGTACGGTGTTTGAACAATACTAGAAAATGAAAGACTAGGTGGTGAGTAAAGAGGGCAGAGAAAAATATAAAGTCTTCTTTACAAACATAAATCATAGCAGAAATTTTAACATTTAAGTGAGAGCTCTTTTATAAAGCTCGTTTGGAATGTACAAAGTTGTAAATAGCCTAGATGAAATATTAACAAGGGGGAGTGGAGAATTGATGTGACATGCAATATCACCTAGCACAAGTACTTGCAATATGATGGGTATTCAATAAATATTTTTTGAGTCAATTGAAAGAAGACGCATTAGTAACTAGGGAGAAATATTTATACGTATTTAGAATATAGGGTAACAGTATAGTTTTAATTTACTTGCATTTTGAGATTTTCAACAAAGGAGTTTTCTTTCATTTAATTTCCTTAACTTTGCTTTAATTGACTTTTCAGAGAATTCCTTATGGTGGCACTTGTTCCCCAGGAGGCCAATTTTGAATCATGCTATGTTTAATTCTTAAAAAATCAACTGGCGTAGGCAAATGCATTATTCTAGGAAGAAAAAATACCAAAATATTTCATTTTAGACTGATATCTAGATGCTGTAAGATTTTTCTATTGCTGATTTAAAATTAGGCATTTAAAGGGCCAGCCTGGTGGCATAGTGGTTAAGTTCGCACACTCTGTTTCGGCGGCCCAGGGTTTGCAGGTTTTGATCCCAGGTGCTGACCTAGCTCAGCTCACCAAGCCACGCTGTGGCAGCATCCCCCATAAAATAGAGGAAGATTGGCACAGATGTTAGCTCAGTGACAATCGTTCTCAAGCAAAAGAAGATTGGCAACAGATGTTAGCTCAATGACAATCTTTCTCACGAAAAAAAAATTAGGCGCTTAAAAAAGTTTTAGTATACTCTTTTGGCATTTATATCTCATCATTAAAGGTCAGTTAAAATGATTAATGAAGGCAATGTTGAGCAGAGTCAATTGACAGTGAAATATGTTCTGACTGGGGACTTCAATGTTTTCCACATTGAGTTGTATCTAATAGTGGGTTTTGTTTATTTGTTTGCCTTGCTATTGTCATTTACTTTCCTCACTTGACTCAGACAAAAGCAATAACTCATTATATTTTGTGCAAAGAAACTCTGGTAAATAATAGTGATAACACGTAAAACACTTTACATATGTATCTTTAGCTATATATATATGGCTTACAAAGTGCTTGGTTAACAAAGAAGCCAGTATAAGGGCTTTGGACAAGTATCACCCAATTTAACCCTCACATACTGTCGTACTGGAGCTGGCTCCTCTTGGCCCACAAGAGATGACTGTTAAAGTTCCAGGAATGTTGAGAGCTGAGCAGCTGAACACAACTGTCATTATAAAAAAAAATCATAGAAACTTATCATGAAATAAAATAACACTAAAAACAAAGATAATACTCAGAATTCATCAATTCTTAATTATTGTACAATATTTCACTAACATCTTTGCTTTTGATGTTTTTTACAACTACTGAATCCCTATAGTGGAAATAAGACCATATAAAATAAAATAATATAATGTGAAATACTATGTTATACAATATAATGACGTGCAACCACGCCTCTCCTCCCAGCTCTGCACTGGAAGCTTGAAATTGGCCATGGTGGAAGGATTGACACCACAAGAAACCAGCAAATACAAATCAGACAGTCGTAAGCACTTACTGGCATAGCACAGATCTCACAGCTCAATCAGCAATGTAGACTATTTTATAGAAGTGGAAATTTAAACTCAGAGAACTAATTGATTTACCCAATGCCACTCACCTCAGAAATGTTAGAGCCAACACGTTCTACTGACTCTAAACCAATTTTTTTTTTTGGTGATGCTTTGTTGTTGGCAAATTCTAACAACATCATAATGGCCAACTATTCAACTCTTCTTGAGTGCCAGGTTGCCAGGTAAGTATTTGATATACCTCATCTTCATTGTCACAGAACATTTGTACCTTCATCCTTATTTTCTAGATGAGTGAAGTGTGGCTTTGAGAATTTATTTACCTTTTCCAAAGTCAGGATTCAAGCTCAGACCCATCGAACTCTAAAGCCAGAACTCTACTTTGACTGCCTACCCAAATAACCTTCAAAGGGTGATTTAAAATTTAAAAAGTAGATGTAGAAACAGAATACACATGAATTTTTCTAATATTGTCATCAGACTTAAGAGTCCACTTTTATTTTTACTTTAATTCTTACCTATTTTTAAATACAGTAAAGTTGCTGCAAAATTATCTATTTCGTTTGTTTCTTTTTGATGCTGGTAAAAATATGCTTCCCCTCACCCTTCACTCTGTAAGGGCAAAGGCTTCTTTCTCTTAGGATTTTCTAACTTAAACATGTCCTTAGAAGAAGAGGAAGCCAAATTATAATATAAATTCAGGCATTAAAAAGAGACTTGGGTCTTACTGTAGGAAGCGTTTGTAGGAGGCATAATATTATTTAAATATAAAATATTAGTGTTTTCTACTCACTTTTCAAAGCAATTTAAAGTAGTTTCACTAAATATCAAGTTTAAATAATGAGAAAGATGAAAATGCAAAATTATTGATGTTATTAAAGGTTTGATTAAAGAAGCAGAGTCTTTTAGAAGACATCAAGGTTTTGGTATAAGAGAGACACTTAGAGAAATAAGAGTGACACAATGCATTGAAACAAGGAGCAGTAAATATCATAAAATATATTAGTCTTTGGAGGAGATAAAGAAGAGAAAGGGAATGAAAAGAAACAGAAACTCAGTCTGGTAATAGCAAAGAAGTGAAGATGGTGTCTTTATAGTTTCCAAAATGGCTACCATCCAACGAAGATGTTCCTATTTTAGATGAACATATTCTTTTCTAAGTTACACATAAACTTATTTATAGATGAGCTATATTCAAATATTTTCTGAAAATATCTATTTACTCTTTTTTGTTGCCACAATCCTCAGATATATTATTCTTTTCTTATATGGAGTTAACATCAGCAGAAAAATTTCTGTTTAAAGATAACAAATAATGCCTGAGTTAACAATTTTTAACCTAATGATTGCCAGTGTTTGAAAGTGGTCGAACCATTACTTAATGGGATGTATATTTTGGTTACCGAATACCACTTTTATCACTAGCTCCATATAATTTTTACAGTTGAAATTCAAATAACTGAATTCTGATTTTTCCACCTTTCAAAGAATTATTTTCTTATGGTGTCAGGAAATCATTTAAGAAAATCAATGTTGTGGGATTTTTCCCAAGAACTGATAGGAAAAATCTTTACAAATGAACTGTGAAATCCCTATGAATATTTCACTTTAACCGAAACTTTACTAAAAAATGCTTTCTGGAATAGTATAAAAAGCCTCAAAACATTCAGAAACTTAGGTATTGGTATTAAAAGAGAAACAAGCTATCCTTTTACGGCACGTATGCAATTTTATAACAAAAATGAGTGACACTGATGCTTGAAACTC
Organism: Equus caballus; assembly: GCF_041296265.1. Lineage (NCBI taxonomy): Eukaryota > Metazoa > Chordata > Mammalia > Perissodactyla > Equidae > Equus > Equus caballus. The sequence goes on from NC_091699.1 coordinate 92,486,407, forward strand.
AAGAAAAGATAGCTAAATAAAATACTTGTTTGTTCTTTCACAGGTTGAAAAATATCTATTGTTCAGATGCAGCAATGAAAGTGGGAAAAGTGTGCACTGACCCAGGCTCGAGATACTAAGCTGTTTTGTTTGTTTGTTTTTCAGATAGAGCAAATGCAGGCAGAATGATAAAGAGACTCAAACATTTCAACTTGAAGAATGTTAAAAGAATGGCTTTCAGATAGAACTGAAATTCTGATTTTTTTAGCCATTCAAATATTTTGTTTTATATAATGTGCATTTTAGTTTAGAATCTCATTGTCTAAAAATGCCACAAATGATACATTCATAAATGGAAATATTTTTTGATTGGTAAGTTGATATTAGCAACATTTTCAAAGTTATAATTTTGTCTTTAAAATTTTTCCCTAAAAACTTTTGTTTAAATTGTATTATGATTAAGTCACTCTTAAGGTATGTCGTCTTCTCTCTAGATTTATTATTTAAGTATCTTTTAATGTACGAGTCCAAAATGTATTTTTGGTAAAATTGAAAAGCTTGCTGCTATTGAAAATAGTAAACTGTGATGGAGATTCAAAGAATATGTTTTATTTTAACCATATAATCATTTTATCATTTTTCTCTTACATTGTTCCTTTAAAATATTTGATGACAGTAAGTTGTTAGTATAATTTAAAATATAAAAAATTAAAAAATTGATTTTTAAAATTAAGATTAGCTAACTGGGAATTTTTATTACTCTACAACATACAATTTAATTTTTCAACAATTTTAATGCAGGGACCAATACTACCAATAACTAATAAGAAAATATGACTAAGGTCATCTTTCCGAGGCACCACTATCAGACCAATTCTTTTTATATTTTCTTAAACGTTATAGGATTTTTTTCCATATGGTACAGTTACTTTTGTTAATGAAAAATGAATTATTGTTAATGTTTAGCAAAGTGGTTCTATTGGGCTATGTATTTCAATGTTAATTAGTAGCTGCATAAAATAGAATTCGGACAAATATCACATAATTTTATATTCACAAATTGGAATTAAAATATGTTGAAATTCTAGTCAGCAGAGTAGATAAGCAGAAAAGATAGAATTGTATATAACTGCATCAATTCAATATTTGTATTGAGCTGTTTTACGTACACAGAAGACTTTGGTTGAAATATTCCTGAGAAGGCAATGTTAGGCTACTTTCTTCATATTATTATTTGCAGATACACTTGAAGATAACTATATTTAATAAAGAAACATTGGATTCTGTAAGGCGGAAAAAAGATTTTATAATGTAACAATTATCCACCCAAGTCAGCTATTTTATGATAAATTTGGATATTGTACGATTGCTCCCAATAGGAATACGAAGTGTTGAGTTGAGAATTTAGAAGCAGGATGGGAGAGAAGGGTGGAAGGAAATATTCTCAACTGCTGCTTTTAGTTCAAGTGATAGCAACATGTCAAGTAAGTGTATTATTTACCAAAGATATTGTCTTTTTGTTACAAAATGTTCGTTAACAGATTTTCATTTGTTGTTTTACTATTTCCTGAACACAAAGGAATAGTAAAAATTCTGGAATGATACACAGCCTTGACGAATTAACTTAGTTCTAATTTGATGAGCTTTTTTGCCACTCAATTGTTCAAAGTGAAAAGATTATAGTACTTAGAAAATACAACTGCCTGGATTCTTAATTTTGCACAGTAAATCTTAACCAGAACTGTATATTGTGTTGAACATTAATCTTACCATGAAGCTAAAATTCTGCTATTTTTTCTTAATAAAAATAGTTGCTTTCAAAATACTAGACATTTTTAAAAACTGAAAACCTTATTATGAATTTGTTAACTGCGTTTTAGAACTGGAAGAGGTCTTAGAGGTTATCTATTCCCATCCCTGCATTTTCCTGGAGAAGAAACCGAGACCAGAGAAATTAAATATTGTATCCAAATTGTATAGCTACTTAAAGGCACTTAGAGGGTTTTCATCCCAAGACATTTAGAAAAAGAAGGATACCCTGTAGCATCCATTTCCTTTTACTGGTCTCATTAGAATCACTGAATCTGTGAAGCTACAAAACGTCTAGCGTAACATAGATGTCCTCTTGGGGAGCGAGTAGTAGGACATTACGCACGCAACGCTGTGTATGCGTGTGAGTGTGTGTCACGTGTGTTGTGTGATCTCTGGGCATTACTGGACTTCTCCAATCCATTTTCTCAGTCACCTTGTTTATAGCTTTAAGTATAAATGACAAGCACTCCCTTTTATTGGCCTATTTTGAAGCTTAATGTACCTTTTGTTAGAGATTTGTTTTTTATTCTTTCACATAACTCATTATCTGAAATAATAGAAGAACTAAGAGCTTAAAAAATAGCCAGGAAGTGTATATCCAGTGTGTTCATTATGGTGCACCAGAACTGTACTTAGCTAATCCAAAGATTGTGTTCTGAAAAACAGAAAATTATCTCTGAACAACGTGGTAAAACTTCATTGTGTCTTGTGATTCCCCGTTGTAAGCATCGCTGATGCCAACACATGTTCTGCATAAGGAGAGAAACACAAATTGAACTCAAAATGCCCCGAGAGTATTGTCCTTCATACACCCTGGTGTCCTGTGTGTGGCTGAATGAATAACAAATGACCGAGCTATTAAGATACTAAACAAAAGTCATCTAGGCCCATAACATTGATGGAACAGCATCTCAATACTGTATTTGCTTTCATTAGTTTGTATAGAATAAATCTACATTAAAAAAAATCACACTCAGCTTGGTGGTAATTTGCTCCAGGAATTTTTTGAAAAGGGAATCCTGCTGTAGCTCTTTTTAGTATCACACATGTTTAATATTACAGGCGTATCTACAAATGTGTGATTGTGCAGCTCCCAGAGTTCTTTGTCTTTTTTTTAACAAGGTCTAGTTCTCGATTTACGCTTTTAGAAGTTTATCTTCTTCATCATAAATTGCCAAATACATAACTAAAATGGAATATGCCCAGGAGTTGAAATATATAGCATTTACGGCTGTACACCTAGACCTCTTTTCAGTACGATTAAAATCAAATTTCCAAATTGATTGGAGAAAGTGTGAGTTAAGGAAACTCAAAGTTTGCCATATTAATATATATATTCCTCACTGAGCCAAAATCAAGGGAGTTTATCATTGTCCTTCCAAATGTGAGCTCTGGTCCTAGTGTTGTGCTTGTGCACACGCACATGTGTCACATGTGAGGTTGTGCTCACAGGCATATTGGAAAAGGAGTCATAGTACTCTGCTTTGAGTCATATTTCATAAATATCCAAATTATCAAGACCTAATAAATTGCCAGTGAAGGATCTCCCATTGCCCAGCATTTGTAAGAGTTCATCGAAGTTTTAACCCAGGGCCCTTGCTACCATGAATATTTCCTATAAAATAGTATTTGAGATGCATTAATGTGACCAGACTCTAAAAGCCCCAAAGAGCTGTGCCAGTCTCCAAAGTAGGCAGATGTGACGTGAGCACCCTATTACACGGATGTCATTTTATACATTTTCCAATCACCCTCTATGTTGGAAGAAACGTCCTAGTTTTCAAATTATTTAATTATTACTTAGGGTTCAGATTTACCTTTTAAAATCTTTTTATAAAGAAAACATTTTTTTCCCCTCAAATTAACACAGATATAGAATAGAAAGGCCTTAGCACATAAAGGCCGTGAGCTGCATTTTGTAGGGGACGGGTTCTGGTTGAATGAGATCTGGGATGTGTGCCAAATTAATAGAAAAAATCCTGTTCTTCCTCTCCAATAGCCACAATGTTCATTATTAAGAAAAGCATATGAACCACAGGATTTGATTTTAATAACACGGATGTCTTCATTAATCTGTACGTTCCATTTAGCCTCATTATTGAGTGAATGTTGAATTAATGCAGTACACATCCTTGTTGGACTTGCCTTGTGAAAGCTTTCTTGTTTCTTTTATCATTCATTCAAGGACTATCAGGTGTGTACGTCGTGTTTTTAAACAGACTTGTGGCCCTCCAGAGCTGATTTCTTATTTCGGGCCTAAGAGGAGACTTTGGCTTGTGTCATCCACAAAGGGGGGTGGGAAATGCAACTGCAGATTCTCATTCAAAACCAGAATTATTTTTCTATCGTTTTAATGCTGTCATGTCAAGAAGGCCTCTCCGTCACCTGCAACTGAGATGATATTTCCTCGATGGTGTCTGGGCCTCCTTCTAAATCAAGAGTGGTGATAGCCAACACTGCTTTGTATCTGCGGAACAAATAGTGGCCTTTGTCCAGCACAAGTCCCTAAACAAACTTAATCTCTCTAACACTGTGACAGATGACATTTAGATGTCCTTGTTACCCTTAAAATGAGTTTTATTGACAATCAGAGAACAAAAAGAAGGCCCAGAGAAAGCCCAATGTTTTATAGGCTTGCTAACAACATCTTAGTGCAGAGGGTGAGGAGAAAGCCTGAAGTTGCCCCCATTTTCCCCTGCTTTGCTATATCACCATGACAACAGATATAGAAATCACTTAGTGACTCCTAGAAAGAAAACACAGTGACACAGTACCCCTTGTATGGCGAATCAAACTAAAGCCTGCATTCAAATGGCTATTCAGCTTGGGCATTCATGTAGAGGATAGGGTGGATTTTACACAGGTAACTACAAGAGAAAGGCCAGCAAACCCTCCAGCCACAGCATATGGCAGAGTCTCTGTCTAATGAATGCATCCTCAGTAGAATTGATCCATTTTAAATTTGTTTTCTTTTACTTGAAACATCATTAATGTAAAGGGCAACATTAATCAACATCGTGGAACTTAAAAGGGCATTAAAGAGTGATCTTTTTCCCTATGCAACAAGAATCTTTTCAAGTAGTTGTGTTCACTGCCGCGGACTCCAGGCGCCTTCTGAGTTCTTAATCAGAAGGCAAATCTAGAGAGGCCTCTACTGGTGAGCCTCTCTCTGTGCAGTTGTCCGGGTGGAACTGTCCTGGAAAAGCAAGCGCGAGAGTGACTTTCAGCCTTTATTGGAAAGTTGCACCCAAGACGGATCACCGATGAACACACTGCACATGACACTGAATAATGGCATTCACAGTTTCGAAGTTGTCAGCCCTAACTGCTTATTTTCAGATAATAAAAGGACCATAAAGCTCTGATGAATGAGCTGTTCAGACACGTTGAGATATTTTAAGATTATTCAACAAGGAAATAACAGGTAATCTTTTTTCTTACTTTTTACATAAGACTCTCATGCAAGTTTAAGATTTAAAACCATTCTGATAGGAAATTCTATTTCTTAACGTTGTGTGGGGAGGTGGTGAGGGTGGGGCACACTGTTCACACACATACCCGTGTATTTCCCTCACTTAGCAAAAAACTGAAATAAAATCTTTAGATAAAGCTAAAGCATCCAAAAAATTAGTTGTTGCTTAATTGCAAAGCGAAAGTTTATTGCCAAGATTTCCTAGTTATGGTGAAGAAATATGGACCAAATGTAGTCCTCACAAGTGAGATTTAACATGAAAATATCATTGTAGCATGTTTTCATCAAATTAGGCCAAGAATAGCCTCACGGCTTTTTATAGTAACTTTGGGGAAAAAAAGAAAGTAGAATTTATTTTTCCAGCAGAGGTTTAAAGTTATTTAATACTTCCTAGAACAAGAATACATGTGATCTGTTTCTGCAGAGGGAAACTCACGATTTTTTCTCTTCAGAAAAGCGGCCTGACTCCACAAGTGTCCTTTACCTTTGAAAGTTTTCAAAAGGCAAAATCCTAACTCTTTTCCTGTTTTTCAACGTTTGTATTTTTATATTCAATATTATTTGAAATCTGATCATACCAGGATACTATTCAAATTGCCCTTCAAAAATCCCGAGTTATTTTTTCTTGTAATGACTGATGTCTTTTATCTTAGGATTCCTCCCAGCGTATTTCAGTAGGGTCATTTCACATTTCAAATTGTTTCATGTTTATTTGAGATAAAATTTTAGTCAAGCAATCTTTCATAGGGTAGTTTGGTTAGCACGGCTCAGCAAATTACCTTCTGGATTACACAGGTAATGCATGCTCTTTCAAGCAAGTTTCTGTTGGGTGCCTTGGGATCACTGCCTTGTAGTCCCAATAGTGACACCTACTGGTAGAAAGAGAACCAAAAATAGTTTTAGTTTTCTTTCTGTTTATTGTTTTGAGAATGCTACCAGGGACTCTGTAGGTATAAATGAAGCTTATTTACGATTATCTTTTCAGGTCTTTTAAACATAGAATTGTACATTCCAAAAATCTTATAAGCGAGAGGAAAAACTCAAATAGTAAAATATAAATATTTAATTATGAAAATGAAAAATGTTACTAGCAGAGGAACATGTTCTAAATTGACACCAAATGGCATACAGACGTGTGATTACAATCTTTTGGGTTCTTACATATCATAGCAAATAAGAAACCAAAATTTAGCAATAGTCTTTCTGAAAGTGCCATATTTCACAGAACTAGAAGACGGATGATCGAAATGCTTAACAGAAATACTTAACATTTCCCTAAAGTTTCTTTAAACGTTTATTAAATGTTTTATATTTAAGAAAGAGCAAAGTTAGTCCATGAACAACATGAAGAATATGTACTTCATAGCAACCTAACCATCAACAATCTTTGAGATTTCATGCTAATTTAACTAGAAATGTTCCTTCAGAACACGTCTTTATCGCCTATCAGAGAGAAACATTGGAATCACAGTGGATCGTGATAATTTCTGAGCCGAGCTAGAAGCACACGGCTTGCAGAACACTGGATACAAACAGAACATACTCTGTGCAGCGGGCAATTCAACATTAAAAGCAAACTTTGCCCAAACAGATCCTCAGCTACTGAGATGAGAGCTCATCTGCATTTGTCTGTGAGGCTTCAGCGATGCAACTCTCTAAATCAGGTTTGTCCTTAATTATATATTGTCACACAACACATCAGAGAATTTCCAGGTCTTCATACAGCACATGAAGACTCTCATAAAGATCTGCTTTACATAATTATCCGAAGGCCTATATAATACCCGTATAGTCTTTTTTGACCAGGTAACAATTTACTCGTTAAAATATAAAACAGACTATCAATAATTCTGGAGTTTTACAGTCACGTGAGATAGAAAATGGCAGAATAGAAAGGAATCAATTTCAACCCAGGTTTAATTGGAGTGGGCATTTCCATGCAAAACGTGCCCAATATGTCTTTCAGAAAACTCGGGGTCTTTATTGATATTTCAGATTACAAACAAAATATGCCTATCGGTCCCCAAAAGTATTGTTTTGCCTTGAGGACTGTAGTCAGGCATATGGTAAGCCTGCGAATCGTTTAATCCGCGATACACATTTATGACTACTTTTGTGATATCACTGGGAGGAAACGTGAAAATGTCTCACAAATTATGTGGTAGACAGTTATACTGGTGTCTTTGAAACCATCTTTGGCTCTGCTGTGTGCCTTTGTTTGTACAACTTGAGCACATGCTTCAAAATGTCATCCAGATTACAAGCATGCAGGGGATGAAGTATTACTTCTGTATCAATATCGAAAGCACACTAGTTATTTCATTAAGTAGGCCATCAGCCAATTGCACTTGGTGACATCGCAAAATTTCTTCTTAGTATTTCTTGCAAGAGATATTTCATGATGTTGTTATTTATGATCTGAGAAAAAAATTTTCAAAAACTATTCATAATAAGAAATATGGAGAAACAAAGGACTTTCTAAAATCACATAAATTACAACATAAAATCACAAAGCTCAAAGTTTATCCAAAATCATTTGGCCAACACCCTGGCAATTAGGTTGGGATACAATGTGCTCAGGGTGAAAGCAAGAACAGAAATGACAACAAAATAGCCACAAAGATTGGAAAGGTTTGACTTTGGGTTTGGGTTTGCTGGGTACCTGAACTAGCACTTCAGCTGACCATTAGACACAACTATAAAGAAAGGCCCTATTTTGCCTTTAGAGAATTCATCCAGAGATTGCACGAGGGATTTGCACAGAATAAAGCTTCACAAAACCCAAGGGCTGTCAGAGGGAAATGGTATCCAGGAGGACAGGGCAGGCCAAGCATCTCTTCAACAGCAAAGCCACACAAGAGAGCCAGAGGCAGCACTGCGGCTGCCAACACAACTGCCTCCCCACGTCTGCCAAGGAGCCAGAAGCCGCTTGTGGGAAAATATCACTTACCCTTAGCATCTGGGTCCTGTGATTGTTATCCAAAGAGACAGAGTGGTAAGATATAGTGGGATAAACAGTATCCCATTAAACACACACACACCCCCCCACACACGACATTCTCTGTGTACAGAGAGACATAAGCCATACATGGCCTTGAATTAGAAAGACTTTCTATAGTTGGAATTCTTTTAAAGGAGATTTATTCTTAGTTATATATTCATACTTCATAATGAGATGAGCTTTAGTATACTTTTCACCGATAGCTTTGAACAGTAAAAAGCAGGAATTAGTTGTATTTGTGTATTTGTAAATTCTGAAAATTGCTGCATTTGCAGATGTGTGTTGCCCACTATGAAATTTTTATTCCCTTGGAGTAGCTGGTTGAAGCTGGCTGACAGGATTATTTAAAAATCAAATCTTGATCATGGATGAACAAACTAACATGAGCTTTGATGTTAAACTTTTTTTTTTCTTTTTTTTTGGTATTGTATCACTTTTTATTTTTAAGATGCCACATTCCAAACACAAACTCATAAAATAATTGGTAAATTCTTATTCAGTGTGGACTGTATTATAAGCATAATGCGATTTACATAATTATATAATATGTATAACTATGGGTTATATATAGTGTCAGGTATAGTATTATATATCTATATATTTAAGTTTGATAGAGTCTCTTCTAAAGTATGAACTTTCAATTTACATCTGGACAAGGTTTTTGAAGTTTCCAAACGTGACATTGTGAGCATATAGATTCACCGTGTACTGAAATATGGGGATGGCAGAGGAAGGGAATCTAGAGAATTTAAAGATTGGAGACACCTTGTGGTTAGCGCAAAGGTCTTAGCTTTTTAGCAATATATCCATTCTCTGAGGATCATCCTTATCATAGAAAGCCTTTTTTTGTCTTCAGTAAAAGGGTAAGAAAAGTATTTTCCATTTTAAATATTCTACTCTGATATCAAGAACAGAAAAGAGTGCTGTTTTAAGTGTCGGTGATAACACACTGTACCCAAAGATAAATTTTTTCATATTTAAATTCATGACAAGTCAATTCTATTACACAGGTTAATGGAGAGCATTTGAACAACAATCTCACACATTTAACACGGCAGATCTATTATGAAAACTCTTTTACTTTCCACGAATGAAAAGAAAATTTCATTTGCCCTTGGGTGACTAAAAATATGTGCATTTCAAGGCCATAAAATCCAGTTGCTTATTTATGCATGTTATGTGAGATAAGGTATATGGCTCAGTTTATGCTATAATATACATAATGATACACATGTAATTACTTATAAACAAATTCCATATGTGCATAAACTATAGTATACAGACATTTAATTTTTTTGTTTGTGTAAATAACAAAGTAATGTAGGAATGTCTACCATCTAATGAAAACATAAAGACAACATTCAAGGGAGACGAAATCTGGTGGAAGTGCAAAACTGTATAGCAAGCAATTGATTTTTTAAAAATGTTTGTTGTTTTTCACTATCACACACACATACAAAAGAAAACTGATTTGAACTGCCAGTCTTTTGATTAACAGATTATTTCTTTTCTGGTGCCAAACTCTCAAAGTCATTCAAATTTAGTTCCACATTTACAGCATTTCTATACAAACTAGAAAATTGTGGTGAAAAGTGATTTCTTTTATATTGCATGTCTGTGGAGAGGTGGAGCCTGTGACTTCAAAACGATGTTCAGTTATGGGAATGAGGAAGAAGAGAAAGGAATAAATGGATTCAAAACAATTCTTTCATGTAAAAATTTTAAATGCTCAACTGAAATATGAAATATTTCTCTAATTTTTATAAATACATAAAACAACTTATGAACAAATGCAAAAAGTCAATAAGAATTTATAAGAACTTTTTGTGCTATGTGTTCTTGCATTTCCCATAAAGGAAACAGATCTTCTCAGAAATGTGCATAAAGTCAGACGTACTTCTCCTAAAACTATACTCCTAAAAGTAAGCATTTAATTTTAATTTTATGTCCAAATTACTTGGACATATGTGTCACTTTTGTTATATCTTTTCCTCAAATTTTTTGTTTTCTTGTCTATTTGCCCTTTTTTATCTCATTTCTCATTACTAAAGTTTGCATCAGTTTCAATTTTCATTTTTTAAATTATATTTATATCATGCCTTTAATCTTTAATATTTTTTCTTAAGTTTAGCTGGTTTCTTAACCCACCCATTTAGTTGGGTATTCTTTAACACGACAGAATATATCCTAGGATGTAGTATAATATGCAAAAGCATTTTCCCAAATCCTGGTGTATTAAAACTGCTGAATTTTGACTTCTTATAATTGCACTCGCAGAACTATTTAACCCTTGATAATCTTACCATTTTAAATTGTAAAAAGGAAGATCACGCTCATTTACTGAAGCCAGCACAGTTTGCATACTTAACTAAATACACAGCCATGATTCCCAGAGATTTTTTTCTTGAGACACCCGCTAAAGCTGCAGAGGACAAGTTAGCCTTGCATTCCCTCTGTTCATCCTATATTCTTCACAACTGTCCAAATCGTATTAGAATCTGCTTATAATGATGTTATATGATGTCCTTGTTGTGATACCTGCGTTTGTAGAGAACTTAATATTGATTTACTGTGTTTTTTGCCCATCTTTGAGCAGCCTAGATAGCAATTACAGCTGTTGGTGGTATCTATTTTGTCTTTTCATAATTGTCATTTCTTGTTCTACTTAAGATTAAAATATGAAAATTGTACCACGTGCACATCAACAGTGCATTAGCCAAGTTATCGGCAATATCTGTGAAGAACCATCATTTTAGCCATAGTTCCGTACATCGCCCCTTCATTTTATTTATGAAAATTGCATGCTACAATATGAACTTGAACAAGGAACGCATTCGAAGGTGAGCCTCTGACATCGAGTCCTCATCTGGACCATGACTACCTTCCTGAGAGACCACGAGGGCTTTCCGCTACCTGCCTGCCTCTGCCATGTGCCTCCTCCCCCTCAGACTGGGATTTCTGACAAGCAGGGGCTGCTTTGTTATGTTTTTGCTCCAACTTTAAAGAGCACTTGCAGTTTCTGAGCTCTCTCTACCACTCTCATTTCAACCCACATTTCATAAAGAATATGGTATTTTTTTACAAGCAAAGACATTTTTTAATAACAGAGCAGACTTGAAATGAGTTCTTCCTAATCACAAATAGGCCTACCAGGTATAGATTTCTTCAAAGGACTGTTAAGAGCTGTTCCCAAATTCCAAATGTCTCATTGGAAGACCAAATACGCTGATGTGGGAAAGGAGGGGGAGAGCACCGCCTGGGCTCCTCTCACGAGGAAGTTGATCAAACAGAAGGCTGCAAAAATAATTTTTGAAATGGTGGAGAGCGAAATGGTGGAGAATTCATTTGGGAGTTTTCCCTGGTCAATTTGTATAAAACACACAGTTGAAATAACTGAAGCGTTTTATAATTTTATCTTGACTCAACGAAACTTGAACTGCTCAAGAAGGACGTTTTGTGCTATACAATGAAAATAAATATCATATTTTAGGATAAAACTGAATAAATATTTGAATACTCCCCCCTACACACACACACACACACACACACACTTTCCTACCAGCAGACTAAATCTAGCTAGTTCCTGAAAGGCATTCATTTTAAGAATCACTATTGTTTTATTTTACGACATCTGTTTGGAGACTTTTTAAAAATGACTATGTGCAAGGAAATGAAAAATGCATCTGCAGTCCCCAGCAGAGGCCCCTCCTTACGAGACTGTGCAGGGCGTTTGTGGGTGTTGTTATTGTTGTTGTTGCAATCTAGCTAATAAAGGCTTTCTCTTACACAAGAGAATTTTGACAGGGTTGACTCCAGACAGCTTTCCAGCTGAGGTCTGGGGCCTTGCTGAACCTTCAAAATTTTCCCATTTGAGCTGCATCAAAGTGAAGGAAATTCAAGGATCACTAACGTCTCAGATGGTAGCACTTGCCCTAACAACGAAGGTTCAGGAATTCTTTGGAGCAGGCTGAGGTCATTTTTCTCCCCTTTTCTCCTAATGCTTTTCTCTATTAATCAGAGCTCAGAGCTCAGATTGGTCTTCAACTTCCTCCCAATCCTTGCTAAGCCTGTCATTTCTAGCTATTATTTACTTTAATGGACTTTGGCTGATCCCTTATGAAGCTTTGGATCTGAGAATAATAAGGCTGGAGAGTAACGGGCATAGACGTGGGTGTGGGTTTGCCTGCAGATTAACCGTGGCAGCTGGGCTTTATTGCGGTTTCCTGTGGACCGAGTGTTGATTGAGAGGGTATAATGAGAGAGGTGGTGTCTACACAATGGTCACAGCCACTTCATTGCACTGTGCGTCTAAACAACCCCATTTTTCTAAATCTTTGGGTTGTGAAATTTTAGGAAGTCAGAGCACAAGAACAAGTACAAACACAACTGGAAATAACCATGAATGTTAATCCAACACTAATTGGTTCCTTCTTTCAATATGAGTTCATTTTGCTCAGTTTTTAAAATTCTGGGTAAATTAATGGCAAAGATGGTTAAACAAAATGTTCTTGCCTGAGGTAGTTTGGGATGAAATAGTGAGCAACATGTATTTTCCATGCGTGTCTCTTGTTTGCTTGGGGTTTTTTGTTTGTTTTTTTGTTAAATAATATGTTCTATTCAATTATTACCACAGACAACAAAAGCTTAAGTTGTAATTATTTTTACACGCTTTGGAGTAATGTGGTTGGGGATATTTTTCTGAATTAAACTAGAGAGTGCTAAAAAAAATAGCATCAGGGCAATTGTTTTATCCCTGGCATAGTAAATCGAAGACTTTGTACCTTTCTTTATCTCTTGCATTTGATGCTAGTGTCTGCTCAATTGCAGCTAGCCATTTAATTCAAACATTTTTTATAGGTGCTAGCTCACGGTCTTTTACACATTCCACATTTTTAAGATTTTACTTAATTCCTCCCTTTCACCAATGGATTAAATCACAACTATTGATTCCTTTCTTGCTTTGGGGCTTTCCCCATCTGTCTTAATGCTTTCATCCTATACCCCTTGGTCTCAGAGGGGTGTTCTGAAAATGAACCGCCAAAATCTGGAGAAGACTCTAGGTCAAGTTTGTGTACAAGAGTTTAAATTTTTAGTGACAGTCCTCTCTCACGGCCGCCTGAAAGTTTCCACACAGTGCTGCACAAGCGAGCACCACCAATTATCCTCCTCCTTTGAAAACCATTATCAAGTTTTTCAAAACTTCTTTCATTTCACTGTTGTCATTCAGTGAAAAGGAAACTAACCACCATGTCAAGACAACTCCGCTGCCTAGCAACGCACGGCCACATTTTAATTCTGACTTGCTTCTGGTCTTGACTAATAGAAAGTGACTATGTTAAGCCAGTCACAAGAGTTGTTTGTCACTTCTGAAATGCAAACAAAACTATATTGTTTTCCAAAGTATTGGGTGTGATTGATGTAAAGATTTACAGTAACATCATTCATTTTCCCTTGTGTTTCAGTAGGATTGATGTCATATCTTTTCATGCTTTATTAAATGCTTTAAAAGAACTCAAAAAAACATGACGCTTTTTGTCCTTTAAAGAATCCAAAGAGGATTTTTTTTTTTCCAGTGAACTAGACTCCAACAAGTTGTGAAATTTAATGAATCTATTCAACTAGTGTCAGCCACATCAATAAATAATTTAATAAGAAACCATCATCCACGAAGGAGAATGCAGTTTAAACAATCAGAGAGGAACAGACCAGCCCAAGGTCAACATTATAGAGTTGGGGGAGGGAAAGTTAAGCTTTTAAGTTGTGAGTCTTAGAGTTAGATTTACCAAATTTTCCCACAGCTCTGTATTCTTGGCTTTTGGTATGAAAAGCTGCAGATTGCTACTCATGCGATTTTAATTGTAAATCTTTCCAGGCACATATGTTGAGATGTCTATCGTAAAAACACAGCATATTTAAATCTCCTAAATTCATATAAAATGATTATTCACATTGAGAACTTGTAACTGTGCTTAAAAGCAATTCTGCCGCAATTGATTTGAAGCCAATTAATAAAGTCGAATAGTATCACTACTATATTTTAAATGCTCTCTAAAATCATTGATATTTCCAGTATTTTATATAAACACCGTTGAACTTTATTTACTAAACACTTTAAAATATGCCAATTTATGTGATTTGAATATACATAGTCTAGAAAAAGGTAACATTATTTTTCAAAACAATGTCAGATCTGAGTACAAAAGAGAAATTACAAGCATTTATTATAATTTCCTTGCAATGTTTAAATATTCTAAGCAGTAATACAATGTTAATCATCAAACAAAATGTGTATGAAAACTATAACTTACAAAGCTCGGAATCACACACACAAAATTAAGCTAGACGTCAGTGTCATGGGACGGCAGTAGAAATGTGTTTTCCTTTCAATTCTGACCTCAAATGAATATCCTTTTCCATAAAACCTTACTCATGTTCGAAAATGGAATCTAGTTATTAAGAAGGACAAAAACATATAGTTTAAAACACTTTAAATCATAATAGACATGTGTTTTGAGATGAAGAACAAGTATTGCATATGACGAATAAGAATTGAGGTTAAAGGAAAAGAAGTTATTTATCTTGAAATTAAGCAGAAATCTTAAAGAGCTTTTGTGAACTTTAACAGGCTTAATTCATCAGCAATATTGTGTCCAATTGTCCTGTGTTGACATCGAATATGAACTCAAAGAATATTAGCTTTAATTGAAATAGGAGTGGTTTAGGTCTCATTTAAGAACATCTTTCAAATTATTATATTATGGTAGCCCTGTGATGGGCTGAAATACGCCTGGCCTCGGGCATCAGATCTGAGACTGTCCCATCTCTCCATTCTTCAAACAAGGACATGTTACTTACCCCCCTGGAGCCTCAGTTTCTTCATCTATAAGTGAGGATGATGAACGTTCTTCATAGAGCCATTGGGGTGATGAGACAGCATCTGGCTCTGGAAGGGCTCATTATAAGTAGTAATACAGTAGCAATAGAATGTGTTGCTTAAAAGTCCAAATTCTGGAATTAGTCTGCCTTGGTTTAAATTCTACTTACTAGTTGTGTGACCTTGAGCAAATGGCTAATATTTTCTGATCATCAATAACCTCATCTATAAAATGAAATTAACAAGAGTGCCTATATCTTAAGTTAATTGTAAGCATTAAATAAAATGTTGCATAGAAAGTACTTAAAACTTGGCCGTTATGGTAAGTACTCAGTAAACAAATGTTAGTTGTCCATGTCACAAGTTATAATTACGTCTGTGTGAACATTCTCTTTCCTCAGATATTAAAAATAATAATAATTTGGCTCCTCACAGTTTTTTGGTAATAAACTAAAGGCTTAGTCTCCAGATGGGTAAGTAGAGTACTTAAACTAACCAAATCCATTCTGTAACAGAGGAGCGTAAAGATAAAAGTAAGCTTTTTACATACTGATTATTCTATTGGCGTTTTTAATCAATTACCATCACGAAATATAATAGAGCATTACTGTAGTATGTCTACGCAACCTTCATAATATTCTAGCTCCAAATCAAAAGTGCTTTGCCAACTAAGTCTAATTATTTTATATAGCCGGTCATCGTGTGATACCAGTAATGGCAGGAGACAATAGTAGGCACAAAAGCTGATGTTTTGAAACCCAGTCTTGGCTTTCTCAGAATTTCCAGCAGGAGGACATGTTATGAGCCAAGTGCAACCTATGGGTGGGTGTTGTTTGTCCTATACAAATTTTTAAAATTCTTATTACTGAATTGGTTCACAGTATCGGAAACTTAGATTTTGCATTAAAATCCAGATTTATAGGTTCTCTCAAAAACTCAGGACTGCAAAGTTGAGCCAGCTTCGCTGGAGTTGAGCGGTAGCTGAGCAGCCATGGATCTTTTTGACGAGATCTGAAACTTGCACTGCATCCTAGTCCACCCTTGTTCTCTCTCGTAGTTCATCCGTCTGGATTCACGTGTTTAAGCTAGGTGCCTGGCCTCCAAAGGCATTTTAGATTTTCAGCACAAGAGCACAAATTAGAAATCATGAAAAATTCATTAGCTGAATCCAACATTACCTACAGCACTCTGGGCCCATCGCACTTTGTAATTTCATTATTTTTCCTCCAATATCTTCATAGAATACTCGGTTTAGTTACACTTGAGAAATGTGAAAGACAACATCTCTCCAGACTGGACAATAAAACATCTTTTCTCTGCCACTGTATGTGGTTTTCCTCCTGGCTGGATAGAGAAGAAATGAAGCCCCTGGTTAGGAGTTGCCTGCAGGCTGAGAACAGCAGGGGGCTCTGAGGTCTGTCTCATGGAATTGTGACAGCCTGCCCAGGATAGCACCCGTGGCCACAAGGAGGGTGATGGCTTTTCTTTTCTCCTGCTCCACCATACCAGACATTTTGTGCCAAATATTCAGAGGTGACACTGTGGGAGGTCCAACCAGTGACTCCTAGACAATCCAACTGCTTCCTTCTCTGGTAGACATGAGGTTGGACACTTATCTTGTTGAGAATACATGTGTGTATTTACACAATCACTTATATATCTCCCTTATATATAGATTTAAAAATTATTTTAGTCAAAAATGTAGTGATGAAAATATGTATAATAATAGCCTTTAAATAATACTTTCAAGTTTTTTTTCATTCTTTTCTAAATACCTTGATTTGGTTCATTTGGTAATATTATTTATCCCCATTTTTTAAAAAGGAGGAAAAATAGCCTATGAGAAACTATGTAATTTCAGGTTCCAGTTGTTTCTTCATATGAGTATCATCGAATCTCATTTGCAACAAGGTGGGTTTAACTAATCTATAAATTAAATAGTAAACTAACTAACTTCATAAACAAAGGAATAATACGACAGTAGAAATTTCTGAGCCTCTTACTGTGATAAATCTGAACCTGTTCCTACTCTCAGTACAAAATGTACTTTTGGTTGTTTTGTCAAAATGAAGGAATGAGTTGCTGAAGACGTAGGGTGGGTTGGTATATTAGAGTGGAATTGGGAGCGTTGCCAATGGCCTGGGAGAAGCATTTTTCTCTGCCTTTTACTTATGATTGTGGCCTCTTCCTCATTTGCACAGGACCCTAATTATCAAAGCAAATTATCTGGCCCACATTACAAAATGTGTTAAGTAGCACTACTTCTTTATACTTTTTTTTGGAGGAAGATTAGCCCTGAGCTGACTACTGCCAATCCTCCTCTTTTCGCTGAGGAAGCCTGGCCCTAAGCTAATATCTGTGTCCATCTTCCTCTACTTTATACATGGGACGCCAACCAAGCATGGCTTTTGCCAAGCGGTGCCATGTCTGCACCCGGGATCCAAACTGGCCAACCCGAGGCTGCCGAGAAGGGGAATGTGTGAATTTAACTGATGCGCCACCAGGTCGGCCCCACAATACTTCTGTAAATATAGACATTTTGGTCATATTCAAACTTGAATTCTCAGAACACAAAAACACCCACAAGCAGTTAATAAAAACAATTTCAATTAAAAACAGAGTTTCAACCATTATTTGTTTGCTATGCCTTATTTATAGGTGTTCTTATTTGTATATAACTTAGATATAACACTTTTTATTTACTAAGAAGTTTAAAGCAAGTATCTACAGAAGGAAATTTCCTCATAGGAAAATATATTAAGTTTTCCTATGATATCTAGCTGCATATTTTTTTAATGCTCTGTTCATTTCCTGCCACAAGATGTTAACCTCAGAGAAACATTTGGTATCACTGAAATAAAAGGTTTTTTAATATTATTTTCAAACCACAGAAATTGTTTTTTGATACATGTGCCAGTTGAATCCCACTGCTAGAATATTTAATCACACTTGTCATGACAGATACCAAGACAGAAAAATAATTTTGATATGAGAAAGGGATTTAAAGAAAGGTTTCAACACCCAGTCAGGAGGATGGCTCTTTAAGCTTCTGTGGAGATCCAGATGTATAGTTCCTATTCCCTAATTTAGTCTAGACGATTCTTTCAAATGCAACGTAATGGGGTCTGGCTAATTTCTCAGTTAGAAAAACAATAAAACATATGGAAAGTATTCATAAATAAGATTATTATTCTAGGTGGAGGATTTCTGCGCACAACTGAAGAGTCATATGTGCTCACCGACTCTGGACTCGGAAGGAGTTTGGAAATCACGTCCTGCAGCGGCACACACAAAGAGGAGACAGCTCTCCGCATCAGCCCCCTCCGTTCCCCCCTCCATGGTGGGTTGCTTTCTGACTCCTTCCGATAACGAGAAGCTCCTTTTTCTTTGAGGAATCCTGTTTCATTAGAATGTTCCAGTTCTATTTTGGAGTGAGCCAAAGTCCCCTTTCTCTGACTTCCTAGGTCTCTCTTCAAAACTACCTCACAAGGCAAGTGGAGCAAAGAGATGTGTGGAGCTTTGATCTGAGCCGCGATTGTAAGCGCTAACATGGTGTTTCACACACAGTCTGTATTCAATAGGTACAACTGAGTGTTAATGAAGGAATTAGATTCTTCTGTATCTGGGACTTATTCATCTTAAGATAATAATTGTGTCATTTCCCCTGCCCCCTTGGTCAAAGGAGAGCGCCATTAAGGGAAGAAGAGGACGGCCATCACAGAGGATGTGGAACCCACATTCAACCACTGTTCTGCCTCTTCTTCCCGTGGCTGCAAAATCTAACCCCGCTCCCTCATTCCCCCACATAGTTGGGCCCAACACAGTTTTCTTTTGGGTGAGTCCAGATATAGGTTTGGTCCACTCACAGTGGTGAAAGGGAGGAATAAAGCAGTCAAGGCCATGTGCCATTGTGTCCTATCATCCCTTAAAGTGACATTGAGGCCACAGGAGTGTCTGAGCCCTGGGCAGCCCTGGGCAGGGCTTACTGAAGGTAGCCATGCCCCTGTTTGCTGTTGTTTTTCTCTTTATCTTCTCATAAGTTGTCCTCAGGTCATTATTTATTTCACTGAACATTTCCAGAATGCCTACTAGATGTCAGACACTTCACCAAACCCTGGAAGTGCAGAAATGAATAAGACACGGACCCCGCCCTGAAGTTGCTTACAGGTTATTGAGATAGACGGACATACGAACAAATCTTTTCAATTAAAAGAGCCCCCAAAAGAGGTCAGCCCATTGGGCTTATCCAGGAGCAGCAAGTGACCGCGCCAGGTGGCGTTAAATGGAGGGTTCACCGCCTAGTTGATGCTGTAGGAGAGCAACTTGAGTGCGTGGCTGCTAGAAGGAGGTGCATCTTCAGAGGTCTGCTGGTGTTGAAGAATAGATGGCATGCTGGAGGACTAGCGAGGGATCCGCCTGGCTGAAAGACAGCATGACTGAAAAACCAGGCAGGGACGATGGAAATTAGACTAGATTGGAGAGAGAGTTTAGGGTTATTAATACAATGTGATTCTTTCCATTAGCAACAAGATATTTTATCCAGACTGGAAATGCACTTTTTAAAATAAAAAGAATTAACCAAAAGGGCCTGCTGAATTTGCTTCTTTCCATGAATGTATTTTTGCCCAAGCGAGTTTTTCTTCTTCTTCTTTTTTTTTTTTTTTTTTTTTGAGGAAGATTAGCCCTGAGCTAACTACTGCCAATCCTCCTCTTTTTGCTGAGGAAGACTGGCCCTCAGCTCACATCCTTGCCCATCTTCCTCTACTTTATACATGGGATGCCTACCACAGCATGGCTTTCTGCCAGTCGGTGCCATGTCCACACAGGGATCCAAACTGGCGAACCCTGGGCCTCCAAGAAGCGGAATGTGGGAACTTAACCTAACCGCTGTGCCACCCAGCTGGCCCCGCCCAAGCAAGTTTTTATTTCCTTGTAAAAGAGGGATAATGCCAGAAGATTAGCTCATTGGTAACGCATATGTTTTATACAAATTTTAGCTAAATAAATAAACTTTGAGATGTTTTTTAATAACAACAAAAATTTTAAAACTATCTGTTTATTGTCAATAGGGAGTTGGTAAAATGAATTTTGGTTTATCCTTACACTGGAATACAATGGATTCAGTAAAATGGCACTGTAGAATATTGGGTTATATAAAATTGATAGTCATTATAGAGATTGTTAGAAGAATAAAAGAAGATTTCAAAATATACAAAATATACAAAATAGTAAGATTCCAATTTTTAAAAAATACTCGTCTGTTATATAGAGAGAAACATGTCGAAATATATATAAAAAATATTAGTGCTAGTCATCTCAGGGTGTTAGGATTAGGGGTGATCTGAACTTTCTTCTTTTTAGTCTATCTGTTTAATCTTTTTCTACAATAAATATATATTGTTTTTACATAATAAAAAATAATGGTTAAGCCCAACAGGGAAAAAACACAAACTATTTAGTTGGACTAAAGACTGTTTTCAAACCCTCATTCCCAGTCCCTTGTTCACGTATAGAAGGAGCCATAGAAGGATATCAAGATGTTTCAAGCTGTCCTTAGACCCAACAACCAATATGGCTGTCTCCACCATGGTACAACTGAGTACGTCTCAGTCCATGTAACTTCCTAAAGGCAACTCTGTCCTGAAAGTGCTTCTCTAGTTGGATGAATTTCTCCTACAAAACAAAAGTCGGTTGCAAGTCATGGTAATTCTTCTATCACTTGTTACTTATATATAGTTTCAGGGCTGACATTCTTGAGTAATTCCCTTTGTTTTGATCATTATTTAAATGAGTAGATATGTAATTTATGCATTTGTCCTTATTGCAATTGCCCCAATTGCGTAGAAGTCCTCTCTGTCATCCATTCTTTGACTTGGCCAAATATTTTTCTGGCCTACTTCACCTGATTTTGTTTAGATTTAAAATTTCAGTTTCCACTTAGCAAATAGCTCAAATAAATGAGCAGAAATTTAACTACTTATTATATAAGGGCAAAATTGCATTTTATATTGGCTTTAAAATGTTACTAATCAAAAGATTTCCCATCTTCAGTCGATCTAAAGACAAAATTACCTAATATCGAATTTTAAATGGAATACTTTCTTCTACTTCCAAAGCAATTTTAGAAAAATTAAAATTCTAAAATAGTATGAGTCTTCATATTTTATCAGTGTCTTGAAAATGAGCATCAACATTCAGTAATAGCCAGGACTATTACAATGTTACTTCACTTTTGAGTAAGGAATTCTGTTTCAGACATTTACCAAAAAGCCATAAACCCTCATTGTATTCCTTCGTAAGCAGAAAGTAGAAGCAGGACATAGTTTGTACACCAGCAGTTTCATCTTCTCTTCATGTTGTGGCAGATTAATACCAGCTTAGCCCAAACATCCAAAGTTATGCTGTTGGCAATGTAGCCATCTGTTTTTAATGAATATCTGGGGTCCATTTTTCAGTTAAGCCTCTCTTATTGTGTGTGTATGTTGCTTTTTCAGAGCTATCTGCATAATTGCTTAAAGATTTTACCGCAAAATTAATATCCTTGCTGTGAACAACGGAACAGGGCAAAAACCAGGATGACAGAGTCTGAGATGAGGTGAAAAGCAAATCCAATTTTTCCTTGCACCATAGAAACCTCGTCAGGACTAGCTTTATCTGGTAATCCACATTTAAACTTTAACCTGTAGGGGGGCTCTTTGTGTTAGATAATGTAAGCATAAAAGGAGGCTGAATCGCTAATCAGATTAATCATATTTTGTAAGACTCAAAAGCTTCATTAAAAGGACCTGGGAGCCAAGTCATACATTTTTGTTGTTGTTGGCAGAGGAGGTGCTTGTCATTAAAAAAAAAAAAAAAAACAAGAAAAGAATGACACGGAAATGTTCAAATGTCTGCAACTTTTAAGGAACTTATCGTAAACAAGAGCAAAGAACAACATAATATCCTAATTCATAAAATTCCTTTACATCTTCACAGAATCAGCAGATGTATTATCTCTATCTCACTTTCTTCATATTTGAATATGAGAAGGCAATACTGGATAAAGGTGGTGATGGCTACTGTAAGTTTTTTCACTTATCGAGCAGTAGTCTTTTAATATATTTGTTCTATAGGCATCTATAAATTATATATTACATATAAATATTATAAATGTAATACATATAATACGTACAAAGACTACCAGTTGATAATTTATTATTCTAAGTCATTTCTCAAAGCATCTTATAAAGTTGATTGTTCAATTAAAGAGAAGAATATTTGATGGAAATGGGGACCCTTCTTGAGAGCAAAGTGAGAAAGGAAGGTCTTTGTAGGTCCAGCATTTTATCAAATATGATGAAAGGGAATACAGTCGCAAATTTCTTTTGTTTGTTGAAAAAGAAGGAAAGAAGAGAAATATGTCACTAAACTAAATCTTTGCAAGCAAAGCAAATCCTTCAAAAATGAGGCAAATGAGTTGCGTGGTTGACAGTCTGTAGCGTGACTAGGTAATTGCGGGGAAAATGCAATTCCATGTGGAACTTTATGCACAGCAAAATCTCTTCTTCAAAAACTCAGCCCTTACACTTTAAATCAACAAATGGTTTCCAGCATATGGTATGTTACACAAATTCTTCCTAACAAAACTGCTCCAATAATAATCTTGGTGAAAGAGCACGCCAAGTAATAGCTATCGAAAATTGTTTCCTGCTACCTTGTGAAGGATACCATATAATTCTGATGTCTAATTAGGAATATAAAAACATTACATCAGTTCATTTTTCTCAGCACAATATATATCATCCTAAGGAACAATCAATTTATAAGTTTATATATTCACATCTGTGGAACTTCGGATCTTAAAATCGACTATACAAAATTGCCAATCAAAATGCGCAGGTCTTTATAACCAAGTCATTTCAGATGAGGAAACTCAACCAAATGAAATGACAGTATGATAACAACAACAAAAAAAACTGAGAAACAGAAGCAACATCAATTTTCTCAGCATGCAGTGAGACTACATATACTTGTATTATCAAATATTTTAAATTGTACTGCACAAGATCCAAGTCGACCAACAAATTAGGAGTTCGAATATTAGAAATAGTAGTTCCTGAATGAACCATTGATAACTCTGATGCATAATCTCTCAGCAGAATAGATGCATAACTGTTTAGCAGTATCAGGATGATTTAAATTTAGAATTTCTACATTTATAGATATATGTATTATTATTTATTATTCATATGAATAAAAGTATATCTCTAACTTATCCTCATTATTTCAATTGTGTTCCTCACCAGAAGATATAAATGCCATCTTTGACGTTGAGGCATACTCCATGCCTTTTCTGTGGAAAGGAGATTATGGTGGAAAAGAGGTAGAATTTGCTTGGCTTATATTTTTCCACTTTTATCCCAACAGATGAGTGAAATATTCAAAATATCACTCTTAAAAACATTGGTATATCAATTTTTTTAGATTCTTTTCTTGTGTGTGTGTGTGTGAGGAAGATTGCCCTGAGCTAACATCTGTGCCAACCTTCCTCTGTTTTATGTGGGATGCTGCATGGCTTGATGAGAGATGCTAGGTCAGCACCTGGGATCTGGACCTGTGAACCCCAGGCCACCAAAGTGGAGCGTGCGAATTTCATTGTATAAGCGCTTGCTCTATACGAGTGTTTTAACCGTCTCCCCTAGAAACAAACAAACTATACACATCACCAAAAGAATAAAGAAGGTAAGCATAAGTCGTCATTCTTTTGAGGATCTGACATGAGATCTTTGGCAATGATGAGCTTAAGCCAATAAAGGGCAATAAGTGTCGTGCTGGAGACCTATTTATCAGGATATTGGGCAGCTTGTTCTTCCAGAGCATCAGACCAGCTCCAAGTATTCCTGTAGCTTATATTAGGGTCCTGGTTATCTGTGTGTAACTTATAAAATGGAGGAAATGACCTTAATTCTCTGTAAGGCCATTTATAGTTTGAATATTCAGTGACGCTAAATATATAGGTGATATTTGAAGGAAAGGTCTTCCTTATTCAAATATAAATATTTAGAGGTTTCTAGAGCAATACAGACAAAGACCTAATTGTCATAATCTCAGGTTCACTCTAAGTGGAATTATGTGGTCACCTCTCCTATACGAGGAAAATCAGAAAGTTTGTAAGCCTAGCAGACACAGATAATATAGGCAGAAATTTGAATCATTTACTCCCCCTAAGCCTCAAACTGTTCTCAGACTGGCAATTTTGCCTAAACTAGGCATTTATTTGATTGATTTTTTTTTTTTTTCTTTTTGCCTTGAATGAGTTGGGGCAGTTTTTACCTTGTCTCAGCATATCCACTCAGTCATGGAAACAGGAGGCAAGCAATTCAGTTCTTGGGCCCCAGGATGCAAAACTCTTAGCAAGATTGAACAGAAACACGGATAGTACTTTATTTTCAGATCTTTCTTGATGCAATTCTCAAGGCCATCTTTCGGGTAAGATAATTTTTTTTCCCAACAGAGGGAAAAATCTTTACACAAAACGAAACAACAAAAAACCTTACATGACTGCTTCTAAGGAAAAAACATCCCCCTTTGGAATAGAGAGCAGCTGTGGAGACATCTGTGGGCTGAACAGAGTCCTGAAAGAACAATTGCGTGTACATCTGTGGAGATAAAATAAGTGATGGATAAAATGTGAATTAAGAGCTCACATTCTGTGGCTACTATTATAGATCTATAAGAATCAAATGAGACTCATAAAACATCTTTGTTACTTCACCATCAACTATGGTGAATTAAGATATGACCATAAAACAGCAAAGTAAATGTTGGATTAAGAAAGGTCGGTGGGAGGGGCAGGAAACTGTTCTTGTTTTCTTTTCTCAGGGTAGACCTAAGGGCACGTTTACCTTTGCTCAGTGAGTACCACGTATTCCCAGTCGACCATCTGTATGGAGAGAATTTCAGTACATCCAGCATACCACATGTGTCTTCTGCCACTACACATTCATTCCTCAATAACCTAGAATGTTTTTCCAAGCCTTCACAAGGTAGCTTTGTAAAATTTGAAGTGGACTGCAAATAATAAAATACAGTTAAGGCACTGAAAAAAATCAAATGTTTTGTAAAATCACATAAAAATGTCTTTAGATTTCATCAATTTCTACCTTACTTTCCAAATAAAAATTTTCAAGTACAGAGCAACAGGGAGACTTGGCCAAAATCACACGGATAGTGGCAGAACTTGGATAAGGACCTAGGTACCCTGGCTTTCAATCAAAAGTTCTTCACATTATACTCCTAGTTAGTTACCTTGGAAATATTTTACAAGTTTTGTAAAATAGCATTATGTTTCCGGACACAAAATGAATGCTAATTAGATTATAAACACCTCGCAATCAGGGAGCATGCACGTATTATTGAGTAGAGTTACATCAAACCTTAACATTCTGATAATTTACTATGCCATTTAAATTGTTCCAGATCATAGGAAAAGATGGAAATCTTCCTGAAAGATTTGGTATACTTTCAAACTCCTCTTGCCAAAAACTAAACAAAATATCACACAAGCACAAAGAACGGAAATCCATCACACTATGCCTGAGGTTATAAAACCTTCTATAAGCCATTAGCAATCAAATTGAGCCTTATATTATAACATAACCAAGGAGGTTGCATTCCAAGAATTTAGGAAGAGTTAATCTGAAGGAGAAAAGAGATATGGTCTTTGTAGATGAAGGTGATAAAATTTAATCTTCATTTCTTGCCAAAACTATTCAAAAACCAGGAATCAAAAAAGATTTCTTTCATATGATAAAGACTATCTGAAAACAACAGACCACATAATTTTTTAATTGTGAGATTCTAGAGTCACTTCTATTATTCAACACTTACAGATGTTCTACTTAATTGCGATAGAATCCAACCACATTATGGGTCCGAGTGTTACAAAGAGAGACATAGAAACAACGCTATTTATACATCAGATGCTTTGCACTCGGAAAGCCCAGGATAATCACCTGAATCAACTGAAATATTATGAGCAATAATATAGTAAGTAACAGATAGTCACAAAAATAATCCAGATTTAACAGCTCAATAACAATTTAGATTTAGAACTTGTCAGAGAGAAGAGAAATCTTATTCAAAATAACAAAGAAAAGTATGAAATACAGAGAGGAAAATGATTAACTGCAGTACTAACCTAAATATAGAAAATTAAAAGCTTTACTAAGATAATAAATGAAGCCTCAAATATGTGTATTCTTATTATGGTCCTGGATTAAAGGATTTAATAACGTAAAAAGATGCATTTTCTCTGAGTTAATCTATAAAATTGTATCAGTTATTCTTATAACAAAGGGATATTCCTCCAGAATTTTGCAAAATGATTCTTAAGTTAACTTGGAGCACAATAGGAGAAAAATATGAATATTGCAAAAACATTATTGGAAGTACAATGAGAGGGCCTGGCTGTATAACATTAACTTACATTCTAAAGATACAGTATTTAAGACAGTATGATACTGACGTAAGCATCAATGCAATGAGATATCAAGGACATGTCTTAAGGATATCATAAAGGAAGTATCTCAGGTCAGTTAGAAAAGTAATTGAATTTTTAATAAATGATATTGATACAGCTTATTACAGTATATAATAAAATTAATTCCTGATAAATTAAAAATATAAAGTTAAAAATGAGCTCATAAAAGTACTATGATAAAATATAGGTCAAGACTTACATAAACTGGGATTGGGGATGACTTTTTAAGAATGCTAACAAAAATTGAACCATAAAGGGAAAAAATTAATACATTTGACCTCTTCTCACTACTATACTGCTCCCTTTCAGGTAAGGCCCCACACGTGAGTCTATTTCAACAGGGTGCTGTTGAAACCCAGGTTCTCCTAACACAAGTTAGGAGAAGGGTCTAAGGTGCCTGAGGACTTGAGAGAAAAACAATAAAAAGGTGGGTGAAGCGTTCAGAAAAGGGAGTGGGAGTTTTCTGGTGAAAACGTTTCTTAATTTGTTGCGCCTATAAAATTCAGAGGTGATATAAAATGACAACTAACTGGTATAATAATTGTAATGATAACTGTTATTTTAAGAAATCATCGATATGCTATTATTTCTTCTGTACAATCTGTTCCAATCATATCAGTATTTAGACTCAGTATTTTCATTCAGTTGCATTATAAGTGAAATTGAGTTTTTAAAATGATCTGCAAACCTAATCACTCTGCTAAACATATGGGTCTGCAGGAAAATACATTTTATTTTTCAAGTGACTAACTTTTAAATAGACCTTGAAAATACAAACTATTAATAAAACATGGAATACTTATATATTTTTCTGTTTATATGTATATTTAAATGACAAAATATACATATATGATGCTATGTATACTACATTTTTGAGGGTTCTCTTCTTTTTATTTTAGCAATGTCATTCCATACAAATGCAATAGAAACGTACTAGTCTTATCAGAAGATTGCAATTGAATATTTGAACAGAAAACCTGTACAAATCATTTATAGAAATTTTACAGAGCAAATTAATGGATTGTAAAAGAATCTTCTTTCTGAATCCCTCTCTTGCCTTTACTCTTGGAGTATTATGGGTAGAAGGCCTACCTAGCGCTATTTACAAGTACCAAGGTAAGACTTTATAACTTATGTAAAATCCACTAGTTTAACAGCTCAATTTAATATCTCTGACTCTCCAGTGCTCCGTTTGAGGAAAAGAGCCCACCTGGTATATTGACAAAAGGCCAATGAAGATATGAAAAGTACCTGATTCTAAGAACACTCAGTCAGATACCAGTAAAGAAAGCTGATGCTAGATTGATCCTATGAATGTACAGTCAAACCCAAACAAACTATCTGACAAAAGGCAACTTAATGTCTAAAATACTTGTGGAAAACCAGTTAAAGTATACTTGTCAGGTCACCTTCGAGGATGGTGGGGATTAAGCAATTAAGTTTGTTGCAAGATTGCTTCAAGTTCAGTCATATGTATGTGTATACACACATACACACAGGTGGAACGCACTGTAATCACATCATTATACAATAATAACAACATGTATAACAATAAATAATTTCATATAATATAAATGAAGCCTGACCAGGTAAATTTTGAAATTATTTGGAACTGGTGACTTTTTTCCCCTTCCATTTTCTCCCCTTTTAGCCAGAATGTCTATAGTTGGTATCCTATGCCTGTCTTATCATTGCATTTGGGGAACAGATAATTTGTTTCTTGAGTTTCAAAGGTACACAGATGGAGAGGAATCATTTCTCAAGATGAATTATACCCAGAGCCTCATCCATACCTAATTTAGATGATTCAGATGATGAGATTTGGGACTTCTGAGTTGCTGAAACTTAGATGCGATTTTTGGACTTGCACCAAAGCTGTAAGGAGCTGAGACTTCTGGGGATGAATATATCCTAATGTGAGATGGACGTTAATCTTTGAGGTCAGAAGGTGGAATGTCGTAGGCAGAATAATATGGCAGAATAGTATCCCCTCAAAGATGTCCATGCCCTAACCTCGAGAACCAGTGAGTATGTTAGATCACATGGTAAAGGGAAGTAAATGCGAGCGGAATGAAGTTTGCTATAATCAGCCGACCTTGAAAGACGGTCCAATATGATTACAAGGTCCTTATAAGTAGAATAGGGAGGCAGAAGAGAGAGAAAACCAGCGATATGGAACTGTGAAAAGGACTTGGCCCAATGTTGCTGGCTTTGAAGATGGAGAAAGATGGCCATAAGCCAAGGAATATGGGGGCCTCTAGAAACTGGAAGGAGCAAGGAAGAGCTTCTCCCTAAGAGCCTCCAGAAAAGAATGCTGCCCTGCCAACCCCTTGATTTTAGCTCAGCAAGATCCATTTTGGACTTCTGACTTCCAAAAGTGTAAAATAATGGATTTTTGTTGTTTTAGGCTACTAAGTTTGTGATAATTCGTTACAGCAACAATAGGAAACTAATACAGATTTAAATATATTTAAAAGATTTACATTATCTTAGACATAAGGCAGACTTTAGGAGTTAGCTTTAGAGAAAGGGCCATATTCCTTCACTGTCCAATGGAAAAAAATTCCATTTTTTTTTTTTTTTTACTGTGGTAACATTGGTTTATAACATTACACAAATTTCAGGTATTCATCATTATATTTCGATTCTGTGTAGACTACATCATGTTCACCACCCAAAGACCAATTACAATCCATCACCACACATGTGCCTAATCATCCCTTTTGCTCTCTTCCTCCCCCCTTCCCCTCTGGTAACCACTAATCCAATCTCTGTCTCTACATGTTTGTTTGTTGTTATTTTTATCTTCTTTTTATGAGTGAGATCATATGATATTTGATTTTCTCCATCTGACTTATTTTGCTTAGCATAATACCTTCAAGGTCCATCCATGTTGTTGCAAATGGCCAGATTTCATCTTTTTTATGGTTGAATAGTATTCCATTGTGTATCTATACCACATCTTCTTTATCCACTTGTCCCTTTATGGGCACCTAGGTTACTTCCAAGTCTTGGCTATTGTGAATAGTCCTGCAATGAACATAGGGGTGCACATATCTTTATGCATACATGTTTTCATGTTCTTTGGATAGATATCCAGCAGCAGAATAGCTGGATTGATGTTAGTTCTATTCTTAATTTTTGGAGGAATCTTCACACTGCTTTCCACAGTGGCTGCACCAGTTTGCATTCCCATCAGCAGAGTATGAGAGTTCCCTTTTCTTCACATCCTCTCCAACACTTGTTATTTCTTGTCTTGTTAATTATAGCCATTCTGACAGGCATGAGGTGATATCTCATTTTTTTTTGTTTTTTTGGTAATGAAGATTGGCCCTGAGCTAAGATCTGTTGCTAGTCTTTTTCTGTTTCCTTGAGGAATATTGTCACTGAGCTAACATCTGTGCCAATCTTTCTCTTTTTTTTTCATTTGGGATGCCACCAGAGCATGGCTTGACAGAGTGGTCCCAGGTCTATGCTCAGGATCCAAACCTGTGAACTCCAGGCTGCCAAAGCAGAGTGCACGAACTTAACCACTACACCACTGGGCTGGCCCCTCACTGTAGTTTTGATTTGCATTTCTTTACTAATTAGCGATGTTGAACATCTTTTCTTGTGCCTGTTGGCATCTGTATATCTTCTTTGGAAAAACATTCAGATCTTTTGCCCATTTTTTAACTGGGTGGTTAGTTTTTTTGTTGCAGTGTATGATTTATTTATATATTTTGGATATCAACCCTTTATCAGATATATGGTTTGCAGATATCTTCTCCCAATTGTTAGGTTGTCTCTTCATTTTGTTGGTGATTTCCTTTGCTGCGCAGAAGCTTTTTAGTTTGATGTAGTCCCGTTTATTTTTTATATTGTTTCCCTTGCCGGGTCAGACCTTGTTTGAAAATCTGCAGCTAAGACCAATGTCAAAGAGCATACTGCCTATATTTTCTTCCAGAAGTTTCATAGTTTCAGGTGTTACATTCAAGTCTTTAATCCATTTTGAGTTAATTTTTGTGTGTGGTGTAAGACAATGGTCTACTTTCATTCTTTTGCATGTGGCTGTCCAGTTTTCCCAGCACCATTTATTGAAGAGACTTTCCTTTCTCCATTGTATGTTCTTGGCTTCCTTTTCAAAAATTAGCTGTCCATAGATGTGTAGGTTTATTTCTGGGCTCTCAATTCTTTTCCAGTGATCTGAATGTGTGTTTTTGTGCCAATACCAAGCAGTTTTGATTACTATTGCTTTGTAGTATATTTTGAAATCAGGGAGTGTGATAACTCCAGTTTTGCTCTTTTTTCTCAGGATTCCTTTGGCTATTCGGGATCTTTTGTTGTTCCATATAAGTGTTAGTATACTTTGTTCTATTTCTGTGAAAAATGTCACTGGAACTTTGATAGGGATTTCACTGAATCTGTTGATTGCTTTAGGAAGTATGGACATTTAACTGTGTTAATTCTTCCAATCCAAGAACACAGAATATCTTTTCATTTCTTTGTGTCTTCTTCAATTTCTTTCAACAATGTTTTATAGTTTTCAGTGTACAGGTCTTTCATCTCTTTGGCCAAATTTATTCCTAGGTATTTTGTTCTTTTTGTCACAGTTGTAAATGGTTTTGTATTCTTAGTTTCTTTTCCTGCTACTTTGTTATTAGTGTATAGAAACACAACTGATTTTTGCATGTGAATTTTGTGTCCTGAGACTTTACTATATTCATTTATTACTTCTAAAAGGTTTTAGTCGATTCTTTAGGGTTTTCTATATATAAAATCATGTCATCTGCAAATAGTGACACTTACACTTTTTCCTTTCCAGTTTGGATCCCTTTTCTTTTTCTTGCCTGATTGCTCTGGCTATGGCTTCTGATGCTATGTTAAATAAGAGTGGCAAAAGTGAGCATCCTTGTCTGGTTCCTTTCTTAGAGGGAGAGCTTTCAGTTTTTTGTCATTGAGTAGGATTTTAGCTGTGGGTTTGACATATATGAGCTTTATCATGTTGAGGTACTTTCCTTCTATACCCATTTTATTCAGAATTTTTATAAAAATGGATGCTGTATCTTGTCAAATGCTTTCTCTTCATCTATTGAGATGATCATGTGATTTTTATTCTTCATTTTGTAATGTGATGTATCAAGTTGATTGATTTATGGATGTTGAACCATTCCTGTATCCCTGGAATAAATTCCACTTGATCATGGAGTATGATCTTTTTAACATATTGCATTAGATTTGGTAGTATTTTGGTGAGGATTTTTGCATCAATGT
Source organism: Equus caballus (assembly GCF_041296265.1). Lineage (NCBI taxonomy): Eukaryota > Metazoa > Chordata > Mammalia > Perissodactyla > Equidae > Equus > Equus caballus. Next base: position 92,518,319 of record NC_091699.1, read on the forward strand.
TCATCAGTGATATTGGCCTGTAATTTTCTTTCTTTGTGTTGTCCTAGTCTGGTTTTGGTATCATATCAAGGTAATGTTCATGTCATAGAATGAGTTAAGTATCTTCTCCTCCGCTTCAATTTTTTGGAAAAGATTGAGAAAGATAGGTATTAAGTCTTCTTTGAATGTTTGGTAGAATTCACCAGGGAAGCCACCTGGTCCTGGACTTTTGTTTTTGGGAGGTTTTTGATTACTATTTTGATCTCCTTGCTGATGATTGTTCCATTCAAATTCTCTGTTTCTTCTTGATGCAGTTTAGGAAGGTTGTATGATTCTAAGAATTTATTTTTTTCTCCTAGATTATCCAATTTGTTGGCATATAGCTTTTCATAGTATTCTCTTACAATCTTTTGTTTTTCTGAGATATCTGTTGTAATTTCTCCCCTTTCATTTCTGATTTTTTTAGTTGAGCCTTAGCTCTTTATTTGTTGGGAGTCTAGCTAAAGGTTTGTCAATTTTATTTATCTTTTCAAAGAACCAGCTCTTGGTTCCACTGATTTTTTTTCCAGTGTTTTTTTTTTAGTCTCCATTCCATTTATTTCTGCATTTCTTTCCTTCCACTAATTTTGGGCTTTGGTTGTTCTTTTTCCAGTTCCTTTAGGTGCACTGTTAGATTGTTTATTTGAGATTTTTCTTGTTTGTTGAGGTAGGCCTGTATTGCTATAAACTTCCTTTTTAGAACTGCTTTTGCTGTATCCCACAGATTTTGGCATGTCACATTTTCATTTTCATTTGTCTCCAGATATTTTCTGATTTCTCTTTTGATTTCTTCATTGACACAATCGTTGTTCAGTAGCATTTTGTTTAATCTCCACATATTTGTGGCTTTTCTGACTTTCTTCCTGTAGTTGATTTCTAGTTTCATACTGTTGTGGTCAGAAAAGATGCTTCGTATTATTTCAATCTTCTAAAATTTATTCAGACTTGTTTTGTGGCCTAATGTGTGATCTGTCCTGGAGAATATTCCATGTGCATTTGAAAATAATGTGTATCTGTGTTTTTTGGACAGAATGTTCTGTATATATCTAATAAGTCCATCTAGTCTAAGGTGTCATTTAAGGCCAATGTTTCCCTATTGATCTTCTGTTTGGATGATCTATCCATTGATGTAAGTGCAGTGTTAAAGGCCCCTACTATTATTGCGTTGCTGACTATTTCTCCTTTTATGTCTGTTAATAATTGCTTTATATATTTGGGTGCTCCTATGTTGGGTGCATAGATATTTACAAGTGTTACGTCTTGTTCTCTTGTTGGATTGTTCCCTTTATCATTATGTAGTGCCCTTCTTTGTCTCTTGTTACAGTTTTTGTTTTAAAGTCTATTTTGTCTGATATAAGTATTGCCACCCCAGCTTTCTTTTCATTGCCATTTACATGGAGTATCTTTTTCCACCCCTTCACTTTCAGTTTGTGAGTGTCTTTAGGTCTCAAGTGTGTCTCTTGTATGCAGCATATATATGAGTCTTGTTTTTTTATCCAATAAGCCACCCTGTCTTTTGATTGGAGCATTTAGTCCCTTGACATTTGAAGTAATTATTGATAAGAATGTAATTATTGCCATTTTGTTACCCTTTTTCTGTGTGTTTTAGTTGTTATTCTCTGTTCCTTTCTTCTTCTCTTGCTCTCTTCTCTTGTGGTTTGATGGCTTTCTTTAATGTTATGTTTGGGTTCCTTTCTCTTAATTTTTTGTGTCTTTATTATAGGCTCCTTGTTTCTGATTACCATGAGGATCATATATAATAACTTATGTATATAGCAATCTATATTAAGTTGGTAGTCTCTTAAGTTTGACCTCTTGCTAGAAGTAATAGTCTTTTACTGCCTTCCTCCCACATTTTATGTTTTTGATATCCTATATAAGCTCTTTTTTTGCACATGTGTATACATTACGCTCTTATAATAGAAATAGATAATTTTAGTACTTTTGTTTTTTGACCTTTGTATTAGCTTCATAGGTGGTTGATCTGCTACCTTTACTGTATATTTGCCTTTGCCAGTGATTTTATTGTTTTTTTTTTTTTTTGATAATTTTCTTATTCCTATCTGTGGCCTTTTCTTTTCCACTTAAATAAGTCCCTTTAGCATTTCTTGTAAGGCTGGTTTCTTGGTGATAAACTCCTTCAGTTTTTGCTTGTCTGGAAAACTCTTTATCTCTCCTTCCATTCTGAATGATAACCTTCCCAGGTGAAGTATTCTTGACTGTAGTTTTTTTCCTCTCAGCACTTTAATTATACCGTGCCACTCTTTTATAGCCTGTAAGGTTTCTGCTGAGAAGTCGGCTGATATCCTTATGGGTTTTCTTTTGTATGTAACTTGTTGCCTTTCTCTTGCAGCTTTTAGGATTCTCTCTTTATCTTTAATTCTTGACATTTTAATTATAATGTGTCTTGGTTTGGGCCTCTTTGGGTTCATCTTGTTTGACGCTATCTGTGCTTCCTGTACCTGGACGTCTGTTTCCTTCCCTAGGTTAGGAAAGTTTTCAGCTGTTATTTTTTCAAGTAGACTCTCTCCTCCTTTATCTTTCTCTTATCCTTCTGGGACACCTATAATATGGATGTTAGTGTGCATTATGTTGCCCTAGAGGTCCCTTAGACTGTTTTTGTTCTTTTTAATTCTTTTTTCTTTTACCTGTTCAGCTTGGGTGATTTCCTCTAGTCTTTCATTCAGCTTGCTGATCTGTTCTTCTGTATCATCTATTCTGCTATTGAGTCCCTCTAGTGAATTTTTCATTTCCAGTATTGTATTCTTCATTTCTGATTGGTTCTTTCTTATATTTTCCAATTCTTTGTCGAAGTTCTCACTGAGTTCATCCATTCTTATCCCAAGACCAGTGAGCATCCTTATTACTATTAGTTTGTACTCTTTATCAGGTAGATTGTTTATCTCTGTTTCATTTACTTCTTTTTCTGAGGATTTGTCCTGTTCCCTTATTTGGAACATATTCTTTTGTCTCTCATTTTGCCTCTTTCTCTGTGCTTATATCTATGTATTAGGAAGATCAATTATGTCTCCTGATCTTGGAGAGTTGGCCTTATGTAAGAGATGCCTTATGAGGCCCAGGAGTGTGCTTCCCTCTCATCATCAGTTTCAAATGTTCCAGGACTGTCCCCTGTGTGGGCTACAGGTGTCTTTCTATTGTCCAGGGTTGCTCTTGCTGCAAGTGCCCAGGGAGGCTAGGCTGTCCCCTTGACCTGATGGTTGTAATGCTCAGATGCATGTGGCAACTACAGTCCCTTCAGTCATTTTATCAAGCCTTGGGAGCCACAGCACAGTTGGATTCAAGGTATAATAACACATTCCTGCTGTAGTTTTTATAAGTGAGTGGGTCACCAGCATGGCTGCTTGCTAGGTTCAGGGGCTTACAATTGCTTTAGGCCTCCTCCTGCAAGGCTATTGTCAGCTCTCCTATGGTTTCAGATGAGTGGGGCCAGCCCCAGACATGGGAGCACCCAACTGTTTCAGGCTTTGGAAGATGAGGCTCATCCACTATGTGGCTATTTGAGAAGCACAAGTCTGCTGCAACTGATAAGCCCCACTGCCCACAGGGCCACACACTCCATCAACAGAGTCCTGCCCTGTGCATATGCCCCAACCCTCTGAAGCAGACCCACTCACCCTGCTGCAGAGACCCCATACACTCCACCAATGCAGGCCTACCCCTTGTGAATGCCCTGCCCCACAGAGGTGGACCCACTCAACCTGCTGCAGAGGTCCCACACATCCCACCTGTGTGGGCTCCCAAGTTGCCCAAGGGCTTCCTGTTGGGTGGGGCAGGTCCTAAGGCAGGTTGCCTGCCATGGCTGAACTGGATTAAATTAGAGCTCTAGTGGATGGGGTAGACCCTTGTGCTAATAGGCCAAGGGAAGAACTCCAAGGGCATCTGCAAGCATCTGTGTCAGCAAACCTGTACTAGGTCACAATAATGGCTGCTGCCAATGTGTCAGTCCCTGGGGAAGTGCTCCCAGACTGGGGAGGTCTCACCTCTCACCAAGATACACCCAGAGCCTATCAAGTGAGTCACTTTTCACCAAAGGACTGCGCACTTTTCTTTCTGGCGATTTTAGGTTGCTTTCTGAAACAGGTGGGTTTGTGCATGGGCCCTTTAAGAGCAGGCTTTTCTTTGGCTTATTTTTGACAGCTTTTCTGGGAGTATTCCCTGTTGTTGTTAATAGCCAGCAAAGCCAGATATTATGACACTTGTCTCAGTTGTGCAGAGTCCCAAAGCTGCTTATTGTGCTAATTCTCCCCGACTCAGATCCCCCACTCTTCCAGGGAAGGCTTTCTACCTTAGGACTGCTCCCAGCTGGTCATGAAGTGCCATGGCTAGAAGGTGGCTTTTTCCTCTCCAGAAAGGAATTTCTGCCTCTTCCACCTCAATGAGCACTGCCCCTTGTTGTGTGGGTTCTTTTTATCCAGTTTTCAGTTCTCTCTCAGGGGTAATTGTTCTGAGGGTAGTTGTAAACTTATTGTGTCCATGAGAGGACATGAGCTCAGAATCCACCTATGCTGCCATCTTGACACCTCATCCCCTCAATACTTGACTTTTAAAAGTGATAAATATGGTGGGATGTGTTGAAGGCTGAGTTGTTGAACACGAAGGTGGTGACACTGGAGATGTTTCTACCCAGGAAGGCTGGTACTATGGACTCTGTCAGCTTCTCCATCATTCCTGCCTGGAGGGCAGGCATCCTGAAGATCTCATTTAAATTCACAGTTGACACATCTTCACACTGTGCCAGAGCAGAGGGCATGCCCTCAAGGTGAGTAGTATGGATGGGGCAATGGGGTCAGTGGCAGAGTCAAAGACAAATGAGTCTGAATTGACTGAGGCAACAGAGGGACAGAGGAAAAACTTCTTATCTACTATTTTCTAACTCTAAATGGAAATCTTTGGGCATAATTGTTTGTATTATCTGAGTGTGGTAGATTTGCAGAGTTTGCACGTTTAAAATAAATTATAAGTTTAGTGTTTAACATATTCATACAAAAGATAACATTTGTACTTACTTTGTTTTGGCTTTCCTAGGTGCAAGGATTTCCCAGCTGCAATTCATTCAACAAATATTTATTGAGCTCTCAATCTATGCTAGGCACAATTCTGGGATTTGGGACTAGAACATTGAATAAGGAAGGTGAACTCCTTGATTTCATGGACCATCTATTCTAATGAGGGAAGAAAGATAATAAACTGATAACTGAGTAAACAAGAAAATCATTGAATAATGGTGAGTGTTTCAACATGATGATGTGATTGTAGTGTGGAAAGAGTGGTTAGGAAAAACATCTGATAACTGACATTCAAGCTGAGATCTGAATTACAAGGAGGAGAAAAGGATAAGAAGATCTGGGTAAAATCAATTTAAGCAGAAGAAACAGCTAGTGGAAACATCTTAGGCTAGGGTTCCAAAGCCAAGAGAAAAAGAGGAACAATACCAACTGAGTTGAATATTCCTGAGAATTAAAGAAAGATAAGAGAAAAAGAGCTATTGTATTTGTCAATGTGAGGCCCATTAACAGGTCTTATTCGAGTGACCAGAGGGGAAATGTTAAGATGAAGTGGACGCATCAACTACAGACAAGTTTTTTCATAATTTTTTTGATAAAATAAAGAAATCAGACATTAAGCGCAGGACGATGTGAGGTCATTCAAGGTTTTGCTTTTGTTTTTGCTTTAAGGAAATACTAGAGTATTTTGTACACTGATGGAACGATCGGTAGAAGGGTGAAAATGATGCAGAAGGAAGCAGGGGTAGAACAAAGTCCTTGAGCAATCAAGAGAGGACGGTCTAGAACCCATGCGGAGAACTTGGTCCTTCATGGGAGTCAATAGAGAGCACTCAACCAGAGTAATAGGAGGGAAGGCGCAGGCAGTAATATGTCTGTTGGAAATTCCTTTAGTAGGAAAGTGAGCAAGTTCATCTTCCACTGCTTCTATTTTCTCAAGCATATGAGACATATGCTTTGACAGGAGAGATGGCGTAGAAGATTTGAGAAGAGAAGACAACTTAAAAAGTTTAGTGACTCACTAAGTCTAGGCAGGCATACTTAATGTATTTGAAGAGTTTATTTTTACTTAAACCTCATGAGGACAAAATGATTTAAGAATAAATGAATCCTTTCTGCAATGAGAATGAACTGTAATATACTATTCTTATATTCTCTCTTTCTCTCTCTCTCTGTATACGTATACATTTACTGTATGAACACATACAAAATGTATTCAGTGAATATTAACGCGCTTTGACAATGTGAGGGAGGTTATCAGCCACATTAACAGGAAAAGCCTCTTCTTAATTGGGGCCCAAACTTAAAATAGCTCTTTAGCTTGGGTAGCAGCATAACCCTTCCTGTGCAACATCATTAACACCCAGGCAATTATGGATTCACATACTGAATTTGAATCATCTCACAAGACACAATGCAAAGCAGAATAAATAAATTATCCATTGCTCACGCTGGTGGCCAATGATCCACACCGAAATTTTGCATCCTTCATTTGAAAATGGGCTGCCTTTTTATCCCCAAGTTTCCTGAGGGAGACCTTCAGGGAAACCAAAAAACACAGGTAGAAAAGGCTGTTTGCATAATCCCTACGTCCTCTCCTTGCCAATATGAAGACAGCGACAGTAGCGTCACGGTTCAGACTCACTGAGAAACCACAGACATATTCTGGGTGGTCTGTTTGCTCTAAGACCATCTCTGCTGTCCTTTTTCACACTCCAAGGATGGATAGCTCAGATTTCCTGCTTCTCCAGGTCCTTGGCTCAGAATTTATATATCTCTTGGCCAGAAAGAACTTCATACTACAACATGCTTGAAATACTCCGTTTGTTAATGAAGCTGTAATAACGATCTTCTCAGAATCATGCAGTCCTCCTGACTCAAAGTTAATAGCTAAAAAACATAAAGAGAAATCAATCAGACACTGAGTCCAGAGCCATGTTCTAAGTAAGGATAAAACTATACTTGGGCAGGAGTTGGCATAGCCAAGGGCCTAGGTGGGGTTAGTGTGAAAAGGCACATATTTTGTGTCTTGTGCTGAATTTCTAGCACAAAATTTGGAGTACAAGATGGCAAGTCAGAGTGAGAGCCTTGTGATTAAAAGACGCATAAATTAGATTGCATCAAACACAGAGCAGGAGGGCCTTAGTCTCTCATTTAATCAACAGACTTCAGATTTCTTTCTCATTCTGTCTTCTAATGTCCTCTCTTGGGAAGAGCTTGGAGAGATGGCCATGGAGACAAGGGCCAGAAAGAAAATTAAGTTAATGCTTTTCAGTTACAACCCACCAGCCCCTGCAGCCTGCCGCAAATCAGAGCATTAGTCCCAGGAGAGGAGGGAAGTTTGATTCAACTAAAAACAAGACAATGACAAACCAAAGCACTGTGTCACTTCAAACAAGCATTAGGGAAAGAAGAATAATTGCAAATGTCAGGAACATTGGTTTATACTTAATTGAAACATTACAACTACAGAAAAAAGGAGTCACTGTAGGGATAACATTTTCTATAAAATCGTTGCTAATGGTTTCTTCTGGAGCATGAAACTCTGTAAACTGGAAGACTATTTGCTGAGCCATTGGCTTTTTAAGCTCATCCAAGCAGTGTGGCTGCCATGCTTCAGTAAAGAAAATGCAAACCTTGTGGAGAAAGAGAGGAGGAGAGATGCTCACTCTGAAGTGAACAGTGCAGATTATTAGTGACATTGTTGGTAGCTTAATTAAGAAGCCTGTTGCTGAGTGTGTTAATAAATTGGCACGATTTCAATTCAGAATGACAGTGCTCAAGGGAAGGCCTCTCTCTCTCTCATCCTCTCTCTTCTTTCTGTATAAGATATGACATAGGATACGTGGGGAAATGCTTGATATCACTTGTGTGAAGAGCTAAAACAGAAATTCGAAATCTCAAAACCAATCTTGGAAACTCTGTTCAGAAATGGGACAGATTTAAATGACCTCTCACAAAAGATTATGTCAGAGGAAAAGGGAAAGAGGCCATTCTTAAAAGACAGCAAAATAATATGAAATGGCAGGACCTGATGCCTTAACCATTTGTGTACGTCACCGACAAATTGAAATAATGGAAGCATTTGCAGAGATCAAGTAAACCAGTGGTGAATCAAATTAAATCAAGTCAATCAAACTAGCTTATGTTAATTTCAATAACCAAAGACATAGGTTTAAAGAAAATAAAGAAAAATGTTTCAAAATGAAGGCTCAATCAAACCACAAGTTTAAAATAAAATGTTATAATCATCCATTGCCACAATATATGGTTTCGAAATCAAAACTTTTATACGGGGTGTATGAAAGCATTTCCTGGATTACCAACAAAGAAAATTGTGTCTTATTGGGACAGCATTGTCTCCTATTGTCTTCCTTGGGGCTTCAATCTTGTACATGGGGTCACACATTATAACCGTATCATTAACACACCATAGTTCACAGCAAAATTCTTGAGATTCTATATACTTGCATTTCAGGTTGAAATAAAATGTCATTTTTACTTGCATAAGAGTAGTACTAAAATTATATTCATCATTACTGACATCTGGCTTATAGAAGTTTAAAATTTACCACAGAATAAAAATCTCAGAACTGAACAGAAATGCAAAATCTGTTTAGTCCAAAGACACACAGAAAAGAAAACTGAGGCTCAGAGAAGTAGGAAGGTTCCCCAGTAGCCATAAGTATTTGGCATAAAGTGAAATGGATTGCACTCAGATCTCCTCTGTTATCCAGTGATGCCCAGGAAAGACTTTTCATAAAAACAAGATGTTGGGCTAAATTAGCTACTTTAATCATTTTACTAAAGTTGAAATACTCATTTAAAGTGTTAGTAACAAAAATGGTTAAAACACACATGCACTTCTAGCAATGAATTCATTGCTAAGATTTCAATTTATAAAAATATACAATGTTGAATGAACAAAATGTAGAAATCTCAAATTCTGAACAGATAAACCACAGGTTATCTGTTTTTTCTTTTTCCTTCCTTTCTTCCTTTGTTTTTCTCTTCCTACTCCTCTTCCTCCTCCTTCTCCTGTCCTCATTCTTATTCTTATTCTTCAATTGGTATTGTGGTGGTTTTAAAATACCCATAAATCCATTGATACTCTTCCCTTCTAACAGCAGAGCCTAATTTCCCAGTGGACTGACGACTCTCTTCTAATGAATAAAATGTGGGTGAAGTAACCATATGTAACTTCTGACACAAGGTCATAAAAGGCATTATGGTTTCCTCTTTGCTCTAATTCTTGGATCACTTGCTTTGGAAGAAGCCAGTTGCTATCAAGAGGATGCTCAAGCAGCCCTCTGGAGAGGTCCGTGTGGGGAGGAATCGAGGCGTCCTGCGAAGAGCTATGTGAATGAGCTACCTCGAGAATGGATCTTAGGGGCCTCAGCTGGGCCATCAAGTGACTGTAACTCTAGTGACACCTTGATTGCAATTTCTTGAGAAACTGAGCCAGAACCATCCAGATAAGCTGCTGATAATATCCCAACCTACGGAAACAGTGAGATAACAAATATTTGTTCCTGGAAGCCTCCACGTTTAGAGATAATTTGCTGTGTAAGAGGAGACAACTAATACAGGTATGCTCTCTTTATCGTGTCAAATTTTATGATAGGCTTCCTCAAATTAGTTAGGCTTTCTTTAAAAATGTAATTGCATGTGTGTCATATTACCTGTAAAAACAATAGAGAATTCAAATAAACAAATATGAACAAGAAACACTTATAATTGAAGTATTCCAGATAACAACTATTCACATTTTAGTGTAGATCTTTGAAGATTTTTCCTAAGCATTTAATTAAGCTTAAAATGGCCACAAGGTATGTCCATAGTAAGAGATTAAGAATGTGAACTCTGGAGCCAGATTGCCTGGGTTTGAACCCCAGTACTAACTAGTTGTGTCACCTTGAGAGAGCTACTTAACTTCTCTTGGCCTCAGTTTTTGCATCATTAAAATAGAGATAATAAGAGTATATCTGGCAACTAGGTTTGTGGTCAGGTTTAAATTAATGGAATGAATATATGTAAAAGCATTAGAATTGCGCTTGAATCATGGAAAAGATTCTAACATTTCTGCTATTATTATGTTGTCATACCCAATGAAACCTTTTCTATTCCATTGTTTTTTATTCTTAGCAGCCTTTGGCACGTGGTTTGCCACTCCCTCCTTGAAAACACCTCCTCTGTTGCTATTTGCTCCAATAAAGTCTTGGATTTCTTCCTACGTAACCAGCTGTTTCTTATAGTTATCGTTGCTTGTTTCTCCCTTTCTCATTCTAAAGTCTGGAGTACTATAGTGTCTGGCTTTGAATATTGTCTTTTCTCTTTCCAGACTCTCTGCCCAAGAGATATCTTTTAGTGTAATTAGCTTATTCACCAAGGCCCTACATAGTCTGGTTCCCACCTTGCCACGGAATAATCTTTTTCCTCATTCACTACATCCCAGCCACACTGGCCTCCTTTCTCCTCCCCAAACAGACCAAACCCTTTAATGCCTCCAAGCCTTTGCACTGTTCCAGATGTCTTCTCCAGCCCCCTGCATGGCTTGTTCTCATTCTTTATCTTAGAAAAGACCTTCCTGACCACCCCCTATTACTCACCTATTTATTCTTTTTATACAACATAATTATGCTATGCTATGTTATTCATTCCTTCATGTCACATGCAAACACTTTTGAGTACCTACTATGTGGCAGGCAATGTTCTCAGTGCTTACATCAGTGAAGAAAACAGTCAATGGTCTGAACACCCTTATAGAGTTTACATTCTAGTTTCAACAGATAAACAGTAAACAAAAGCATAAAAATGCATAAATTATATACTGTGTTAAAGATGATAAGTGCCACGGGAAAAAAAAATGGAAGAGGAAGAAGAAGAACAGAGTTTGGAGCTGATTGGAGGTCATGGAGGGGGAACAGAGTTGCAGTATGAAATATAATATCAGGGTAGGCTTCTTTGATACGGTGAGAGTCAAACAAATTCTTGAAGGCAGTGAGAAATTATCATATGCCTACATGGGGGAAGACTGCTCCAGACAGAGGGAACAGACAGTCCAAAGACTGTACTGTGGGATCATGCCTGGTTGTTTGACAGCCGGCAGGAAGGTTAGTGTTGACAAAACGCAGAACAGAAAGAGGTGAAGTCAGAGAAGGAGGAGGGGGCGCAGAGAGACCATAAGGGAGAACCTGTAGGTTATTTTAAAGACAAGGTTTTTTTTATTCCTTTCTCTACCTTGTTTGTTATGCAAGCCTACTTATCATAGAACCCAACAATTCGACCAGCACATTTCTAGGTTCCCTTCATTAATTTTGTCTGGTACTCAATAAGACTGTTAATCCACATATCTAGAGTGGTTTGTTTTAATGTCATGAAAAATTTCTTTAATCTGGAATTTAATTTTTGTTTCTGTTACATTTGTCCAGATTTATTTATTAGGAACCCAACAATCTGTTTCTGTAAACCATTGTGTTCCTTGCCATTGTTTTTGTCTTTTGTCCTCTTCCAGTGCATTCTGAAAAAGTTCTTAAATTTACCTTCCACATCAGGGTTTAGTTTCCTGAAGTATCAGTTCTGCTTTTTCTTGCTTTGAATGCAGATATCATATTGTGATAGTACAGTATTAGTCAATTTCATTCTTTCTTTACCACAGCCGGAAGTCTTTTCATATCAATTGGCTATATTAAAATAACCTCCTTTCATCTCTTCTTCCGCCTAAAGGCATATTTTGATTAAGAAAGTAGCATACCTTTTAAAACTATTTTCTTAATAAATATTCCAATTTTGGCTTCTTAAGTGATAGTCTATTTTAATTTTACATTACATGATCATTTCCTTGCACATCCTTGTTTCTTTTTGTGTATCCTTGAACACAGAACATTCTATCCATGCTTGACATTTAACAAAACTCCATTCGAATGGACCACCTTGTTACTCTTCAATGGCAAAGAAATGTTGTAGACCTCTGTCCTATCTTAACTGCCAGGGTTGGTAAACTTGAGTGTCCACTGCCAGGTCGGTGATTTGTAACTGAATGGGGGAGGAAACTCAGCTCATTCAGGCAGAGACACTTCACATCTGCAGTTGCTGCTCTGGATTTGACAAAGTTGTGGTGCCACCAAACGTTTATCTCCTGTGGTTTTCTCTTTGATCCAGCCTCTGCTCCGGGGACATGGCATTGTACTTTATTCCCTGATGCGTTCTACTCACCATATCTGGAAAGTCCCTCCAGAATGAGCAGAACCCCTTGAATTTCTCACCTGTGTGGCTGATAGCTTGTGATTCTCCTGACCCAATGGTGGAGCTGCAATGGTAGAAAACCTCACCAGCGAAGCGTACTCAGAGGCTCTCTGTTGATGCCAGCCCTCCAAATTTGGGCTGTTTCCTCAAAGTGCAGCTTGCTACCTTCTCAGAAGGCAATACTGCTATTAATCTTTGAAGTTATCTATTCCTCTGGTCTCGGACAGTGGATTCCCTTACCCTGCAATGATGAAGTAAAGTTAGACAGGAATGTGGCTTTGCTCCAAAATGCGCATATACAAAGCAATGAGGAGCTAGTTCTGCACCTGCTTTTCTCCCCCATCATGCTCAAAATCTCCTGCCAGAGGAGGAATATGGAATGCCTCCTTGAACTTTGACCTTTTCCAAACAAATTGAGGCATGTCCAGAAAACCATTTTTTTTTTTTAAATTCATTATGTCTTAACAAACTTGTGACGTGGATGAAAAACTTTATCTTGCCACTGGGAAGTGTTATAATCCAATATTTGCATTGAATCCAATCAGCCTGTGAATCATTAAATCTGATTCAAGTTCAAAAGAAATGGTGCCACTCACACCATTCTTTGGCTATTTTAGCTCCCACATGATCTCTTGTGATAAAAGGTAGTTCAGTAAATTCAAGCAGAAGCTGTGTTAAGATTCAGACTATAGTCCCCATAGACATGGCCTTAATAGTTTTGTCTCCAAATTTTCAATGTTTACTCCTTTTTTTTGCTTGGATAATTAATTAATTAATTTTTTATTTGATAAATTTGACATGTGACAATTTGTAAATTTAAGGTGTACTTCATGTTACTTTGATACATTTATATATTATAATATGATTGCCATTGAAGCAATATTTATAACATTACATCAATATGGTATCAGTATTACTGACTATATTCATTACACTGTGCATGAGATCTCTATGGCTTATTTATCCCTTATTACAGGTTTGCATCCTTAAACACCACCTTAGCCTCCCATTCTGCATCCCCTGGTAACCACCTTTTTGCTCTGTGTTTTTACACGTTGGACGTTTTTTTTAGATTCCTCATATAAGTGATATCATACAATACTTATCTTTCTCTGTCTGACTTATTCTGCTTAGCATAATGTGCTCAAGGTCCAGCCATGTTGTCACAAATGGCAGGATAGCTTCCATTCTCATGGTTGAATAATATTCCATAGTGTGTGTGTACCACATCTTTTTTATCCATTCATCCATTGATCGGCATTTGGGTTGTTTCCATATCATAGCAGTGTGAATAATGCTGCAATAAACATGAGTATGCATATATCTCCTTGACTCCTGTTTTCATTTCCTTTGGGTATATACTCAGAATTGGAACTGCTGGATTGTATGGTAGATGTACTTTTAATTTTTTGAGGAATCTCCATATTGTTTTCCATAGCAGTTGGACTAATTTACATTCCCACCATTAGTGTATAAGTATTGTTTCACCACATCCTCACCAGCACCTGTTGCCTCTTGTTAATGTTTACTCTTTAAGTTTAAGAGAAAGAAAGGACAGCAAGAACTTTATCCTGAAAGTGTAATTGCCATTAATAGCAAAGAGAAATACATACTGTATGTTAAATTTAACTTACATCAACTTAGGGGAATTGGAAATCAACGAAGCTAATACAGTAAGGAGCTGGACTAATACAGGACTTCAGTGACTCTGTAATCAGTAAGTCTACTTTCAAACAACAATAAATTAATTACATTTTGCATTTGTCTGAACCCTTACTATTTGAAAATTGATGCAGTTGAGACGAGAAGCAAACCATTTTGTCCACCTCTAATTGCGTTATATTTTTGTTCTTGACAGCTATTGTCAGCAGTTGCAGCTTTGTGAAGAAAATGCATCTTGTTTTATTTTAACTGTGTGTATACAGTTTGTGTAGAATGATTATATAATTGATGTCGGTTATGGCATTGATGTTTGTGCATCATTAATGTCATACCCTTTCCTTTGTCACTGCATTTAGCTATAACACTGTATGACAAACACGCCTTTTCTTGTCTTCCCATTATACTGCATGCCATTAAAAGCAAAAAGAAACGCTATATTTATCTTGATATATATTAAAAAATAATGAAGAGGATAATTATCAAGGCTGTATTGCAATTTCACGGCACAGCTGTCAGTTACAAACTGCTAGATCTGCACTCTTTTAGTTCATGATGTCAGAAAAAAATCTTGAGATTGAAATACAGTCATTTAATTAATTTCTCTCTATTATTACTTTCAGTGCTATACTTGTGATATGGGCTCAGTGATGGGAAATGAAGTTTGGAGAAATAGAAGAGAATGAGAGCTGTTTAGTTCATTTTGCTTTTATTTGGATATTTAATCTCTTAGCACAGAATGGCAGGAGTAAAGAAATGCTACCAATTTCAAAATGTTCAACTTATAGTCAGGCGTTAACCAATGGCAAGATTGACAAAATGGTTTTGTGTTTGCTGGCTCTTAACTGCAAAATCTGTTTGGTTTAATGTCATTCACTTCGATATCATGAGATAAATGCTATGAGCAATCATGGAGCCATGAGAATACTATTTTACCATTTTTAAGGCAAAATTGTTCACTACCAGGGCTCTTATTACATATAAAACACAAGATTGTCTTTCTTCTTCTCTAATATGTCAAAATAACTACATATTGGGAGAGATGACTTTTGGAAATATTAATCATAAGTGAATATGCCACCAGATTTATGAAGTACCCTGATAATGGTTTAAAATAGTTGCCAAACATAAAGTCCTCTGACCTCCATCATGATGAGGAGTGTCTTGAGCTGCAGTTTTCTAACTTTTGATGCAACAGGAATTTTGCATTATGGCCATGAAATCTTGATCAGATAGTTAACTGGTAAGAATACAGATGAAAATGGGTGAACAGAAAGAAGTATAATCAAGAATCCATGTAAAGAAGATCCAGAAAATAATTTAAGGCAATTAAAATGTATAGGAAGAGTATCTGTCAAGACGGCAGTGTAGGCAGACTCTGAACTCATCTCCTCCCATGAACACAATGAGGTTACAACTATGTTTCGAAAAATTACCCTGGATATAAAACTGAAAACTCGATAAAAAGAACCCCCACATCAAGGGACAGTCCTTACTAAGGTCGAAGAGGCAGAAATTTCTTGGGGAGAGAAAAAAAGCCACCTTTGGGAGCAGCGGAGTTTCACAGCTGGCCAGGCAGGAGCCAGCCTAAGGAACGCAGCCCTCCCTGGAGGAGTGAGGTCCTGGGCAGGGACTGATACTGCTATAAGCATCCTTCAGACTCAACACAACTGAGGTGAGGGTCTTACTATCAGGCTTTGCTGGCTGTTAACTGCAGTGCGGAATACCCTCAGAAAAGCTATCAGACAGAGCCAAAAAGACACACGCCTTAAAGGGCCCATGCACAAACTCACCAATCTCAGCAATGTAAAATCACCAGAAAGAAGGCTGACAGGCCTTTGGTGAAAAGAGACTCACCTGGTGGGCTCTGAGTGCATCTCATTGTGATGTGAGACCTCTCTGGAGACTGAGACATTGGTGGTGGCCATTGTTGTCACTTAGTCCAGGCATGCTGACACAGACCCCGGCAGACACCATTGAAGTTCTTCCCCTGGCCTGTTAGCCCAAGGGTCTGCCACACCCACTGAAGTGCAGATTTAATCTAGTTCAGCCAGGGTAGGCAGCACACCCTAGGGACCAGCCCTACCCAACAGCAAACCCTCAGGCTACTTGTCGGCCTGCATTGATTGGGTGCCTTGATCCTCTACAGGCAGGAGGGTGTGTTCACCTCTTTGGGGCACCACCTGTGTGAGGACCAGGTGTGGCATTGGTGGAGAGGTGGGGGTCTCTGCAGTGGGGTATCGGGGTACACTCCAGGGTGTTGGGAAGTATGCACAGACCAGGGTTGTGTTTATGGTGTGTGTGGACCTGTGGGGGGTGGGGCTTATCAGGAGCAGAAGACCTGTGTTTCACAAATAGCCATAAAAAGGATCAGCCCCACCTGCTAAAGCCTGAAACAATTGAGTGCTCCCCTGCCTAGGGCCAGCCCCACTCAGCTGCACTCCTAGGAGAACTGACAACAGCCTTGTAGGCCTGAGGCCTATAGCAACTGTAAGCCCCTGAGCCTAACAGCAAGCTACACTGGGTACCTACCCAATTAACAGGAAAACTGCAACAGGAGTGTGCTGTTAGATCTTGTAGCCAACAGTGCTGAAGTTCCCCAAACCAGATTTACAAACAGCTGTCCAGGGAAGGAAAGACTAGACTCCCTGGGTACCTGCATTAAGAGCAACCCTGCCACAGCAGAAGGACACAAGTAGCCCACAAAGGGGTCACTCCTGGATCATTTGGACTGGTGACAAGAGGGAAGCACACTGTTGGGCCTAAAAGACATATCTTACATAAGGCCACTTCTCCAAGATCAGGAGGTATAGCCAACTCTCCTAATACATAGATATAAACACAGAGAAAGAGGCATAATGAGGAGACAAAGGAATACATTCCAAGCAAGGTAACAGGACAAAACACCAGAGAAAGAACTAAATGAAACAGAAATAAACAACTTATCTGACAAAGAGTTCAAACAAAAACTCATAAGGATGCTCACAGATATTGGGAGAAGACTGTATGAACACAGTGAGAACGTCAACAAAGCATAGGAAAATATAAAAAAGAACCAATCAGAAATGAAGACTGCAATAGTGGAAATGAAAAATTCACTAGAGGGACTCAATAGCAGAGCAAATGATACAGAAGAACAGATCAGCAAGCTAGACAAAAGACTGGAGGAAATCACTCAAGCTGAACAGATAAAAATGAAATGTATAGGGAATTGTGTAATACCATTTTCCTCTTCCCTTTCATTGTTTTGGTGTAACTGGCTAAGTCAAAGTTCAATTTGCCTTCTATATGTCTATTCTATTTCTATAAATTGTGATTAACGGTGATTTTTTAGCTTAATTTCCTAACAAAGTTCGTCACTGAAGTATTAGTGTTTTATCTCTGATTAACTTAAGCATTTGATGCGAAGTCTTGAGGGCAGAGTTCACCTTTTTATCTCCATAAACTAACACAAAATACTTTGTAAGTTAGTTGCCAAATAACAATTTCTTGTACAAAAGAAAGGAAAAAACACTGAAATTAACTGTTCATTAATAGTTTCTTTTTATTTTTAACAAATTGTGCTATGTTACAGCTTGTTTGGGTGTTTTCCACTATTCAACTATCCCAATTGCTATAATTTCCCATATATTTTGGCATCATAGCCATTTTAGAATCATAATAAAAACTTTAAAGGTTTACCTTATTGTTCCCTGAGTGCGTCATGTTCTCATTGTCATTTTCTTTTTTACAACCCTTAACCGAGTCAGCTTTTTAAAAAAATCACTTTAGGGGCTGGCGCGGTGGTGTAGTGGTTAAGTTCACACACTCCGCTTTGGCAGCCTGGAGTTCGCAGGTTTCCATCCCAGGTGCAGACCTAGCAGAACTTGTCAAGCCACACTGTAGTGGCATCCCGCATAAAATAGAGGAATACTGGCATAGATGTTAACTCAGTGAAAATCTTCCTCAAGCAAAAAGAGGAAGATTGGCAACAGATGTTAGCTGAGGACCAATCTTCCTCAGGAAAAAAAAATCACTTTAAATCTTTCCAAATCTCAGCTAAAACTGAAAATTGACCAAACAATTCTACAACAATGTTTTGTGGCAGGTTAGTTTAAATTTTGTGATAGTTTTGTCTTTAGTTGGGGGTCATATCATTCTTTAGAGGTTTCATTTGATGTTGCGTGCCCTCTGAAAAGGAATGAACCATTTAGAATAGATATAATCTTCAATAGTCTGGCTGGTCAGTGTGGCCAATGGCCATGCTCTAATTTTCAACAGTCAACAGGAAAGAAGTGCAGCTAATGAGAGGACTCCAAGGTTTTAATATTTTACTCTTTACTTTCCTGCTTTACGGCTTTACATGTGATGGAATATTAGGTTATCAATGGGTAAATCAAGATAATAAGAGTCCACAGATAGCAGGAAAATAAGGGTAAGAAATATCTAGGTCCTATATTGCAAAAAGCTTTAACAGAATAATGGCGGACTCACCAGTATGATTTGACATCCCTAGTTAAATGATAGAGAGAAATTATGGGAAACTACACATAACTCAAGAGTTTTCATGAAAAAGTTGCTAATACAGAGTGTATCTGGCATTACTGAATGTGATATTGTCTCTGGCTTTTTTTAGAATCTAAGTTTGGGAGAGAAACAACTTCCCCTCACACTCTACATCCTATCTCTAAGGATGAGCAACTGACAATTAGCATTTTCTTACTTAGAAGATTAGGTATTATGTCTGTGGTACCTGAAGGCAAATAGTTTGAGAATTATTCAACCGTTGTCACTAAACAGTCCTTCTCAGTATTTTAAAGTGAGAAATAATTTATTTTCCCTTGAACACGCTCACTTTAAAACTTAAAATTCTCCAACATCAAATAGGATGATCATGAACAATGTTTTTGGCTAACATCCTGCCCCATATGAAACTTTTTTGCTGTGTAAACCTATGTGGGTATGATACCAATAGTGTACTTGAGTTTTTAAAAGCAGACCTAGCTCCTCTTTAATACAAAGAAATATAATCATACCATATTTATTTAAAAATTTAAAAGATCTAATTCTGGGGAACTTTCTCAATGAATCGGGTTAAATATTACTTTGCTGGTGAAGGACAAGAGGCGGCACCTGCAGTGGTTAATAATTTGGCCCTCAGCTACAAGGGCATGGGTTTGAATCCTGGCTCTGCCCTTTACTGCTCTGTAAGTGCATGCAATTTTCCTAAATGTCTCTGTACCTCAGTTTGCCCATCTTTAAAACAGAGACAAAAAATAATGTCTACTTTATAGGGATATTGTAAGGATTAAATAGAGGAAATATATATATTTTTTAAAGATAAATATGGAAATTAAAAAAACAGAATTAGAAAACACAGTAACAAAACAAAATATTAAAACTTAGAAAAAATATTTAAACTGAAAACACAGAAAATAAATTGCACATAAGCTTCGATACTAAAACTCATTAAAAGTATAGTTTGGGAATATTTATAAACTAAATGCATTAGCAAACCTGGATTAAATGGATGAATTTTGAAATTTAGGAAATTTTCTTGATATAAAGTTATGTCCAGAAAATATAAAATCTTCAACAAATCAGTAACCAAAGAACTGAAGAAATATATCAAAGACTACCACTGTCCATCCTCCAAAAAAGATCAAATCCACCCAGTTTTGCAGATTATTTTGTTCTCATATCTTAAAGGAAAATATACTTGTGTTGTTATTCAAACTGATTTAATCATAGCCCAAGGAGGAACATTTACAGATTATCTTTTAAAAACCAGAATTACTCTGAGGGACATTATGGCAACAGATACAAAGGAAAAGAAAGAACATTAATATTAGTGCAAAACAATACATCTTGAAAAATAAAATTTAGAAGTGAAATATAAGAATAAATGAAAAATATATGAATAACTAGAATTCATGCCAAGTATAATGGAAGGGAATGTGTTAATATAATTCAAAATATTAACAGTGCCAAAGAGAAAATTATGATTACCTTTATAGATCTGAAATAACACTTCATAAACATCATCATCCATTTTTAAGTTAAAAAGTCTCTTAGAAAAGTACAAAAAGATTTAGAAATATTTTTGCTTATCTGTATACATATAAACATATATACCTTAATGTTAGCATCGTGATTAATGATTAACTATTAGTGGCATAATAATAAATTGCAGAACTAGAAAAAAGTGCACATTATTACCAATGTCATTGAATATTGCTCTAGAAATGCTAGTCAATGCAATTAAATAAGAGGACAAAATAAAGTTATATTTACTTTAACAGTATGTTGGAGGAAACAGACAAATCAATGGACAAAATAGAGTGCTAAGATATAGGTTAAATTTATATTGGAATTTTGGAAATGATAAAGATGATATTTAAAATAAATAGAGAAAATATGGAATACTTGTTATGTTTTTGGGACAATGGTACCGCCTTTTGGAAGAAAACAAAGAAAAAGCTTTACTCACTTCTTTTGCAAAATTATATCCTGATGGTGTCAAATCTTATGAGTAAGGGACACAGTAACATAAGTAGAAAAAGAAAGCACAGTTGAGTATTTTTATATCCTTGAGTGAAAATTCTATTCCTAATCATGTACCCCAAATGATAAAATATAAAGAGCTGCCAAATTTAACCACATAAAATTCAAAACATCTGAATTTAAAAAAAGAAAGATTTAATATTTAAACATAGTTGACAAACAGAAAAATAGGAAAATTATTTTTAAATAATACAGGCAAAATTCATAGCAATAGAAAAATGGTTTAAATATAACAATTTACATAAGGAGAAATACAAATAAATACATAACAAAAGATCCTCTAGCTTACTAATAACCAAATACGTGAAAAGTAAAACAACATTGAAATGTCATTTTTTTCTCATATAGGCAAAGAGTAATGTGTTTCTTAATTCTTAGCAAGAAGAATAGGCATTCTCATACGCTACTCATGGGGATGTTAATTTGTTTAAGCTCTCTGAAAGGCAGTGTGTCAGCAGATGTCAGAACATAAATAGTGAATTCGCTTTGAGTTAGCAATCTGACTTTTAGAAATGCACCCAAAAGAGAGAGTCACACGAGCACTGACTTCTATGTTCACAAGGATATTCAACAGCATTGTCTATAATCTAGAAATCAGAAATAGTGTATACATATTGTATATCATAAATATATAGTTATTTATGTTAATTTTTAATAAATATCTAGATATCTAGTATAAAATATATTGAGGCATTCTACCAAAATATTGTCATTCATCCAAGCACTATGATTCAAGGTGAATGTTTCCTTTATTATTTATAATTTTTTATTTTAAAATTTGGTTTAGCTTCATTTTTATTTTAGACGATTCTTCACTTAGAAGGTGCTAAAATCACATTAACTTAAAAACACTAAAATATTTTCTGTCCATACGTTAGGTGTCTAATAAATGTATTTTTTTTAATTAAAAGATTTTTTTTAAATTGACACATTTTGGTCAGAACCTTGGAGTCAGCAGCACTATGGAAATAAAATCTTTGTCCAATACATTGTCCACAAGGTCATAACAAGCTTTCCTTTAAAACATGATACATAATTTTGCTCAATAACTATTTAGTTGTTCTAAAATACAGTACTATCGCTCATTAAGGTAATTATAATCAAATACTACAGCAGTCTCTATATCCCTGGTATCTTTGTGGAAAAGAAAAGATTTTTTTCAGTCATCATTAAAAGTAAAATGGAGAGCAAAATGGGTGAAAGTGGTCAAAAGGTATAAACTTCCAGTTGTATGGTATGTAATGGCAGCATGGTGACTATAGTTAACAACACTATATTGTATATTTGAAAGTTGCTGAGTGTAAGTCTTAAAAAGTCTCATCACAAGAAATGAAAAGCTTCTGTAACTAGGTGTGATGATGAATGTTAACTAAATTTACTGTGGTAATCATTTTGCAATATATACATATATAAAACTACTATGTTATACACCTAAAACTAACACATCAGTTGTATCTCAATAAATAATTTTTAAAAATAAAAGAAAATGGAGTGATTTTATCCCACATTCAGAGCTAGTGACAGTACAATTTAAAGCTAATTACTAAGTATATTGAAAATTAATAATTTCCTCAGTGTTTCCATTTAGGGAGAGAGACAAAGTAGGACATAAGAAGCGAGGTTGTCACTAGACCTCCTGCTCAAATTTCATGAGACCTTTCTCTAAGGTCAGTTGTGTATTTCTTATTCAAATCTTACTTTTGTGTACTAGATTCAAGAATAGAAATCAGTCCAAACTTTCAAGAAGACTTCTTTTAAACTATGAGTCGTTTGTACAAAATGAGAGTTTTAAAACATTCAATGAAAGTTTCAATACTTGTCCAAAAAGCCATTTTCTTCTTTCTGAAATCTTACTGTAAAGTTACTTCTCTGTGGAGATGGAAGAGAGCATTTACACACTATTCCTAGCCTATAGAGAATAGGCATTTCTAATTTTCTTCTGTTATGAGATCAGACTACTGGTGTCATGATCAGACATACAACGTTTGCCTTTTCTAGAGGACACGCCCATCATAATGTCCTATATTGGTAATTATATTTGCACATGCATGTGCAATGGGAATATAAACAGAGTGTGTATTTACCAAACTCCTTGCTTTAGTTTATCTTAATTCAAACCATCTGTCTTTTCCTTTTCATTTTAGCCCATGGATTTTGGACGGAATATTTTCAAGCGTTCATTATCTCAGGTTTCAGTTCTAGGAGCTTCTTGTCTCTTCTCCTCCTTCACTTTTCAGTATCTAGTCTAATGAAAAAACTACTGTCATTCCCCAGTTTCTCTACATTTACAACTGGGGAAACACCACCGATGTATTTGACTGGTGACTCACTGGGGTGTGGTGACAGTTTTTTTTCTTAATTAGTCAAAATGTGCAATGTGCTAATTACTTGATTCACAAGGAAAAAATCATTAAATAAAAATCACATTTGACTGGTTCTAGTATATTAGGGGATATATTTTTATTTAAATGCAGAGAGCATCTGAATGTTAAATAAGCCACAAAATATGTTCATGGTGAAACTAATTAACACTACAACCATGAGCACAATTCCCTTATGGGTTAATTTCTCAATGAAACTCAAAGATACTTTTTGACCTACTGTAATGCTCCTTCTGCCAAGGTTAAGAGAAAGATATCACCATAATTGGAGCATATGAGTCTGTATTAACCTGATTTAGGTTGGGGAATCATAGATTTGCACAAGGAACGAATTCATAATAATTAGGGTGTAAAACATGCAAGCATAGGGGCTTAAACACAGCATGAATTAATTATTCAGTGTTGTTCAGTCCATTTGGACTTATAAATTACAAAAGGTCATAGAGAGAAGATTGTAACTCTTATTCCCTTTCCAGTCCAACAGCTTAAGACTTCTTCCACCTCAGTCCTTGAAGAGCTTGGACGGGCATGTTTAAAATTATGAAATAATAATATACACAGAGAAAAGGTAGGTAGGTACGTAAAACATATGTGGGGGCAAAGAAAAGTTATGTACCCTTTGTCAAGTAATTCTAGGAATCAAGAATGCTTAAATTTCATATATCACTCAAATAGTTTTCACTTGCATTTTTGTAATCTGTACTATAATAAATGAATGTTGCTTTGCCTAACTTTATTTCATTGATAAAGTTGGTGTTATCCTTACTTAGTGATGTAGGTTTCAGTGAATTGATGATTTCATGATTGCTATGTAATTCTTAGTGGGAAAAAAACACAAACTAACAAAAACAACATAAACTTGGAGACTGTGGTAGGCTGAAAAATGGCCCCCCAAAATGTCCACATCCTAATCACAGAATCTGTGAATATGTTGCCTTACATGGCAAAAGGAACTTTGCAGATGTGATTAAGTTAAGGACCTTAAGATGGGGAGATTATCCTCATTCTGAGTGGCCCAATGTAATCACAGGGTCCTTACAAGAGATAGTCAAGAGGATCAAGTGAGAGACAAGGCCATGCAATGATGAAAGCGGAGGTAGAAAAGGTTATGCCATGTGGGACAAGGATCCAAGGAATGTGGGCAGCCTCTAGAAGCTGGAAATGGTAAGGAATTGATTGTTGCCTTGAGTCTCCAGAAGAAACAGCCCTGCCAGCACCTTTAGTTTTAGCTCAGTGAGAATGATTTTGGCTTCTGATCTATGGAAGTGTCTGATAATAAATTTATGTTGATTTAAACCTTAAAGTTGGTGGTAATTTGTTGTGGCAGCAATAGAAAACTAATACAAAGACGATAGGAAGCCAACAAGACACAATGCTTCTCCAAATACCTAACTGTGTGAGTGTGTAATGAATGACATCATCCCCCAAATAAAGTGATCAATCTGAATATTAGAGCTAGGAGAAAATCTGGTGTAATTCTCAAGAGTCCATGTCTTTGTTATTAGGGAACTATCTAAACTAAACCCGAAATCTTTTTTACCTATAGTTAACATCAATTCAGTTCAAAGCAACAAAATATACCAAGGACCTTTTCTGAGCAACATGTAGTCTATTGAATCACTGTGGAGGATAAAACCATAAAAGAACACTTTTTCTCTTCGTGCCTTTAGGCAGCTTTCAGTCTGGAAGAGAAACTACAAAGTCCACGTTGAGGAGGAAATGGCACGTGATATTCATATTTAAATAAAGTGCAGAGAGCTTACAGGTTGGAGGACCCAATTTACTGAGAACTGATTGGGCATGATGGTTAGATGTTGCAAGACGTGGTGATGTAGTAAGAAAGGAGAAGGTACAAGTGTAAGGATCGGGAAAATCAGCTTAGAGATGGCTGAGGAGTGTGTGAGGAGTGGCGAAGTATTGACAGTGTACAAACATTCCTGTTTCAATTAGTTTTGTTAAGTCTTTACAAAATTCTTTACTCTGGAATTTTATCCAGTTTACAAACATGCTTGAACCACTTCTAACCTAGAAGCCCCCACCCCTTTCTTCCCTCAACAAATCAGTTACAATCTTGTATTTCCATTCTAGCCACAGGCAGCCCTTTAGAGAGATGAGTCAACAGACGGTGCTACCAATTTCTCACTTCTCACTTTCTCTGAAGCTCCTGTCATCACTCTGAAACTGTCCTCACCAAAGATTGTTCCACATTTAATGAACACTTTCATGTCCTCAATATTGGAGTTAATCAAGAGTTAAACTCGACTTTTTCTCTCCTCCTCTCCTCCTCTGGCCCTTCCAGGTCTCTTCCTACTTTCTTGGCTTCACTCTTTGTCTCAGTGTCTCAGTGGTTTATCCTTGACCCACTGCTTATTCCGCTTACCTTGGATGATCTTAAAACCCCATGAGGTAGATAGTGTGGGTGCATTGCCCACACTCCTTTAGCTCCTTCTTACAGGTTCTGTGTGCTCATTCCTTAGCTCTTCTGAGCTTGGCTCCTAATGGTTGCCATTTACACTCATCTTCAAAGGACTTCCCCAAGGTTATTGGAAGCACTTCGGCCTCCTGTGCAGAGATCCAAAAGTACCTGATAGTATATGTACCCCCAGAGGCAGCCTGTAGCTAAGACTGACTGATAGGGAAGTAAGACAATCTGGCTCCCTTGTCCTTAAGTGAGACAAACGCTGCAGTATCATTTAAGCTTCCAAGCTCCCGACCGGACAGAGGTCAGTACTTTGCCTAAAACTGCACCCTCATTTGGTGCCTTCTCCTTCCCTGTCCTGCTTATCTTTCTCCCATATTGATCTTTCCTAGGAGTACTTTCTCAGTAAATCACTTGCACATGAATCCTTATCTACTTCTCAGAAACCTTCCCTCAGACATTCCACATTCTACCGGTAGTAATAGAGGCCATATCATGCTATCTCCTAATAAGCATCGTTAGTCCTAACCTCTTCCCTGAGGAAACTTCACATTGAGGGTCCAAATAGCTAAGAGATAGCGCCACTTATTTGTCCAAAGCTGACAACCCAAGTTCAACAAAGCACAAACTATATTCCCATCACTTTCCTCATCTCCAATATGGTTCTTACTCCTGTGTTCACTGCTTATCCTGGCCAAGGGAGAATATTTTTGAAAAGGGAATTCAATAACAGGAACATAAAACGACGGGTGATTGAGGCTAATCCAACAACAACAAGAGAAGTATATAGCAAAGAGTTCTCTATGTTGCCAGCAATGTGGCTCTAGGCCTTACGGCAGCCAGCAGTTACACAATTCAATATCTGTAAGCTAAAAATTAATCAATTTCTTAAAGGATATCCAACTATTTTTGAACTAACTAACAAGAAATTTCCTGGATGTCCTCATTAAGAGACTACTATATACCAATAATAAATATTACCAACTAAAATATTCTTGCCAGAAACATTGCAATGACCTTCAAAACGCTGATGCTGATATTTATCATATCAAAGTTAAAGTTAGTAAAAAGGGATTGATAAGGGACGGAGCTATAGGAAATTCATTCTATTATGGAGGACTTAAGATGCATCAAGTACTGTTCCAGGTGCTTGAGATATACAAGTAAACAAACAGACTAAAATCTCTGACTTTACGGAGCTCATATCTTAATGGGGGAGACAGACAATAAACAACAAACATAAGAAGTAAATAAGTAGTGTAGTATCATGTAGGGAGATGAGTACTATATACAAAGATAAGAGCAGGGTAAAGGAATCGGGAGTGTGTGTGTTTGGGGTGAGGCTGCAACATTAGAGATGACTGTCAAGTAGGCCTCGAAGAGAAGATGACATTAGGGAACACCGGAATGTGGTAAAGAATTAGCTATGTGGGCATTTTGGGAAAGATCATTCCAGGCAGAGAGAACAGCCAGAACAGAGGTTAGTTCTGGAATGTTTGAGAAGATCCAGGAGGCCAGTGTGGCTGAATCAGGACAAGTATGGAGGAGGGTTGTAGGAGACAAGGTGAGAGAATTAATGTGGGCTAGATCAGGGAGGCCCTTGAAGACCATTGCAAGTACTTTGGCTTTTACTCTTAGTGAAATGCAGGGCTATTGCAAGGCTTTGAGTTGAGCAGTGACATGATACAACACATCTAAAAGGATCACTCTCACTGTTGTGTTGAAAATAGCAGGTGGGAGAGTAAGTAAAAGAAGCAGTGAAACCAGTTAAGAGGCAATTGCAGTAACACAGAGGAGAAATGATGATGGCTTGACCAATATGGCAGTAGTGGAGGTTGTGAGAAGTAGTTGGATTCTGGTTGTATTTTGAAGGTAGAATCAACAGGATATCCTCAGAGATTAGATGTAGAATGAGAGAGAAACAGAGGAATAAATAAAGACTCTAAGTTTTTGCCCTGAACAAATAGAAAGATTGAGTTGCCATCAACTAATACGGGAAAGGTAGAATAAGCTGAGGCAGACTGAATTTGAAATGTCTATTAGACATCTGCATGGAGACGTCGAGAAAGCTGATGAATATATGAGCGTGGAGTTTGGTTCTGGGGAGGATCAGTAAGAGAAGAGAAATGACCAAGGATTGAGACTGAGGTTTAGAGGAGACGCAGACCAGTAAAAGAGACGAATGGGAAGCAGCCAGAGACGTAGGAAAAAACCCAGAAAGATGTCATATCTGGGAAGCGAAGTGAAGAAACGTCCAAGAGGAAAAGAGTGATCAACTGAGTCAAAAATTGCTTATAGGTCATGTAAGATGAAGATTAAACATGTACCACTGGATTGAGCAACATTAAGTTTATTGATGACGTGGAGAGATCATTTTTGGTAAAGTGGTGGAGGTGAAAAACCTGACTGGAGTGGTTTTGAGAAAGGATGAGAAGAGAGGAAACAGAGAACATTATATCCTTGATGTGTAGATAGTTACCTTATAAGAGACTATTCTAATTCCTCCCTCCTGTCCTTTGTGATATATTTCCATAATTCATTTCAATAATAGAACATCATATGCTGTAATCATTCATGTTACTACTATAATTACTTTAAAAAGTTATCTTTCAAACTAAAAGTAAGAATATGAAATACTTTATTTCTCCTTTATTTATTCCTCTTCCTTTCTTTACGTAGATACAAGTTTCCAACCCACATCATTTTTCTTCTGCCTGAAGAACTTATTTTAACACTCCTTGCCAGCAAGGTCTGTTAGCGTTGAACTCCTTCAGATTTTATTTGCTGGAGGAAGGCTTTATTTTGCTTCTTTTGAAGAACAATTTCACTGAGTATAGAATTCTGCGTTGGTCTTTTGCTTCTCTCAACACTTTCTACATTTCACTCCGTTCTCTTCTTGTTTGCGCTCTAGCTGACAAGAAGTCCTTGTTTCTCTTTAAGTAAGTGGTTTGGTTTTGTTTTACTAGCTTGTTTCAAGAATTTTCTTTCAGTCTTTGATTTTCTGCAACTTGAACACAATCAGCCAAGTTGTGGTTTTGATTTTTTGTTTCAGTGTTTATCCTGCTTGGTGTTTGCTGAGATTCTTGGATCTGTGGTTTGGTATCTGCCATTGATTTTGGACAGTTTTTGACTGCTATTCCTTCAAATATTTCTTCTCCTTCGTCCTCTCCTTTCTCTGTGGTATTACAATTGCATGTATGTAACAGTTTTGGAAATTGTCCCACCGTTCTTGAACATCTGGTCAGTTATTTTTGTTTTTGCTTTCGTTCTTTTTTTTCTCTTCGCCTTTTAGTTAACAAAGTTTTTATTGACTTATTTTCAAGCGCACTGCATCTTTCCTTAGCTGTATCAAGTATACTGATGTGACTATCAAAGACAGTCTTCGTTTTTATTACAGTCTTTTTTTATTTCTAACATTTCATTTTGATTCTTTTTTAACATTTCTGTCTCTGCTTACATTCCCATCTGTGCTTGCATGTTGCTACTTTTTCCACTAGATCCTTTAACACGTTAATAAAAGTTATTTTAAATTCCAGATCTGATCATTCCAACATATGTATCATAACTGAATCTGGTTCTGATGAGCGCTTTGTCTCTTTAGACTGTGTTTTTTTGTTTTTTTTTTTTTTTTTGCCTTTTGGCATGCTTTGTAAATTTTTTTGTTGAAAGCAGGACATATTGTATCTAGAATGGGAATTGAGGTAAATGGGCCTTTAGTGCAAGGATTTGCATTAGTCTGGCTATGAGTTGACCTTTGTTTCATAGTTGCTGTAGAGGCTTTAAATTTCTCTAGTGACCTTGCTTCTTATCTCCCCTCTTTACTTTGAGTTCTCTAAGCATTCCTCCTTAGTGACAGTGTGTGTCTCATAGCACTTTCATCTGTGATCCACTGTTACACTGGAGCCCTGTTGATGTGGTGGTAAAGTGTAGGAGAGGGGAGAGAAAGTTTTACATTCTTCTGATTAAGTCTCAGTCTTTTAGTGGGCTTCTGTCTTGGGCTGGAATCTAACAAGTTTCTCCCATGGAATAGCTTTTCTGTCACCCTGCCCCCTACTCCTTTCCTTGGATACAGAATTCCCAATCTCATTTCTTGAAGACCTAATCCACCTTCTTAGTGTTTTGTCCTCCCTAAGTGATACGGAAAGGCTAGAAGGGTCAGGAGTGGAGGCAACGCCCTTGTCCCAAGTGGAATACGGCTCTGATATAGTCTTTTCCCTTGGAGAGTAGGACTTGTTATGGAGAATGCTCTGGGCATGTTTCACAATAATTACGCTTCCCCTCATCTTGCCAAAGCCAGAAAGGGATCTTTCATAGATCCTCACAGTGAGAACCTGATGGGGTTCTTGGAGATAAGGGCCAAGAAACTGTAGGGCTTCCTCTAAGACTGCGGCCTCCAGGAGTTTCTCATTCTCGTACTAGTTCATACTCAGTCTCTAGCATTTCATCAAAATTACAATACAAATTTTGCCATCTCTTTGTGGCTCCTGCAGCTTCTGCTTCAGGTAAGCAGACCTCAGCTCTCTGGATGAATTTCTCTCCAAAATTTGGTGTGGTGATTTGCCCTGCTACCTCAGTTCCCTGATAGGTCCAAGTATGTATCAAAAGTCAATTTTGTTCAGCATTTTTATTTTGTTTTAAATTTTGGAGTTTAGAGAGCTCAACAAGTTTTGCAAAATGCTTGTAGTATATAAGGGAAAATTCTTCCCATTATTCCATGGGGAGAAACACAGGTAACTAACCAACCCACTCTCACTTGGCAGCCTCCACATGTTGTTTAATGATTATAAAGTCACTTTCAGTTTCAGGAGAGAAAGAAATACATGTGTGAAGTTTTTATAGAAACTAAAACCTTAGATAAGCTATTAGTAGACAAAAATCTATAGGCACATGTTCTATCCTGTTATCAATAGTTTTTTCCCTAAATCTTAATGGGACATTCTACTTTGGATAATTTAATTCTCTGGTATTGCTTTTATGCTCATAATTGAAGACAAATAGCTCTTAAGAATTTGGGTTTTCCCTTTGAATACTATATCTTAATGTCCTTGTTGGAATCAAATAATTCTATGAAACAATGGACGACTGCATAGAAAGGCCAGTAAAGTCTACCACGTATTCACTGGAAAATAGTGTGGGTCCATGACTTTGAGAAAGAACTGCCATTGATAGCCTTCTCTGACAAAATTCACTAGTGAGAAAACAATAAGGTAAAATTGTTTCACAAAGACCACAATCTAGGACAGGCCAGATGAAAATTATGTTTAACCTTCAA
This sequence comes from Equus caballus, assembly GCF_041296265.1. Classification (NCBI taxonomy): domain Eukaryota; kingdom Metazoa; phylum Chordata; class Mammalia; order Perissodactyla; family Equidae; genus Equus; species Equus caballus. Next base: position 92,548,880 of record NC_091699.1, read on the forward strand.
AATGAAAGGTCTAGACATCAACTAGACAGGCTAGTAGTACAGGCCAAGACTTAGGTGTTGGAAATAAATTAAAATCCAGAGGAAAATCCTAAGGATGTAAAAAATAGAGCAATTTCGAAAGAAACTATACCTTAATGAACAAACATGTACATGTTGTATAATAAATGTTAAGGACAAATATATTGCAACAATTTACTACAATAGCTACTCTGTTCTTTCATAAACAAGGGGTATACATTTTTTTCTTTATAGTTTCTAAGACTTCAGAAGAGAATCAGTATACTGGAATTCATTGTACTATGTTCAAAATCAACTTGAACTACGCATTCTGATTTGGTAGTGAAAGTGTAAGTGTCAGAGCCTGAGTTTCTTTTAAGAGTATGAAATATATCTTTTTCTTATAAGAGAGATTGGGAAAAGGTGAGGAGGGAATCTTTGACATGAAGTGTCTCTGGAACCTGAATATTTTGATGTCACCCATGCAATTCAAGACATGTATTGTTCTATTTTCCAATATTTTGAGGAAATGGGGAAGAATTTGGAAGCTAATCTACAACGATGTGATGGAGAAGCCCAGGTTCCCAGCCTTCCTTTTCCTTTAGTGCCCTGTTGCCGGGAGACCCTCTGGTAACTGGAGTGCAGGGCAGTTGTTGGGAGATGGGGTGATGTAGAGAAGTACATTCGACCTTGCGGCTTCTACACGGTCCTTGACTGTGCCCACTGAGTGCGTACACCAAGGCAGACGCCTTGTATCCAGGGTGTCTCTGGGCCAGTAGTTGGGGTAATTGGGATATACCCAATCCAAAAGCATAGAGGTATGTCCCTTTTGTGCTCCCAAGAAATTAATAACAAGCAGCACGTTAGATTTTTGGCAAAATCTTGCACAAAATTAGATGCACATTTAATGACTAATGGACAAGTTGAATGTTTGCATATTTGGAATAGAATCTAGTATATTCACTTGTTTAGAGGATGATCTATGAAATGCATACATATTTAATTTATTTTTAATTACACAAAGAAAATATACGTTCTTCATGTAATATTTAATAGAGATAAAGAGCCCACACTAATTAACATCCTAAATGCAGCCCCAGAGCAGAAATAGGCATTGTTATTACTTTTTACACACATAAGAATACACATGAAAGGTACACTTTGTGCATTTTGTGTGACTGATATCACGCAGTATATATGATTTTACAACCTTTTTTTCTCTTTCCATGTGGTTGAACAATCTTTCCCTCTCAGGGCATAGAAATGCATCTTATGCTTTTTTAATTCACTGCTGGGTAGTATTGTATGCAATGGATTATCTATAATTCATTTAAATGTTCCCCTATTGATGCATATTTAGATGTTTGAGTAATTTTTTTTCTCTTTTTCCTCTCTTCCCTCTTCTTCCTTCTCCTCCTCCTTTTTTTCTCTTACCACAGTGTCTCTCCCTGTAGAGCTGAGAGGAAAAGTTCCTGGGTTGAAGGATTTACACATTTACATTTTTGTAAATATTTCCTAATTACTCTCCAAAGATCTGCATTGAATTATATATTCACCAGCAACATATATGAATACGAATTCTTCCCCACCGCTAACAACACTCCATATTATTAGGCACCCAATGGATAACATATGTACCTCTCTGTTGTCTACACTTACTCTGTCCTCATGAATAGGAAAGCTGAGTATCTTTTCATGTTTATTGGCCATTTGTACTTCCTTAACACTGTATAAATATTAAATAAATGAATGATTAAATTACTGAATGAAGCAATACATTTAAAGTGCTAGAGAAATGAAAGTTAATTACTGACATCCAGGAAAATGAAAATGTTTCCCTGGCATTACGTTTACAATTTTATTATGCCAAACACAGAAATTAAATAGTATGGCTTTACTTTTATTACCCACAGAGAGGTCATAGATGATTCCTGGTTAATAGCTAGACTACATTTAATAGGAGTTTACAAGTCTGCTAGGTGTCAAAACTCATCTCGGTTATGTTTATTTCCTTTTTTATGTGTGGCATTCTAGATTTAGCACCTGTAATGCAGTGTATTATACCACTACTTCTCATATTTAGCTGTAAGTTAGGTTCATGGCTGTGTGTGTCCGTGTGTGTCTGCATGCTGTGTTTGTTTTAAACCTTTCAAAGAATTGTGTGTGAGTTCACACTTGGAGTTCTCCTTTACCCCATCATTCCTCAATTTCCCCACCTCCTTTTCTCCTCTTCAGCCCGGTTTCCTCCTTTTCTCTTCTCTTTGCTTTCAGCAATCATAACGTGCTTTCAGAATCTTCGTTTACACTGAGGACTGAAAGGATTACCCCTCCCGACAGTACTTTATTTGAACAGTAATCGAAGTCTTAAGCTAAGTGACAGAAATTCCCAGTGACAGAATGCTGAGCTCAGCTAATTAGAGCAGAAGGTAGTGTCCTTCTGATCAGCAGGGACAGTCCTGAAGCTAATATCTAAAGCATTCCATAGACTGTGATCCAGTGTCGACTTCATTGGATTTGGCTATTTAATTGCCATAGGCAGAGCTAAGTCGCAATGTGGCCGATACTCCCTAAGTGCAGTTGTTTAATGTAATCCTCATGGCATTCCCTATTCTCCTCTTTAAGAGATTAGGAAACTGAGGCGTAAGCACATACACATAAAGAAAAATATGTACAAAATATGCTGTATGAAAATTAGCATAGAGCTAATTTTCAAAGCTAACTTGCGTGGGTGGTTCTGTATAATATTAGGACACTGCAGATGGTCATGAAATCCAGGAAACTTTGTAAACATTCCCAAACCTTAAAAGTGTCCCAACTGTAAGTAGACGGTATAAACAACTGGGATAAAGGCCATTTCCAAATCATGCAAGCTCTTTCACTTTAGCACATTTATTGAGTTACTTTGGCATTGCATAAAAAGGAACAAAAACGTAATATAAAAACCAGCAACACACTAAATTGGGAGAATCTTGATCTTGAAGGATCCAGCAGAGAAAAGGAGAGCTCCGTAAAGCATGTGGCATTTCCGATGTCAAGTTTCTTCATATAAGGACGTTGCTATAAAATGTAAATATCTTCAAAGGATTAACCCTTCCGCATCATGAAAATATGCACATTTTCAAAGGGGGTGAAACATTTTCTAATCTGAGCATCTTTAAAGGGGGGAAATCAATAAATGGCGTGAAAAACTTCAAAGCAGGACCTCCTGTCAATGACACAAGTTTCTCAGCAATGCAGCGGCTTTGAAGGAGGACTCCCAGTGCTGGGAAAGCTTTGAAGTGACTGGAAACAGACATTTATAATTACGGAAAGGTGCAGTGTCCAGCAGGGATAGTACAAAGACATGTCTGAGGTAGGTACAGACGGAGGCTGGGAGGTGGCGGGGACACTGACCTTGCACCTCCCAACCTAAAAGTCTTTGGGGTCAACTCAATAATCGTATGTAAAATGGCAAGTGTGGAGTGAGAATAGTGGCGAGAGGCGAGAAACCAAATTATTTTAGATCTCACATTTCACAAAAGAAAAAGTCCCTCCGCACCCCCAAAGCAGAACTTAATCCATTCCGCCTGTGCTGGGTTCTCGTGGAGCTGCCGGGGCTATTAAGTTGTTATCAGCACTCCACTTTCTGCAAACAAGTGTTCCGTAAGTGTGAAAAAGTCTCAGAATCAACTTCTTTAGGTCCCTTAGTCCCCGAACTTGTGATCCTGAAATCTTTATTCCTGGAGATATTAAATAAATAAGTCAGACAATGTTCTAAAAGGAGAAAAATAATTAAAATCTATGATTTAACCAAACTCTTCTGAGCCAATGATTTGGTGTCTAATTTCCAGAGCTAGCTGAAGACCTCTTTGAATACTGTAAGGAGGGGCTAACATTAAACTGAGCGTCAAGGGCAGCCTATGCAAAATCAGAGGAGGTCAATTTTAATCTTTCGTTCCCTAAACTAGATTTCTTTTTTGTCTGATTTTGCCTGACATCCGTAGGGCACAGTGAGCTCATGACATCCTCTTACTTCTCAGTGCCATTTATTATGAAGTCTGTTTTCCCCAAACGGTTTTCATCCATCAAATACTTACTGAGCATGAAGTGTTCTTGGCTCTGTTCTAGGTACTTGGGTACGGTGCCGTGCGCAGTTGCTTCCTGTCCTCATGGAGATTACAACCTAGGGAGGGACACAGGCATTGACCAATAATCAAACGGAAGAATAGAAATTGACCTGTGAGAGGTGCTTTAAAGAAAAGGTCTATAAAGGACCTGGCACGTTCTGAAGAATCTCACAGTCTTCCCTGAGGAACTGAGGGTTGGGCTGAGATGTAACCGGTGAGTAGTCATTAGCGGATGGGTGCATTGGGGAAGGCTGTCAGGTGCCGCAAGGACAAAAGCCTTGTGACAGGAGAACAAGACAAGTGACACTTTTGTGGAGAATGAGTGGGCACATAGGGAGGGACAGGATGATACACACCTTGTTGAAGACTTTAGTCTTAATCCTAAAATTAATCAGAAGTTTTTGAAGAATTTTAAGTATGCATTTGACAAAATCAGTTTTACATATTGAATAGATCATTTTTGCTTGAGTGTGAAGAATAAATTGAGGGAGGGGAAGGGTCAAGAGTGTCTGAGAGGAAATTAGTGAAGATGCCACTGCAGTGGTTGAGGCAAAAGATGATGGCAGCTTGGACAAGGGTGGTGGCAGTGATGGTGACGGAGACAAGTGTGCAGACTTGAAAGACATTATGGGTGTATAAAATTGATAAGATCCAGCGTTGGACGGAATGGGTAAGCAAGGGGAGGAGACAAGGATGATGTCCATATTTCTACATTTTTGGTGGGGCCACTCACTAAGAAAAGAAACTCTGGGAAAGGATTAGATTTGGAGATAGAATAATTAGTTCAATTTGGTTATGTTGAATTTGAGACACAGATACTTTTGAGTAATACAAGTGGGCAAGTCAAGGAGCCATTTGTGTGTACGAATCTGGAGGAGAGATTCTTGGCAAAGATAACGTTTAACGTCATGAACCTGAGGCTGATTCATTACATTAATAGAGAAGGAAAAGGGACTTAGAACAGAGACCTGAGTTTTCCAGAGGAGGAAGCAGCAAGTAAGACTGAGAAAGACCAATCAAAGAGGTAGGAGGAAAAGCTGGAGAAGGTGTCATACTGGAAGCAGTCAGTGAGGAAAGTCAGTCACAAAGGGGAAACAATCAACAGCCCAGATACTTCATCTGAAAAGCGCAGGAAGTCTGCTTCCCCGTTCCACCTCCAATGGGGCACCTCCTCCTTCTCTCCCACACAGCTCTGGGAATTCCTCTTAATCCGACTGCTTGCTGCATGCACCTCTCTAACAGGCGTTGCTTGGAAGGTAATCTGCACACTACCTGCACTTTGCTCTTTTCACCCTTCGTCACCAAGTTCTGTCAGTTCTACTTCTTCATCCTACCTTTGAATTCATCTGCGTTTCTTTGTCTCGCCTGCTTCTACCTCAGGCCAAACTACTATTGCCTCTGTCCTCACTGGTGTTTTTTAAATGCAGCTTTCACTGTGCTTTGTGATTTTTTTTTAGGAAACTTTTCTTTTTATTGAAGTATAACCCACAAACAGAAAAGTGTACCTATCGTTATTATTTAGCTGATTAAAATTTATAAACTGAGCACACCCGTGTAACCAGCACCAGGTCCAAAACAGAACATTAATAGATTCCTCCAAGAGACCTCCTTCTGTGCGCTCTTCCTGTCCCACACACCCGCCATCAACTTGTATTCCCATAAAGTAGCTTTTCTTGTTTTTGAGCTTTTAGGAATGAATCGCACACGGCACTTTTTAAATATTTGACATTATGTTTATGAAATTCATCCAAGCTTTATGTGTAATTGTGTTTTTTTTCTTTCTTACCGCAGTATAGTGTTCCAGTGAATGAATATACCAAAATTTATTTATCCATTATATTGTTGAGGGGTCATTTCTACTTTGGTAATATTACAAATACTACTGTTAGGAAAATTCTCGAACATATGTGGTGATCAAGCGTTTGCATTTCTACTGGATATCTATCTAGGAGTAGAAATGATAGCATTTTAAGAGAGTTCCCCTTTTTCCACATCATCAGCCAACACTTGATATTTTCTGTCTTTTGAGTTTTGACTGTTTTCTGGTGGGAGTATCGTGGTGTCAAATTGTAGTTTTCTTTGCATTTCACTGATGTCTAAGAAAGTTGAGCACCTTTTCTTTCACATATTTATTATACAATTGGACGTGATCTTTTGCGAAGTGCCTGTAAAAGTCTCTTTCTCATTTTTAAAAGGTAGTCTACTTTCTGCATTTTAACTTGGGAGGTTCTTAAACTCTCTGGATACAAGTCTTTTGTCAGCTATGTGTATATGCTGTAAATCTCCTCTACCCCACCCCCGTAGCTTGCCTTTCCATTCTCTTAGTGTTTTTAAGAAAGAAGTCCTTAATTTTAATGTGGTCAAATCTTTTCTGTTGTAATCAACATTCTTTGTTTTTTATTTAACAGATCTTTCTCTATACTAAATTCATGAAAATATTTTCCTGTTTCCATCTCAAAGCTTGTTTTTTTTTTTGTCTTTTATGTTTTTATTTATAGTCCATCTGAAATAGATTTTTGTGCCTGGAATGAGGTAGAGATTCATTTGTTTCCCACATGTACATCCGATTAACCCAATACAATCTATTGAAAAGGATACACATTCATACGCTACTTAATGACATTTTGGTCAACAACAGACCACATATATGATGGTGGTCCCACAAGATTAGTACCATATGGCCTAGGTATGTGGTAGCCTATACTATCTAGGTTTGTGTTTGTGTACTCTATAATGTTTGCACAGTGACAAAATCACCTAGCAAGGCATTTGTCAGAATGAATCCTCATAGTTAAGTGGCATATGACTGTGCTTTTGCTCCTGTGTTTGTGTCAACTCTATCATAAATTAGATAACCACATGGTGTGGGTCCATTCCTGGACTCTCTCTTCCAACCTATCTGTCTATTCTTGCCCTCCACCACACTGGCTTAATTACTATAGCTTTTATTAAGTGTTCATTTCTTATAGTGTAAACTAACCAGTTCTGTGGGTTTTTTCAGATTTCCCATGGCTATTATTGGCCCTCTGAGTTTCCACATGATTTTAGAATCAATTGATCAAATTACAAAGAAAATTCTATTGGGATCTTGATTGGGATTACATCACTCTGTGCATTTTAAATAAGCTCGTCAGATGATTTTTATGAATACCAAAATTGGAGAACCACTGAGCCATGGTTCTCAAACTTTAGCATACGTCAGAATCACCTAAAGAACTTGTTAAAACACAGATACACAGATGTCGGGCCCCACTCGCAGTATTTCTAGATCAGTAGGTCTGGGGACGGCCCAGGAATTTGCATTTCTCACAAGTTCCCAGGTGATGCTGCTGCTGCTGGCATACTTTAAGAAACACCACTCTAAGGTACAGGTCATGGACCATATCCTGACAATCTCTTGTATTTCCTGCTATTTATCAAATCAAGTCATGGTTAGCGGATGTTCCCAAATGCCAGTGAGCATCATGAAAGACTATACTGCAATATTTATAAACAAATAAGCTGAATGGGCTATAGAACAGACAAGCAGTAATCATGTTGTGACTGATTAGGATACCACAATGGCCTGGCTTTGATCTGATTTAGCCCGAGGGAAAATCAAATTGTGAGTGAGGAATGTAGTTCTTCTGCCGCAAAATATAAAACATTGTTGATTCAAAAAGTATTATTCACCGTCTTCCCTTAACTTGACTCAGCCTTTCTGTGAGCAGGTATTCTTCTAAAAATCCATAATCAGACCAATGATTATCTCAGTTCTGATACCACTGCATTTCTCTGCATTAATACCATTTCAGTGTAGCCCGCACAGCAGACTTATCTACTCTCAGATATCTTTTTTCAGATTTATGGGATTTTCTTCATTAAAAAAATAGAGCATTTTTTGTAGCCCTCACTACTTGCTTGCTCGCTCACTCATTTATTTATAGATTTATATTTATAGAACGACGGCAGAAAGAAAAATGAAAAAAGACTAAAACTTAACCCTTTTCCTCTTTCAGACCTACAGTTTGTGCCAAACACTCAGTACTCTCTGCCGAGTTAATGTCCTTTAATACACCTTTCTTAAAATATCTATACTACTAATAGTAAATTCTACTTACAGGAGAAAATTGCCCTGAATGAGTTGCTGCATCAAATTAGAACTCAGCACTTGCTCCTAAGGTGAGCGTCGTGGATGCGTAGTCAATACAGCCCTGAACAAGTCCAAATCAGAGTAGTTACACTGTCGCGTCTCGCCCACCAGTTCAGCTGGGCCTCTTAGGCGCTTCTCAGCAGGATGAGAGAGTGGAGATAATTCTCACTCTAGTTAAGAAAAATAAAAGTACCCTCTCTGCCTATGTTTCTAAAACTTTCCTCTAAATCCCAGACTGGGTCTAGTCTGTAATCTGGAATATCAGCTAATCTTAGAAATGTTTTAGTGCATTGCATTCATTTAACAAAGTTAGACACCGAGTTCCAGAGGGTTTAAGTGACCCGTGTCCAGTCGTGGTCAGCTACGTGGTCACACACCCAGGCCAGGGACCCACCCCTGACACCAGAGCAATGCTCTTCCCACCCCACAGAGCTGATCTCTGCTCCTATCTCTCCAGCTCTGTCTGCCGGCCACACTTAACATCTTTTTCATAGATGAATCACTCCCAAACGAAAGTAAATTTACATCAGAGGCTCCGAGGACAAAACTGCAGCAAGCTGGAACTCAGAAACAGGTTTTTTTAAAGGGATTTTCCTCCTAATTTTCCCTCTCTGTTCCACCTCTGACTGGGTCATGTTTTTCTTTCATACCCCATTCAGGCATTTGAGGTAGGTCGCGTCACATGCCTTCCCAGCCCCTCACAGCAACAATTTAACTGTGTGGCTAGTCAACGTGGGCCCACTATTACACCCATGAAAGACGTTCCCCCAAAAACATGGTTGCTAATTCCATGTCATTTTCCTTGACATTCCCGCAAAGTCTTAAGCCTCTGGTTTACTTCCTCTAAAGCTCCCTTCAATCGTCAACCGCCCTTTAAATCTCTTAGAAGTAACTCCACACTTAAGCTAACGCTCTAGCTGTTATGGCTGCATTCTACCTAGAAATCAATTAAAGAGCAGTATCAACAATAAAAATGACACCAATAAGATGGTAAAAATAATTCATGTTCATCCCATATATAAATGTTTAGGATTAAAAATATTTTAGCTTAAGAGAGATGGCATATATTTATTAAGGATCTCAGTAGACTTTTACTATCAGACTTGAGATTCCTGATATAAAATGCAAAATATCTTAAGGTCAAATATGCTTGTGGAAACTCGTTCTTTGGGAGAATGTAAAGACTCTAATTAATTCCAGTTAATAATGATTGCAATTAATTATAAACCTTTTAATTAAAGAACAACTCAATTTTATAATATCTATGTAAACAGGAAGCCAGTTATCTTTTTCACTGATTCTTTTTTCTTTATTTAAATATCAACTAGCCTTCTGGCCAAAGAAATGGCATAAATAGTTTATGTTCACATATATTTATTATTGATATTCTAACGTTATAAGACAGGATGATAAAAATAAAAATAGAGAATAAGAGACAGGCAATTTGAATTTACGTTGCACAATATTTTGATTTTATTTATGCATCATAATATTTTCTCTATCTGGCTCACATTTTGTCCATTCAAGTAGAATGTGCATCCCAAAACATTAGAAATCAAAGCTTTACATAAAGCTAGTGTTTGATATGTGAAATATGAATATCAAAGGCCTTCCGAAAATTGTTAAATAGCTGTGACATGGCAGAACTTTCTGGGTTTTATTTGCTACTGAAGAAGGAGCTGGCTGGCTTGTCACAATTAAGTACGCATTCCTCACTAAAGCATGCCCTGCGGTAGCGTGGGAGTGGCCAAAGAATGTGGTGCTATCACTGTGTGCAAACACACACGCATCTGGAGCCTGGTCACACCTGATTTTCCCACTCCTTCATGACAAGATTCTGATTTGAGCCTCTGTTTAGTTTTTGTGCTAGAGAAATCTGTAGCTTTCTGTGGTCATTTATTCCTCATCATTTCAACTGTGAGCAAAAGAGATGTGAAAGGAAATAGGTACTTTTCGGGAAAACATCAGATTCCATGACTCAAATTTGACTCAGTGTATCCCCTTTTTTCAGACCATTTTCTGTTTCCTGTATCACCACAAGTGCAGCTGATTGAAAAACAGTTAAGAAATGAGATTTGGCACATTCTCTGTGGGATAAAATATACTTAAAAATACCTTAATGATTACTGACACCGAAATGCTAAACAGCTCAAATTTTTTCATCTGGATTAGAAAGTAGCTTTCTTATTTCCTGGAATTTTTCTCGAGGTCATTGTTATTTTGTAACTTTGGTGTTGATCTTTGCCTCTACATAGAGGAGGGCTCATCGTGTGAGTTGTTTGAGCAAGACCAATACAGGTGATCCTCAAGTGAAGCCCGAGAGATGGTGAGATTCAAGAGTGACACGAGATACACCGAAGGTGATTAATGAACAGCAAAGCATTCACCGCAGGATTTCTTTAAGAAACATGCGTTTTGTTTTACAGAAATATGATTACACATGATTTCCAAGAGGAAAGGTACAATGTAAGAATGTACCTATTCAGAAATGGGGAAAATGAGATGGTGACAAGATAAGGATTTCAGAACACTACATCCTCCTTTTCCATCTCTTTCATTGGTTGGGATTGTTTCCGGTATGTTGTTATCATATGATTGAAAACCCTGGTTCAAGACACACAGAAAACGCTCAAGAAGCAGGTGTTAAAGTAAAAGTTGAATGAAGAAATTTGAAACAATTATTCATTTACATCAGAAAATGCTTACAAGCTAAGCATCAGTTGTGCTGTTATTTGAAAATTATTTCCTTACTGGGAGCAGTTTTGTGCTGTGTTGAACGTGATGCATCTTTGTCTATACATGAGGATAAATAACTGCTTTTACCTTTAGAGGCACTCCAAGTCAGTAATTTATGTTGACATTACATCTACGTATCCTTCTGGTTTGAAGAGACTGAGTGTTTTATGTAAAAACAACTTTACTGCCAACACACCTGCCAAGACCCTCCTCAGTATATGCCTGAGCCATAGCAATAGCTTCCTTCCTAGTACCCTTAATCCAGACCAGTCTTCCACCTTCTGCCAGGTTAATCTCCCCAAGATCCTGCGTGTAATACATTTTTAAGGCAAAATCATAATAGGTATTGCTGGAGTTCCAACCACTCTAGGTTGTAACCTATTTTTATAACCCCCTCAAGCTCTAGGACTGAGAAATGTGCACCAATGTGATACTCAATAAATACTGAAGTGACAGAAGAGGTGCTATCTGGTTCCAGTCTTGACTGTTCCTTACTGGTTGTTGTGTGACCTGACTGCTTAAGTCATAGAAGCTTCAGTGTCCTCTCTCAGTAAATGGGGACAATAGCAATATTTACCTCATAGGGTTATTCTGAAAACCAAATTGATAATTTATGTGAAATGCTTAGCACAGTAGCTGGCACATAATAAGCCCCTATGAATATTGTTGTAGCTCGGCTGCTCCTAGGGTTAGCAGTAAGTTTTCTTCCAACCCCTCCCTGCCACCCTCCCACCGCAGAAATATACATACCCCTACTACTCATCTGAAGGAGCATCTCTGTAACTCATGGATAAGACAGGGCGTAGGGAGTTGACTGCACACGGAGCAGATGGAACTTATCCGGAGATGGGGCGAGGGAGGGCAACAGGAGCTCTGAACACAAAGTCAGGTTCAAATCCTGGGCCTTCACTCAAGTTGTCTTTTTTGAACTACAGAGCTTTCATTCACAAAATTGGAATAATACCTACCTTGTGAGGTAGTTATAAAGATTAGCCATTGCTATCTAAAAATTGCTAATATTTGTTGAGCCAGCTACTTGCTCTGAGCCTCAAGTTCCTCACCTGGGAAATGGGAATAATGATATGTCTTGCATGGAAGTTGGGAAAATTAGCAATGATAATAACAGCTAATATTTCTTCAAGGCTTAGTATGTGCTAGGTACTGAGCTAAGAACTTTATGTAGACTAATCTCGATAATGTATGCTCAGTGCTGGGCACACAGTAGGCACTCAATAAATGCTAGCTATTGATATTGTTAATAATGATCTCACTGCATCCTTATGCCTCCATGGGATGTAGGTACTGCTCCTACTCAGCGTGGTCCACTGTGCTGAAAATTCATATTTTGTTAATGCGAAATTTCCCAATGCTTTATTCTTCGAATAATATTTGATTTAATATTTTAAATCAGGTTGAAGCCAAACAAAAAAATGTTTCCTTCTGGACGGTCATTCCTGGTTTCATGATGAACAGTTGATGACAGCTTTTCAGACCATGGAATTGGTTAAGTGGGAGCCACAACAGGAAGAAAGATCAAGATGGAAAATGTCTGGTAACCACAGAGCAGAGGATTGTTGGAGGTGGTGGGGCAGCCCCTTTGAAATTCCTAGAAGTAACTGCCCTAGACCTATGGGAGGTGGAGTTGGAGGGTTTTTTGTACTTATAAATATTTAGGATACATTTCTTCTTCTTGTTCTTATCTTATTGCCATTATTTTTATTTCTCAGATCCACTTTTGGTAGGTATAGAGATGTGACAAAGTAACCTGAAAAACAAGGCATGATAGTCAGATTTGAAGAATTTCTTTAGTTCCCTGAATTGAAATACAGAGTGATAAATTTATAATATCTATAGCTCATTCAGGCCTAATAAATAATTTCTGAGTGAACTTTGTATCTTATAATTTTTTTGTTTGCTTACTTGGGGCAAAATAGGGAGAAAATTAGGTGAAAATTTGCCCTTTTATGTGTATATTTGTGGGTTCTTATCCATAGGTATTTTTAAGCTAATTGACTCAAAGAACTCCACAAATTGAAGTTCTGAAAACTTGTTCCTCTACAGCCCAAAATAGACACAGTCCACCTCAGAGACACGTAATAAAGCACGTCATACAACTCTGTCAATACATATTTGAAATGTTGATGATCAAATGAACAAAACTTATTTTGTCAACCACACCTATTTTTCTTTAAAATTATGATAAAAGAGTAGTAGTTAAAATGTAATGTACACAAAAATGTATCAGCAGTTGCCTATTACATTTGTGAATAGCTGTCCACGTGGAGATCTTAAGAAAGCAGCATCCTCTCAAAGGCAAAGAAATAGAAAATGGAATGAAAACAAACTGAAGTGGTAAAATAGAACTAACCTACAGTCGCATCTCAAGAGACCAAAAAAAAATGAAATCAACCACATCTTACCCTCCTAAATTATCATTTACCCAGATGTTCATAAATGTTCTTCCTGGATGGGGAAAGGGCAGTTGATAAATCCTTTTTGCTAGCAGGATACAAAGGAAAAAATAAATAAATAAATCAAGTCAACTTGCAAATATCTAACTAATGTAAATCACCTACATTAGCAGCACAATTAAATATTTTCAAAATGTTTTTAAGCATCTCTTATTTCATGTCCAAACTTTGAAAACACAGATGGTTTTGGCCCCTGTACTTCCCTGCTGTAGGAAAATCCTTGTTTTACTCCACAAGAGTGCTCTTTCCTGATGCAACATCCCCATCTGGTGAGATCACATCTTTGCAGTCAATGGCTCCTTGGGGTAGAAGTCATTGGTTGAATTTGCAGAAATACATAAAGTTACTCTAGACTAAAAGGCCATAACAATAACATTTTTAAAGGCCATTTTAAAATTACTTGCTGTAGATTCAAAAAAAAAAATCCCAACAAATTTGTTGCTACTGTTATTTTGTTATGGGAGGGAGTTTGGGAAGTTTCAGGAAAGAGAAGAGTAAATAGTGAAGGCCATTCCAAGTACAAATAGAACGGGTTAAATTTGGGATTTATTTTAATCCTCCTTCACTTGCCGAAAACTAATCCTGAGTCATTCTAGAATTGGTAGAACAGTACGCAGAGATGTTAACAATGACAAGGAGAAGGCCTCACGGCAAACACATGTGCATACAAATTTGGGATATTTCATTGTCTTTTAATATTTCTCAGTGAAAAAAAAAGCAGAAATGATACCACAATCAATTCACCCCTGATACTAATCTCAGGAAATAGCGAGTGAGACAGGAGACTCGAAATATGAGGTTTTCTGAGACACTTATTTGCAATTATTCATGGATTAGTTGCTCCTATTACTAAAGCTAATGAAGTTGATTCTACTGGTATATATATTAAAAAACCCATATGTAATTATTTCCGAGCTCTAGGTTATATTTCGGTATGCATTTTGTTGAAAATATCCCAGAATTATCATAATGTGAGTACAAATATTTAAGCTGTTTTGTTCTTTAATTATTTACTTAAGAATATATAAAAAGGTGCTTGATAAATCTAATTTTTCTGTCCTAGAAAAGTATATGGGATTAAGGTAAATGGAGATTAGGAAAGAAAGTGGGTAATTCCATCACAGAGAGAACCAATGAGGTATCTCTGGGTTATCTGTTATCAGCCAAGAAAAATAATTCTTAACATCACCAAATTCTCTCTTTCTTTCTCATTTACCTGTCTTTCTGTCTGTCTATCTATCTATCTATCTATCTATCCATCTGTCTGTCTATCTATCGGTCTATCTATCTCTCTATCTCTCTATCTATCTTTCTGTCTATATCTGTTTACTTATTTCTGTCACTCCTACCTCCGAAGGTGATTTGTGGTCAACTAAAATTAAGCATAGGTATACTATAGCCATAAAATAATTGACTGCATATATGTATACACACATGCCCAGAAATACTATAGTGGCTAGTGGCAAATTAAGTAATGAATTTGGCTAAAATCCATGGAGGTCTGTTAAAAGAGTTTTAAAAATCTTCTAAGCTGCCAGTCAGTCAGTTGCTAGTTCAGCTCAGCGTTCACAGCCAGTAGTGTTGTCAGCTACCCTCATCTCTCTCATCCTCTCTCTGGCTCTCTCTTTTATAGCTCCGAATCAGAGTCATATTTATAGAAAAGAGGGCAATTTTTGTTCTTGGAAAATTGCTTTCTGATTTTCTTTGCATGATAGTGACTAATTTATAAAAGCCCTTTGTCTGGCTAGCAGCTCGATTTGATTTTTATTCCATTAAGGTTCTGCAAGACTTTCATGTTGTTATTGTTCACAGAATAATACAAAAAATAACATAAATGTTCAAAAATTTGTTCTTAAAGGAAGGAAATAATAGTTCATTTTAGAAAAATCAGAAGCCTTCCTGATGGAGGGAAATATATATAATAAATTCGGTATGAATTAAATACAAAAGGTATATTTAAAATAGGTGGCAAAGCATCACTGTCAAATTAAAATAAATGCATTTATTAGTATAGTTTTAGAAGTTTTTGGTCCTAAAATACTAATATAGCTTTTTCCCTGGTATATCCTCAACAAGTAAAAGTATACAGTTATCTCTTCTCTTTTCTGGCTTTCTGCTGCCAGTTTCTGTCTATTTCTCCATATATACCAATATTGAGCTATCTCTTTAAATCTAATACCTAAAAATATCAAGAGCATTCAGTCAAGTCAGGTTGATTCTTTGAAGGCTGTGTACCATAATGGTTAAGACCATGGCCTCTGAGTCTGGATCCTGTTTCACTTATTAACTAGATGACTTTAGACAATAGATTTAGACGAGGCACGTCCCTCTGTGCTCATTTTCTTCATCTGAAAAATTAGATTTTACATATAATAGCATGCAGTTATAAATAATTACAATGAACATCCCTGCCACGTACTATGTGCTCAAAGCATTTCAGTGATTATTTATGTCAGCCTGGGAAATTTTTGTTGAATCATTAATTCCAAATGTTCAGGGATTATCTTTCTAACTAACTTTGCTTAGTTTCAGTAAGTGCCTTCCATAAGCAAAAGCTTAGTTGATAATTTTAAGGATATTTTTGAAGACAAGTATCATCATTTAAATGTAGTAATCTAAGAAATTGATTTAAGCCACAGTGCAATATATACTAAAACAATATTTTTTAGTATTTGAAAACGCGTGTGTTCTCACAGACTGTACTTTCTTTCCTATTAAAGTTTTCATTTAGAAAATTGTTTCAGGTATTTCGTTCAAACTGGTGCCCATTTTCAGCAAAACTGTGGCTATTATCTCTACTTGAGTAGGCAAATCTTTTACGTATCACATATCAGTGTCAATATACTGACAAATTTTAAAG
This sequence comes from Equus caballus, assembly GCF_041296265.1. Lineage (NCBI taxonomy): Eukaryota > Metazoa > Chordata > Mammalia > Perissodactyla > Equidae > Equus > Equus caballus. The sequence goes on from NC_091699.1 coordinate 92,565,182, forward strand.
AAAATCTTTTAGTCACCTCTTAGAAATACAATATTAAAACTGAAATGACTGAAGCCTACAAAAAGGGGGAAGAAATTATTCAAGTTCTCAAATTGAGATCAGACTGTCCACGTTTTAAGGGAAACCATGGATTGGCCAAGATCCTTTGAGCTATCTTTCAAAACCACACAACTTGTTTTATTGAATAAATCACCATTTCTTTGAAGTCTAAATTGTGTCATGTTAGGAACAGTTTGAAAAATCGAATACTTTAAAGTATTTCAGATCATTTTGCATTTTTATTCCATAAGCAAATGCAAAAACTTCTATTTAGAGATTAATTTTTTAGATTTAATGTGCAGGGGAAAATATGAGAAAAAAGCTTTTCTAGTGTACCAAACTGCTATTTTTCTTCAAGATTATTAAAGGTTTTCACTATGGCGTCTCCAGCTCAATGATATCTAAATTACCAGAAAAATATATGTAAAGTCACTGCAGGATTTTGAAAGCAAAGATGTGAGACGCAAACCCATTTTAAGCTTGCTAGTGGCCTGAGGGTTTTTAAAGCACTATCCAGTGATATTTAGTACTTTGTCATAACAGAGTTGTCTTATCTAGAAAATATTTCTACCGTGTAAATGACATGCCCAAAAGAGGACTGTAGCTGCACACAAATGAGATGCGTTAACTTCTAATAACTTTAAAATTCCCAAACTCTAACTACTATGTGATTTTAAAATACAGATGTCCATCTCCATAAGTCTCAAAGTTAATGAGGGTTAAGTCTTGAATAACAGTTGAGTGAGAGTTTGGGAGATACTTTCTGGGACTGAGATCTAGCATATCTCAGTAAAGATTTAACTGAGATACCAGAAAGTAATTAAAATCAATTTTTTTCCTCAAATTGCATATTTGGGTGAGGGGGTGAATTGAGAGTAGAATTGGGTTAAGAAGGTGTAATAATAAGCATGATTAATCTATTTAATCTATCCTTGTTGATATTTTGAAAGGTAGAAAACTTGTCTAAACAAGCACATCGAAAGATTTGGAGGGGGGCTGGCCCCAAGGTGCAGCAGTTAAGTTTGCGTGTTTCACTTTGGTGGCCCAGGGTTCACCAGTTCAGATTCCAGGTTGGGACCTACCCACCACTTATCAAGCCATGCTGTTAAGCCATGCTACCCACCACTTATCAAGCCATGCATGCGTCCCACCTATAAAGTAGAGGAAGATGGGCACGGATGCGAGCTCAGGGCCAGTCTCCTCAGCAAAGGGAGGAGGATTGGCAGCAGATGTTAGCTCAGGGCTGATCGTCCTCAATAAATAAATAAATAAATAAAAGATTTGGAAGATGTATAATAGTGTGATTTTTAAGACTGATCCAATCAGGCTTCAAGGAATGGAATATTATGACTGCTTCTCCTTTATCAACTATGCAAGTTGATAGTGTTAGTATTGTGGACTTTGAATCTTCAAAGGGGCCTCAAACCATTCCTTAGACATTTTCATCTTAGGGAGACAGATAGGAAGAGCAGTGTGGAGGAGGGACAGGGGCAACTGCAGATGGTTGGATAAGCAGAAAGTAGGCTGCCCACCTGCTGAAGAAGAGCTGAACTAAAATAGAGGTGAGATTGTTTGCAAAGAGACTAGATCCAACATTTCTAAGTAAGACTGACAGGACCTAATGCCTACTTAAATGTGGGAAGTAAGGGAGTGCAAAGTCAAGTAGGATTTCAGGAATTTATTTTGGAAGAAAAGATGGTTGATTGGGCTATTAATTACATTAGCAAAATAAGAGAAGTGAAAGGGAGGGAAGAAATGTTCAGTGCATATTTGGCATGATGTTTTTGAAGATGTTCTGAGTGGAGACGGCTGGTGGGTAATAGGATATATGGGTTTAGAATAGTTTTTTTTAAAAAAAAACTATTTCGGAACAAGAGTTGAGAAAGTAGTAAATGTAAGTGTTAGCTCACCTTTAGTAGTAAAGGGAAATAAGAAAAGGAGGTACAAGAAAGACTTTATTTTGTTCTGATTTGATTTGGGTGTTGTGGAAGGCAGAATTCTAAGATGGCTCCCAATGATCCTCGCCCTTGTATAATCCTCTCTGATATAAATGTGAAGAGAAACTGTCAATACAATACACCACTCTCTCTCTCTTTTTTTAAAGTATGGCTTTTTAAAAAAATGTAAGGTAACATTGGTTTATAAAATTCTATACATTTCAGGTGTACATCATTATATTTCAATTTCTGTGTAGACTACATCATGTTCACCAACCAAAGACTAACTACCATCCATCACCACACAAGTGTGCCCAGTCACTCTCTGGATTATGGTATCTTATATGGCAAAAAAGGTGAGTCTGACCTCATCAGGTAACCCTTTTGAAAGCAGAGTTTCTCCAGCTGATCTGAGAAGAAGTCAGAGCTATGTGCCCCAAACGGCCTAGAAGAAACCAAACAACCATATTGTGAGCTGCCTATGGCAGAATATGTGTGTGCGTGTGTAGGGGGCTGTCAATGGCAAGGAACTGGAGGCAGCCCCTAGGAACAGGCCCTAGTCATCAGCCGGCAGGAAAACAGAGACCTGAGTCCCACAGCCTCAAAGAACTAAATGTTGCCAACAGGTTGAATAAGCTTGGAAGAGAGTCCTGAGCCTCAGATGAGATAGCAGTCCTGGCCAACAGCTTGGTTCAGTCATGTGGGCCCCTAAACAGAGAATCCAGCCATGCCCTGCCAGACTCCCGACCCACACCAACTGTAAGATAATGAATTCGTGTTCATTTTAAGATGCCAAGTTTGTGGTCATTTGTTATGCAGCAATAGAAAATTAATACACGTTTCATATTTGTTTTACTTTTAATCTATGGTGGAGGGTTAGGAAAAAGCTCAGAAGAAAGAAAGAGATTAAAGATGTTGAGAAAACATAATGGGCATTGTAAAACAGTGAACTTGGACATGAGTCAGCCTTGGAGGAAACAAGGGAGCTAGAACATGTTTTTGGATATTTTCATGTGTGCTGCTGGAAGATGAAGGGTGAGAAGTCACAGACAATTCTGGTGGCATCTATCTTCTCTGTCAAGCATGAGGAGGAAGTATATGGGGCAGATTAGGAATTCATGACGGAGAAATGACCCTTGGTAGGTGGAGTCTAATTCTACAGAGCCACGCACCTTTCTCTTTCAAGAAAATCCTGGGGGAAGGCTGTTTCTCCATTCTGAAAGGAGATTGAGGAATTGAAGGACCGGGCTCCTAACCTACCACATGATGGTAGCACTTTATGTTGCTGGCTTCTTTCAAGAATCCACGGTAGATGTGGGGAGTCACGCTATTAGCATATTCTGGGTCCCATTTTTTTGCTAAAATCACTGAAACACTGACCGTCAGAGAGAAAAGGAACACAGAAAACTATCTGTAGGGCGCTGAACAAGCGACCTCTGTCTGTCCTGCTCATCTTCATTTACACTTTCTAGCAGACAGATTTGGATTGGAGAGAGATTCTCTCTTTTCTGAAAATCTGGTAAAACATATCCATAAAACTTTGACTATAGTAGTAATTCAATTATTTGATAGCTATTAATATACTACAGTTTTCTTTTTTTTCTATGTGATTTCTATTTTTTTCTATTACTCTGTGATTTTTTTCCCCTTAGTTTTGTCTTTTGGAAACATACTGAATTTAAATTTTTAAAACTAGAATCTATTAATCCTTTTAATAATAAGTGAATCTAATTCCTATTTTTTCTGTATATTTCTGTGCATTTGAACAGGATTTTATTTCTTCTGCTTCTACTGATACTATTTATTAATTTAAATTATAGTCATAGATTACTATGAAAGTGTAACTGATTAATACACACAAAAATTCTTTAAACTGGGAGATTCAGTTATTTACTGCAAAATATTTTTGGGGTTGCTATTAAAAGTGTCACTCTCCTAGTATTTGGAACACATCAGTGAACAAATAAGGCGAGAGATCCCCCTTCTGTGGAGCTTATATTCTAATTCACAGTAACAGCTGTGTGCAGACCCTGCTCTAAGCACTTTATAGATGCCGCCTCTTTTACTCCTCACAATAAATCTATGAGGTATTTATAGGTAAGGAAACACTAATACAGATAAGTAAAGTTACTAGCCAAATTGGGGCAGTCAGGATTTGAATGACTTTGCAATCTGCCTCTTAAAAGTGCACCCTGAATCATTGCACTCAATAGGACTTACAGCTGAATGGTTTTACAACCAGTGTGTCTCTTTTTATTTAATTGGTTTGATATATTGTCCAAGGCAACAAGCTTAGGTCCAAGCGTTTAAAAAAATTGAACCCTACATTAAGGTCATATATAGAATTTAGTAGTTATTAATAAAATATCAGCACATTTTATTATTTATTCATATATTTTACAAGAAGTACAATTTAACAATCTCATTTTTCTTAGACACAACGTTTAATGGGTCCAGCGAACTCTAAAGAGAGCAAAGAAGAGTCGTCCTTGGTTAAATACAAATTTTGAAAGATGTGAACAGATTTTTTTTGGCAGAAGTCTGTCCTATGACTCGCTGATGGTCAAAAAGGAAACGTACAGGAAACCCTCCTTTTGAACACGGGCACATTGTGCCATTTGGACTGGAGGGTCTGAGGCCTTGAGAACAGAACCCAAGTGCATCACTGTGCTTACAGTTGTAACACATTGTTTGTGTGTTCTGTGCTCCCACGTTGATAACAGACCATGGGTTAATTTCGGTGCTTCTATTTTATTACCCTCATAATTTCGCCCTTTCTCACTCCCAGTCCTTCCGCTCCTCCTTCACTGTTCTCTGTGGCTTCCTCTCCAGCGGGCTGTGTGGACTGGTTAGACAGAGAGTTTTACAGACTGTTTCGTGAGATGTCCTGTAATTTTAAAATCTATGTAAAACGCTCAAAGCACTAGAACAAGCTATAAAAAGAGAACACATACAATAATTCAACTTAAACTTAAGGGACCAATTGTTTTCTTCCTGCTCTGTGCTGAACACTTCTCTAAAAGGCCCTCGTTGTATACTTGTTAAGTTACTAACTATAAGATCATAAACTATTTAGCACATTTCATAAAGAATTAGGAAGAACAGAAGTTATGGATGTTGCTCTAGATTTAGTTTTGATAATATGATATTTTAAGTAGACATTCTAATTCAAGCCTTTGAAAGGAATCCTTTAATGTATTTTCTGGTAAAGTTTCAACTTCCAGAATATTTTCTGAATAAATATGGCCTAAAAAAATTCTTAAAATATAAAGTAATTGTTAAAGGTCAACCATTCAGCAGAGCAAAAAAGAACCAAGTCGTCGATGATGTCTCCACTTTTTGTGTGTTCACCCTCTGTGTCTCATCTTATGTTAGTATTGAGTTAAAGAGGGAGCACTTCAGATGTTATCAAGCAGGACATAGCACATCAAACTCAAGAGGAAGAGAATTAGCAACTTTCCACATTTATTCACTTATAACAATCATTTTAAGGGCTCATAATGCAGTCTATTACTAAGGAATAAATACAAGAGACATGGACCTCTTGGTCTAGGCGGAATTAGAATGGCATAATTCAGCAGAGTGAATATGGACTTCTTACCAGGAAAGGCAAGAGAAAAAACAAAGCTACAAAAGGACGCCCTCTGGGAAGGCTCTCACACATTTGGGCATGCTGTCTAGTTAGAGTAGGCCCATTCTGGATACTTTTATTTCCAACCTTTGACCCCAGACATCTGGAAAGCAAATTTGAGTCAAACAGAAGGAAGTTTTCTTTTCTATTTAAAAAGTGTTGGGGAAAAAATATTTAAGCACTTAACATCCATTCTGCTAGCAAAAACTAATATTTATACATTTGCAGGGAACTCTAAAATATGGAGCATTTGGTCAGGAAATAGATGCCCCAGAACCTTGGCAATATTGGCACACTTTTGTTTCAGATGATGGGTTTAGACAATGGCTGAGATCAGCAAAATAATGGGGTACTTTGATGCTCTTCAATGTCCTCATTTAATAGATATCTTCCAATTAACAGAATTTAAAATATGCTGAAGCATTTTATATCAATATATATGCACAGCACATACATGTTTGGTGTCATGGGCATTTTTAGGAGTTTTCGTCTGTAATAAAATTTTTCATTATATTATATTTTAAAATGTAACAAAGCAATGACTCCATTTTTCCTAGTGATTAATTCATTTGGACAATATTAAAATTAAGAAATTATGTCACAAAGTATATGAGAAATATTTTTTTGTTTTTACATAAAATATTATTTGTTGTGGCATATTAAATTTTTGTTTGAAATCCTCTCACGTGGAGTCTCTTAATTCTTGATTACAAGGTAAGCATTTACCCACATAAAGATAGACAGCAGGGTAAATGGAAAAAAACATAAACTATAGGGGCATACACACTTGGGCTTAGTCATTCAAATACTTTGTTGCTGTGCAATCTTGGAAGAGTTACCCAGCATTTCTGAACCCAGTTTCCTCGTCTGTAATAGGCATTTGCTGGGAGTATACAGAGGGGTTATAGTGAGAAGGAACAGCGATTCATGCAGAGCACAGAGTAAATTCTTCATAAATGCCCTCACCATAGTTATCCTTATCAACTTTATTATTAAAATGCTGGAAGATCCATCCGGTAGCACTAGATAAATTCCAGAATTATTAATCACCCAAGCAAATCCAAGTTGTGGCTGTGAACTTAATAATTCTTACAGCCCCAGGGGTCATGGCGGCAATGGGAAAGAGAAGCTGCCTTCCCTTTGTACACAGAAACCACACACGGGGATAATTGAATGTTGGTCACTTAAAAAAAAAACTAGAAAATTCTTATGGCATTTGATTAAATTATATTGCAGAAACCATATCTACCCTATTATGAATATTAACTATCATGTAGTAAATGTTTATCATTAGTAACAAGTCTATTCACGACTCACACTGAAAACTATTCTTTTGGCGTCATATAAAAGACGTCACATTACCATGTAGTTTGCCAAAATGAATTGACTTGGAAATAAAGCAATTTCTATTTGCAGTCTATTTCTTGCCTTTTATGGGACTGACTCAATATTTTCTGGGGTTTTTTGTTTTGTTTTGTTTTGTTTGCCAAAATTTCTTTGCAAGATTTTGATCCATGCTGGGAATTCGTACTTAGCGATGTGGCAAGAATTCAAAATACTTACGCATTCCCTAGATTTTATGTGCATCAAAGAAGCACCATCCTTATTTGAGTTTTTGATGTTACTGTTTTAATAGAAATTAATTTATATCCTTATCAACTGTTGCCTAAATTTGTAAACTTGAATATATTTTGATACTGTCTCTGACTATTGCTTTTATTTGAAGGATAGTTTCCTATATAAATGCTTACCATAGCCTCTATTTTCTGGTCTCCATATAGAAAAAAAAACCAGTTTATATTTATACAGTTACATTAATTCCAGAATTTATAATTATAATATTTTTAAATCATCGAAAATAAATAACTAAGAAGAGAAAAATAAAGTCAACACCCTCCGGCAATGCACCTACTGATTTATGGAAGCAAATGAATACCCGAAGGACCAGCTGCCAAATCTGCTCTTGACTCTGAGCTTACACATAGGTGGGAGGGCACGTAGCCACATTTAGTCTCTCTAAAAAGTGCATGCTCTCATTTTCAGCATCCACAGTTTTTATTATCTCCCTAGGAGTACAGACGTGAAATGTTTTCGGTTTCTTTTGTTTCTTGTTTTTTTTCAATTTTCTTTTAAAATTCAAGCCTGTGTTTGTTTGCTTTTTTTTCTTTTTTTCCTTTGCAGTTCACACAGCATAGTGCTTTCTGAAAACGTACACGAAATTCCCATCGTCGGTAATGGAGTTTGCATCCATCAAGGAAAAAGCAGACCCCGCTACATAGTGTCTTTCTTGTGTGGTATGGTGAGGACCTGGTCTATCGTATGACAAGCCCCTTGACAAGTTCTTTAGGCACTTTGTTACCATCAGGGAAGGTCATTCTCATCTATGACATACAGTAGACCCCTTCCAGATGGCCACCTGTCTTTCCACTTGGCCAAAACATGGGGCTTCCCTTTCCCATGTAGACAAATATTTTTAAAAGCATTCTTGATTGTGCTTTGTGGAAAAATTCAAACAGGGATAAAAAACAATTGGTGCACTCACCCATGTAAAAGAAAATGTAGTGTGTTCATAGTTTATGGCTCTTCTAGTGCTCATCATTGATTGGGAACAAGGAATAACCGTTTCTGTCTAATTTAGAACCCAATTAGAGCTTATGCTCTAAATTTAGAGTCAGCTTCTAGCCTCTGGTGTTCCATTTCCGATATTCAATATCAGATTCGCTGCATTTATCACAGAAGTAACCAGGCAATAGGAATGACTGTATTCTATAACGTGTATGCTACTTACCATATCTGCGTGAATTTATAGTTACTTTTGACAATGAGGAAACTGGTGCACGCTGTTTTAGAGCAACTTAATCGAATATCTATAGTCACACAAGTTGATGGCATAGTCCGTTCTAAATTTAGTGGGGAAAACTCTTGATCCTGTTTGCTGACTATTGATTCCTGAACATTCCCTGCTCTGGTAGAAGAAGCCTCAGTCAGGATTTGCATGACAGCTTTTCCCTTCTAAACTGTTTACGTGTGTAGATATTGGAAAGAGAAAAGATCTATTATTGGACCTGACGGTTAATTTTATGTGTCAGCTTGGCTAGGCTGCAGTCTCTAGATATTTGTCGAACATAATTCTAGATGTTTCTGTGAAGGTATTGTTTCGATGAGTTTAACAGTTAAATCAGTAAACTTTGAGTAAAGCAGACTACTCTCCATAAATTGAAGGGGCCTCATAATCAGTTGAAGGTCTAAATTGAAAAAGACTGACCTCTCTCAGAGAAAAGGGCATTCTACCAGCTGACTGCCTTCAGATTTAAATTGCAGCATCAGCTCTTCTTTGAGTCTTCAGTCGGGCCAGCCTACTTTGCAGATTTTGGAGTTGCCAGCATCCACAATTACAGGGGCCAACTCCTTAAATCCCTCTCTTTATCTCTATCTCTATATCTACCTATCTATCTCTCTGTCTGTCTGCCCATCTACCTATTGATCCACCCACGCTATTGGTTCTGTGTCTCTGGAGAACCCTCATACGTACACTATCAAGTCTTTTCTACTTTTCCCTTTGTAGGCCACACCATTTTTTCTACCTTAGAGATCCATCACCTATAGCATAGGATTGTAAATTCTACTCAAATAGAAGCAAATAAGATATTCAAAGATGCACCTGAAAAAAATAAAATGGAAAAAATTACTATTTCATTTTATAAGAGCAGCCACATAGCATAGTTCTATTTAAGGGTAATAATAAGAACGTCAACCACATAGAATCCAAACTCAGCAGCACTGTCCAGGTTTAACCGTTTGATAGCCAAAATTATTTCCTAAACAAGAACTCAACAACAACAAAAAGAAAAAGAAGAAAGGAAGGAAGAAAGAAAAGAAAAGGAAAATGGATACTTCAACAAAACATGTGTATAGTTGAAATCTAATTGAGCCAACGCTGTTGAATACTCATTTTGGGAAAAGAGGGATGCAGACTAAGAATTAACAATTATAAGAACATACTCATGTTATTATAATCCCAGTGTAGATAGCATTGAAGAATACAACGTCAATAATTTGATGATATTGCTATCTACATTGGCTTGATACTCGTGGCCATTAGATTGGCTGAAAATTTCCATAGTCAGTTTTCCCAAAATGAGTATTCAACAGCGTTGGCTCAATTAGATTTCAACTATTTTCAGCCAATCTAATGGCCACGAGTATCAAGCCAATGTAGATAGCAATATCATCAAATTATTGACGTTGTATTCTTCAATGCTATCTACACTGGGATTATAATAACATGAGTATGTTCTTATAATTGTTAATTCTTAGTCTGCATCCCTCTTCAAATATATAAAAGTAGAGAGGAGAGAACACTTATGAATTTACCAAATATTTATTGAGCACATTCTATGTACCAGATATCATGGTAGCCACCAAGAATACAACAGTGAACCAGAGAAATAATCTCTGTCCAAAGATATTTTATGATCCAGTAGGAAATACACAAAAACAGAGGAAATCACACTATAGTGGGAGGAAGTATTATGATTGGAAACCTGGAGTGTGTCAGGGAGGGTAGCTAATTGGATCTTGGGCGTCAAGAAAGGAAGTCTAAGAAAAGAAGTAAGTGAGCAGGAGCTAGGCAGGTAGAGAGGAAGGTAAGCATGTTGAGGCACATTTCGTTGATAAAGATGAGATCAATTATCAAAACCCTTTTCTGTTTAGAGGCTCTGTATTGCCAAGAAATGGCTTCTATTCACTTTGTATCTGGGAACCCAGTCTTTGTATTTGTGTGCCCAACAGTGATGTATATTGTTTAAAGAAATTTAGTGTATAACCGCCTAAAAGTTGGCATGATGTTATCACTGTCATTTGTAACTGTCCGCAGAACACAGTCAATGATATAGGCCAGTGGGAAGGGACAAAGGAAATGATCGTGCAGACATAATTTGTGTTTTATTTTGGAGTGCAGCCAGAGATAAATACAGACACACACAAACTCTACATTTACAAAACCCCCTGCCTTGGTGGTGCTGTGACTAAAATCAGCAAAGAGAGAAGTGAGGCCAACTTTTTCCAAACTATGCTTTGTGTGATCAATATGTGTCTGGAGAAACAAACAAAACCAAAAGAGAACCTAATGCTAGGAACATTGTTTTTCTAAAAAGCATCATATAGGTGGGCTCAAATATTACACAGATTTCAGTAGTTAATTTTATGCAAAAATTGCCTGAGGTGTGTCACCTCAGAGAAGCCTGGAAAATTGCTGAGAGATGATTGAAGGCAGGGCATTCAAACTGCCCAACTGCACACTGGCCGAGCCTTCCAGTACCCATCTCGTCGAATGTCATCTTGGAAATGACTGCTGATGCAAACTGTGTATTTATGATATATCTGGTGTTTATTGTATATTAAGCATATAAACTAAATCTAGTGTCAGCCCATGAAGCTACTAGTTTTTCTGTGAGACAACCTTTTGCTTTCTCCTTTGTGCAAACAGACATTGGAGCTCGTGAGTCTTTGGTGTTTGGGAAGTACATGATAATTTTTAATGTATTATGATCAGGTAAGTTTAGGAGATGCTATTCTGAATAATTTAAATGAGAATAATTCTTTAGTAGATAATTATAGGGAATCAGTCTTAGAATAAGAATAAGAAGCCCGATCATTTACACCGTACTAAAGAAAAAAGCTAATCAAATGTTCCTTTTTTTTTCCTGAGGAAGATTGGCCCTGAGTTAACATCTGTGGCGAATCTTCCTTTATTTCATATGTGGGTTGCCACCATAGCATGGCTGATGAGCGGTGTGTAGGTCCACACCCAGGGTCCAAACCCACAAACCTGGATCCCCGACGCAGAGGGCAACGAACTTAACCACTACACCACCAGGCCAGCCCCAAATATCCCTATTTTTATTAGAATGTGAGACCATCCATCTGTTTTTTCTTCTATGTAAGACAACACTTAAGTAAATCATATGATAAAAGCGAAGGAGCTAACTTTGTGTACGTGGGCAGGTATATGAAGAGTTTCTACTCATTTTTTTTTATGTTTAAAGTGGGCACATTCTGAAAATGGACTTCTCCTTTGGAACCTCACAACAAGCTGATCTTCCCCATTGCAATGAGCAAATAGGAAGACATAATATGCCATGTGACATTTCCATCGGTATATATTAATAGGTCATCAGTCTATATTACATGATATAATAAATATACAGTATGCTATTGCAAGAGATGGTAGCACAGTGCTTAGCATATTATAGGCATTCCATAGCTATTTGATAAATAAATAATAAATGAATGAATGAATGAATGTATAAGGCAAAGAAATGCAACGGGAAGGATGTAGGAATTTGAGTCAAAAGTCTTGCCTGGATTTGGGTTCTAGCTCCCCTCGCCATAGTAACTTAAGAAAGGCATTCTCATCTCTGGACTCCTTCAGAATATTTTTTTTAAGAATCAAAAGAGAGTATATGTAACTTTATAAAGGTGATTTACTGCATTATGGCTATTATTATTAGAAATAGTCATAATAGGAGTGTTCTAAGTTGTTTCAATGAAGAAAAGTTTGAATTTAGTATTACAATGTAAAGAAAAGTCTTTTTAGTCACTTAATTGAAGGAATTCTAGTTTATTTTCAAATCTAAGTTTGTCTTTAATAATTTTATTGACCATTCCAGTTTCCATCTCTTCAGCAGAATGAAATTTCTCCAAACTGAACACCATCTAAAATCTAGTCACTCAGAATGATTGTGTAATTGGGTGGTTCTGTCCACTGAATACAAATTATGTAAAAATATTTATTAAAGGAACTTGATTAATGATTTTGCTGAATCAATGGTAAAAAAAGTTTGTTAAAAAATAGGTAATACTTGTGAATCATTTTTGTCTTTATTTTATTACTCATCTGAACACCACTGGCCCATCACCACAGACCATTCCAATGCGCACAGCAATAATGGCATTTAGTTATCTGTATGTTGCTAAATTTCAGTCCTATGAAAACCAGAGCTTTATAAATATAATTTTATTTTTGTCATTATGAAGTTTAAGATGGGGAAGAGAACATATTTTATGTAATAATCCATTGGCTCAGTTTACAATTTTTAAGTATAACAACGCATGGTAGTAAGTTTTCACTTCTATTCTTGCCTAGGCCTCAAAGTATTGGGAAGGAGACCTGCAAGCCATCATCCAAAATCTCCTGCAAAGAGAGTCCTTCCCTTGGTCACAGTAGTCATGCCCTGGTTGGGAACCTTCGCTCTTGCTGCCCCCTCTGCCTGAAGGCTCCTCTCCAAACAATGTGACTGTCCCATCCCCTTGTTTGTGGGTGCCACCCAACTGTCCTTTGACTCTACCTCTAAATCAGAGTTTCTCAACTTTGGCACAGTCTGGGCCAAAAAATTCTTTGTTGGAAGGGCAGAGCTGTCCTGTGCGTTGTAGGATACTTAGCAGCCTCCCTGGACTCTATCTACCAGGTACCAGTAGCAACTTCCCAGCTCTGATAACCAAAAATGTCTGCAGACACTGCCACACCCTGGGGGGGGCAGAATGACCCCAGTTGAGAACCACTGCTGTAACGCCAAACTTCCCCCATTGTCATCCTCATCACCTCATATCTTATGTTATGGACTGAATGTTTGTGTCCCCCACAAAATTCATATGTTAAGAGAGAAACTGAGGCACATTAAAATTTCCAAGAGTTTATTTGAGCACACATCAGTTAGAATCAGGCAACACCAAACAGAAAGTGATTAGAGCATTCCACCCACAGGAGCTCGAGGAGAGGTTTTGTATATGGAAGACTTGGAAGCAAAGCAAGGAAATTATTTGATTGTCTACAAATTTAGCAGCTGACTTATTTGGGAAAACCTAGCTGGCTGTTTGTGGTTGTTTTTCTTAAGTTCCTTTTTCTAGGATTAGAGTGCATTGACTCTGGCTTAGGTTTTGGTTTGCTTGGGTAGGCTGCCAAGGCACTAGAGCCACCTCTGTCTAATGGCAGCCTCATTAAATTACATGATGGTCTTTGGAAGGTAATGAGGTCATGAGGGTGGAGATGTCATGAATGGGATTGGTGCCCTTCAAAGAAGAGGTCGGAGAGCTAGCTTGATCCCTTTCCTCCATGTGAAGATACAACTAGAAGTCGACGGTCTGCAACTTGGAAGAGGCCCTTACCAGAACTGGATCATGCTGGCACCCTGATCTCAGACTTCCAGCCTCCAGAGCTGTGAGAAATAAGCATCCATTTATAAGCCTCCCAGTCTATGGAAGTTTGTTATAGCAGCCCACACTAAGGCACGCACTTTGTTTTTTGTATCATAGCACCCTCACTATCTGACATTATGTTGCATATCTGTTTGTTTTTTTGTCTGCTTCTCACTCCCCATTTCACTAATAAGCTTGATGAACACAGGGACTTTATCTTATACATTGTTGCATCTGCAATGTTTAGAACAGTGCTGTCTATACAAAAGATACTCACTCATAAATAAGTGAACAGTAAAGGATACCACAGAATGTTTTTAAATATCAATTGGAACATGGTCATTGAATGAAGATCTGATGGATTTAGCATATAGTGACAATAAATCATTTTATTTACAAAATATAATAAATACAAGGAAAATATTAGAGCTTGAAAATTTATCAAAATTAATCTTTTCATGGATAATTAAACTACAGAAGTCATAGCGATACAGCACCAAAGTGGATCTGCTTCTTGGTGAGTTAAAATCAGAGTCTTCGCCAGAAGAAATTGTCACACAAAGTAAAATTTTTTTTGCAGCATGTAGCAAACAAAGAAGACCACAGGGAATAATTTCACGAGCTGCAGCCTCCCTGAGCAAGGGGAGATGGGTGCCTTTTATTTGAGATAGAGAATGAATATTCAAACGGGGAAGTTTCATCATCGTATGTAGAGATGGGTATAAGCTCGCACACGCCTTTACATGCATTGCATGTTATGCGAATAAGACTTCAGCTCCTCCTGGGGCAAAGATCTTAGCATTATAATAAGTCAAAGGTCACTGTGGTACACTTCTCCAACCACCTGTGCAGGCATCACTCCTGCAGTTGGAGTCTGGACCTGTTCAGAGTGGCTGGTGTTCTTCCTGGAACATAGCTGAAACCAACTACTGCAAAGACGTTAGAGAAAGGAACACCAGCACCTTTCAGCAAGACAAGAGAAACAAGTCAGAGTCCATGGCTGTTGACAATAGTTGCTTCCCTACTCATGGCTTGCTGTGTTCATTAGGCCCATGTTCCTGAGGAGAAATTATCCACTGGGCATGGCCAATATTTGTCTCTTGGGGACGGAGCATGTGCTTAGTGCTATTATTTGCCATCACAATTTCTGCACTCTGGAACTCCGTCTTCCTGACTCCTAAAGTCACTTGAATTAAGCCGTGATTCAGAGGTTCCGCGGGTAAAGCACAACAACCAGCAAAGTCCTCCCCAAGCTGGGAATGTGGTCTTCTTCCCCCAGCCTGCAGGTTTAGACAAGACCTGCCAAGGACAGCAATGAGGGAAGAGGTCCCTTCCTCAGGCAGCCTGGTTGGCCCCATTATCCAGCAGTCAATGTGATATTCTAGGCAGATATCACAACCTAGGCGAGCTTCCCAACCACCTTCATATATAACATAGACTGACCGTTACAAAAAAAAATAAATAACAAAGTTAAGAAATTTGGCTCCCATGTTCATGTGATCACAGGCTCTGCTCCAGAAAATGCAGTAACTCTCAACTTCTAATTATCATTCTTGAGCATCTGTGTTCACCATATCTCAGAAAACGAAGAAAATGAACTTCTATTTGTCTCTTTTCAAATTCAGAATGGTTTAATGTTATGATAAATGAGATGGCACTAAAATTAATAACTATCAGGTGCAGTGTATTATTACAGTAATTTATAATGCAGAGTACAACTCTTCTAGTGTGATGAATTATCTTCCTAATGACGGCTCTACCATAACATATCAACTAATAGATACTTCTAAGTTTTCAGAATAATATGCCTCATGATTTTCATTACAGAGAACTATATCAGGAGAAATATTTTTGTATCCTTTTCTTGTGTAAACATTCTATACTTTTCTTCTTAATGCATATAGCATTGTTATATACTATTATTATTATCTAATCCTGGGTCTTCAATAAAAGCACCAGTGAATAAAAGGTTAAGAATGTAAGCCTGCAGTCCAGAACTCAGGGGAACTCCTAACATTACTGTGGAGGACAGACTGTAAGGTGGCCCGAGTGATCCCTACCTCCAGGTGTTTACCTGGTGTACCCTTTGTACAATTTCCTCCTCTTGGGTGTGGGCGGGACTTGCTTCTAACCAAGAGAATACAGTGAAGAGGACAGGATGTTGCTACTATTATGATGTTACGTTACATGTCCAGGGTCACGGGATGTCACTCCTGTGATTACTTTATTTTATGTAAGATCCCACCTTGCTGGCAAACTTGTTTTAGAGATGCTGTCTTCCTTGCTGGCTTTGAAGAAGCAAGCTGCTGTGAATCGTAAAGCTGCAAGGAAGTGAATTCTGCCCACAACTGGAGGGAGCTTGGAAGCAAATCCTTTCCCAGGTGTTCTGCTGAGACTGCAGCTCCATCCTGCACCTTGATTCCAGGCACATGAAAATGAGAACCCAGTGTTGTCATACTCTAACTGTTAGAGAAGAAATGGATGTTATTTTAATCACTACATTTGTGATAATTAGATATGCAGCAATAGAAAATGAATACAATTAGACCAAATGGAACTTGTCCTGAAGTTCTGACCTAATGTTATCTATGGAATTTCTCTTGGAGGGTATTAATACAACTTCACAGCTTATCATCAAATATTTTTAGGAGGGGTGGGGACCAGGAAAGTGTGTGCCTGAAATCTTAACAGTTCAAGAAACATTCACTGACTAATCTTTTATTATACACTAGGACAACCTAGGTGGATGAGATATGCTTCCAGATTTCCAGATTGTAGCGTAGTGTAGAAGAAAAATGCAGAAACAAGACTATTAACATATATGTACTGTTATCATAGAGTGTAGAACATGAGGCATGAAGGGGTGGTGCAGGTACAGATGGCTTCCTTGACAAGGTAATCCTGAAATGGGAATGGGCTTGGAGGGGAAGAAAGGAAACAAGACTTGTTGGACTTCTGTGCACCAGGAAATTGATTAATAGTCATTATAATAACAACTAAATAGTTAATATTTATATGTCCTTTGCTAGGTAGCAGGAATTGTTCTAGACTCATTATTTAATTAATTCCCACTCCCACAACGATCCAATGATACAGACAATAACCTCATTTTACAGATGAGGGTATTGGAGTTTAAGGAGTAGCTGATTAGTGACAAGGATAGGATTCATTCCTCTAACTTCTCCATGACTTCTGGACTGATGCTCTTCCCACTATGATATAACTCTTTGGGGAAAAAGTCTTCTGACCGGCCTCTCCCCTGCCCTTCTAAATTGCATGCACCCTATATTTCCTGATCTTACATCTTTACGTGGTTTCCTGATTTTACATCTTTAAAGCACCAGTTATGCTCTGTGACAATTATTGTATAACTCATTTATCACCCTGAATGGAATGAAAGTTGTTTGACAGCTGAAATTGTCCAAATCATCTTTTGGTCTCTTGTTTCTATCACAAGCCCTGAAATAATTGTGTTCAATAAATGGTGAATGGCTGAATGGATGTTTAGGGTCTCTATAGGCAAAAAGAATGGTCATTTTACTAGTCATTGCCCATGAAGATGACTTCTGAGGAAGAAAGTCCCCATATTCCAAGGAGTTTCATTCATTCGTCCTATAATCATTTTTTGTAACACAAACAAGCAGATGAACAAATAAATGAAAGACGGACGGATAGGTGAGAAGATAAATATAAGAAATGAGAGACAACTACCCCTAAGAAACATCAGAGGATGCGAGAGGGCAGCATACACTGAAGGTCAGCATTACTTAGTGCTTACTCCATGCCAGACATTATGCTAAATTCTTGACAAGAATTTCTTCATTTAATCTTTACAAAAACCCTGTGAAGAAGATACTCATCCTACCATACAGATGAGGAAAGTGAAGCTTGCAGAAGGTCACAGGTTGTCCCCAGTCACAGACCACGTGAGCGAGATTGTAACCCAGGCAGTCAGTCAAATGTTCATGTCTGTGCCCTTAACCACCATACATACCGCCGCCTCCTACTTAGTTCTAGATTTTTGCCTTCCTGCTTTTTGTTTCTATCAATTGTTATGAGTTGACTACATTCTAAATAGGAGTATTGTGAGGGCTTTTCTGGGCCAACTACGTGAGGCAATGAGGTTGAAAAAGAAAATAAGCCTCAAGCATTCGACCGTAGTTGAATGGTGGCCTCCCAAAAATATGTTCACATCTTAACCCCTGGAAACTGTGAATGTGACCTTATATGGAAAAAGAGTCTTTGCAGACATAATTAAGTAAAGAATTTTGAGATGAGATCATCCTAGAATACCTGGTGGGCCCTAGATCCAATGGCAAATGTCCTTATAAAAAGACAGAAGAGAAGTCAGTCACGTAAAGAAGAGGGCGATGTGAAGACAGAGGTAGGGGTTTGTGTGACGCAGCCGCGAGAAACACCCAGAACCGCCAGAGGCTGGAACAGGCCGGAACGGATTCTTCCCTAAAGCCTTTGGAGGCAGCGCCGTGCTGCTGACACCTTGGTTTGAGACTTCTGCCCTCCAGAGCTGGGAGAGCACAGATGTCTGTTGTTTTAAACCACGCAGTTCACGGTAATTTGCGATGGCAGCCCTAGGAAGCTGGTACACTGACTGTCCTTCGTTACCATAGGGAACTCAGAATCTTATCTTCCTTGGCAGAAAACTGAAAGTCATAATTTAGACAAATCTGCACTTCAGGTAGTCCTTGAAATCTCTAAAATAATATGTATATTTTTCTGAAAAGATAGTCAATACACACCTGATTCTCAAAGGGGCCTCTGAGTTAAATCAGACCCATTGATTTTTTTTTTTTTTTAAAGATTTTATTTTTTCCTTTTTCTCCCCAAAGCCCCCCGGTACATAGTTGTATATTCTTCGATGTGGGTCCTTCTAGTTGTGGCATGTGGGACGCTGCCTCAGCGTGGTTTGATGAGCAGTGTCATGTCCTCGCCCAGGATTCGAACCAACGAAACACTGGGCCGCCTGCAGCGGAGCGCGCGAACTTAACCGCTCGGCCACGGGGCCAGCCCCAAGACCCATTGATTTTGAATCACAAAATACACATCACAGAATGGCCAGAAGACAAATATTGACCAAAAAATGACTTTCTTTTGGCCTAACCTTTGAAAAATTCCGTGCTTTTTGGAAATGAGTAGCAATAGACGACAGCCCAATTCCATAGATAAGATGGAAAGAATCCTAACCCTAGACAAAAGGTCTCCCAAAACAGGTGACCTAGATCACATGCATCCATTTGTGTAAATGAATATGCTTTTGCAAACAGACTTCAGTATCGTGTACTTTATATTCAAGATTAGAGAGATAACACAATGTTAAGGATAAGAAGGAGCTTTGCAGGTGGACGATTCTGAGCTCACTTTTAGTTCCAGAACCTGCTGCCATTATCACTATAAAGAAATTTACTAGTTTCTTGGAACTTTTTTTCCTCATTTTCCGAATAGGAGCAAACACCCTGCAAGGTTTTGTGAGAATTAGAAATAATGTACACATGATTAAAACTCAAAAAATGACACTTCTTAACAAAACAACAATAATAGTAGAAAACATCCATAAGCATTGTACTTGTGTCTAACAACAATCCAATTATCCAACTGAGACACCATTAATGTAGGCTTATAAAAACATGTATTAATGCCTCTTGAGAATAGCAATGAGATTCCTTCGAAATCAGCCACTATTATAGAGACAGGAACCTTTCGTCCCAAACTTAACTTCTAAATCACAAAGTGCCATTGGATTTTACTTCTGGAATTTTGAAACTACTTGTTGGTATAACACATCCCATTTCAGCTTCCATGGAGGTAGTATCAACATTCAGTTGATGCTTCCACTCAAATCCTCTTAATGACAGCCCTCGTTTTAAGGCCGTGATGAAGAAATCAGTGACGTCTGATTTAGGAAGTCCTTTTCAAAGTCTATTGCCCATCTTGTAAAACTCAATTTACAAAACTCAACTGGTCCTTTTGATCACTTTCACTAATCCAGTTTAAGAGCTTAAAAAAAAGGCCCCCAAGTGGCCCTTAATTAATGGCTAATATGAATGCACAAACACACACTTGGACAGTCCCTGGAAGTTAACAAATGTGTTTGTGTCTTGGGATTTGATAATGGGCTTCCTTCTGTGGACAGCTGATTAAGACAATGCAGATAGTAGCTGTTTACAAACTTCCAATAAATCTCAGAGATACATCGATTGATCTCACTGACTGCGGTCCTTTAATTTTTACTTTACTGATTCGTCTTTTTCTACAGAATATTCTGCATGAGGGTGAGGAGAAACCCACTACAAGAGTATAATAATGACAAAAGTGTCAATCGATACTTCCACATTTTCTAAAGTATAGTCATTTTATATTTTTAGAAAAGCTAATTAGCTGATTGAAGATCAGATATGTTCTTAGGAAATATATCCCCAATAAAATTTCTTCCCAATGTCTTTTTTTTGGTGGGGGAGGGAGATTAGCCCTGAACTAACATCTGCCACCAATCCTCCTCTTTTTGCTGAGGAAGATTGGCCCTGAGCTAACATCCTTGCCCATTTTCCTCTATTTTATAGGTGGGATGCCTGCCACAGCATGGCTTGATAAGTGCCTAAGTCTGTGCCTGGGATCCAAACTGGCAAACCCTGCTATGCGTGAACTTAACCACTATACCACCAGGCTGGCCCCCATAACGTCTTTTAAATTGATAATACATTTTTGCTTATTGTTAAGCCATCAAGGTATAAATCAAAGTTTTCTCTCATCTAATTTGCCTATTGCCATTTCTTGATTCATTCTAATGGGTGTATCACACATCATTCATTACAGTACACCTTACCAAAAGCAGCAATTGGAACACTCTCTCATTCTAATTTTGCCAAAAGAATTGGCAAAAGAAAGTACATGATGGATCAATCACAAATATCTAGATAATCTGTAATAGAAAAGTGACAGTTTCAATGTAAATAATAAATTTAAAAGAAGGATCAAAATACCTTAGTAATAAGTCTCTACCTGTCGATATTTATATTCCAATAGCCATTCTCCTTGAGGAATTAGAGGCCGTGATGTCCAACAGGTAGCCACCAGCTGCATGTGGCTATTTATATTTAAATTAATAGAAGTAGTTAAAAATAAAATTCTATTCCTTGGTTGCACTAGCCACATTTCGAGTGCTCAGTAGCCACATGTGGCTCATGGCTTCCATATTGGACAGTGTAAATATCGAGCATGGCCTTCGTTGCAGAGTTCTATAGGACAGAGCTTGTTCACAGGGAAAATGGCACCCTCTTCCGTTGACTTTTATTGTTTATGTTAGAAAATGAGAAGCAGCAACATTTTCTGTCCCAAGATTAAATTATTTCAATTTCTCTTTGGTGTTTAAAATCGTCCATCCTCTTTCAAATGTGCTTTTGAGATTGCACATTGCAGAAATGACCCCTGAAATTATAGCTTCAATGGTCTTGCAGAAACCATAATTGTTTCCTAGCAGTAGTGTGTAAAATAATATTAAACTATTCACAGTGATTAAAACACCCTCAATAGATTTATGTAGAAATAATCCAGAGAGGTAATTGCTGAATATTCCCCTTGTAGCATCATGCTTTTTCATATTTACATACATATACATGTTCTTTTGGCACCACCTTTGATCAGCTTGAAATGAAAGAGCCAAGAGGCTCTCTTTCCTGGAAAAAAAATACAAAACAAAATCTCTTTTGTCTTTTACCCATTGTCACCAAAAATAAATAAATGATACAAATGGTTCTTTTACTGGTTTTAAAAGTAGAGCCAGGAATTATGCGAAGTTGGGACTCTTGAATTATTCATGCATTCTGATTGAATGGGATCATTATCTCTGGCCCTACAAGCTAATAAATACTGTCTAATGCCTGGATACTGTTTTGATGTAATAGTGTCAGGAAAAAGAAAAAACAGCTGACTTCTTTGCCAGCTTGGGCCTAAATTAGGGAGGCGCTCCTGATGAGTTCATTGCAAGAAGTGCGTGTGTGTGTGTGCGTGTGTGTGCAGGCCTGCAAGCACGTGCACACACATGTGACTGTGTATATTCAGCCACAAATATGAAATGTCTTAGACAATTCTGCTAGTCCACCTTTGCTCAGTCTTTCTAAAGGCCTTTTAACTCAGACATGCAACTGAAGAGTTGCGGAATAGCTCAGGTCTCTGGTGCTTGCTGCTATTTTTCTCTCCTTTCTCTATTCTCATCTACCATATAGTAGGTAAAAGTATTTCAGAAAATGCTGATTGAGGCTCAGTAAATGATTATGATGTCTAATCGTTTGCCAGTGAACAGTCAAATAATCTTAAATTATAGACCAATGGGTTTTTCCCCCCAGATTGATTTCAACGAGTGAATTTGCTTGAGTTTAATATCACCATAAACCAGAAAGAGTATAGAAAGCCTGAATTAAGGTTGTGCTCTTAAACGCAATCACAGAAAGATGAGCATTTGTAGAAGGTTTAAAAGCATGGAGAAAAATATAGTTGACAGTTGGTTTCAGAGAAAATAAAATTAGAGGTAAACTATGTTACGAAATACCTTTCTAGGCTAATAGTTACAGAAATGTAGCAGGATCCGTTAGACATCAAAGAAAAAGATAGTTACTGAGAATGCTGATTTGTTTAAGAAAATACACACTGCCTTTTCTTCCTTTAGAATACTGCTTTTTTCTTTTTTTAAGCGATGTTGAGTTTATTAAGGGTATAAGAACAGCCAACAAAGAGCCTGTTAGCAATTCAGTAGTTTGCAAAATTGACACAAGACTGAAAGTCTTTCCTCTGAGACAGCTGGCTTGGTCTTACACAGAATGCATAGGTTTTCCAGACTGCTTTTCTCAACATGTAACACAAGCTAATAAATCATGCAATTTAATTAAGTTTTTTAACAGGAATTAAAGTGTGTGAACCATCTACTGGAGTGAGTGTGAAGTCTATTTCAATAATGCTGCACCAGCAGAGTGTCTGCCTTTTCTATCTGATGCAGAAAGCAACAGAGGACGAGGCAGGTTTTTAAAAAAGTAAACACCCTTTACTAGCCAGTGTAGCTAATCTTTACCTGTGATTTTATTGTTTTTTCCTAGAAAGTGACCATGGAATTTTACTCTTAGGTTGAAGAAAACAAATCTGAATTTGGAGCACAAAGAAAAATGTCAGAGATGGGTAAACCATAGTACGCCGTTCGTGACTATTAGTATTTCCACGTTTGTCTTTTAGAAACAGGAAGTGCCCTTCCAAAGGGGGAGAATAAGGCCATTTCTGCCTTTGCCTCCTGGAAGACACAGACTGCCAATTTTTCTCCAGCGCTTTCCACCTGTCAGCGTGCACGGTGCAGACCTGACAGTCCTCCCATGCTCAAATTCCACAAGGCCGGTATGGTTGGCAGGACATTCACAATGCGCCTGTTCCCAAACAGGGTCTTTGGCACTCGGCTTCCCTGTTCGCTTGCACTGTGACAGGCTGCACACAAGGCAGATATGTGGATCAAAGGCAGCGCCTGTGGATACACCCAGCAGGATCCAAGGAGCATCGCTAGTGTTCTCAATAATTTGCTATCAGTATTGCAGAAAAAGCGAGGAGTGCACTATTGAGTGATAAAAACACATTTTATAAGGAAAATACACACAATATGTATGTTTCATGTTGGATTCAAAAAGGGTACACACAGCTGCAGAAGAGCATGCAAGAGAGGAAGCAACAGCACGAGCTGGGAAACTTCCAGATCCCTTCGTACCGATGGTTTTGCTCAACTATGAAAGCGTGATGGATGGAAACGAAAAAAATCAGATTCAAAGAAAGATGAGAAAGGATGTCATCCTGCCCTGACTCTTGTCGTGTTCCTGTATAGATTCACACTCTTCTTTGTTTTTCTCTTGCAATACGGAAATTTGGTGGACTCTTTATAAAAAAAAGTTCCAACTTTGTGCGCAATTTCCCTTCGTGAGACCCTGGATCAGTCACTGCCTTCGAGCAGCTGGTGTACAGCTAGCAGCGCCCGACCCCCACCCCTGGGAACACCTGCCGTGACTGGGCAGCCGCCTGCCAGCTCTCGGAAAACAAGTACAGAAGGGAAAGGGATATGCATACATATTTACAATGTATACATTTGTCATCCACTATTACATTTACAGAGGCCTAAATAAATGAGCGCCAGACTCAAACTTAGTGCCGCGCGGGCCCGTCCGAGTTGCTGGGGAGACGGAGGTTGACGCTCTCTGGTACTTCACCCTCAGATCTGTGGACTCTGCGATGTGCCCCATTTGCTGCCCTTCACAGAACCCGCGTTTCCCAGTTTATTACTTGATATTCCCTCAACTGAGCGCTCCACTTCCTCTCCCATCAGGACTGGTCAGCACATCCTGACCTAGGCACGCCTTCCGCCAATTACCTGGTACCATTTGCTGATGCATAAAGATCTAAGTCTAAAGAATGAGGGAGGAACAGAGCTTTCAACAGCACGACCAATTTTCGCTCATTCTCTTCCCCCTGCTATTAACTAACTGCCTAACTTTTCTTGTTGGTCATTAATTGCATCTCAAAGAGTAATTAATTAAACTAATTTTGGTATAAGTATATAGTAGATATAATGACACATATAAAAATGATGCTATAGATTAATATGTGTTCATAATCTAAATAAACAACCCAAAATGCAAAACAATGTGTACAGTTTATACTTACCTTTTAGTCAAAACACTGGTGCATCTGTTTATAAAAAAGTATAAAAGGACAAATTAATTTAATGAATACATGTGTATGTATATACATATGTCTGAGCAATAGGATTATGGTTATTTTGTAGTTTAACCTTTTTGTTTAGCTGTTACTCATCTTCCAACAGTGAATAAGAACTGCTGTTTTAAAACCATCAAAATTATTAATATTTTCTTAAAATGCAGAAATGTACCAAACTTTTTCATTAAACTTGTATAGTATAAATCTCACATTTCTCTACAGAATAGCAAATTCATTTGTCAGCATTAGTTTGAAGACATAAACGAGCCATTTGTGGTGCTGGTAAATGCATTGAACTTCACGGGGAAACCCAGGTTCCCGGTCGTCCTCGCCCACCTGTGCACCCTGGGAGAGTTGCATCAGGTCTCAGACATGTTTCCTTATATGGAAATGAGGGGGCTGGACTAGAAATTGGGAAAGTCCTTTCAACTTTGAATTCTACGATCAATGAACATCGTATATAACATCTGAGTGCTCCAAATAGGTAGACCTGAATATTCGGGGGAAATAATACTTCTCACAGGTTATAAGGCTACAAATGTGCATTAGTTAAAAACTGTACAATGCTTACTATCGTGAAACCCAAAACAAAAACTAATAATAGCAAATACCACTTGAGTACCTATTACTTTCCAGGCACTGGACAAAATTATTTACATGATTTAACTTTTTAAATCCTCAAAGCGAGACTACGAGTTATGTTACAATTTTTTTCGCTATTTTACAGATAAAGACATCCTCCTGTAAGGTAAGTTAGTAAATGAATAACCATTTTTTTCCAAGAAGGAAAAATGATGAACTATAGTCAAATAACCAGATGGAAACCATCTTTCCAATAGGTTGATTTTACACAAAACATTCATTAAAGTCAGAAATTCTCAAGTTTTGCTTTTCTTCATATCCTCATACAGTGATTAGAATACAATTAAATGAAAGTTGTCTGGGAACACTCTGGCTCTAACAGTAACGAGTATTTGGGATCATATTTGGAAAATGTAGTGTAAAGAAGTCTATAAGAAGTGGGCCCAGGACTGTGAGAGAGGAAGCTAGTGGGAATTCAGCTACCTCAGTTCTTCAGTGTCCTTGACCAATGGTCAATCGCTTCCCGCATCCTGCACTGCAATTCCCAGAGTGGCCACTAGATGTCAGGCATAGAGTCTAGGTGTGGCAATTAAGGTGACCCTTTCCTTTATGGTCTGTTTTCTAAAGGGGGTAACTCCCTGCTATCCCCCTCATCCTGCCTTTTGACCAATGGAACTGCAAGATGGAATGTCATGTGTACCCCATTCACTACCAAATCTTTAGGTTGGTGAATCCTTTGACAGTGAGGAACAGGTGTATATATGCCCCCTACATGGAATAGTGCATGTTTGACTGAAAGTGCTCCTGAAATATTGGCTGTTTATCTGTTGAAGGGCTTCTTCATGGATTTTTGGATTGATTGTTGAGGGATTTCCTTCTATTCTCAATTTGTGTAATTTTGATGGTCTCATTGGGTTAGTGTCTCATAAGCAGACAGAGGGACTCTAAAAGCCCCCTAATGGAGACTTTCATGTTAACCATATTCATCGTGTTTATACATGCATAAGAGATCTGAAATAGCCATGCTTGCCTCTTCCTTAGTTCCCTCTCTTTAAGATGGGGGAAATGGTAGCCACTCCTTTCCCTACCACTCGGCTATTGAGAATAGTAGGTCAATTAGCTGCCTTCAACTCTTCTAAGGAAAAACATAATTCAACATCCTAATGAACAAACTTCTGAAATGGTGGGCTATCTTTCAATTAGGATTCAGGTCAACATTAAAGCTCAGGTCAGACAATCTATCTCAGACCAGGACTCAGAGACGAAGAAAAATTCACCAGAGGAGAAGGTGATCTCAGAGCAGAGCCAATAAGCAGGTCTTTAGACAGGGCTGGTGATCAGGACTGTGCGGTAGGAAGTGTCTAGAGGTCTAGGTTGGCAGGATGTTAGCATTTCTAAGGTATCTGAGAAGCAATTATGAGGCTTGAAGCTGGAAGACTAGACTTCAGGCTCCAGGAGGACAGGCAGAGCAAGTTGCTTAGGGAGAATCAGGACCAACAAGGCAGTGATGCTGAGGTCAACAACCAGAAAGGGACGTGTAGGCAACCAACAAGGCAACAGTCCAGCTTCCAGAGCCAAGTGCATGGTCATAACAAGACACTAGCTACAAAGCCAGAGCAAAAGATTTGAATGGCTGTTAAACCATCAGATTATTAACCTAAACCATGCAGATTCCATCTGGCAAAGAATTGGATTGATCCCACAGCTGGGACAGGTATAAATCTGTAGTGAAGAGCCTACAAGTGTGAATATTGAAAGAGGTAGAGCTAGGGAGTCAGATATTCTTGAAATTTACCAAGAACCCTCTCACTTGTTGGGCATGATGGTGAGTTCAATGGCAGCAGGAAGCCTGACTCTTGAATTTAAGTAAAGGCAATTGGGTGGATAAAAATATTTTACCCTACTCTAAAATTATGATATCTTCTTTTAAACTAAATTTCTTGTGTTTCTAATTTCTGAGTAATATTGCAATGATATTATCAGAAAGAAATCTCCTAAGGGTTAGGCTTTTGCACATGTTGGTGTCAGTATAGCTCTAACACATCCAGGTTTCCTCAGAGGGGTCTTCTCCTCTCTGTGCATCATGAAGAGGGAGAGACAATCTTCCATAAACTACAAGTGGGCTCTAGTGTTCCAAACTGGAGACACACAATCTTTTTTCTATTTCCTGTTGAGCGGCAAGATTATATATTAAAATCAGACAGAAATACATTTGAATGTTGAACTTATTTATTAGATACGTGATTACTGGGAATTTATCTTTGAGAGACCAAATTTTCTCAACTGCAGAATGCGTATAATTGTATCTAATGTGAAAGATTATTGTGAGGGTCAGAAGATACTCAGGCACATAGGTCGTACCCCAGAAATGATTACTGCTATTATTCCAGTGGGTCCTTGTTATTACTCCACTGATTTCGTGTACACCTAACCAGTAGCATCCAGGTCCTCTACGCACATCTATTGCTAAATAGAGGAATTGTGTTATGGGATTTTAATGAGCCCAAGTTACTTCTTAGAAACTTCGCTTTCCCCTTCACAGGATGGCTTATTGGAGATGCCACGGGAAGTTGAAGAGGAGTATTTTGAAAACCACCTGGCACTCCACTTTGCTGTGGGACAATATCAACTCTCTCAAATGAACCACTGCAAGCTTCCTGAGGGTCCTGGTGGATCTGGCCGGTTTCTGGGCACAATGCAGTCACAAGTCCAGGACCGCTCCTAACACCACAGGCTGAAACTGAAGAAAATAATCTGGGGGGGGGGGGGGCCTGGTTGCCCTTTGCCTTAAGATCTCTCTTACTGAACTAAACATTCCTACCATTTGCTGAGTGATTATACATGTAAAGCAGATGGAAAACACCTCAAAATGTACAGTGCTGGCTCTGTAGGATACTGAAAGCCATCCTAGAATATGAGTCAGACTACTTACTCTATGTGCTAATAGCCACGGTGACATGGAATTGAGCCCTCCTTTCCTTTTGGGGCCTTAATCGATATGCATAGGGAAAGTCAGGATGGGTCACTATTCCCTGTGCTATTTCCTACATTATAAAGAAAAACTAATTCAGGAGGGTAAAATTTGTGAGACTAGGTTTTCCTCAAGGTAGTCAATAGATTATTGTAAAAGCTAATTAATTTACAATTTGTTTGATAATTTATTTGGCATAATCTTTAAGAAACTTCTGGACATAAACTGGTAAAACTCAAAATAACTCACAGTTAATTGAACTCTAAGAATGGTGTTATTTTATACCATCACACCACTGCCTCCAACACACAGACACACACACACACAAGCATGTAGTTTTCAGCTCCTACACAGGCACAGCATATACCTTTCAATAACCCCAAAACCTTTTTTATACTTGGCCAAGTGGCACTGCTAGCATTCATCTGGGAAAAGCTTGAGGTTTCATGGTTAACATAAAATATCTAAATTTTAAAACTTATCACCTGTTTTGAAAATGAAGTCTGAAAAGACATTTCACTAAAAGATTCCACGGGCAGGTGACTTTACATTTTTTTAATTCATCACTAGGTGACTATTTCAGTCCCTATAGCTATTATTTCTGTGTCTCCCTCTCTTCAGGTTGCCAGCCACTGCCTCAGCTCCTTCGTGCTTCTAAAGGACCTAAACTTCTCTCATTACTAAAACCACTCAAAGTGATTCCTCCAACTTCCCTGTTCTTGGCCTCAAGACATCTCCACGGCTACTTTCTCTATGAGAGTGAAGTGCTCTGCCCCCATTCAAAATCTAACCCCATCACCACACCCGAGAATGACTCTCTTATTATGTCAGCTCTTTGCCCTGGGCTTTCCCGCACAGACCAGGTAACTGACAGGGTTATTATCTACACCTTGGTGTGGCTAAGGATGGAATTTGAACCTCTTGATTTCTGAAACTTATCCTCTCCTCTACCCCCAAATATGCTCCTTCTCCCTTATCCTTTTTCTCAGTTTATTGCACCACCATATCCCCCAATTTCTCAGGGGAGAAGCCCAAAGTCCCACACATATCTCTGAGTTATGTGGTACTTACTGTATATCAGAGACAGGTCAAAATATTTCACTTGTGTTTGCTCACTTAATCTTTCAACAGCCCTATTTGAATAGGTATTATTAATAAACCAGTTATACAGATAAGAAAAACTGAGGCACAGAAATTACATAACTTTTCCAAGGTCATAAGGCCGGTAAGTCCACCTGACGTCACAGACGTTGCTCAGAACTGCCATAGTGACTTGCTGTGTGGCTCTTCTCCTTGATCACACTCACCAGCCATGAACTCCTGTGTTCCACCTCCACAACATCTGTCTTCTCGTCTTCATTCCCACTAACTTGGAGCAGGACTTCATGGTAATAGCCTTCTAACTGACTTCTCTGCCTCTGGTTTTTCAGTTTCTCTTCCTTCTGGTCCATTTCCAAAAGGCGTGGTTCTGGTTATTTCCCTTTGCCTCTCAATAACATCCAAGAGCATCCCTTTTTACCTCTGAACTAAACATAACTCCTCAGCCTGACATTCAGTGCTTTTTGCATTATTACCTCTATAAGTCTTTTGAGGCCTATCTCCCAAACTAGAGTATTTGCTTTTCCCATGAATTTTCAATCATAGGATCTATTTTCTCTGTAGCATTGCCCCCATACCAACTGTGCAGAATACACTGTACTTCTAAACTGGGCAGAAAATAGTGTGCTTCTAAGCTGCAGAATACACTGTTCTTTCCCTAAACCAAAGCCTAGTAGTGGATGGAGATCTCAAATCTGGTTTCACACAGAATTCCAGGCACCTGAGGAGATAGCTAATTTTTCTTTCCTTTGTGTATAGCACCACAAACTCAGAATGGTACTGACCAAGACAGAGTCCAGGTAGACCAATAAGTGTGTGCCCTCACCTTGTTCCTACCAGCTCCCAGTCCCAGAGGGGATGGGTCTGAGAGCCGTTCTGATTTCCCCTGTCCTTTTCTGATGCAACACTCGGTTTAATCCTCAAGTCTGCTATTATCTCTTCTTTATGCTCCGCAACCTGTATCCCCTTCTCGCTTCCTCTGATGTGACTCTCTTTGGACCACTAATGCATTACTCAGACTGAGAATCAACTTTCCCCTTGTCTTGTACTGGGCAAATATCCAGCAGGGAATTCTGACTGGGCTCAGAGTTCTCTTGCATTTCATTAGTTCCCTCTCCGGCAACTCTGTCTTCCCTTTGCTCTCAATGCAACACACAGGTGGATGGTCTGAGCCCACAATCTGCTAGGGGTTAATGATGACCACTCTGCATGCAACCTCAAGCATGCATGCCCTTTGCCCCCCTCACTAGGTAAACCCGGTGATACTCCGCTCTCTTTCATGGCCTGTCTCCTGTATCATCTTTCTGGGGAAACTCTCAATTGAGACCATTTAATAAATCCAATTTTTTCCCTAATCTTTGCCTATGTCCCAGGCACTATGCTATGGGCTTTGTGTGCATTGCACATTTAATCTTTACAGGGAAAAGGTATTCATACTGAGCTTATGTTTTCAGACGGAAAAATTAAGGTCTAAGGAGTTAAGTGCACGATCAGGACCATACTGAAGTGGGTTCAAACTCAGGTCCATCTGACTGTTAACTCCTCTACAGTAATTTGCAGAATGTTTTATTTTATGTAGTTGTTTGTGTGCTATAATTATCTCACTCTTTCTTTATTTTGGGATCTCATAAAGGCAGATACTCTATCTTCCTCCATTTTGTATCCACCTGTAGCAACTAATAGAGGGTCTTGAACAAAGTAGGACCTCAACAAATATTTATTGAAATGAACAATTGACAACAAATCATTTGAGACTTGTAAGGAACAGGTCAGTCTTTATACTCATGTGAGTTGTCAGACTTTATCCTCTTGAGGTACATAAACAAAACAATGTGCTTTCTCTCTCTCTCTCTCTCTGTCTTTCAAAGACACTGGATTTAGAAGTTGGACGTATTTGACAGTTGAAATGAAATGCACCAAGACAGGACTAGAGCTCCTGCATTTTTATGTCACTGATACCATTTGGCCAACTCAATTGGAATTCTATTTTTCTTATTTTTATAAACACTTTGAGTAGAAGCAATAGAGGATGAGGACAAAATAGAGAGTAAATAGTCTAAATTCTCTTCGCCTAACTCAGAATCTGTGAAAATCCAAGGGGAGAGAAAAACGAGAGACAAAATCCAAGGGGAGAGGAGAAAGGAAAAACCACGGCAAGGCAGACTGGCTTTAACTGAGCGAGTGGACAGCACAAGCCACGTTGAACAGGAATGTCTATCTGGCCACTTAAGAGAACACACTGAATTCAAGTGTTTTGGGAGCATCTTTCCAAGCGCAAGTGGCTGGTTAAAATTTAAGGAGAGCCTTGAGTTGTTGAGGCTGGTACTCTGCTTTTCCAATTACAAACAAACAATTTTCACCTGCTCATTAAAGTGGGGCTTCTATACAACTCTTGGATTCAATTCGGTTCAATTAAATAAGTATTTATTGAGTGTCTATGCTGTGCCAGACTGGGACGCTCTGTTCAGTCCTCAGTTCAATTACCTACGTGTCCTTGACAAAAATAAAACTGTTTCTTCCAAAGATCCTGTAATTCAGATATTCACACTAATCCTGACTGGATTTCACTTCCACGACCCTAAATTGATGTCATTTTATTATGAAGCTTTGAGGAACTGAGGTTAAGGAACTTGTGCAAACCGGTGACAGAAACAAATGAACTATTGAAATTTCTCATGAGAATAGGACCCCCTTTCTCATTTGCCTCTGGGCCTCTGTGGAAGCCTTAGCTTGTTAACACATTGTTTGATTTTACACAAAGACGCGTTGCACCCCAGTGCAGCAGTAAACTAGACCGGAGAATCAATAGAGAACAACCCAAATGTTAACGTGGCATCATGCCAAAATCCACTTAGTTCATAATATATTAAATATTGAGCTTAGACTTACCAAAATCCGTGTGTGATGCGACCTATTAAAACAAGAGGATTTAACAGGTAGAGTCGTTAGAGAAATCCTAAGAGGAGTGTTCAGTTGCAAGCGTATTTCACTGATTTAAAAGGAACACATTTTAGATAGGTCTTCACTATGTGTATTAGCATAAATTGAGTCTGTGAGATTAAATAAAAATAAACATGTAACTGGTTAACTATTTTCCAGGAAAATAACTAATGTCTGGTAACGTACTGTCTCAAAGCTCAGAATACTGAAAGTCTGCACAGACAGAACAACTTCGTAAAATCGCTGCCGTGATCGTGTCTCTTCGAAACCATTGTGTGTAATTGTTATGGAAATAGAAAAATGCTTCTCTTTTTCCTCCCAACTAGCACATGATAACTCATTCAGTCTTTTGCAAGTTTGCTGCAAATGATGCCAGTCAAAGCATCCAATGAGACCCTCAGACATTAGTGTATTAGCCATTATCGGTTACACTTCTGGACCAAAATAGCAAATAATATGCCTGGAGGTGCTGCCGTTTGTGACTGCTAGTTTCCCTGCATGGCATATGCCTGGAGAGTCTCAGATGAGAGGTGATTGCACAAAACTGTGATTGTGAGATGACTTAGCAGAACCCGTGATGATGTCCTAATGGCCTCCCGCTGGGGGGAAGAGGAGTAATTGTTTGTCAGGAGAGGGAACACATCTGTAAGAAGGCATCTTCTGCAAACCAAGCAGCCATGTGGAAAGGGAAAGTGAGACCCGTAGGGCCAGGAGACAACAGTGGAGAAAATGCAGCAGTAGCTCCAAGGTGCGGGGATGGGCCAGGGAGGAGCTGGCTGAGTGAGATGGAAGTTGTGTGCTTTCGAAAACAATACAAACAATTATTTAAAAATGAAATGCCTACCGGCTAAAGTTATCAATTTCTTCTGGTAACCTTGAATCATAATGAAGATGCAAGACAGTGAAATGCTAGGGAAGAAATTAGAGTACCCAACGGGGACAGAGCTTGCGTCCTTGTACATTTTCTAGGAGTGCTTTCAAAGCTGCATTCTTTCAACAGAAGTCCTTCCAATGTTACATTCATTTTACACGCGATAGCTTCCTTTGTTCATTACTTACCCTAGTGATCTAAAACAAACTACTGTTTTTAAAACCATACTTTCAAAATCAAGGCAAAGCTATTGAATTTACGGACATTAGAAACATCAGTGTCATCTCACACGATTGAAGGATACTCACAGCCCTGTTTGCGGCTGCACTGAGCACCTCCATTTGATCAGAAATGAGTGAGGGCAAGTAAGCTAATTAATGCTGCAAAATGCTAATTCCCTCCACCTTTTATCTTGGGCCTAAATTATGATTTTTATCTAATTTCTGAGGAACTGAAATGCTCGTGCCAGTGGAGTCTGTCATTATTAACATATAAATCAATGCATAAAAGCATATGGCCTATGGGAAAGACTGTAAAAACATTTAATGCCCTCCACAAACAGCTGTGCTCCTGACCCAGCGGTTTTCTGTTTGCTTTGCTGACAGGCTACCAGGTTGGATCTATTTTAGTGCTTCTAGCACATCTGAAGATGTTTCCAACAACAGAGATTTTAAAATACGGAATTTTATAACAAAGTTGCTATGATTAAAATAAGTTTTAGGCGAATAAACTTTCCCTCCCCACCTCACCTCTCAAAGCTACAAATACAATCCGCTGTGAAATAGCAGATTAAACGCAACTGGATGTGGTTTTTAGTTTAAAGGTTTAGAATGGTGTTAAGGAATTTTTGTGTCGACTCGAGGCCATGGAATTTGGGAGGTGCTATGGATGCGAAAGCCCATGTGCAAAAATTGCCTCTTGATTCTGTACTTGGAAGACCCAACCACCAGCAGCCATTTTACATCAAAGGTATCACTAGTCATGACGGCGGTGCTGATGTGGCGGTGAATTCCAGGAGGGGAAGGAAAGGCATGAAGGTGAAGTGAAGGAGGAAACAGACCCATGCTTGTGTCATTTAAGAATGCACACCAAGATTTAGGGTGACCAGTGAGGGTTTTCCCAGGGTGTGGAGCCTTCAGCACTACACTGTGGCAGTCCCAGGCAAGCTGCAGCAAGCTGGTCACTCTGCAAATTATAATTCCACATACGAGCCCACGCAATACAGACCTCTTCAAAATGCAAGGTGAGCTTTCGTTGACTTATCATTTCTCACAGTCAGAATCTCTGGTTTCAATAGTTTGCCTTTAACTGAAATGTCTTGTACCTTTGCTGAGATCTGCTCTAATACCCATGCACTTCTTCACAGTATGACTAGTCTCTGTATTTTCCATCTGAACCTGAAGGGTGAACCGATCCCTTCATAGGCAGCATCCGCATGGCCTCAAAGAGTGTCAAATGACCGGTACACACACTTGAGACGTTGATGTCAGTAAGGACTCATGTGAGGACTTGAAGGATCCATGAGAAAAGAAATAAAACTTAAAATTCCTTCTTGGGAAAAGCACATACATACACGCTTTTAAAAAAATAGCTTCCAACACACATTGAAACATCATAAATAGGAAAGCACATAACCCATTTTTTTTCATAAGTTCAAAGCATTCCACTATTCTTTCAGAACTAGCAACAGATGCTTCTTCAGAAGGCACATATCCATCTCTATGTTTGGCTGTTCTTAATCTCGATCAAAATCTTATCTTGGTGTTATACTTCTGTCATGAATAGATCACTTGAGACAGATTGACTGGCCCCAGCTCACGCTGGCTGAGGACTTTACTGCCAGATGAACCTCACTAAAATACTATTTCCATCATGTCCCACCAGCGACTCTACACTGCATGTGGAATGGGGTCCAGACTCCTCGTGCTCACAGTCAGCCCGATCCC
The DNA here is from genome assembly GCF_041296265.1 of Equus caballus. Lineage (NCBI taxonomy): Eukaryota > Metazoa > Chordata > Mammalia > Perissodactyla > Equidae > Equus > Equus caballus. Next base: position 92,600,145 of record NC_091699.1, read on the forward strand.
AAACTATTTTCATTATTTTACCCTCTTAAATAATGTCCTTCATTGTGAAAGTATATTACCACATTGCAGAAATTCTCGAAAATAAACTTTCTCTGATGAATTCTCTTAGAATTGATATCTCACTTCTCTAAACTGCACGTGAATGGTTCTAAATTGAACCTTGGTATTTAAGTATTCTGGATGTGTAAGCTTTTGTCTCTTTACCTATTTTCAGTCGCTATAGATGGTCAAGTGCATAGTAGATGCTTAAGAACAAACGCTCACCTCTATATTCCACCACCCATGAAATTCTTTTATAACTTAGTTATATTTAGTGGATGTGAATTGTTTCAAATTTTTATATTTGTCAAATATGTCAAGGAATACAGATTCTGAACCTGTCAAGTCATTTCCTGCAAGCATGCAAATGGGTTCTCTGGAAAAAACAACCACCTCCCTCCTACCTTAAAAAGCTTACCTATTCTTATAATCCAGGACTTGATATATCAGATGAAGTCAAGAGCTTTGAATAATTGTGAGGATTTCAACATCTTTGAAAATTGATTTATGTACATCCTCAGTTTAAGAGCTGTAGTATGATCTAACCAGAAACGGGAGATAATTTATGGTTTGGGGCTGTAGGAAAATGGTCGAAAAGTAATATTTCTATCCTAACCAACCATTGACCACATCAATAGCAGAAGAATAAATGCAAATGAGTGACTTGAAATGGAATGTATTCGTTGTTGCTCACATATTGCCCAAAAAAAATCCACACATTCTTTTCAATTTCATGACCTAATTTGCGCTCCCCAAAAACTTTGTTAGCAGAACAAGGATTATTATCTCCATCAAAATGAGGAGAATGAGGCTGGGAGGCATTAATCACTTGCCAGTGATCACAAAGTTTATGAACAGTAGAAGTGAGGGAATAAAACTAAGTGTACATTAACAACTGTGTTAAATAAATGAGCTATTTTTCATTTTAAAGAGTGTCCCGCGCAAGGAAGAATCTGCAGAGAGTAATTCAGTGGATATAGGATGAGCTCTCCATCTGTGCATTAACCAACTCAACAAATACCTGTGGACTGCCTCTCATGTGCCGGGCACTGTGGTGAAACAGGAGAGTCTATCAGTGACCACAGCACAGCCCTTGCCTTCAAGTTGCCCACATCCAGGTGAAATAGACAGTTAAACAGCCAGGACAGTGGAGTGTAAGCACTGCTCTGAAGCTGAAACCCATGCCTGCAGGGCCACCTGAGCCTTCCTAGGAAGCCAAGCAGCCTTCATTTCATTCATCGCATATTTATTGAGCTCATACTATCGCCCTGGCACTTTGCTGTCGGTAGGTATAAAACAATGACAAATGGTAAGGATTACTTTGCAACCCCTAGTGAATAGCTAATAATGCAAATTCCAGAGTAAGTTTCGCATCTCTTAAGGCTGTTGATGACAAAGATGTGCTTTATTCTATACTCCTCAGCTTATGAGATTGTAGATGTTTGATGTTTTCCTTCATCAGGCAGTTCTTCTAGTCTGAATGTCAACCTTTATTTGCAAAGCCCAACACGCAAGGTCAAAACGAGAAAATAAGAGGTAATCACAGTTCTACAGTCTCATCTCCACCCATTTATTTCAGAAGCCACCATTTCCAGTGTTCTTCACCAACAGTTTGGCATACTTCGGAAGCTTCTAGCCTTTCACCATGCTTTTGATCATTCTTTGCCATAACTGGACCAATACCATGTTTTAGATAACTAATCTAAAGCAGAAGCTTTCAAGTCCTGGTCTTAAGAGCTTTAGAAGGGAGCAAAAATGGAAGCGCACACAGCCTGTCATTCAACTTCACAGGCAGCCCTACCAATGGAACATTGGGCCTGTCTCCCTATGGGAGCCTGCTCTCCTGCGTTTAGTCTGAGAACCACACTGCTTGGCAGACAGAAACCCTGCCCAGCAATTCTAGTGGTTCCTGAAGCACTTGCTGCACAGTAGTAGGATCAAGTGTTTATTCATACTTGCAAAAAAATTGCTGCTGGACAGGCATAGGTACTAGTCACAGGTTTTTGCCAGTCTCTCAGGCAAGACCAGGACCTGCAGGGTAACCAGAGATGCTCCAATCTCAGTCCATACAGACAGATGCCCTATCACATGTATAGGCTTCCTTGCCAGGCTCTGCAACTCAGATCTCATCATTTGGGTGGGCTCAAGCCAGGAAGCAACCCTTGCCTCATGGGAAACTCAAGTCCTGATCTGTCACCACCTCAGAGGTATCTACATTCTGAGAATTGGCTCCCCTCACTCCCTATTTTGGCTTCTGTGTGATTCCAGGTCATGCAGTCAGCTAGTATCACTAAGGCTACCTCCACGGGGTGATCCCATGGCTCTTTGCATGAGAATATGTTACGGTCAAATTTCAAGGTTAGAGAAATAAGTGAAACATTGACATTTATTAATCATGGCTAGCTAGAGGGACCAAAACCTCAAAGTAATTGCAGGTCAGAGACAGACTTTGCAAGTGGGTTTAATTTTTAATTAAGAAGAGTTGGCTGCTGATACCTATAACATCTTGGATGAATCTCGAAGGCATTAGGCTGAGTTAAGAAAATCACTCTCAAAAGGTTCCATACTGTATGATTCTATGACATTCTCAGAAAGACAAAACTATAGAGATGGAGAAAAGATCACTGGTTGTTAGGCGATGGAATGGGGAAGAGGTGGCTCTAAATTGATAAACGGAGAAAGTTTTGGGGGCGATGGAACTGTTCTGTATCCTGACTACGGGAGTGGTTACATGAATCTACGTGTGTTAAAATTTCACAAGACTATACACCAAAGCTACAACAGTAACACACCAATGAAAACATTTGAAAATTGGTAAAAATGTGACTAAGGTCTGTAGTTTAGCTAATAAAGTAGTAATATTAATTTCCTTATTTTGATAATTCTATGATTATCTAAGATGTCATCATTGGCAGAAGCTGGATGAAAGGGACACAAAAATCCTCTGCACTATTTCCATAACTTCTGTGAAACCTTATAGTTACTTCAAAAATAAAAAGGTTTTTAAAAAAGTAAGAAATAGTAAGTATATTAGCAAGAGCCTCATTTTCAATGATTAGATATTTGCGGTATTATTTTTTAAATGAAGATATGATCAATATAACTTAATAAAGAGAGGAAACTCCTAAGGACACAGTTAGCCTGTGGAATTACAAAGGATCATCTTCTGTCTTTGCCTATACTATTTTGCGCTGGTCTTTGAGACAGAGCCATTACTAACAGAGCTCATGGTGATATGTACCTGTGGTTTGGGATTTCCATTACCTGGCTGAATTCCTTGCCTGATCATCAGACTTAAAGACCCAGTTGCCTACTAGATATCATCCCTTAAAGTTAACCAGGTGAATGCTTCACCAATTATTATTACTCCCCCACACCTCCTCTTGCGCCTCCTTCCTACCACGGCAACTGTACTTTTCTATTGCTTTTTGGACCTTGATTGGTAGGGAGCAGACAAGAGACAGAACTCTGTGAGTGATCCTCGACAACCCTTTTATTCCCAATATCCAGTTTGAATTAAGTCCCGCTGATTACATCTCTTAGACACATGCTGAATTCCCCCTCTTCAGCCCCGTTAACACCGCCAAGGCATTTTCTCAACCATCCTGTTTTAATAGCTGGTGGCTAGAATCCTTAATTCCAGTTGTATAACACTCGAGTGCAGCAGGGTGGTCTTTGAACTTGCAGACCTGATTCCTCTGCTCAGATAGCACTGCCAACTAAAAACTAAAGTCCAGCCTGCCTTGCATGTAAGATGGACCCCCAAAAGTCTGTCCCCTACCCACCTTCTCAGCCTAACATCTCATCACTTCCCATGTGAAATGTGCGCTTCAGAGACAATCATCTACTTGCAGTTCCCTAGAGGAAACTTGTGGCTCCCTTTCAGAAACTCGTTCCTCTGCCACAAATTCTTTTCTTACTCTCTCCTCCCTGAAGATCCCCCATTCATTTCCCCAACCCTGGCACAGTCACAACTTTCTCTGAAATCCCACCATAAGAGTTAAGCATCCCTTCATTACCTTATACATATTTCTATTGCTAAACATATATATATATTTTTTTTTTTTTGAGGAAGATTAGCCCTGAGCTAACTACTGCCAATCCTCCTCTTTTTGCTGAGGAAAACTGGCCCTGAGCTAACATCCGTGCCCATCTTCCTCTACTTTATATGTGGGACACCTACCACAGCATGGCATGCCAAGCGGTGCCGTGTCTGCACCTGGAATCCGAACTGGTGAACCGCGGGCTGCCCAGAAACAGAACATGCGAACTTAACTGCTGCGCCACCGGGCAGGCCCTAAACATACGTTTTTTATATGCCTACCTCTTCTACTCTTTTTAAACTCTGAATGTAAACCACAGCTTGTTCAGCTTTGTGTTCCTGGGCCTAACACAGAATATAGAGGCGCTCAGCAAATGGACTGTTAGGTAAATAAATGAATGGTTCATGAATAATCAATGTTTATGCATGTCTGTAAAGCTATGTATTTAACAATGATACAAATGAAAGCTATACAATAAAATGCTTAATATCCAGTGTACTCTGACTTACAGGACTTGTTTATCTGGTGCTTTTATAACTAAACATATAAATAATAAGCCAGATTTCTTTACAGTTGTTAAACTGAAGCTGTTCAACTGTACAGTTCTTCTCTAGAGAAAAGGAATATTTTCGGCAATTTATGTAGTGAAAGGACTTTGCCCAGAAAAAGAACCTTAGTTACTCAACTTGGGTGTTCATTGGGTTGCATATGTTTTGAAGAAGTCACATTTGCCTTCAGCGCATCCCTGTCACTGGGAAATGCAGCCCGATCTGCTGACAATGAGTCAATAATATGTTGATACCGTGCTAGGGGATTAATCAAGAGCCCTCATTCTTTTTAGGGCAATTTCAAGCTGCCAGTAATCAGCAGAGGCATGTGGGCTGGAGAGCCAGCCAAGCACACACTTGACAGGGACAATCAAGCTGTACAGACACTCAGCTCTCCTCTCTGCAGTGAAGTTCAGAGGGCCTTCCAGGCCCCGAGGCTAGAAATGCGCGCAACCTCAGGTTAAATACCAATTCCTTATTCTCTCTTTGGGTCAACTAGTATACACTCAAATTACTTAACCTTGAGTTGCTTCTTTTGTAATGGAGACACTAACTTACCTTTTCCTTTATACTTGAGAGGAATATCTAATTAAAAGAAAGATTCTTCACCTCCATTTGGATATAAATGTTTAATTCTTGCAGCTGACCATCTTATCACTTCTTGCTTCCTCATTACATAGAGAGTAAATATCACCTTCACAGAGTAGAGTAAGCCATTACAGCTCTGAATAAAGTGCCCCCAACAATCTGGTGTTGATTGCCTCCTTCAGGGAGAATTCATTGATAAATAATAATATGAGGACACGAAAGATGCTGGTTTAGCTGCTCTTCTGAGAAATAATACTTAGAAGTAAAGCAATATAAAAAAGTTTGCTCCTGTTTTTATTTTCCCTCTTAAAATTATATGAAGATAAAACATTCATTCATTCTATTACAATTCGTTAACTTTACACATGGAGAAATGTAAAACTAGACAAGTTAAAGGGACTGCCCCACTGCCACCAAGTTAGTTGTTTCCAGAATGTTAACCTGTCTTCAGGGAGCCTATCTGCATTTCCCCGACTTTACTGATGACCCCCTCTGGACCTGATTCCCTATCTGGACAGGCAGTGCTCTCATGCAATACCAAATGTTCCCTTGGCCTGAAACTATGGATTACACAAACCTCTGATCCCAGCCAGAAAAGACTTCCAGTCATGGGCTCACGTACCCTATGTTCTAGCAACCAGCATCCCTGGTGAATATTTACCAGATGTGCAGGACATCTTCCACATCACCTTGTAAGTCCATATTCTACCCATCTCCTCCTACTCTCTGCCCCAGGAGGCTGACAGATATGGATTGCATCACTGCGCACCTTTATCTTCCGGTTTCTGATTGGATTTAGCCAATTGAGAGCACCACAGGAGATGCACAAAGGAGGGTGAAGTCACCCAAGACATTTATTCCCACAGCTCTCACCCTGTGGGGTCAAATCCCTCAGACCAAGGTCACAGCACCTATTGGGTGCCCTCTCTCTGTCTAACAGACATCCACTGTTACAAGCTACACTGTCATTGTGGTTTCTTTATATCATGCTCACACCTCTATAAGTGGTCCATTTATAACTAGTTCTCCACAAACTACCCACTTTCTTTCTTGTTTGAACCCAGACTAATACGTGAAAGAAAAAAAAGAAGGAGTATAACACAAAGCACCGGAAACAGAAAGTTTGGTTTGCTCATCACTGTGTCATCGCTATTCCTATCTCATTTTCCAAAACCATGTCTACCGGCAATGCAAACTCTAAGCGCAGAAACTTTTTTATCTGTACACTATGCTGTTTTCCTTATTAGAATGTTATTTAAAAAATATACCACTTAACCTAAGCAATAAATGACCGCACGTGTATCGTGCCATATCTTACATTTGCAGAGCACATAAAATGGTTTTCCTTAGATCTTTTGTGATAATCCTTATCTCCTAAAATATTAAAATGTGAAAATGGTCTTAAGAGAAACTCTTAATATGTTACTGTCTAATTGAACATATTCTTGTTGAAGACGCCGATGTTCTTACTCTACGTGGTCAATAATGCTCTAATCAGTTAAAGAACTGATTAAAAGCATACAGTTGGATCAATCCACTGTGAAAGGACACTATCTCCTCCCCAACTTCAAAAGTTATATTTCAAAGACCTTCACGTAAGAATGAGCTCATAATTGAGGGGTTAGAGTATAATTTTCAAAAAAAATTCAAAACATGATCTCTTATAAATAAAAAATGAACACATCTCTAAGATTTCATTAATAAATCAATGAAGGAACAGTCAAATGGAGAGGCTAGTTCAAAGCAGATTTTGAGAAACAGAGATTTGTGTAATGACAAAGGTGCTCTCCTTGAACTAATTCTAGTCGGGCTCCCCTAAGACCTCAAGACCTTGACCTCGAGCTTTAGCGTCCGTCCTTGTCAGACCTGCATCACCCAGTTGTGGCAAGGACTTTGCTAAGTCAATTTAGAAGGAACTGCCGCCCTCGATATCTGATCACTGTCAGTGTCTGATAAAGTTCTCATTTTCCACCCCCTCTCTGGGCAGTGATATCTGGTAACTCTGGCCTGGCCACGGCGAGAAAGCAAGAATCCCGCCCAGTCAGTTTAGCAAGAAGCCCCCAGACTCAAAATCTCCTCTTAGTAATTGTCCATCCATCGACTCCCTTGTTCTGCTCCTCCGCTACAAATCCCACTTTTCCTTGTATTCAGAGCTGAGCCCGATAGCTCTCTCACCTGCTGTGAAAACCCCCTTGCAGTATCCCCTTGAATAAGATCGTCCTTACCATTTTTTAATGTCAGAATAATTTTTTTTAACAATAATCAGTCAGTCAAAGGAACCCTGAAAAGGATTTGCTAGTAGATACAAAACTGCTTTATATCCTATAGAAAAATAAAACTGTAACATTTGGCACTGTCTTTTCTATCAGCCAGAAACATGCAAGTTAACATGTAAATAGAAAATAACAGAAAATTATTAAGTAGCAAATAGTTTCGTCAATCCAGGTGCATTCTCTTATAAAATAAAATAATTCTCAGGTGAGTCTGTTAAACAATGACAGTGAAAAGTCATTCAGCCATCCCCTGCTTTATTTACAAGTTTTGGATAATTTTTCTTAACAAAAGATATGAACACTTCTGGAACATGAGGTTGGTCTAGATGAAGTTAGCAGAAGGCCTATGCCGCCATCCAAATGTTTCATTTACTGAAACCAAACTGAAGGCAGAATCTTACGGGAGCATATCATACTCCAAGCTCCACTGATATTTTATTAAAAATAAAGAAATGACTTGCTGTGGTTTAGAACTCGTTATGCTCTTCTTCTCTATCCCAGGTCAGAACGGGCAATGCAAATGAAGTGCATGGGATTCTTCTCTTCTATGTAACTTCAATGAATTTCTTTTAGATACACTCTCATGGATAACTCAATTATCAGACAATATAGCTTTTCTTCCACCTGTGCCGATTCTGCAGTTTTTCTGACACATGGCAAATAAAATTTTTAAAATATTGATTTCCCTAGACGTAGACTTTAAAACTACCGCTTAGTTCTAGAAAGAGTTTTAAGGTTCCTTCTTACTCAGACTATTCTTAAAAGTTTCCAAATATTTTCCCTTTGGAGTCTTTTCAAATGCTTTTTAGCATAACAGGACAAATCAGTTTTTACATATAGGATTTTCTCTCAAAAGTAAAGGTAATAAAATTCAAGAAAATGTGACTAACCCAAGTTACAAAGGTAAAAAGATAAGAGAAACTGTTCCACAGAAAATAAAAAGTAATAGCTACAATGCATACTTACTGTATGTCAAGAATTGGAGATGGGCCCATTACATGTCTTAATAGTGTGTCTTCACACTGATTCTGCGTCCTGTGATTCTGTGAGGCAAAGAGTAGGAAACCCAAGCCCACACAGCTGAGAAGTATGCCTCAGAATGTGAACCTCTGTCCATCAATCCTCACTGCACCAGGCTGCCTTCCTAAGAAATAATCTGTTCTACATTTTATAGCTATAAATTATAGTAGCACTAAAGGAAAACAACCAATCAATTTACGAATATCCATTGATTCTCCAGGGTAACACCTCCGTCTTGTTGATTCTGGAAATAACTTCTTCATGAAAATAAAATGAGAATAGGATATATTTCATCACTATTTTAAAAAAAAGTTAGTAGCACAATCTTATGTGTCTTTTTGATTTTTTACAAATAACTCATGAAAAACGTGATTGTAACAAAGATAACAAACCGAAAATGCTCTGCCTTGCAAAAGGGGAAGCTCTTTGTTTCTTCCAAAATTTTGATGTCAAATCCAGAATGTTTTGCTTTCCTGCGAAAGCATGCTTTTTCTCAGTTTTCACCTGCTGTGAGAATTATTCCTACATTATAATTAGTTCAGATAAATGAATGGCAAGATTGCTCTTCAGATTTTACTTTTTAAAGCTCATTTACATGATGGTCTATGATGACACGGTTATTAACAGTTTTTGGGCAATTAATTAGGGTAGTTGGTAGAGTTGTTAGCACAAAATGAAACGAAGAGGTTATTTCAGTCAATCCTCCTGCTCAGGGGACGGGACGGTAGCCATTAATCCAGGCTCACGGCGTGAGTAGTGCTGGACTACACTCACAATCCTTTCTTTGATAGGCACTATATTATTTGATAGGATTTTTTTCCTTTATTTCAAAGTGTGAGGTTTTGGTGTCCTTCCAACTACTGCCACGTCCCTCTCCCTTGCCTCTGCCAGCTGTGGAGCAGTGGGCATGAGCTGATGGCTCTCTTTCTCAAGAAGCGCTCTCTGGTCTCATTGCCGGCTCCATCCTACAGAAGCGGACCACGGTAAGATCTCTAGTGATAGCCCAGGAGAGTAAAGAGATGCCTTTCTGGTCCTTAGGATTTCTCCTTTTCCTTATACATCCGCCTCCTCTTTTCTAGATACTCATCTAGGACATTCCAATATCGGTTCTTATTTCCTTCCTGGGCCCAGCCCATGGCTGTTAGGTGGGACTTGAGCCCAGTGGTTCCGGACACTGAGATGTGAGTGGCAGTACCACCTGTTCTTTCAGGCCAAGCCGGTAAAAGGCCTCTGCCCAGCTTTCTGCTCACTCTCTCCCCTGCCACAGCACTGCCGGGAGAGCCACGGGGCCACTGAGCAACCACATAGAGGACAGTTGTCCCAAAGCATCGCCCAGACCCACAGAGGGCTTTCCCTCAGTGAGACATAATTTTTCTGCGAGGGCCACTGAAATTATTTAACACTGCAGCAAAATTTAGCTTATCCTACTAATGTGCCTCAAAACGGACTTAACAGAAGAAGCCTGAGACTGGTGCCTGTCCAGCTTATTTCTTCAGGAGCCCCTTATCTGTTCATATCTCTGACACTCACAACACGTGTGTGTGCCCTCAAAGATTTAGCACAATTCAGAGAAATGGCAGTAAAATATCTTTTCAGTTTTATTGAGGTATAATTGATAAAATTGTAAAATATTTAAAGTGCACATCATGATGACTTGATGTATGGGCAACAAATGTCCTTAACAAAAATTATAGATAGAAAATTTAGAGTAGAGAAAAAAATATTATTTTAAAAGCCGGCTGCAGTTTGACCCAGATGCTTCAATAGAATAGAGGAAACTTCTTTTTAAAAAAGAAAAGTTCGTGTTTGAAAATAAGTAATTTCATGAGTATTTTGTGTTATGAAAGGCAAGTTCTCTCCAACAAGCTCACACACACACACATACACACACACAACACAAACATGCAGCATTTGGATAGAAGACGTGTAAATTGCTTTGCTTAAAAAGTCATTGGAATTTGAATGTCCCTCCAATAGGACCCGGAGCTGGGGAGACAGGGGTGGGGATAGAACAGGAAGGGACCTTTGTGAGAGTGATACAGAGACACGGGCAGTGAGAAGACTGCAGGCTGGGAGAAGTCCCGGTGCGGACAAAGGATGAGGAACACTGCAACAGTCCGTTCATCAGGACACGAGCTGTTTAAGTTGTTCCCTCCTCCTCGCCGGACTATGATCCCCCTTTGCAGTCCCCAAACCTCAAGAGAGTCTGTTTGTATTGAATCATTGGATCTAGCTTTTGAAAACCTGATATCCATTGAATTTTTCCACTACTGACATGATTTTGTTGGTAGTGGACAATTATTGTTTTGCTGTGCATCTTCCAGCCTCTATTTTCTGAGAGGTGTGCAAGCCAGAACAGCTTGGATGAGTTTTTCGTGGATTACGGATAAATAGCAAGCAAAGATGCACTGAAGACTGCAGCCACTCCGAACCTCTTAACCTTCCCATTCCACCTCTCCAGAGGTTTATGAATGAATAATTTTAATTAATTAATTACTCAATCAGTGAGCCTTCCAACAATCAATTCTGACTGATTTTTCTTCCACTAAACTAACAAAAAAAAAAACCTGTCACCACTAAAGGTAAATTAATGCAGCATCAGGAAATACTAAAGACCAAGAAAGGGGAAAATGGGCTTAAAACAGATTTTCTTTCTTCGAGGAAAATGGTTATGATTGAATTCCTCCTGGCCCTCTGTGCAACATACAACTACAAGATCTCAGAGAGGTCAAAGTTCAATCACTAATATTGAGTTGCACACCCTCTGTCACATATAGGAGGTATCCTTCCATGTATTTTAATTTTCTTTTTAAATCTTTAATGGACTTTTTGTCAAAGTACACATCGAAAAAAAGGAACAGAAAAAAATACACATCTTTAGAAAGAACACAGTGTGGTTAAAAACGTTTGTCTTGTAGTGGATACAACATAAGCAACATACAGTAGAGGTCAGCCAAACATTTCTGGCCTAAAAATTTTACAGCATTTCCAGGCTCCTTCCAGGAGAGCTGTGATTTGGACCGTTAAGCTGCATCATGGCATCCTCTTGTACTGTGGTTGGGCCGTGCAGCATAAACAGCTACTTACTTTTATATTTAAAATACTCTCCAAATATCTTTAATTCACAACTATTCCGTGACATTTCATAAAATCAAGTATGCTTTGAAAATATTGCACTTTAACATTTATTTTCAACTGCATAATCTTCAAACATCAACAGTAAATTGAAAAAACAATATTTCTTTATAAAAGGAAAATCTGTGCAACGAGACTCCTTCCTTTTATAAGGAAATTCTTACTTAGACGTGCAGAAAAAAGTCTGCCTTATAAAATATGACACTGCCTGCTCCCATGCCAGGTCAGTTCACAAAATCCTTCTCTTTTTATAGGCATTTCTGTTCAAGTATATACACAAATATTTCCATGCGTTTATTTTACATGGAAATTATTTTAAATCATGAATTATTGACACAATATACTTGCATTTTATGCAAGATGTTTTCACTAGAGAAAAATATTTATGGTTATACTACACAAAAATTGAATTCTTTTCAATTCCCAGTCATGTTTTACCCTTTCGAATTTCATCACTTTAATATTTGGCATTTCTGTGGCCTAAAAAGACTAGAATCATTTAAGATTTAATGAAGAGCTATTTACCTCCTAAATCTTCTTCCCTTGAGTAATGAAATAATTACCCTCCCATAATCATGGAAACGGGAAACTTGAATCTCAAATTGAGCTGTTGTGAGAAGGCTTCGTGATGCTGCATAGGTGATCACCATGGTAACGTTTGGAAATGGCACTGATGTCAAGCCAAGAGTGCGGTACTTCTATTCCCACAAGAGCCCGACCAGGGACTGAAGATGAACTCTTGCACGATCTCAGGAAAATGACTGAAAGCTAACATTTGCCGGCTCTCCCACTGGAGTATACACATCACCATCTTATATCATTCTCAGAGGAAGAAGATTTTAAAATACAACAACAACATATTCTCAATAGTTTTAATTAAAATTGCTTTGTAATGTTATGTCACTATGATCCGTGTGTGTGTGTGTGTGTGTGTGTGTGTGTGTGTGAACTTGCTGTACATTCAAATGAGACTTAGCCCTAAGGAAGAATATGATGCTGCTAGGAAGGGAATTCACCAAAGCTTTATTCGCATAACAGAGATAATTAAATAATTAGACATTCTCTGAAATATCAGAACAAGTTAATTCATTTTTAACAGCATGGATTAGGAAGGTGATTCCACAGATCCTAAGGAGAATATGATTTACTTGGAACTGAAGGAGAATAATCAGTGTCACTCTGGCCTTGGCATGTGAGTGTGTGTGTGTGTGTGTGTAAAATGCATCCTATTTTAATTTTAGGGTATACAGGAAATGCTAAATTAGACTAAACGTGGAAAAGCAAAGTAACAGACATTTAAAACTGCTATAAAATTTCTATACAAAATTTAGCATCATAATTTTCAAGTACTTACGGTAACTTACATTAGGATTACTTACAGTCCTTTCAAGAGAAAGAGTTCATACAATGAGTACGTAACTACTAATTGTAACTAGCATGCTAGATGTTTATATGAAACGAAGTGCTGGTAAAGTGCTTGAAAACACTTTGCTCACCTAAGTAGATAAACAATGCCCTTGTAATCTTGCTTTATTTTGTTTAATTATATTAAAAATATTTTAACAATACATAATAATTTGTTTATAATATAACATATATGTAAACATGTAACAATTTATAACAAATGTTTTCTATAGCCATTGAAAAGATAATCTTCAGCCCCTCTGACCAATTCATTTATTCACTTAGTCAATCAACCAACAAACCTTGATTGAGCACCTACTGGCAAGTGTATGCTAAGTGTTGCAGATGTAAAGAAGAATGAAAATAGACACGGTCGTCTTGGAGTTTAAGGTCCACCGGTCCACTGGAAAGCAGTAATCAAATAATCACACAAATAAATGTAAAATCACAGTTGTAGCCAATGTTTATCAGAGAAAAGTGCATGGTGGTCCACAAACCACTAGAGCAGAGAGAGATGATCACGAGGAGAGATCAGAACAAACTTCCCTAAGAACATGGCACTGAAGTGGTGAAGGGAATACAGCAATGTGCTGTTTCTTGTCCTCTATGAGGGGGGTTCAGTGTCTGATCCTTGTGATAGTGATATTACCTTACGTATCTTTTTCTGCTAGTGCTGTCGAACGTTTTCTGATAGATTTTCTTTTAATGAGTTGAACCTCATAAACTATTCTGTTATTTTTCTGATAAGATCCTTTCCCCATTCATCTACCTGGGCCAATATTTCTTTTGCAGACTTAGTAGAAATGCATAAAGAACACTATCTAGCAAAATCCCACGCTTGTTGGTTATTCTACAAATATTTGCTAGTTATTTACAGTTATGGGTTGAATTAAGTGCCCTCAAAAAAGATTTGTTGAGGTCCTAACCCCCACTACCTAAGAATGTGACCTCTGTGGAAATAGGGCCATTGCAGATATAATTAGTTAAGACAAGGTCATACTGGTATACAATATGACTGGTGTCTTTATAAGAAGATAGCCATGTGAAGATAAAAAAAGCACAGAGAGAGAATGTCAAGGAACGCCAAAGATTGCTGTCAAGCCACCAGAAGGTGGGAAGAGTGAGGAAAGATTCTGCAACAGGTCTCAGAGGGAGCTTGGCCCTGCCAACACCTTGATCTTGGACTTCTCGCCTCCAGAACTCTGAGTCAATACATCTCTGTTGTTTTAATCCACTCAGTGTGTGGTACTTTATTACAGAGCCATAGGCAACTAATAGTACCAGGCACGATTCTGGGAACTGATTAGATAGGCTGACGCTACAAGAAATGACATAAAAACTTCGGTTCTTGCATCACAAGAGCTTACAATATATATGTATATGAACTAACATGAGCAAATGAAGAATACGTTACTTTTTGATGAATATGTGGTAGAAATTGTAAATAGTTATATAACAAATTAAGAAAATCTATTGGAGATCCTTGAATTTAAACAGAGTGTAGGGATCCTATGAGGCACCTACCTTCAAATCTGTTATCTAAACAAGAACTCAAATGATGTCCCAAATATAACCTAGTCTCTCTCATGAGAAATGAATAGAATTAAAACAGAATTTCCGACCACATGAACATCAAGAAAATATCATGTGCAATTACAGGAGTCCATTCACATATAGAGAGTTAGTCAATTACACATCCCCTTGCTTCTAGAGATTGAGGTCAAACACTTTAGATTGTATGAATAATGGTGAACTAATTTAATTGTTAATTCCATTCTAACATATTATATTGAAATAATAGACTATAATGGAAATGGTATGGGGCTAGACATAATAAAATGTGCTAATTTATAATGTAAATAATGGCAGTGAGTGGCATACACAATGGACCAAATTCTGCTTTTGGATAAATACACAAGGGTCCTGTTAACTTTAGAATTAGCTGTGTTCACTCATATGAATAAAATGATTCTCAATGGTAGTCTTTTCCTCTGAATGAACTATCTGATAGAGATTTATGTATTTTCATATAAATTATATGAAATTTATATTTCATATAAATTAAGGAGAGAGATATATATCTTCACATATATATACAGATAGATATATCTTCACAGTTTTGTACTCGTCATTCCTGGAATAAGCAACTTAGCTCATATCCATTAGCTTATTTTTTCGTTGGCTTCTGTGGTAGATTGCAAAAACTGACCCCAAGTTCCTCCTCTCCCTCTACACATACCCTTTGCAGGGTGACTTTGCAGCTTTTCCCATCAAGAGATGGAGTCTTTTCCTCTACGTCTTAAGTCTGAGCTTGACCTTGTAACTTGCTCTGGTCAATGAAATGTTAGGAGACATATGAACAGTATTTGCTATGAAGCATTCTCACCATCTCAACAAGCCCAGGCTAGCCCGCTAGAGGATGAGAGACCATGTGGAGAGGAAAACCCCAGCATCCTAACCATTCCAGTTAAGGTCCTAGATCATCCAGACCCAACTGAGCCTGCCCAGACCAGAAGAAATGCCCAGCCAACCCACGACAACATGGGAAATCATTTTTTTTTTGTTTTAACAACATAATATTGGAGTAGTTTATTATACAGCAAAACCAATATGTATATAGCCCTAAAAATCACTAGTTGTAATACTAACAGAGTGCCTACAATATATTAGGCACTTTATTGGAAATTTTGCAACCTATTTCTGAAGTTTCAACTGAAAAATGGTTATTTTTACCTTGATTTTATTAACAAGAAAGGTTATCCAAACATTGTGTAGAGAAAATCAGTTGAGCCCCATTTTAAACTTAGGTCTTGCCAACTCAAAAATCTAAGCTTTCTGTTTTACCATTCTTTCTCTTTAAAAGAATCAGCTTAGACTCCCCATGGTGCATTTACTTATCTGTTAATAATTTTGAAGAAGTTCCTTACCTGTGGTGCCAATAATTATCCTCAATTATTAACTCATATTCACTTTAGTGTTTCAGTCTATTGGTTCAATGAGTAAAGTTTTCTTTAACCTCAGACAATTCATTGCTGGTCTCATAGGACCTGCATTTGGCAGATAATAACCTGATTTAAGAAATTGAAGGTTTAAGCAAAAATGGGGTGTGTCAAAATGGAGCACTTAGTGTAATTTAGGGAATTGTAAGAGAGGGGGCCACCAGCCTCTGATGATACGTGGTATGAAAGAAAGTGAAGAGTTCTTGGTGACTATGGATTTACTGGATTCATAGCCTGGGGTAATCTTACAGAGTATTCCAAAGAAGACTGTAAGAAGGCCAACCAACTACAGAGCACTTTTATGATTTTGGTCAGGCTATAGGAAACTGAAACGAGGCACTTACCTATCACCTGCTACAAAGGGACCCTTCTGAGAGCAAAATTAAAGGCTATCCGTACAAAACAGATGAGAGAGAGAGAGAGAGAGAGAAGGCCAACCCCTCAAAAAGTTGAAACTGGTTGGCTAGTCAAGATTCATCTCTGTGATGGTTAAGAGAATGGAAATGGAGAACTAGAGAACACTGAATATTGACGCAGCCAACAAACGGATGAATGAAGGTACTGACAGTAGAGGAGAGGAGGGGATTGCAGCATCCCTAACAAATCAGGCAGTCTCTTCCCAGGTGAAAAGATGTTCTGATCAGCAGACACAGATGGGTTCATTAGCTGCTTCGCAATATTAACTGATGGGGCAAATGTCCTAATTTTCTGTGACCGCGGTTACAATTACTGTGTACTGGATGGCCTAAAACAACATGAGTTTATTCTTTCATAGCTCTGGAGGCCAGGAGTTCAAAGCCAAAAGGACAGTGCTTCCTCTGGAGGCTCTAAGGGAGGATCCATCGCCTGCCCGTTCCAGCTTCTGCAAGAAAGCTCTTCCCTGGCTGTTATCACTCCAGTCTCCACCTCTGTCTCCATATCACCTTCTTCCTTATGTGCATGTATCAAAATTCCCTCTGCCTCACTCTTATAAGGGCACATGTCATTGGAATCAGGGTCTACCTGGGTATTCTAGGGCAGTCTCTCCATCTCAAGATGCTTAACTTAATCGTATCTGCAAAGACCTTTTTTCCCAATAAGACAACGTTCACAGGTTCCGGAGAGTAGGATGCAGACATTCCTTTGGGAGCTACTATTATCCCGCTGCAGCAAGTCACTGTTGAGTCTAGATCTGGCAGGAAGAGAGAGAAAAGCTTTTTTTTTTCTTTTAACTAATCCACAGTGTCGTAAAAAAAATTAACACTCAGTGAATATTTGCTATTTACCTGGCACAGTTCTAAATGCTTTTCACATCTCTTCTCATAAATTCTCAAAACAATCTTATAGGTAGGCACTGTCAGTTTCTCTATTTTATAGAAAAAGTAGCAGAAGCGGAGAAAGTTAATTGACTTCACATATTAAAAGGTAGAGCAGGATAGCATAGCTCAGCTTGTTCACCTGAGTGCACCAAACACTCAAAATCTTAACAACATAAACTATTCTTTCATTTTAACTCACACTCACTTATGCCACATTTCTTCATTTAACATATATTTACTGAGCATCTGACGTATCTTTGGTCTTGGGGATTCAGCAGTGAACGGGACAGAAAAGCTTCCTGTTCTGCAGTGTAGGGGAGGAAAGACTTTCCCTCTACCCTCCTAGGTTTGATAGTTGGATCTGTGAAATAAACTCACAACAGACAGATCAACAAGAAAAAAGGTATACAAATTTAATTTTTAATATTATGTGCACTAGGGCATCATGGAAAAAAGAGTGAATACCCAAAAAACAGTGAAATTTGAGAGCTTAACAGAGAAGGGGACAAGGGATGTAGGCCTCTTTGGGGAGAGTAAATGGTTTTTAGGAAAGATACAGGGGCCGTTAGAAGAACAGGTAGTGTAACCACACGCCCTCCAGGACCAGTTCAACTGACCCCATCTTACCAACAATCATTGAGAGTGGTTTTTCAGGAACTGATATCCCTTGTCCAGTGCAAGCCAGTGGAGACCACCAACCCATCAACTGGGCCTGTACAAATGCTCCACAAGTGACCTTTTTGATGTCAAGGAGCTAAAAACTCCATCCTCACATCATGGTAATGCCACCATTTTGTCAACATACGTCCTATGTGGAGCCATGAAGCTTGACTACGCTTGCACTGATCATCAATGACCTCACCTCTCCTCACCTCCAATCATCTATCTCCACACTTCAGTCGACCCTGCCCTTCATCCCATAAATGGTTTCCCAAGCCCTGGATGGGGAGACAGATCTGAGAGCATATGCCTCTGTCTCCTGGCAGGTCAAGCTCACAAAATAAAACTGATTTCTCTTCCCAAAGCTGAGGCCATAATAATTGGCTTTTTTGTATCAGGCAAGAGAACCCCAATTTTGTGTGGTAACAATGGGAGATATAATGGTTTGTGACAAAGTTTGTCTGGTTATGATGTGGTCCTCTCATCTCCTCTCCTGTGGTAAGAGTCCACCTTCCCTGGTTGATCAGAATCCCAGGGAGAGATCTACGAAAACCGAGTTCCTTCTGGAGGAGCTGTCTTTAGGCAGATAAGGGGAGTTCAGAGAAAGCCTCTCCTTGCATTTGTTGTTTTTAAGGGACTTCAGCTCAAAATCATCAACACACCAAAGCTGTATATTTGCGGGTAGTATGTCCCAAACTCCTTCACCAATGAAGGTTACATTCTAGTGGGGGATGCAGAAAATCAACACACAATTAAATCTGCAAGTAAAATACCAGAGAGTAGTAAATGCTGTGCAGAAAATGAAAGCAAATTGATGATAGAAAGTAACTAGTGAGGCTTCTCTAGATTAGGTAGTGCTGGAAGGCCTCTGTGAGCAGGGACTCTTCAGCTAAGATCTGAAAACTGAGAAGGGACCAGGAATGGAAAGATCAGGTGGGAAAACATTCTAAGCATAGGAATGTCGCTGCGCAAAATTGGGGTTCTCTTGCCAGATGCACATGAAAAAGTCAATTATTATGGTATCAGCTTTTGGGAAAAGAAATCAGCTTTATTATATGAGCTTGATCTGCCAGGAGACAGAGGCATATGCTCTCAGATCTGTCTCCCCATCCAGGGCTTGGGAAATAATTTATGGGATGAAGGGCAGAGATGTCTGAAGTTTGGAGATAGATGATTGGAGGTGAGGAGAGGTGAGGTCATTGATGATCAGTGCAAGCGTAGTCAAGCTTCATGGCTCTTCATAGGACGTATGTTCACAAAATGGTGGCATTACCATGATGTGAGGGTGGAGTTTTTAGCTCCTTGACATCAAAAAGGTCACTTGTGGAGCATTTGTACAGGCCCAGTTGATGGGTTGGTGGTCTCAACCAGCCTGGACTGGACAAGGGGTCTCAGTTCCTGAAAAACCACTCTTAGTTACTCTGTTAATAGGGTCAGCTGAACTGGTCCTGTACAGCCTGTGCTTACAGAACAGCTGGTGCCAAAGCACTAAGTCAGAAGTGACATTGGGCGTGTATCAGCTTGCTGGAGCTGCTTTACAAAGTACCACAAACTGGGTTGCTTAAACAACAGGAATTTATTGTCCTATAGTTCTGGGGGCTAGAAGTCCGGAATAAGGTATCAGTAGGGTTGGTTCCTTCTACATAAAGAAATTAGTGATCCATTGGTTGAAGAAAGTGGGGACGGGAATCCAGGATTCTTGCTGGTGTAGGGAGGAAAAACATTTCTTCTACCCCGTTAGATTGTTTTTCTGGAGCCTGCCAATTAAGATTACAAAAGACAGATTAACAGGAGAAAAGGCATACAAATTTTATTTTTTATTTTATGTCTACAGAAGTGAAAACTCAAAGAGGCAATTAGACCCCAGGGTCTTAGATACCACTTTAATGAAGAGCAATAAATTGTGAACTGACTAGACAGAGGAAAGGTGGGGGTTGGGCTCCTAGGGGAGGAGACTGCAGGAAGGTGATTAGGAAATGTATGGTAGATAAGGGTTGTTTAGTAAGATTTATTATGCAAACTCATCTTTCTCAGATGATGAGTTGACTCTGATTAAGAGTCTATGATTAGGGGCTGGCCCAGTGGTGCAGCGGTTAAGTTCGCACTTTCTGCTTTGGCGGTCTGGAGTTTGCTGGTTCGGATCCCGGGTGCAGACATGGCACCGCTTGGCAAGCCATGCTGTGGTAGGCATCCCACATATAAAATAGAGGAAGGTGGGCATGGGTGCTAGCTCAGGGCCAGTGTTCGTCAGCAAAAAGAGGGGAATTGGCAGCAGATGTTAGCTCAGAGCTAAACTTCCTCAAAAGAAAAAAAAAAGAGTCTATGATTAATAAGAATCATTCTCCTCTTCCTGGTATGGGAGTGGGGGCACATTTACAAATGGAAATTTCCTTTATAAAAGGGAAATTTGCAACCTGTTTTTAAGCAGAAAGGGAGAGGGCAAAGAGTTCTTCTTGTGTCTGCTGTTTCTCGATTGCATTCAGCTCAAAGTCATCCTGAGCCAAAGTGGCATATTATGGGTTGGCATATTGTAATTTACCGGCCTCCTGCCTGTGTCCTTGGTAGATGGTACTGTCAGCAATAGAAGAAGAGAACATGAGAAGAAGAGCAAAGTTTAGGAGGAAAATGATGAATTGCTCTGGGGCCGTGTTGACCAAATGTGTCTATGGGATCATGACTGGGGATGTATTGAGGGGAGAAAAATGAGGCTGAGCTCAAGGGAGAGATCTGAACTAGAGGCATAGATTGAAAAAGAAGTGTTTTTAGATAGTGATTAAAATCACAATGTGGTTAAGATTGCCAATAGAGTTTTATTTCCAGTGGCATTAAAAAAAACAATGAGAGCCAGATTGCCTAGTGGTTAAAGTTTGGCAGGCTCTGCTTCGGCAGCCTGGGTTCGGTTCCTGGGTACAGAACCACACCATTCGTCTGTCAGTAGCCATGCTGTGGTGGTGACTCACATAGAAGAACTAGAAGGACTTACAACTAGAATACACAACTAGATACTGGGGCTTTGGGGAGGGGGGAAAAGAGAGAGAGAGGAAGATTGACAACAGATATTTAGCTCAGGGTGAATCTTTCCTAGCACAAAAAAAAGCAATGAGGCAAATAAATTTATAAATAAATAAACCTAGGAAGGATTATTATTTCTCCTTAGATATGGAGACCCTTTTATTTCCTCTCTAGTAAAAAGCACTAGTGTTCCAGAAAGTATTAGAACTTTCTTCTCTAATGGAGCAGGATGGAGGAGACCAAGGAAGAGTGTACAGTAACTCCTTGCTGACCCCAGGATGCTCCACTGTGGCCATGGCCAAGTAACTGTGGCTAAGTCCTAGACTTGTTGGGTCAGGAAAATGCAGGCCCAGGGCAGCCCCCACCTCTCCCCAGGTTGCTACTCTGCTTCACAGATGGAGATATAGAGATGTCTCAAACTCCTGGTCCTGGATCTCGGACACCCCATCACTCCAGGCTCTGTCACAGGCAGAAGCAGCCCCTGTTCCTCTGAATTCCATTCCTTATGCCACATGTTCCCAGGAACAAGGTAATAAATAAATGCTTCAAAGAAAAAGGGAACCCGAAGGGGTAAACGGTGTTAGGAAGGCATCTCTTCCCTGTGTCAGCCCTTTAGGTTGAGGACTGTGAAGTCCAGAGGAACTCCTTTAATCATGAGCTCCTGCAGCCTAGGGATGGGGTCCTCTGCGTGTTCTGCATGATATTGTGGGGATTGGGCTGCAAGGGTTTTTCTCCATCTTAACCAGAAAACCATCTGACTAGTTGCACCAGTCGTTAACCCGTTCTCTACCAAGCACCCTTTGAAACTTCTCTCCTATTTGGAGAAGCACTTCTTCCTCTAAGTACAACTCTCATCAGTTCCTAGCCTGGGGTCACTCTCAGTCAGTCAGATCCTACAACTCTACCATCCCGAGAAGCAAACAGTCTCCTAACTTATCGTCAGCAGAAACACAGCAGGGCCTGCCGGGCCCATCACTGAAGGCCCACTGTCAGCAATCTGGCCTGGTAGACGCCACGCACCCGGACAGGAAAGGAATGCCAAACCCAGCTTGCCGCTGCCCTCTAGCCATTCCTGCCTTCCCTGGTTACTGCAAGTCAGGAAAGTTGAAGGGCTTTGACCAGCCAGGGACTTCCCTCTTCTGGGATTTGTGGGCCAAGTTCATCCTGGCACAGAGGAGCTGGAGCCAGTGAACTCAATGGAGTTGGACAGGGAAGAGCTGGGATGTCCACTCAAGGTCTAAGTCACTTTAGTCAATCTCATTTGGACTCTGGGGAGAAGGTACACGTGGGAAAAGCTCCTGCTGTGGTCTGAGGCAGTGGTCAGGGGCATGCTCACTCACTGGAGTCACCCAGCCTGGGGCTGCTCGTGGCGTATCACTAAGGCCCACACGTATCTCCGGCCTTCAGGGACTCTGGCAGACGTGGAGGGCTTAGACTCCTTGAAGGAGAAGCACCAGAACAGAGGCTGTCTCCACAGTTCTGGCAGCTGTCCCTTTCCTCCAGCACTGAGAGGGACCCAGCAGGCCAACACCACCGCAGCCAACCTCATTCTGGCTCCTGGAGCCACTGCCTTGAAAACCCAGCTCATCATCCTGTGCAGGAAGGAGCCCTGCTCACCCTCCTCAGTCACGTCTCATTTGCTTGGTACTCTCCTACAATACATGAGCGTTAATTTTCCAATAAATGATTGGAATGCATTTCCTCAATAGAACATAGCTCCTCCAGGAGAATGTAATTGCTCTTGCTTTAATTTTAACTATATGAGGACATGGATTGCATCTGTCTTATTTACTGTTGTATCCTCAGTACCTAGAGCAATGTCTGCTACATAAGAATGCTCAAGAAATATTTATGGAATGAATGATTTAAAGAAACTATTTTTAAAAAGGAAGTTACTTGGAGTGATATTAACAGGTAAGTCACATATTTACTTATAAAAACATACAGACATAAGAATTAATAAAATTGTAGAAGTATATTCTGAGTGAAAATTCCCCAGCAATAAATCAAATAGTCACTGTAAAATTAAGGCTAGCACGTAAGTAAAATGAGCAACATGTTTAAGCAAAATTTTTAGGATATCCACCAATGGTTGATGTAACAGGCAGTTCAATTATAAGGATTTTGCAGAATGGTACGATATTAGAGGCCTTTATTAACTCTAGCAACTTCTGTGGTCTCGGGAGGAAGGTACACTTCTTGGCCTGTGTGTCTGTCTACGTGGTGAGGGTAGGTGGAGATCTTCAGGGGAGTGTCTCTTTGATCATCGTGCTGTCACCTCTTGGTGCTCACTGTCATGCTGCAGGACGAAGGTAACAGAGGGCCTGCATCCCCACTAGGATTGTCAGAAATACCTCGTGGCATCATAAACCATCATCTGGTAGAACATCTGGTGCTGATTGCAGCCTAGAGAAATATACAGATGTGGTGGCCAGCGACTCACATGGCAGTGGCTTCAATTATTTAACCACATATGGAGAGAGTGCCTTGTGGTGGTGTTCAAAATGCATTACTTGAACACCTATGTGCATATAAAGAGGGCAGCCTTGTGCCTGCTGCGATGCCACTGAAGCGTGTCACTCTTGGTCACAGAGGGAAAGATATTATCATGTGTTATACTCATCTGATTAGTAGTACATGTCAATTATATTAGCGTTTTGCCTGAAAGTCAGAGTAAAATTTTACGCTTGCTGTGGAGTGGCAGACATATTTTCCCTTGGGTGACCAGAGGAAAAGTGCCAGGAAGTGCGTTTTGATTAGCAGGCTGTACTCAGGGGCGTGCTTTCCAAGGCTTTCATTTCTTTTGAGTGAACTAATATGTGGGAACCTTGCAAAAACCAAGTCCTTTTAGAAAGTTCATTTGCTGATTCCATGAGGGGCGATGGCAGGTATTGGAGTAAGTGAAATCGCACTTGAAGTTTTTATAACAAACATCTCAGATAAGTTGTGTTTTTGTATTACTAATATTATTATGTTTGACAAAGCATATCTTCAAGGATTTCATTTCCAGTTTAACCTTTAATTTAGCACAAAAGTGAAGATGTTCAATCTGAAGAGATTGACAGAGGAGAAAAAGAGAATTGAAGGCAATTAATAACATATAAACCAATGTCTGCAAGGTTACACCAAACAGTGCTAAACCAGTTTGCCAAAAGTGAGCTTTCTTTAGGTTTACCTAAAGTGATAGTGACCCGATCCCTAAGACATTGGTTGAAACTAGTGGCCCCTTCATTCAACAAACATTTATTAAATGGCCATTACACGCAAAATACTGGATTCCAAGATGAAATAAACATGCTCTTAAAGAGCATAAAGTTGTCTGGGAAGTAAAGAGGAAATACACCCAGCTGGAGAGCTGCAGTGACAGTCTGGTTACCTCACAAAATCTAGCCCAATGCCTACTTGGTTATTTGAAACTCAGTTAAATAAATCTTAAATATTTTACCTCAATTAAAAAGTTGCAAATATACCTTTATTCACTACTCTTTTGGTTTGGAACCAAGGTCTTTCCTCCAAGGACAGATTTGGTGATCAGTCTAACGTTTTCTTTAACAACTTTAAAACACTTTCAAAGTAAGAACTTGGAAATGCTTATACAAAATCTGAGTGCAGAATCCTTTTAGACTTTTGTAATCCTGTACCCTCCCCTCAACAAAATAATCTTGTCTTCAATCTATCTTATTGCAAAGAAAAATGTTTAGCCATTCATGTTTATGAAATCTTTCCAGGGCTTTCTAATTAGTTTTCATAGAAACAACAAGTGTTTTGATATATATTTTTCATTTATATAATGATTAATTACATTTTGTAACTATTATAAGAGCACAATAGACACATACGGGCTTGGAAACATGCACATATGACTCACACACTCAATTAGTAGGGACAGAAATGCAGGTGCAGCTTGAGAATAACCTATCAGAATAGAGAGGCTTTGGTTGGTATGTTTTATAGATGGAATAGAGAGTATTGGGCCAGACTGCCAATTTGCCAGGATATTCTCTGAGAAAATCAAGCATCAGATAAAGTAGAATAATGTTTCTTTTGGAATCTTCGTCCATAAGAAGGAATAATTTTATATTGGTACAAGCTAGGGATAGTTTGAAAATCTCTCCAGTCTTGCTAAAAAGACTCTAGAATCAAAACCAATACTGAAACAAACGTGTACCAAGTTGCAGTGCTAATGGCTTTGTCAAACAGCTACAAGATATAACGTTGTACCTTCAGAACAATGGAAACATTGACATTTTCGGAGATGTTGCCCATTCAGAAGCAAGACACAAATTGCGAGGTAATTTTACACTGGGGGAATAACGTTCCTTTTAAGAGAAGCAAATATAGCATATCTGCTATGGCATGTAAGTCTCAGGATTGGAGAACATTAGAATCACAGAAAGAAATTGGGCAGCCAACTGAATAATGCAATGTATGTTTACTAGGCTGAGAGTGTTTCTCACTGTGCCGGGAGCTTAAGAGTCAAGATTCTGTTTCCTCCTTCCTTATATTTCCAGCACATAGGACACTGCGTGGCACATAGATGACCCACAAGTAGAATGTCAGGATGAATGTACTGAAGAGCTTTACCATGATGCCAGAGCGAAGTTGTTCCTCATACATTCAATATGCCGTCACCTTACCCTGATTTTAATGAAGATCACAAGAGACATATGTCACACAGCCATACACAGTTACTGCCTTGACCACATGCCGAGGAAGAAATTAAACAGAGGTGAGTCAACAGCAGAGTTCTGGTTAGAACATCTACAGAGTTGGTGATCCTCTGACTGACACGGTCATCTCTACATTTAAAGAGTCATCCATGGGAGTCTCATCGATAAATGCTCTGCTATACCTTTTAAAACAAATAAGGCACAGCTATTTGGGTTATCCATAAATTACAACCTTCATTTTTCACTCAGTACTATGGTCACATGTTGCTCAATTATTTTCTGCTTTTCTCACTCTTGGCTTTTTCTTTAATTCACATACATGAGATGGCCAGTGTGTTTTGTACAATATTGGTGGCTCATGTTCCAGAAGAGTCCTGTCTGTTGGTACTTTATTCAGTTTGAGATATCTCAGGTTGTGGGAAGGGGAGTGGAATCATGGCATTATTCCATCTTTGGGAACAATGCTTTGATAGTGGAGAGACTTTGGTTGCCTCTCCTGGTTTGGCGTCAGAGCGGGATCTTATCTAAACGGTCAAGGAATTTGGTCATCTCAGTAGAGAGTAATTTGTTTCCTACACTCATTTCCATATCCTTAAAAACATTTTCATCTTCAATTCAGCTGGTCATGTTCTCTTCATGGATTTACCATGTTAGCTAAACAGATCTGCTAGACATGGAATAATCTTTAATTAATATACCCTGTCTTATTACCCATGGACCAGTCAGAAAAACAGAAACTACTCTAAATCTTATGAAGACGCACTTTAATATGAAGGATTGTTAATGCAGGCTGAAAAACAACTCAGAGATTAGCAACAGCTAAAAGTCACTAGCACTCCTCAGGCTGGAGGACACTGGGAAGACGTGGGGTACCCAGAAGGCAGAAGCAGGCTAACGCATGGATGACTACCAGGGCCGGAAGCAAGGGGGCCTCTGCCAGGAGGTAGAACTAAGGAGGCAGCAGCTGCCCAATAGGATACAGACGCACAGAGAGAACTTGGCCCCTGCAGGGACCCCAAAGGAAGCAGAAGGAAGGGGAGAAATATCTTGACTTCTCTCATCCTCCCCTGGTAAGACTACCTTGTAAGTCTTGGGGCCTCAGAAGGAGTAAGGGCCTTGCAAATGTATTTCAACATGGTAAAGAAAAGGAAGAAAGGGCAGATAATGAATCCAAGTATAAATAAACTGGCACAGTTTTAGTGGTTTCCAGATAAGGTGCAGAGCCACAGTGCATAAGACATAATCCATTGGGTGACGGGAAGAAAATATGAGACCTTCTTTTCTTATTCATTTTTATTTGATATAAGAAAGAAATTAAACTTTATTATTACTTAATATTTCAATTGTCCCTGACCCTGTGACTCAGTTTCTATGGCATGGGCGTGTGTCCTTTTCGTAAGGTAAGAAATGAGTGTGGGGCAAAGAGAACACCAGGGTTGGCAGGTGTGGGTAGGAAGGCTCACTCCTGTCTGCTTTTAGCACACCGCATCGTTCTGTAGTGTGTTTTGCCTGAGTATGTGGATTTATGATATGAGCTGCAGCAGCTAATTTTGACTACACTTACCCACATAGTGGACACTGAATTTAAAAACTGACAATTATACTAATAAGTCAAGTGCGGGCAAAAAGACAAAAGCAGAGCTACCAAGAGCCTTCATCAGCCATCTTACAAGGCGAGCAATGGTGATCTCATCAGAAAGGACAAGAATTGGCCCAAAACCTCAAAATTATATAAAAAACTATTCGAAAACTGGATTTACTTCAATTATTCGTAAAAATAAATTTTGCTCTCCCTGCATATATTATCTTGCAACTTAGCAAATTATGGTATTGTAGAGACAGATCTTAACCCTTACATATTTGTTTTACAAAAATTCTAACCCTTTTTTAGGTTAGAATTTTGTTTCTGATATTCATATGTATGTTTTAGTCTTGGCTAATAAGTCCTGGTTGGAATGAGAGATTGCGAGCCTATGTTTAACAGTATTTGTGAAAAGTCAGTTTTTTCTCTTGTGACAAAGTTTATTTACTAAGAAATTTCATTTTTAAACAGTGCTAAAAGTTAATAGCTTTTATGATGAAATTGAAGGCTGAGATTTACTTCAAGATATTTGGTTTAAAAGAAAACATATTACAGAAAACTTAGAGTAAAAATTTCTGTTACAATAAATAAAAAATCCAGATCTATCTTTCTAATAGGGACTCAGTTTTCAGATCTACACTTGTATAAGGTCTCATAGCCCACGAGTTTTTTTCTATGCTCATTAAATGCCTTTCATGGGGTTTTCTTTTTGTGATATGTTTTTTTTTTTGAGGAAGATTAGCCCTGAGCTAACATCTGCTGCCAATCCTCCTCCCTTTACTCAGGAAGATTGGCCCTAAGCTAACATCGGTGCCCATCTTCTTCTGCTTTATATGTGGGATGCCTACCACAGCATGGCTTGATGAGCAACATGTACGTCCATGTCTGGGATCTGAACCAGCTAACCCTGGGCTGCAGAAGGGAAACATGTGCATTTAACTGCGATACCACTGAGCCGATCCCAAATGCCGTTGATGGTTTTTATGAAGATTGATGTTATTTACAAGGGTGTTGTGTACACATTTGGACTCCAAAGTTTAAAGTTATCAATCTTCAAGCCAAATTAATTAGAAATGTAAAATTTATTGGTTCTTGGGTCAAGTCAAAAACCGTGAAGAGTATGATGTGTCTCCTGGACTTGCAACCTGAAAAGTTAGCCTGCCAAAATTTTATAGACGCTGCCAGAAGACATGAGGTTCCTGGTTCACAGACAAAGGACTTTATGACTTAGGGTAGAGCAGGCAGCATAAGCTTCATGTTTGCATCAGTCCCCTCTTGCTCCCCAAGTCCCTTTGAGGTGAGGTTGAGCAGCCCAGGGAAAGGCTACATATTCAGTGGGTTTGTATCACAGCTGAGGAAGCCCGAGCTTGGGAAGCCCCAGTCTTTTATAATAGACTGTGAACAAAACTGCTTGACCTTTGGCCTGGAGGTAGACATTATCTTTATTATACTGGGCAGCAGCAAACCTGCCCTCTGCTCCAGAAAGAAACACTGTCTCTATCTTCCAAGGTGATTCACTATGCAAACATCCTTGAAAAGACAGTCCCAAACAGAAGATGGTGCCTCTGCTCATACAATGTGTGGAAACGGGGGAGACCCGTTGAGAATTGTCTCCCAACTCTCAGTAGCCCAGATATATAAGTTCCTAATTTTAGGGGGAGGGTGAGGAGAAAGTGAGAGCAAAGAGGTTATTAAATTTGTTGTCTCTTTTTTTTCAAAGGATTCTTAAAATTCAAATTCTTAGGGATTGGCCCTGTGTCCTAGTGGTTAGGTTTGGCGAATTCTGCTTCAGCAGCCTGGGTTCAGATCCCGGGTGTGGAGCTACACACCGTTCATCAAGCCATGCTGTGGCAGCAACCCACATACAAAATAGAGGAAGACTGGCACAGATGTTAGCTCAGGGTAACTCTCCTCAGCAAAAAATAAATAAATAAAAAACAAAACAAAACTAATTCTTAAAATGAAACATATATTATTGATCATAGTGACAGTAGTGTACGCACCTAAAAACTTATACTTTTTTTTTTTACTTTTAATTAATAGAAATATGAGATCAAAAAAAGATTGGAGATAGCTATTATTTTAACCAACTATTAGGTTGAAAAACAATTCAGAAGAAAATGGCTACCATCCCCATCAATAAAAGGGCAGTAAAACGGGGAGCCTAGGCTGTGGAATTAAGCAGCCCTGAGTCTCATTTCCGGTCCTCCTCCATAACAGAGGCAGGCAAACAAATTTCTCTATGCCTCAGTTACCTTCACTTCTACAAAAATATGATACACTTTTTTAATGAAAGGCCATCTGCCACTGCTAATAAACAAGCTAGCAAATTAGTATTTTTAAGAGTACAAAAAAATTGCAATTGTAGACAGATGATAAAGTTATTAGAAAAAGATTAGTTGCGATTTTAATCTTAATTTTATGTAAATACTCATTTAATTAAAAGAAAAAGAAAACAGGTCATATACTCTATTATATCTGTGATTCCTATAAGTAGCAAAAGGGAAATTCTAAGTGTCAGAGGGAAAATATATTCTTAATAGAATATATGAGATAAGACAAACAATTTATAAAGGACTGAGCGGAAACCATTGTTTCTACTCATTGTAGGAAAGTTTCTTGGAGGAAGGCTGACGAGTTGCTTCCTTTTCCTTGTCTTTCCCGCTCTCCGCCCCAAACAGAATTTCCATGGCACTTTTTTTCATCGTTAATTCCTAGTTCCTGGTTGTCAGTCTCATATCCCCATGCTTGTGACATCACAAATCTCTTCCCATGGAGAAAGGGCTTGCAATGTCTTAATTAAATGCACTGTGAGGTCTGAACATTTCAAGAATAGATAATCATTCTAGGAGCCCATCTAAATGCAAGTGAAAATGAAATCTATTGTGCATAAATGAATAAATTATAGACAAAAATGAGAGATAACATGTAAAGGGCAGATAATACCATCACTTGTCTGATGACTAGTGTTATTGAAACCTCATTTATTTAACATTTTATACGAACAAGAATAAATGTGTTAAATATTACTGTGTCACTTGTGGCCCCAATGAACATTTACTCTACTTATAAATTTTTAATTCGCTAATGTTTTCAGGACTTGGTTTTGAAAACATCAGTTATTTAGAATTTTTTTGAAAAGCTATTTGCAACGGGGGCTACAATAAGTATTACATGAATTTTTTGTCAATTAATTTGGTGAAATTTCTCTGATCTGTTTGAAATTTTTTTGTGTGTGTGAAGAAGATTGGCCCTGAGCTAACTTCTATTGCCAATCTTCCTCTTTTTGCTCAAGGAAGGTTTTTCTGGAACTAACATCAGTGCCAATCTTCGTCTATTTTGCATGTGGGATGCCGCCAACAGCATGGCTTGATGAACTGTGAGTAGGCCCATAGTGGGGATCCAAACTGGCAAACTCCAGGCCACCAAAGAGGAGCGCACGAACTCAACCACTGGGCTGGACCCTGACAGATTATTTTTAAGCTTTGCATTTTTAAGGTAAATATTCTAGTCATAACCAGAAAGACAGACAGTAATTCCCTCCAGCAAAGTCATCATTGAAACATGAGCCAATCTGTCCCACAGACTGTCTCATAAACTCAGAGACTCGTAGTGTTTAGTAAAAGCACTCAAATTTTGCAAAACATTCATTTTCAGTTGACATATTCTTTTACAATGTTGCCTCTTGATAATTGTAAATAAAATAGGCCTTTTTAAAATTGAATTATGTGCTAAAGTGCCTTTTTTGCAAATTTGGGATTCCAGGCAGTTCCCAGGACTGACCGTAACCTTCGTTTTGCTGCTCTCCTACCAAGCCTCAGCTCTAGGGATCTGGATCCAGTGTGGAAGGCTCCAGATCCAAAGATAATCAAGGTCACGTGACTGAGGAACAGGCCAATTGCGTGCAGATCCTGGATCCACCCCTGGAAAGCTAACACCCTCCTGGTTGGAAGCATATAATCATTTTGTAGTATCTTCTTTGTTTTTTTTTTTAGGAGAATGTCAAAAAAGCAGAGTCTAATTTTATGTGCTTGGGAGTAGCTGTCTAAGCTTCAGGCGATACAAACGCTGCTATTACTGGGGAGTAAAGCTCTGCATAATTAACAAACATCATCAGCCTTACAGTTCTGCGGTAAGTTCCTTGCCTGAAGGCTGCTCTCATCCC
The DNA here is from genome assembly GCF_041296265.1 of Equus caballus. NCBI lineage: Eukaryota > Metazoa > Chordata > Mammalia > Perissodactyla > Equidae > Equus > Equus caballus. Next base: position 92,631,581 of record NC_091699.1, read on the forward strand.
AGTAAGTCTGTTTACCCTGTCCAAGATTAGATTAGTTTAATTATTATGAAAAAGACTGCTAAGATCTTACAGCCTAATTATGCAAATGTTTCTAAATGTTCACAAAAGTAATTTATTTATTTGGAGATAAATGAATCTGTTTTGTCATAAAACAGATTGCAGTCCTGGCAATGTACAAGCAGGGTTATGTAGCCCTGGGCAAATCTTTCACCGCAAATATCAGTGGGATCCCTAGATTACAACATTTAAAAATACATAAATGTTTCTCGCAGGTTTTTATTGTTTTTGTAAATTATAGTAATCCCAGAAAGAAGTATCACAGCTTTAATACTCACGACCTTGTTATGAAAACACGGTTTCTCAGCAGAAGCGTTTAAAAGATGCTAAGAGCTCAAACATTCCTGGTAGGCCTATTAAGGTGCACCTGTTTTATTATGCTTAGAGCAGATATCTTCACAACACCGTTGTTTTTCCCCTCTTCCTTGCAGTATGGTAGTTTAAGTAACTCATAAAATAAAGTCCTGGAAACAGACAGTAGAATACATGTATAGATCATATTACCTATATTCATTTTACCTGTAAAAATGGTATTACCTCTTAAGTAAGTCAGATGACTGCCTCTATCTGAAAATGACTTCTAAATCAGCTTTTAAATAACAGTACTTCGATATATAATTTATCTGAAACTTGCATACTTGGAAACACGCCTTAATCCCACGAAATCTCTGAATCTAGTAATTTTACAGTGTTACCAATATCACTGATATCCTTAAATAGTCAGGTCTTTAAAAACCCAACTGAGGTCAGTTACCCAGAGCTTAGAACTTGGAAATCAGAAAACTTTTACAAATTTGCACAAGTTTAAGGATCTTTAGCAAGAAAAAAAAAAAAAAGTGAAGAAGTGAGCCAGGTAGTTGATAAGGGAATTGTAGTGGCCATGTGTTTTCTTGCTGGCCTGGCCCATGTTATTCCCTTCTCTGGAAAGAGAGCCCGTTCAGCCTGGGGTAGCCCATTCTCTAGGTTTGATTGAGAGGGAGTGTGATTCCAACTCCCTGCCCTCCTATGCAAGGGTGATCACGTGACACACATCGAGCCAATCCCAAGACTTACCTGGCAGAAGCTGTTAGGGAATGGTGTAACTGTGGTGAAAGAATAATAAGATTGCAATATAAAAAGCCATGATTTCTCGGGTACTTTCTATGTGCTGGGCCCTGTGGTCAGCTCCTTGGGAGCATAATCTCATATAATCCTCAACTCCTTTGCTACTGAGACTTCAATACTATTAAGATGCGAGATATGCAGTATCAACAGCCTGATTCCCACCGTATGGGGAGAGCCTGTCAAAGAGATGAAGCTCTGATAACATCGACTGAGGACAAAGAGCATACTCTCGGACTGGACTTGTCACTTGTAGTTCGAATCCTGGTGTCATAAATGGTTGTGTTGCAAGTAACAGAGTCTAAAATGGGGATCAGGTCACTAGCTGTGGTTGACCATATCACAGGGAGCCATGTCCTGCCTAGAGGTCAAATGAAGACGAACTGGAGAAATCCCGAACTTGGAAATAAATACAGAATTTGAACACTAGAGAAGGGATGTGTATGTTTCTATAAGAGTCTCTATGAGTTACTATGTATTATGTTTTTAAAAGTATATACGTAAGAAAAAAGATGGGGGGTGCTTATATGCTGGATAGTCCACAGTGAATGCAAGGGGATCTGCTGTTGTGAGGCGCCCAGTAATCCTTTCCATTTATTTTGGTTAAAAATAAAATACCCTGCTTTCTTGTGGGGCACTGATTTCATGTTTGGGTTCAAAATGGATTGTCCCGTTTCCCTGCACTCTTGTGTGGAGATAGACACACAACCCAATTCACACCAATCAGATTCTCCATTAGGAATTCTCTGCAAATCAAACAAGAAGAAACCATTTTTCAGCTGAGGTTAAGCTGGTTTGACACGGGTCTTTAGGGTGCCGGATGGGGTGCACTTTGGCTGTCTTGCCCATTTACAAGAGATGCTGTTTGGAGGAGAATCAAGCAGCAAAGGAAAGTGTCGAGCCCCTCGGTCTAGCCATGGCTGAAATCAGATCTCACTCTGGACTTTTAGGACTGTCAATAAATTCACTGTTCCGCTTAAGCTACTCAGAGTGTGATTCCTCTCACTTGTAGCCGGGGTCCTGCTGAGAAGAGAAAGTTTGAAGTTCAAATGAAATGAGCTAGACACCAACATCAATTTTTTCCCCATGTTTATGTTTGCAACCATCGCCTTTAGATTTAGTTTGTTTTGAGAGGTGTGAGCCATGTTCATCTCAGCTAAGGATCCTAAACACAGCAAATCAAATGTTGTCAACTTTGCTTATATTCACTAGATTCTTTTCCTTTGGGAACCTAGGGGACGTGGTGGCAGCAACCTCTTAGAGCCTTCATCAGAAACTTGTACTTCTAGTCTTCCACATTTCCTGTGCCTTTAACCATAAATGATGCTGTAAATATGGAGGATAAATGTCAACAACAAAAGGTAATGCTTATAAAAACATACGGAAGTGTTTCTTTCAGCCAAGCTTTTGTTAGAAGAGAATATAGTTTATTAGAAAGAGGTGTGTTAGAAATAATGGAATTTGACTTTTGTGTGTGTGTTTAAATTAACTGCTATTTAAATAAGCAGGACAATGGGTCTATAGGGAGATTCCAGCAGAAGTTCTCTTGTGTATTAAATGGATGGTCTGAACAATAAGCTTAACAGACTTCTCCGATCTCCCCATTATCTTGGTTATTGAAGCCATTAGAAGCTGTTTGCTGCCAGTTAAACGATGATATCTCAAGTGCACCTGCTTTATAATTATTCATTTGCAGCAAGATCATTAACATATTCCTTAAGTCGTTTACAGACAATTTGACTTAACATGAACAATTTTTTTGCTCTTTAAAACAAATTAATAAGATGTACAAATATATGGGTGCACAGAAATCCTACACAATTCAAATAATTAGGCTGCAAAAGATCTACCATTTGTGTGACTTGTTTATCTTTATATACGAATGATTGAGACTCATTAGCAGTTATGATATTTAAGAAGTTTCTGAAATAATGCAAAAATGATTGCAGTGGACAAGTTAATACAGACTTCTTGTTCAGTTGAGTAACCAAAGAGTACTCTGAACAACCAGTTAGATATTTATTATAAAATAGTAATGACAGCTAATTAATAGAGCTCCAAGGATTAAATGAAATCACAGCTCTCAGTGCATTGCATGGCACACAGTAAGAGCTCAGGTAATGACTGTAACATTAATGATGATACGCTCAGTTCTATAGGGTATAGAAATATAAAGCACAATTTTTGTCCTCAAGCTAACAGAGAAAATATAACCCAAAGCATTCAATAATATAGATAATTTATGTAAATAGTGCAATATGCTTATGTACTTTGTAGTTGGTTCTTATTATGTGCCATGCATCATCCTGAGTGTTTCACTTGGGTATATTAATTTAATCTTCATAATATACCTACAGGTTTAGTACTGTTAGTATATCCAATTCACGCACAAAGAAAATGAGACACAGAGAAGTTAAGTAACCTAGTTTAGGTCACACACCTAGAAAGCAGCAAAGCTGAGACTTGATTTGAGGCAGCTGACTTGGGCCAGTTAATTTTACCACTGCCACTTAAGGTATAGAGGCCAGCTGCCTGAGGCAGTGGTTCTATCCTTAAGTGAGCAACAGAATCAACTGGAAGGCTTGTTAAATCACAGATGGAAGTGCCAAGTCACCTGAATTTCTGATTCAGTAAGTCTGGGTAGAGGCTGAAAATTGGCATTTCTAATGGGGTCCCAGCTGATGCAGATGCTGCTGGCTCTGGAACTACACTTGGCAGACCACCCACTGGCTGAAGTGATGTAGCTCGAGAAGAGGGGACAGAAGGGCATCGGCAAGGGGCTGGGAACCTCCTGAAGCACACATTAAGCTCCTGACACCTGGACTAAGGAAGCCTTGGTTGGTACTGGGGAGTACTGGGCAAAGTCAGTCTCTCCTGCCTCCTCGGCACGTTATTTCTACTTCTTTCCGGACAGTAATGCCTATTCCAAGAGTTCCAGCAAGACAAAAGCTATGGCTCTTTTGAGATGACTTGTTCAGGAAGGAGTGGCTTTTCTAATCAGGATCCAGGGGCACACACTTGCAAAAATGGGTTTATGTGTGTTCATGGAAGGGACGAAATAGGTAATCAGGAGGTTTGGTGATTGAGAGCATGGAAGGCTCTATGAGATCGTGTCCAGGGAAGAGCTTGTGTATTTATTCACTCATTGGTTCAGCAGATGTTTACTGAGACCTACCATGTACTGGGTTTACCACAGTGAACAAAACAGTCTTCACTCTCGCAACGTTTACCTTCTAGGATGAAAGAACTGGCCACAACCAAACGTAAATTTAGAATATGTTGGTGGTGGCAGGTGCTAGGAAGAAAAATAAAACAGGGCAGGCGGTGGGAGTACATTAAACAGCAAATCAGAGACAGCTTCTCTTATAAGGTACCATTTGAGAGAAACACAAATGAAGTGAAGGAGGGAGTCGCACAGAGAGAGCTAGGAGCAAGAACTTTCTAAGAAAGAATATCCACGCGCAGGATAATTGCCTCCTAGAGAATAGGCAAGGAGGCCAAGGTAGGCTGGAAGAGACAAGACCAGGGAATTCACCAGAAAGAGAGCATCATGCTTTGGAAACCAAGATAAAAACTTTGAATTTTATTCTGAGTGAGATGGGAAAGCACTGGATGTTCTGAACAGATCAGGATCTCACTGCCTTTGGCATGGAGAAAAAAACTGTAGAAGGGCAAGGGCAGAGACCAGTTAGGGAGCAAGCGCAAAAACCCAGGCAAGAGATGATGAGGACCTGGATCTGGACGACAGCAAAGGAAGCGGTAAGAAGTGTGTGAATCCTGGAAATGTTTTTATGTTAAAGCCAACAGGATTTATTGGTGGCTTGTAGGTTGGGTGTTAAGAAAAATTATGCAAAAATTGGAAATAAGGCAAAAAGTGGATGGAAAATGCTTTCAATGTTTTATGGGGGCAAAGGACCAACTAAATGTTATCTAGGTGCATGTACTTTGGATTAAAAGTCCTAGGCTTAGTGGAGTTATGTGCTAACTTGTAGACTTCTGTCCAGTAGAGGTACAAATAATTCCTGGCTAGTGGAAAAGATAATCCCCAAAATTATATAATATTAATCAGTTTTATACCTAACCCAGCAACCTTTTCCTAATATTTCTTATTTAGTGTGCTCATAAGTACATCTTACTGGTTCCCTCATCAATATGTCTTTGACTCGTGTTCATTTTATACCTGCATGAGAGCCATGGTTTTTACTTTGGAAAATTGTACTTTAATGTGAGTTAGAGAAAACATCAAGGATGATGCCATGGTTATTGTCTGAGCATTCAAAAGAATGTAGTTACCATTCTCTGAGTTGGGAAAGTATGGCAATGGAAAAGTAGCATTTAAATTTCTATAGTGGAGTCATTCAATAGGCAGTCAGATATTGAGGTGAGATGTCCAGGCTGAAGAAATAAATTTGGGAGAGATCATATTCGAAGGTATGGAATGCTTGAGATTACCTAAGCATGAGTGTAAACAGAAGAAAAGAAATGTCCAAGGACTGGTCCCTGGGGCACACCGACGCTTCAAGATTTAGACCAGGAGAAGGAGCCAGCAAAGGGCACTGATAAGGAGCAGCCACAAGGGTAGAAGAAAAATTGATGGGGTGATATTCCAGAGGCCAAGGGAAGAAAATGTTCCAAGAAGGAGGTTGATAAATTGTGTCAAAAGATGCCGATAAGATTCAGTAAGATAGGGCTAGAAATTGGCCTTTGCTTTGACAACTTGAAGACCTTAAACAGAACAGTTTGGATCCATAATGAAGACAAATGTCAGACTGATGCAGTGGCATAAAGAGAAACAGTCAACAACACAAATATAAATGATAGAATGAATAAATTGGGGTAGAGTCATACAGTAAGATATTACACAGGAATATAAGTGGACAAACTAGAGGTACGAATAAGAACATAGGGGATCTTATGATCATAATATTGAGCAAAACAGCAAGACACAAGAGTACCTACTGCATGATTTCATGTATTAAATATTAAAAACTAAATAGAATAAAATAATACTATTTATGGATGCCTACATTGGTAGTCAAACTATAAATAAAAGCAAGAAAATAATTACCATGAAAGTCAAGATGGTGGTTCCCTCTTGGGAAGAGGAAAAAGAACGTGACTAAGAATTCATGGAGGCTACTGGATGCTGACAACGTTCTGTTTCTTGTCTTAGGTGATGATTATAGGAGTGGTCCCCTTATAATCATTCATAGACAATTATTCATCTATATTACATTTTCAGCAGTTTTTACATATACATATTGTGTATATTTCACAATAAAATAATTTTTAAGTGTGAATAGAAAGTATAGGATGTAGGATTTAGACAATCTTTTCAAGAAGTTTCTCAGTAAAGGGAGGGAGGGAGAGAAATGGGGCAATGCCTGGAAAAAGATGTGAGTTCAGTGGGAGACAGTGGCACATTTGCAGGCTCATGGGAATTATCCTGTAGTGAAGGAAAATTGATGACTTAGAGAGAAGGAACAATGTAGGAGTGAAGTGTTTGAGTAAGTAACAGGAAAACACAAGTGGAAGTTGACTTTAGGTGAGAGGACTAGTAGTTCATACATATAACAAGAAAGAAGGTATTCATCGGGAGAGATGCTGGACATCTGGCAAACAATGATGGCAGCAGGTAGAAGGCTGTCTTGATTGCTCCTATTTTCTCAGTCTTATAAGAAATAAGTCATTGCCTGATATTGTAGAGAAGTAGGAAGTGTTGAAGGTTTGAAGAGAAAGGAAAGGTGTGAAATCGTTATCTCAGGGGCAGTGGAAAATGAGATGTCTAAGGAAAGGCCCAAGATGATTGTCTATCAGGCAGTAAGCACTAAGGTCCCACCTGAGGTTGGTGGTCAAGAATTTAATGGAAGATGGTTGGTGACGTTGTATGTTTTTCTCTGGCAACACTGAGCTATGTAGATATGAACACTGAGTAGTTTAAGAATTGGATTTAAGTAGCAGTGGCATTTTGCTGGGCAATGTTGTCTGGGAAGAAACTAGCAAAGGAGTTCAATTCAAAGAAATGTTTGTAATGGTAAACTACAGAATTCAGGGTTGGTAAAGGGGTGAGTGACAGTGACAAGGTGGTAGAGTCAAAGAATTGGAGGTCCTGGTGGTGTTAAAGAGTGGAAACCACATCAGGCAAAAAATATGTATATATAGATTAATGTTGAGTTAATATTTGTGGTCAAATTCTGATTTAGAAATATAAAAGTTAGAAAATAGCTTTGTACCCTTTCTCACGAGTTCCCTCATCCTCTTCAAACCTTCTTCCACTTTTTCCATCCATCCCTCCCTGAAGCAGAGTGAATTGAATAGGAAGGGAAATGCATCCTGGTTGGTTAGTGGGTAGGGTGGTGGTGTATAAAGGAAAGAAAGAGAGAAGGAAAAAGTTTCCCATTAAAATGAGTTCCTGGGGCCAGCCCGGTGGCGTAGTGGTCAAGTTCTCACACTCTGCTTCAGTGGCCCGGGGTTCACAGGTTCAGATCCCAGGCGCAGACCTAGCACTGCTCATCAAGCCACGTTGTGGCAGCGTCCCACATAAAATACAGGATGATTGTCACAGATGTTAGCTCAGTGACGGTCTTCCTCACAAAAGAAAAAAAAGGAGTTCCTGCATCTCCATGGACTCAGACTAAAACTGTTCATCCTGTGGAGGCGTAAGAGGAGCGATTTCTCCCAGGCAGCATTTAAACCACGATCGTTGCCCTTTCTGGGTGCGCAGTAAGACTTTCTTTCTTCTGATTCCCCACAGCACCTAGCACAGGCTCATTATCATTAATAGCTTATTAACCAACAAAGGGCAGAACGCAGAAGGAGAAAGTTTTGCTGAGGTCATTTTCTTATTAACAAAATTGTGCTCCTTCTGCAATTTGTTAAAACAAGGTCCAGAAATAGGGTCTAGAATTTCCAATTACAGCACAAACTCACTCCTCTTAAACTCCGTATTCTCAAATAATTTCTTTAGAAAGTGATGTCTTAGAGATAAGAAAACGAGGTGCATACATTTGTCCTACTAAATAATGTAAGCACTATATATAGGAGTTCTGTGGAATTCTTTCTAACGTTGCTATTAAAAAAAATTACCTACTAGCTAATATTTTAAACCTTATACTTGAAGGGCCACAGAATATCACCATTTAGGAAACTGTGTAAAATTATTAGTGTATCAGGCAATGAAAATATTGACAAAATCAGAGATAGAATTAGCCTATACGTGGTCATGAGTGAAGACGATTCTTTAGGAGACAAGTGTATCTTTAGGGTGAAAAATGTGGAGGGAAAGAACGATTCCATATTTGATGTCTTAAATTTTAGCTGACTTTTCTTATTTCTACAGAGCAATCCTGTCTAATTGGGAACAGTACATCAACAGGAGAGCAAACAGCTGGAACAGGGGCCCCACTCTTCCCCGGGCAGATCCACATCACTTGGAGCGATGTCCCAAGGTGTGCTTAGGCCTGAATTTCCATTCTCTTGGTTATTCTTTCCACACTGAATTATACAGTAGCCCATTTCTAGAGACTCTCTAGGGTCAAATTTTGCTTCACAGATGTGGGTGGGGGGAACTGGATAGGTTGCCCTTTCTCCGAGGGCGCTGTCTCTCATAGCCCCTGAAAGATGATTACCCACACTGCTGAGTGCATCTTGAACAGCAGCTCTGCGAGCTGAGCATCAAGCCCCTGAGAAAGAAAGAAGACTAAAGGCCAAATGCTGAGGACCATGTCGCGAGCCGCGTGCTTGACAGCAGACAAGCAGGCAAAAGTCTGAAGCCAAGCTGCAGCCAGCTAACGTTTCCGTGGAGCCCAGAGCTCCCCAAAGGGCCCTGCTAGACCTTGTGTTAGTAATAGCATATGGGGAAAAAACTTGTTACAAAGTTAGAAAAATAACGAAAGTTGCTCTTATAACAATCTACTTGTAAAAATTCAGAGAATTGCATTTTATTCCTCTTAGAAAAATACCACAAGAGTATCAAAGAATTAGAAAAGAAAAAGAAAAAGGAAAAATAATTTCATAACCTGCCACAAGAGATACATGTGTATTTTTTAACAAAATGGGGTTAACAGCAATATCCCGTCCTGTTTTTGTCATTTAATATATTTAGAATGGCATTTTAAAGTGTCATTCTTCTTTGTTTTTTAAAGATTGGCACCTGAGCTAACAACTGTTGCCAACCTTCTTTTTTTTTTCCTGCTTTTTCTCTCCAAATCCCTCCAGTACATAGTTGTATATTTTAGTTGTGGGTCCTTCTAGTTGTGGCATGTGGGATGCCACCTCAGTGTGGCCTGATGAGCGGTGCCATGTCCGCACCCAGGATCTGAACCAGTTAAACCCTGGGCCGCTGAAGCAGAATGCGTGAACTTAACCACTTGGCTAAGGGGTGGGCCCCCTAAAATATCATTCTTACATTCATCTAAAACACAAACTATGGACTGGGCGAAAATATTTGCAAACCATCTATCTGATAAGGGGTTACTATCTGAAGTACATAGGGAACTCATACAAATCAATAGCAAAAAAAAAAACCCAATCTAATTTAAAAATGAGCAAAAATTTGAATAGATGTTTTTCCAAAGAAGATATCAAATGGCCAACAGGTACTTGAAAAGATGCTCAACATCACTAATCATCAGTGAAATGGAAACCAAAACCACAACGAGATATCACTTCATGCCAATTAAATTGAGTATTATCAAAAAGAGACAACAAGTGGAGGGTGTGAACTTTGAGCACTGTTAGTAAGAATGTAAATTGATGTAGCCCTGCAGAAAACAGTATGGAGGTTCCACAAAAAAAATTAAAGATAGAACTACCATATGATCCAGCAATCTCACTTCTAGGTATATATCCAAAGGAAATGAAACCCCTGTCTAGAAGAGATAGCTACATCCCGTGTTCATTGCAGCATTATTTACATTGTCCAAGACATAGAAACAACCTAAGTGTTCATCGAGAGATGAGCGCGTAAAGAAAATGTGATATAGTTTCAAATCAGAAGATACTGCTCTTTACATTCATTCATTCTCCTTTAGTCAAAAGAATCAATATTTATTACAGTGTAGTTATTGTTTTACAATTTAGAATTTTATAATACAGTGAATTTATCTGAGTACTTTTTTGATATTTGCTAATTTCTAAATTGTTACAAACCAGAAGACCTCACTTACAGCTCTATATAATCCATCGTATTGTATGCTTTCCCCTTAAAGCAATGTTTAGGATTGAGCTTCCTTCTTTCCTTTTCATTTATTTCTTCTGTCCGCTTCTACAGCCTCCAACAGCCAGCTGATCCAACATCACGTCAGCACCTCCAACCTACTTCACTGATGGGAAAAGAAACTTCTTCAAAATTCTTCAATAAAACCCATGTTGACTTTTAATATCAAATAATTAATATAACATCTGTTCTTTTATTTACTGAAAAGGTACTATATGCTAGTTATCTTATAAAACTCACTATAAAACATTGATAAAACCATTCTCACTAGACACTTGAAAAATTAAAGCGAAGAGAATTAATTTCCTTATGGTTACATAGCTAACAAGTTTCAAAACCGGGGTTCAGAACATTTGTATTTGTTTTAAAAATTATAGTTATTAAGTATTGAGTGCTTACAAAAGAAAAATGAGTATAATAAAATTGATAGCCATTCATTTTGAAACACTCTTGGTCTCCTGTCTTATCCCATCCTCTTTCTCCTACAGTCAGAGAAATTCAGGGGGAATCAGAATCCTAAATACGGTGTTTATCATTCCTTTCCCTTTGTTTTTGCTTTTATCACATATGTTAGATTTCCCAAACTATGTATTATTTAGTCTTTCAAAGATTTGTATTTTATATAGGTAGGATTTTATATGTATTATTCTGTAGTTTGATTTTTTTGAACATGTGATCCTGTCATTCATTGATGTTATTTTGTATATATTTCATTATTAGTTCAGGCCTGAATTATATTCCATTCTATGGATATATATCAAAAATGTACCCATGGTATTTTGGATAAATTTGTGGTGTTTCTCAGGATTTGTTTTTTCAAACTGTGTTATGAAGATTCTTACATATGTTTTCTGGTGTACGGATGTTCTCTATAGCATTGGCTTTCATACTTTTGACTCTAGAAAATATTTTATTTAGCAATCATATATAAACATATTTTGTAGTGTAAAAAAAAAGAAAATATGATATAAATATATACAATGGAATATCATTCACACATAAGAAAGAAGGAAATCCTGCCTTTTTCCACAACAGGGTTGGACCTTGAGGGTATTATGCTAAGAGAAATGTCAGTAGAGAAAGACTAATACTGTATGATATCACTTATGTATGAGATCTAAAAAAGCTAAACTCAAAGAAATAGAGAATAGAATGGTTGCTTCCAGGCACTGAGAGGAGAAGAAATGGGGAGACGTTGGTCAAACAGGACAAAGATGGATAAGTTCTGGGAATCTAACGTACAGCATGGTGACTAGAGTTAAGAATATTGTATTGTACACTTGGAAGTTGCTAAGAGAGTAAATCTTCAAAGTTACTACCGCAAAAAGTAAGTGGTAATGATGTGAGGGGATAGAGATGTTGACTAACCTTATAGTGGTACTCATTTTGCAATATATGTATGCACCAAATCATCATATTGTAGACCTTAAACATATATGTTATGTCAATACTCTCTCAATAAAGCTGGGAAAAATAAAGTATCATTCTTCTATAACATTACATCTTAATACTGAATGAACCAAGGTAGTCTATTTCATCAGTACCCTATGGTTAGATATTTAGGTTGTTTCATTGTTGTCGCATACATTTGTGATGACTTCCAATACCAACACCCCGAGTTAGGCCAGACCTAACAGGTGAGGGGCACAGTCCTCCACGAGACTGCCCTCACTTCAGACACCAGCTGCAAGTTAAGGGGTCTCCAGGCCACTCTCACTTCTGACCAGCCGGCTACAAATTCAGGAGTTCCCATTCTCCCCTCAGGTTCCCTAATTCCCTAGAATGACTTACGGCACTCAGGAAAGCACTATACTTATTATCACAGTTTTATTATAGCAAAAAATTAAAATCAGAACCAGCAAAAAGGAGAGTCAAATCTGGGAGAGTTTCCAAACTTGAGACTTCTGTCATCCTCAGGGTCACCTTACCTTCCTGGCACATCAGTGTGTGACAGTGTGACAATACACAGGTATTGCTGATCGGGGAAGCTCACCCGAGTTTTACTGGGATTTCATTACGTAGGCATGATTGCTTGAATGACTGGTCATGGTATTAGACTCCATCTCCATCGTAGGAGGTGGAGCTCATCTCATGAGGCTCAAAGTCCTAACCATTGAAATATGTGGTTGATCTTGCTGACTTGGCCAGCCACCATCCTGAGTCATCACATTAGCAAAAACTATCTAGGGTCCCACCATGAATAGCAAACACTCCTATCACTCAGGAAATTACAACAATTTTGACATTACCTTCAAAAATCCAGGGACGACAGCCTGCCAAATTCTTTATTATATAGCACCTCAAGTAGAAAATTGAGTTTATCCTATTCCTCCATTCATAGCTCATTATCCCCAACCAATGTCTGCAAAACTTCTTTTGTTTTTATTTTTATTTTATGCCTAATTCATTGTCCATCTCCCTTTTCCATGCACTCACTCTCATTTGTCTGTTATGTATACTAATATATATCTTCATCATTATAAAATACATAGTGTTCAATTTATACGTCATTGTATTAAAGAGTCTATTCTCAAACCTTACTCGAACATTGTTTTATGGCTGCTCATATGGCTGTTTACGTATCTAATTAACAGCTTCTAATTACTGTGTTGTATTCTATAGTTTTCATCCATTTCTATTTACTTATCTATTCCTGGAGTCATAGATAATCTAGGTTGCTTCTAATTCCGTTTCTACAAACAATGTGGGCTGAACACATTCCTATGTGTCCCTTTAAGGATTTCTGCAAGAGTATCTCTGGAGTATACAGCCATGAATGAGATTGAGAACACAGGTTTTTGCAATCCCAATAAATCTAACCAGATTGGACTCCAGAACACCTGACCCAATGGTGTAGGAAGGTCCCTATTTCATGATATACTTGATAATCCTTATTGTTATTCAATTTTCTAAGTTATACAACTTGACAGGTGCAAAGTGGTATTTCACCATTATTGTTATTTGTATGTTTCGGTTACTAGCGAATTGAAATATCTCTACATATTTTTTTTTTTGGTGAGGAATATTTGTCCTGAGCTAACATCTGTGCCAATCTTCCTCTGTTTTGCATGTGGGATGCCTCCACAGCATGGCTGATGCGCAGAGTAGGTCCGCACCCAGGATCCGAAACCGCAAACCTGGTCCACCGAAGCAGAGCTCACGGATTTTAACCACTCGGCCACAGGGCCCGCCCCACTTCATATTCTTGTTAGCCATTTACTTTCCTCCTTTTGTGAATTGCCGATCATATCCTTTGCCCATTTTTTGACTGAGTTTACTGTCTTCTTGCTTAGCAGACACTTCTTGGTATATTTTATGTATTTACCTCTTGCAGTTCTTAGACTTTACTAATACATTTTTCCGATCTACAACCATCTGTTAATTCTGTTTAAAGCATTTTTATTGAACAGAGATCTTTAATTTAACATAGTCAAATCAACTATTTTTTCTTCTTGTAATTTGTGCTTTGCAGTCTCGTGTAAGAAGTCCTTCCTCACTTCAAGGTTACTAAAGTATTCTGTGATGTTTTCTTCTATTAATTTCATAACTTTCTTTTTTCACATTTAGGTCTTTTATCCATATGAAGTGCACTTTACTATATGATGTAAGAAAGGGGTTCAAACTTTCTGCCCATACAGTGTGCCAGTTTTCCCGATACTGACTTCTAAATAATTTGGTCTTCCCCATTGGTTTGAGTTGCCCCCTTTGCATATCAATTCCCATATATACGAGTCTGCTCTGAATCCTCTAGTCTGCTTCTTGGTCTATTTTATCCAGCTCTGTGCCTGTACTATATTATTAAGGTGTTTTATTAACTGAGGGTGAGTCATGACAGATTTATACTTCTTCAAATCATTCTCCCACAGACGTTTGATTCATCATTTTGTTGTAGGTTATTTTGCTATTTTAAGTGACATATATTGTCTACTGTATTTTCTAGCTAGTTATTGTTCTTCTTATTTTTGCCATAAGAGAAGGCTATTGATTTTTGTTAGCTGATCTTGTATTCAGCAAGCTTGGTCAATTTTCTCATTAGAACTAATAACTTGCCTATTGATCTCCTGGGTTGTCTACATAGCTGATCATATCACCAGCAAATAATGACAGTTTTATCTCTTTCCTTTCAAACTTTATGCCTCTAATTTTTCCTTTCCAATTTTATATCACTGGCATTGCTATAATAAACATCCTGAAAGCTAAATGCTTGAGCACAATCTCATTTTTTTTCATAGGATACATTCAAAGAAGTCAATTTTCTGGGTCAGAGAATTTATTTTTAAGCTTTTTAAAATATATTGTTATAATTTATACAATAAATTTATATAGAAACATTGTCCCATCAATGGTGTAATAATTTGATCATATTGTGAAATGCTCACAAATATCTGGGATTATCTATCTTTAACTTTTCTAATTTGAAAATGTTAAAAGGCATCTCCTTTTAATTTGCTTTTTTATTATTAAAACAGTTGAATTTATTTTCGGGCATCAGGTATAGAATGAGTGCAATGTAGTAGATCAGAAAATATATTTGTTTTCCATTTGTTAAAACTTTATTAAGATATTGAACAAGACAGTTAACATATACAAATGCTCTCTTGTTTACACTCAATTTTCCATTCTCTAAATGCATAAAATATTCTTCATCCATGCCTTCAATTTACTGACTATCTGCTTTGTAGAAGGCATGGTATTAGTGGTATAGTTATGGACCATACAGCTTAAAAATCATGATCCTTGTTATAAAGGAACTTCCAGTCCAGTAGGAAAAATAAGAGACAGACATAAATAGTTACAACAGATGATAGAAAGTGGTGTGTATCATAGGACTCTCATGAATAAGTTCTATGTGATATTGAAAGAGGTAGATAACATGAAAGGAGAGGATTTTAAAGAACTCAATGGGCAGTGGAGGACAGTTGAAAATTTTTGAGTAGAGAAAGGAAGCGATTCCAGTTAATTTAACAGATTTTGATCTGCTGGTGGGATTTTGGATGGATTGGGGAAGGTCAAAAAAGTGGCCTTAAGACATAGGTAAATTTGACAGGATTCAGCCTTGGTTGAATTTAGGGGCCTAAATAATAGGGAATGGCTCCTAATTTTTTAGTTTGGACTATTGGGAAGATAGAGGAGTTATTAACACAAATGGGTTAGAAACCTAGAGAAAGAGTGATCTGGTCTGAGAGATGGAAAAATAATATATTTGATATGTAGCCGCAAACTGGAAGTGTGGGTGGGTGGGTGTGTGTGTATGTGTGTGCACTCTCACACATACCTGTGTATCTAGTTCAGTGGGACTAAAGATATAGATTTAGGAGTCACCTGCATAAAGCTGAAAGTAAAAATCCTTTTACCAAGATCTCCCAGAGAGAGAAGATAGAGCAAGAAAATGAAAGAGAGTTAAGGTAGTGATTTCTTACAGGCTTACAAGTACAAGATTGGCCAAGGAATAAGACCCACCAGGGAGGCAGGAGGAAGACTCAAAGTTGGGTGGTCGTGAAAACCAAGGGGGAGGAGAGGCAGGGTTTAGTCAAAAGGACTGAATGCTACAAATGGTTCATGGAGAGTGAGAACCAAGAACAGACTTTGATCTGATGCTTAGTGGAAATCAGTGACCTTCAGAGGAGTAAATCCAGTGCAGTGCTAGGTCCTGAAGCTAGAAAGAATTCATCAGGCACAAGAAAGAGCAAGCAATGATTGTCAAGCATTCTATCTAGTAGCATGGTGACGAAAACATGATGAGACATAAGATAGTACCCCGAGAGTTATGGAAAAAGGCTTGTTAGGGGAAGGGAAACCTGACGTGCCATGTTTGTAGGCAGAGTAAATGGAACCTGTGAAGGGGAAAAGGTTAAAGATACAAAAGAAAAGGCATAATTAATGGCACAAAGCCTTTAAGGATGTAGACGGTATTGGCATCAAGGTGCAAGAGAAGGATTCATTTCAGAAAGGAGGAGGGAAGCATTCCATTCAGAGGAGAGAAATTTTTTGCATAAGTCATTTTTCACAAATAGGACTAAACTATTTTTAACGTGTAAAGGGATCAACTAAATTGTAACCCGCAGAATTTGAGACAGAGCATCCTCCAATTGGTCCATCCTCCTCTCAGATGTATTAGTAAATAGTAGACTATAAAAGTGTGCATGGCAAAAGAAGCCTTCCTGATAACAGAATGGTGATTTTTCCCTTCTATTAGTATCATTTGCATTTATAATGTTATTATCTGCTACACATTTGTGTCAGGGGCTGGCTAGTGAATGATTCGTGTTACCTCCTTCCACAACTCCAAGTTATAAACCAAGTCCAAAAGACCTAACTGCAGGCCCTGACCAGTGACTGAGAGAGTCCCGTCACTGCCTACCTTGCAAATTGCCCCTGATTACAAAACTAGCCACCACATGCTGCTGTTCCCTGAGGCTCTTTCTTTGTGATAGCCCACACATCCTTTGTTGTAACCTGTAATCCTGAAGGATCAATATTTGACCTCATACTCTGTATCAGTTAATGATCTGCCCAGTTGTGACACCAAAGATGAGAAAAGCCATGTGACCACACTATGCTATTATTCTCGACAAGCATACACAAAATACTCCACTTTGTAGAAGGTGAAGGGGATAGGTAGTCAACTATTGCAACTCACATAATTAACGCAGTCCAATCAGCAGAAAGAGTGAGTTTGCTTGCTAATATGACTGAAGGAGGAGTGGGTGGAGGCAACTGGGGCATTAACAAGGGGGGCAGATCCCTCTTTGGGGCACTCTGGGGATTCTGAGTTAGCAAAGGAGACAATGCCAGGCATAGTGCCCAGAATATGAACCCAGTACATGTAAGAAAGGACTAGATGACCACCATGGAGAAAGCGAAATACTGAAAGGTTCGAGGCTATTGCCAGTCTTTATAAAAGATATGCTTTCACTTACATAAGTTGATAAACTTGAACTTTAATCATTCTGTTGGAAAGTAATATGAGGTAACAATTCACTAGGCCTGTGGTTTGTAAATTTAAAAATACTCAGTAATCGAATAGTATATCCGCCTTCCATATCTCTTTGAAATGTTGTGAGATTTTGTGCTTTTCCTTAACTTAAGCTTGGCATGCTCTCAGACATTTCACATTCACGAGACAAAGCTTCCTGTTTCTTACCTGAGTACATCTGGAAGAAGAGCAGATGGTACCATACCTTCAACTGCTTTTAAACTCTTGCTTGATTTATAACATAAAACTTGTCTTGGCTTTAAATGCTGCTCCTTCTTCTGGCCTCCCTTCTGCTTCTTTAGTCTCTATTTCTTATTGCCTTGCACTGCATCGTGAATACTAAAATCTGTGATTCAATGAGACAATTGCAAAATGTAGAAGTCATAGAAACTTCAGAAGAATTATAATAAAATGTTACTAGAAGTTATTCCTGTGCTGTGGGGTTATTGATAATTTACTTTCTTCTTTGTACTTCTATATACTCACCTTCTTTATACTTATTTGATATTCCTTGAAATATTCACAAAACAATGTATTCTTTTTATAAGAAAAAACAATACTATTTATATTTTGATAAATGTGATTAATTGTAAACTGTTTGTACCTGAACCATTTATTTTTTTCTGCGTAATGCTATGGAAGCAGTTGTGAATAAAGCTAGAATAAGCTGAAACTTTTTTTTTTAGATTTTATTTTTCCTTTTTCTCCCCAAAGCCCCCTGGTACATAGTTTTATATTTTTAGTTGTGGGTCCTTCCAGTTGTGGCATGTGGGACGCTGCCTCAGCGTGGCCTAGATGAGCAGTGCCATGTCCGCGCCCAGGATCCGAACTGGCGAAACCCTGGGCAGCCGAAGTGGAGCGTGCGAGCTTAACCACTCGGCCACAGGGCCAGTCCCTAAACAGAAACTTAATCCCCACTTTTAAGATTCATAAAACATTGTCTCCCTTTTGTAATTAATTTAAATATATGTATGTGTGTGATTATACAAACATTTATTTACACATTTCCTGATTCCAAATGGAATTGGAGGTAAAAAAAAAAACAAACAAATTTTGCTGACTCCTGAGATTTAAGATAAACAATTTTACTCACCTAAAGCAAACTGAATTCCAAACCATTCATTTCTCACACTAATGTTTTTGCAACCCCGTTAACCTTCTTTTGATTTTATTTTTCTAGTGTGGGAAGTATTGTGATCATCATTCTGACTTCAAGAAAAAAAGACATTCAGTCAAACAACCCTGCTCTGACTGATTCAAACTACTGCCGATTTTCTTACTGTAAAATTTATCTTAATTTTAAAAATACGTTTAAATAACAGAATAAGCACTTTTTGTGAAAGACTGAGAATATTGAGTTCTTCTCCCCCATATCATTCTTTGGAAACATAGTATCTAAGAACTAGGAAGCGTCGGTTTAGAAAGCTCCTTGCATAGAAGCACACCCCACTTCCTGCCAAGTCCACTCAGTTGCGGCATTTCCTGTTCTTGTGCTATTCAACTCTTTCTGGAGACTGAGCTTACAGGTTTTATTCCTTACATTGTATTTTAAGAGAAATGTGTATATCAACGTTACTGCACACTGAGAAGTAACCTAAGGGGGAAACTGTCCTGATAGGATGAATGTTGGAAAGTCTTTATCTTTTAGGAAAAAGAATGGCTCAAAGGAGTCAACTTGGCAGAGAAAGAGAGTAGATGATGATAAATCAATTCTATATCATCCCCCGGAAAGCCATGACTCTGACCACCTCACAAGATCATCGTGAAGACAGAATGAGAATTTAGGTGAAGCATTTTGTTAACTTGAAAGTGCCGTTCAAATTCTATTGTTCTTCCTGTGTCACTTACATTGGTGCAGTGTCTGGAGCAGTGCAAAAATAGACCAGTTGCCTGACAATCCAAGTTAAATGTTTTCTTAAGCGGAGTAAATTAATCACAATTAGAAATATACTGGTTGTAAAATTCATTATTTCAAAATTAGAATTCAAGCGATGTGTTACAAGTGAGCTGATAAAAAGACATTAACCTGATTTTTTTTTTTTTTCAGGAAACTGTGTAGTTCAGAGGGAAAAATCATGTGATAATGTGACTAATTTCTGGTACTTTTCCGTCTTACGACTCTAGGTTGTTCCACTTCGCCACTGAACTTAATGGTTTGTTTGTTTCTCTTCTACCATTTGTACTTGATGTTTGTTATTCAGATTGCATTTTTAATCATCATATGGCATTCATAGTTGACAGACATTAATATAATATTCATCCATTATTTTATTTTAATATTAGCATTATAATAAACGTGCTTAAATTGAAAGCAACACATGCAGTTTTCCAGGTACAAGTTTTAAAGGTGTGGAACTGTTCACAGCTCCCATGGACAAGAGCAGTGCTGATTACAGATCATTCAAACAAATGTTCTTTGATTTGGCTGTTATAACCGCGCCTGTCTCTGCTAAGGGGGGGAAATAAAGAAGTGATATAATTCCCTATGTGTTGAAACCTTTTAGCTGGGAACAGCTTTTTAATGGCTTTTTTTGCAGTCAGCAAGAAATGTACATTTATTCAACTGAAAGCAACAATGATGATAAGGAGAAAAAAAATGTTTCCAACTCTTGTTTCTCTACATGATTTTCAAGATGGTTTTGTGAAGTTTCATTTACAGTCTCTAACAAAGCAAATCAAGAGATATCTATACCATCTGTATCAGGCACAATAAAAAGAAATAAAATGACTACATCAGATGATATAGCACTGTATCTGCCCAGACAGGGCCTATTTCATTCCTAATCATAAGAATTGGCTGGTAAATGTTAGGTATTTATTCACCTTTGGGAAAAAAAATCTTCCCAGTTCAACTGAAACATAATAAGTCACCTAATGATCACAGCCTTTGTAACAAAAGAACTGCAGGATGTTGCAAATACGTCAGCTCAGAACAAGGGAAAACATTACCACGCTCATCTGCAAGATGGCTTCTCTCTAATTAGACCGCTGCAAGAATCTCCAGCGAGGTCGCACCTCCGTCACAATGTCGGGGGATGTTGGAAAGCAGTGCGCTGATTGTCAAATTTAGGAGTCTCCAGAGGTTACATGGATATTGACTATAATAGGATTTAACATCTTTTCTTGAGTGGGCGCTCTACGAAAGACAAAATTGAGCTTGTACAACACATTTACGGGGGAGTTACATTTTAATAGGAATTGGGTTTTAAAGGAGGCAAGTAAGACAAAAATTTGGTAGAGTCAGCATTAGCAGTGAAAAGCCGTTATGTTGTCCTAAAATCTCCAGAACTTAGATCCTTATCAAGTCAAAGGCCAAGAATTATTTCCTCCTGTTTCCCTTTGCCTTTTAGTTGTGGCCTCCCCTTGGATAGTGGAGATTAGTCTAATTTGAACCAGGGAAAATCCTCTCTCCTGTTTTTGCGGAGCTTCTGTGATTGAACTCATGGAATTCATGAATAGAATATTATTGCACTGTCCTGAACCTTAGTGCACTATGCTGAATATTTAAGTATGTCGTTTCTCCTTTAATCTTCAAGACTACATTTTGTGATAGGCATTAATGATCTCATTTTTAGATGAGGAAACTGAGGCTAACAAAAGTTTTGTGACTTGCCGGGAAGTGGCAAAGTTTGAATTCAAACCCCGTTGATTCCATAGCTGGTGACCTTTATATGAAACTCTTACCAACCCCTAGAAATACAAGGATGTATTTAAAGTATGGCTGCAATTATAATATTAATAATAGAGCTGAACCTGGTTGGGTATTTGAATAATTTTTTGAATGCTGCATTAAAGGTCTCCATTAAATCTCAGAACCTCCAGGTTAGAATAAACATTAATGGTTTGGGGTTCTCCAGGCTGGTTCATCTAACCCCCTTAATCGCTCTTCTCAGGAAGCCCTCTTCAGCTCCAACTAGAGTATAGCTAACACATACTTGCTCACTGATTATTGCCTTCAGCTCCCTCTTTCTTTAAACAAATATGCAAACTACTTGTATAAGAATCTTCCGAAAATACCTTCTCATCATATCATTGACCTCTTCAAAAACTTTCACTAACTCCCTATTTTCAGTCTCATCAAGCTAAGCTCTTCACCTTTGGTTTCAGAGCTCTCTGTCATTGGAAAGCATCTATCCATTCAAACTTATTTCACATTTCAATTTCTCATACACTCCCACCACTGTAGTCAAAATTTCCCCGTTTGTTTCTTTTCCACCCCAGTTTTTACCTAAAAATGTCAATAGAATACCAAAAATACTTAAGCAGTTTGTAGTTTTTTTCATGCTCCCACCCCTGCATCAGCCTTCCTACACAGACAAGCATAGGTTTGATAGTAACTTTAGATCAGTTGTGGTAAACGAAGAAACTACATATATTTTGCAATTATATCTGTGTTGTTTTAACTTTCTGTCTCCTTTACACTTCTGTTCAGTGTTCTCTTCATTATCCATACCCTGTACTTACTCAAAATCTCCAACTACCATTGAAGGTTTATCCGTCACTGACATCTCATCTCAAGTCCATATTCCTCCACGCAGCCTCCTGTGACCACGGCAGTCTTCTTATATTTCTCTTTTATGAACTCCCACATGAATGCCTCTTATCACTTCAGGAACTTGAATATGTCCAATACTTTTATCCCTAACATCACCTGGAAAAATTCTGAGCATCTGAATATCATCAACTGATTAAAACCTATAAGAAAAAATTCCCATGGAAACAATAAAGGAAAAATTTAGACTGAAACATTTAATCAATGTTATGAAAATAAAAATATTATTAGAACAGGATAAAAATAAATATGGAGGCCAGAGCTGCCCAATAGAAATAGGAGGTGGGCCATACATACAGTTTAAGATTTTATAGTACTCAACTTTTACAGAGTAAGAAGAAGTTGTATTCGTCTTCTATTGCTGCTATAACAAATTAGCACATATTTAGTGGCTTAAAACAACATAAATTTATTTTCTTACAGTTCCAAAGTTCAGAAATCTGAAATGAATCTCACAGGGCTAAAATCAAGCTGTCGACAGGGCTGTATCCTCCTGGAAACTCTGAGGGAAAATCGGTTTCCTTGTGTTTTCAGCTTCTAGAGGCCCCCTGCATTCCTTGGTTCAGGGCCTCTTTCTCATATCACTCCAGCTTCTTGCTTCTATGGGGGATCAAAATTGGGCACCCCAAAATGTGTCTCTTTGGCTTTATTATTTTTAAAAACAAAACGCTCTGAAGGAAACTTTGACTTTCCCCCAATAGCCTAAAAGAAATTTAAGATAGAAGATGTGTCCCCAGGACAAACCATCACCATAGATAACTCCAGGTATCGTAGACTGTGAGGGTCCTTGCTAAGCCCATTCTTGTCTACCAAACATTTGCTTTTCCATTTCCATGTGAAATGTCTTCTTTCCCTTTGAAGCCCCAAACCACTACCCCCAACATCCACCTTTGTCTTTAGCTGAAGATGGTATTTAAGGTGACAGCTTCAGCCATTCCAGAGAGTTACCCGGTTTTCCTGAGTTTCTCCCATGTAGACATGTTATAAAGCTTTGTTTAATTTTCTCCTGTTATTCTGTCTTATGTCAATTTAATTCTTAGACCAGCAAGAAGGACCTAGAGGGTAGAGGAATTCTCTTCCTCCCCTACACTTCCATGGTCACATCTCTTGCTACTCACTGTGATCTCCTGCTGCCTTCTTATAAGGACCCTTGAGATTATATCAGGCCCACTGGGAAAATCTAGGGTAATCTCCCCGTCTCAAGATCCTTAACTTAATCACATTGGCAAAGTCCCTTTTCCCATATAAGGTCATGTTCATGTGTCCCTGAAATTAGGAGTTACATCTTTGGGAGCAATTATTCAACCTACCACAGAAACAAACTTAATAAAAATAATATATGTTGTTTAACCCAATATATACAGAATAGTATTATTTCAATTTGTAATCAATATAAAAAAATTACACTGCCTTTGTTTTAAAATTTGAGTTGATTAAAATTAAATAAAATTTGAGCTTGTTCTGATGGCCTACTGGTTAAAGTTCAGGGCACTCTGCTTGAGTCGTCCAGGTTTGGTTACTGGGCCTGGAACCATGCCACTCATCCATCAGTAGCCATGCTGTGATGGCAGCTCACATAAAAGAACTGGAAGGACTTACGACTAGAATATACAACTATGTACTGGGGCTTTAAGGAGGAAAAAAAAAATAAAGTTTGAAGTTCACTTCCTCAGTGACATTATCCATATTTCAAATGCTCAATAGTCACATGTGACTAATGGCTCCCATATATGGATGATCAATACTTTCTATCTGTGAAGGTTAGGGAATTGTGAAATTAGAGGAAGCACAGCCCATGTAAGACTGCCTTCACTTTTGATGCCAACACAAAGTTGAGGGTCTCCTCTGAACCACAGTGAGATTCAATTATTCACCAAAATGACTCACAGAGCTCACTGACCCTTGTTATATTCATGGTTATGGTTTATTACAGAAATTTATACCAGGCAGGGGAAGAAGTTCATAGGGAGAATCCAGGGAAGTACCAAATGCAGAGATTTCACTGTCCTCTCCCTGTGAAGACACGGGCAGCGGTGATTTCCCAAAATCCATATGTGACAATACACATGGAGTATTGCCAGCTAAGGAAGATCAGTAGAGCCTCAGGGTCCAGACATTTTATTGGGGCTTCATCACATAGGCATGATTGATTGCCCACATGGCTGATTTCAGTCTTTAGAGCCTCCAGAGGTCAACTGATACCACATAATCCAAAGCCTTCACCCTACATCACATCGTTAGTGCGGTTCAGAACCCCGACCCTATATCACATTGTTACTAGCTGGCTGGCTCAAGACCCCCAGGCAGGTGAAGAGACTCCTAGGAGTCATGACATTCCAAGGGTTTAGAGATTACCTCCTAGAAGCTTCGGGCAAGGACAAAACCACTTTTTTGGTCTAGGTTAAATTCTTTACTACATACTCTCCAGTACCTAATTTGATGAGACTTTATTTACTGAATTGACTATTTGGACATCATATAGAAACGGCCAATCAACATCTGTCATCTGTTATTTCAACAGATAGCCAAGTATCAAATGAATACTTATACTTCACAGTTACCTCATATTTTAGTTCAAATACTAAAGAATCTTCCCTTTAAGTAATTTAGGGATGTCTGAGTAAATCTGTTACCCTGAGTCATTTCTTTGCTTCTGTTTGTCAAAGTGAATGATTCACACCCCATAGACATAAAATATGTACCATTATTGATCTAATTAACAAATCAGTGCCCCATTTTTTACTTGCGACCCTCTATTTTCAATTCAAATCAGAGATTAAAAACGTAACATTGCTGCTACCTAGCTATGATTACCCAAATGGTCCCTGCATGGCTGAAGGTTTCTCATAACTCAGGATTTTCAGCAAGAGCATCTCTAGTGTCCTTGGATCAGGAGGACCCTTTTGAAATAGTTCACTTGGAAATTCCAAATTTCATAAAGTTTCAGAGCTGAAAGGAAACTTAAGTTCATATATAAGTAATCAAATTGAGACACAAAGTTATGAGATGATTATCTAAGGCAACATGATGAGTAAGTGGCCAGAATACAACATCACCCTTAGTCTTCTAATTCCTAGTCCAGTGTGTGTGTGTGTGTGTGTGTGTGTGTGTGTATACATGTGTTTCTTTGTGCTACATCATGACACCTTCTGAATGTATGTTACGGTGTGGATACTAGTAAAGCTATAGGCACCAACTTGCATGTCAACTTGTAATGGATGAAACACTGTTGAAAAAGATTCTCTGGCTGCCTCTTGTTTCAGAAGCAAAGGGTAGTATAATTAATGAGCAATGCCATGGGACTGGGGAGGGGAGGAATGGCCAAATTTTTGCTACATTTGCCATCCTCAATGTAATCAGTATAACCCTGAGGTAGTGCTAAAACATCAGTTATTATCACAATTTGCTTCTGCCTTGGGACACTGTCTTTCTAGGCCTCAGAATTCTCATACAAGGAGGAAAACTACAATGATCGGTGTGTCTTCTGGTTTTAAAATGTGGAAATAATCACCTGGTGCATGGGACAAAATTATGTTTTCGCTGTGTTAAATAAAAAGAGAGGGAAAAATAATTTTTTCTTTTTTCCACTAATAATAATAATGACATCTTATAAGTAACATATTATTTTAAAAATATCTTTTCAAAAGAAATATAGCTATAGCCTATTTACTGAGTGAATCACCCATTACACAAGTCAATTCTTTCAATACTCACAATAACTTTATGAAAAATGTGAGAACTTATTTCCAAGATAATCCACCACCAAATTCCCGCCTCCATGTAGGCTTATGGTGTTCCTTCATTGAGAGAAAGAGTCTATTGTTCTCCTCACTTTGAGTCTGGGCTGGCCTGGATGACTTGCTTGAACAATAAAATGTAGTGGAAGTGCCATTCTGAAACTTCCAAGGCTGGATCATAAGAAGCCTTGTAGCTTTTACCAGGGCATCATGGAAGGCTCCCTCGGGAGTGAGTCAGTCACCCTGGAGTAGATCTGACTGCCTCCTTGGGACTGCCATGTTGTGAGGAAATCCAAGCAAACCATGTGGAGAGGCTGCATGGAGAGAGTGGCTGAGCCCCAGCTGTTCTGGCTCTCCTCGCCCCAGCACCAGACACATGAGTGAAGAAGCCATCTTGGACGCACCCCCAGCAGATGTTACATGAAGAACAACAAGGGCATCCAGAGAACAGCCAGAACAAAGGCCCCAGATGTATGGTCCCAGACATACCATCCCGGCCACCTCCCGCCATTCGAGCTTCCACAGCTGTGGCCCTAGGCATCATGGAGCCTAATTTCTGCCTAAATTCCTGAACCTCAAAATAGAAAGAATAATGCAATGATTATTGTTTTACACTACTAACTTTAGGCTGGTTTCCTACACAGCAATACACTAACCAGAACAAAGAAGATATTATTAGTCCATTTCACAGATGAGGCAACTGAGACTCAGAGAGGTTAATTTATTTCCCCAAGAATACAAAGCCAGTAAGTGGTAGAGCTTGGATTTAAAACTAGATCTAGACTAATTCTGTGGCCTATGGTCTTAACTATTATGCCAACCTTTCTTCATTTTCAGTTAAACCTTAAAAAAACATCTGTGAAGGAGTAGAATCTATTATTTGCAGATGTAAATTGAAGTGCTAAAAGTTTCAAAGACTTACCCAGAAGTCATATCCAGTTTGTGGCAGAACCAGAACTGAACTCTGATCTCCTTACTCCAGCCTCAGTGTTTTCCTTTTTTTCTTTCTTTTTTTTCTATTATAAAATATCTCACTGTCTTGCCAGGTAAGCACATATATTTATACCATCTTTTCTGCATGCAACCATTAAAAATTTGCTCAATCTCGGGCTGGCCCCGTGGCCGAGTGGTTAAGTTCGCACGCTCCACTGAAGGGGGCCCAGTGTTTCATTGGTTCAAATCCTGGGTGCGGACATGGCACTGCTCATCAAACCACGCTGAGGCAGCGCGCCACATGCCACAACTAGAAGGACCCACAAGGAAGAATATACAACTATGTACCGGGGGGCTTTGGAGAGAAAACGGAAAAAATAAAATCTTAAAAAAAAAAAGTTTACTCAATCTCACAGATCTGAGATCCCACAAAATTCACACAAATACAGAAAATCAGATTAGTTCCTTAAGTGAACTAATTTCAGAACCAGCGTTTGGAGAAGTAATAGGAGATGAGCATTTAAAATAGGTAATACTTCTGCCTTAACTAAAGACTCATAATAGAAATGTCTGAAGTGCTAGTCAGAAGGGAGTTACACTAATCCAGGTGAGATGAATTTATTCAAAAAGGGTAAAAGGTAAATTCTAGCAATGTCTGAAGCAATTGGAAGACACTGGAAAACAAAAATATTAGGTACCTTTTTCAAATGGCAGTTGAGATTAAGCAGCATTCTATTATAAATGAACAATAACCATAGGGTAGTTTTTCATAAGGTAAGTCTATATATTTATTAAGTTATTTTAAAACCTACTTATATTGCACAGAATTAAATTTGCCTACAAAGAAGGAATTCTCTGGTTTTGGGAGAAATTTTATATAAAGACCTCAAACAATACTTGTTACATAGCAGGCAGTCCTTGTACATATTTGTGGAATTGTTTAAATGCTATAGATCAGAACAGTTTGAATTGTTCCCTGGAAAGAATTAAGTAAAAAGTAAGATTTTCACACAAAGGAAGCTGTTCTTTTACACCCGTTGAGCAGGATCTGTGTGGCCTATTCATAACCAATTCATAACCAATTGATCAACCCACAGAGCCCTCTTGGGGTGGAGCTGTTGAGAACCACAATCTCCTCCCATGAGCATCTCTGTTCTCTTCGCACCAGCAACACTGGACCTATTTGCGTTCCTCAAATGTACCAGCCAGGGTCCTGCTCCTACACTGGCTATTTCCTCTGCCTAGAGTCCTCTTTCCCCAGATGTTCACCTGGGTCACTCCCTTAGGGGTGCAACTTTCTGCTCAAATGTCTCCTCCTCAGAGAGGTCTCCACACCTACCTGAAATGCAACCACTCGTTCCCTTACTTTGCCTAATTTTTCTCAACAATCCTTGCCTGTTCCTGACGCTATTTTACATACTTATTTCTTTGTCTATTTATTGTACATCTCTGCCACTGGGATTAAGTTCCATAAAGGCATGGGCATTGTTGTTCTTGCTCACTGCTTTATGAGGAGACATCTAGAACAGTTCTGAGCACAGAGGGGTGCTCTTTAATATTGGTTAAATGACTAAATGGATTCCATCAGGAGATGAGGTAGCAAGGGGAAGCAACATTCCTGACAAAAATCTGTGATGAATCCTTACCTGTAGAATCTTGTGTTTGGAAAGGAAGATGGTACTCTGAGATACTCAGATTTACAATACAGAATTTACAACCTAGTAAAGAGGGCCTGCCCCGGCATCCATTTAAAACAAGAAATCAATCCTCTGCATAGGAATTTCACCCAATGCCCTTTGCATGATTCACAAAACCACCGAGTGCCAATCGAGCCATTTTGAACAAAGTAAACTAAATCAAATAAAAATTAAATGCAAACATCAATATACTGTTAAATTTAAAATACTGTTAAAACTTAAAAGAATGGAAATAGCTTAAAATTAGCATGAAAATTAAGCAAAAACAGCTAAACTGAGTTGTTAAATAGGGTCATTAAGGAGACAAAGTACCACTCAGGCTATTTTCTAACCAAATAACAATTTGTTAATATAAGCACATTGGCTGCAAATTAATTCCCTGTAATGTAGAATGGGCACCATTTTCATTCTCTTCACTGATGCAAACATCTACCCTCTAAAGGCTAGCTGAAAGGAAAACAGAAGAAAGAGAAACACATTTTTGTTGTTGTGGGAATCCTTGATTGAGACTTAATATTATAAATTATGATGCTTTCCTTTTCGTTGTTTTGTAAAGTCAAGTCAATCTTATCATAAACGGGAAACATCATAGAGTCAGAGTTTTCCCCTGTGTATTACTGTGGGGTTGACCTTGTCACTGTGGCCATTAATAGCAATCTGTATTTCATCTAATCTACTCTTGAGAATTCCTAGTCATGGGACCTTAGTGACCTTTTCTCAGTGAATTATTCCAAAATCTAATCAGTCCTATGTTTAGAAATACTTTCCTAATATCTAATCTGATAGTCTAGTTTCAGGCTGTTGTACCTTGTACAAAAGGAAATTGAAGAATTCCTTATCCTGTTCATTGTTATCACCTCCCAAGTGTCTGTGAATCTATCATGACCATTTATACAGCCTATTCTCTAAAGAGAATGGCCAAATAATGTCCCCTTAACCTCACTGTGAAGACCATGCCCTGCAAATCCCCTGTCACCCTTCTACCTGTGCTCTAGATTCCATCTCTCTAAAGAGCTAGAGTCCCTGTGCATTTTTTTTTTTTTTTGAGGAAGATTAGCCCTGAGCTAACTACTGCCATCCTCCTCTTTTTGCTGAGGAAGACTGGCCCTGAGCTAACATCCATGCCCATCTTCCTCTGCTTTATATGTGAGACGCCTACCACAGCATGGCTTTTGTCAAGCAGAGCCATGTCTGCACCCGGGATCCGAACTGGCCAACCCCAGGCTGCTGAGAAGCAGAATGTGTGAACTTAACCGCTGCACCACTGGGCCAGCCCCTAAATTCTTTTGTTTTTTTTAAAGATTGTCACCTGAGCTAACATCTATTGCCAATCTTCCTTTTTTTGTTTCTTTCTTCTCTCTGAAGCCCCCAGTGCATAGTTGTGTATTCTCGTTGTAGGTCCCTCTGGTTGTGCTAGGTGGGACGCCACCTCAGCATGGCTTGACAAGCAGTGCCATGTCCTCATGCCAGGAGGGTGGTACACTCCAACTCCACGGGAACAGAAGCTCCTGTACTTGGGATCCTTCTGGACCACACCCTGTATATCTCTTCATCTGGTTGTTCATCTATATTCTCTATTATATCCTTTATAATAAACTGCTAAGTGTGTTTCCTTGAGTTCTGTGAGTCTTTCTAGCAAATTATGGACTCAAAAAGGGGGGTGGGGGGGCCCCAATTTACAGCCGATCAAAAGTACAAGTAATAACCTGGGATTTGAGATTGGCATCTGAGTGGGGACCGTCTTGTGGGACTGAACTCTTACCTGTGGGATCTGCGCCTAACTTCAGGTAGAGAGTGCCAGAACTGAGTTGAATTGTAGGACACCCAGCTGGTGTTGGAGAATTGGGCAGTATGGGGAAAACACACACATCTGGTGTCAAGAGTATTCAGTGTGGCGGTATAGGAAAACAGAGAACTTTTCCCTAAAAGGAGGTATATAACCCAGAATACATTTGAGACGTCAACTGATTCCTTCTTATTTTTCCCTTTGGCCTATTTTAATCTTGTCCATTCTTCTACTTCCAGATCAGAAATACTCTCTTTTTCTAGCCAGCTTGACCTGTGATTATAATTTAAGTTTGCATAACACTTAGAGTTTTTATCATTATTCAATCGATAGCTCTCCCTGTGCTTAATCTTTGTGGCAAATTTTATACAATCACACAAGTTGTAACTAGATTTCAAAGTCCTTGAAGACAAGGACTAGGTCTAGCAACATTTTCTAAGCATTTATCATGGAAAATTTAAAAAATATATGAAAGTAGGAAAAGTGTTAAACATATTCTCGTAACCTAGCTTCAACAATTAGCAATTTATTACCAATTTTCTTTCATCTATATAACAATCTATTTCTCCTCTGGTCCCACTGGTATTTGGAAGTCAATACCAGATGTCATATAATTTCATCTGTAATAACTTCAGCATACGTTTTTAAAAGGTAACAGTTCTTTCAAAAAACATAAATAGAATACTATAATAAGGTCTACAAAATAACATTGATTTCTTAATAGTAAATATTATTGTGTCATAAATAATGTTTTACAGATTTATATATTCAAATCAGGATCCAAATAATATCCCCCATTGGTATTGGTTGATATGTCTCTTAAGATCCTTTTAATTTGTAGCACTGCCTCCATCTCTCTCTCTTGCGTGTGTGTGTGTGTGTGTGTGTGTGTGTGTGTATGTATGTGAAATTTATTCATTTAAGGAATCACGTCATTTGTCCTATAAGGTTTAATAACTTAAAACTTGAGTCTAAATTCTTGCTAATTCCATCCCCATGAACCATTTAATGTATTTCCTATACTATGTATTGTCATTTAAAAATATTCTTTTTATCATCATAACACACTTTCATCCTCTTCCTAAAAATTGGATAGGAATACAACAATATGAGGAGGCTGAGCTATGCCAAGGTGACTTCCTTATGCCAGCAGAGATTCTATTGTAAAATTCACTATTTTATGTTTGTATTCTGGGTTCATTGACAAAAGACCTTGCCTTCTCAAGCATTGATGGAATGCTCTTAGACTGTACATTGCATTTACGTATAAACAGCCAAAACTTCAGTTTTTTTCTCATCTTTTGCTTCAAAAACTTCTTTATTTTAACAAAATGGTAGCCTTTCATCCTTGAACACCTACTATGGACTAGGCACTGTGCAGTGTTTTAAAATAAAACCCATTTGCCACCAACGTTATTATTTTAACCCTAAAATAAATATTTTCAATACTTATTTTGCTAAAAACAAAGTGCAAATAAGTGTTTAAAATTGTGTCAATAGGTTTAAAGTGGAATTGAAGTGAACAAATTTGAATCATGTGTCACTTCTCTTCGAGTCTTTCCTGCATCAGATTTTAATCAGAGATCGTTTTGTGAAATATTTAGAACAAAGTGTAATTAACTTTTTATACCAGCTGAGAAAGAACAACAGGGGACTCACATCTAAATTAAAATACATCTCACCCAGGTCCATGAGATAACCAACAGCGCACTCAAGTGAGGGAAGTCAGATTTGGAAAAAGAAGTTGAGAAGCTCACTCAGGTCCCTGAAAGCAGAGATGCTTCAGCCAGGGCAAAGCTACTGCCCCCCCAAGAAAGACAGCGCTTTTATCACCTGTATTCGCTTCCGAGGGCTGCAACGACGAAATATATTATGAGTTGGGTGGCTTAAAACAGCTCAAATTTACTGTCACTGTTCTGGAGACCAGAAGTCGACAACCAAGGTGTGAGAAGGGCTGTGCTCTCTCTGAAGCCTCTAGAACAGGGTACCTCCTTGCCTCTTTCAGCTGCTGGTAGTCCCAGGCATTCCTTAGCACGTGACAGCGTCACTCCAATCTCTGCCTCCCTCTTCTCATGGCTGTCGCCCTTCTGTGTCTCTTCTTATAAGGACACCAATCATGTTGGACTAGGGTTCACCTTAATCCAGTATGACCTCATCTTAACTTGATTACATCTGCAAAGACACTATTCCCAAATAAAGTCACATTCACAGGTACCAATGGTTTTGACCTCAACATATCTTTTTGGGGGATGCAATTCAACACGTAATATTACCCTCCCTCAAGATGTATGAGAATCAGTACAGCCTGGGTTCAAGTGGCTTGGAATTCAGGATTAAATATCATCATAATAGGGAAAGGGGAGGGAGGCATGTGGGCCTCTTGGGGGAGAGGAAATGATTTTTAGGAAAGATGAAGGGGCCCTTAGAAGAATACATGGGAAGTATAGTTTGTGACAAAGTTTGTCTGACCGTGGTGTCAACTTCTAGTCTTTTCTCCTGTGACAAGAGTCAATCTCCTCTGGTTGATGAAGCTCCTGGGAGGGGATTTATGACAACTAAGTTTCTTTCAGAGGTTCTGTCTTTAGGCAGATCAGAGGAGTTCAGAGAAAGCCTCTCCCTGCATTTTGCTGTTTTTCAAGTGACAACAGCTCAAAATAACCAATATACCAGAGTGACATATTTTGGGATGTCATATTCTGCTATCCTGCTACATCTGAGGACTCCTTCTGGCTCTACCTCGTGTCAACAGGATCCTTGGTCAGGGCATACTCCAATTTTCTTCTGCCTTAAGCTCGTTCATTGTCTGGTAGTGTGGGGACCCACTCAGTTGATATGAAGATTATTTTAAACTGAAGACATCTGAGATGCAAAAAGAAGCTTTTATGGAGCTTCCTTTATCTGACTAAAGAAAGAAATTTTAGAGAGTGAGGTGCAGCAAATCCACTTTCTGGGGCAGTTTCACAGCCAGGAAAGAGAGGAACTCCTGGCACTGGGATGAGAAACCGCATAAACGATATTATTATCTTCCATTTGTTTCCCTAAAAGCTCATTTGTCTTTGCCCCATCTATCCCATTGTTTTTCCCATAGAAGCCGTTTCTCTCTGCTTGCTTTCCCCTATTAAGTTGCTGTATAAACCCCTACCTCTAGCTATTCCCAGAGCCACTTCTTTCGTGCAGATGGGTAAGTCTTGTCTTCTCTCTTGTTAATCTGGCTGCTGTTAGTTAACTCACAGGCCCCCCGACCATTTGAACCTACGGTAGAGGGAAACTGTGCTCCAACAGTAGTGAAAACAGATCAGATTCCAGTAGAAGAGTTTCAAAAGAAATATGGAAACCATGTGGGCAGAAGAAACAAGGGAAATGAAATATGTTGAAGACCAAGAGATGTGTCGGAGGAGAGCCCTACTTAACAGAAAATATGAAAGAAATTTGGAAAGAAAGAATCATAGGAAGAGAAAAGCAGTGAAAGGACTTTGCTTTATAAGTTCTGGCCTATGTATCTTGAACCACGAGGGTAAAAAGCGAACTCTATTCTGTTCCTGGAAGAGTTGGGTCTTACTGGGGCTAACTTACCGACATTTGAAAGAGCTGTTGATTTTCCTCACCCTCCGCCACCTTTCCTCCCCCTCTGGGACTATTGTTCCCAACTCAGCACCCACACTGCCCGCTTATCCACTCTGTAACTCACAGCCGCTCCTCCAGCTTGCGCACACCTGACTGGGGATCCTCCTATGATACACCTGTTATTAATACCAACAGAAAGAATTACTTGAACAAAATGTCCAAGTATAATTGACTACACTTCGCTTGTTTCCATTTAAAAAAAGACAGGGCAACTCACTTTCCCTTTTCTTCCAACTATATCCTTGCATAAATAAAGCTTTTCAGGGTAGCCCTTGACACAACGCAGAGCGCGATGTGTGTTTTCTATGGCTAGTGATCACTTTGTTTCAATTGCTTCCAAGGCAAATATATTTGACTCTAACCTCTGGAAAGTTAAGCAATTAATAAAAATGTCAGATAAATGGCCTTCAAAGCAAACCTCAGTTGAATACAAATGAACAAACACACAGAGTACCTTTGATATTTAACGGAATCGATCTCAAAGGCCACAAAGTGATGACCACTGTTATTAGCAATAATTAACTCTGACATTGCGATTAGCTGTTTCACGTGCGTCACAGAAGATCTTCCTGTATGGTGAGTATTTTTACAATTATGTTAGGCATGAATGTTGAGATTTCTTCTCGGTCTCTCCCTCCCTCCCTTCCTTCCTCCTTCTCTCCCTTATCTCTCCTTCTCCCTCAGTTCCTCCCTCCCTCTCTGGCTCTTTGAATTTTATCAAGAAGTTCTCACTTACAATTTGCAGGGATCAGTGCAAAATGAAAATGTGGACCCCCCTTGTTCAAAAAAGCAGGAAAAAAGTACCATCAAAGGTACTAAAATGTAAAATATTTAAAAATATTTTTTACTTGTGTAGTAGAGTAATAGCGATACATAACTATCAACATAAACTTACAAATTGCAAAAAAAATAAATTTTCTTCAAATTAGAGCATTATTACTGTTAATATAAATATAATTTTATTACATAAAATAGGTCTCCTGCAAGAGAGACCATGTGAAAAATGATCCCCCAGGGAGCCACAGACACAGACACACAGCTCTCTGGCATAGGTGGAAGAGTCAGCAGGGCCCCTATCCAAGTATCCTTCCCTCTGTCCCTTTGCCCTCTTTTGAGGAACCAGGTGTTGGGGTCATTGCGGGGCCACTCAACAGGACTGGCTCCCTTAGTGGGAGAAGAGAAGGCTGAGTCCCTGTAACTCACTTGGATATGAGAGCCAGGCCTCTCAGTCTTATTCCCTCTCCCTACCCGGGCCTACATACTCTCCTCCTTGCAAACTTGGGCCTTGGGTCTGGATCCTCTTTAAGAGGGGCCAGAGGAAGGCAGGGAGAATGCCAGGAGGGTAAGAAGAGGGAAAGTTGCCTTGGCGCCCCAGCCAGAAGGCTCTCATGCTGTAGGCAGCCAGGCAGTAGTCTAGGAGCAGAAAGAGAAGGTAGGAAGTTTCTGCGTGACCATGGGAGGGCTCATGGTTCTTGCTGTTGCCCTGCAGCACCTGTAGTAATTGTGTTTCCCAGGCTCCTCAAGAGAGCCTAGGGTCTGTAGAAGTGGTGCTTTTCAGTATGAAAATGGCAGAGTAAACGAGGTTAAGTCACAGATGGCCTGAGTGGCAAAGTGACACTTGCTATAGGAGCAGATGTGTTAGTCACCAAAAGAGCTGCAAGAATTGGTTAATTTGTAATGGAAGCTATCAGGTGAAAAAGTCAAGAAATAGATATTGAGGACTCTTTCCCGGGAAGGAAAGACTATAAGGCTTCTGGGTATTGAGTTATTCGGGTTCATTGCTATGGAGGCTTTCATTTTTGATGCAGGATTTAATCTCCTGGCAAAGACACCTGGAGTTGGCCCTAATGCACTGCTGGAGTGTCTCCTGAAGTTTGCAAAGATTATGATTTACTTTGGAAATGAGGTGGGGGGGTTTGCCAGTTATGCATTGACTTAATATTGAGGAAAAGGTCAAAAAGATCAGAGTTAGACACATTAGAGAAGATTTATTATGCAAGAACCGAGAACCACCAGCTGATTTTGTTCTAAGGGGACTCTCAGAAGTTACTCCTTTCACTGCAGTAATGAGAAGTCTTCTAGGAAGGGGCATCACTGAGAAGCTCAATCTGAGATTGCTGTCTTAGGAGGGGATGGACAGTAGGAAATGCTGCTACATAACTGGTTCTCTAGCATCAATGGGGATAATAGAATTCTAGAATAACCAAGTCTAGGCAGAGTACAGAGGTAGGGTAGATGTTCTCTCCTGTAGCATGCAGTTAGGCTGGAAGGCAATTACTAGATCTTGATCTATAGGAATGCATGGCAATGGCTGAGGAGGGCCTGATCAGAAAACCTCATGTGATTCTACCACTGGAGCTGCCCATTATGAGCTGTGCATTTTCAGACTCAATAAATCAAAGGTCAAGTGGGCTGAGCCACAATCTATTATGAGATGGAAATGGTTCATTTGGAGTCAGACCCAGCAGGTCTGTGGGGCATAAGTTCCATGAACAGGTGACCTATAGCTCCTGCCACTTACTTCTGTAGCTCTGATTCCTCTCCTTCAGCTCGCCCCTGAGGCCTTATGATAGGAAGGGTTCCATTTGACCAACTGACAGAAGACAAAAAGACAAATCCTGGTCTGGTTCACAGAGAAGTAAGCTCAATATATTTGTAAAAGCTAAAAATGGATATCTGCCAACCATGGCCCCACACATGGGTGACCCTAATGTAAGAGAGGGCAGAGGTGGATCCTCTGGCAATACACACATTTGGGAAGAAGTGGCCTGACATAAGGACATATATAGATTCCCGGCAAGTGGCAAATGGCTTGATTTGTTGGTCAGGGACATAGATAGATTGAGATGGGAATACTGGAGACCAAGGGACCTGGGAAAGAGGCATGTGGTAGAACATATTGGTGCAGGCACAAAGTCTGTAGATCTTTATGTCTCAGAGAGTATCCACAACAAAGGAAGCACTTAAAACCCAGGGGGCAGAATGAATTGAATGGATAGTAGATATGAGTCAGACTTGGTCCCCGGTCTCTCCAGCGTTCATTCAATGGGCTCAAGAACAGAGGATTACACGTTGACAAGAAAAGAGGCAGTGCACCAGTCCCACATCCTGGTCTTCTTTCCACCAAGGCTAATGTAGCTACTGCTGTTGCTGAATATCTTATCTGCAAGCAACAGTGATCAACACAGACCACTAGGCGCCCACCAGCATAGTACCAGCCCTCAAGAGACCAAGAAACTACTTGGTAGTAAGTTGATTACACTGACCTCTTTCCCCTCAAGAGGGAGCAGTGTTTCATCCTCACTAAGACAGATGTGGGTTTTGCATACAGTTTTGCCTTCCCTCACTCCCTAGCGTCATATCTGAGAGTTCACAGAGTGCCTGATCTACTAGCTTGAGATCCCCAATGAGATAGCCTTGGATTGAGGGTGAGGGCATGGGAAAAAGACCACAGGACCCATTCATTCAATCGTATACCTCATTGTGACAGCCTCTTAAAGTCTCAGCCAAGACATTTGCAAGGTTGGGACACTGTTTCTCAAAATGTGAGATGTAATTCCAACTAATGGCCATTGCATGATGTTGTATCTCAGATAGTTAGAATATAATGATCTGAGAACCAAAGGGCAGAAGCAGCAGTGATGCTTCTCACGATCGCTCCTAGTAAACGTCTTGGGTGAGGTGTGTTTCCTGTCCCTAAAACTTTAGATATTGCTAGATTAGAAGTCCTGCTTCCCAGAGTGGAGATGTTTCTTCCAAGAGATGCAGTAGGGGCTCCCCTAAATACAAAGCCATGCCTACCACCTGGTCAATTTAGGCTCCCCATGCTGATACACAGCAGGCAAAGAAAATATTATTGTACTATGAAGGTAACTGACCCTGATTATCCTGAGAAAATAGGTTTGTGTTTCGTAAAGGGGGCAAGAAAGCGTATGCTTAGAATTTAGAGGATTCGTTGACATAGCTTTTAGCGTTCTGATGCCTCGTGCTAACTGCAAATCAATAATTGTAGTAATCACAGCCAAACATGGGAAAAGAGACCTCAGGGTGAAGGAGGCCTGGCTTACCCACCGGGCGGGCAAGCAACCTAGACCAGCAGAAGTGCTGGCTGAGAGCTAGGGGAATAAAGACTGGGCGGACTGTGGAGGAGTGAGATGATTAAGCCCCCTGGGAGCAGTCTTCAGCCAATGATGGATGAGAGTGAAGGCCAGATGCCCCAGCTTTCTGGGACCTCTGGTAGGACAGCTCTCCGGGACGGCGTACGCAGTCCCTCAGAGGTCCCCGTTAAGCCTGAACTTTAGTTCACAGCAGCCGCAATCTGCTCCTTAATGCACCTTTACTGGCTTTCTTTCTCTCACTGACTCACTTTCCCACCAACGTTTTCTTGGTTCATTTACCAAACCAGTTACCTGCATTCAGATCCTTGTCTCAGGGTCTGTTTCTGGGGGAAGCCGATCTTCCCGAAGCATAGGATGCCTATCAAACCACATAAAAATCCATTGAAGGATATGTACCAGAAAAGGATTTCTTCCTTAGAGAAATTTTTTTAAAAATTATAAATTTTATTCCTAAATATAGAAGGAATATAAAAGTCTATAATTAATCATATAAGACCGAATTTCCAATATTTAGAGTAAAAAGAGATATTAGACTAGGATGAGATTAATATAATCTTTATTGAAGTGATCTAAGCAAAGGGAAGTATTAGATATGTTTATGAGAGTTCTCTTATCAAAAGAAGGTATGCTTTAGTTAAATATCTGATTTAGCTTCCTATTCTTTTGTCAAATCAGGGAAATTAATGATTTGGATAATTGTTGATGAGGGAGAAGATTTTGGCATTAATCACTGACATAATATGTTTCTAAGATTTGTGTAAAGCACTTTTCTATGTCACCTACAAGCAACGTGTTGGACATAAAAATAATGGTGAGAATTGAGCCCTATTAGATAGTGTCTGGTTAGAGAATTCACTATTAATCAGCCTTTTTCACGCATTTGTTGAAGGAGCTGTACACACAAGGTTCCTTTTTAGAGGATTATGCTATTCTAAGTGATAAAACTGGCTTGCAGTGGCATTTGCCCTAGGCTCAAGGTCTGAGAAGTTTCCTCACCCACTAAACCCAGATGTGGGTCTTACCATACCGCTGATGTGAAGACAGCAGGGATGGACATGCTGAAACACACATATGAAATGAAACAAAGACAGACCAATAAAAATGAAAAACGACAAAGTTGAAAAGTATTAGAGAAAAAATAACTACAGAAGACAGACAAAGGAAACCCAGTGTATATACGATTTCTGCATTGAAGAAAACAACAAATGAAATAGAAAAAATATTTGAAGATAACATAGAAGACAAATTTTCTGAAAATAAAAATAATTGCATCTATAGATTAAAACTTCTTTGGAAAACAGTGGTTCAGAAGACCTCTTACAGACTGAAAAATTAGAGATCACTGGAGAATGCAAGAGGGAAATTTCAGCTAAAGGGATTAACTTTCGGACACAGGTGATTTAAGAGTTTGTTTTGCTCTCCTCCCAGATCCAATGAAATACTAAGACCTATTTTTCCTACATTTTGAAAATCTTTGCAATCCACTTGCTTCTCTGTGTGCCTAGAATCTCCACCCTGGTCCAGGGCAAGTGCGTTTGAATTACTGTACACTTTTTCTCTTTGGTCTCATGCCCCCTCAAATTCTTCTCCGTGGTGCAGCTGAAGTGATCTTTCTAAAACTTGACCATGTTAAACTTTGCCTGGAGATCAGCAATGATTAAGAAGTTCCCCACCCTTTTGTGTTCCAGGATATGGCTTACTGCAAAGAACTACTCTTCCTTACATGACCTAGATAAATCTCACGGATGGCCTCCTTGTCTGCCTATGACAAAGCCAGACACAGACCTTCCAAATTCCCATTCTTTGCTTGGTAAATGATTAGCTGAACTTTTTATACCCACTGATGAATCTGGACAAAATACTTGCTAACATCACTTGACCAAACTTTAGTTAACCTTGTTTTCTTCCCCCAGGTCCCTGAATTTTGACCCATCCTCAGCACAAACTGGCATACAACCCCTCTGTAACCACCCCTCCCGGGAATAGGCTGAACTCAGGGTAAAACATTCTCTAACTTATTACCCAAGGATCCCACTTCATCCATTCATCTTACTTCACCACATCTAATTTTTCTGGCCTTGCTCACTCCTCCCTATAAAAGAAAAGCCCTTTTCTGCCTGACCTTTGAGACATTTGCTGATGTCATGGTTGGAACATTCTTCCTATGACAATAATTCTCCTTCTGCTATTGCAATAGTCTGCTCCTTTATTGCAATAATCCTTTTGAATAAGATCCTTATTTAAGTCTGAATTTACTTTTATTAGATAAAGCAAAATCTGATCATGCCACTCACCTTCTTAAAACCTCATTGGCTTTTCACTGTTTTTAAGATAGAGCCCACATTCCCCTTGTTTGCAAGTCTCTTCCTGAGCTAGTTTATCCCACACCTATACCTCTCATCTCTTTCCTCTCCTAAACTGTCTCCCCTTCTACCACCTTTCTCTAAGTTTAAGCTATCAAGTCATGCTTTCTCTGAAATTTAGACTTTCCAAACTTCTCCCTCCTCCTCTTGCTTTCAGCCTTTCTAGATTTATCCTCCTTGTCTCTCAGGCCTCAAGTTTGATGCTCCCTCATCCAGGAGACCTTCCTGAACCTTCCATGTGAAGACTTGGTCTCCTTTTAAATCCTTTTAAAAACTTCGTGTACCCTTCCTCTTATACTGTTATTGTAACTGCTTCTTTAATGATCTCTGTCATTAGAGTTTCCACCTCAAGACGACAGAGACTATGTGTTTTTCATTGTTGCATCAACACGTCACGTGGAAGACACTCAATAGATAGCAATTGTAACAGTACAATCGCAATAACTGAATGAAAAAGTGAATTGCTTGCTTAGAACAGAAGATCAAAATAGTGGAATCGGCCCCCAGCAAAGAATAGCTTTATTAGTGTTATTTTGGTTACAAGTGAAAAAGACTGAACTTGAACTAACTTAGGCAAAAAAAAAGAATGATAGTTACTGCTATTGTAAGAAAATTAAGGTAAGGAACATGTGGATTAGTTAGGACTCTCTCAATAGTAAGTTTCAGGAAACTCAACTCAGCTAAGTTTAGTTAAAACCTTCTGGGGTAAGTTTAGCTTTAGGTGAAGCTTATGGGAAGAGTTCAAATGCTTACCCAAAATGAGGTCTCTCATTGTCTCTAGTTTCTCACTGTTGTCTTCCATGTAAAACCTTCAGTCTCAGGTCCCACTGGGTGGTGAGATGGGGGCAAGAAAGCTCCCTCCCCTCATAAGTCCAGTGTGAGCTCCCAGAGCAGCCTCATTTCTTTTTCCCAGTGTTTCCTATAAAAGTTCTGAAATCCACTGGACCAGGATTTCCATAGCTGAACTAGGTCTTGTGCCTTCTCTGAAACAATCCTCCGTAATGAGAGGAGTGTAATTCTCTGCTTTGTTAGCTTATTTACATGCCCAGCCTTCATGTCAAGGTGGAGCCGTGCCCAACACTCAGAAGTGAGAGTGGGAGACAGCTAAAGCTCCATCCCGATGTTAGTGCTGCTGCCACACCAGCACCACAGGCAGTAGAGGCAAAGGACAAATGACCCCTACAGCTGGTGGCAGAGCTGACCTAGGGACAGGTAAATCCAGAGCCCGGATGTCCTCAGAATATGCTCCCTCTATCTGTGCTGCTCTCTGCACTTTGGCTTTTTCCACGAAGTTGAAACTATGGCTCATAGCTCACCTCCTTTCCTTCTAGTTCGCCAAATGTGACTACTCATTAACATTTTAACATTAAAAAACATATTAAGCAATTCACTTCCTTTTCCCCAATAAATAGAAAATGTTTCATTGCATTTCTGAACAGACATTTAAGCAGTAAGTTTGCTATAGTAGTTACAGGACAATCATAGGAAACAAATGCCAAAATCCAATTAGGGCCATTAAACAGTTGTCACACAGGCAACAACAATAATTACAACTTATTATCCTAGAGAAAAACAAAAACCAAGATGTAATCAAAATATCCTAATACGTTGTAGAGAAAAATCTACCACATTCATTTTTTTTGTATTTTTTTTGTATGTAATCCTGAAGAAGTCAAAAAAGTAATAAAATCCTTCAGCAATGCATAGTACTATTGGAACTATTTTTCAAATCCCATGTGTCTTTTCTCCAAACTATTTTTAACCCTGAGTTTGTGAAATTCTTTTCTCTACCTTTTCCTTATCTTTCCAAATGCATGAAAGAATTCCCCATAAATAGATTTTAATTGCACTTAACAGAAAATTAATCCTTCCCTCTAGATATTCCATATTGCTCATGAAACCAGAAAACAATTCAAACCTGGCCCGCCTCTAACTAGAAGCCGCATTTTAAGACTTATTCTGATGAGCAGGACGGCCTCCAATAGGTGAGAGTAACTAAGGTAATTTAAATATGGGTGAATACAGGAACAAATTCTCAGGCTCTGTTACTCTCTTTGTTGAAACCCATTCTTTTGGAAAATCGTTTTCTTTAGCCATTGGACAACAAAATGCATTGTCAAGAAATTTTATAGCAATAATTATAAAAGATGTCCATTTGAACCCAGTGAGGTCTCACTGATTTTATCACACCCAGCAGACCTCCCTGCAGGAGAACACTATATTTATGCGTGCAATATATGCGAGAATTGAGATCGTAAAATTAAATGACCACATAGAACTGTCATTTATATGATGAGCGCCTACATATGTGAAGCCTGGTTTATTTTGCAGTGTCGAGTTGCGTTAAATGGTCCACTCTCAGTGAACGTTTTTAATCACGCATTTCTTCACTCTTTCTGCAATATTACACTTGAAGGACTGGTAAGCAGTTTGCTATGAAATGCTAAATGGTTACTGGCACTGCCATTCTGACAGAAGAGCTCACTAAAATAGAAGTACAGTACATATTGTATGCAATTGTTTTATGAGAGACATTATGGTTACTAGAATAACATTTCACCATTACCAACTGCTGAGAGAAAAGTCATTAAGATATTTGGCGAGCCAGCGCAATTTTTCAAGAGAGCTATAGTACGAGACCTTAGGACAGCTTCCGTAGAGGCAGGCTGGCCGTTTCACAAGAAAAAAAAGAAATCAAGTCTCAATTCTATGTTGGTTGATTTACGGTATTTTATTTTCAGAGTCCAACGGGGAAGTTACAGGATATGTCAGTAGGATCGGGAGAACAATAAGGAATGCTCATGCGAAATAGATGTATAATTCACACACACGTATTTCCAGTGTGTGTGTGTGTTTGTGGTTGTTTGTGGGTGGCTGTAGAAGATTAACCTCTTGTGATAATTCTCATGACAATGTCAACATGTTAAAACTCACTTTTTCCCGGGGAATATCTTTGTACAGTGATTAATTTGTGTATTTTAAATAGTTAATTTCTGTCTTTTTTTTTTTTAATGAAAAGACATTCATAGATGGGGGAGAGGAAAGGGTAGGGATCTGTCTGAAAACACTTCACCAAAATAAAGTAGTTTTCTCTAAACATTTAATATTTCCTGCCATGGTTATTGATGGTAAAAAAGTGATAGTTTTACAAATGTTTTGCACACACACACACATATATATATATAGACACATACATGTGTGTCTGTATATACTTGTATGCATATATGATAGATAGCTTTTTAATTGCTAAACTGATAAATCTTACCATCTACTCCTGTCAATATTTCATTTGCTACTTCTATCTCATTACCTCAGAAAAAAACACCAGCATTCACCAAAAAAGCTATACTTTGGGCTGTGTCGCTACAATAACAAAAATAGACCAAATTGGCATTATTTGATCAAATATGTACATGTGTATGGATAATCGTGAGGCAAAACTAAGCAAGCTCATCCTCACCTTGCTGTGGTCTTCTTAGTAAGCAGCTTACATAAAAATCCCAGTCAGTAACTATTTGTTGAGTGCATATTCAAAAAAAAAGAAAGAAAGAACATTGGAGATTTTTAAATAAATAATAGTCTCCAATAGATATTTAAAATTATCCGGAAAACCGGATTCTATTCCAATATTTTCAATATTTTGACTCTATGTAAAAAGATCTTGGGTTTCTCACATACGTTATAAAGGAGGGAAAAAAAACACTCGGTCAATTCAGTTAAAAAATCAAACCAGCGGCGCCTGTTCAGTGGCGCAGCAGTTAAGTTCGCACATTTCGCTTCGGCGGCCCGGGGTTTGCCGGTTCAGATCCTGAGTGCAGACATGGCACTGCTTGGCAAAAGCCACACTGTGGTAGGTGTCCCACATATAAAGTAGAGGAAGATGGGCATGGATGTTAGCTCAGGACCAGTCTTCCACAGCAAAAAGAGGAATATTGGCAGCAGATGTTAGCTCAGGGATAATCGTGCTCAAAAAAAAAAAAAAAAATCAAATCAGCAAATCAACTGAATTTTTCATGATTTGATGTTTTGGTGCATGAAGAAACATCCAAAGTGTAAGTAACTGGTAGAATGATCACATTCAGGTTGCTCACTGTAGCCAACTTTTATGTATACCAAGCCCTCAATGACATTTTTTTATAAGCCAGTTTTTATTTCCCTGGTTACTGATAATCAAACTCATCAATATCATTAAGGTAAATGTAGACATCATCTTCTTATTTTTTTTAAAACAATTTTGGGCAGCACCAAGGTGATGGAAAAGATAATGTTCTTGAAGTAGCTGATGTTTCCTAACAAGAAAATAAAGTAGGGGCTGGCCCCGTGGCC
Organism: Equus caballus; assembly: GCF_041296265.1. Classification (NCBI taxonomy): domain Eukaryota; kingdom Metazoa; phylum Chordata; class Mammalia; order Perissodactyla; family Equidae; genus Equus; species Equus caballus. The sequence continues at coordinate 92,676,068 of NC_091699.1, forward strand.
GAGTGAAGTTTGCAGGCTCCACTTGGGTGACCCAGGGTTCAGATCCTGGGCGCAGACATGGCACCGCTCATTAGGCCATGTTGAGGCAGCGTCCCACATGCCACAACTAGAAGGACCCACAACTAGAATATACAGCTATGTACTGGGGGGGACTTGGGGAGAAAAAAGCAGGAAAAAAACCCAAAAGAATGGCAACAGTTGTTAGCTCAGGTGCCAAAAAGAAAGTAAACCCATATCTGCTGACCCTCCGATAGTCTCCTTTTGATCCATGTTCTTTGTTCCAAACAAACTATCATAGTCTCCTATACAGATGGTACAAATATGGTGTATTTTATTGAAAAATAAGTTTCTCTGTCTACCTACTTTTCTATAACCCATCAAAGCTACACTTCTTTCCTTGGTAGCCAAGGAGACTTATCTAGTCACTGAATTTCTGGGAGTGGATATTTGGATTCTGGGGGGAATAGAAGAGCAGGAGAACGTTGTCCTTTCCTTCTGCTTCTCCCTATGCGTCCTGGACCCAATCTAGATCCAACAGTAAATCAGTCTCCTGTACACACAGCCTGTTCTATTACGTCGTGCACAAGCAGGAAGGAGTGAACTCCACTCTAAGGAGAAAGTGGTAGGAAACGTTAAGCTGCTGCTGTTGCTTCTTTCTTCTTTTGGCTATTTCTTTTTCTAGTATCTCCTTGCAACATAAGTGCCACATTGCAAGTTGTATTTGAATGAATGAATGAATGAATATACAGATGAATGAATATACAGAAGAATGAAGTAATCAATAACTGGAACAAACAAATGAAGGAAAGACTAGTTTGAATTATTTGACTATATATATTTGGATTATATATTTTAATTGTAGTTCCATAATGCGCTTCCTATGTTAAGCACATATATTTAATTACCTTGCAGTGGAAAATACATATAAGAATATTATTATATGTTTTCCATGTATAGTTGTTAAAGATGGTATTCGTATTTGATGAGAAGTATCAACAGGGCAGAAAACTTTAGAGAAACATTTCAACCAAGAAGGCACTGTCCTTGCCAAACTATTAGAATCTTTTTTTAATGGAGCAGCAGACACCTTAAAAATGCTGAACAACAGCCCTTGGAAAAAGATTTTAACAAAATCCATACTTCAGTTGAAAGAGAGCTGTGAAATCCTGCCTGGTAAACAGAATTGCTTTATTTTTTTCTATGTTTTCAAGGCTTGTGACCCTGGGGAAAGCTTAATTAAACTCAATGAAGAAAAAAATTAAATCATAAAAGTTGAATAAGTCAAAATATAAAATATTCAATTATTATTGCCTGTGGGGTTTGTTTTGTAAATATTTTATCCACAGTCCACACTCGGCTTCTCTCCTTCCCATCTTTTAAGGGTTACCTGGGGATTAAACCCGCGCTTCCCCACTCAGTCGTTTGACTTCCTTTTAGTCCTCTTATGATTTATTAAATGATGCTTGTAGAAACAAAAGTGCTTCAAGTTTTCCTTCCTATCGTTTTATGTGCTGTTCCTTTCACCCGCAGCATGGCTGCGATTAGAAATATAAAGAAGACCCATTAGGGCATCAGGGCATCCTTTGGGGTTTTAGCCACAATTGTTTCTTTCATGGAACTGCCTCCAGTCCTGCCTCAAATACAGTCCCAATGTGACATAACTCTTCCAAGATGGAAGAGAATTTGCTTCATTCGATACACAGAAACCTTCAGTAGTGGTTCTCAGTTATGTTACAATTTCTAAAATAATATGTAAACATCAGAGTTCATCTCATTGCTTTTTTACTATGTACTTGTTTATGAACTGTAAGCTCAAGGTGAGTATTGAACAGAGTTTAAAATGCATTGAATATTAATAAACCACTAAGGACTGAGCCTGTGTTGAAATAAATGGCCTAAAGTTTAGGTATGTATTAATACTATATCACTATTGATTTTAATCAACGTCTTGGTAGTTATTCACCAGATCGTCATGATATTTCTATTCCAACAAAAGACTGCATAGTTTTTCCTGTAAATCCAAATCATCAGAAAGTGTTAGTATGAGATTCATCTTTTATGATAAATATGTTTCTTTTCTATGGAGGTTGACTCAAAAATATGAACACTATTTTATTTTACTAATTAAGTCTTACAGGCTTTACAGGCCAATGAGAGCCTATTATTTAAGTGACAGCTTGCTTTCAAATTTATATTAGATAACATGATTATCACATATTTAGTTTGATTAAATAGAAGGATAATAACTAATAGTTATAATTATACTTTTTATTCTATAGCATCTCTTGGAGTAAATTAATCATTTTCATGACAGCCAATCAGTTTTGAATTGTCTTTCTGTATGTGGGGACAGTCCCACGTTGAGTGTCTCCTCCCCAATATAGACAGCAGAACTCAAATTCTCTAGTACTCTTGCAGTGGTTGCTCAGAAATGTGACTTCAGCCGCACCAGTCAGACAAAATCATGCAAGACTCTTTTCGATATGGCACCTTTGAGATTCCAGGCACTGCACAGAGCTTCCATTGTGTTGGTGCAGTTGGAACAAAAGTGTTCAGCAAAGTAGAGCTCCTAAACAAGAAGATGTCCGTGTCTTGGCAGTACCAATTGCAGAAAATCACGTTCCTGGCCTTTGCTTCTCTGTGGTGGCTGTGGCACCAGTGAGGGTTTCTGCATCAGGCCACTTATGAGCCTGGTTATGAGCATTGCTCCTGGAAATTAGTTTTAAATCTTTGTCTTTCTAACCCTTCTGAAGATTCTCTGAGCTACCTAATATCTTTTAATAAATTATTTTTCTGTTTAAATCTGCCAGAGAAAATTCTGGCACTTGCAATTCCGAGTCCTGACTGATGTGCATGGCTCATTATACTCATAAGAACGTAAAGGTTGGGGCATTTCCTTTATGCTCCATGATTATAAGATTGAAAGAAAAATAAAATGATATTTGACAAGTAAATCAACATTCACAGGAAATTTTTGAAACCTAAGTTACGATCGAATTTAATGAGCCATAGGATGGCTTGGTAGAAATCAGTAAAAAGAAGCGTGAAAGGATTAAGAAATAAATAAAAAAATAATCATGTAATTAGAGATACCCACACAAGACCAAGAAAACCACTTTAAAATTTCAAATGGCATTTACTCAGGGATGCATTGGAAAACATGTTCGCCCTCGCTGTCTGAAGTGTAATTACTTAGAGTTCCTTGCCTAAAGATGAATGAGTAAACTTGAGACAGGAAAAGAAGAAATGATCTTAAAATATCAACAAGGAGGAAGTCTTGAAAAGGTAAATAAGACACAAAAACGACTTAAGGAGCATGCTATAGTTTCCTCTTTGAAAAATCAATATTCAATAATCATTTAAAGGAATAAAAGTGGTAAGCAAAAGTGGTGAGTAGGAGTGTTCTGAAGAGTGACTCTGAATTATGAAATGCTATTTCACATGCCAGAGTAGTAAAAGTGGAATACTAATTTGGTGCAACCAATTCATCCATTTCTAATTTACACTCCACACTGTGTCATTCATTTACTAATGCTTGAAATAGAGAGATGACTAACAAGATGGCTCTTGTTCATCAGGACAACTCTTGACACCAAAACAGTAATGCAATTTTCCCCAAAGCAATAGACGATTACCAAATTGATTTCTGTGCTATCTCTAGGATACTTTCAAATTCACAGCCTATCACATGAGTGTAATATAAAATTCAACTGAGAATTCAAAATTTAGCCCAGAAAGAATATCTCAGCTACACACATAATTGCAAGTTAACATTTGAAAAATTGGAAAATATTTAACAGAAAGAATCAGAGTTAATTGAATATTTATCCTCCAAAAAATAAAAATCAATATTCTTGCATGGCTGTGGGGATATTACATAAAAGAGAGGGAAAAAAGCTGTACTCTGAAGCTGAGCACCCACAAGACCTAATATACTATTCCAATTAGATAAATCAAGATGCTATTTTTCTAAAATCTGTTAGTTGACTTTGACATTGAATTAGATAATTGTTGTTCAAATACTGCAAGATGGAAAATTCATGCACATGTGGTTTGAATACAAGGCTCTTAAAAATTATAATATGAAAAAAATATATTCACCTGCCTGAAGAACTAATGGAGACATCACATCTAATATGAGAGATCCTTCTCTACATGGTGTATTAGTTTTAGTGTTGCTATCCATTTGTGGGAAGATACTACCTTGCGATATTAACTGGTGTACTTTCTCCCATTTTGCACTCATAGCTTCCTTCATTTTTACCCTGAAAGCATCTCTTGATCACCTCCTCACTACCCTCTAACAGCTAGACTTGAAAGACTCGCCTAAGAAGCTGTGTTATTGAAAGGAGCATGGCCAAGTGGACATGAGTGACTCCTGAGCCAGACTCTGAGTTCAAATGCCAGCTTTGTAAGCTGATAATTGAACAATCTCAGTCAACTTATTTAACCTCTATTTGCCTCAGTTTCCTCACATACAAAATAGAATTCTTGTATAAGTGAGATTGTATGCATAAATTGCTTTGAATAGTACTTGCCACACAGTAAGCATCAAATATTAGCTATTATTAGTTGTCGCCATGCTCAAAATTCACTAGTCCAGACTATATCAAAAGATGCTATGGTCAGGAGAAGAAGAATAGAGCTAGAAACAATGCAGGGAGTGTGGAAATAAGAAAATGCCAGAGCAAGACTCCCCACCCTCAGCTGCTGAGGGAAAGGCGGAAGCTGGGTGACCTGAACCCAGAGGTCAGCCTGTTTCTGACAACCACCCAATTTGGGCTGATGCTTATCTGTTCCTTGAGACTCCATCCAGCTCCCCAGTCTGTACTCCATCCCAATATCAACCAATTCACAGTCAGAAGCCCAGACTTTTGTACAGACCTCCAGACAGAAGATGAAGACTTCCGTACTCCTGGGGAAGCGAAGGCACATGGGGAAAGCCTCGTCCCGTACCAGGATGACTCTATAGAAACCAGCTTGAAATATCCTGCTAAACGGGTACGGCAATGGAATGTGTAGCCCCTGCCACATATTTATTGAATTTCTACTATGTTGTAGATCTTTCCACATGCATTATCTCACTTCCTTTCGAACTCTAGAGTACAATAATACTCTAATTCTTTCCTGAAAGTAGTGGTGAGATCTACCAAAGACGGTCTTTTGTAAAAAAGAAGAATATACAATGCCAGGATTTGTTTATGCTTTCTATACTAAACCAGGTCATGCAAACGTCTAAAAGCAGAAGATTAGTTTAGAAGCAGAAGACCCAAATTTGAATGGGCTCTGCTATCTACTAGCTAAATGATCTTGTCAAGTCACATAGCCTTTGAGCCCTTAATTTCCTCATCTGTAAAATGAGAAACGCTGCATTTGTGACCTTACAAAATTGTTTTAAGAACCCAATGACATAATAAACATAAAGGCATTTTGAAAACTGTAAAGTACTGTATAATTATCAGGCATAAAACTGTAACCATATGTGAGCTACTCCCTTGAAAATGCCCCCACAAGCACCTCAATAGAAACTCATTCTCTCCTCGGAAATGCACACTTATGTGCGGGAAGATAGCTTTGAAGTTTGGTGGTAACAATAAGTCATTGTTTCTTGTGGAATTCTTTACTACTTTCCACAGAAAACTCTGTTTATAATGTTTACTGTTTAAAATGGCTCATTCCAAAGTTTCTTAATGAAACAATTGGAGAAGACAAAGACAAAGAGTTGACATAACTTATTTTGCTGTATATTTTTAGTCCAAGAGAGACCATTATTTTTTTAATAAGTGGACTTCTAAGATTCTAAAGAGGCCAAACACGTACAAAAGAATAGCCCCAGAGCAGTTTTCCGTATTTGATTTAATTTCATTGTGTGAACTGGTATTTATTAAAGTCAAATTCTGATTAGTTTGGCACTGATTATCTAGGCTGTGAATCATCCAGGGAATTTTTGGTCTCTGTTACTCCCTCTGCTCCTGAGTTTTAGTCATGTCACTAGTTAGCCTGTCTGTTGAATGGTGGGTAGAGGAAGTAAGAAACACAAAATGTGCTTTGCTGTGCCTTGTTAGCAATTCTAACACAGTTGTATTGAGATAACTTGGAAGAATTAGCTTGGGTTATTTGTAGATTTCTATCTTTCATTATATTTGTGTTCTTCCTTAATTTATTTGTCTCTTTTGACTAATAAGATTTCATCTCCATTACAGATAAATGGTAATCTGAAGAACCAACTCATATATTTTAAATTCTACAAAAAAGTGTTTATCTAAAAGTGAATTAATGATACATATTTTATCTTGTAATACTAATACACTATTTGTTTTTGTTACACACGACACTGAAGAATTGTAAAACTTATATAAGTGATATATAACTCTTCACATTCTATGATTCATTTTTTAACTTTATTTTTAAAAAGACATATTCTTGTTGATACATACACACATATACACACCTTGCTTATTTATTTTGAAATCCTTATATTATTGTTAGATGAATGCATAGTATTTACCTGTCTGTTTCGCAACTGATGTACATCTCGCTTGGTTTTGTTTTTTGCCATTATGAATTAGACTGCAATAATCATTCTTGTACATGTCTCTTTATGAATTCATGCGAGAGTTTCTCCCTGGTGTACATCCAGAGGTGAACTTTCTGTGTCACGAGATATATCAACTTTCCTATATCTTACCAAACTGATCTCCAAAGATTTGGACTATTTAACATTCCTACAAGATGTGTCTGAATTTCTGTCTCTCTAACACGGATTATTGTCAGATATTTTTTCATTTTTGCCAGTGACGTGTAAAAAGTTCTCTTATGGTATAAAACTGTGGGGAAGGTACAGAGATTTCCTATATGCCCTCTGCCCCATCACAAGCACAGCCTCCCCTGCTATCAACATCCCCTGCCATGTGGTACATTTGTTACAATTGATGAACCTACATTGATACATCACAATCACCCAAAGCCCATAGTTTACATCAGGGTTCACTCTTGGTGGTGTACATTCTGTGGGTTTGGACAAATATATAATGACATATGTCCATCATTAAGGCATCATAAAGAGTATTTTCACTGCCTTAAAAATCCTCTGCATCCTTCTTATTCATCCCTTTCTTCCTCCAACCCCTGGCAACCACTAATCTTTTTACTATATCCATAGTTTTGCCTATTCCAGAATGTCATATAGTTGGAATCGTCCAGTTATGTAGCCTTTTCAGATTGGCTTCTTTTACTTACTAATATGCGTTTAAGGTTCCTCCATGTCTATTCGTGGGTTGATAGCTCACTTCTTTTTAGCACTGAATAATGTTCCATTGCCTGGATGTACCACGGTTTATTTAGCCAATTATCTACTGAAAGACATTTGGGTTGTGTGTAGAAAAGCTTCAGCCTTCTTCCTGTGCATCTCTCCTTTACTCTCACACTACTGCCACACTTACAACACTTCTGACATTTCTGATCACCAAATGTGTAGGGGTTTCTCCCACACTGAGCAATTTTCTGTGATACCAGCAGCGTGTCCTACAATTTAACTCAATTCTGACACGTTCTACCTGAAGGTAGTATCAGAAACCGAAAGTTAAAGCGCTCAGTCCCACGAGACTGCCCCCTAACTTCACATGCCGATCACAAGTAGTAGGAGCCCAGGCTGCCCACAACTTCTGTCCAACGTGGCTATAAACCGGAGGTTCCCATGACCTCCTTTCCTTTGGGTTTGATTATTTGCTAGAGTGACTCACAGAACTCAGGGAAACACGTTTACCAGTTAATTAAAGAATATGGTAAAGGGTACAGATGAACAGCCAGATGAAGAGATACACAGGACGAGGTCTGGGAGGGTCCCGAGGGATGGAGCCTCTGTCCCAGCAGAGTTGGGGTATGTCATCCTCCAGGTATACGGATGTGTTCACCAACCTGGAAGCTCTCCGAACCCTGTACTTTGGGGATTTGTATGGAGGCCTCATCCCACAAAGACACGATCAGTCATTAACTCTTTCCAGCCCCTCTCCCCTCTCTGGAGAACGGGGGAATGGGGCTGAAAGTTCCAACCGTCTAATCATGGCTTGGTCTTTCTGGTGACCAGCCCCAGCCAGCAGCCCACCCAGAGTCACCTCATTAGAATGAAAAATGCTCCTAGTGCTCTTATCACTTAGGAATTTACAAGGGTTTTTGGAGCTCTGCACCAGGAACAGGGATGAAGACCAAATATATATTTCTTATTATAAATCACAATATCACAGGTTGCTTCCAAGTTTTGGCAATTGTGACTAAACCTGCTATAAACATCCGTGTACAGGTTTTTGTGTGGACATGAGTTTTCGACCCCTTTGGGTAAATACCAAGGAGAGCAATTGCTGGACCATATGGTAAGAATATGCTTAGTTTGTAAGACACTGTCAAACTCTCCTCCAAAGTGGCTGTACCATTTTGCATTCCCACCATCAGTAAATGAGAGTTCCTATTGCTCCCTATCCTGGCCAGCAGTTGGTGTTGTTAGCGTTCTAGCTTTGGCCATTCCAATGCCTGTGTAGTGGTATCTCATTGTTGTTTTAATTTACATTTCCCTGATGACATATGATGTGGAGCATCTTTTTATATGCTTATTTGCCATCTGTATATCTTCTTTGGTGAGATTCTCTTATGGTTTTAATTTACATATCCCCGATCACTAGTGAAGTTATTATCTTTTCATTCATTTATTGGCTATTTTTAGTTTTTCTCCTGTGAATTGCTTATTCATATGATTTGCATATTTTCATTGGGAATTTGGTACTTCTGTCTGTCATTCGTGTGCCACAAATATCTTTTCTCAGTCTGTGACTAGTTTTTCCATTTTGTGTACAGTTTCTTTTTGTGCAAAAAGTTTTAGTTATAATATAGCAAAAATATTGAAATTTTCTTTTATAATTTGTGCTTTTTGTGTCTTGAGTAAATAAATCCCTCCTTACCTGAAGGTCATGAAGATATTGTTCTATATTTTTCTTGAAAAGTTTTAAAAGATCTAATTTAACTTTTTCCATATGGATAAACAATTGTCCAGCACCGTTTATCTAATAGACCATTGTAAAGGAGGAAAAAAAATATTTTTCCTCTACTCATTTTAGGTTCTCCAGCTGGAGCCCTATAAATGAGACTGACAAAAGACAGTTTAACAAAAGAAAAACAAGCAGAAGTTTATTAACATGTGCATCACACATACACTTGGGAGTATCCAGAGCTGAGTAACTCAAAGGGGTGGTAGCATCTTAGCCAAGAACAATAATCTTGTAGAGAAGTGACAAGACAAAGGGAAAGGACTTTAAGTTTCTAAGTATGGCAATTTGTAGGAAGACAAATATGTGGGGAAACTACTGGTAAGTGAGGGCTAGTTAGTAAAATTTGTTATGTAGATTCCTCTGGTGCTGTCTCTGGGCTGATAAAAATCTAAAGGTGTCTCCGGTGGTTAACTTCTGTCCTTCCTGGTAGAGAGGAGGGGGGACAACTTTACAAATTTATGTCCTACTTTTAAGGAAATAGGGGAGGACAGATCTTGTATCCGAATCTCAATAATCTTTATGCCAAAGTGGCATATTTTTCTACCCTTAACCATCCTTTTGCCTGTTCACTTGTAATGTCATATCTCTCATCCATTGTCGTCATATATGAATATGTCAATTTCTAGGACCTTTTTATTCCATCCATCTATTTGTTTATCCTGTGCTAACATCTCTTTTATTCTTTCATTAAAATTCCTGATATTTGCTAGGCCAAATCTACTATCCCAATTCTTCTTCAAGTTGTCTTAGTTATTCTTAGCCATATGCTTTTGCATTTGTACTTTTCAAATTCCATGAAAAACGCTAAAAAGATTATTATTAGATTTATATTATATGTAGAGATTAATTTGTGGTGCATCATCTGAGACTTCCCCCAAAATGAATGTGTGAATATAACTTTCCTTTTATTCAGGTCTTTTTTTTTTTTTTGAGGAAGATTAGCCCTGAGCTAACTGCTGCCAATCCTCCTCTTTTTGCTGAGGAAGACTGGCCCTGAGCTAACATCTGTGCCCATCTTCCTCTACTTTATATCTGGGATGCCTACCACAGCATGGCTTTTGCCAAGTGGTGCCATGTCTGCACCCGGGATCTGAACCGGTGAACCCTGGGTCACTGAAGCAGAACATGTGAACTTAACCGCTGTGTTACCAGGCCAGCCTCTATTCATCTCTTTTTCTATGATTTCCAAACATTTTCTTCATCAGTTTTACACAAGATAACTTTTTCTACTTTCAATAAGATTTTTTTTATTGATTGATTTTTTTGTTAATTATTATTAGTGTATTCATAATTAGGAATGATATTGACTTTTGTGTGTTGGTTAGTTCTAAAATTTGTCTACAGATTCCCTTGAATTCTCAATGTAAGAAATCATATAATTGATAAATAAAAAGAGTTTTATCTCTTCCTTTGTAATTATTATTATTTCTCTAAAATTTCCTTCCTTTTCTTTTTTCCTGTAGTCATTTTTGAACATCGCATTTACCATTACCTACCTTTTACTATTGAGTAGAATCCATGGGAGTATTCTTTTTTTGTCCCTGACAATGGAAGTGCTCGCCACTTTTTTGTAGGTTTTTTACAGATAATTTCAATCAGATTAGGCAAATTCTTTTCTATTTATAGTTTTCTTGTGAGTTTTTATGGAGTGAGCTTTGGAATTTGTTAAAGAGGCTTTCAGCATTTATCATCATATGGCTTATTTTCTTCTTGATTTGTTAATGTGGTCATTTGAAGTAATAGATTTTCAGAGATTGAACTATCTTTGCATTCCTGGGAAATACCATACTTAGGTATGATGTAATTCTTTAATTTACTGCTAAATTTGGTTTGACAGTATTTTGTAGAAGAGTTTTGATCTCTTTTTATCAGCCATATATCATTATCTTTTTCTTGTACTCTCCTAATTACTGTGGTGGATCTAAACATGAGTTTGGTAGCTTTTGTGCTTTCACTGTTCTCTAAAGTGGAAGGTATAACATAAATATGTTTGGCCTTCTGAAATTTTGGTAAAACTTACCTTCTTAGCTTAGTGTCTTTTGTGGTGGCTTTGCTCATCTTCTGGTCTTGAGGCTGTGACTATCTCTATGCTGTATCTCACCAGGAGCCTTCATCAGCTCTGGACTTCCAGCTCAAGTGGGGCCCTTTCTTGAGGGTGCACTTTAGGTCCTGGAAACTTTGGCCTGCTCAGTACCTAAAGTCAGGAAGCCAGTATCATCTGCTCTCTTCACAACTTTGCATTTCTCTTCTGTTTCTGGCCTACAAGATGTTGCCTTTATATTTGAGAAAGGCCATGTTCTTCCAGTTTTCATATTTTATATTTTACCCATCTTTGATATGTGTTTGGAACAAAGGGTCTTATCAAAATATGAACTTGTTTCACACTTTTAAGTAAAAAATGGTAAAAACTTATTTTTCTTTTTCAGATATTTGATATCTGGGTGTATTAATTTCCTAGAGCTGCTGTAACAAAGTAGAACAAACTGGATGGTTTAAAACAAAGTGTATCATCTCATAGTTCTGGAGGCAAGAAGTCCAAAATCAAGATGTCTGCACAGCCATGCTCTATACTGTGGAAACTGTAGGTAAGAATCCATCCTCATCTCTTTCTAGCTTCTGGTAGTTCACCAACAATCCTTAGTTTGCAGCTCTTCAATTGCTGCCTCCATTGTCACAACGCTGTTCTCCTCTCTGTGTCTCTTTCCTCCTCATATAAGGACACCAGTCATATTGGATTCTGGAACCACTCTTAATGACTTAATCTTCACTTGAATGCATCCATGAAGACTGTATTTTCAAATAAGGTCACACTCATAGGTCCTGGGGTTTAGGACATCACCATATCTTTTTGGGAGAGGCAATTCAACCCACAACACCGGGTGTATGCAGCCCTCAATTATATATTGAATTTAATATTCAACATTACATAAATCATATATATATATATATATATGTCACATGTATTTATACAGTCAACTCTCCATATCTGCAGGTTCTGCATACATGAGTTCAACCAACCACAGACCAAAAGGCCTAAAATGGTTTTGCCTGTACTGATCATGTAGAGATATTTTTTTTTGTCATTATTTCCTAAATGATACAGTATAACAACTACTTACATTGTATTAGGTACTATAAGTCATTGACAGATGACTTACAGTACACAGGAGGATGTACATAGGTTATATGCAAATACTATACCATTTTATATAACTATGCTTGAGCATCTGCAGATTTTGGTATCCACAAGAGTCCTGGAACCAATCCCTTATGGATACTGAGGGATGACTGTATATATACTCAATTTATGTGTGTCTTTGTATATCTAAATATAAATATATATATATATAAATGTTTACATGTATTTCTCTAATTTTCTCTTTGCACCATCTCAAACTCTGATCTCCATTTACTTGACCCTGGCTTGCTTCCCTTAATTCTACACAGCAATTTCTCCCTTTGAATTTGAACTATATTCCTGACTAGAAAACCTAGTAAAAGGCAGTGTCTTAGTTCGGGCTGCTGTAGCAAAGTACAGTAGACTGGGTGTCTTATAAACAACAGGAATTTATTTCTCACAGTTCTGGAGGCTGGAAGTCCAAAATTATAGTATCAGCATGGTTGGGTTTTGCTGAGGACCCTCTTCTAAGTGGCAGGCTACCGACTTCTTGTTGAATCCTCATGTGGTATACAAAGAGGGAGAGAGAGCTCTCTGGGGTCTCTTGCGCTAATCCTATTTAGAAGGGAGGGATCCACCCTCATGATCTAATTATCTCCCAAAGGCGGTACCTCCAACATAAGAAATCATTGAATATGAATTTTCCACAGTGGGGGTTAGATTTCAACAGATGAATTTTGGGGAGATAGAGATATTCAGTCCATATCAGGCAGTTAGCAGAAAGGGCCCAAGTGTATTATCCTAATAGCAACAAACTACTTTAACAAGAACAGTCTTTCAACACAGTTTCTAAATAATAAACAAAAAGAGTATGGAGTTCTTTTTGGCTAGTAAGATTAACTCCTTGAAATTTGTGGAAATTGCTAGTTTAAGAAAATCAGATGTTTGATATTGATTAAATAAGAAATAAGGCACAAAAACTTACCTGCAGTAACATGGCAACACTCTGCAGTAAACTAACAAACCAGGGAATAGAGCTGCCCTCATATATCACAGAAAAGTGCAACAACTGGGGAGCAGGACTGGAAATTCATGGCTATAACGACCTGAAAATGCATCATGGAGTATAACACACATGTCTGTGTACTGTAAATATGCAACATAGAACAAATTAGCTATTTATAAATTAAAGGTTCTGCATCATCAATAAATATATATGGGGTACCTATTATCTGCAAGATCCATGTATGAAATTCTTATGTAAAACATTATACTCATTTTAGGTATATAGTCTGTGTTAAGAGCTCTGCATGGGTGGTGGGGGGAGACACAAAGTAAATGTACAAATTTCCTTAGTGATCAGCAAGTTAGTACATTATTCTGTGTTGTCATTTATGCCTCAAGCATTGTTTTATCTATCTGACCAATAAGTGTTAATTTCATTAGTGATGGATAAAACATCATACTCAACAAGTATTAAACCATATTAGGGCTTCTTATTTGCTCTTAATGCTATTTCATGGATATTTTTCAACATCTCTTTATGTGGTAGAAGTACAAGGTCTCCCCGAAGACAAGACACTCAGCCATTATGTCGTGAATGTGTGAGTCGCAGAGAAGCAGTGGCCTATTTCAAGTATCACTGATAGACATTAGTCAATTTGCTTTCATTTTTACCATGACAAAACTGCTATTTCTCTGCCTCACCTGCTGGACCATGCCAGCTGGTTACATACCAAATCTCAAAAAGCACCAATTAAAATAAAAATAGCTAAATCTGGAATAAGTGACAAAGTGCAGCTTTGGAACAGTGTGAAAATTTATAAGTGATCATTATCAACACCTGCAGTCTACTTTGCTTTGCTTATGATGACTCATTGACAGCAGTCTAGTGGGAGCACAAAAGGCCAAGAGTGACAACAGAGAACTTCAACTTTCTTAGTGATAATTAAACTCAATTTCTCACCAGTTATTTTTTAAACTAACTAATTTAATATATATTGATATCGAACTGCATCAACCTATTTATCCTCAAATTTTTCCATTATTCAACTACAATTCAAGATAATACTCTGTGATTGTGTGTGGTGGAAATTCGCACATTTACTTTATATCTGGTGGTGTTTTTAAAAAAAGTCAACAGCAAGGTAATTAATAAATCAGTTTCCTCATCTATAAAATAAGGAAATATGTCTAGCTCAGAGCTGCAAGGAAAGTGCCATTTTCAACTTCTACACCCAAGACTGACATTGATCATAAGTTTCTTTTGTGATCTGTGTTATGTAGAGCGCCCTCTATCAGGCTTAGATGTAGGTTGTCTTGTTCCTGGAACGTATGTCTTGAAAGAACAGAATCATCTTCCCCTCCTTCCATAGACTCGACGCTGTGGTATAACAGGACAGGATAATTGTAAATAGGGTTATCATTTAGAAGAGGAAACAATCGAAGAGACACCAATCAGTGGTCCATGGCAATGCAGGAATCCTACAGAGTCAGGCATTAGGAAGTTCCACCACCCTCGGGCTGGGCATTTTCCTTGATTAGACTAGAGTCTGTTGTCTGCCGGGGAAACCCTTCTCCACCATCCATTGTGCCCTTGCCTTTCACTCTGCAAGGATCTTCACTTTTAGCTCTTTTGCTTGACATATTTGAAATGGATGCTATAAAACATACCCTCTTTCAAGCTGTTCATTTTCTGCTTATGCAAGGGGGACAAATGTAGTTTTGAGTCCCAAAATGTCAAAAGCCTTTTGGGTCAAGGTTCATGATTTCTTCAGTACTACACTTTTTTCAAAAACTTAGTTCTGTTTGCTTCCAGTCAGTTTCATATACCAGTAACCACCTAAAGTTGTTTTGACCCTGATTTGTTTTGTTTCTTAAACCCCGTGACTTCCATTCTCTGGAATTATGGGGACCAGATGGCCATCTGGAACATAAAGGTGGAAAGACTGTAGTTTAATCTAATCTGCGCCCTGAATTACTTTATCTGAGTAAGGACTTTGATTAGGCTTTCTTTTCTTTTTCCCATGGCCTTTTAAAAATCTCAACTCTGGGGCTGGCCCAGTGGCGCAGTGGTTAAGTTCACACGTTCTGCCTCTCGGCAGCTCGGGGTATGCCGGTTCAGATCCTGGGTGAGGACATGGCACCACTTGGCAAGCCATGCTATGGTAGGCGTCCCAAGTATAAAGTAGAGGAAGATGGGCATGGATGTTAGCTCAGAGCCAGTCTTCCTCAGCAAAAAGAGGAGGATTGGCAGTAGTTAGCTCAGGGCTAATCTTCCTCAAAAAAAAATAAATAAATAAAATAAAAAGATAAAAATATCAACTCTTATTGTTGATATTTAGAAACAGCTTTTCCAAACTTTTTGATCCTGAATTTCTGGACTTTTTAGGCTATCTCTTATTAATGCTGGCAAAACTTCCCAATTCTTTCATAAGCTTATTTCTTTCTTACAATACCTCATCAAAACTACCAGTAACAACCAACACGTACTAAGATTCTTTACCATAACATTCTCAAGGGCTGCTTTCTCAGTAGATATGCACTCGCCTCTCAAATTACTTCAGGTGACAGTTTACCAAATGGATTGTTACCAAACAAAATGAATCTCCGTCTTTCCAGCCTTTGGTGATGGTCTCCTCTCACCAGCTGCCAGTGCCTATTTAGTCTGGGAAATTAATATTTGCTTTTCTAACAAATAATCCCCCAAATTTAGGAGCTTTACACTTGAAAATGTACATTTTGCTCATGCTGCGGGCTGACGTGGGTTGGGCAGCGGTCCTGAGATGTTTCTTAGCAATTGACTCTGGGATCTAGTCCCTTACTTCCAGTCACACAGGAGAAAAAGGGAGCATGGAAGATCCCAAAGGACATGTTATGGCTAGGCCTAGAATTAGTGCATCATTTGTGTCCTCTTTGTGCTGGCCATGTTCAGTCACCTGGTCCCACCAAGATGTCAGAGAAGCTGGGAACAATTATCTTCTTATTTGACCAGAAATAAACCAAAATAACATAGTGACCTCACAGCTTTGTAGCTGCTACAAACACTCTTAATTTTTTATTGTGATCCTGCATTTGAATGTGACCATAATTTCATATTTATTCTTGAGGAATATTTTCACTGAGTATAAAATTCTAGTATGGCAGTTATTTCCTCTCAGCAAATTGAGACTGTCATCCATTGACATCTGCCTTCCATTGTGACACTTGAGGAGTCAGATGTCAATCTAACTATTCTCCTTTGAAATAGTCTATCAACCCCCATTTCTTGCTTTCAAGATTTTCTCCCTCTCTTTCGTTTTACATATTTATGTATGTATTTGCAGTTTTATTAGGTTGTAAAGTCAAGCATTCATACTGATTTTCTTATATGACTTGTATTTTACAGTAATCAAATAGTCAATCTGGGGAAGTTTCTCTTTAAAGAAATATGCTAATTAGTACATGAAGAAAGAATGGTAGAAGTATATTATATCTATTTTGTAACTCCTAATCTATAAATGAATTTAAGCAATGATTAGTTTCTGTTACTATTATTGTTTAACAAATTACCCCAATCTTTAGTGGATTAAAGTAATCTGTGATTTTGCTTGTAATTTTGTAAATTGAGAATTCCAGAGGGACTTGGTGGGACATTTCTCACTTGAGGTCTCTCATACAGCTGAAAGCAAAGGTTGGCTGAGGCTACAGTGATCTGAAAACTCAACTGGACTGAAAGAATATCGAGAATAGTTCACTCATAGTGCTGAAAGCTGATGTTGGCTCTTGACTGAGAGCTCTTATGGGACTTGACTGGAGCACCAACTAGTGGATTCTCCAGCATGGTCGTCTCAGAGTAATCAGACTTGTTATGTGGTAGCTGGCTTCTCTTATTGCGGGGTTTCTCAACCTTGGCACTTTTAACACTTGGGCTGGATGGCTGATTCCTTGTAGGGGGCGATCCAGGGCATTGTAGGATATTTAGCAGCATCTCTGTCCTCTCCCCACTAGATGGCAGTAATACCACCCTCTCAGTTGTGACAGCAAAAACATCTCTGGACCTGACCAAAGATCCCCTGGAGAGGGGGGAGGGGGTTTTAGATCACCTTTGCTAGGGAACCATTCTCCTAGAGTGAGCATCCAAAACGAGCCCAGTAGAAGCTGCATGATTTTTTCTAACCTATCTTTGAAATTCTCACAGCGTTATTTCCACTGCATTCTATTGGTTACAAGAAAATCACTAGAATAAGCTGAGATTCAAGGGGAAAGGACACATACAAAGTTAAAAACTTTGAACAAATTTTAAAATAGCCACAAACGGACATCAAATCAAAAAAAAATGAAAAATGAAAACTAAAGATCTGATAAAGCATCCAGATCTAACCAGAAATTGTAGAAAACACAGGGAATATACTAAACGACACACAAGAATTTAGTGAGCAAAATCCAGTCAATTCAGATCATGGGAAAGTCTAAAAGTTAAAAGACCCAGTTTATCCAACAAATAAATTCAAGTCCAAAAAATGATTGAAGAGAAACCTATAGATTAAAAGAGACTGAAGAAACACACCAAACATCGAAATTTGTGTACCTTGTTTGAATTCTGACTCAAGCAATGTAAGAAAAATTATGAGACAATTAGTGAATTTGGATACTGACTGGATATTTGAAATTAAGAAATGATGGCTAAGTTTTCAGCTATGACAATGGTGTTGTGGTATTGTTTCAAAAAAGATTCCTTATGTTTAAAAATATATCCTGAAATACTTGGGGTTGAAATAATATGAAGTTTGGGATTTGCTTCAAAATAATGCAGGACTGAGGTGGGGGGGCTGTCGTCATTTCTAATTCTTAAACGTCATATGGGTCTATGAATCCTCATTTGTGGTGTTTAGAAGAGGATCATTATTCACATTTAGAGTAATAAATTTTTCCAAATTGTTAAATATATATATTTCAGTACAGTCTCAAGAGATTTTTTTAAGTATTTTAAAATTTTATTTAAATTCTAAAATATGTGCTCATAATAAAACTTTCTGAAAAGGTAGAAATTTTTGAAGGGAAATAGCAACAATTTAAAACACAGAGAAAACCAATGATAAATTCTTACCTGTGTCCTTTAGGTGTTATCCCTATGCATGGACGTAATGCAAACATAATTAGGATCACATTGTATATGCCAATTTCCTAGTCAATATTGTATAATGTGCATTTTCACGTATCATTTAAAATTCTTCAATAATTCTCCCTCAACAAAATTTTACAGTTGTAATCACATGGATCCTACACAAACAAAGTAATTCCAAGGTCTTTTGCTGAATACTTTTAAAAGTATTATTGTAAATGGAAACTTATTTTCATCTGTGTCTACCTATTAGCTATAGATAGCATAGCATTAAAAATACTTTTTAAAACTCAACTCATTTATTTTAGGAGTTTTCAGTTGTTTTTCTTGGATTTTCCAGATATAATTTGTAAATAATTTTTTCACTTTCCCAATGATTATATCCTTGTTTCTGCTTCCTTTCTCTCTGTGCTGGCAAAATTTCCAACACATTGGTAAATAATAATGATAGTAACCACTATATTTTTAAAATATACATTCTCGAAAATTTCTTCATCATCAGATGATATAAGTTGGATGCTTCCAACCCCAAGATGCCATTTCAGTTTTATCAGTCCTCAGGAGATATAGATTCACAGAAGTCTCTGGTTCAGGATAGCACCAAGAATTTGGGCATGACAATAGGTCATCTCTGTCCACAGGCTCAGATCTAATTTAATCATTACATTTGGTTGAGTTCAGGAGAATTTGAGAGTGATCTCAAAGGCCTTAGGTTCAGAAAGTCTTTGGGGTACATTCTAACAATTGCTATGAGTGATGGAGACCTGAAAGGAATTTGGAGACTGAGCCCAAAGCCTTCAGGATATTGGGAACTATAAGAATCCACAACGGAACCTCAAACAAGAATTCAAATGATAGACATTTGAAAACAGTTTTTTATCCTAAGGTCAGATGGCAAAGAGAAAGACAGCCACACACTGAATAAATGATAAATGCCATGGAGGCATCACTATGGCTCACAAATTTGCATTCTGGACATTGAGGTCGGTAGCCAACCGTGGGCATATATAACAGAGGCAGATGGTACTTTTGCACCTCATTAAAGGAAAAAGGACAGTCATCATATAAGTTCTAATATTTTCTCTTGTCAGTCAAAGAAATGCTTCGCAACCGTGAAAAAAACATCAATCAGTTCTGACCAGTCATGTTTGACTGCCAAATGTCTGCTAAATTGAATGCCCAACAAAGTAGCATTTTAAAATTGTCTTTGTCTTATGGAAACAGAAGCTAAAAGCAAAACTTATAAAAGCTATTACACCTACTTTGTGTCTATTAAGTATTAGAAAAAATTGAATCAGAGAAACAATTACAGACACTGTCTGTTTTAGAAAAACTGAGTTTGGTTCTGATCTGTACCAATGAGTGAGTTCTCAGTACTTCTAATTTTTTTCTTTTTTATAATGTTTTACTAGCTAAAGCCTGCAAGAAAAAATAATTCCAGGCTGATTATGAAAGCTTTTACAATCAGTAAACTCCCAGTCACTGGAGGTGTCTAAATAGGATCTGGTTGATAACGACTAGCAATTTTGTTTAGAAGGATTCAAACATCAGAAGGCTGATTGGATTTTAGACCTATACTGCACATCCGATGCTGTTTTTTTTTTATTCTTTAAAATCATGAAGTAAATTCTCTTGGCATTCTGCTGCATCCCAGTTGTCTATTACAGCCTAACAAACTACCCCAAAACGTATTGGTGTAAAACAACACTTTTGTTATGCTCATGGCTTCTGTGGTTCAGGACTTCAGATAAGGCATAGTGGGCATGGTTTGCATTCTCTGCTCCACAATTTTTGAGGTTTCTATAAAATAGAAGCAATATAGGGGATGGCCCTGTGGAATAGTGGTTAATTTCACACGCTCCACTTTGGTGGCCTGGGGTTCATGGGTTCAGATCCTGATGCAGACCTACACACTGCTCATCAAGCCATGCTGTGGTGATGTCCCACATACAAAAATAGAGGAAGATTGGCACAGATGTTAGCTCAGTGACAATCTTCGGCAAGCAAAAAAAGGAAGATTGGCAACAGATGTTAGCTCGGGGAAAATATTCCTCACCAAAAAAAAAAAGAAAAGAAACAATACAAATAACACTCTCCAATACAATGCAATAAAACAGAAATTAAAACAAAGCAAACACAATACTCAAAATCCAAAAAAGAAAACCAAAAATGTTCTTCCACCTGGAATTTAAAAGAAAACTCTCCATGAAATAACTCTTGGATAAAAAGGAAGAAAATCTGAAATTACAGAATTTCTAGAACATTTATAATGAAAACACTACATATCAACATCTATGATATAATAAAAGCAATGCTTTGAAGAAAACCCACAACCTTACATGTGTATCAGTAAAAATGATATAATAATATTTTCTAACTCAAAAGTTTGATAAAAATACAAAATTAAGCAAAAGAAATACAAAAGGGAAAATTATAAAGTTAGAAACAGAAATTCATGAAGTAGAAATCAGAAAAATAGTACAAATAATAATGATGGTTTTTGAAAATGTCCAAAAAAATAAACAAGCCCTTAGCTACCCTAATTTTAAAAAGATGAGAACAAGCACAAAGATGCAAAATAGGAAGTAACAAGTAGGGAATAACCATTGACACAGAGCAATACATATATACACAGGCATACATATTTGCATATACATACACACATGTGTGTATATGTAAGTGTGCATGACTAATTTCTATAATTCAATGCAAATAAATTTGAAACTCAAAGTGAAATGAGTAATTTCCTATGAAATGCAGTTTAACAAAATTGACCACAGTAGAAATAGAAAGCTTAAATTGACCAATTTCCATAGAAGAACTAGAAAAAATTATTAAAGCACTATTTATATGAAAGCATCAGGTCCAGATGGTTTCATAGAGGAATTCTACAAAGCAGAGATTAGACGATACTGTTAATACTAATATGAATACTAATCTTGAATTGTTTCAAGCACAAAGGAAAACTTCTGAATTTTTATGAACCAAATAGAACATCGATATCTAAATCTGATAAAGATTAACAAAAAAAGAGAACTGTAAATCAATCTCATGGACTATTAATATAAAGTGATCCTGTAGGGAACTGGAGTTTATGCCTTACTGGTTGAGTTCAATAAAACTTTTGGAAACATTCATATCCATTCTATTCTTTTGTTTTTTCTTGAGGAAGATTAGCCCTGAGCTAACTACTGCCAATCCTCCTCTTTTTGCTGAGGAAGACTGGCTCTGAGCTCACATCCATGCCCATCTTCCTCTAGTTTATACTTGGGACGCCTACCACAGCATGGCTTTTGCCAAGCAGTGCCATGTCCGCACCCGGGATCTGAACCGGCGAACCCCAGGCCGCCAAGAAGGGGAACGCGCAAACGTAACCGCTGCGCCACCAGGCTGGCCCTCCATTCTATTCTTTAAAAATTATCCTCCAACAGTCTGGAGGTCATCCACAGAGATGCCCAATGGATCCATCTAACAGGGACAGATAAACTACATTCTCAGAGGTGCAAACTTCAGGGGCTGCTTAGGCCATAGAATGTGTTTCTTGACTCTCAGAGTGAATCCCAAGTGGCAAGAATTTTTAACTCTTTATCCTGTTTCAGTAGATTTTTTTTTCTCCTGCATTGAATTTGTCTTGATTTTGTTTCTGATTTGCACACAACCAACAAGTTATTCTCTATTAGCGGTAGCAATGATTGGGAATTTAACCTACAGTCTTACACAACGGTTGGCAAACTACTTTTGTAAAAGGCCAGGTGGTAAATATCTTAGGTCTTGAGAGTCATATAGTCTCTGTTGAAACTACTCCACTCTGCCATTGTGGTGTAAAAGCAACCACAGACGATGCGTAAGTGAATGAGCATGACTGGATCCAGGAAAGCTTTATATACGGGCACTAAACTTTTAATTTCTTATAATTTTCATGTGTCAGAAAATATCATTATTATTTTAATTTTTTTAATGGTTTAAAAATGTAAAACCTATTCTTTGTGAGTTATTCAAAAATAGGCAGTGAGCCAATTTGGCCCACAGACTATGGTTTACCATCCTCTGATCTAACCATTTGGTGATTACTATTGATGATCGACATCTATTCTCTGTTAGATGAGAGAAAAGAAAACCTAGTTTATTAGTCTTGTTGATTAATTGTCTGTATTGAGTTAAAAATGATTTTAAAATTCTGTACTCATTGGGGAGAGTAGCTTTTTGATGTGAGGAACAATATGTTTTTATATTTGTGTTTACTTCTGACCTGTGGCTGAGGTTGTACAACTGACGTATATCCTCTGTGTGTCTGTCTGTCTATATGTCTCTTTGTCTATACTTAATGCTTTTATGTCTCTTTGTTTTTCTACTTCTGGAAGATTTCAATGAATTACATTATTTGTCTTCTAAAATAACTCTGTTGGTATTGGTTCATAGAGATAAATAAGTACTTTTATAAATAAAATATTTCTAAAATTCCCAGAAAATAAGAGAATTAAACTTCTAATATTTTAAATGAGCAAGACTTACCAAAAAATTCTTCTTAAAGAAATCGATAGCACAGTAATGTTTTGGAAATGAGACTAGTTTAAAATCTTTTATTTAAAAATACATAGCGATGCCTTTTTCTTGATTTATCAGTGTTAAGTATTACACAAGCATACATTTTGTTTTACTCGGGTTTTTATCACATAGAGAGCACTAATCTGAAAATTCTGAACTCATACAGGTTTACAGATCAAATAAGCTGACAACACTACTACATAATCTTAAGATTATGAAAAATATGCTTGCATTTAACTAAATTAAATCATTATGCTAATGAAATTTTTATATCAATAGTAATTTATAGTGTGACAGTTTAAATATAATCTCTAAAACCCTCAATTAATGTTAAATTGAGCAAATTAATAGGTAATTCTTGGATGCATAGACATTTTTCTAAATGAGATGGAATGCTGAAACATTGATCAAAGACATTTATTTTTATATACTTTTGCTTGTTATGTTTATATGCTACAGAAAGTCTATATCCTTGAGGCATGAATTAATTTGCCTTGATTTACAATACTTGAGTCTGAAAAGAAGTGATGAAATATGTAATAATACACACTCTGTTTTGATGAAGTTGCCTGCTTGATTAATGCCTTCACCTAAAACAAGGGTCAGCAAATGATGCCCCATGGGCCATATCTGGACAGTCACATGTTTTTGTAAATAAAGTTTTATTGAAACACAGTCAAATCCATTCATTTACATATTATTGATGGCTGCTTTCCTGCTATAACAACAGAGTTGAATAGTTGTAACAGAGACTGTATGGCCTGCAAATCCTAAAATATTTACTATCTTGTCATTTATAGAAAAGGTTGAAAATCCTTACCTAAAGTATGAAAAGTTATTCTTTCTCTTCTATGTAATCCAAATACAAGGCAGAGATTCTGTGTCTTACAAGAAGCACTTTCTGTATTTTGTGTTGTCTTTAGCATGTCCTTGAGTATTAACAAGAAAGAAACAATTTCCTTCTTGGTGAAAGAACTAAGATTCCTTACAATAGTGCTTCCTCCTTCTATATTTATTTGTGGATGTTGTATTGTCACTTTGATTAACTAAGATAGATAGATAACTAATAGATAACTAAGATAGATAACTAAGTGTTCTTTTTCAGGCACTCATGATCCTCTCCATCTTAATCAAATGCTCCTATGCCCTGTGATAACTTTCGCTTGCTTGCCCAAGATTGGACCTGAATCTAGATCATATTTCTTAATTAGATCCACAATGTAAGAGCTACATGAGAAAAGTTGTTAAGATGGAAGAGGCACTGAGCATTCCTCAGGGTAAGTTTGCATGCTTTATAAGAAAGCCCAAGAGATTTCTCAAGGCTCTTTCTGAACATTATGTTTGTACCCTTAGGGGAAAGACTGATCAAAATCTTTATGAAATAGACAGTTATTATACCCAATTAGAGAATATTATTCTCCTCTATTCTATTACAAGGTGCAGTTATAAATAAGCCACAGTCTTTAAGTGTTTATCATCTGCAGATAGTTTCTGATATTCTTCAATGCATGCCTGACAGTTCTGCTATAAATTACAGACCTGAGTTTATGTCCAAAAAGGGCAGTCTGAGAGGCTCACAGAAAGGACTGTACAAGATACTCTAAACAATCGGCACTTCAAAGAACAGATTCTTGGGTACAGGCTCCTGAGGTGACGTTGCTTGGATAACTTTCAGACGACACCACTGGACTGAGTTGGGATTTCCAGGACTCAGAAATAGTTAGTTCAGAGATAAAAAGCTTCACAAAGCCAGACAGTAGACAAGAATTTTAAGTATCACTCATTGAACTGATTAGAAAATTTTTATCATGGTTATTTGTTTAGAATATTGTTGATGCTGTTTTAATGCTCTATTTTTCTATGACTATATGAAGAAATCCTTTCTCTTCTTAAATTATCTCTAACTCTTAATTAAATAGGCTGATTTTGTAGACTAAATGAAACATTTTGTAATGATATTTGTTTCTCAGTGAACCCCCAGAATTCAGAAACTCCCAGTGGCTATCCTTTCTTTTTATGGCAAAAGAGTCATCTGCATAGGTTCAAGTAGAATCTGTCCTCCTTTTTATTAGGATATAATTGGGCAAATTGATTATTCAACCAAGCCTCTGTGGGTCACGGTGAGGTGGAGCTGGGAGCCTCTGACCCTGGGTCTCTCACAGGCTGCAGTCCAGGTGTCTGAGGTGCCGCGGTCCCATCTTAAGGCTCTGTAGGAGAGGAGCTACGCCCATGCTCACCCACGTGGTTTTGGGTTGTTGGCAGGACTCGGTTCTTGGTAGTCTGTTTGACTGAGGGCCTCAGTGCCTTGCAGCTGTTGACTAGGGGCCTTTCTCAGTTCCTTAACATGTGGTCCTTTCCATAGAGTAGCTCAAAACAAGGCGCCTGGCTTCACTCAGTGTGAGAAAGTGAAAGAATGAGAGAGAAGGCACGATTGAAGCCACGGTCTCCTTGGAACCTAATCTCGGAATTGATATCCCACCATTTTTGCCACATTCTATTTATTACAAGCAAATCACCAGGTCTAGCCTTCACGCAAGGGGAGGAGCTTTTTACACAAGGGAGTGAAAACCAGGAGGCAAGCGTCACTAGGGGCCACCTTCGAGGCTACCTACCAAAGACATGAATAGAAATTTACAGAAGAAAAAACACAGTCAATAAACCTAATAAAAGATGTTTAACCTCATTAGTAAAAAGGAAATGCAAGTTAAAACCACAATTTCACACTCACTGGATTAAAAAAAAAGTAAGTCTGACAATACTAAACGTTAACAAGAATTTTCAGAAGTGAGCAAGTGATGGAAATGTAAACTGATACATCTTTAAAAAATAATTTCTCGTCTCTTAAATTTCAGCTGGCACAAAATTTATAGCTCTGTAATTCCACTGTTAACAGATGCCCTAGAAGAACGACACATGAATATCAGGACATGTTCTTAGCTCCATTGCTCATAATAGCAAAAAAATTAGAAACAAGAATGGATACATGAATGGTGGTAGATTCATACAACAGAACACAGTGATCACTAGCTGCACATATCAAGAATTATTGTGTGAGGAAAACGAGTCCAGACAAAGAAATACAGTGTGATACAATATAAATGACCAACAAAGGAAAAGCTAAACAATACCTTCTTTAGGAATACATTTATATATGATTACACTATTTTTAAAAAAGCGAAGGAGTGATTAATACAAAATTAAAACTAGTTCCATGTAAAGGGGAGGAAGAAAAATACAACAGAAAGGGGCTCTTAGGAGATTCCAGCCGCCTCTTCAGTTGGGTGGTATCTACACGGGTATTCACTCACCTTACGGTTATTATTTTTAAACCACGCATTTACATCATATACACTTTCAGTGATATATTTTGTATTTTAACTGAGATTAGTGGAATTTCTTTGACATCATGAAGAGTACCCTAAACATCAACCCTGCAGTAAGGACTGACCAAAGCAAGTCATGATTTCACAATATTAGTAGAAAATACTCTCCATAGATACTTTGCTACAGGGACCCATAAAGATTGATTCAATAACCACTCACACTCCCGTAAATACATCTCTCAACAAAATGAGGGTTTTCTTGTATTCTAGTCATCCTTATTGCTTTTCTCCACCTAACTTTTTTTTTAATATAGTAAATATTTCTTTCATTAATGAGAGTGTATCTGATTTTATATTTCCTTAAATTACTTTATGGAAAGAAAGGAATAAAATAATTAACAAAGTAATATATTTTATCTGAATTATGATTGCACCAATGAATTCCAGTTCAGTTCTCACAATAGTGTCCAGTAGTTTCATATAATCATTTTACAAAATAAACAAACAAAAAAAACCAGGGAGTCATATCCACAAAAAATTAAAATAAACAAGAGAACTCTTCAAGATATGTCATTTTGATACTATTAGCCCAAATAAGCTGGTTTGCATTATAAGCAAAATCTTAAAAAGAATAATATAGTTTCATCGTGAATATTTTAAATGTTATATAGACAGCACAGTAACTTAGCAAAATATTAGATCTAAATTCCAGTGACCCTTGAAAATTGCTTATTTTTGTGTTTTGAATATAAAAAGCTCAGAAATGCTAATCATTCCATCTGGAAATTAAAATCAGAAAGTGCTAGATTAATGAATGTTTCCAGTTAGCTCTTGCATGCAGAATAGTAAAGACATTGTGAGTTTGTTTTGACAAAAGTCATTAGAATTTCTTTTAACATTTTGAATACTGAGATTGAAGAAGTCAAACATGATGCAGTATAATTTAGTAATACACTGATCTTTATTACAACAGAATGCAACTAATTATATGATGCTACTAATTGTAGGAATTTACATTTTCTTCACAGATTTGGAATCTTAAAAATAAAGCAAACCTTCAATGCATTGACCTTGTTTTCTTTGAAAAACATATTTTTAAATGGCTAGCTTTTCTACCCGCTTAGGATTTGTAAACAGTATAATGTGGGCATATCTTGTAGATCCTTTTTACCTTCTTGTAAAATATGAGGTAATCTGCATTCTTGTGTTAGTCAACCTAATGATTGTTGAAGCTTCATGGAGAACTATCATCAACTCACTAAATGAGCACAGTATAAAGCGTTTAGCTTTTAAAACCTTTTTAAATTTTGGTAAATACTTAGAATTCCAAATGAAACTATCATTTCCCCTCTTAAACTACAGTTATATATGTATTAGGGAAAAATCTTGTTCTACTTTTATTTTAGGTTTCATACATGTGATAAGTTTGGGGCCTGAGGGCTGACAAGATTTACCTAGTACCTCCCCTTAGAGATCTCACAGCCTAGTATGGGGGGAAAAGATATTTTTAAATAATTAACTACAATTGTGATAGTGCAATTGAGAAGGAATGAGGGTGCCTCATGTCATATAATAGTATAACTGGCAATGCCCAACTTAGTCTGTGGAATCCCAGAAGGCAATTCAAAGGAAGTGAGCAGGGAAAATGGAGGGAAGGGGGATAGCATGGAATGAGGGACTGAGTAAGGCAGGAAGCAGCACAACTTTCCAGGAACTTGTAAGATAGCCCCATAATTGGGACACACAGACCTCGGGGAGGAAAGTTGGAGGAGTGCGTGGGGGGCAAGGAGTGGAGTTACTTCCTTTCTCCGTTTCAGCCACTATCCTGGCAAGACTCCCATCACCTTTCCCTTTAGTACTGAACCTACTTCCTCCAAAATATTTCTGCCTGAATCCAAACTACATACAGCGACCAGAATAATTTTCTCAAGCTCATTATCATTGAGATAATAAATATACAGAAATATCTTAAACTTTGTACCATGTGTAATAGTATCCATTGGGAGAATATGCTGTCAGTCCTTAGTCGTCTCTTTGATCTTGCCTTTGTGTCCTGCCTCCCACCATCTCAGCCATTTGTGAATTCACCTCCTCCAGGTCTCCCCTGCACCCACTCCACTCCAGGCACACTGACTTCTCGTTCCACATCCAGGGCCTCCACACTTGTGTCTTGCTCTGACCGAAATGTTCTCCCTGAGCTTCATGGGATTCACTCCCTCCCTTTATTCGTCTCTGTTCACGTGTCACCCAAATACCCTGCCTAACTTGAGCCCTCCTCCATCCCTCCATCCCCCTGCTTTCTTTTTCTTTAGAGCAGGTAACACCACTCAATGTGTTATATCTTGAAGTGTTTCTTTGTTTACTGTCAGAAATCTTTTAGAACGTAATCTGTGAAAGCAGGAATTGGTTTTGTTTAATGCTGTATCTCCAGCACCTAGAACAGTATCTGACCCGTAATGGGTACTCAACAGTGTTGTTTGAATGAACGGCTAGATGAAGGAGTCACCCAGCACACACACAGTGTAGTGTTCGCTAACTGAGAGGCAGCCTAGCATACAGGCTGTGCGTTCAGTCTCTGAAGTTAGACTGCCTTGGTTTATTTCTGCCCTGCCACTTATTAACAATGACTTTGGGCAAACCATCTAAACCTTTTCCCCTCAGTTTCTTCACTTGTAAATTAGTAATTACAATAATACTATCTACCTCAGGGCTTTGGGAGTCTTTTGAGGGTTAAACGAGCTAAAATATGTGAAGTGCTTGGCACGGAAGAAACACAGTTTGAGTGTTTTCTGTTCTCTATCTCCATTGCTTCCCCAGCCCCCTCCCACAGACACATGACACTCCAGCTCCTTCCCTGCTATGCTCTAACAGGATTGCAGCAAAATCAGCCAACTGGATATTCTTCATATAGAACGTGAGCACTAGCACGTAAAGTAACGTTGTGTGAACTAGAAGAGGTGGCTACTCTGAGTGGATAAATTAGTAAAAGAGATCCCTTTTTTCTAGGCTGATGCAGGATCTGTTCCTCCAAGCGGGTGACCTTATGCAAGATAAAACGCACAACTTTACCCTGCCCTTGTAATTTTCCTTGCCCTGCCAATTTTTCCTCTCTCGTTTCTCCCAAAAGGTGAGCTTCAGCTAATTCAACACAAGCCCTAGCAGGTGCATCGATCAGTATAGGCAGTAACAGAAAATCTCAAATCTCAGTGGCTTAAAAACACAAAGCATAGTGTCTTCCTTCTGCTAAGTGTTCATCCCCCATCAGGAGAGAGACTTTGCTTCATCTGGTGTGCGGGGGCTGAGACTGAGTGACCGGCGTCGTGAAATCTCCATGTCAGAGGGAGGAGAGCGCTCTGGACGGTCTCACGGCAGCATTAAATGCTCTGGCGTGGACATGGCACTTACCACCTCCTCTCACAGCTCATTGGC
Organism: Equus caballus; assembly: GCF_041296265.1. Classification (NCBI taxonomy): domain Eukaryota; kingdom Metazoa; phylum Chordata; class Mammalia; order Perissodactyla; family Equidae; genus Equus; species Equus caballus. The sequence continues at coordinate 92,705,624 of NC_091699.1, forward strand.
CAGCTCTAGTAACATGATTCCATCCAATCACAAAGAAGTAAGAAATTACATTCCTACCACGAGCCTGGGGTGTGGAGAACCAAAAATATTTGGCCAGCAGCACTAATGAGTGCTGTAGAAACTGAGTCTCCGTGTCAGCTTGTTCTTCCCTAGGATTGCTCCAACTCTGTCCCGGGATATAACAATAATATCAAGTCGTTTCTTTGGGCATTATCTCCCATCTGTTTTCATGTCCGAAACTAGACTTCACATTTATTGAAGACAGTAATTGAGCTTTTTCACAGTCATTCTCATAACTGTACATTGTCATACACAGAAAACACAATAACAATAATTTTTTTACATACGCATGTGTAAAACAGTGACTTCACATTTTAGCCTTAACTTTGATAGTAAGTGCATTATACAAGGTTCTCCAGAGAAACAGAACCAATAAGACATATATAGAAGAGGAGGAGTTTGTTATAGTAATCAGCTCACGCGATTATGGAAAACGAGCAGTACCACAATCTACCAGCTGCAAGCTGGAGACCCAGTAAAGCCAGTAGTGTAACTCCATCAGAGTCCAAAGGCCCAAGGATCAGAAGACTGATGGTGTAAAGCCTCGTCAGAATCTGGAGGCCTGAGAACCAGGAACACCAACGTTCAGTGGATGTCCCGGCTCAAGCGAAAAAAGCAAATTTTCCCTTCCTCCACCTTTTTGTTCTACTTCAGTCTGTAGACTAGTGGCTGCTCACATAGTGGCTTCTCACTCCTGCCTTCCTCCTTGCCCGAAAAATTACCACTTAAAAACTCCGATTCCATAGTCAAGTTCCAGGTCTTCCCCATATCTCTGTTCCCTTTACAATAAGTTGTCTGGCCCCATTATCACCAGTTTCACTACTTCGTGGTCACTTGAAGCCATGCCAATCAGGATTTTACTCCTATTACTCCACCAAGATACCTCTTGTCAAAGTCACAAATGACACCCACATTGCTAAATCCAATGAACACCACTTGGCTCTCAGTTTAACTGATCTTTTAGTAGCAGTTGATACTGCTGATCACCTCCTTCTTCTTGAAGCATTTCTGCGCTTCACTCCCAGGACAGCACTCTGTCTTGATTCTCTTCCCGTCGTCCATTCCTTTGCATTTTCATGGCATAGAATTACTAAACAGATACTTACCATGTGATTGAGCAATTGCATTTCTCAATCTATACCCAAAAGAATTGAAGGCAGAGCTCAAACTGATATTTGTACATCCATGTTCATAGCTGAAAAGTGGAGCAACCCAAGCATCCATTCAAGATGGATGAATAGACAATGTGCAGTATATACACAGTGGAATTTTATTCAGCCTTAAAAAGGAAGGTAAATCTGACACATGTTATGACATGGATGAACCTTGAGGACATTATGCCAAATGAAATAAGCCAGTCACAGAAGGACAATTATTATATGATTCCGCTTACATTGGGTACCTAGAGTAGTCAAATTCACCGAGACAGAAAGTAGAACAGTGGTTGCCACGGGCTGGGGAGGGAGAGGCAATGAACAGTTAGTGTTTAATGAGACAGAGTTTCTGCAGGAGAGGATGAAAATGCTCTGGAGATGGATGGTGGTGACGGTTCCACAACAGCATGAACGTACTAATGCCACAGAAAATGTGCTGAAAGATGGTTAAAATGGTAAATTTGAGGTTATGTATATTTTACCACAATAAAACAAAACGAACAGGCATTCTGAATGCATTTTGAAGGTAGAGCCCCAAATCTGAAGGATTTTATGTGAGTATGAAAGAAAGAGGGGTTTGGAGTTTGGGCCAACAAAATAACTCGGAAGACTGCAGGAGCTGGAGATCTGGGGAGAAACTTGGAGACAGCTGAGACTGAAGTGAAGCGGACAACTGGATCGTTGTCATCGACTGACTGCTCACTGGCTTTCCCAATTCTGCCCTTGCCGTAAGGTCAAATCTCAACAGAGGACACATCCTTTACCTCGTGTGTCTTCTTCACAGAGTGTAAACTCCTTGAGGGCGGGGATATTCTGCCTAGCTCCCTGACGTCTCCAAAGGATAAAAGAGTATCGCATCTGACAAATGCGCGCTCTTCTGTCTCAGTGTTAAATGCGCCTTTTCTGACTGCTCTAGAGAGTGTTCAGAGCTGACTGCTCCCTGCTCTTAATTTCTAGTAAAATAAGAACTGGGACTGCCCTGCTTTCTTCTCCACTGTTTCCTTTAATTATTTACTACTTAATCTTAAATAGATTGTATTAGCAATATCACACCTAAAATAAGATGAAACATCTGGTCAGTATTTACATTTCCACTGGTCTCAGAGCTGTAACTGTACAGGTTATTTGAATCAGGATCCACATGAGGCCCTTACATTGGCTGGTCAGGCTTCTAAATCTCTTTTCAATTTTCCCCTGCCCCATTGTTTGGCTTATAATTTTGGCTCGCAATTTTTTTTGTTGAAGAGATTGAGTTATTTACCTACGGAGTTTCCCCTAGTTAGAATTGCACTGATTACACCCCCATGGGAGGTGTGAATTGTTCCTCTGTTCTCGATATTCCCTATGGACTTGTCATCAAGTCTCAAAGCTTCATCAGATCCAGGTGGGATATTTTTGGGCATCACCACTTCTGAGGGGGTGCAGCGTTCTCCCCTCAGCCAGCACTTCATGTGCTCTTTCCTCCCCTTCCTAATTCCTTTCCCATTTTTCCTTTGTCAAGGGTACTTTCTTTCTACTTATGTTTTTACACTTTGACTATATACTCATGTATCCATAAATAGCTTATTTTATATTAACAGAGTAGTATATTTATACTATCATAAATGATACCATATTTTATGTCTGATACTGAAACTTACTTTTCCCACTCAACTTTTTTTGCCCATCTATTAATGCTTTTATCTATTTCACTTATTTTAATAGGCATATGATATCCCATAATATGAATATGCCATGATATATATTTGTTTCCAATTTAATTAATGCTGCGATATGTTATTTGATAACGTCTTGCCAAATTGTTTTCCAAAGCCTTGATACAAGTTGAAACTCCCACCAGCATTGTTCTCCCAAATCTACACTGATGCTTGGCATCGTCAGACTTTACATTTTTGACAATCCGATATTTCTCAAACGTTTTATCATTTTTGTTTTCCTTTGAATTTCCCTGCTAATGAAATTGAGCACCTGGGTGTGTTTGCTGGCACTTCAAGTTTCTTTTACAAGTGACCTGTTCATATTGTTTAGCCATTTTTTTCTGTTAAGGTTTTTAAAAAAATCTTTTTCTTATTAATTTGTAGGAGTGCTTTATTTATTCTGCGAAGCAATCCTTGGTCAGCTATTGCACTGAAAATACCTTCTCCTAGACTTTACCCTGTCTTCTCATTGTGTTTATGTTGCTTTTTGTCGAGCCATGTTATTTCTCCCTTAAGATTTGTGCTTGCTGGCTTGTTTAAAAAAACTCTTGCCTCCCCTAAACTCATAAAAACAGTCTATATTTTTCTTAAAGATTTTAGATTCTTTTATTCCAATTTCAGTCCTTAGTCAATTCTGTTTTTTCCTGTGGCGTGACATATGAATTTTCTTCCATACAGATAACCGAACGGTCCCAAAATGATCACTGGTCAGTCTTTCCCTTCCCCCACTGATTCGTAATGCCACCTCTGTGGTTGACCAGTTTCCCAGATAATGGGGAGTCGTCTGCGATCTCTATTCTGTGCCATTCATGTAATCGTCTATCCTTTTATGCAGGCACTATTTACTATTTTGGATGAAGAGTGCACAAAGAAATTTTTTTAACTAAGACAGCCAAACATTAAAGGTCCTCTCATAGCTGACATCTCTGTTTCCAACCATCTACCAATAAACTATCCAGTAATAAGCGATTACTTCATCTATTTGTGTGTCCTTGTGTACTTGCCCAAATCCTGGACGTGCTGCAAGTACATACATTGTGTATTCCCTCTCTCCGACAAATTCGCCACCTGACATCTCTCCCCTCCCCCACCCTGCCGGCCTGGCCAGGCGGCTTACATATTCATGGCTCACATGAGCCAACACATGTCACAGTTCACCAACTTCCCTGGATTATTTACTTGGTTTTCTTCCCCCATGAACATTTTTTTTTTCCTGTTGCCTGTGAACTCTGAAATACGTGTCACGACTGAAGAAATGATGAACACAATATCACAAATCCGGCCGTGTTTATTGAGGGGCACATCTGATGAACATGGGACATTTGTGGTTCAAGATTTATACTTTCGCCAGAGAATGAAGGGAAATTTACCTATATAATTTGTATGCAAAAAACCTAGCAGAAATGAAGATTGCTATAAATATTTCCTTTCTACTCCTTTTTGGATTTATCTATTCGACCTCCTTTCTAGTCGCTGACATTTTTTTGGCCAACTTAGTGCTAATATGTCACCAGTCAAGCCAGCAACACCAAGGAAATCCTATTGTAGGAAAAAAAAAATTAAAGGCTTTAAAATATTGTTGATTGAGGAACATAGAAAACATCATTTAAAAGCCTTTTAAATTACCATTCCCTCCATTTCTGCTAAATTTCCCTTTGTCTCATTTCATGCAGCTGGTCTGAATGATGACAGAGTGGCTTGTGATTATGTGGGTAACATCAGGCGCCAGCTGAAATGGACACTAAAGGAAGGATCCAGCATCCTGCATTTATAATTCCTGCTACATTTGGCGCTGCACCAACTTTACAAATATGCCGCCCCCACCCCCCCTCTTTTTTTTTTTTCTTTCTTGTAAATCCCATGGCCAATGAATGCTGCTATGGCAACGAAAGCCGGGGAAAGCCAGGGGGGCCTTGGCTATAGAAAGAGTTTTTCGAGCATCATGGTATCTGGGAGCTAGTGCAGACTCTCAGGCAACCACACACTGTCAAGCGTCCTGTCTAGAAGCAAACGCTTCTACCAAATTTATTTACCTGTGTTGTTGAATCACTTGCTCCAGAATTCTAAGGGCTCTTATTGCTATGACGGTTTTCATTGTCAATTATTGTATGCTTCATTCAAATCACACAGGTACATTTCCAACAGTTATAAGAAGCTTCCTAAAATAGACTTTTAGAAACTGAGCACAGCTGTCAAAATAATGTTATCGTCTTCGAGAATCTGTTTTGAAGATAGTTATTCCAAAGAAATTTAAAAGTTATATTCCTATATTAGCACACTAAGTAGTTCATACCAGTTTAGTAAATCAAATATTCCATACTGCTACCTTAATAAGATGGGGAGTCATGCATGAAATGACTGCCAGGTTAATGACATAGGGAGCCATGCATGGCATGTATTTGCATATAACAGCACAGAATGTTCTCCTAAATCCTTTAAATTACTCATCAATTCTTAAACAGGCATTTAACTAAATCCTCATTCAGAATCAGGAAGAAAGTTTTTTTTAGAAAAACACCTACATGTTCAAAGCGATTAGATTGGAGCTAAACAAAACCTAAAGGATTATATTTGGTTGGAAATTCTAGCCTTGGGGAAAGAATTACAGATCTTCACAAAGAAACAAATACATCTCTGGGGCCAGGGTAGGGCACACACCAGCAACCAGCCTGTCGCCCAGGACTGCCTCCACCATATGCACAGTGAGCGCACGTCAGAAGTTTCACGCTAGCCTCAGAAATAAAGATGCATACCTAAAGCAGGGCAAAACATGCAGATTACATCTAGAATTGTTTATTGTACACAGTGTTTGATGGCCCCAATTCTGAATAAAATGAACAGGTTTTCTTTCACCTGACAACCTGTACTTTCAAGGTATTAAGGAACATTTTTACTCCCAAATCACCTTGTTTTTACTGGTTGTGTAACCTTCTCTACAAAATGAGCAGACTGTTTACAATCAGAACAGTTATAAGCCCCAGCTGTCACTTGGAAATCAGGAAGTACCCACATCACACAAAGGCTATTTTCCCTGTTTGAGAGGGACGGTGTACCAAGAGCGTCATTAATCCTCACAAATGCCCGTTGTGAAATGAGATGTACATACAGCTCTAAAACCAAAGCCCATCCAATGAAGGAAGGGAAAGAAAAAAATGCAAAGACTTAGGTAATTGGTCTTCTCTTCCTTCAGTGTCTAATAATAATGGCGACTAAGCGCTGAGCACAAATTCTACGCCGAGTGCATCGAGTGCCCCCCGACACCTTCAGTGTACTGTTATCTCCGTTTTACAGATAAGGAAACTGAGGCTCACAAAGGTTAAGTAACTTGCTCAAGTGAGGCTGAAGCCCAGATTTAAACTCTCTTTTGTCTCAATTTATATTCCATTCCCTTTCCACTAACCACACTCTCTCTCCAAGACACATTGATTAGCAGAGAATAAATCGTGTCTTGAGAGACTAGGAGAAATAGGCTCAAGAATTTTTAAAGAGTGTTCTTGATTTGCTAGATTTCTGACACTATCATTCATATTCTGTGCCAATACGGAGGAAAGATGAACCCCAACACCAATCCCTTCCCGTGATATAGCTACTCTCTCTGGGAGTTGTAATTGTTTTTAAGTGATTGATCACAAGCTAAATGGGCAATAGGGTGTATTTTGTTACTCACCAACATCTTGAAGCAGTTCTAAAGCACAGTTCCAGAAATACAAAGCAGAAGCCCACTCATTGACAAAAAAGGCAGGAAGTGTCCGTGTGAATATTTACGTATGGTCAGTGGGTTGACGTAAATTCCACGAAGCAATGTTCCCCTCAAGTACAGCACTTCCTCAAGTGTTCGTTATGTCTGATTGAAAAACGAGCTCCTTTCTAGGAAGATGAGTGGCCTTGCTGTCGGACGAAATAGTAGCCATGGCTATAGCCACATGTGTCTCTGACTAAGGTGGGTTGGCAGTCAGCTGCTGGAACATAAATGATCTGCAGCATTTATTTCATATTCATGCAATAAACATAACTGTGGATTTTTTTTAAGTTGTAAACTATAGCTGCACAAAAGTATAAGAAGCATGGTGTTTTTTTCTACTTGATTCATAACTTGCACACAAAGAAATGCATTTATAAATGAAGAAAACATAGGAATCTGATATGGAGTCAAACAAAGACGATAAAAAAATGAATGAAGCATAGTTCTTTGCTCTTCTGGAGTAGACAGCCTAACAGTGAAAAAAAATCTCAAAACATTTAATCTTCTAGATTCTACAATATAGAGGTACTGGAGCAGAGAGAGAGAAATTTAGCCCAGGCAGATGGGGGTGGTAGGGAGGTTGGGGAAGGTTTCCCAGGTGACATCTAGGTTGGAAATGACAGGATACAGAGGACTTAGGCAGGCAAGTGTAAGGGGAGGGAGCGTAGTGTGTCAGTCACACACTTTGGAGTGAGATCCAGCCAGGAAAGCGTGCACGGGAATGACATGTGGCTCAGGGATGCCTGGAGGAGCAATGGTGGTGTCAAGACCAAGGCAGTGTTCACCTCTAGAAAAAGCTATAATGGCATAAATGTTGAAACTCAGCACTTAGTTTTGTTAAATGTCGTTATAATGGGTATATTTTCTGATCCAAAAAAAGTGGAATAAATTAGCTCACAAGGTTGACCACTGTGTGCAATGGGGTAAACTGTTGAGGTCTGACTACCTCATTGCTGTCAAAGAAAAGTAAATTTGAGCTGCGTTAGGTGACACATTACACATAATCTCTGTTCCTTGTATAGTCTAGAGATACTAGTTTCTTGTTGATTTAACTTCATATATATATAATTTATCTTTATTTTTTTAAATTTTTTTGCTGAGAAAGATTTGCCCTGAGCTAACATCTGTTGCCAACCCTCCTCTTTTTTTTGCTTGAGGAAGATCAGCCCTGAGCTAACATCTGTGCCAGTCTTCCTCTGTTGTTTTGTATGTGGGACACCACCACAGCATGGCTAGTGGGTGGAGTAGGTCCACACCCAGGATCCAAACTCGGGAACCTGGGATTCCACAGCAGAGCACACAGAACTTTGACCACTTAGCCACAGGGCTGGGCCTAACTTTTTTTTTCTTAAACTGCAATTCAATGCACAAAATTGGGCTATCTGTGATCCTTGATTCCTGCTTACCTACAATTGGACTATACATGTCCTGCTTGCTTGCTTTCACCCATTTAGTCATTTTTGGTAACATACTAACCACCTGGAAACCCACCAACCCAAAAGAAAAGCTGAGACCTAGATAACCTACATCTGATTTTAGAGTATCACCTCAAAGCAGGTGACAATCGACCTCAATCCTATTTGTTATTTTTTGTATAATAAATGTAGGCGCTGTGGCCAATTAATCTGGGATGAAAGTCATAAACAAGAACACGTGATAACTCTTTTTATAGATAATTCGTTGAGTTTCACTGAAATTTATATTTGGCCCTTGTCAACCCCTTCAAGCTCGCAGCTAATCAGAAAGAAGCTCCTTCAACAGTTCATCCTCGTGCACAACTTGGCAGCTCATTTCAGTAACTACTCAGTATTTTTCCATCAGTGCCTTTTCTGCTCAGATTAGCTAGAGTTTGTTTCTGCTCTTTGCAAATAAGGACCCTAAGTAGTGCAATTTCCAAAACTGTAAAGGAAAAAATATGTGGAAGAAATGAAACTTAAAAAAATCTAAAAGAAGCTAGAAAAGAAAAGAAAAAAGAAACAAAGAGGGAACAATAATCAGAAAACACAAAATAATATGGCAAAAATGTGTATAAATACTTTTGTCTAAATATAAATAGAAAAATATCTCTAAATATAAAGCACAATAAATGTGACTGGGTTAAATCTAATTATTAAAAGACTAAGACTCAAATAAAAAGTCTAAGACTCACAGACATGGTTTTTAAAAATTTGACTCTATGCTATTTCTATTTACTAGGTTCCAACCAAATGCAAAATAGCATATAAAGTTTGGAGATAAAGAAATGAATATATATATATGTATATATATAATAGGAAAACTGTAACTAAAAGCACATTTTTGTTCGCTTTCTAAAAACAATTACTGAACTTGTATTCCATTTGCTCTTACCTCTGCCCACATTTTTGCATACAGCATCGAATTATCACACTCATTATTTATGTGAAATAATGAGGCTCTTCGCTTTGTTAGTTGAAATAGGAACATTTTCATTCCCAAACTTCCCTAACACCTCAATTAAGTTAAATTGTTGATCCTTATCTTAAGATTTCTTTTTAAGAAGGGGAAATCCTAAAAAAGGGCCACTGAGCAGCACTCAGAATCCTCTTATCTGAGAACTTCCATTTTGGAGTGCAGACAAAAGAGTTGACGTTCTGTTAAGGGAGCTTAGGAAAAAGAACACGGACTCTGAAATCGGACAGACCTGGGTTTGAATCCAGACTCTGCCGCTGACTGGGTATGTGACATTGACTAAAGTCTCTGATTCTGTTGGACCTAGGTTTCTTCTGTACAAAATGGAAATGAATATTTCTACTTTCAGGGTTTTTATAAAGATTTAATGAGAGAATTAATCAAAGCAGTTGTTCTCAACTTAATTGGAATCACCTTGGGAGCTTTAGAAAGTACTAGTGCTGAGTCCCTCCCCCAGAGATTCTGATGTAATTGGTCTGAAATAGAACCTGGGCCTTTGGTTTTTTAAAAGCTATCCATGTGATGCTAACATGCAGCTGAGGTTGAGAAGCACTGATCTAAACATGTAGTCCAGCCACTGCGTGGTGTGCAGAAGGCAGCCGAAATTGTAACTAGGGAGATGATGAGGAGGAGGATGATAAAGGTGATAAATTTCAGCTATAAAATCAAGGCTGTGAAATTGGTCTCCTGTGATTATTCCTCCACAGAACTAAAGAGAGAAAGAAGCCACCTAGCAGGGAGGTTATCAGAAACTTCAAAATAGTGTATACATATATATGTATATACCTAATAATATATATATTATTTTCATAGCTCTTAACTTCTAATCTTCTATACAGCCTATGAGACAAATATCACAGGGGTTTAGGAGTGAGAAATACTCAGAAAGTTTAATTGCTTTGAAAAGGAGATTGGTTAGGGAGTAGCTGGGCCAGAATGCAAATTTCACATCTTAATTCCAAATTCAGTACTATTTCCACTGTGCCACAATTGTCCACAGTGGGCAAAAGTAGGGTCCTGCTTATTCATATATAGAGTTTGTAGAAAATTTTCTAAGCTTGGAAATCACTCCTAAATCACATAATGACTGGAGCAAAGTGTGCAATTACTACAGTCGCTAATGACCTCATTGGCTTGTGAGTAGTTTGAAACCAAAGACTATTTTATTCATCATTACATCCCTAGTGACTTCACAGTGGCTGGCACTTAACTGGTGCTCAATAAATGTTTGTTGAATGAATATGAGAATGGTCTAAAGCAAATCGCTTTTAACAATTTAAGAAAAGTCAGAAACAAAATAGTGTCAATATCTGAGAATAAAAACTTTAAATTCGTTATTTTCAATTAAGATTAATGATCATAAGAATTTATTCCAAGTTTATCAATCAAAGAAAATTTTACAAATCTTGTATGTTATCATTAAAACATGTGCATGATGCTTCCCCTGCTTCAATTATTGATTGAAATTAGATATGTAAGCTTTTTAGCTTCAATTACTGTAAGACTACCTAAGATTTTACCTATAGATAGGAATAAAAGTCAATATTACTGCCTACATAGATGGAGTATAAAGTTGTTAGACAGCTAAAATTAGAAAAAACTTTTAATGGAAATGAAAGGTAAGTAGGAAGCAAACTTGTTATTCTAAAGAAATGTAATTGCCTACCTAAAGCAAATTATTAATAAAGATGTAGATGCTTCGCCTATAATATAAAGAGCCACAATAATATGAAATATACAGCACATGAGCTTTCTGTGTAAATACTAAAAATGTACCACATATATCACAGTAATTACACATCATTTAGCTGGCATTATTGATGTGATGCATTTGTGTGGTGGTCTTTTACCATCTCTAGTGAGATGCTTGAGAAGCAGAATAGGCACATGGTTTCTCAGTGAGTAAAGAATATAAAGATTCAGATAATTCAGAAACCATACTTCAGAATATAGTAATACAGCTTTTTGAGGGCAAGGAGAAAGGAGAATCGTAATGTTTTATCCACCACTTAGAGGCAGGCTTTCAGTAACATGGATAGTTCACATGATATCACTTGACTTCAAAAGGCCACCTGACCTTGGGGTGGTCAGGAGAAACTTTGTGGACAAGGCAGGACTGAGCTTGGCTTGAAGGAAGCAAAAACTTTGAAGGAGAAAGGAAAATGGGTTGGGAATTCCAAGAAGTATAACAAAGTGATCAACAGTGATTCTGGAGTAAGTTACAGAGGAAGGAGAGCAGATGTGCAGGAGATGGGCTCATCCAAGAAAAGAGTTGGACACAGGCTTGGGAAGTGGAGTTAGGCCCACGTGGAGGGGGATTTTGAAGGAAAGACTCAAGAAATTTAATTTCATCCTGGTTCCAGTTAAGAACCTGAATGACACAGGGTAGACTAAGTCATGCTGAGGTTTAAAACAAAAATTTTAGTAGCTTAAAACAAAAGAAAAGGTTTATCTGTGGTTCCTGCTACATGTTTACCTCAAGTCGGTGAGGAGTTTTCTTCATGTGGTCCTCATCCAGGATGCAGTCTGAACTACTTAAAATGTCTCCACCATCTAAAACATCATTATGGAAGGGGACAGGAAAAGCTATGCATGCACACATGAGCGCTATGGCTTCCACCCATAAGTGACGTTTACTCACCTACATCTCATTGACCAAAGCAAGTCCCACAGTCATGTCTAATTTCACGAAAGAGGGAAGGGCAATTGCACCATAAGCCAGAGGCAGGAGAAGTGGGCATATTGGTGAAGAACAACAATGACCAGTCTGGTGGCTTTGATAAGGTGTGTTGTATTATATAATTTGAAATGTTTAGGAAGAATACTTGACTATGGAGTGCAAAATAGATGGCAGGAAAGAGCTGGAGAGGAGGAAGCCAGCATTACAATCATCTAGGTGTAGCACCGAAAATCTGAACTGCAGAAAAGGAAGGAAGTTCACCGTGAGAGACATTGTGAGAGAAGAAATGAGAAAACCTGACTGACGGGCATCAGATGTGAAGGAAAGGAAAATCTTGATAGGATCAAGAGATCTCAAGCTTATATAAATGATGTTTCCCTTAAGAGAGAAGAGAGGGCCGGCCCCATGGTGTAGTGGTGAAGTTCAGCGTGCTCTGCTTCAGCAGCCCGGGTTTGAGCATTCAGATCCCAGGCACAAACCTACACCACCATCAGCCATGCTGTGGCAGTGACCCACATACAAAATAGAGAAAGATTGGCACAGATGTTAGCTCAGGGCAAATCTTCCTCAAGCCAAAAAAAAAAAAAAAAGAGAGAGAGAGAAGAGGTAGTAGTTTTGGGGAAAGATGAGTTCAGTTTTATACATGAGAACTTTCAGGTGGAAGAACAGGGAAGAAGCGAGACTGGGCAGCTGGAGAATTCAAGGTGCACAGTAGTCTCACTGGAAGCTTCAGGTGACCCACAGGAACTTATGAAAAAGGGAGGTCCCTTCAGAGCTGGCCTGGGCCAGGGCAAGAGGGTGGGCCTCCAAATCTGTAAGAGGTGTGGCCCCAGGCAGTGTGGCTCTCTTGACTGAGACACTCCCCGAAGAGGGCCGACTGCTGGCGGTACTCTCACCAGCTGGGGTGACAAGCCCTTCTCCCTTGAAGGGACATCTGAGCAGCATATCACAGCATCCGCGCCATTACGGATGCCTAGATTTAACACAGGTGAAGATGGGAGACAAGACTGGAGGAAAAAAATGTTTAGAATACCTAAAGAAAATATAAATATTTTGTGAGATAAACCATTTTCTTGGGATTGGTATTCCCATAGGTTAAACTTTCACTGATCTGAGGAGATCCTATGTATAATTCACAAGCATGACATCCCTCGGGGCAAAATCATAGAGCATGGCCTCCATGTCAAGCAGCTTGAGAAGTAGATGGATTCAAGCTATCAAGCCTTCTTGTTATGTTAATGGCTCCCTCAGGTCTCACCGCTGAGATTTTCGTCAAGCACCTATATGATCTCAGGACTAACAGACTGGGCATATTAAAATTTGATGGAGTTGGTTCCATTTCTTGGGTGGCTTAATTACTATCTGGCATTTAATATTAATTGAGGATTTGGCGATGAAACATTGGCAGAAGTAATGAGGAATCTTTGTCTTTACTGCTCAAACATCAGGCACGTGCTCATCATTCTCAAGAAGTGGGGACTTAAAAACAGAGGGAGAATTTGTTTCGAGGTCAAGGGAGAAGGGCGTGCTAGGGTAACGGCCAAAGTAAGGGACACGCATTTAAACAAAAAAGAAAAAACGCAATTCTAAAAAATATCAAACCAATTTGTATTATTTATTTCCATTTTGGAAAAATTTGTGTGTATCAAAGCAGAAAAACCCATAGATGAATATCTACTGATACATAGGTTATCTATGATGTACCAAGGGAACCAAGGCAGAAGTAAGTTGAAAGGAAATGCGTATTTTATGCTACTATTCTGATAATAAAATAACCAACGTACCAAACTACATTCTTTTTTTCCTTTGCATTTATGTGCTTGTATTCATTTGCGTGAGCAAGTAGAAAAGCAAAATTAGTAATCTTTCGAGAATGGGAGTGACAGGAATGTGTGACAATTGGCATTTTTATCACATCTTTGTTATATGTTGTTTCATCAGTTTCAATAAGCAAGTGTTCATTTTTTAAGTTGAACACAAATTCACAGAAAGGCAAAAAAGATATAACACTTGAATCCTATTCTTGAAGTCTGAACTTGAGAACCACTTTTTAAAAGCAAAGCTGGGAGCCGTTTAGAAGAACCGGAACCCCTCTCAGGAGCTTGACATGCACAACAAGCACAGATGGTGCCCGGATAAATACGAGCAGTTTGGTCTAGAGCAAGCGATGCAGCCCTGATCTGAGTAGCAGCCAAGCTCACCAGCCTGTCCCAGAGCTGTAAGACCAAAGGCGGTTCAGAGTGGACCAAAGTTTTACCAAAAGTGGTGCAATGACCAGAGGAAAATAATTAGAGAATGATTTCATGAATTCAGGGTCAGTTTGGATAGAAGGTTTGTTTCCGATTTTCCTCCTGAAGTACTTTAGTTCAGTTACTGTTGCTCTGTAGGAGCGGCTTAAAGATCTTTAAAAGAATGTAATGTGAGTAGAAAAATATGAAGAAGGAGCTTTCCAGATGGGAAATTCTAATGGAGGAGGAAAATTATGATCGCCAGTGGAAAAACGAAATGTACCGGGTTAACTGAGGCTTTACGTGGACCAATTTAAAAGACACTGGATGGCCCCTCTTACAATTCCTCTAAAGGGTCCATGGGTGGATCCCGTTTTGTAAGTGGAAAACCTGAACGGCACACAGATGTCTGGATTATGAATTATAGCAAAACTCTTTAAATCTATTAGAATAAATTAAAATAGAATGAGCCTCATATATAAAGACTGCACTAAATTTCTTTCAGTGTTCAGAAATTTAAACTTCATAATAATGTTTAAAATATCCCCAAATGTCAGTTTTCATAGTTCCCTGCTTAATTCAATGTGAAAGTTTTCTTCCAAAAATGAATTGTGCACAATCACGTTCCATAAAGATTTCTATATCAAAAATACCTAATAAATTTGGTGCTATCTTATGTATCTGGCTCCTACCTAGCCAGGCCTTCAGTTTGCATGGATTTAGTAATGAAGTAAATCTATTTTCTTAAAAACGTGGCTAATACATAAGAAGAAAATTCTATTAGGGAAAAGCACCTATAATCTTAGCTGAGTGATCTAAAAAGTTGCATCCACTTTTCATGAAATGAAAACCACGGGACTTTATAAATTCTTCCTTCATAGAGTACAACTTGGTGTGTCTGAAAGCATGGTCTATCTGTACAATACATAAAAAGAAATCAGAACAGACCAGGCAAGCCAGCCAGGGCGAGGAGAGGTCCCCCTGTGCCAACCTGAATCCCATGCAGACAATTCCAGGATTATTTATTGCGCCTTAGTGTCGCAGGGAATAAAGGCGACTAATTGTGCACAATCGTTTTTCAATGGCTTCCACATCAAAAATACCCATTAAATTCAGCACTACATGATTTTTCTGGTTCCCAGTTATCCAAGTCTCTAGTTTATGTTGATTTATTTCTCCTGCAACCTTCTGAGTCCTGCAAGTGCCAAGCACTTGGCTAGGCACGCTCGCATGTACGTTGTCTGTTCCATTATGGGTACGTTATACGTTATGTAATTCAGTCTCTAGCACAGACCTCCCATGTGGGTTTCCTTCTCCCCATTTTAGAGTTAAATAAACCGAAGGCAAGAAACATTAAGCAACTTGTCCAAGGTCATACAACTGGGGGAGTTTGGAGCCTCAGTGACTCTGACTTCAAAGCCTTGCGTATTTCCACGGTAGCACGCTGTCTCCAGGGAGTATCTGTTCAAAGCACCTCTCCTGTTACACATTAAAAAAAAAATCAAAATAGTTAGGTTGAATTCTTAGCTTTCCTTTATTTTTATTCAGGAGATGGATGGACAAATGAGCCTGGTATGACCACTTAATGAAACCACTGGTCATTCAATGAAGACACTGCTGAGATATTTTACAGAATAACCAAATTCGCTGTATTTCATCACATTTTAAAAAAATTCTACAAATATGCCTATATACATAATTTTACACAATTATATACATAGAATCCTCCCTCTCATCCAGCCACCACCAGACCCCTACCCTCACCAGCAGACGCCTCCACATTCCCTCTCCAACACTTGGCAATATGTTGTTGGCCTTTGAAGTACAACATTTTGGTAGTCCTCTCTTCCTCTTTGCCTTCTCATCTTCCCAGTCAACAATGTCCCATGTTAACAACCTAGTAAATATCCTTCTATAATTTTCCACATTCATATAATTATGTGAAATACATGAATATTCATACCTACCATTACATATAATACCTACAAATGTAGGAAGGCATGTCCTTCTTTTACAAATATTGGATGCTATCATACCCGCCTTTTCTCTACTCTTTCTCACTCAACAATACCTAGGGCCAACTTCTCCAAGTTGACTCATGTACTCTCTAATTCATTATTTTTGTTAGTTTCATGATATTTACCAATGCAGTAGTAAACATCTATGTATGTGTATTTTTATTTGCTGGTGTTTTTGTTTCTGTGAAGGAGCTTCCAGGAATTGAATTGCTAAGATACAGTCTCTGTAGTGTTAATTTTAATAGGCACTGTCAGATTGTTTTCCCAGAAAGCTGTACCATTCACATCACCAGCTGCAATGTAGGAAAGTAACTTTCCCTCTGCATTCTGGCAGCAAGAGTTCTTATAAAGTTTTGCCAGGTTGACGGGAGTAAAGTGATATATCCCTGTTACCTTAATTTGCATGTCCCTTGCTACTATTGCATTTGGACATCTTTTCACAAGATTTTTGGCCACTTGGATTTAGTCTTTGCTCATTTTCTATAGAATTGTTTATTTTCTTATTCTATAAGCATTTTATTTTGTATATTCTAGACAGTAACCCTTTGCTCAATAAAGACATGCTTTCTTTTTGCTTTGTTTTTTAGAAAAGATTATCATTTATCTACTGTTTTTGAGGGATCTGGCAGAAATTTTAAATTTAATTTAGTCAAATAAGTCTATCTTTCCTTTTTAAAATTTCTATGTCTTCTGCCTTGGTTAAAAAACTTTTCCCTACTCGTATGTTATCAATACTATCGCCTAGGTAGTATTTTAAGATTATTCTTGCCTTATTTTTTACATTTAGATCTTTAACTTAATCTGAAATTTTAAAAAATAGTATAGGATAGGAAACAAATTTTATTTTTTTCTAGATTGATAGCAAGTTGCTGGCATTGTTTATTACATAAACCATTCTTTCCTGCTGAATTGAAATTTTAACTTTCGTTGTACATAAAATTCATAAACATGCTGGCATCTCTTTCTGGAATGTTGTAATTTAGGATCCCATATTATCCCAAAAGCACAAGTGGCACCAATTTTCCTCCAGACTTTGTCACTTGCCAAGCATGAGTTGAGTGTAACATGGAATAAGCTATTAAAATACAAGGGAGCGTGGTAACTCCTGTCCCACAGGGCTTTATCAGCTATTTGGCCATAACAAGATGATATATTATACACACATGAAATGTTAATCAGCAGTACCAGGTGTAATCTGTGATGGCAAGATACAAACTTGGGAGAGGCAGTTAGTGATCTACGGTTTCATATCAGGAGTGAACACAGTGCCAAGCGGGATGTGCAGTACACTTTGGAGGAAGGGGGACTGACATAGCTCTTGAAATGAAATTAGATGATTAATAGCAGAATTTAAGAGCTTTGGATTTTTTAGCACCCAAATATGTTCCTGTCGTTCTGTTCATGTAGGAAAAATAAGAAAATATTTTTATGATGATAACATCATAGCTGATAACTGATATCAATTTTCCATTTGGAATGCATAATTTAAACTAATATTCAACAGTGATGGCTTCATTGTTTACAATTTAATCTTAAAGGTATTTGTTCATACTTTTTTGAATTATGATATTGCCTTAAAATCCTATTTTATAACCTTTAAAAAATATCAACCTAAGTAAGTAATGGCATCTCTGAAGAGTGAGATACAACAACTTTCTACTCTCATTTATGTAAAATTCTGTAATACGTGGGAACAGGAGAGGACAGGACTCAGCCTTGGTTTTCGTTTCTGTTTTTTTCGCTTGTGGTGTGTGAAGACTGCCGCCAATTGGCCGTGGAGGTACTCCATCACGACACCATAATAGATCTCACCAGAACAAGGGTTCATTACTGTGGATATTGGATGATGCCCTGCCAGAAGGCCTTCGATACCCTAAGGATAAGATGCGCTAAGTCCCCAGATTAGGTCCAGCAGTCTTTGGGTAAGAATTTGAGGGTTTATACTGAGTTCGAGGAGCCTTGATCAAGATATCTCCCTAGGGTGACAAACCTATAATTGCACTTATCAGCTCTAGGCTGCCTTGATTAATGCCACCATCTGTGATTGATCACCTAGACTATTCTTAAACAGGTGCTCTCCTCATTGAATAGACTAGAGATTTTCAAGAATGACCATAGAGGCTTGTTTCATTTATTTGTTTGGTGAAATTTCCTGAGAACGTATTACAAGCAAAACTATCCAGTCATTTTGTAGAAGCTTGGGGTTAGCTGATGTCAGACTGGGCTGTTTCCCACCTAGCCTCCTGAATGCTTTAAAAGGAAGTCTCTGGTTTTTCTTGTGCTGCTCTCCTACCACCACAAGGCTGTCCTCACATTCAAAGCACAGTGCTTTGGACCCTAGATTTTTCTATCCTTGGGCAATTTTTCAGATCCAGGAAAGTTGCCTAGTGAGTAAGAATCAAAATGTAGCATACTAGAGAGACTTGACAGAAAAATCACACACACACACACACACAACACGGGCCCAAATTAATGAAAGATTATAAGCTATGGAAGAATGTATTATGCATCTAAGCTGAATGTGCAGATGGTATACAGCCACGCACACCAATTTTACCATTTGAGCACTATGTGTAGTCCGGATCCAGCTGCAGTTACAGATTCCATTCGACTACTTTAAAGTTCTGTCAAACATATTTCTATAGGGCAGCAGTACATCATACTGAGTGGCAAATGTCCCAGCTTGTGCACCTGGCTCCACCAATGACTAGCTGGGTGGCCTTGGGCAAATTACTTAACTGCTCTGTGCCTAAATTATCTCATCTGTGAAATGGAGCTGATAACTATCTACTTCACGAGGTTATTCTGAAGATTAAATCAGAAAAGATATGTGGAGAGCTTTTGCTATTTTAATATTTTTTAAAAACTGGAGCACCATTTAACCTACCGAGGGACTATGAACTGTCTTAAATTGCAAGCACCTTCTATTTGCTTAAAATCAATTAAAGAGCAGCTGACTTTGGTTCTTATCTATTCATTAAAGCAGGTCAGAGGGACAATACTTATCAGCGCTGTGGTATTTAATCCATAAACTGGGACGCAATAAAAATTTTATTTTTAAAGAACTGGTCTGTCTAACCTAGGCTGTCATTAGAAATGCTAGTTTCTCACTAGGGAAGAGAGAGTTTGACATAGGCTGGTACTACACCACATGGGGGTCTTGACATTTTAAACTGTGTTGAAAGAGGAGATGATGTGTCATCAGCAAACCTGAGACTTCTAGAAAGCCCTGTGAGCTAAGCAAAGACGTGATTATTTTCTGGTCGTGAGAGAAGAAAGGGAACATTTAGCGGTTCGGGTTGCCCGCCAGTTCTGGGAATTGTATGCAGTCTACAGTGTGACTCCACAGGCTCATCATGCCCAAAGCTGCAGCGTGTCAGAGTCTGGTCCAGAGTTTCTTAGAAGTAGTGTCTTGAACTCCACCCAGAACTACAGAATCAGTATCTTCAAGGATGTGACCCTGAAATATGCATTTTGAAAAAATTCTCACAGTAGTTCTTGTGTACAACCGTATTTGGGAATCAAGAAACAATAAAGTTATTTTTTAATAAACTTGTCAACTTAAGAATAACTTTAGATTGACAAAAACGTTGCAAAAAGAGTAGAGTTTCCAGATGCCTTTCACTGTTTCCACTAATGTTAACATCTTATATGATAATCACAGCATATTTGTCAAAACCAAGAAATTAACATTGGTAAATTGCTATCAGCTAATCTGCACACTTTGTTCCGATTTCCCCATTTTCCCACTAATGTCTTCTTTGTTGTTCTAGAATCCCATAGAGGATACCGTGATGCCTTCTGTCATCACATCTCCTTCATCTTCTCTGGTCCATGGCAGTTTCTCAGTTTGTCTTTGTTTTCATAACTTCGAGAATTTTGAAGAGGGCTGGTCATGTATTTTGCAGAATGTCCTCAGTACAGGCTGCTGTGATGTCTTCCTCATGTTTAGACTGGGGTTCTGGGTCTTGAAGAAGAATATCCTGGAAGTGAAGTGCCCCTCTCATCACATCATATCAGGGGTTCATGATATCCATATCCTTATCACTAGTGATGTTAATCCTCATCACTTGGTTAAGGCAGATCACTCCACTGCAAAGTTACTGTTTTCCATTTCCATTCTCCGTTCTAAGAAGTGAGTCACTGAATCCAGTGAAGGGTTGGGTGTTTGCTGGGGAGAGGGCAGGGGGTGGGTTAAACTCCACCTCCTGGGTGGAAGCGTATCAGTGAAGGTTTTGAATCAAAGCATTACTTGAAGAAAATTGAATTGAGGTCTGGCCCAGTGGTGTAGTGGTTAAGTTCATGTGCTCTGCTTTGGCAGCACAGGGTTCGTGGGTTCAGATCCCGGGTGTGGCCCTAGCACCACTCATCAAGCCACACTGTGGTGGCATCCCACGTACAAAATAGAGGAAGATTGCCACAGATATTAGCTCAGCAACAAAGCTCTTTTTCCTCAAGAAAAAGAGGAACATTGGCAACAGATGTTAGCTCAGGGCCAATCCTCTTCACCAAAAAAGAAAGAAAGAAAGAAAGAAAATTGAATTGATAAGATACACAAGAGGGGAAGAGACTGCTGGTTGAGAGATCAGTCAAAAAATTCAAAGCCTGAAGAGATGAGGCAGTGGTGAAGAAAAGCACACATCTAAAAATATTATGGAAGTGAAAGAAACCATGGCTACTGATTGGAAATGGAGGGGAAGTGAGAAAGGAAACCCCGAGACATGTTGAGGTTTGAGCCTGAGAACTTAGACAAGGGTAATATGATAGAAAACAGAGAAGGTGGACACTTTTGGTTGGGACATACAGACTTGAGGTTCCTGGGGGCATGGCAGAGAACACATGGAACAAGCAGTTAGAAAGGGAACCACAAAACAATTCACCTCCTTGGGAAATTTGCTACCTTCTAGGACCCATTCCATGGCACAGGGCTGCTCTTTCCTGCTCTCCAGTCACACTTTCAAGAACACTGTTCGCTCCTCCAGGCAAGGCTCCAGTTCTGTGTTAGGGATAGTGGTAGCGGTCAGGAAAAATACTCAAAGGATTGATTTGGATCATCCCATCTCTCCTATAAATGAGGCTTGGCATTTGCTCAGTAATCACCACCTCACTGTAAAAAATAATGAGTCCACCTTCATCATGAAAATTTGGGGCCTGTAATTAATGAGTACAATTACCTTATAGATGGGACATCCAGGAGTTTTCATTACCTATGTGAAGAGATGGTCCAAAGATATTTGCCATCTAGCATTTCTCAGCTCGGGGAAAATGGTGATAGACAGGGAATCTCTCATTAGCATTTCCATTTTGCATTTCAAATAGAAGGGGTGTGTGTTAAAAACTGAGCCTGCTCAAGCTTTAAAGCATTCTTTAATTATATGTTTGGTAACGCCTGGAAGGCAGCAGAGTCCCTGGAAAAAAGAAGAGTGTTGACTAAATATCTGCCTTTGCAGGGTGGATGGGAAGAACGGGAGCAATCTCAAAATCCCAGGGTGGAAGGAGGCTGCCAAGGTGCCTTGTTCTTTTCCATCCCGCGACCCTGGTGAGGGCAAGGGAGAGATGGAAGGCTATACACTGTCCCAGGGTAGTGCGGCTCTGCCCAATTTTAAAGGGCCATCTTGCTCAGAGACCCACAGGCTTCTGGCAGGCTGCTCCAGCATCTGCTGACTGAGCTCCAGAATTCACTTCTCTCCTGTCACTTAAATAGCTCAGAGTTTATAATCGCTCCTTTTGTCCTATTAATGATAAACCGCTTGTACAGACCACTTTAATTTCCAAAAGATATAGTGCAAAATACAAGATGCACGGATCAGGCACATAGACTTTGATTTCTTTCTTCCCATTCTTTCTGTTTTACACAAACCATTTTTGCTTCTTCTTCTCTTTTCCTCATTTATCATTTTATTTCTCATTTACAGTGTTACTTTTCTGTTTGTCTTAATAACAGCATAGTATCAGTTCCAAAGCCTCCAATAACGTACTTTTTGTGAACTTAGAAACTAAATAGTAGGTGTCTGGGAGCTTTTCCTAGAAGTACCTGATATTACAGAACTTTTCATGCAAATTGCCTAGATTAAGAACAAATGAGAAAGACTTCCTGAGAAGGTTGACCTTATGATGTTATATCTTGTAAGCATCCTGCAGCCACTGGCCGCCCACTTTCTCCCAACTCTACCAGCCGACCACTGCTTCCCTTTCAGCACTGTTCTCCCACTTGCACTCTGCTCAGCACCTCCAGCTGGTCCAGCCACCACCAGACGGCTATCTTCACCTACAACCTCCTCCACGCCCACTCTCCAACACACGGAACTTCACGTTTTGTTATTTTTCTCCTGCCTCTCATTTTCATTTTCACTTGCTATTACCCTTTCCTACTTCTCCCTGACCCTTTCTGGGCACATTATTAATGTGTGACTGTCCTTCTCAGCCGCAGAATGGAGCCTGCCCTCCACTTCTCCTAAAAAATTCAGTAGGGATTAAAAAGGAATAAACCATTGAAAAAGAGATCGCCCGAAGGATATACGGTTCTTTCAGTCTAGACCAGTGATTATTAATTCTTTTGCAGTGATGGAGTCCTTTGAGAATTTGCTGAAAACTAGGAACATTTCCTCAGAAAAGTGCACACAATTGCATAATATGCAGATCTGAGTACATAGATCCCCCGGCACAGGTTAGCGCTTCTTTTCCAGGTGTGCTAAATTACATCTTGGATTAAGAGAGCCAGTTAGACGTCCTTGTCCCTGGAGAGCATCGTTTATTGCTCCCTCATGTGAAGCCTGTGAGGTACAGTGGGAACGCCTTAAGAACACCACGGGACAGACTCAGGATTGTGGGCGAAGAAGAGATACTGTTGAGGAGGATGTCCGCTGGCTCACATCTCCTTCAGCGGCAGAAATCCCTCTTTGCTTATCACCCAGAAATCTGGGCAAGAGACTCTCCCACTGGCTAATCCTGCTGACTGCCTTTGGGTTCCTTCAGAGATCTCAGTGTTGACACTCTCACTTCCTTGAGGTCTTTCCTCAATGACCACTTTCTCAGTGAGGCCACCTCATTTTAAAACTGCAAGGACTCCCACCCCCAGCACAACTCCCAGCTTCTCTTCCTTGCTTTGCTTTCCCTTGTGGCGCTCTCCAAATCCAGAGGCCCTGAGTCCACTGAGTTTGTTTATTGTCTCTCTCCTCCCTCTGAATGGGAGGGTGCTCTGTGTTGTTCACTGATCTATCCCCAGCCCCTAGACTAGTGCTTGGCACATAGGAGATGCTCGCATATTTGTTGAAGAGTAAGTAGACAGTGAGATGAATGTATCACTCTTTGCACTAACTCCAGGAAAGCTCAGGATGAAATTTTCAGTTGATTGATACAATGTGTGCAGAACTTTGTTTGGTGTGCATTTTCCATATTCACCTCACTTATGGCTTCATCTTATTTTTTTCTACCTTTTTATGCCCTTTCCATCATTTTCTCAGTCGCATGTTTTGTATTTTTGCGTACTATATATAATCTTGTAAAGCCTTTCAAATCTGTTTTTAAGGAGGCATGGGATTGATGCCATCATTGTTTTCTTCTGTCATTGTATCTCTCTTTACGTTTCTCACCACTTGTGTATATTTAAAAATATTTCTCTCACTATTTTCTGCTCTTTCCCACTATTTTGCATTTTTTTTATCACATTGTCTGATGTATAGAAACATACATGCTAACGTGAGTAGTGAATGTGGTGGTCTGTGCGTATATATATAGATAGAGATCCGTGAATAAATGCCTAGTAACAGCTGCACTCTAAATAGAGAGAAGTTTTCATTTCTAAATTTAACTGAAAAAAAATCTGCTTTTCTAATAGTCCAGTGAAAATGATCATCCAAAGGCTTCCCTTCCTTCTTGTGTGACTTAGTGAGGTGTGTTTCCAAAAACGTCTCCACCAACGTGCCCATGATGGCAGAAAGAGAGAGCAATGGTGTGACTGCAGGATTTTTATTATAAGACCCGTATTTTCTCTTAAAAATCCATACGAAGTTGGCTTTCTATTACATTTTATATAAAGGGAGTACTTTAAATTACTTGTCATTGAAAGAAATGGACTGTTCATGAGCATGCATCCAGTAGGTCCAGGCCTTGTGATACTGACCCAGTGCATCACTAGAGAGGAACCCAGCACATCACTAGAGAAGAACCTAGCACATCACTAGAGAGGAACACAGAACATCACTAAAGAGGAACCCTGCACATCACTAGAGAGGAACCTAGCACAACACTAGAGAGGAACTCTAAGGTTCTTGAGTTCCATGGAGAAAGAAGAGCTCAGCAATAGAAGAGTCACTGCCTATTATAACTCTTGTTTTTAAGTCTCTAAATACTTCTATTTGAAAACAATTTTTGAAAATTTTCTTTAACTCTATGTTCACGTGAGAAAATCCTTCTAAGTCCAGCACCAATGTTGCTTCTTCCATGACCACAATCCATTTTCTAATTCCCATGAAAAGAAGTAATTGCACCTTCTCCTGATAAGTAAGTGAATTAAAATTAACTGAGATGGTAAAACGTAAAAGAGCTGATTGAGGAATAGGAAGTAAGCGCACTAACATTTGCTGAATTCCTGTAACATACCAGCATGTTCATAAATGATCTTATTTAATGCTTGTACCAATTCCATGAGATTTCTACTGTTATTCTCAAAGAAAGAAGCATAAGCCGGAGGTTGAATAGCTTGCCCTGACTCACACTGCTAGAAAGTGGCAAAGATAGTTCGACGTTTGGGTTTGTTTGGTTTCAAAATCCCTAATTTATTACATCTAGGTCAGCTCTTTGGCCTCGATAGCATTTGCCTCTCGTAAGGCCCTATTACTTCTAAAAATAGAAATGCTAATTAGAGTTGATATTGATTTTGTATTTTAGCATGTTTCATCAATGAAGGAATCACTTTGTAAGCCACTTTTTACTTCTTTGCAAAAATTTCTCTCTGCACCGTTTTCATCCATCAAGAAGTAGCATATCACTAAAGAATGCAAAGTAGAATGGAAGGAACTTGCTTCACAATTTGTAGCTATCGATGCTCTGGGCAGCCTGAAGTACTGCCAGACTCCTTAAATCTCTACGTGCGTCTCAAATTGTTTGCAAGTTGACTAATGCGTCTCATGGAAACATTAAATAGTCTGGTTTTATGTTATTTAGCAAATGTTCAAAGAGATATACCCAGTTATAAATACAAATTTAACTAAACATTTTACTGAATTGAGAGGAATTTTTAGGCCTTGAGTACTTTCCTCCTTTAATGGATGTTTAAAGGATAACTGACAACACAGACACAATCAAGAATTTTATTTTATTTTAGAAAGTAGTTTCAGTGCTGATAAAGGTTGGGGACTCCTAGAATAGAAAAAAAAATAGGGAATTTTGTCCCATGTGGTTTTCCAAAGTCAACGCAATTTCCTTCTGCACTGCACTGCATTTTCTCTATCTCTGCAAACATTCTGAAGTACACGGTGGATTTAATCCGATTAATCTTTGGAAATATGATGAGTGGTTCAGTTTCTGATTTTCATAATCAGCTGTTCTAGCTGTAAGATATTACTGCCTTATAGGGACATCTGCTGGTAGGTAAATAAAGGTCTGGAACAATAAAATACTCGTCGGAGTCTGCCGGGGCGTCCTTTTGAGGCGGCAGCCTTCCTCGTAGTCATCTGTTTTAGATAGCGCATGGCCGTTAAAATTCTAAATATTCTCTCCTTTCATGGTCCAGTCCTTCTCAGGTCACATAAAACTTGCCTTCACTACACATGTGCCTTGTTTCCACAACAGATTCATAAATGTATTTAATTTTCTTTTCAGACTGACCATATATTATCCTGGAAGCTTTGGGCTTTCTGGAAGCTTACGTGCTCTGGGGCAGACGGCGTGAAAATTGTGGCACTTGGAGAACGCACTCTCCACAATAAGCCATCACCTGTGCTGTTCCTGGCCTTGGATTTCCAGGTCAGCATCATCATCTGGGACATGCAGGGGGAAAAAGAAGGCCACTCTCTTTCAGTTCCTAAACTGCAGAAACGAAAGTAAAATAAATTTGATGATGTTATAAATATCTTAAGTTTCACAAGAGGGGGAAAAGCACCTTAATAATTTTATCGTTCAGTTGAAATGGTCCTCTTGCACTCAGCTACGCAAGCTTTTCCAGTAATAATTAGCTGCAGCGAATTAATTATCACCTTTCATTTGAAAAATGATTACTTGGTGAAAGCAAAGCAACCAGTAGTATTATTTCTACTAACTCTAACCATCACCAGAAGGATGAAATAATTTATTTTCTTTGGGTGTTTCATTGAACAAGGATCAACTCCATACTCCATCTTTGGAAAAGCAGAACTGTGTTAAATCATACATTGCAGACTTAAAATTAAATTGCCCATGAAAGCCAATATTACCAACAGGACAGTGTGGCAGCTTATTCATGTCACTTCTTTAAACTCACCGCACATTAATGTGCTAACGTGATGAAAAATAAGGAGACATCACGTGCCTTCCAAGGGCTTTTTTTCTCTATTGTTTATATATGTATATTTTTAAAGTGAGTAGAAGATTGTTTCATCAGTTAAGGCATTCCCTGCCAAAAGAAATGACACAATCATTAACTAATTACAACTAAATAATAGCATTGCACATTTTGACAGGTTAACGCACATTCTGTGAAGAGTTGAAAGCTCAAGAAAGAGAATAACAAAGCTACTTCTCTCACAAAATCCTCATATGCCAATATGGGAAATGAACTCTCCAAGGGTTTTCACCAACCATATGTCTTCCTTTTTCCCTCTTGCTCTCATTGTATAAAAGAGCATCTGAATTTGTATTAACGTTCTAAACTAACTCACTAAGCAACAACTCATTTTTACCAGTTTTATCCAATCATAAATCACAGAATCTACTGACAGTCACAGTCTCGACATGCTAAAATCGTCATTTTAGCTGCTTCCCCATCACCAGGGAGGCAGCAAGAAACACACCGTGACTCTCAGATGCAAAAAGAATCAGGACCCAAGTCAAGAGAGGAAGATCAGTGTTTTCAAATGCAATCTAGCTCGTTCCAACGCCATCAGCGAAACTCAAAGACACTGAAATATCAGGCGCGTGACTGATATTGTCTCTGAAGAGCCTCACAACTCAATTGAAAAATAATTTTGGAAAGATTAATGCAAAATTAACTTGTCTATTTTGTGATTTCTTACACAATGACTCAAATATGTTTGACTATAGCAGAGTGTATTATTGTTTTCCATCTCCTCACACATATTCCACCAAAATTCTTCTGAAAAGAGAAAGAAAAAAAAAATAGAGAATTTCTTTCTAAACTTTGTTCTTTAGCAAGCATAAAAGGACAATTAAAGAATATGTTCTCTAGCGTTGTAGGTACCATAGACTGTTGAAGCCCATACAATGTGACTGCAGAAGGAACCAGCACATGTTAAATAGCATGAATGTAGGTACAGAATATCTAGTTGTTGTTTTGGTTTTTTGTTTTGTTTTGAAGAAGATTGGCCCTGAGCTAACATCTCCTGCCAATCCTCCTCTTTTTGCTGAGGAAGACTGGCACTGAGCTAACATCCATGCCCATTTTCCTCTACTTTATATGTGAGACACCTGCCACAGCATGGCTTGACAAGCAGTGTTGTGCAGGTCTGCACCCAGGATCTGAACTGGCCAACCCTCGGCCGCCGAAGTGGAACGTGCAAACTAACGTTGGAACTTAACTGCTGTGCCACTGGGCCAGCCCTTAGTTGTTTTATTTAAATTTTCTTATTGTAGCTTGAGAATATTTCCCTCTTAATGCTACTATCACGAAACTTAATAGTAAGTCTAATAGTAGACTTATGAAGTTGGCTAGTTTGCTGCTAGAGAAACGAGGAAAGAGAAGGTACATAGCAAAGACGATTAAGAGATTTTGCACTAAACATTGGAAACCAATTACAATATAACAGAAGTAGAAAGTCATTTAATGTATTTCCCTTTTGCAACTTGGGTACAGAACAATAAAATTTGTTCAACAAATGACTATACATTTTTCTTGTGAAAGACAAATGAATCATTATTTAGCATATATCAAAAGGGAGCTCAAAAGGAAAACATGTTAACATCAGAAGGTGGAGTGAGATCTATGCACTGAAAGGTGGTATCAGTATTGCAAATCACAAAAAAATGTAGAAAAAATTTAAATTATTTACCTTTCTAGTTCAGCACAAATGTCCTACAGCTAATTATCATGAGATATTGCCTGGAAATTAACCAGTCATGTTGTGTTTCTATCTCCAGATTTACAATTAGTAATGCTATTAATGTGGTTCCTGTACTTAGCGTTACTAATTATATTGCTATGAACTAATGGTGTTAAAAATAGCAATAGCCATCAACTACCAATTAATGCTTAATGAGAGCATATAAACCCTGGCATTGTAATGAATTTCAAAATTATTGTTGCTTGTGTTCCTCTTGTAATCGTGCAAAAATGGGTGTAACCAGTAACCATTGAAGTAAGGCATTGATTGAAAGCATAGTTACCAGATCATTGCAGGAAAATCAAGCAATAAATGGTTCCTTGAAGGAATATATATTCCATTTTAACCTTAGAATTCAACACACAGGTTTTAGGGAAGAATCTTTTCTGGTTACACAATATAAAAAAACTTGAAACATAACTTGCAAAGATGGTTGTTCCAAATGCATGAATAAAAAAAAGAGATCTTAAAAAAAATTTGGAAGAGGAGTTTTTTATGGAGGAATCATTCAATAAGTCATCTCTCCTAGAATTTACAGAAGGCCTAATACCCCAGAAGTTCGCTATGTACCGGAAGGCAGATGTAAGATAGGAATACTCCGTATCAGCTAGGACAGGCTAGGATGCGCTGCAGTAACAAACACCTGTCAGTGGCTTAACGTGCACAAATTTGTGTCTTGCTCACATTTCATGTCCAGCACAGTCCCTCAGGGGCTATTGCTCACTACAGTCCCTCAGGAACCCAGGTCTAAAGAGAGTCCATCTTGTCACGTGCTGCTATAACCTTCAGAGGCAATTTGCAAAATTGTCCTTCGCCTCTTACTTTTATGCAGAAGTGACATATCATTTAAGATGCTGTTTCATTGGAGAAAACAAATCACATGACTGTGTCTGAGTTCCAAATGATAAAAATGTTTCCCAGAAAGAGAATAACTGAACTATTAGTAAACAACCTCATATGTTTTAGTACTTTGGCCTGGTTTTAATGACCATAGCAAGAAGACTTTGTCCATGGAGGACCTCAACGAGGAACTGCCTAGTGGTGGAGGGACACTCGTAGAACATCAGTACATTTCTTTGAGTCTCCAGAAATATGTTCTTTGGCCTTATCATTAAAATAGCCATTTCCACCAATGGGCTAATGGTTTTACCCTTTTAGTATATAGTGTTGCAGTATATTTAATGCAAATTTATCTTTTCAACTTTAGAAATGTACTTTGAAGTTTTATCTTGGCAGCAGCCTTTTTAACCGTTGGTCCTAGTCCAAACCATAGTGTATTTCAAGAGTATGAAAGAGCAGAAGTCACCATATATGGAGTAAGAAAAGGAGTAACTTAGCCAATAAAGAGGCTAACGATGTGCACGTGCGTGTGTGAGTATATTCTCAAACCAGCATAAAAATGTGCCTAGGGCATCCACACTAACAGTGGCAATCAGACACCAAAGAAAATTAAAAAAGACACTAAGAAGACTCACAGGACTCAGCCACAAGGTTTACAAATCTACACTTTATTGTGGGAAAAGGATACTGGCTACGGCACCAGTATTAGAGTAAGGGTGTGCATCAGAACCGAAAGCTGCTCACAGCACGGGGTCCAGAGAGATCCAGTGAGACTCCACTGGCCACCCTTTGCAGAGTCATCCTGGGGGTACTTTCCGTCGTGGGTCAGGAATCTCTGATATGTGTATGAAGTACCTCAGAAACAGGCGCCCAGAATGGCACCTCAGTTGAGTATTCTTCTACTCCGCTAGTCAGGTAGGCACATCATTGCTGTGTGACCAGCCCCAATATCAGAGCCCCCAGGCATTGCACCAAAACCAGGTACAAACCACCAATATTGCTGTTATCAATAAAGAATACTGACAAGCTGGTACAAACTGCCCTGAAACTTGTCTCGGAACCATGGTTATAAACCAATACTATTAGTCAGGCCTATTTCATGCATTGGCTGGAGATCTATGCCACGAAGGGCTATGTCTTATAAAACAGCTGAGGCCAATACCAGGCCTGATGGAAGTAGCCCTCACAACACAATGTCCAAACAGGTTTCACAAAAAGCTGAGCATTTTGACTTAGAAGAACATCTATATTATTAATATTTTTGCAATATTGGGGCCTAGAGAAAGACACTTCTCTGGGCCAAGGGGCATATCTGAATTTCCTGAAGTTGTTT
Source organism: Equus caballus (assembly GCF_041296265.1). Lineage (NCBI taxonomy): Eukaryota > Metazoa > Chordata > Mammalia > Perissodactyla > Equidae > Equus > Equus caballus. The sequence goes on from NC_091699.1 coordinate 92,736,060, forward strand.
TAAAACTGCACCCGCCCCTAGCCCAGCCCCCTCTGAAACGTAACAACTGTCATTAAGTCGTTAAGGGACGTCACTTCTGAAGAGGGTATGTTTTAGGCATACTTGTTCCAGTTACCGTCCCTGTGTATAACATAGTGCCCCATAACTTAAAAGCTTACAACAACCGTTCATTAGACTCACGAAAGTTATGCTTCAGGAATCTGGAAAGAGCACATCGTAGTGGTGTTGATAATAGATACTCCACTATGTTTGGGGCCCAGTAGGAAGGACTTGAAGGCAGGGAGCTGAAATCATCTCGAAGGCTGCTTCACTCACACGTCTGACGACTGACGCTGGCTGTCAGCCAGGACGCAGCTGGGCTCAGCCAGAACAGCTACTCCTCTCTGTGGTCACTTCTCCATGGCCGGCAGCCTCCCATTTCTCACATGGTGCCTCAGGGCTCCAAAGCTGAGTGCCCAAAGAGACAGGGACTAGAAGTACCAGTTTCTTATGGCCAGGGCTTGGAAGCTAGTCCTGTATGCATTTCGCTGTGCTCCACGGTCAGGCATTCTCAGGGCCCAGATTCAAGGGGACGGGACGGAACGTACACTCCCACGTTTCAGTGGGAGGAATGCCAAAGTTTTGAGGATTATGTTTTAAAACTAGGTCATCTGCCTATCATAAAATGTTTTCCATGTTCTGCTTCCAGGCCAATGTATGTTCTATTTCTCCAGGTATCTAGCTTAAGATCAGCACAGTTGCTTTCTTTGGAAGTTTGTAATTAGAATTCACCCAAGCAGCTTTTTATTTTTTAATCTGGTGAGTAGCAAGACTGGGAAGCTGACAGGGAACATGGCAAGTTCCACTATGCGTCCTTAAGAAAAGTTACTGAAAACTGCTGAGCTAAGACTGGAAATGCAATTCAGGGATTAATGGGCAACCATAACTAGTGAAAACTGTTAATTAATTTACATAAATTCTCTTCTACAGAAAAAGCAGGAAAGCTCAATGACCATGATTTGAATTCATTTATCTAACAGAGCACAGACAAGTCTCAAATGGATGATATTCATTTTGTGACCTCTGATTTTTAAAAGGAGCCAAAAAGTGTCAGTGATTGTTATATTCTATTATTGTGAATGGTCAAATAAACTGGGTCCATCATAAAAGTTGCTAAAATAGTAAAGATAAGAATTTTGTTTTATGTAGCTACAGCTAGAGATTAAAACCTTTAAATATATTTTCAAAATTTGATGTCATTGAGAAGACACTAGTTCGAGAGAGAATGATAATGTGTATTGACTCCACATTGTAAGATATATCCATATCTAAATTACTGTAAAAGGCCATCCAAATAAAAGAATATATAATAATGAATTATATTGCCTTTATATTTAAAAATACCTTAGTCTGAGTATCATCAGTCAAGAAATAAATCCAATATGATTTTATTAATTGATATCCTTATCAAACGCCATTTAGGACAAGCACAGTAATTGAAGTTCTACCAGTTCTTACACAGGGAATTTGGAAATACATATTGGAGTTATTTTCACCAACTAATATTGTATATAGTAGGGTGCTAGGCATCCTGAATGGATTGAGAATTTTCTGAAGGTGCTATTTGTCTCCTTATTGGCTTCCAGGATTTATTGCAATGAATTGACTGGCTAGGAGTTACTTCTCATTTTTTTCCACACTTTTTGTGCGTTATCTTCAACAGTGGGCAGCTGGTTGACGGGCTGTTCCACCCGGATAAAGAACACTATTCTTTAGGCAAGGGTATACGTACAGCTGATCTGCAGTGTTTCCTTATGTTTATGTTTCCTTAGATTTAAGGTTGAACCATTCGACACTTTTCAAGACAGAAGAAAATGACATACTCACACAAAATATTGATAATTCTACAATGACATGTTAATGAGATAAATGCCTCCAACTTACAATAAAACATTATGCCTTAGAAAGGGGAAGGAAAATCTATTTATACAAGCAAACAAAAATATCAAAAACTTCAGAGAATTTCATAAAAACGAAGTATAGGACCTATGAGAAAAAAGCTGTAATATTTTATTAAAGAATGTAACCATGTTTCTTAATGAGAAAAAGATTTTCTGTATAAAAAGATTATATATATTACAACTGGTATGTTACAATTCCAAATATAATTACATTGAAGTTGATAAAATTATACTAAAATTCACACAAAACAAACAAAAATATAGACAAATAAAAGGCAGTTTTTGAAAAAGAAGAATCTGGGAGGAGGAGGATTGGAAGCACCTTACCAGATACAAAAACATACCATAAAGCTATTGTAATAAAATAATAGTTGTGAGCATCTAAATAGCAAAATAAGCCACTGGAACCAAATAAAGAATCCCCTAACACATAATAATATTTAGGAAAACAGCAAATAACATAGATGACATTTTATTTCAAAAGTGTTATAACTGTCTATCCATGCAGAATAAAAAAGTTAGGGGCTGGCCCAGTGGCATAGTGCTTAAGTTCACGTGCTGCACTCCAGTGGCTGGGGATTCACAGGTTCACATCCCTGACGTGGACCTACACATGACTCATCAAGCCATGGCGTGGTGGGGTCCCACATATAAAATAAAGGAAGATTGGCAACAGATGTTAGCTCAGGGCCAATCTTCCTCACCTTAAAAAAAAAGAATTTAGAATGCCCACCTCAAAACATTTTAAAAAACCACTAAAAAAATTCCAAATATTTAAAATGCTCCAAATAGAATAAACTGCTAAACTTCATTTAAAAAGTTAGAAAAATATAGGGAAATATTTTTTCCTCTCAGAGTAAAGAAAATCTTAAAATAATAATGAAACAAAAACAATTATAGGAAAGAATGTATATGACTACGCAAGAACTGAAAACTACGTATCACAAAAACATGAATAACAATATCTGAAACACATATGACAAAAGATTAATAGCTATAAAGTTACAAAAGTGCCTGCAAACTGATGAGGAAAGGAGTTACACAAGAAGAAATGCACATGGGCAACAAGCAAAAAATAAGATTCTCAACCTCACTAGTAATCAGGAAAACACACATTTAAACAACGCAAAGTGCCATTTTTTTTAACTATTAAACTAATAAAAATTAAAAGAACTATAATATCCAGCATGAGTGAGTTTTACGGGTAGGAGTGTGAGATCGTAAAGCTCCTTATGAAATAACAGAGCGTGATGAGTAAAAATGAGACCCACACGCGCATTCACTGACCCCGCACTTTCTACGATGGAGAAGCGACAGAGCCACCAGTGCTCTGGGTCTCAGGAGACAGGGCTTCATTGCAGCATGGCTTGAGGGTCACAAATGCTGCAAGTAACAACAGCAACGAAAGCCATTATGCCCACTTCTAGGAGAACGACTGCATAGCTCCCAGAATATCCGCACCATGGAATATTATGTCATTATTTAAAAGAAAGTCAGAGCTGTGTGTATTGACTTGTGAGAGTGTCCATGCGATTTTAACTAAAAAGGCAGTTGCACAGTAATTTCTCTAGTAGGATCCCATATCTGTTTAATAAAAGAAGAGGAGAAAGGAAAATATGTATACGAATAAAGTTTGTACAAGCTTAACCAACGATGCGGCAGGACGGCATCACAGTTCATTACATTTGAGGGGCGGGATCCGGAGGCTGACAGGACAGCGAGATGATGAGCAATTTTTTCTTTCTCTCTTACTTATTTCCCTAAGCATGCATTGCACTGTAATTAAAAACAAACAAAAAAACTCAAAAAAGGATAGAGTGCCTTGAATTCAGTTTTTAAAGCAAGTTTACTTAGCACATTGTGCTTATTTTAGCTTTTGCGCAGATTCCTCTCACCTCAGGTTAAAATTTGGAAAGAAAAAAATCAAAGGATTTCCATTTTGTGGTTATAACACTTTTCCTCCACATGCTCAGTAAAGATGAATGCAGCTGAAAATAACCACTTGTGCCTTCTAATTGTATGAGCAAAGGATATTTGTACTCTTAAGAGTGAAGGAGAAGCAGACAGTTTGGCATCTAGGGTAAATATATGTTCTTAAACCGGGTCACCAAGTGCCCCAGGTGTAACAGGCCTGTTATATAGCCTGGGCCTGTTTTCCCTGGGTCTTGAGGTAGTCCTCTGAGAAACGTTACTGATGCTTTTGTGTCTCTTCCTAAGTTCAAGAGAAACAGAAGGCAGACAGAAGTTAATTGTCATGTATAGGTGTTATGTTCTAAAGAAAATAAATAATCAAGAAAGGAGAAGGCCTCAGGACTAGAAGGTGATTTCTATGGAGTCTGCTATAAATACATAAAGACATGTGAGTGTGTGTGTGTGTGTATCTTCTTCTGTGTTTTTTCCAGGTTGGTTAACATGACAAAGTCTCTCAATTTATTTCATCTCCCATCCGGTAAGACTCCAGAACAGACCATGTGTGATCTGTAGAGCTCTTGGGACAATGAGAATCTGTCTTCACCGCATTTCACACCACAAATAAAAAATAGTTCGCTAATCCTCAATGGATATCTATAAGAAACTGCACCAAAAGTGTCTGATGTACGCGGATGAAGTTGTGCTTCTAGATGCAGGGAGAGAGACTACAGACAGAGGAAGAGTAGATAGCAGTCACTGTCTGGGGTGCAGAGTGGGGAACCGAGGAGAAATCAGTCCCTTCCGATTGTCCAAAGCTCAGAAAAGTAGATAATTAAGCAATAGGTGAATTATTTATTCCACTGTTTACATCATCAAAATACGTAATCCAGCCCAACAAGTAGAAATTATTATACTAGTCCAGGAGGATTGACACAGGCCTGAATCCTGGGCCAGCTGAGGGCTGCTGCTGGAGAACCGACCATGTTTCACGCGTGGCCGGAGAGAACTGAGGAATGAGCTAAGGTTGTTTTGCTCTTGTAGCCGGTGGCAGGCAGGAGTGTTGCCAGAGTCCCTGTGCAGCTGGGAGGAGTTCTTGGGAGGATATAAAAATCTCTGAAAACGTGAAACAGGGATTGCTCCTATCACCTGGCGCCTTCCTCACCCCACACAGGTGGGTTCCTGAAGAGCTGACTCCTCGTGGGATCTCTGAGGGTCTGAGAAGCAGCTTCTCTCTCGGGGAGTGTGCTGTGTTAATGCCTTCTCTGCCTAATCTCTGCAAAGGTACCTTCACCTTGTATTATTAAAGAAATTGTACGTCTTTGGAAGGCATCTGTCGGTGGCCGTCTGTCAATCACAATACTCGTTGTGACAAGAATGCATTTATGACATGAACTTTGAAGAAAATATAAACAACGTGGTTTATTTTCAAAGTAAGCTGGACAAATAGTCATTAATTTTTTAAAAAGTGATTTGTTTTCTAAGGCTAGTAATCAACTGGCAGAATTCCCGTTTTCATGCACACAAGCCAGTAAAATTATATTTGCAAGTAGGATGATATTCAAAATATTTAACAGCTAGTATGGCTTGGCATGGACCCTTCAGAACAGTTACCATCCGTAAACAACTAGTAATGCTGGGTAGCATTCTAATACCAGTCCTATTGACAAGTATTTGTGGATAATAAGTACAAAGGTAAAAAATAAAAATGTGCATCAATGAGTGATTGATGGCATCAATCAGTGGTATATAAATGCTTCTCTGGCAGGTTGTTAAATGGTCAAAAGACATTGCTAAAATAAATAACGTATTGTGCTAAATTACTTGCCTCTGCCTTCAGAATTTCCAACACAATAGAATTTATGATGAGAATACATTGGCAGCAACTGGGAGAAATATAGCAGTATCGATGCACTTAAAATATGGAATTTGAATATTACTAATCTGTTTATTTGTATATGTATTTATTTTTCTCTCACCTTGTTTTATGTAAACTTTAGATAGGCTATAAAATTTGATAACTTCGCTGACTGCGCTTAATAATTCTTGAAAGCGTAGTGAGTAAAATGTGGCATAACTTGAGCCAAGTGTATTTGTGTTATACTGAGAAATATACTCTATTTAGTACTCCATTGATAAATGATCTGATTTTACTTATTAGTGCCCATTTGAAACTCATTCAAATGAAGCTCAACAAAGTCAATAAAACATCTTTACAAATATTCTATAATTTTCTCCATTCAGTCAAGCCATACCTTTTATTTTTGTTTATAAATGATTTTGCTGTACATCTACCAACACTTTAAGCGTAAACCCATTTTGAGGTTAATTTTTCAAAATGGTAAATAATATCGACTATGTTCTTGCTTCCACCTATTTTCCTCAAAGATTAAAGTGAAAGATTACAGTTTGATCTCTATACCTATATAATCCTTGACCTCTTTATTCATCACACAAAAACTTGTGCTAATTAAAATAATAGATTTTTTTAATGTAGCAAATTACAGCTAACTCCAGAATCACAGAATAGTAATTTGCACCATATGAGGAAGAGATTTCATCAAACGATTGGGTAGGTCTATATAGTTGAGCACTTTTACTGTATTTCTTTAGAAAATGCAGCTGTTAGGTATATTTTGAGTCCATAAGTCCTGCAGTAAATTATTTACATTATTAATATTGCTCTCTTTCCCTGAGGTCTCAACCTTATCTTAATGAATTTGTTTATAATTACAATGTATTTTTATGTTGTTTCTTCATGTCGAATACTATAATATCTCATCCTTTTATTGATCTTTCTATTTACCATTATTTCGCAGTTCATTATAATTTCTCACAGAACTTGGCATTTTGTTACCTGTATATGGGTTTGTGGTCAAATTAAGTCATTAGCGTATGCTGTGTGGCTCTTCTTAAAATATGTGTGACTCTTCTTAATTAAAATAAATGCTTTTGTATGAAGTCACATAGGTTGTCTAATTCCTTGAACATTAAGAGACATAAAAAATACACACTATCACATTGAATAACTTTGGCATGACAACTGTGCTGAGTTTAACCTTTGGATTCAAAGATCTATTCCCATTGTAATCCATATGTATGGACGTGTCAACAAATGTCTATGATCAGAGAGACCATCATGTATATTATATTCACATTACACACTTATCTTTCAAAAAGGTCATGCATAAAGGAGAAATATTAACATGAATAAATAAAATCTATACATACAATATAAAATATTCATCTTTGCCAATATTTCTAATCTCTATCTCACCAAATCCTCCCCAAATTGTTAATAAGCAGCAAAATGGACAGACTCAAAGGTCACACCCTTGCCTTGCCCAAGCTCTAGAGAAAGTGCTAATGAGCATGAAATTAGCCAAAAGTTGGCAGCAGTTAGAAGGAAGAGAAGCAGGGGGCCTGCGGACGCTTCGCAAACTAATCAGCTTCTGAGTAATTGGAATTAGGCCACCATCATTTTAAACTTAGTTACATTCCAGTATGCGATTCTCCCATGAGCATCTTTGCTAAGCATTGCATAATATCTATTTCCAATCCTGCCATGCAGATATGTCCACATATTAAGCCTGAAAGATATTATAATGATTTAAACAAAAGCTAATAATGTAAAAATTCAAAAACACACTTCCACATCACCTACCCTGTGCCAGGATAAAGTCAAGGTTCTAGGGTTACTGAGATGAACAAGATAAATTTTCTTTCTTCCTGGCACTTATATTCTGGTGGAGAAGACCTATAATAAACAGATAACTAAGTGGTCCCTTGCAAATTACTCTATTGCTGAGCAACATAATTGGAAACAGTTACGGAAGCCTCATTGAGTTGGCTGAGAAGAAAACAGGGGATGCATAAATACAGGCAATGAATATATACTCTTCATTCCAGAAGCTCAGAGTTTAGAAGAACAGAAAGAGGTTTCTTGTTCTAACGCAATGTTTTCTCTACAACTTCTTCCAGACAAGTTGCCTTTCTGATTGCAACTATTTTTTCCCTACATTTATCCATCTTTACCTGCTAAAGAAATCTTCCTAAAATGTCATTTAAATATACAATTGCTCTGCTCTGGAATCTGTCACAAAGAGAGTCAGCTCCTAGTTTGCATGGCTTCCAAGACCTTCTGTTTCTGGCCCAAAGTCCTACTCAACTTGATAGACAACACACGTCTCTGACCCATCAGGCAAGGCTTCTCATGTGCCTGTTCATTCCCCCACTGAGCTTCTGTTGCTGACCCCTGCCCTCTGTTGATTTCAAGCCAACACACTTTTGGAAACTCAGCTTGAGTACCACCTCTGGCTTTCCCTAACACGGTGGCACAACGGAAAGAACATGAGCTCTGGAGTCAAATTCTCAAAAGCCACTTGGCCTCTCTGATAATCACCTTTGTCATCTGTAAAATGGGATGAAATAATTCCTAACTCGCAGGGATACTGAGTCCACACTAATCTTTCTTTTGCTTTAATTTCTTTTGCATTTATTGACCTATAACACTGACCAATAATATTGATGATATTTGTTAATTCTGGCACCCAAGCACACTTGCAAATTCTGTGAAGATATAAGCCACGTTTCTCACCCTTTTTGTGTTCCCTACTGCAGTCCTGGACACCCTGTAAGTGCTCAAGAAGTACATACTTGTAAATTGGTTCATCGCATAGATGTCTGCAAATAAATAGAAAAGGAAATGTTGAAGAACAAATGAATGTTTTGGATATGTTGCAAAACTGCTTCATCATAAGCACAGCTGGCTAGCCATGAAATCCAGCTATGACAAAACATAAAAATAAGAGAAAGAAAATAATTTAAAAGAAATAGAATGTTTTACCAGAAATTAAAATAAAAAGCACCGAACTCATAGATACTGAGAACCGATTGGCAGTACCAGAGGTGGGGGCTGGGGGGCAGGGGGGGCAAAACAGGTGAAGGTGGTCAAAAGGTACAAACTTCCAGTTATAAGATAAATAAGTTCTGGGGGTGCATGTACAGCATGGTGACTATAGTTAATACTACTGTATTGTGTATTTGAATGGTACTAAGAGAGTAGATCTTAACGGTTCTCATTTCAAGAAAAATAATTGTAACTACATGCGGTGATGGATGTTAACTAATAGGTTCAATAAACGTTAACTTAACAAACATTAGCTATTTTGACCTGAAACTATCCTAATCCAATGTTGAATTTCGACCTTAAACCAAGGGTACACAGATTACAGTTGCTTGGGAAATAACATGGCTTTCCTGCAAAGGGTGGTCATCATCTCTACAATCACAACTCAAAAACTAGATATCAAGGCTTTCTGTTTACACATTTAGAAAAAAGCTGAACAAGAAGAAAATACACATTTTTAAAAATACAGAATTTTCCAGTTTCTGCAAGGTAAAGAATATGTTTCATGTTAAATCAAATATGAAAATATCCATCTTCCCAAGTAAAGGTCAGCTGTGAGACGACCCACTCTCCATTCTGCTGAGATAAAGCAAGTGTATTTCCCATTTCATCTTTGGCAATAAACACAAAACACCGTCTGAGGAGGCCTGCGGATATTTCATTCCAATAGTGATTCAGAGAGGCCTGTAAAGGCGTTAAAAAGATATAGTCAAGATTCCTGCATAGCATCAAAGGCTAGTCTGTGTGATCAGAGGATCTGTTTTGTCTCCAGCTCAAATAAGGTATTGCTTGACAAGTACTCGTTTATCTGATTACAAGACAAAATTCTAGCTCATTTATTCTTGAATCTGTTTCTCTAGGTATCAAAGACATACATACTCAACATACTTGAACTCATAACAAAGGTCCTACTTTCAGCGACTTCCTCATTCGAGCTCTCATAATATTCCCCAACAAATTCTTAAGGCACTCACAGTCTTTTATTTAAAATAATTATTTATAGAAAATTCAATATAGAAGTGTTGTTATCAGTTTCTGGCTTGCAAGTAATAGGACATGAATTCAAATCCTGGCTTTTCCTTTTGCCAATCATATTCCTTTGAAGAAGTTACTTAACGTCTTCAAACCTTATACTTACCACTTATAAAACAAAATTAATAATAGCACCTTACAGAGCTGTTGGAAGAATTAAATACTCAATATATATTTTTAACTATTAAAATGACCTACTTCCTGACCTGAAAACTGCAAACCTTAAGGATGTGAATAGAGTTCAACCTCTCCCAGTACCTGGTAGAGTGCTGACAGATAATATAGATTTAATAAAAATTTGTTGAATAAATTGGGAGCTGAATGCGGAATATTAAGGTATGCCCATACACCTGCAGGGTTCCATCCAAAAAAAGCTTTTCAGGATGCCGTGTTATCCTAAGGACTTGGTCAGGATGGAGAGAGAGAGAGAATTAAAGAGACAAGAGGTCCACTACAACTTTACTTCAGACATTTGGACAAGATTGTACTGAATTTCGAGTCTACTCATGTAAATTCCAAATCTACTCACAAATAGGTGTAAAAACTCTCCTATGTTATTCTAATGAAACAAACAATTAAATATATTGCTTTCAGAATTCATCCAGGACAAAGAAAACAAAATGATTTTTAAACTATATGAGAATGAAAGACAGCAGGTGAGTATAGGAAGGAAACAAAACCATCTCAACAATTTGGATTATAAAAAATTGTCACATGGATAAGTTATTGAGTTAAGTTTTACTTGAGAAAAGACATAAAATGTGAAGATTAAAATTTTAATTATTGCCTACACTAAAAAAGTAGAACACATCGTGTTCAAATAACTTGTAACTTTTTCATTCAACAGATATTTTTCTAAGGCATTTTGTAGACCCACCCTGTCCATACAGTAGCCACTAGCCACATGCGACTATTTAAATTTTTTACGTTAAATACAATTTAAAATTTAGTTTCACAGTCACACTAGCCACATCTCAATTGCTCAATAGCCACACATGGCGAGCGGCTGCCATACTGGACCATGCAGAGAACATTTCTACCACTGCAGGAAGTCCGACAGCATAAGCACTCTTCTCGACAGTTTAGATGTGAAAAGGGGTTGAGACCAGGAACCTGTAGCCAAAGAAGTGAAGACGCGCTGGAGGAGACAAGAGCAAAATCACTTTAATACAAAATAATTTTAATTTTACAAAGCCATGTACCCAAGGCATCCTGAGGATGAGGTGACCACAGAAGAAGTGATATTAAGATTTGAGTTGAATTTTGAAGAATGAACAAGATTACATTTGCATCAGTTGCAGGACTTTAAATTTCCCACGTTAGGTAAAAAATAAAATCCTCAGGGCAGTGATTCCACTAAAGTGAAAGTTTGTAATGCTATTTGACTAATGTTTCCTCTACTTCATAAATACTCATGATTTTCTAGAAACATTTAGGTGAATTTATTTTCAATTTAAAATAGTTGATATTAGATGGTTTCTAAACAACTCTTGTTTGTTGAATACTCAGGAAATAATGTACTTTTAAGTTATTTCAAACTCAAGATTGCTTCATTGAGATTTGATAGTTAACCTGGCCCAAGTTAAAAAAAAATGAGTAGAATGTGTTAAATGCAAAATCAACTTAGGATCGGAGCTATGAGCATAGCTTACAGAATTCTTTCCCGAGATAAAATTATTTATATTAAAAGGTACAAAAATTTTTTGTGTGGTCTGATTAATCATCTCTTTATTTTGTTTTTTCTCTGTCTTTCCTAGAACATAAATACAGCTAATACATAATACGGCTAAGAGTGTAAACTGACTGAGAAGTTACTGCACTTGCCTGTTTTCCTTAGTAGTGTTACAGACAGGCTCTCATTTACTACAACGCCACGGGCCTCCCTTAGGTGTCCCGGGAAGGTGTAATAACTTACCAACACAAGGTGGTGCTCTGTTCTTATAAAACAGCCTGTCTTTGATTTGGTTCTAGGCAGCAGAGGTCAAACATCCTTATTGCTTGACCAATTTTTTGGAAGGTTCTAAAAACTGTTAATGTATGATTCTTATTTTAAAACCTCATTGTAACCATTTAAAAATCCTTCTTAGAAAGCCATCGTAATAATAATCCAACAACTTCGGGAGAATCCAATTTATCTCATTGTACTCAACAGTACTCATTCTGATGGCAGTAGGCGAGGGATCTCTCTGATTGCTTCCTTTCATTTTCTGTTTGTGATTCCTTTTGATCAGATAGTTCTTAACACTTTTCTTTGGTTTGTTTCAAGCCCATTGTGTCTGTGAATTGATCAGACGTTTTCCAGATGAAGTCTTCCAGGTTGACCTCCAAATGGCTAGAACGATTTGGACTCCCCTTCAAGCAAGCAAGCAAGCAAGCAAGCAAGCAAGCAAACAATTAATCATTCTTTGTTTCATTCTGCTTCTTACATAAGTATGAACAGATATATAATAGCCATATGATTGTATATTTCTATATTTACCCAATGAAAATCGCTACCTCCACCTTTCCTCTAGGAAAACCCTGACAGCATAATTTGAAAATGTGACTTATGCGGAGTTAATCACATTTATTCCTTGTGGCTGGAGAGGCAGCAGGCCAATGCCATATTCCATCAACAAAATATATTTTTTCTCCTAGAGAATAATTCAATATAACTTCAAATTCCAGTGTTTTCGTTTTTCTTTTACCTGCTTCCATAGTCACTGGACCATTAGGAAGTTTAGAATACAGATATATATCCCCTGCGAGAACTAAAGAAATGATTATAACATTACATAATTTCACATGTGCCAAGCCTGCTCGCGAAATGGAATCTGCTAGCCTATCCCACCAGGTAGGCATGTATTTATTTTTAATATTTCTCAAGGAAGCTTTCCATAATTGCTTTAAATTTCTGGGATTTGATCCCAAAATAATCTCAACCCATATTCTTCTATTCTGAATCTTATGAAAACGTTTATCTTGTTTACAAATGGTTAAAATTTTTCTCAAGAAATCAGACTGGGAGAAGTTGCATATTTCTCAAATATTTTAAAATTGCAAAACAAATAAATTCAAGAAAAAAGATGAGAAAACGTTCCACTTGTTTGGAATTATGTTCTATAATCACATCTCTAATAAAGTTTGCTGATGCCATGACAATGCCATGGGTTCAGCTCTTCAAAGAACATACTGTCTGGTTACTATCGCATTTCTATATTTGGATTAATTAGAAACGGAAATGTGGATAGCATTAGCTTCGAAATTAAATGAGCCCCCTAACGGGGAAGCTAATTACTGAATTCATTTTGACGTTCTGTTTTACCAGTGAAAATTTAGGTTATTGAATTGAACAATATGTACTCAGGTCTAGAAATGGAAATCAAGGCGTCCTTGCACAGAGCAGAGTGGAACCAGTGGCTCTTACCAAGGCAGCCCTGATATTAGTCTTTTGTTACAGAGGATTATTATTGCTAATATTGTCACCTTTATGACAAAGGTTCTAATATGAAGAGCACTTGGAATTCTTAAAAAGCTTCCATTAGTCTATTCAATACCCTACTTCTGGCGCCCATTAACGCGTCCTTCCCACTGTGTGATCAGGCGGCTCCACCGGAAGCCATAATCTGGACGCGCTGGGGAAGATTGAGGGAGACACTTCCATGAGCTTGAAAGACAAAATGGTAATTTATGTGGGTTTCAGTATAAAAATATTTCTTCTCCTTGGGGTTTCATTTTCTGAACAGAAATTTGTAGTGAACAAAGACTATATGCATAGCATTGTGGTTTTCAAGCAAGAGCCCCCCACCCCCACACCACCACGTAGACAACCACGATAATAGCAGGAGGCAGGTGACGGTTTGGGAAAGTGCAGCCGTCTTTGTTCTGCTATTTAAATAATGGCACATATAGCATTAATATCCATGGCCATTTGAAAATCCAGTGGTAGTATCTGTGTGACTTCACTAAAGCGCTCAGGTTCTTAGGAACTAGAGAGTTTTACACGGCATCACGTCGGATACGCCGCTAGTACTTCACAAAGCTAATACTTCTGATTATGCAGATCTTTTGATCACTTTTGGGATGAAGATCCAAGTCAATGCCTAAATCCTGATTCAGCAAAGCAGTGTGTGGAAAATGCTGGCCTAGAAGGATATTTATGATAGAAACTGATATTTGTTGTTCTTGACAGAGCTTTGTGCGAAACACATGGTTTCCCAGCCACTCCAGGATCATCCCAATTGCCTGCTCTCCCTCAATCTCCCAAATTGGGATAATCTGTAGAATTCTCCCCCAAAGGAGATAAAACATCTGCTTAGTGTATTTCCTATCAATCTTTATTCTATGCTTCTTTTTTCTGGGTTCTCCACTATTCAGAGAGTTTCCAGCCATTTACTTGTTGTGTGGGCCACAGGATGCCACTCATTTTTTTTAAGAGTCTTGAGTCATAAGGAACTAATAAGGTCTTTGATATGGCATAAGTCTCCCATTGTTTAGGTGAGTTAAATTATTTGTAAATTATGTATCAAACACACTAATGTAAAGCATACAATTTTCTGCTTTACTTCCTCACATTTGTCTTATATTCACATTCCATAATTGGAAAACTAAAGGTTGGCTACATGCTGATGTACTTTTTATCATAGACTTATGGAGTATTAATGTATAACAATTTTAATATATAGCTGCCTTATTTTACCTATAAAAATGTCTGGATGATTTTTTTGTTAAGATCCCTTAGCTGAGAACTCCAGAGGTTTCAGGCCCAGGAAACAGGAATCTTATCAAGAGATGGGTTCTGACATGGGCTAGCTAACAAAAGAAAGAAAGAAGGAAAGAGAGAAGAGGTAGGGTCGTGGAAGTGAGGTAAGAACTCTTGCACAGAGTCGGGAAAGCCAGGCATAAAGAGGCTGATTCTGAGTTGCAGAATCATTGGCCTGTGGTTCCTGCTCCGCCTTCTAGATGAACGGTCAGAATGTTCTGGCCAGCATGTGGGAAATGACATTGTATATGTACATATGATAATACGTTATGCAATAATTTAAAATATTTTGGAACTGCTGTCATGCCATTGGAAAATGTTCATGCTAAAGAGGCAATATTATAAAAGGCTTAATGCAAAAATTAAGATACGTGGTGTTATCTCAACTATAATTATATAAAACTTAAAAAACTAAACTAAACTTAAAAAAAAATTTACCTAAGGAACAAAACTAGAAGAAACTATGCCAAAATGCCAAGAGTGGTCAGGATTTTAGGTGGTAAACTTAGGCCCTGCAAAGCTGGCCACCGGTACCTCTCTGAGGTCACCCTTTACTACTGCCCCTCCCTCCCTTCACTCTGCTACAGCCATGCTGCTGCCCTTCCCGTCCCCGGAACACACCAGGAACATGACCCCCGAACACTCAAACCTTCCCAACCTCACACTTGCCGTCTCTTCTGCCTGGAATGCTCTTCACCCAGATATCTGCAGAGCTTGGCCCTCAATTTCTTCCGGCTTTCTCTAACATGCCACCCATCTATAAGAGGCCTAAATAAAATTAGACCCACACTCTATTCCTCTCCCGTGCTTTGTTTTTCTCCATAGCTGTTAACATTACTTAACATAATAGAGTTTACTTATTTACTCCTTTTTTGCTAGTCTCCTCCCAGAAGAGGATGGTTTCCAAGAGAGGATGAGAAAAGAAGCTGAGGGCGGATGGAGGCAAGGGAGTAACTAAATAATTGACCGTGGAATTTCAGCTGATGAAGAAGGAAGTGAGAATATTTGAGATGTCAGGCAGTAAACAGGAGAGCAATAATTGTATCATGCACCAAAAAGAATTTTGGGGACCAGGGAACTAGGGCGAGTGGACCTGGAAAAATAAGAAGCACCTGGAGACAGATTTGTTAGAAACTGGGATTATGGAGGGATAGCAAGTACTGAAAATGAGAACGCCCACTGCAGCTTCCTGACCCTCCCAGAGACCCTGCCTAGGCTTTTGGACCACGCTATTCAGAAAGGGAAGAGAACGGAAAGGATAAACCAGGAGCCACTGTTACCATTTTGAGGTATATCATCATCAAGCTTTTGTCCATGCAGGTATCCACCTCTACAGATGTGTCTTCCATTTGAAAAAATAGCAATAAAAATTGGAGCAAATGAGATAAGATTTTCCAAACTGTGTTTCACGCACTCAGTGATTTCATGTTAACACATATTTTAAAAACTATATGATACCCCACTGTATGTAAAGACTATAGTATATTTAGCCAATAACTGATTGGGGAGCATCCACGTCTTTTTCCTCATCCTTCACTCTTGTGGATAATGATCTGTAAATATATTTACATTTTGCATAATTGTTTACATCCGTAGGGTACATTTTTAGGTGTGGAACTGTATAGCAAAAGACTATATAGAAGTCAAAAGTTTACATTAGTTTCTTGAACAAGTATTTATTAAGAACTTACAATGTGCCAGGCACTACTGTGGGACTTGTGAATACAGAAATAAGTAAAAGAGAAGAGAATGGCAGACGTCACGGAGATGAAGTTCCGGTAGAAACACAGTTGAGATGGTTCTATAGACAGTTGCATCAATTTGCATTCCCACTAATGCCACATCAGCGTCCATTGCCTCACATCCTCACCAGCACTGGGTATTTCCAAACGTTTACTATTTCAGCTAATCAGTTTATTTGTGCGTATTTTAATTGTTTCAATAATTTCCATTATTTGATTACTAGAGAAGTTAGACAGTGGGTGTTGTATTTATACAGTGTATTTACATGCAGCTTGCTCAATTTTTTTCTGTTGGACTGTCTGTCCTTTCCTTATTTGATTTCCAAAAGCTATTTAAATGTAAAAGGATTAACGTCTTAGCAGAAAATAGTTGTTTGGGCTGCCCAGCAAACAAATTCCCTTTCTAATTTGAG
Organism: Equus caballus; assembly: GCF_041296265.1. Lineage (NCBI taxonomy): Eukaryota > Metazoa > Chordata > Mammalia > Perissodactyla > Equidae > Equus > Equus caballus. Next base: position 92,752,745 of record NC_091699.1, read on the forward strand.
AGAATTCCACCATGCTTCCCACTCTGGAAGCCAAATGGAAATAATATTTTCTCTCTTCATCCCCCAGCAAGTATCTGAGAGTCACATGATCTAAGGATGGCCAATCAGATGCTTTTGCTGGGGATGTTGAATCTAGGGGGCGTGATGTCAAGACAGAGAGTTTGTCAGAAAATTTGAGGCAGCTGTGGTGGAGGAAAGGTCTAGAAGCTTCACAATGACCACTTGGCAAGAAGATGCTATTCCAGTACAGAACCTTGGCTGCACCTGTTTTCCTTGCTTCTGATTCAAACCTGCTTCTCAAGCCTTCCTGTTGGCTCTTCCAGCAGCTCTCAAAACTACACTCCTGCTTATATTAACCGATCATTTTCTGTTGTTTGTAACTAAGACATTACTGCTTTAGATACTTTACAAATATATATCTCTAGCAATGTTTTTCTAATTTTCATACTGTATTTCGCATATGCAATTTTTACTTAATCAAATATAACAATATTTACTCTATGTAGTCTATCATTGATGTGTGTTTAGAAGGCTTTGTAATACCAAATCATCAAAATGTTGATCTAACATCTCTTTTAGGACTTGTATTACATCTTTAATACTTTTGGAATTCATGTTGATATGAGGTATGACTTAGAGCTCTATTTATTTTATTTATTTTAGTTCTCCAATAGATAATTGCCTCACACTTTTTTTTTTTTTTTTTTTTGGTGAGGAAGATTGGCCCTGAGCTAATATCTGTTGCCAGTCTTCCTCCTTTTGCTTGAGGAAGATTGTTGCTTAGCTAACATGTGTGCCAATCTTCCTCTACTTTGTATGTGGGACACTGCCACAGCATGGCTTGATGAGTGGTATGTAAGTCCATGCCCGGGATTCAAACCTATAAACCCTGGGCTGCCAAAGGGGAGTGCATGAACTTAACCACTATGCCACTGGGGCCAGCCCCTTCTTTTTGTTTTTTAATAACCAAACTCTTGCTCAATGATTCAAAAAGCTATTTTTGTCAGATATTAATCTGCTGTCGATTTATGGAGACTGTTCTGTTTCATTGATTAGTCTATTCTTGGAGTCTCACTACACTTTGAATCATTGTAGCTAAATTATACTTTATATTTGCTAAGTTTAGTGCTTACATTACATGTCTTTCTCAGAATTTTACTGCATATTTTTAGCCACTTATTTTTCTAGATATATTTTACAAATTTTTCAAATAAAAAAAACTTTGCAATTTTGATTTCTATTGTATAAAATACACAGCTTAATTTGGAGAAAATTGACAAATATTTCTACCCAAGACCATGTAATGTTACTCTATTTACTTGCCTTCTTTGTATATTTCTCAGTAGAATTTTCTTCTTATGTATGTTCTACACATTTCTTGGTAAGTATATGTATTTCCAATTTGATCTTTATTTAATTGTATTTTAAAACTGATTATTGTTACCTTTCAAGGGAGTTATTGGGGTTTTTTTGTATATTTACTTTGTATTAGTTTACTGAACTCACATTTTAATTCTAGTAGTTTGGTTTCCTTGGTATATAATCATATCATACATAAATATTTATAATTTCATATTCTTTCAACTCTGGTCTTGTTTTCCTATGTGATTGGAAAGCTCTTTATCATTTTAAAGTTGTAGTTAGTGAGAAAAATCTCTATCTTGTCCTACCTAACCTAATCGGTCATGACCAAGGATTTTTGTTTGTTTGCTTGCTTGTTTTTCTTTTATGGTTAACATTAAACTTGATGCTTTGGGTCAGCGGAGGTATTCTGAATTTTAAGCATGATGTAGATTCATATTATTAATAACATTACTTAAGGAATTTGTAGGAGGTCTTTCCTAGCTGTGGGAGTTGCGGCATTCTTGTCTCTGTTGGTCGTTTCTTTATATTCGTTAAAACTTCTACAACAGGAGCCCACCCAGCCTAAATGGGGAGGAAGGAGGGTTGTACGACCTTTGGAAAGTACACTCCAATCTTTGGTTACTCTCCTGCATTGCCAGTGGACAGTACGTTGATGATTCATTGACAGTACATTGAACAGAAGATTTGCAGTTTAAGGCTTTCCGTTTATGATTCCTCACTTTTGTGTTATTGGTCCACTGCTGTAAAAAGCAGCTTCAAACAGACTGTTTTCATCTCTTCTACATTCCTCCCCAGTCAGAGCCAATTTCATGAGATCTTGGAATGTCTCCTTGAAAACCTACACCAACATGAACATCATAGCATGTATCGAGTGACCAGCCTCTTTCGCAAGGTTTCAGACAAAATATGGAAATTTTATTCAAATGGTATCTTGAAAAACCGAGCCAGAGTATAAATAATTTTAGCAAAGGTGACAAAGCAAGACTGATAACTGCTGATTTCCAAAGAATATCTTGCTGAACATGCATTTTACAACATACATATAGAGGTTAACGTATTCAAACTATTCACTGGAATATGTCAATTGCTAGAAGAATCACCAAAAGAGCTTTAGTTTGCCACTCCCTTTTGGGGGTAGGAAGTATATGGTTTATGGAAAAAACAAACAAATATGTATATAAACATAGATTGTATGTGTGCCCGCGTGTGTGTGTGGAAAGTGGGCATACATGTTCCCTCTAATAAGTAAAACCTGTTTAGACACTTAGTCCCTCTGTAAAGAATGACCCAAATTCAACCTTTTCTGTTATATAAAATACAACTGACTACACGCACAAAAAGACAACTATCAAAAGATTAGAGCTAGAAGCCTAACAGGCAGTAGGGTGATCCACTTCCTGGTCTCTGTTCACTCTTTCCACGTTTCTGAAGTGATTCAGCCACTCCAACAGCAGCTCTGAAGGGAAGACAGTGACCCACCCAAATGGCCAGTGATTGTTGTGGACCATTTTCTACAGAGCTGGGTAACTCTGAGGGCTGTGGAGATAGTGTGAAAGGCATAGACACACATCTTCGACTTTACTCCAGTTTGCCGCTTTTCTTTTTGCCTCTACATCTAAGATCCACAATACATTTAAGAAACATGATGTACAACAATCTATACAAAGGCAGTATCTGGCAAAAAGTGTTATTGATTTGTTTGTTTGCCTCCCCAAAGGGCAGTGGATCAAAAAACAATAACTTCCAGGAAATAATGAGACACAGTCAGATCCCTTCTCTTCCAGTTCTGCCCGACATGAGATGCTACCGATCTTCAGTGGAAGAAAGAGCTTCCATCTTGCCTATGAAGTCTCCAAATCAGGGCGTTTATTGGGATTTGTTGGAATTTTCTCCACTTATTTCTCACAACCATGTGCTGACATCCTGAGAAAAGAAGTTGAGTATCAGTTCCCAAAGTCATCTTTAAATTTGTTATGAATATCTGGGGGGGGATGCTTTGAATTTTAATAAGAATAGTTGCTACTATTCCTTATTCATTGTTGATGACATTTTATTCCACCAATTCCTTCTTTTTAAATCATTTGGACAGATCCTAGGAGTGAGTGAAGGGAGTTCTAAGGCAATATCTTTGGCTCCATCTTTTCAAAAAGTTCCATTCAATTTTTCAGATCTGTTTTGTTCACTACTTTGGCTTTTTAACACAGTCAGTTTCTGGGAGCTAAACTGTGACCAGGAAAGCAAATAATGAGATGAGCTCTCTCTTCTCTTGGGAAAAAAGAAAAGTATCCAGGTATTTCATGGTAAATAACTGCAACTAAGAGAAGGAGGTAATTAGAACTCATATTATCATAAGCCAAAGATTTTTTACAGATAATGGACATTGTGCAAGGATGTAATCGGTCTCTTTTATTGAAAATCAATTCTGTCTCTCTACTTCTAAAGATTGTGTGGTAGGAGCTCCGGCAAATTGAGGATTGTTTTCAATGAGGAAACCTGGTGAGGAAATTGTTCTGCTGTGAATGGTAACAAATTAAAACTACAAATTAACATGAATCCACAGGAAATATTGAATATCACTTTATCTTCATCATTTAGCCAGAAGTACTCCAGATTACGCTGAATTTACAACAGTAGAAACAGGACAATAACCACTGCCACACTTTTTGTTGTGTTTTCAATAGAAATAAAAATGGAGAATTTGGCTTTTGTAATATTTCCTCATACGATGAGCTACCTGGGTTTTCACCTAAGTTCATTTCTAAAAAGGAATTTTCATCTATTTAAACAAAATCTCATCTTTTAAAGAACTGGTTTTTCAAGGAATAGCAAATTTACAACAATATTGCACAGTGTTGTTTTAAATATTAGCCCTTTACTTTTTTTTAATTTCTACATTCTCTTCATCATATGAACACACGCACAATTATTTCTCTACATGAATGGCTGTACATTTTTAGAATGATAGATAAAATTTGTAAGACATACCTTGCATTTTTCCTAATGTATCTACAGTTATGAATAAAAAATATTTTGGCACCAAATTTCGATGGGTTTGTTAGCCATACATGCCACATAATAAATTTTCTCTTAAAGCAAGGCTTGTTGATTGTTTTCCAAAATAAAGCAAATGGAACCAATATATTTAATAGAAATTCTTCATTCATAGTCACATATCTTATTTAATAACAAGACTCAAGAATATATACTAATGTAATTTATTTCTCCCATCAATCATACTTCCTATATTTCCACACTTTTAAATATATATATATATTTCATATATAAATATACACATATTTATATTTCTCTCCTACTTGGTAAACACCTTTCTCTTTTCTTAATTGATGTTTTGTGATCATTCCATCAGTTAGTTGAAGTCTTACAAGTCTAGAATTCCTTAACTCTAGTCACTAATTATTCTAGTTATCCTTTGTACTCGGCCATTACTCTGCCTTTCTGCCATTTTACTTAATATACATACATGCATAAATACATATATATCCCTCTATAATTATAGCTTATGATTTGCTTTAACTTTTGTTTTGACTATGCCTGTAATTAAAAATTATACCATTACTAGTGTCCATAGCATTTGTTTTTATACTTCTATTATCAAAGTTAATTATTTGTTTAAGTAATAAGTCTTCTTCTAATTACAGGACTTGGGTAAAGGGAAGTGGTTAGAATTTCACAAATCTCACATTTCACACCAGGAAGCCATGTTAACACCTTTGATCTAGGTAGAAGTCCTTAATTACAATAAATGTATTACAATAGAGGTGTTCACAAAGCACAATTAATGAATCTGTTAATTGGATTTCTTCTTTATTGTGGATGAAGCAGCATTAGTTCTTTATTTGTAAAACAGAGTTCTTAAGGTCTGGAACTCCATCTTACTCTTTAAAAATCCATAATTTCTAGCACAGTGTCTAACATATAGTAGGCACTCCTCAAAGGTTGTTAAATGAAATTTTAATGGATTCATAATATAAATATGAAGATCTGTCCTGTTTTCCTTATTAGAATATGAGTTTCTTAAGAACAATGGCCACATTTTCTACTTCTTATTGCCTATATTACAGTGCTCATTTCCAATAAATAACTGAATAATTTTGGAGTGACGTCAGCAACATGGCAGAGTAAGCTATTCCCTTCATCTCTCCCTCTTTTGACTACAACTACATGCACACTCACTGACCACATAGCACAATAGGACGCCTGAGAGACACACTGAGCTATACATCTGAGGGTGGATGGACTGGCCCCCCGGGAAGTGGTAGAGATGAGGGAGCACATCCTACTCTCCCCCAGTATCCCTTTGCACACACACAAATGTTTTCCAACTTGGTGCAAGCACCTGGAAAGTGGGAACCCACAGCAGGGGGACCATAAGAGAAGGAGGCAGTAACCCTCTTCCCGTGCTTGTGGTCTCTTTCCCAGAGAAGAGAGGGAGCCCACCATGCCCCTGTCTTGTAAAGGAGCAGCCATAGACCAGGTCCAAGCAGGGAAGCCTCACCCGCCAGGCTCAGCAGACTTGCTGACTGTGGATCGTAAACAGGGACCTCAGCATATTTCTGTGCTGGGGCAAACACTTCCGAGGCATGCACAAGTGCAGCTGTGCTCCCAGAGAGGGAACATGTCCCAGGTGGCTGCGGGAATAGGTGCAGTAGCTTTGAGCCAACTGGTGATCACTTTCTGGTGGCGAGGGGGAGCTAGCCTAGCCAGAAAGCCCTGCCTGACAAGGGCAGTCCACACAAGTGCCTGAACATGTCCCAGGCTGGGGCAAGCACCCATAATACCCCCACAGCTTCCAGCAGATGGGGTGGGGCCAGAAACACTGCTCTGGCTCCCCTCTAGCACTAACAGGCGGAATCTGCATCCTAAGAATTCCACAAATGCTGTGACAAAAGATTAGTTCATCAAACACCATGAGAAACTGCAGCAACAATTCATACCAGAAGGAAATGACAATTCTCCAGAAACCAACACTGGAGACACAGAAATATACAACCTAAATGACAGAGAATTCAAAATAGCCATCATAAGGAAACTCAATGACTTACAAGAAAACACGGAAAGACAATTCTAGGAGATCAGCAATAAAATGAATCTCTTCACCAAAGAGATTGAAACTATAAAAAAAAATCAAGCAGAAATTCTGGATATGAAAAACACAGTTAATGAAATAAATAAATATGAAATAGAATCATTAAGAAATAGAATTGAGGGGCCAGGCCAGTGGCACAGCAGTTAAATTCACATATTCCACTTCGGTAGCCCGGGGTTCACTGGCTCAGATCCCTGGTGCAGACCCATGCACTGCTTGTCAAGCCATGCTCTGGCAAGCATCCCACATATAAAGTAGAGGAAGATGGGCGTGGATGTTAGCTCAGGGCGAGTCTTCCTCAGCAAAAAGAGGAGGATTGGCAACAGATGTTAGCTCAGGGCTAATCTTCCTCAAAAAACAAACAAACAAACAATAAATAGAATTGATCTTATGGAGGAAAGAATTAGTCTTCTTGAGGAGAAAAATGTAGAAATTGTACAGGTGGAGAAGGAGACAGAACTAAGTTTTTTAAAAAATGAAGTTCTTCAAGAAATATCTGACTCAATTAGAAAAAGCAACATAAGGATTATAGGTATCCCAGAGGGAGAAGAGTGGGAGAAAAGAGCAGAGAGCTTATTCAAAGAAATAACTGCTGAGAATTTCCCAAACATGGGGATGGTTTCAGATTTACAGATAAATGAAGTTAATCAAACACCCAATTTTATCAATGCAAAAAGACCCTCTCCAAGGCATATAATAGTAAAAATTGAAAAGTTTGGGATAAAGAAAGAATATTAGGAGCAGCAAGGCAGAAGAAAATAACCTACAAAGGAAACCCTATCAGGCTTTCAGTGAATTTCTCACCAGAAATCCTACAGGCTAGGAGACAGTAGACTGATATATTCAAAATACTGAAAGACAAAAACTTTCAGTTAAGAATACTCTATCCAGTGAAACTTTCCTTCAGATACAATGGATAAATAAAAGCTTTCCCAGACAAACAAAAGCTGAGGGAGTTCATCCCCACTAGCCTTGCCCTAAAGAAACAATTAAAGATGCCCTCACACAGGCAACAAAAAGGCAAAGGTCTACAAAGCTCTGAGCAAGGAGATAAATAGACAGACATGATCAGAAACCTGAAGCTCTCTACTAGAACAAGGAGGCAAAGACTCAATCACAGCCTAAAAGAGAAAGAGAAAGAAAGCATCAAAAGTAATGTTAAACACTTCAACTTAGCCACAAACTCACAAAATTAAAAACAGAACAGTATGTAACAGCAATTACTCAGAAGAGGAGAGGGAGGGGAAGGAACCTGCTTAGGTTGATGGAGATAATAGGCTAAAAGAAAATGGACGATCTCACCTCCAGTATCTTTCATACAATCCTCACAGTAATCACTAAACGAAAAATCAGAGCAGAGCCACAATTCACAAAAAGAGAGAGAACTGAGAAATATCCCTCTCATAAAACCCACAAAATGAAATGGCATTTAGAAATACAAAGGAAGAGAAACAGTGGAAACAAACAACCAGAAAACAAGAGATAAAATGGCAGCATTAAGCCCTCATATAACAATAATCTTTCTAAATGTAAATGGACTGAGCTCTCCAATCAAAAGACACAGAGTAGCTGCATGGGTTAAAAAACAAGACCCAACAATATGCTGCCTCCAGGAAATGCACCTCAGCTACAAAGACAAATATAGTCTTAGAGTGAAGGGATGGAAGACAATACTCCAAGCTAATGCCAAGAAAAGAAAGCAGGTGTTGCCATACTTTTTTCAGACAAAGCAGACTTCAAGTTAAAAAAGACAACGAGAGACAAATAGGGGCAGTATTTAATGATAAAAGGGACATTCTACCAAGAGGACATGACACTCATTAGTATTTATGCACCTAACACAGGGGCTCCAAAGTACATAAAGCAATTATCATCAGACCTAAAGGGAGAAATTAACAGCAACACCATAATAGTAGCGGACTTCAACACCCCACTTACTTCAATGGACAGATCAGCTAGACAAAAAGTCAACAAGGAAATAGTAGATTTAAATGAAATACTTGACCAGATGGACTTAATAGACATATATAGAGCATTCCACCTAAAAACAGCAGAATGTACATTATTCTCAAGTTCCCATGGAAGATTCTCAAAGATAGACCATATCCTGGGTACCAGGGCAAGCCTCAATAAATTCAAGAAGATTGAAATCATCCCAACCAACTTTTCTGACCACAATGCTATGAAGCTAGAAATCAACAACAAGAACAAAACTGGGAAAGTCAGAAATATGTGGAAACTAAACAACATGCTATTGAACAACATTGGATCATTGAAGAAATCAAAGAGGAAATTTAAAAAAATACCTGGAGACAAAAATGAAAATACAACATACCAACTCTTATGGCATACAGCAAAAGCAGTCATAAGAGGGAAATTCACAGCAATACAGGCCAACCTCAACAAGCAAGAAAAATCTCAAAGAAGTAATCTTAAAATGCACCTAACAGAGCTAGAAAAAGAAGAACAGACAAAGCCCAAAGTCAGCAGAAGGAGGGAAATAATAAAAATCAGAGAAGAAATAAATGAAATAGAGACTGAAAAAAAAAAAACAGTAAAAAGGATCAATGAAACTGAGGCAGTTCTTTGAGAAGATAAACAAAATTGACAAGCCCTTAGCCAGACTCACCAAGAAAAAAAGAGAGAAGGCTCAAAGAAATAAAATTAGAAATGAAAGAGGAGAAATGGCAACAGATACTGCAGAAATACAAAGGATTATCAGAGAATATTATGAAAAACTATAAGCCACAAATTTTAAAGCTAGAAGAAATGGATGAATTCCTAGACTCATACAACCTTCCCAAACTGAATCAAGAAGAAACAGAGAATCTGAACAGACAACTCATAAGTACAGAGATTGAAACAGTAATCAAAAATCTCCCAAAAAATAAAAGTCCAGGACCAGATGGCTTCTCTGGAGAATTCTACCAAACACTCAAAGAAGATTTAGTACCTATTCTTCTCAAACTATTCCGAAAAATTGAAGAAGATGGAACACTTCCTTACACATTCTATGAGGCCAACATTATCCTGATACCAAAACCAGACAAGGACAACATGAAGAAGGAAAACTACAGGCCAATATCCCTGATGAACTTAGATGCAAAAATCCTCAACAAAATATTGGCAAACTGAATACAGGAATATATTAAAAGAATTGTACACCACAATCAAGTGGGATTTATTCCAGGAACTCAGGGATGATTCAGCTTCTGCAAATCAATCAATGTGATACATCACTTTAACAAAATGAGGAATAAAAATGACACGATCATCTCAATAGATTCAGGGAAAGCATTTGACAAGATCCAACATCCATTTATGATAAAAACTCTCAATAAAATGGGTATAGAAGGAAAGTACCTCAACATAATAAGGGCCACATATGACAAACCCATAGCCAACTTAATACTTAATGATGAAAAACTGAAAGCCATCCCTCTGAGAACAGGAACAAGACAGGGGTGACCACTCTTGCTACTCTTATTCAACATAGTCCTGGAGGTACTGGCCAGAGCAATTAGGCAAGAAAAAGAAATAAAAGGAATCCAAATTGGAAAGGAAGAAATGAAACTTTCACTATCTGCAAATGATATGATTTTATATATAGAAAACCCTAAAGAAGCCACCAGAAAACTAATAGAAGTCATCAATAACTACAGCAAAGTTGCAGGATACAAAATCAATTTTAAAAAAATCAGTTGCATTCCTATACACTAAAAATGAACTAGCAGAAAAAGAAATCAAGAATACAATCCCATTTACAACTGCAACAAGAAGAATAAAATACCTAGGAATAAACTTAACCAAAGAGGAGAAAGACCTGTACACTGAAAACTATAAGCCATTACTGAAAGAAATTAAGGAAGACATAAAGAAATGGGAAGATATTGCATGTTAATGGGCTGGAAGAATAAACATAGTCAAAATGTCCATACTACCTCAAGCAATCTACAGATTCATTGCAATCCCAATAATAATCCCAATGACATTCTTCACAGAAATAGAACAAAGAATCCAAAAATTTATATGAAACAACAAAGACCCTGAACAGTCAAAGCAATCCTGAGAAAAAAGAACAAAGCTGGAGGCATCACAATCTCCAACTTCAAAACATACTACAAAGCTATAGCAATCAAAACAGCACAGTACTGGCACAAAAACAGACAAACAGATCAATGGATCAGAATCAAAAGCCCAGAAATAAAACCACACATCTATGGACAGTTAATCTTTGACAAAGGAGCCAAGAACATACAATGGAGAAAGGAAAATCTCTTCAATAAATGGTGTTGGGAAAACTGGACAGCTACACGAAAAAGAATGAAATTAAATCATTATCTTGCACCATACACAAAAATTAACCCCAAATGGATTAAAGATTTGAATGTAAGAACTGAAACCGTAAAACTCCTAGAAGAAAATATAGGCAGTACACTCTTTGACATTGGTCTTCGTCACATCTTTTCAAATACCAGGCCTTCTCGGGTAGGCAAACAAAAGAAAAAGTTAACAAATAGGACTACATCAGACTAAAAGCTTATACACAGCAATGGAAACTGTCAACAAAATGGAAAGACAACCCACAAACTGGGAGAAAATATTTGCAAATCATTTATCAGACAAGGGATTGATATCCAAAGTATATAAAGAAGTCATACAACTCAACAACAACAACAAAAAAAAACCCAATCAAAAAATAGGCAGAAGATAAGAAGAGACATTTTTCAAAAGAAGATATACAGATGGCCAACAGGCACATAAAAAGATGCTCAACATCACTAATCATTAGGGAAATGCAAATCAAAACTGCAATGAGATATCACCTTACACCAGTCAGAATGGTTGTAATTACCAAGAACAAAAACAACAAATGTTGGAGAGGATGTGGAGAAAAGGGAACCCTCATACACTGCTGGTGGGAATGCAAACGGGTGCAGGCACTATAGAAAACAGTATGGAGATTCCTCAAAAAACTAAAAATAGAAATACCATATGACCCAGCTATCCCACTACTGGGTATTTACCTAAACAACTTAAAATCAATGATCCAAAGTAACATATGTACCCCTATGTTCATTGCAGCACTTCTCACAATAGCCAAGACATGGAAACAATCCACGTGCCCATTGACTGATGATTAGATAAAGAAGATGTGGTATATATACAATGGAATACTCCTCAGCCATAAAAAAAGACAAAATCATCCCATTTGCAACAACATGGATGGACCTGGAGGGTATTATGCCAAGTGAAATAAGCCAGACTGAGAAAGACAAACACGAGATGATTTCATGCATATGTGGAATATAAACACATGGACAAAGAAAATAGTTCAGTGGTTACCAGGGGAAGGGGGGTAGAGGGTGGGCACCAAGGGTGAAGGGGAGCACTTACGTGGTAACAGACAAGAAATAATGTACAACTGAAATATCTCAATGACGTAAACTATTATGAATCTCAATTAAAAAAAGAAAAAATAAATAACTGAATAATTTCAAATAAAATACATTCTAATTTGTTTAGGTACAATTTTAAACTGGCATCTTTAAAAGAAAAATGTCAAATAGAAAAACACAAAGGTATACATAATCAGAAATTAAAATCTTGATAGCATTCAATTTAAATAGCTTAGAAATTTCTGTAGACATATCCAGAGTTTTGCATTAATTTGTTCACTAAGAAAAATTACCTGTTGGGTTGCTCCTATAAAGCAGGAATGAAGAGATGAAGGACAGTGTCCCTGAACCTAAATGGTCTACAGTCTGATGCAGAGATATTATGCAACTATAACAGAGTAATATAATTTCTACAAGGATGCTGAATGCATGCTATGTTGAGAGCCTGGTGACAATTGCCTAAGTCTGCCCTGATGGGAAGGCAGAGGTCTGAAAAGTCTTCTAAGAAGAGATGAGTAATGCACAATAAGATCTACCTGCAAAACTGAAACTTTGAAGTCAGGAATCCTACTTATTCCTTTGTTTCCACTAAGAATATCTAGCAGATTGTTGCCACACAGTAGGTACCAAATAAACATTTATTAATTAAAATTCTAATGAATCTATAACACATAATTAGAATACAGAATAAGCAGACAGATTAGATAAAGAGATTAATAGATCATTAGATAGATCTAAGACAAGTGCAACTTCAGTGAAAAAAAAAGTGAAGTGGCTCCATTTCTGGAGATAGATAGATGATAGAAAGTAGGCATTGGAAATAGAGAAGGAAGGTAGCACAAAGAGCTTGTCCCATTACAAAGGTGAGTGAGAAGGCACGACCCCTTTGGAAAGGTATATGAAATTTAATATTTTGAGAGTTCAAAGTGAGAATAGGAACAAGCTGATGTCAAACAAAGGTGAAGACCTGATGAAAGAGATCTTTAAAGGAAGTGAATGGAAGGGAGGAGAGATGAGAGTGAGGAAGACCAGAAACAAGGTACTGCAACAGTCTAGACAACTGATGATGCAACTAAGATGGTGACAGAGGGCCAGCAGAGGAGCAGTTATCTGCAAGAAAGTATCAGTAGGATCAACAGGACCTGTGAGTGATTAGATATAGTAAGCGGGGAAGAATGAGTCTAGTATGAGTCCCAGTTTCTCATTTAAGCAACTGGCTGGGGTGATTAACTGAGATTGAAAGTATGGGAGGAATGTTAGATTTGGAAGGACATTGCTAAATTTATTTTAGATTTGTTGAACTTGAAGCACATTTCAGTTAATGAATTCTAATTAACAGTTGGATATATGGATTTAGGGTTAAAGAAAGAAATGTAATATGGAGATAAAAATTGGAAGTCATAGGAATGTATGTAGTCATTGATACCCTAGAAAAACTTGAGCTTGTCTAAGGTGGAAAAGAAATCCCCCCCAAAAAATAGGGCTGAAGATGAATCCTGTGTAAAATGAGCATTCAGTGAGCCGCAGAGGAAGATAATCCAATGGATCAAACTGGGACGCGACAGCCAGAAGGTTGTGGTGAACAGAATCCAAATGGCAATGGATTGGCAATCAACCACCGGAAGTAGGGAAAGATGAAGACTACGGATGTGGCAAATAGAGCATTACAAGTGACCACAGCAAGAGCAGCTCCAGGAGAAAAGAGGGGAAATGGCTACATCTCAAGAGCCTAAGGACTAACCAGGGGCTAAGGAAGTAAAGGAAAAGTTAACTGCTCAACAAATTATTCAATACGACGTCGGTGCAATGCTGATAATAATTTTCTCCTTGCCCCCAAATAAAATTAGACATAATCTCATGGACGCACAAGCCAAAATTATTACTTTCCTGATAAAAGCTCAGCGAAAGATTTACTGTGTGTTGTAGACTTTCATGGTATATGCATAAAAATTATATAAAACATGGGTCAATCACACAAATTTGAGTTTACATTTTAAGGTTATACATATAATACATTATATATAATGCTAAGTTTGAGGAATAATATGGAACTACACCTCATAATGGAAATTTCTTACACACTATATTTATTCCCAATTCATTTCATGTCTTAGACTGAAGGAGAAAAAACCAGTCACCAATAGAAATAAAGATCTAACATATAACCAGAGAATTGAGGAAAGGTCATACAAGCAGTTTTGAGAATTCAAGACAAACCTGGATTTCTCCTTTTTAAAACCTAAGCTTTCCAAACAGATATCTGAGGTGGTTCCATGCTTAGGATTTGTATAATGGGGTCACTGGATTAAAACTAGATATTTAAATTGTTTACTAAAATATTACTTATCTGGATGTTGATGGTCTAAGGCATTTCTATTTACCAAAAAGAAAGAAAGAAAAAGGCAACCCCTAAATTTGTTCAACTGCCTCTGGAAAATGTGATTTTGCCAAGATTGGAACCAGTCTGACCTTTCTGAACTGGCTTTAAATCTTTGGGGAATTGTACTTGTTTATCCTTAGAAAACTATGACTTCCTGTTTAAGAGGAAAATCTCTAAAAAGCCAAAGGGCTTCATAGGCATCAGGTAGTTAGTGCCACAAATAACTTTTTCAGGAGCCATGCATTACTTAATTATAAACATATGGACTTTATTTCCTCTAAAAGGACAATTTTTTTAATAAGGGAAAATATTGGCAAAATGCCTTTCAAATTTTGCTACACATAACACTCGGAAACGAAGTTTTAGAAATAGAACACGTGTCATCTCTACTTGAAAATGGAATGTGATTTACCTTAAACAATTGTGGTGTGCTAAAACACTACATTCATACACTAGGATTGCCCAGTATTCGTATAGCACTAAATTTATAGAGAATTCTCGAGGCTTGTGGCATTCGAAGATTTAACACTCTAAGTTTCTACTTGATTCCACTCATCTGAAAGGTCAGTGTCATACTATAATATCACTTTTGCTAAGGCACACAAGTCAGGAAACAAATCTCTAGTATCTACATCTCAATGTATCTTCGTGGTTTTTCTACTCAGCTTGTGATGGTAACACTTAACGGAGTAAAATATTTTGTCCTTTGAGAAAAGTGTCCGTAAAGAAAGAAGTGTCAGTTAAAAAAATGAAAAAGTAATTAAATTGTTGTCTGAGCAAATGCACAGGAAGCACATGACTCAGCTTCGGGAGCTGAAAAAGCTGGGACCCTCTATAAACATTTCCACATTTGCAAATTTGGGAAGAGATGTTCTTAGGAAGAATTGCTCTTGAAAGCCCACGGCCTTCTTTCACTCGCTATCTTCACTGCAAGCAACTAAATGATATTGGAACTTCAAAATGGAAGAGAGAAATTCAAAAGACTGCCATTTAAAGTGGATCCACTTGCCATAAGGTAACAAGACTAAAAATAGCAGCTATTTACTATTTACTGGGCACTTCCTGTGTGCCCACTGCGTCAGCACTTCCTGTAATCCACACAATAACCCAGTGAGATAGGCCTGTTATTTCCCTCCTTATACACCCGGGAAAAACGGAGGCTCAAAGAGGTTACAGAGCCTCCCCAGAAAGGGCAATGTCATCCGAGCTCATCAGCCATGTCTGTTGGACTTTAATCTGGTGTTTGTGAGTATTAGTATAAAAATATATATTTCAGACATGGGATATATTGATTGCCTCTGGCTGAGCTCATTTACTAGTTTCTACATAAAATATATTTAAGGTAAATGTTGAAGGCTTGATATTATTACTGAGTAGACAATAGGTTACATGAGTGGGCTCTGGAAACTGGAGTGTGTGACCGCAAACCCTGGGTCGGCCTCATTCTGGCTAGGTCATTTTGGACATGTCACTTATAAACCCTGGCCTCAGTTTCCTCACTTGTAAGATGTGGATAACGATGGTACATACCTCAGAGTGTAGGTCCTTGAAATGCACTTAAGACACTGCAAGGCACATTGGGCTCCATTGTGTCATTATCTAACTCTCTGGTATTGTTTTCCTCACTCTCCCTCGATTTTAGTCAATATGGTCAGATATAATAACCAATGAATTAATAATTGTTTAGTTGGGTTAAGACTTTTACAGGGAAAGATATACTTTTAAAGGTTTTAAATGTAATTCTGACCACTTATTTACTACAAATATTTTCACTATTTATCGTAATATTTATTTTGCAAATTCATCAGATTACATGTGAAAATAAGTTTTAAATAAACCTCTTTAATAAGTTTATTTGAATATAATTAATAGAATATAGTGTAATATAATAAAACATTCAGTCTGAGAAGAACTGGAAATAAATTTTCAAGTACCACAAAGACAAAGTCACTGGATTTGACATAATCTGAATTAAGCAGTTTGAATTCCCTTTAAAATGACATTTACCCAGCAGACAGAAAGACAAGGAAGCTGAGTCAACTTGGAAACTTCCTATATTTTGCAGCAACGGTGTTGCAATCCTTCAAGTAAAAGGAGATCAGTTTGATGCCATTTTGAGCTCACTGTGCATTGGAGCATAAAAGGAAGAGGTGGGTGGGAGCAAAGCTGAGCCAGGAGCCGACTGGAATGAGACCCGGCAGGAGGCGAATGGAGCAGTTAGACAGATGGGTGGATGAAAAGACTGGGGCACACAGAAAGATGTTCAATGATGACGCAGCTAAGGAGGGGAAAAGGTTATGATATGACCCAATTACCACAAATAGCCAAAGAAATAATAACTGAGAGAATAAAATGCAAAAGGAGAGATTAAAGGCTCATTGGGATCTTTTCTGGAATTCCTTTTGCAGTCCTCCTCAGACTAAGTCACCCAACTATAATTAACTCAATTGATCTGACAATTCTTCACTTGTGTTCGTGTCTCTCTGTACAAATAATATACATGAATATAATTTTTGTTTCTTTCTCATTGGATTACAGTTTATAAAGGGCTAAAATTGTATCTTTTACTTCAGTATTTCTCCATGCTGATGGGAGTCTTAAAATGCTGTTTCTCGCCACTAAGAGACAATACTTCAAACATTGGTAAGAATTTTTTCATCATTGTGGGTTATTTAGGTCGGATTCACAGATAAAGAGAAATTATCTGGAATTTGGATATTGATAAAAATATTTGCATATTTTAGCGACTGCCTTTCATTGTTCATAATAGACAGTTGTATTTTAATAATAATAATAATAGTTATATATAGAATACCAGCTTGAAATTTCAGAAAATTTCAGTCATTTTATAAAATTATTATTAGACTCAATCAAAAGTTTCTCACCTAAATATTTAAAAATTTGTATTTATATATTTGGAAATTAATTAGTTAAATAATTCTTGAGCACCCTGCATATGTGATAAATGCTCTGCCAGGGTCTTTTGACTCCATGTTTAAAACTAAACTTTCATTTTCTGTGTTTAAAGATTTTGTAATACAAAGAGAATACAAACAGATGAAGACACATTCCCAAAGACCCAATACAATCATTGCATAACTACCTCCCTATCTAGTTCGTATATTTATTGTTGCACTTATCACACCATATAATTTAGTACATTTTTGTGTGTTTGTTTCCCATACTAGACAATGAGATCCTTTGAGGGAAAAGTTGATTTTATCATTGGCAATCTATAGTATAGGACTTGACACATAGGAGGATTCAAAAATAATTGATGGAAGGAAAGTAAGAAAGAAGGAGGAGAGGGGAAGGGAGGGGAAGGGAGAGAGAAGAAAACAAGGGAGTCAGGTATGTGTGAACAAGAGAAAATGAATGTTGTCATCAAACCTGCCTCCATTTTCTTTTTGTGATAGTTCTGTAGGACAGGGTTCCATCGGATTCAGTGTCATTGAAGGGTAAAACCAATTAAGTAGTGTCTTGCATGTATACAGCACATTATAATTTAAACAATTCTTTCATATGTGTTATTTTGTTTGATCTTCACAGTAACTCCAGGAGAAGGAAATCATTTTCAGCCCACTTTTACAAAAGAAGAAACTGAGGCTCAGATGGTTTAAGTGACTTTCCCAAGTGTACCCAAATAACAGCAGAGTTAGAATCAAACTACCATCTTCTGAGTCCATAAATTTCTCAGGAATATAGTCTATGTTTAATTTTATTAAATTAATTGTAAACAGTATGAATTCCTTGAGAAGAGGTCTAAAGTTTGTTTTGTACATACCAAAGAATTATAATAGTAACGATAACAACAACAAGAACATAGCTAACATGTATTGACTGCTTACAACTTACAGACACTGTTCTAAGGGTTTATATGTATTTACCTATTTGGTCTTCACAATAACTCTATGAAAAAGGTGCCATTATTATGCTTATTTTATACATGAGAAAAATGAAGTGCTGAAAGGTGAAGTAACTTATCTAAGGCCACGCAGTAACAGTAAAGCTGACGTCTAGCCATTATCATCTTCTATTAAAACATCTTTGTCCTTGATATAGTATAAGTATGCACTTCAATTGAGAGAAATCGCAGTTAACTCCAAATGTCAATCTGGAAACTTTAGACCAGTCTCTGAAGCCAGTTAGCTGTGTTTTTTGGCAAAGCACTAAGCCTGCTTTGTTATCTGCTTCTTTCCCATGAAATGATGCTAAATGGGATGATGCCCTAGCTGCCTCTGAGTTCTAAAAGTTCTAGGGTGAAAATCTGCACCTGATCTTCACAGCACTGCAGTGGAAGACCATGAAAGAAGAAGTCAGGCTGGAAAATTCAGCATATCTATTAGGAAAATTATGAGTCAAGAGAAGAATTAAGCCTCAAAAATGAAATATTTATACATTCTGCAATTCTTTTAGTGCCCCATATTTATCCTGATATAACTGCCTGCAGCCATTCAGGGCAAACCACTTTTAAGGATATATTTGTGATCCTTTATTTTAACCCTGAATAACTCTAGAACTTTGAAGATGGGACTCAGACCAGACAGCAGGTCACAATGATCAAGTCTCACATGGAAGCGGGAGAGAAAGAGAGACACTGTGGAGGGCCAAGTGACTCTCAGGTACATTGGGCACACTGGCTCCAATGCAACCTACCCCAGTGTCAATAGCTGAGGATCATTTGAGGGTAGCTTCTCCAAGTCTGCTTTTCCACATTGGCTTTCGGTACTAAATTGCTTTGATTTTCATCTTTCCTTTCAACTCCTCTGTTTCTTGTTTTGATTTCTCTTTTCTGATTTCTCAGTTTCTTAATCTCATTTTTAAACACGAGAATCCTCCAAGGTCTAGTTCTCGACCCTTTGTCCTTCATTTGCTTGACCGTCCCTTGGGAAACTTGCACAATCTAAACGACTAACTAGAATGTATGAGATTATGAATGAGATCTCTGCCTGCCTAGTAGTACATTTCATTGAGATGTCCCAGCATTGTGGCAACTTAAGAAGGTATAAAATCTGAAACAATACATGATCCCCAAGCCAGTGTTGTGTCTGGAATGCCCTGTATAGCTCTGCAATTTATCTTTTACTTCTTCCTCTTCCTTCCACAACATAGTCCTTTCATTTCTTCTTTTTAGAATATATGTGGATGGGCGAAACAGCAAATGCATTACTTTTTATGCTGTGTTCTATTCTTGACCTAAATAATTATTTCCAAATCTTTTGAATGAAGAACTTTGAAGAGAGAACTGATCTAATTTCAGCCCCAAATCCGGAAAAGATAAAATTTTAAAAAATATTAAATGACGAAAGAGAACAGTTGGAAGAGCAGTTTGTACGGCCTCTCCTGAGTTCTCTGCCTCTTGTAGATCTGCACTGACAGTCACATGTAAGGGGGAAGAATACATGTGCTATTAGTCAAAAGATACTTTTGGAAGATATTGACTATATATATACTTTTTTCCCCTCTCTCTCTTTCTTTGGTTGGATTACCCTAACTATTGCTTTGTGTGTTTTCAAGGGATACCATGACTGTTGAATAACATTGAAGCTTAAGTGATGGACATGAACTGACTTTTATAAAATATAGTTTGAATAGTGCTCACTGTCTCAGTTTTTGTTGAAGTGCTGACATCAGATTGAGCTCTGAACCCTGAGACTCCTGGGGGCATTTTAGAGCTGAAAACACACTATTTGATGGGAATCAGGTATTGACAGGCCACAAGTAAGCTTGATGAGCTTTTTTTAAAAAAAACATTGGCACCTGAGCTAACATCTGTTGCCAATCTCTTTCTTTTTCCTTTTCTTCTTCTTCTCCCCAAAGACCCCCAGTACCTACTTGTATGTAGTTGTGGCCCTGCTGGTTGTGCTATGTGGGACGCCACCTCAGCATGGCCTGATGAGCAGTGCTATGTCCGCGCCCAGGATGCGAACCAGTGAAACCCTGGGCTGCTGAAGCAGAGGGTGCGAACTTAATCACTTGGCCATGGGGCAGACACTGATGACTTTTTTTAAAAAGTACTAAATTCTTTGAGTTTCATTGTCCTCATCTTCAGAGTGGGGCATTGGGCAAAACAATTCCTCACATACTTACCAGTTCTAGGATGACGTCCTTCTCAATCTTGTTCTCAGACTGGTCTTGCTCAGATATAGCAGTGAATGAATAAGAATAAAAGAAGTAAAAATAGATTGGGAAAGCATATCGTTAAAGCTTAAAACATGAATTATAAATACAGAGGCATTTGGTGCCCCTCCAGAAGAGACTTCAGAACGATCAGGTAAAACACATAGTTATCTGCAGACGTGTGAGGCTGCGCTCAGCCACTTTTAGAACTGTTCTTGACTACTCAGTAGGGGGAAAGTACTTTTGTATATTTTAAAATTTGTCATCAGCTTGAGGATATATCCAATTTAGGTGTCATGTCTCATCTCAAGTGGAAAAACAAAGGTAAAAAGCCTAGTGGTACAATAGCATTTAGCAGCTGATAATAGTGTTTCTGCCTGATTTGGTGTAATTACCCAGATTGAACATGCTCAGCTTCAGAATTATAGGCAACCAGTAATTAGCTGTTCCCTACCCCAAAGTGTATATATTTTTCCTGAGCTTTTAGGGTTAGGAGTCAAAAAGAAGTACAGCAGTTTGTTTTATTTAAACTTTAGTTTGTGGATATTTTACAAGACTTTTGAGACACAAGTAATTCTGAATACAACACTACTGACCTTAGCTAGTATTGCATAAAAAAGAAATATGCCAACTTAACTCGCCAACTCTATGGACTTCAATGATGTCTGTAAATGAGAATTTTGTTCCTTAAATATCTCACTGTATTACAACATTTCACATCTTCATTCAATGATGTCTGTAAATGAGAATTTTGTTCCTTAAATATCTCACTGTATTACAACATTTCACATCTTCATTCTACCTGTAAATAAAGCCAAATCCTATAAAAATCTGGTAACTTAAACCAGTGATATGGGAAAAAATGCTTTTTTTCCACCCCCACCCACCCATGGGTATGAGATAGTGAAAGAAAAAGACGCAAAGGGAAACAAATTAAGAAGTTCTGTTGTGTGAATGCAATCACTTTCAGCATTTTTCTCTAAACACTACAGTAAAAACTTAAATTGCCATTCAATTATTGTAAATGCCAGATTCATATTTCATTGACTGCAACAGTGAGCCAGGACATGGTAACTTGGCTTTATATAACCAGTGCAAAACTGTGAGGTGTCACTAGCTGGTGTCACTGGATCTTCTGTGATAGCATATCCAAAAGTAAAGTGCATCCTCTTCTAGAACCTTGAAATACAGTGGTACAGGTTGTGCTCTGCACAGAGATGCCTTGCTAAGAAACATGACTGGGAGCTGAAATCAGCCTGAGTTTGTTGCTCCAAGTCCTGGGGCTGTGGCATGTTCCTGCATCCCATTCTGCAAGGAACGGCTTTTTCTAACCTCTCCACCCAGAGAAGGAGCCTTTTCCTAACGTGCACTAAGGAGCTGTGGGTGAAAGCAAAGGACCTTGCCTCTTTTATCACTAGCATAATTCTCTGTCTAAAGTTTTTATTAAATTTGATGCTCTATTAGAAAAGGGATGATGTCCTATTTGTCCTTGTTTTCCCATCCTTGAGCACATGTCAGGTTCCTAGCAGATACTGAATATGTGTTTGTGGAATTAGTGGAATCTGGAGATCACGGAGCAAGGCACTTAAGTTCAAAGCTAAGATTTGCACAACTGCAGGCCATGCCATTTACTTGCAATGCTCTGGAAATGGCACCCCTTGGAGTTGTGCAACACTGTTATATAACCTTAGATGGACTCCTAATTCTATAGTGGTGTACATGGCATATTTTTTAAGAATAAATATAGAAATTAAAAGGGGATAATGTACTTTTCATGGACAATATCTCATTTATTCTTCACAGTTAGCAAGAAAAGATTTTTATCACTATTTTTTAGGTGAATTAACTGAGTCTCAGAGAATTAAAATTACTTCTTGCCTAAGATCACACAGCCAGTATTTTTCAGAGCCAAAATCCAAACACAGGTTAGTTTGATGCCAAGGCATATGAGATTATTAACCATATTCTTTTGTATAAATAGTTTAAAGAATTTTATAGATGACAGAGCTCTATATACAATTAAGTCCTAAGGGAACAGATTTGTCATGACAATTACACTAATAATACCAGTAAGACATTTAAGTAATCTTTCAATTAGTAAAATACTGTGTCTTGCTAAATTGTAACACACGAAAGTGCACACCAACATATTTTGACTCTGATTTTTGGTAAAATAACAAAGTTCTGGAATATTCATTAAAGTTTGTTTTTAACACAAGGTCAAAACAAAACAAATAACCACATAAAGTCCATCTGATTTTAGCTTGGTAGATATTCATTTAGATGAGGATTCCAAAGATGCTGAAAAATAGAAGAGATTCTGTTACTGTTGTCATACTAACCTCATAATACTTAAAAATACCTTCTTTCACGTTATTCTATTTGATCCTATTTAATAGATGCAGAGAAGACTGATTACTTCCAAAAGGTAATGATGCTAGTAACAGGAAAGTGATATCAAGACTTGAACACTGGTCTTCTGACTCTAAATTAAGAATAAAACCTATTTCATCAAGAATATTTTTGGCTGCTACTGACCATTGAGCAGACTGAGTAAATGAAATATGTTTTCTTAATACAGGTTCTTTTTTATTAGGGAAGATGCCTACCAAGGGTTGGGCAATTTCACCTGTTTAGATTTAGCTGGAAATCTTACATAGATCAAAGCAAAGCAATTGTTATTAAGTTATCTTGCTGACTTTTCATGTCCAATGAGGCAGTGGAAATAACAAAGGTTACTGCTTCTCGAGAGTTAATTATTACAAAGAAGAATTTGTTAATGAAATGAAAGTGGCAGAAAGCTTAAAAAAATAATATCTCATCACTTTAGAGAAGGAAGGGAACGCTAGCATTGGTCTCCCATCATCCCATCTTGCAGGGTGGGATGTGGGGCAGTGCAGGCTTCATGCCACAGCCCCGTGGAATCACAGCCTGCATGACTTGGAGAGCTAAACTCAGGCTGATTTCAGCTCTGAACCATGATTCCTTAGCAAGGCACCTTTGTGCAGAGCACGACGTGTATAACTGTACTTGGAGATCTTGAACTGAAGGTTATAGAAGAAGATGCACTTTACCTTTGGATGTGCTATCAGAGAAGAAGACTTAAGAAAAATTGATTTCCAGGAGATGGGAAGGATTCTTGCTATTATCAAATATACTCAGAGGCAAGATATTTCAATTAAAGAGAAAATGTAATGGCTGTGTATGATCCTAATAAGGATGTATATACATATACCCAGTGAAATGATTACTACAGTCAAGCTAATTGACACATCATCTCCTCACATGGTACCATTTTCAGTATTCCATACAATATTATTAACTATAGTCATCATGCTGTGTATTAGCTCTCTAGACTTACTCATCCTACATAAGTGCATCTTTGTACCCTTTGATTAACATTTCTCCATTTACCCCTCCTCCCCACCCCTGGTCACCACCGTTCTACTCTCTGTCTCTATGTTTTTTACTTTTTTGATTCCACATACTAATGGGATTATGCAGTTTTTTCCTCTCCGTGTCTGGTTTACTTCACTTATCATAATTTCATTTAAAATGTGGGTCCCCAGGGATCTTTGATGATTTTAGGAAAGGGATATATGGATAAGTGGAAGAAGAAACACCTAAAAAGGGCAACGAGAAGCTGGCCCTGATGGCCCAGTGGTTAAAGTTTGGTGCGCTCCACTTCGGCAGCCCAAGTTCGGTTCCCAGGTGTGGAAACACACCACTCATCTGTCAGTAGCTGTGCTGTGTGGTGACTCACATGGAAGAACCAGAAGGACTTACAACTAGAATATACAGCTATGTACTGGGACTTTGGGGGGAAGAAAAGAAAAAGAAGAAGATTGGCAACAGTTGTCAGCTCAGGGCAAATCTTGCCCAGCAAAGAAAAAGGGCGGCAGAGAATCCGTAAGTTTATGATAAATGTATGAAATGTACAGAAAGGATAGTTGTGAATGAGTCTTAGGATGAACAACAGCATAAAGGGAATTTATTCATATGTTTAAAGCTAAAAGAAATGAAGAAGAAAAGAACGTTCTCCAGCATTGGGGGAAGGCAGTGTATTACGCTTCCGTGAGGATTGCACAGTCATATGCATCCACTGACGGAATTAGGATCCAGCTGTGGGCAATAGAAAATAAGCATTACTTCTGAACCCTATTTTGCTTTTGGCTTCTCTATTAAGAAGAATGACCTTAAAACCAAAACTGGCACAGTCAACTGGTTAATGAGGGACAGAATTTCAAATTAAGTAAGGCTGATGAATCAGAGTTGTAAACGATAGTGCAAACTTTAGATTGAAATACTGATACTTCTATTCATGAGTTGTGAGCTTTCAAGAACTCATTGGAACTCTCTGTTCAGCAGCTTCCTCTTCTATAAAATGAGTGGCATTAACCTCTTGATACTGAGAGGATACAATGAGCATCTAGGAGGCAAACGTCTGATATGTAGTTCTGGTATTCAGGCAACACTCAGTTCCTTTAACTATGATTATTATAAGACTTGAAGTCTGAGAAAGCAAAATCTCTATCTAGTTATTAGAGCTTCATCCCAAACACTTAGAGTTTAAATAAACATTTGGTGAACAAATAAACAACAAAAAAACCCAAAGTAATACGAGAGCATTGAGCTGTTTTAAATCACTTCAAGATCCTGGATTCTGACTAATTACACCCCGGGAAACAAAATCTATAGATATGATCATGGAACCAACTGTTAGTAATTATTGAAGAATTTTGACAACTATGACAAATTCAAGAAATATAGAATAAGGAAGTATTCCAATTTTTAACATGAGAAAATGATAGATTCGAAAAACTACTGACTAGCAATTTAGAGGCTGATTCACAGCATAATTCTAGACTGAAGTGTTGAATACAAGGCTGTGAGCACTTCAGGAAATTGCATTCTCAAAAGAAAGCCAAACACTTGAAGAAAGCAGAAGAAATATTATATAATCAAATGTTACTAAAAAGAAAAGTGATAACGTCTCAAGATAGCTTTATAAACGCAAGAAAAACCTAGGCAGGACAACAGAAGTAATATGGATTCTTGGGTGCTCAAATGACAATAAACAGACAGGGTTTATTATTGGTCTTATCAGGAGGGTGTTCGCACATGCTTGCACAATATGGGTGCTGCTTCTGATTCTCTGCCTTTAAAGAAGCTTTATGGAAGATTAGAGCCACATAAAGATAGAAACCATGTACATGAGAGATGTCAACCAGTTTTCCTTTCAGGCCTAGCCCTGTTGTGATGGAATTTTCCACGTCATACATATAATCTCACTGTCTCTAACCATGGTGCCATGAAATTCATAAATCGAGACACCTAGGAGACATTGAGGGTTCTCCCTAATTCCTGGCTTTCCTGTTCTCAAAACTTTGTTTCCTATCAGTTTTTCAACAACAAGGTGTAACTAAGCTGCTGATACAGAAAAGATCCAGAGGGGAGGGGTTATTCTCAAGCCATGTCAGTCTAACATAGTGTTCACGTTCTGGGGACCCTTGTGCCAGACACAGCATGCAGATATGTTGTAGTTGGCCTATTAGTGTTAATTTGTTTTGTTTTGTTTTTAATTGAAATCTATTTGCACAACCGAGGGTGAATGAACCTATGGGCAGATAAAAGAGCAATTTCCTGGATCATCCAGTGGTTGGAGCTGAGTAAAGGTTACCTCCTGTAGAGAGGGTATGTGCTCTTCAAAGAAGCTCCCTTCACTAGCCTGGTCGTCTTCATCCTCAAACTCAGCTGAGAACCAAAGGAGAGAAGTTATGAGGAGACAGGTCCCAATTTGTTACAAAGAAGTGTTAACATTAAGAAAGATTCAAAATTTGTAGGACTTCCAGGTTCAAGATGGGATTTGAGCCCATGTGTTTACCTCCATCCTTCTAAAGTGCCATTGAAATAACCATATCTATGTAAAAATAAATATTAATTCATTATGTTGTGAAGTAGTAAGCTCCTCGCTAAGGAGTTTGTAAAGAAAGATTAGCAAACATTTGTCAGGATGCTGCAGAAATCATTTCAGAATTGGATAAAAGTTGAATGAGATGCTCTATATTTGTTCAAAACAAAAATTGTATAATTTTTTAAATAAAAAATGGTTTTATATTCCAATTGATCAATCTATAAATATTTATTGTTTATGCTATGTGCATGGCAGTAAGTATTAGTGTGATATACTAATTTGTGGCCTCTCCAGTCACAGCTGTTCCAGCTCCACTGTCACACTCACCTTCCAGCTAATAGGAAGGAGGGCTTATCCCCTCCCTTGACAGACATTTGAGGAAGTTACATACACTATGTCTGCTGATATCCCATTAACCACAACTTAGCCACATGCCACCCAATTGTAAGGGATTCTGGGAAGTATCCTTACTGAGGACCACTATGACTCAGCTAAAAGTTGGGTGGCCTGTTATCACGGAAGAAAGGAGAATGAATAACCAGAGACAGCCAGCAGCCTCTGGCCGTGGACCCAAACCACAGACCGGAATATAAATAGGGTTTGGGAGAATGACAGCCTTCCTTCTGCTGGTAAAAGCTGCAAGGAAGATGGTTTCCTCAAGGATGAGCCTGTGCTCACTTCAGGGCAAGCATTGCCAGGAAGGATCAGTGAGGTGACTGAGGATGAAGGGGAGTCTAATAATCAAAGAACAGAAGGTTCCCAGGGCACACATTTGAAAGTTTGGGAACTGATCAGGGAGAACAGAGAGGGCTGAGAAAACTAAAGAGAAAATAGATGATCTAAGGAACTTACATCTTTAGTGACGGTTGGAGAAAATAAGGCCACGGTTGGGTCAACTTGCTGCAAGTGTGTCAAGATAAAAAGAATTGACCTATACCCTCAGCTCCTCAGGACTCAGCTGCATCTTGGAAAGCACTGAGAATGTGAGCTGTGAGAGCTCGTGCACATTTGACAGCAGCTCTGCATGGTAGAGATACTGGAAGCTCAGGAAGGAGGACGGGGCAGCTGAGACCGCCCAGTTTATGGCACAAGGGTCTAACGTTTCACGAAAAGTTGAAATTGATAGTCTTCAACAAAATCTGCAAAATCGTCTCTGATCTCAAATGCATGAGTAGAGAAAAGACTGGCTTCTCCTACTTCCTATTAACAGAAATATCCTCTAACAAGAAGGGAAACAGGCAACATTCAACGTGTATACAGCACCTGCGATGGCGGTGTATGAGCACATGTAGACTGGATCATGTGGGTGCCCCAAGGAGGCCAACAGTTTGCTACTTCTTTTAATAGACATTGTGCAAATATTTTAAATATTTATTTAGAGAGGAGACTGAGAGTCTCACGTCAGACAGCGCAAATGAGGGCTACTGGTGGCAGAGCTCAAACTCCTCTTCTACCTTGCTCTGAGCCCTTCTGCCACTCTGCTGTTTGGCAAACTTGTACCCTGCACTGGGGAACACTAAAACCCTACAGTTAAAAAAAAACCCATGTTCCTTAGAAGATGATTTGCTAGTCATCTGTTATCGCCTGAGCATACTCATTAAGGTGCAGGTGCCCACCTGGGAACATATGAAAGCATCCCTTCTGAGAGAGCGCATCGGTCTCCTAAGAGGAAGCTAGGGAAGTACAATTTTGCCCATCCTACTGCATTTCCAGAGATATCCGGGCACCCCTAGAAACTGGCACCTCCGCTCTTGCTGTGTAGACAGACCCCCGGTTTCTCTGTATTTAGAGCTCAACTTGGACTCTAGAAACAGGAAGAATAATATGTGGCCCTTTTCCTCAGAAAATTTACAGGTTTTCCAAAGTAGACTTTGAGACTCTTTATCTCTGTAGAAATAAAGGAACACACAAATTTGCTTCTCCTGTTTTGTAAATAATCGAAATTTGCCTGTTCTTTAAAGTAATGCTTTACAGTAATTATTTGCAGACACCATGCTAAATTCTATGAGGATAGTTTTACTACTCAACCCCATTTTTTCTCACAATTTGCTTGTCTGCCTTCAGGTTGAGTATATTTTTTTCCTCCAAAGTTCCATCCAACAGCTGCTTTTCTACTCCAAAGGAAAGGGTTCTATTTTTCTCTTCAGAATATCATTTTCAGACTTTTCATCAAATATTCTTTTCTTATAATTTTTTACCTTCCCCTTAGCTCCTCATGACATTTTGTCATCTGAAAGTTCACTTGTGAAACTCTGCAGACTCCAGAAAGAAATTTTCCTACTGGAAAATAGAGCTTTTCAACATGAGTAAAAATGGTATTAGCAACAATCTTTCAGAAAATGCTGTCTCTTTCTGAAGAGCGGCACTCATAGGATTCAGATCCAGCCAAATCTTGCTAAATACTCAAAGGCAACTTTCCTAGAATGAATTCGTTTGTTTCTAAAAGTGTGAAACAAAAGTAATGCCATCTCTAGCCTACTTGACGAGAGAGAAAAAAAGTCTTGTTTAAAGTTATAATGAGTTGGAACTAATTCTGTGTCTTTGTTTCTACTGTGCATGCACAGTCTAATTGTTCTGGTATGTATACCCTTCTAAAGACACTGCTATGAATAAGATCTGAGTGGGAAAGTCTCAGTTCACAGCCTATGGAATCTATTTGCATCTCCACGGAAATAGTTGTTTACTCCTCTGTTGTCATTTGTTCAGAGCACAACACAAGTGAATCCCGTCAACATTCATAGTCTTGCAGCCTCCAGAGGCTCCCTGTGTGGCTGTGCTCCATTAGCTCTAAATCTGTATTCCCATATAGATTGAAAGAAGAGAGCTAGGGAAATTTGGAAGTCTTTTGTTCTCAGTCACAGTAATATTTAAATAGTCCACTGGGTATACGAGTATTGCCAATTCCTTTATTGCTTTGTTATAAAAGATCCACCTTAGGGAAACATAACCCTTTTTGTTTTCTTCATTTCATATTCTGAAAAATCTTTACCTCTACCCTTACTGGCTTAGCTATAAATCAATTTTGTTTCCTAAATTCACACAAAATCAGGCATATACAATTCTTTTTAATGCTGAGGTTATGTCCTGAGCTTCTACTCTCTCCCCGGTGGTCCTGCACTTACTCGACGCTTTAAGCCTGGACTTCCATAGAGTCTTCTTATTATTAAACACCACAAAATATTTGGTATACCTATAATTATTCAGTGAAAAATACGTCATGAGTTGTGATGACCACAGACCAGCGAAAAAAAATCTAGGGTATATGTCAAATAATTGGAAGTAAGAGTTTACCTGAAAATTAGCATTCTGCATATGTATATTATTTTGAAGCATATATTCAGCAAACTCTATGGATTGTGTATGTGTATACAACAGGGAGAGATTTGCTCTGCTCCTGTAATCGGAGGGAGACGTGAAATTTCCCTTTTATTGTGTCATTGTTCTTATATGTATATATATACCTACAAGAATTTTTATTTAAATAGATACATTGCATTAGAATTCCAAATTCCTCTAAATATTTATCTAAGAATTTCTTACATATAGAATGATATGATATGCCATAGGTAAAACTAAAAAAAAATGAGCTTAAAACTTAGTGGCATAATACAAAGAGGTGATTCTTGGTGATAAGATAATGAAAATATGAAGCTAGACACCAATGAAGGGTCTGGAATGCTGTTCTACAGGGGCTTTTTTCAAAAAGAATTTGTGCCACTTGCCTAGAACGGGTTAGAAAATGTAAACCTAAAAATATATGGAGGGAAGCAAGGAAATGAGATAAACAGAAGAAATAATCTAATATAATCTCTTCAATTTGCCTTGAACGTTCTGGTGCTAGTTCAGATGAGAATAACCATACTTCATCATGTCTCTCCTACTGAATACAACTAAGAACTGAGACAGATGTGTCAAGCAGCCATCTGAAGGCTCTGAGAAGTGAGACAGTAGCACAGACCCTCAGTGGACTGAGAGCAGTGCAAGAGCAGAATTGTGCTCTGGGTGAGAGTCGGAAAGAGTCCCAAGAGAAGACCTTGATTTGCAGTCTGAACATCAGGGAAGGGAGCCCTCAGGGTCAGAGAGCGGGAAAATTCCCTGTAGTTGTTTTTGTTTTTTCCACTCTCTCTCCTAGTCCCAGCCACCACGGCGGGGGGTGGGACTGGTCAGGCACCAGAACTCTGAGGGAAAGGAACTCTTCCTTCTACCAAGAGAAACTGTGGTCCTGAGAATGTGGGGGATTATCCCAATTCTTTTTCTCTCTCTATAGTCCTGCTGCTTGAACCCAGAGACAGACACAACTGTGGGAAGTACACAGCCAAGTGAGGAAACTAAAGCTCCAGCTTTCTAGACAGAAAAGAAGAAAGGGTGCCTCTGAGAGTCAGAAAGTGTCAGAGAGACTGCAAAGAGGAGGGAATTAGAGAAAATGACCCCATAAAGTTGTACATAATCATAAAGCTGCATAGCTACATACGCAAGAATGTGACCTTAACAGCATCCCAAAGGTCTGAGAACTGAACTATTGGTAAAGCCACTCTGAAGGTCTCAGACTGGCCTCTGGATGGCATACACATGGGACAGAGCCAAATAGCACTGAAAACTCCTTAGAAAACAAGCCAACTTAGAACCATAGCCCACAGAAGGTAGTTTGGAACTTTCAGCCTTAACCGAGCCAAGAGCATTAATTGATAACACTCCCCGCCCCCCCCCCCACACACACATAATTGCAAATCTCTACAGGAATTAAACAGGACTCAGAATGTCATAACACAATATACCAAATGTCTAGGATACAATCCAAAATTAGTCAGCATATGAAAAACCAGAAGAACCTCAATAACTTAAAAAGAATAGAAAAGCAGCAGATGTCAATCCTGAGATGATGCAGATGTTGAAATTATCTGACAAAGACTTGAAAGCAGTTGTTATAACCAAGCTTCAAGAATTAAAGGTGAACATTTTTGAAAAGGATGGAAATAGAGAACGTATCTGCAAGGACATAAATGATATAAAAAAGAACCAAATAAAAATTTTAAAACTAAAATGTACAATAACTAAAACAAAAAATTCCCTGGAGCTATTCAACCACAAAGAGAAGACAGAGGAAAGAGTAAGTGAATTGAAGATAATTCAGCAGAAATTACCCAATCAGAACAAGAAGAAGAAAAGACATCAACAGGTCTAATATTTGTGTGGTCAGCATTCCAGAGGAAAGGAGAAAACAATGTGCAGAAAAAAATTTGAAGACAAAATGGCTGGAAACTTAAAAAATTGGTGAAATACATAAACTTGAAGATTCAGGAATCTCAGCTAACCACAAATAAAATAAATACAAAGAAATTCAATTTCTGAAAATTAAAGCCAAAAAGAAATCTTAAAAGTAGGTAGAGAGAAATAGGAGGCCATTGTCTGAATGACAGTGGATTTCTATCAGAAACCATAGGTACTGGAACGACATTTTTAAGGTGCTGAGAGGGAAGAATTGTCAAGCAAGATCATTCAGGAATGAAAGCAAGACAAGCACATTCTCAGGTGAAGGGACCTGAGAGAATTTATTGTTGGCATATCTGCTCTAAAAGAAATGCTAAAGGAAGTTCTTCAGACAGAAGGGAAATTAGTGTAGAGGGAAAATGGTAACTTTAGGAAAGGAAGAACAATAGAAATGGTAAATATCTGTGTAAATGTAATAGACTATTTTTCTTCCCTAACGTTCTTTAAAATATTGATGGTTGAAAGCAAATATTATAACATCACTAGGAATAGAAGGGAAGTTCCTTAATATGATAAAAAGCATTTATGAAAAACCCACAGCTGGCATCATACTCAATGGTGAAAGACTGGAAGCTTCCTCTGTCAGAACAAGACAAGATACTTGCTTTTATCACTGTTATTCAACATTGTACTGGAAGTTCTAGCCAGAGCAATTAGACAATAAAGAGAAATAAAAGGCATCCAAACTGGAAAGGAAGAAGTAAAATTCTTTCTATTCACTGATGAAATGATCCTACATATGGAAAATCCCAAAGAAGCCACAAGAAAATTATTAGAACTATTAACGAATTCTTCAAAGTCTCAGGGTACAAGATCAACACACAAAAGTCTGTTGTGTTTCTACACACAATCACTGAATAATCTGAAAAGTAAACTAAGAAAGTAACTCCATTTACAAGAACATCTGAAAGAATAAAACACCTAGAAATAAATTTAACCAAGGAGGTGAAAACATTGTGCATTGAAAACTACAAGACATTGCTAAAAGATGTTAAATAAGTGGAAATGCATCCCATGTTCATAGATAGGAAAATTTAATAGTGTTAAGATTTCAATACCACCCAAACAATCTACAGATTCAATGTAATCCCTATCAAAATTCCAACAGTCTTTTTTGCAGAAAGAGAAAAACTGATCCTCAAATTCATATGAAATGCAACTGGTCCAGACGACAAAGATACAGTAATCAAAAGAGTGTGGTACTGGCATATGGATAGACATATAGACCAATGGATTAGAATTAACAGTCCAAAAGCAAACCCATTCATTTATGGCTAATTGATTTTTGACAAGGGCACCAAGTTCATTCAGTAAGCAAAGAACTGTGTCTTCAACAGATGGTACTGAAACAACTGGATTTCTGCAAAAGAATGAAGTTGGACCCTCTAGCCCACACCATATGCAAAAATTAACTCAAAATGGAGTAATGACATAAATATAAAACCAAAAAACTCTTAGAAGAAAACATCAGGATAAATACAAACTTGGATTTGACAAAGAATTCTTAGTTATCACACTAAAAGCACAAGCAACAAAAGAAAAAATAGGTAAATTAAAAACTTTTGTTCCTCAAAGGGCATTATTAAGTAAGTGAAAAGGCAACCTACAAGAAGAGAGAAAATTTTTGCAAATCATATATTTGATAATTGTTTAATATCTGGAATATATAAAGAACTTCTAAAACTCAACCACAAAAAAGTAAACAACCCAATCCAAAAATTGACAAAGGACTTGAATAGACACTTCTCCAAAGATATACTAATGGCCAAATAAATACATGAAAAGGTGCTTAAAATCACATTACATCTAGTAGGATGGTTATGATAAAAACACCTGGGAAATAGCAAATGTAATATATAAAGAACTTTAAGAGAAAGACACCCCAATTTAAAAAATGGGCAAATAACTTGAAGAGACATTTCTCCAAAGAAGATATACAAATAGACAAGTGCGTAAAAAGATGCTCAACAGCATTAGTCATCAGGGGAAAGTAAATCAAAGCTGCAAAGAGATATCACTTCATACCCATTCGATGGCTATACTAAAACTATGATAACAAGTGTTGGTGAGGAAGCATTGTTAATGGAAATGTAAAATTGTGCAGCATTTTTGAAAAACAGTTGACTGTTCCTCAAAATGTTACACATAGAATCACCATATGATCCTGCAATTTTACTCCCAGGTATATATCTGACAGAACTGAAAACGTATGTCCTTACAAAAAGTTATAAACAAACGTTCATAGCAGCATCTTCTAATAGTCAAAAATCGGTAACAGCCCAAATGTTAATCAACTGATGAATAGATAAATAAAATGTGGTTACCCACACAAAGTATATTATCTGGAAATAAAAAGAAATGAAATACTGATGCATGCTACCATGTTGCTGAGCTTTCAAAGCATTTTGCTAAGTGAAAGAATCAAATCACAAAAGACACATTTTATATGATTTGATTTCTTTGAAATATCCAGCATGAGCAAATCCATAGAGACAGAAAGTAGATTAATTGTAGCTTAGGAGTGGAGGAGAGAGGAAGGGAGATGGGGTTGATTGCTTAGCACGGATGGTAGGGGGCTTCTTTTAAGAGGAGTGAAAAAGTTCTAAAATCAGATAGTAGTGATGGCTGCACAGCCATGTGAATATGTTTTAAAACATTAAGTTGCATATTTTAAATGGGTGAATTTTTATGTTAATTATATCTCAATGAAACAGTTTAAAAACATGGTTTCTCTGCTGTAAAACATATAAACATACTGTATAATTTCTATGTCTCCTGCAAGCTTTAAAACTGTAGGCCTTGGGGCCAGCCCCCTGGCCGAGTGGTTAAATCCTCGTGTTCTGCTTCGGTGGCCCAGGGTTCGCATCCTGGATGCGGACATGGCACCTCTCATTAGGCCATGTTGAGGCGGCGTCCCACATGCCACAACTAGAAGGACCCACAACTAAAATGTATACAACTATGTACTGGGGGGATCTGGGGAGAAAAAAGCAGGAAGGAAAAAAAAAAAAGAAGATTGGCAACTGTTGTCAGCTCAGGTGCCAATCTTTAAAAAATAAATAAATAAATAAAACTATAGGCCTCTAAGTTATGCCCCTTAGTTGGAACTTCTAACAGAGCCTGTTTACTGTCAGAATCACCCCAAATTCTAAACTACACAAGTCAAAACGGATGTGTTGGTAGTAAAAGATATCATTGTTAATTTAAAAATTAACATAGAATGTTTAATACTAAAGTCACAAAGAACTTAAAAATTTAACATAAATATCTTAAGCAACATTTTCCTATAGTCATTTTTGCATTGTAAGGAGGCAACAAATATTTTGCAGTAAAACTGCTCATGTGAAAATTACTTGTGATGCAAACTTTCAGGAAGAGGAAAAATATAAAGGAATCTAGGGTACAGAATAAAAGCCTAACAGCATAAACCAGTCTTGCACAATAGCATAGAACAGACACCCAACATGCGTAGATGACTTCGGCTTTGGGGATGAATTTAATCTCATAAAGGACAAGCCTTTCTTTGATTCTGTAATCTACATTAGTATCATTCTCATGGAATGTCAGTGAAGGAAAGAAGACTGACCAGCCAGTGACAATGTTTATATATAAGAAAATAGTGATTTAACGACAAAAGATTAAGGGATCTACAAAATTCAGAGAGCTAGATTGTGAAAAGGTTTAGAGGAAAATCAAGGGTTCCTGATGACTTTGCTTTTCTTTCCACCAGACTCATGTTACCTAATTTGTTAAGTCCACTGGCTGGAAAAGGGAATGTAACTAAACCTTAGCATCACTTTAGAATTGACCCTGTCAGCTATTTTTTCCTTGTGTGCAGCTGCTTAAATGTATTGTCTTCAGCAAAAAAGCAATGTAAGTAATTGCATAGCATAAAAGTAAATGTTAAATTATAATTAAATTATTCTGCAAGCCTATCGCGCTAAGTTTATGGCCATTTCATCATCTTGCAGCAGCACGCACAGCAACAATTAGAGAGAAAGAAATGTTCTAAATTGAGATCACAACTTTCTGAGAACTCGTCTCCTTGAAGGCATCTCCCGACACTATTTATGTCATTACTTTTCGTTTTAGTTTCTCAACTGTCAGCTTTTCTTTTATATACACATTTATTGTGATCCTTTTCCCTTCAGCAGACAGCCAGACAGTTGAAGATTTCAAATTAAATGCCTCCTGTTTTAACTTAGTACAGAAAGGTCCTGATTCATCATTCACGATTTACCTGGTGATTTTTTCTTCTCTTAGATTTTTCCAGTCATTTATTAGCTTTTCCCGAGGACTATCCTGTCAAGGTCATTTTCAGCATATTTATTTGACAGATGAGAACACAGGCCTTAATTGAGAAAATTATTTTGACTGAGGTGGCAGAATAAGTTTAGCTCAGAGTCCAGAATAATGTCCAAGGTCATGTTAGCACAC
Source organism: Equus caballus (assembly GCF_041296265.1). NCBI lineage: Eukaryota > Metazoa > Chordata > Mammalia > Perissodactyla > Equidae > Equus > Equus caballus. The sequence goes on from NC_091699.1 coordinate 92,788,735, forward strand.
TTAATTTCACGTTTTTTCCTCATCTCTCTGATCTTCAATGGAGAAGCACAACCTGTTCATTTTGTGAATCCCTTTTTCTCCCGGCTGCTCCTCTTAGACCCCCAACTTTCCACAGGAACCAGCACTGCTCACACAGTGCCTTTTACTTAACCCAACTAAATCCCTGCCAGATACACAAAATTGTGACAGCCATACCAATTACCTAGAAAATATTTGTGTGTGTGGACATGTGTGCAAGTGGAGGGGGATGATTTATCCAAAATGTATTCGCTCAACAATAGCTTTGGGAAGCCTACCATATGACATGTACAATATGAGGTTCTGAGGGCACTAAGGCAAATAAAACACAGTTCCTGCCTTTAAGAAGCTAAAAACCTCCTGGAGAAGCAGAGAGTATGACAATAAGCAGACAATGACATATATATGCATATACATTCAAAAAAAATAAACACACAACAATGTAAAGTCTTGGTGACATCAAAATGTCCAGGATGTTTATGGGAGTTCCAAGAAGAGGAAAGCCCAGAAATCAGTGACATCTTCGAGAAGGAAGGGCATATCTACACAGCTTTAGATCGGCATATTTTGTGGGTGAAAATTGTGGGAGAGGAGTAGCTCAGAGTCAATTTCTCCTCATGGCTCTCCTCTCTTCCTGCTGCACACTAGCACTGTGAAAAGGTGAGGGAATACAAAAGAAATCTTAGGCATACAGTATGCCCACCTGAATTATCAAGATAACTCAGATTTTCGCCTTCCACTGTCACCACAGCAGGAAGAGCAAGTGACTTCATCTTCCATAACACTGAATATCATGAATAAAATAATAAAAATAAGTCCTAGGAATATATTGTATATAAACTACTTAGCTCATTGCCAGACACAGAGTAATTGCTTAATAAATGTTAGCTATTGTAGCTGCAGTTGATATCTCGACTAATTGTATAAATAGCTCTTTTCAAATGTACTTCATGCTTCCATCTCAAAAGAATAAGTAGAAAGAAGAAGAAAATGAGGGAAACCCTTAGAAAATGTTGGCATTTGTGTTTTAAGTGGAAAAATAACATGAGATAGAATCTATCATTTATGTTACCCTATTTTTGTGCTATTCATTATGCTAGACACATATACGTTATTTTATTTACTTCTTACAACAATGAGAGAGGTAGGTAGACTTAACTCCATTTTACAACAAAGAAAAATAAAGATCAAAGAAGTTTAAATAATTTTACAAGGTCGTATAGTTAGTAAAAGTGGCACCAGAACTGGATCATTTCTTCAAACTCCATTCATGCTGTTTTTATATAATCTCTTCTCAAATTCAAAAAATAGGAGAACTATGGCTTAGTTCAACAAATATCTTCTGAATTCCTACTATGTGTCAGGAACTATGTGCAAGGTTCTACAGAAAGAACAGTGATCCTTCAGATATGGTCTCTGACCTTGTGTGGCTAAAAATACAAAGGAAGATGGACAGATAAGAGGCAGTTACAAAGCAGAAACACAGGGCTCTGTGGGGACCCATGGTAGGAGTATTCAACCCACGGAAGGTTGAGGTGGAATCTCAGAAGGAGTGATATCTAAGCTGAGACGTGAAGCATGAGTATAAAGTGGCACAAAGTGAAAGGAGGTGAGTAGGTGAGTGATGTAGGCAAAGAGAACAGCCTGTGTGAAGGCTCAGAGACAAAACCAGGTATGAAGATTCTGAGAATAAGATTCTCCACCATAGGATGGGGCTGTGGAGTGGACGAGTGATGAAGTTGAGGGGTCCAGGTCACACAGTCGCCTTGACTGCCCCAATAAAAAATGATAGTTTTACCGGATATGGAGCCCATGACACATTTTAGGCAAGAAAACGAAGTACTTAGGCATATTTTAGAATGAACCTTTTCAGTAAAGGGATAAATTAGAGAAAAAAAGAAGATGGCAGTCACATCTTGTTTTCCTGAACTTAGCTTTTATAAAAGTGATCAGGCTTGTATAAATAATGAGTAAGAGAACAGCCCTACAGTGAAATAGTCAGGCCAGTGAAAACTGCTATGACTTATGCAATCTTCAAAGCTAACAGCCTTGGCCTGACAAGATGTTCCGGTGAAGTTAACTGTGGAAGGCCATCTGTTTAGTGATCGTTGAGGAGGTTTTAAAGAGAAACATGCATTTAGCACTCGGTTGGAATCCTGTGACAGGTTGCTTGCCATGGCTTTCTGCTTGTGGAGAAAGACTCACACCAGGGAAGGCAATTCAGGTAGCTGAGAGTCAGCCATTTACCGAGCATCCTGAAGCTGGATCCATTCCAATAAAGAGGAAAATGTCTTGATTTCAATTTCAGCCTTTCATTTCTGTTCCCAAGCTCCTAACCTGACACCTTACCTTCAGCAGACAATTTTGCCTCCTAATTCCACCGTGTGGATTTCTTCAGCTGCCCTCTCTGCCACATACAGACCTCTATTCCGTCCCTCCCCAATTCATCCTTCACGTCACACTTGAGGTTGAAGGTAATCCTGCCTCTTAGTCAGGTTTTGTCCATGATCTTAATTTTCCTTCCATCCTCTCCCTCTGGGATGAGAGACTCACTAAACCCATTATCTTCCTCTTTCTCCTGTCTTCTGTCTCTCCCTTTTTGCTTGATCTCTCCTCAAGGCCTATTCATATACTCAAGTCTTTCTCATCTAAAAAAAAATGTTTTTTAAAGTTTTGTTGCATAAAGACGGAAATGTTGGCTGGAGTTCGATTTTACAGAACTCACGACTGCACCAGAATTTGAGTAAGAGGGGCACAGTGATGAAGAGGAAGGGAGAAAACAGCTTCCTTGGTCTCATACTTTCCTATTACTGCACTCTCTTTCAAACATCTTGGCTATGGTCTAAACTGGGCACTGCCATTGCCCCATCTTCCAGCATTCCAATTCATCCTACTGAAATCTGGACTCTATCCTTGTAATAATTGCTTTCCTGGCAAAGATGATTGCAGATTGCCTGTCTGGTGGATGTTTTGAAAGTCAGGTGGGAGAGGATGTCTAGGGTGGGCTGGAATTGGGTATTTCCCTTCCCCTGGGTCAGTTGGGCTCTGATAAAAACCCCAGCAGGTTAGGTTCTGGTTACCTAGTTTCCCCTGAGGGCAGGCCTTGTTAAGAACAGAGTGCTCTGGTATATTTCAAAATGGTTCCTTTTCCCCTCCTCCTGCCGGTAGCTCTAGGGGATTTTTCTCCCATATTTACTGCTGGAGCTTGGTTGAGCTCCTAGAGGTAAATCTCACAAAATTTGGGGGCTCCCCTGTGACTGGTTGCCCCCGGAGCTTTTGACTCTCAGACTTGTCCACACTGAGCATCCAGCAATTTGTCGATTACATTTCAGGTTTTCCTGACCTGGTGCTGGTTCCCATGGAGGTTTCTGCTTGTGCATCTCTGCTCTAGTAAGCCATGACTTCGGGTTCAGCTCTGTCTCTCTGATCTTGGGGGCAGTGGTTTGCCCTATGGCCTCATCTCTCTAAGGATCCAAGAAGAGTTGTTGATTTTTCAGTCTGTTCAGCTTTTTGCTTGTTGTTAGGATGGAGCAGTAACTTCCCATCTCTTTAGATGCAACCTGGGAACCAAAGTCCCTAAGTTGATTCTTGTATCTGCTACTTTCTTAGACTCTTATCAGGCCTGGTAGTTTTTCACGATGGATTTTCTATTTAGAAGATATCACCTGTAATACTTTTATTTCTTCTATTTAATCCTTACAGTTTTTATGCTTTTTTACCTTACCTTATAACATTGTCCAGAACTTCTAGTAATAAGGAATCAGGGGAAGTAAAAATCGGCATCTATCTTATTCTTTGCCTTGATGGGAATATGAGTAGATTTCTCTATTAAAGATTGTGTGTTTAATAGATTTTTTTCCATATGTATCTTCAAGTTAATGAGCTACCTTCCAAACCCCGTTTTCTGATTATTGTTATAATAAAGAATTGTTGAACATTGTTTAATGCATCTATTTAATGATTTTTTTTTCAATTTGGTCCATTAATGTGATAAATTACATTCATGGGTTTTTCTGATTTTGAACCATCCTTGACATCGTATTAAACTCTATTTGATTATCACGTATTCTTTTTTTAAAACATGGTTCAATTTGGTTAGCTAACATCTTTAGTATTTTACAGCTATGTTCGTAAGTTAAATGGACTCGTAATTTTATCTTATTTACCCTCTTATCTACTTTTGGAATCAAGATTCGAGTATTTCATAAAATTAGTTGGGCAACCCTCCCACATTTATTTTCTGGGGCACGTTATAAGAGCTGGAATATCTCTTCCTTGAAAGTTTGATAAAATGCACCTATTAAACTACTGTGCCAGGACTTTCTGAAGAGGGAAGGTCTTTGCTGTTTCAATTTTTTTTAATGATTAATTACTTATTTAAGTTTTCTGTTATTTTTCTTGCCCCAATTTTGGCCTTTTATATTTTTTTTGTTTGTATAGATAAATAAATCCTCTTTAAGTTATAAGTTAATGAGTAGACAGTTGTTGATAATAATTTATTATGTTATCTCACTTGTGTCAATAGTTTATTCCTTTATTTCCTTCTGCATTTTTGCTTAATTTGCATCTTCCCTTTCCATTGATTATCCCAGCTAGAAGGTTTTCTGGCCTATTAATATTTTCAAAGAAGAGCTAGGGTTTGCTATTATGTCTATTATCCCTTTTTTTATTTTATGATATCTACATATCTTTAGAATTCTTTTTTTATTTTTGAGGAAGCTAACATCCGCTGCCAATCCTCCTCTTTTTGCTGAGGAAGACTGGCCCTGAGCTAATATCCGTGCCCATCTTCCTCTACTTTATATGTGGGACACCTGCCACAACATGGCTTGATAAGCGGTGGTAGGTCCGTGCCTGGGATGCAAACCAGGAACCCCAGGCCATGGAAGCAGAGCATGTGAACTTAACTGCCACGCCATCAGACCAGCCCCTAGAATTCTTTATTTGAAAGTGTGTTTCATTACTCATTTACTATCAGATGTAGAGTAAAATACAGTGATACATATAGAAAATAAGTTAGTATATGGTGTTTTAAAAAAATAAAAGATGGAATTAAAAACAACCTAAATATTCACCAACAGAAATGAGTGACTAATTTGTGAGATATACTAGATAGTAGCGAAAATGAGTGAATTTAGAGCATACATATAAACAGGGATGAATCTCACAAATACAGAGTTGAACAAAAACCTCAATTTTCAAACAAATGCATAAAGTATTATTTTGTTCATACAAAGTTTAAAAACGTGCAAAGCAGCTGAGCAAGAGCTTCCAGTCTGTGGACAGGCACTTCACCACCTCCTGTATGGTCCCCGCATGACATCAGGTTCAAATATTTACAGTCAAAAATGACTGAATAGCTCTGGTTCTGGAATGGGATAGTAGAGACTCACTTTTCCTTTCTTCTCTCCTCTAAAAACAGCCAAATGCCCTGAAAATTACCCATCAGACAATGATAAAATGACTGAAAGCTGGATGGAAGAAGAAAGACTCACTGGGAACCTCAGGACTTGGGGAATAACAACATGGTTAGATTCGGGGTTTCTTTTAATCAACCATATACTGATAGAAAGGGCGACAGAAGGGTCTGTCGTCAGGAAGCCCCAACATGCACACACAAATACATCACCCAGAAAATTCCGCTCTCTATGACCAGAGGACCCATAAAGGGGAAGCCTGCACAGACCGGGGGGAGCCCCACCCCCTGCTTTACAATGCAGGCCCCAGCTGCAGCCTTATCCATCAGCAACGAGGCCTCTGGTTCACCATCAGGACGTCAGTGGCTGGACGGATCCCCTGCTACCCAGGGTCAGTGTAAGCAGCCCCCAAGTCTCCCAGTGACATAAGGAGATCGAGGCCCAGGTCCCTCCCACCATGGCAAAAGGTAGCCCAGTGACACGAGCACCTCTCATCCTACAGATGCCACCAGCAGGGATGGAAGAGGAGGACCCGTGGCACCTGAGAACAAAGCACACTCGGGTAGCATCGCGAGGGTTCTGCAACTAAGTTGTCGTGGGAACTAAAGCCACAAACGTAGACCAGGACCTAGACACTGAACCTAAATTGAGCAACCACCTGCTGAAATAGGAGAATTCACTCAGATCACAAGTCTCCAAAACCATCAGAACGATGTCCATGATGCAACTGAAAACCGCCTGTCACGTCAAAACCCGGAAAAATCGCAACTGGAATGGGCAAAGACAATCGACTCAGCCAATTCTGCGATGAACCAAGTGTTAGAATTTCTGACGAGAATTTTCAAGTAGCTGTCATAAAAATGACTCGACAATTACAAATTCTTTTCAAACAAATAAAAAACTTCACAAAGAAGTAGAAGCAATAAAAAATCAAACGAAAATTACATTACTAAAAAACACTATAAACAAAGTGAAAAACTCTCTGAAGGGTCTCAGTGGGAAGGTGGAGTTGACGCAGGATAGAAACAGTGGGCTTAAAGACAGATCAACAGATCAATAGAATTTAGCAATATGAAAATCAGAGCAAAAATAGACCAAAAAAAAGAAAAATGAGCAGAGCCTCAGTGAAACAACAGCAGCTCTAACCTCCGCATCATCGGAGTCCCAGAAGCTGAGGAGAAGAAAAGTAAGACTGAAGGAGGATACAAAAGAGGTAAGGGTTGAAAACTTCGTAAATTCAGTGAAAAACTGCTGGTGGGAACATAAAATGATACAACCACTCTGAAAAATACTTGGGCAGTTCCTTTCAAAACTAGAATGGTCTGACCATACTACCTAGTAATTGCACTCTTGGGCTCTTATCTGAGAGAGATGAGAAGTGAGCTCTCCGCAAAAGCTTGTACACAGATGTTCACAGCAGCTTTATCTGTAGTAGTTGAAAACAACTAAAAACAACTCAGATGTCCTTCAACAGATGAACGGTAGCACAGACTGTGACATAGCCGTAGGATGGAATACTACTCATCAATAAAAAGGAACAAATTATTGCCATAGGCAACAACTTGCGCGAACTTCAAGGAAATTATACTGAGTGAAACTATTTCCAGAGGATACCTACTGCGTGAGTCCATGTATGTAATATTCAAAAAATAACACAGTTATAGAGATGGAGAACAGATCAGCAGTAGCCAGCGGCTAGGGCCAGGGGGAGAGCATGGGTATTGCTATAAAGAGGAAGCATGAGGAGTCAGTGGTAATGGGACAGGTAAGATCTTGATTGTGGTGTTGATTATGCAAAGTGTACACGTGACAAAATTTCTATAAACACACACACATATGAGTACATGTATATATTGTGAAATTTAAGCTCTAGAAGTTGTATCAATGTCAATTTCTTGGTTTTGATATCGTGGTATAGTTGTATAGGACATTAACATTGGGTGACCCTGGGCGGAGGATGCATGGGGCATTCCTGTACATTTGTTTACAACCTCTTGTAAATCTATAATTATTTCAAAATATAATATGTTTAAAATGAATAAACACCACAGGAAAACTGTAGCAGACCATTGGGAATCAACAATCTTAAAACAGCTTTGTGAGATGCCATTTACTCCAGACTTCTAGAAGTTGGGGCAAAATTGAACAAATACGATTGAGTTCATGCTTGAAAAGTGAGAAAGCTACTAGGGAACTCTTTTCTATCAGGAAAAATAGCAGAAGTTAAGCTCTTGCTGAAGATACTGGAACTGTCGGCCCATCACATCGTGAGAAAGTTAGCTGATCAACATGACTGCATGAGGGAAATATACCAAAGCTACTTGAGGAGTGAAAATGGAACCCTGAAATATATCATTATGAAGCAACTTAGTCTCAGCATTATATGTCTTAAATTAGTGATAGAGAGAAGATTTAAAATAGAAAACGTTAGTAATATCCATGAGAAAATAGATATTTCTTTTATAACTATGATATTGGAGCTAAAGTTCCATCCCCTTATCAATGATTGTAGACAAACACAATTTATACCTTTTACACAATCCACTGTCGATTTTTAAACTAGAGTCTAGCTAAAATGTTCGGAGGTCCTAATACCATCTGCGGTGAAAAGTAGTTCTAAGGACACGTATTTTAAGGCTGACATTATTCTCTGTAAGGAACTTAAATAATATTGCAACATGGAGCTCCTGACAGTATATTAAGGAAGCGTCCTCTGGAAATAACTGGAGTGGAAATAAATTTTGTTAAGCTGCCAGCACCAGAAGATATGCAATATTATCTTAATATTTCCATATACTTCTTTGGCTACTACCGCTTCTTACAAATGAAGAAACATCCCTGCACCAGAATAAATGACAGTTTAATAATGAGAGTAAAACAGCTGACTTCCTTATTTTTTAAAAAAATGCACTAAAATATGATATATTGTCTAGAAATGCATCCACAAGTACTACAATGATGAAGACATTTATGGAAGAATGCTCACCAAATTCCTACGCTGGGAAGGAATTTGATTTGGTGTGGGCAAGCAAAGTGCTTCCATGAGAAATGCAATGATTTATCCTTTCATAACCTGGATACTAGATATACGATGTTTATTTTATTATTGTTTTTTTTTACGTCACCAATATTTAATAATAATAAAAAATAAAGACAATCCCATGTTCAAATTCTTTTCCTTCTCAGTTGTGACCTTATTCTTGCTTCCCAGTGTCTTTACAGGAAAGTCTGAGATTCATCTCGTTCCCTTTGTGAAGATCAGATCTGTCTACAAGCTTTAAGAATTTTCTCATTACTGTTGATGTTCTTAAATTTCACCGTAATGTGTCTACCTGTGAGCTTTTCTTCATTTTTCCTATTGGGCATTCTAGGAATCTTCAATATGATTTATTTAACCTTGCTTAGTTCTGGGAAATTGTGCATTGTTATTTACTCAATAATTTCCTCTCCATCCAATTTTTTCCTCTTCTTTGTCTCTTAATATTTAAATTTTGATGTGTCTACCGTCTTAACTTTTATACTTTATCTTCCCAATTATTTCCATGAGAATGTCTTGACCTGATCATCTAGTTCATTTATTTTCAGTTGTAATTATTCTGCTTTTTATTCCCTCTGTTATTTAATTATTATCTTTTTACACTCGATTTTTCACTTTGTGTTTCTTTATAACGGCTTGCTGTTTCTTCATTTCAGCATTATTCTCTCATGTATTCGAGGATATTATGTTTATTTTTATTCTTGATCTGCCTGCTTCATGAAGTCTGGTTCCTCTAGTCTTGCTCGCTCATTTACTGTCCTTTATCAGGACTCTGTCCCTCAAATGTCTAGCTCCTGTTGGCAGTGAGTACATCTCCCCTGGGGGTACCCGGCATCTCGGCTGGTAACGTGGATGGGGCCGAGCGGCATGTGCTGCTCCCAGCTTGGCTGAGGTAGGAGGACTGCAGCTCCGGGCAGAGGCTGTGGACACACATTCTGGGCTTGGTCCTCCCTCTTCTGTCCCCCAACAGGTGGCACTGCCCCTCAGGGAGCCTCTGCTCCAACACTACTCTCTCCCTGGAGCCTTTCTCCATTGGTTTGGTTATCTGGAGCTCAGGGGAGCTGAGGAGTCGAGGAGGAGAGGGGAGCAGTGCTTGCCTAGAAGCCGGCAACTAGCCTGCGTGACGTCTGATGTCTGCAGAGCCTGCCTGGCATCACCATGCTGACTGACCCCTGTGGTCCCGGGCAGGTGCAGCTACTTTTCTGGCAGTAATGAAGGGGCAGGCGGCCATCTATGCAGGCAATGTGGCCCTGCAAGAAAGGAATACAACTCCGAAGCTCGTCCCTCAGCCAGTCTACACGCTTGTGCGTGTGACCTCTCCGGCCCTGCCAGCTATTGCCATCCACAACAGCAGAGTCTACTCCCGCTGCACGGAATTTTCTCTCAGTCTTGACTTCAGTTCTTCAGACTCCAACTTTTTGGTTTTCTTAACTGCTGCATCATTTCTGGAGTTGAGCTAGAGGAGGAAGTTAGGTAAACAGATCACGAAGTCTGATCAGGATTGCAACGCTGACAAGCAAGATGGCTTGGACTGGGCTGTATTTGCATTGTTTGTTTTGCTAAAACTCATAAGCAGGCAATGCAAACGATCCGCGCAAACAGGGAAGGGAGCACCGTTCCCCAGGACCTCTCAAGACCCTCAGGAAGGGTGCCTCAAGTCTGGTGGACCACAGAGTGGAGGAGAGTGCCAATCCAGCCAGAGCAGCCCAGGGCCAGGGCAGGCTGCCTTTGCCATTAGGCTGGAGGAGGGGCCACAGCCCCATATAAGGGTTTACCTGCATCTGAGGCAATTCCTTGCTACACCTGTGCTATCTCTTTCTGCTTCATGGGGCCCACAGCGTCCTCTGCACCTTGTGATCTGTCTCTACTGGGGCAGGCACCCTACTTCTTTTCTTTTTTTTTCTTTCCATATTTGTTTCCTTACCACACTCAAGTGCAGAAGCCCTATTTATTTTTGTATCTCCAACAGTTGGCACATTGTTAGCACTCAAGAAACACTTGTTTTTGTTATTATTGTTTTGTTGTTTATGAGCCAATGGAGGGAAGTAATGGGTTAACGAGATAAGTGTTAAATAGTTGAAATCACAATTCACAAGTGAGACGTGTCTGTGGAGCAGTTCACACCTGAGGTGTCGGTCTTGGCATGAATTTTATTGCAGAGTTAGGAAGGGAGAATACTCCACAAAACCAAGGGGGGAATCCAAAGGTCACAAGCGACTTAGGAGCATGGGGGACATCAGTAAGAGAAAATGTAGGCTAGTTGTCAGTGTTCTATGCAAAAGTGAAGGGGGAAGCCAGAGTTGAGTTTGTTCAAGTCAGTTAATAGAATTGGGGGACCTCAGTAGAGTGACTGCGGAAAACGAACATAACACATAAAACAAAATGACACATGTCCAGCAACATCTGAGGGGACCCCTGACCTCTCTTTTATCCGTGCAGGGTCTGGGCAACCCATGGGTGGGCAGATCTTACCCCTGAAAGAGGGAGAACACCACCTAAAACACCAAAGGAACTGCTGAGAAGACAGCCTGCCTTGGTGCACTCTCTTCCCGACCACCACCGCTACAAGCCTCGGGGGGGTCTGGGATGATGGCGCAGTCACCCGGTAAGGTCTGTGGGACAGGTTAGGGCCATCACTTCTGTAACGCCCAGGTAGATAAGAAAATATTTTCCTTGCAGTGTTAGAAAGTTTTCCAATCTCTAAAATTCTGTATCTACATTCAAATTTAATGAGGCTATTAACTAAAGTCACCTCATGTTTGAGAGTTGTTTTTAAGGCATACATAAAAAATAAATTAAATGATGGGTATACACAATCAAGTAAAGGGTCATTACCCTCCTTTGAACGACCAATATGCAGTAATTAATGGGGATTTCTCAGTTTAGAAATATTTTCAAACAGCAAGACTAAATTACTAAGGGAAAAATAGAAAGTTAATTGGTTACTTTTGGCCTATGCTGGGCATGATTGTTATGCAATCTTTTGAGGTCATCTTTAGAAACAGGATGCCCTCGTGTCGAAGGTGCTAAGCCCATCCGCTTGTTCTTGGGGTTCTAATTAACTTCCGTGCTGGTTTGATTAACACTGGCATTTGTTTTTTCCTAGTAGAAAGCAGCCTCTGTATGAAAGAGCTTACATGAGTCACCTTTTGTTAGCAGATTAGACAATCATGAGGTTTCCTCCCCCTGTGGCGTCAACCTTCTTTTGTCTGCACTTTGAAATACATAACTTTTCTTAGGTTACATAAAATGCATACTTCTTTTATTTCTTCTCAAAAAGTCAAGCGGCACTATTACCATGTTTCTATGAAGAAAGGCATAGAAACCACATAAAATAGGTCGTTTCATTTACATTCAGTTCATGACATTATAATATTAAAATAACCAGCACATTTTATACTTTCAGTGTCCACCTATGGACAGCCTATGCAACGCAGTGATTTCTCAGCTTCTTAACCTATCTCTAGGGTCCTTCTCTCTCCATCTCAGCCACCCGTCTAGTCTCCTGCCCTGGACATATTGTCAACTCGCTACTCTACTGTCAAAACCACCAATCAAGCACCCGCTTCATAACCACAGTACCTTCCCTTGACAGCTACAGGCATCATCAGTGATTCTAGCTCTCAGGTTGACCTGGAGAGGACAGAGACCACTTAAAAGCCATTTCAGTGACAGAAAAGAGAATGAATGAGATTCTGAACCAAAGAGGTAGTGAGGAGAAGGTGAAAGATGGGAGTAGGAAGTATCACGTAGGCAGAAGAGCAAATGTGGACACTGAAGGAACACAAGGGTATTATTCTTCTATTACTACATAACAAATCACCATAGAGTGGCTTAAAATGACACCTGGTTATGATCTCTGGTTTCAGTAAGTCAGAAGTTTGCTCACGGCTTTGCTGGCGCTCTGCTCAAGGTTTCACGGAGCTGAAATAAAAGTGGCAGTTTGGCTGTGTTCTCATCTGGAGGCTTGACTAGGAAGGGATCCACCCAAGTTTCCTCAGGTTGTTGGCAAGATTCTTTTCCCTGAGACTGTAGGATTCATGGCAGCTTCTTTCTTCAAGCCAGTGAGGGAGAAAATGTCTGCTGTTTCCAGCATCTTCTTTCAGAGAAGTCCTAGACCCTCTTTCAAAGGGCTCACATGATTAAGTCAGGCCCACCCAAGATGAGTTCCCTTTTGACTAACTCTTGACTAACACCCCTTTTGACTTCCCTTTTGAGGCAACTGGTTAGGGACTTAGTACATTCCAGCAATCCCTTCGCTTCTGCCATGTTGTACTGGCTAGAAGTGAGTCACAAGTTCTGCCTGAACCCCAAAGGAGGGGATTACAAAAAGGTGTGTATTTCAGGGAGTAGGTACCACGGGAGCCATTTCAGACTCCTGCCTACTGCAGGAAGAAAGAAGCACAGGTCTAAGGACTTGACTGGGGAAACGGTGGTACCAGTAAAAAGAGACCCACAAATCAATGTATAAAAGAGTTTGGGAGAGCAGATAAATTCAGTTTTATTTGTACTTTTACTGAGATGCCAAACTATAAGAAGAAGTGCCCGGAGGAATTGCAAATATAAGATGGAACAAAAGATGGAAGTCCAAAGCAGAAACATTGATTTATCCACAGAGATTACATGTCAAAGTCATGAGACTGGGTTACCTCAGACAGAATAAAGAAAATAAAGCTTTGGGGGATGGGGGATAGAAGCCAGAAAAGAGGAAAGCAATTAGAAATCTAAAAGTAGAAAAAGCATCATGCTGTATTTGAACAAAAAGGACTAGAAATATAGGGGAAAATAGAAGAAAGCAGATGGTACATAGCATGGAGGCCAGTGGGGTACTTGGGGTACATAAGGATGATGCCTGGGAGAACGTCTTAAGATGCAGATTCCCAGGCCCACTCATGGAGATTCTGCAGTGAGGCCCGTCCATCTTCCTTGCTGACAAGCACGCGGGTGATTCCTAGTCAACAATTTCAGAAACATTCTTCCAAGGATTAGTAAATAAGATCCACATAAAACGAAGGGGTAGAGCCCTCTTGGAGAGGGCATCACAAAGTTGGAATCTAAATATGCCCCAGAAGAGATATCAAAGAGATTTTGAAGGATTCAGATTGTTGGACTTTACTTCAGAACTACTGACGCTGAATCCGCATTTTAATAAACTCCACAGGAGATTTTCATGCCTTGTAATTTTGAGACCAAAGTGTGGTTTGTGAGCTGCTAGAATGCTTCTATTACTTCTCTGGAAAAAGATAAGTACAGAAATTGAAAATAAATGTTTAGAAACATTTATAGCAATTCAACTTTGCCGTGATGGCCAAGTGCACAATCAGTGGTCTTGTGTCATTGGCGGGGTACAGAGCAGATTGGGTGTTGACTGCTCACCGCATTGTGTTACAATGTGTGACATTTTAAGGTTAATTCATCAACCATAACTCAAAAGCATATTAAAATATGAGAAAAGTAATTGTCTATATTTTTATATCTTATTTTTATAATAATTTTAATTTTTAATCAAGCTTGTTATAAAATTTATAATTCAACATCATGAAATAAATTAGGAAAATAAAATTTGTATTTATTTTTAACTCTAATTTACAGAAGGCGAAATAAGTTTCTCTAGACTTTTAGGCAAGAAAAGACATAGTTTGCTTACGCAGCCATAATAGCAAACCAAATGATATCAGTGGTTTCCTCCAAAAAATGAAGATCGGTAGAGTTCATGATGGTTTTACCACAAAGCATATTCAATTCCTTGCATATTGAATTTAGTTTTTCAGTCAGCATTGGTGGCGAAGGGCTAAAACCAAAGCGTATTGTTTCAGAGATGTGCTGGCTAACAAAGGATCAAAACCATAAAGAAACTTAACATAAAGAACACAAGTTAATTAAAATCACAAGAATTCTTTGAAAGAGTGTTGAATTCAAAAGCTGACAGAAGTAGATATTCAATAATTCTCACTTAAGCATTATCATTTGATGACTTCTTACAGGGTAGCACTTTAGTTTGCTATGAATTAAAAATCTATATTAAGTCCCAAGATATAAGTAAAAGACTACATCAAAGATGTTTGTTTGAAAATATTGGGTGTATCTGTGGCAAAAAAAAAAAAAAAAAAAAAGGCAGCTCAAGTACCACTTTCCATTAATACCATAGCTCAAAAATTGGGAACCGGCTAATGGTAAGAAGGAGATACACACAGACGAAATACAGCTAGTGACACGTTTTTAATTGCAATTTGTTGAATGCACAGATATGGTTAACATGGCATTTCTTTTAGTGGAACTGTGATTCAAACAGGATGCTGATGTGAAGAGAGGTTTTCTTTTTTCTCAGCTTTATTGCCGAGAAACACAACTAACTCTGAAATGGATAAAAGTAGTCAAAAAAATGCGGTTTGGATTTTAAGCTTTGTGTAGAAGGATTTTCTGAGGGCACATCTCACAGGTGCGAGAACAGGGAAACATTCTGGGGTTATTGCCCAGATTTCAGAGCTTGAGCCAGAAGTCCAAATCACGATAGAGCTCCCTTCATCAAGAAAGTCTTCCTACGAAAAAGTTTTCAGCTGAACTAGACAGAAACTTGGTGTCATAGCAAAAATTGTAATTATGTAAAAGCTAATGTATTAACTTTGAGATTATTCTCTATTATTTTATAAATATAGAAGCTGATTATTGAAAAAATGGTCATGTGGGAATCATGATATTTATTAAGGGGAAAAGTTCTGTTGAAAATGTTTAAACTAGAGAAGAAACTCCGCATGCATTTCCAGTTTGGTCCCAACTTTCTCAAGATGTAATTTTACAGCCGCGTTTGCTTACTTGTCTGATATCTTTGGTATTTTTAATTATCTTATACTTCCATGAAAAGACAGAATGGAACTTTTTTATTTTAAAGATTGGCACCTGCGCTAACATCTGTTGCCAATCTCCTTTTTTTTTTCTTCTCCCCAAAACCCCCAGGTATATAGCTGTATATTCTAGTTGTGAGTGCCTCTGGTTCTGCTATATGGGACCCCACCTCAACATGACCTGACGATCTGTGCCATGTCCGCGCCCAGGATCAGAACCGGCAAAACCCTGGGCTGCCAAAGCAGAGCGCGCGAACTTAACCCCTTGGCCACAGGGCAGGCCCCTGGAACATATTTTTTGATGGCAGATGAATCACATGGAAAAAATAACATTTAGAAGCTTGAAAAAACAAAATTCCTACACGTTGTTATGCTATGTTCCATGGTTTAATAATAATTATCATTGAAAACAGTGATTGCCTTGATATTACTCATCTTTGAAAAGTTATCACCAAATATCTCATTCATTTGCTAGAATATTGTGAATTTCATCTTCCATCAAAAGAAGAATATACAAAAATTTCCATACATGGGAAATTTATAGCTCTGGAGTCCATTTCTTTCAGCTAAATATAATTTAAATTTAACTATAACTTTATAGGATAAATTATTAAAATCAGCTACTGATGAAGAATTGAACACAAATTTTGAAAACAGATCATCGCTTCATTTAGGATTAAAGTTAAAAACAAATATCCTAAGCTTGATGAAGTTACTTTAAATCTCTTCTCACGTTCCTGCCAACATACCTCTGTGAGACTAGTTTCTCTACTCTAAGTGTTATGAAAGGATAATATAGAAACAATTTAGATATGCATTGTCTCATACAAGTACATGGTTATCAATACCCTCTAGATTACTTAAATTAACAGGCAAGAAGCAAGCTTATTTTCCACATTAAAGGCAAACAATTTATATTCATAGTGCTTATTCAGAGTGAACATACACGGGGTTAATATAAGGAATGGCTTTTTCAGTTAAAACTGTTCGTTCCTGTGTTTAGTTATGACTGCAGAATACTACACAGCTATGAGTAAAGTAGCTATACTCTATATTCATCACTTACAAGCATATTTCCAATGTATTATGTTTGATTTTTGTAATTCTTTTATCCTATTTTTTGACTATATTCGTTGAAATATAATTTTATGTTGAATCTTACAGTAAAAATTTTGCTTTGTATTTAGTATTGTGGTTTTTTTTTACTTTTAACTCCTCTAAAATTCGTATTTATTGTAATTTACTAAAGTATCAGTTGACCATGGCTTTGGAAATAAAAACTGGTCCTTCACCTCATAGATAGTTTGAGAAACACTGCTCTAGAGTGTTGCTAACGACTCAGAGAAGAGGCTAAAATACAAAGAGCATAGAGAAAGTGAGAGACAGAGAGACAGATGAGAGTGAGAACAGGTGTGGGAGGAATAAGGGGGGGAAACATCGGGAGGGAAGAGAGGTAGAGTCACAATGTGGGAGTTTGGAGTTCATCATCTTCCGTCTAGTCAGTTTCAGGGAATTTCAAGGTTCAAGGTGTTGTCATACTTAAGGGAGGCTATGGGTTACGATATTGGAGGCCATTGACGTTGAGGGTGAAACTAGTTTGCCTGATGACAGCAACATGGACAATAAAGTCTGTGAGAGAAATAATCCCTGCAAGTCATAAAAATAAAGTGGTAATGAAAATGAAGACTGTGAGGGTGTGGTCCTTGAAGCAAACGGATCTTGTCAAGAATGGAGAGAAAAAGTAACCAACAGCTGTTATCAGCTTGAAGAGGGCCTGTTAAATGTGGTGGTGGAATAATGGGCTAAAAGGAATCAAGGGGGGCCAGCCTAGTGGTGCAGCCGTGAAGTTTGCGTACTCTGCTCCGGGGGCCCAGGGTTCTCGGGTTTGGATGCCAGGTGTGGATCCTGGGTGTGGACATACACACCGCTCATCAAGCCATGCTGTGGCAGCGTCCCATATGCAGAGTAGAGGAAGATTGGCACAGGTGTTAGTTCAAGGACAATCTTCCTCAAGCAAAAAGAGGAAGATTGGCAACATATGTTAGCTCAGGGTCAATCTTCCTCACCAAATAAATAAATAAATAAATGGCATCAAGGAATAAGGAGCAGGCTGCCCCTCCCTGTGCCGTGAGACATGGAAAAAGAATTTACTCCATTGTAAGATCTTCTGAAAGAAATGGCACCTCCACGAGAAAGTTGTGCTTCAGTTTCAGGGAAACGAAGAAGTGTGGGCTGGAAGTAGTTTTTCCATCTCACATGGGGGAGAAGGTAAGGAAAAGCCCAGAGTTTACAAAGTAGGTGTGTGGTGAGAGGTTGGGAAGTTACAGCAGCATTAATTTCGGCAGAAAAGCAGAAGTGCTGATGGAAACAGACCGGAGGATGCAATTGCTGGCTTCAAAGATGGAGGAGAGAGCCATGGACCAAGGAATGCAGACAGCCTCTGGAAGACGGAAAAGGCAAGAAACAAGATGCTCCCTTGAAGCCTCCAACAGAAAGGTGAACTTGCTCACACTTTGATTTTAACCTGTGAACCCATTCGAGATTGCTCCCCGCCAGAACCGAAAGATAAGAAATGTGTATGGTCTTACGCCATTTTGTGGTATTTTGATCCAGAGCAATAGGAAACTAAAACACCACTACTAGCTTTTAATTAAAAAGTTTAATTATAACGATAAAACCATGACCCCTTCTGTACACAAACACACACACACACACACACACAAATACATACACAACACACGTACAATCACAGAAGATTTGCAAAATCCTGCGTTACAACCAAGATGTAAGCTAGTGCAAAATTAAACGATTTTACTTACTGGTTTTCCCTGGATTTTCAAGTTTTGTATAAAGTTGATAGGTTAAAAAACTGGCTTCTATTTAGTTAATCTAACCATAATGAAAAATAATACTGAAAGTATGGATACAGAACAAATATAGTCAATTTCCTCATCTTAAAAGAATTGCTAAGGTAAAAGTGTAAGATACTCAAAATTAACATTTAAAAGAAAAGCCTTCCAAAGGAGATAATTTCAACATAATGACATAAAAATTTTCATAAGGACACAACTCAAATGTAAAAACGGATACAAGTCATTGCTGAAAACTTTTAAATTGCTTAGAAATTTATTGATTTCAAAAAATGAGTGGGAATGTCACCACGGAAAGAGATACCCAAAAGCCTTTGCACAGACATCTGCTTTTACTGGGCTCCTCCTACAGCAATACAACCCTGGTTGTCCCAAGGCAAGCCCTTAGGAAGTGCTCACCAACAGTTCAAACAGTCATTGCATTGCAATGTACTGTGTTTTCATCTCTGCCCTAAGGAAGTCCCACAGCAAGTCAGTACTTTTTTATTTATGTGCTTATTAAAGTCACACAGGTAAAACGTTTCCGAATGTTTTCAGAACACGTTTTATTTTAGTGCTTTCAAACGTTTTGAGGATAATTGTTAGAGGGATGAAAAAATATAGGAGCTCAGTCTGAGAATAAAAATCTGTTTTGGCATTTTAATGTCTAAAGGCTCAAGAACTGCCAAATGTTTGCTAATCAAGAAGCAGTAGAAATTCACAATCAGTCCCCAAAATATAAAACAATTCTATTCACTGTAAAAATATGTTTACAGCATTTACTTACCGGCTGTTTAGCACAAATGTTTTTTGTCCCAAAGCAGAAAAGCTGGCAATTCTTTAATTTCCAAGGTGCTCAGAGAGTGCAGCTGTAGACAGACGAAGCTTTTGTTAATGGCCTACCCAGGTACCATTTGCTTGCCTTTTGTCAGATTCCGCCTTTATTTGAAGTCAACAGCAGCCCTCTCCCTTTTCCCTCCGGCCCCATTTGTAGTCATTGTGTTCCAGAGAAAGCACCGGCTTTAGGCCATGGACTCATTTTGCTCTGAACTTGTTCAGATGCAGTGTTGACATTTTTGGGTAACTTTATATCTTTTGCTTTCAGATGTACCGGAGTCTTCAAAAATAGCCCAGAGTATTGCATTTGGGACTCACTGGCGTTAAAATATCTGCTCCCCAGACTAAAATTCCCACAATAACTACGATTTTTAACAGCTCAAAGCACACACCTTGTACTTGAAGGAATTTCATTATCTTTTTGTAAAAGAGAATTTCTTTAGTTGAGGCACAGTCTCACCTCCCTTCCTGGATCCCAAATTTCCTTTTTGAGTCTGAATTTTAGGGATGAGTGGACTAGCGCTTGCTGATGTAATCTCAGCCTCTCAATGGATGCATAGTCAGCAGAGGAAAAGATTACCTTTAATGTGTGAGAATAATGACTCCAGGAATGAGCAAGATAATTCTGTTGGCCATGAAACTAAATCCAGATTACAGCTGTCTTAACCCCTCTTTTAGAATAGAGGTTTAGTGTCGAAGAGAGAGAGAAAAAATTGTGAAAAGAGTACATTTTTTAGTAGTCCCAATATTCAGTAACTCCATTTGGGTGCACAACTGTAGAAGGAAAGAACCAATAAGAAAAAGGCTTGAAAGGGTTAAGTCTATAAATGCGCTCTTGGCAGTATAAGCGTGAACACATGAATCAGAGGGGCCTCACCGTGTTTCCTGGGGTTCAGCCCGCCAGCAAGGCAGGCGCTAGCTGAAGAGATGCTGAGGGTGCCTTCAAATGAGAGCACCTTTCTCAGAAAGCCAAGCTTTGCAGCTGCCACCAGTTCAGCACCCTTTTCACTCACATTTTGCTCCCATCTCTTCTTAAGAGACTTCAAAGAAACCACCAAAATAACCACTATAGAAGTCTTCGGGGTTGTTACCTTGAGTGAAGTTCAGATTCATCCAAA
The DNA here is from genome assembly GCF_041296265.1 of Equus caballus. Taxonomy (NCBI): domain Eukaryota; kingdom Metazoa; phylum Chordata; class Mammalia; order Perissodactyla; family Equidae; genus Equus; species Equus caballus. The sequence goes on from NC_091699.1 coordinate 92,808,853, forward strand.
AGAGCTCACATATCTGATTAGCAATATTCCTCTGAGTAAAATAGGAAGTTCAAAAAGATGTTTGATGGAACAGGTATTTGGGGTACTTATTTCTAAGGCCACTTTAAACTTCACAATAAGCCTCTAAGGGAAATAAAACTCCTATTAAAGCCTTAATTAAGTTAAAAAGAACTCTAACAGGAAAACATAAAAGCCGCACAGCCGCTGCTGACTCCAGGCATCGAGTCCTAGAAAAAATTACCTAAAAGGCAGAGGTGGGGCTGGAACATTCCGAGATGCGTGGATCTAAATTTCTGCTTCCACACTGCGTTTTCCAGCCACTATGTTGTGCAATACTAAAGACTGTAGAAGATTATCAAGCATTAATCATTCGACAACATGCTGCGAAGACTATTTCCCATCACTTCTTTTCTTCCAGCCCTAGAAGCTTGCTTACTATAAAAGGTGACGATGGTGGTTGTGTATGGACGTAGCTCACATCAGTGCTGACAGGTCAAGAGAGAAGAAGCTTCAAAACTAAACAAATTTCCAATTATAAGATGAATAAGTGCTGGAGATCTGAGGTACAGCATGGTGATTATAGTTAGTAATACTGTATTATATACCTGAAAGTTGCTAAGGGAGTAGATCTTAAATGGTCTCACCACAAAAAAGAAGTGGCGACATGAGCAAGTGTTAGCTAAGACTATGGTGTAATCATTTTGCAAAATACAATATGCTATCAAATCGACACGTTGTACACCTTAAGTTACACAGTGTTGTATGTCAATTACATGTCAATAAAGCAGGAAAAAAATTTATGGAGTGTATGTTAACATGGTCCAAGATCCCTTGAACTTCTGACTTCATTTCACCCCCAATTTTCCTTAAAGATAATCAACAAAACACATTTTGAAAAGTTGATGGCATACTGGAGAAGCACATTTGAGTGGACCCCGAATTCAGCCTCCAGTGTGTGTCTGTGTCTGTGAATGGAGAAGAGGGGAGGTGGAGGAAAGCGGAGCCGGGATGTGAGCTCTTGTTGTGACAACAGCCACACACCCCGACAGCTCCTCGCTCAGCCTCCCAACTGATGGATCAAATGCGAAACTGTTTTCCTCTGTTTCAGAACTGATTGACATTTTAATTATTCTACAGCTGGAAGTGCTAATCACACCAGAGAAGGAGGGGGTAATTCCCAGCTGGTAAAATTCACACAATAGCTTGGCAGACACCGACATGCAGATAGTTTACACCATTTGTTAAAGAAAAAAGTCAATATTTAAAATCCCTTCACAAGTCAAACCAGCAACAGTAGATCTGTACTTAAAAATCTCCTCCATTGTGGCCTGCACTTCTTATTTTTGACCGTCAGAGAGTCAAAACACTTCATGAATCTGGGGAAATTACAAATGTAAATACGACTCATTTGAATAGTGTGAGATGATTTAAAAAATTAAGATAATTGAATTTAGTTTTGTTTATAAAATGTAAACTTTATTACTATTCAAACTGTTGAATTATTTTTATTAATACAAGCCTCTCAGAAAGCCCATGTTGTCTTTTACTCATTAAATATCTTGAAAGACATATTCAATTCAGAGAAACATCTCAGTTGGTTCTGTACATATTTATCTGATCATAAGAATCACCTAGAGTATTATTGCACACTCCTTAGAGCTTCTGATTTGATAACTCTGGAATAAGTCCTGGGAATCTGAATTATCAAAAGGGGACTCTAGGTGATGCTTAAAATTAGACAAGTTTGAAAAATACTGGAATGCACATTTGGAATTTTTCTTTTCAGGGAAAGTTTTGCCCTGAGCTAACATCTGTTGCCAATGTTCCTCTTTTTTTTTCCTTCCCTTAAAACGCCAGTGCATGGTTGTATATCCTAGTTGCAAGTCCTTCTATTTCTTCTACGTGAGCCACCGCCACAGCATGGCTACTGACAGACAGGTGGTGTGGTTTCAAGACCAGAAAATGAACCCAGGCCACTGAGGCAGTGAGAGCAATGAACCTTAACCACTAGGCCGAAAGGGCTGGCTCTTGGATTTTTAAATTAAACTTTATTTAGTTCTATTTGCATATATAGAAAACATCTGTTTTTTCCCAAGTACTAAAAGGTAGAGAAAACTACCAGAATTAACTAAAATATAAAATTTCTGGGCATTAGTTTAGGTGATGAAAAATACACTTAAAATTTTTCCCATCAAATTCTCATAAAAATTCTAGCTTTGGCATGTGATAAAACTTTTGGCAGTCAAATGTTTTTGTTTTGACCTTAGTTGTAAACCCTGAGAATGTGAATGTGCTTTCTTTTTAACAAAAGGAAAAGTTTTCATCAGAAAACACATTCTAAGAAGAACACTGTTAACTTAAATATTAACATTTTGCCTTCAAAGCTAATTTTTCTCTAGATTTTCTTTAATCTGTATGAAAGTGTCAAGATTCAAAACTCATTATAAAGATGTTCTGAATCCATGTGAAACACACAGCAACAGAGGTGTGCCAGGGTCCCACATTAACTGGGAAACTCTTTGAGGAAAAAGCTGTCCACCCCTTGATTCTAGACACTGTGCACCAGATTTTATTCTAAGTCAAAAAGCAACCTTGAAGTAGCTATTATTATTGTCACCATTACAATTCCCACTTTTCAGACAAGGAGAGGAAAATATAATGAAGATAAATAATCCAAGATTACACATTTATTGTCATTAACTAGCAGATCTGGGAACTGAACCTATGAAGTCTGGGTAAAAAAACAAAAAACAAAAAACACTTGTATCTTTCCCTCTATGCTACACTACTACCTCACTTTTTATCTTACTCCTAAAGATGTTAATAAAATACGATCATCATTAAGTTGGTATCCTTCATAATCCAATAGACATTTTTTTTTTCCAATTCAGAGATAAAAATCTAGAAAAACTGACCGCGTTCTGACGGGCTGTGGAGCCCCCGGCACATCAGAGGGAGGCCAGGACGTTTGTCCAGCTGCTGCTGCCATGGGAGCTGCTGGTTTTAAACCTAGGAAGGTAAGCAAAGATTGCCACGTCAGTCAATAGAACTGACTTTCAAAACTAAAGGTTTATGAAGATATTCTCGGGACGTCTTCAAGGTATAAAATAAACGAATCTGCCTGGGTTATTTTTCAGGGATCCCATCCCTAAACTGAGGCAACAGGGACTAGCTTGGTGGGGATCTCCTTACTGGAGCTGGCTCCCCTTCCCATTATTCCACACCCATTTCCTCCTTCCCATCCTTTTGCTTCCACTTTTAGGTATAATGAGGAAGAAGCAGCTTCTTGTTCTGTCATCCAACTTAAAGGGGAAAATGATTTTTAAAAGATTAACATCATTCTGTCTCCAAGACCTGTGTTGTTTTATTCCAACAAAGAAGTAAGCCTGGCCTTACTTTTAAAATAGGAATATAGTTCTCTATGAGTGTTGTACCTTTTGATTTTTTTTCTTAAGCAAACTGACTCTGCTCCAGGTCGTGTAGCTCTTAGGCCCTTGGGTTGCTGATTTACAAGCTTGGTGTCAACATGCTGCGTCTTTTTATGTCCTTGTTTACAATGCAGTTATGCAGGCCTCTTAAGCTATTAAGACATCATCACTGACGTTGCAATTTGTGTATATGTTTTATACCTCATTAAATCCTCATCCTTCCAGCTCACAGCAATAGGCTTCTGGCCTCGGCTACAGCGTAATCTCATAACATGATGAAAGATGTGAAATCATCACACAGAGAGTTGAGAGTTGAAATCTTTATCCCCAATCAATTGATTTATTGGCTTGAATGGTTTTATAGTCAAATAGTAATTCATCCACGTCCCCACTCAGGTAATTTCTAAAAGCAGAAGTTCACCATCCTGTCCGTAAATCTCTCTGTTTTAAAAAAAGAGCTGTATCAATGGCGCCCAGAGTAACAGCGTGGCTGTTGCTCTACAAAAGGATAAAGCTGTAGGTTCTCTAGTCAGTGGATCCATTTGTAATTGCTGCACTTTCCCGCTTCTGAGTTTATAATTCAGGAGGCGATTCTTCCCTCGCATTCTTACGATGTCATCATGAGGAAATGTCTCATGTGACTCCAGACAGTAAAGGTTGTTTGGAATTTTCGCTGACCAGGTGATTGATCCCAGCCCCTGACTCAGTGCCGCAGATGCGGTGGGAGGCCTAGAAAGATCCGCTGGCTGAAAACAGCCAATTCATTCAACTTGATTAACTGTTACTTAAAATTTAAAAACCACTGCACAAAGTCCACAGGAGGAAAGAACAATTAACAAATTAAGAGATTCATTAATTATCCCTGCATGCTTCTATTTACAAAGCTATCCATCTATGTGTTGAAACATATATGTATTTTTTCTTTTTTAAGTAATTTTGCAAAACATCTGTGGAGGCTAGATTCCTTATACGAAGTGAAAAAAGTTGTTTTCACAATTCAAAAACTGAAGTAAATCTCTTTTCATACATAAAAATATTAGTATTTTTAATAGACATGTAGAGAAAACGTCATTATAATCTCTTATAAGAGAATATTTTTCCAATCTGGATATAAAGTGACAAATATTTGTCTCAGGGCTTTGACCTAGTTCCTTCCACCAACTATGACAATCACTTTTAGTAGGTAAAGATAAGAGTAAACAAGACAGGGGTTAAACAAATGATAGAGATTGCCAACAAAATAGTAATATTTGGCAAAGAATAAACATTTGCCAAAGAACAGATGCCTACTACAGATAAATATATTAGATTTGAGGCAAAAAGAGAAAAGAAAAAAATAAAGTACTCTTTGCAGAATGGTTCTTCATGAAAAATGCTTTCATCACTTTTTTTTCTTTTCTATGGCTCCTAACCCAGATTTTTCCAACCAGTTTCGGTCAAGGACCAAAGTTAAGGAGAATATCGATCGGCTGCAAATAAAACACCTGTGAGTCCTTCACAGCCAGGGTCAATCCCTGAGTGCCTCGTGTCTGCTGCAGTGTCAAGGACATAGTAGCCAACCAATAAACTTTTGCAAAGTTAAAAATGCAGTCATGTACCATGGTGAGGAAGAACGCTATTACCAAAAAACTTCAGCCTTTTAGCAAGCTGATCAGAGAGGTAATCCACTGGCACTGTGAGGCATCATTTACCCACAAATCCTGTGGAATTGATGTTAACACAATCACACCAACAGTTCTTTGCAAGAGAAAATTTGGTTCACACGTCTAATTTACTTCTGCTCTGATAATCAGGAGTATTTTACAAAGGTCACAACAGCCCAAGAGGGTTTTTAAAATACTTCCTTAAGAACTATTTAAAGCCCTGTTTTTACTATAAATTGGTATAATCTTTTTCTTAGCATGAATAATTTTCCTATATACGTTACATATTTTTCTGAAAAGGATCTGAACTCTGACTTCACATTTGTTTGTCTATTTTGGGAAGCTGGTATACAAAGAGTGACTATGACACAGAATGCAGACACCCACAGGCACGAGTCTGACCGTACCTGGTTTATGCGTCTCAAACACAGTCACGACTGTAAGATAATACCATACGTTTTTGAACTCTTGATCATCTAAGCTGCTGCTATTTGTATGACTACGGCATACTTCCTCTCATAAGGCACAAAGTAATGTACTCAAAATATTGTGTTCCATAGTAATGACTGCATACTCAGCAATCACTGTAAATTGAACCAATTTCTAACTTTAGGGAAAAAAATTTTGTTTACTATTCTACTGCTGGTAGTTTTCGTCTTGGACTACGTGCAAATGAAGAATGAGTTACGAGCAAGATAGACGGGAGTACTTCATGTTCTGGATAGAGGGTCATGCGTCTTCTGGAATTGATGTTGATAATAAAAGAACTGAGGAATTCCGCAATCAACATCTGGCGAAAGTGACGACTCAGGAGAAAGAGCTTACCCAGGGGTCTGCTTTATTTCTGCGGCAGTTTTGAGAAGGAGGGTGGGGAGCATGTGCTCACATTTCTCAAGACCTGGGTGTGTTTTTCACTGTTGGAACATGAATAGGAATGGCTGGTTAGCATCCAACTAGCATGCCCAGTCAGCCAGTGGGGAGGAAGGGCTGACACGCTGCCCTCAGCCAGTTTCCACCAGTGCAGTCTAAGTGGAGGAACAGAGCTCATAACAAGGCAGGCACTGCATTTCCTAGAAATGAAACAAAAGGTCAGAGCAAAACCAGAGGAAAATGGACTATGTCGGTCAGTCTCTCTGAGAACTCAGTTACACGTGTTTAAACTGCCCTGCATTGAAGTTAGAAGTGGTCCCAGATCCTAGAGCAGCACCGACCCCAGGGATGGGCAGGGGGTGAGGAGAAGGCACCTGGAACAGACAAGAATCCCGGGCAGGAGAAAACTGTTGATTTTACCCTCGGCTCCTGCCTTTTCTTCTTCTTTGAGTTTTAGACCAGTTTCTAGCACTTCTTTTAGATCATGTCTGCGTTCTAAAGCTAATAGGACTTTTGAAATGCCAAGGGGCAACTTGGTAGCTTGAGTGTGCCCAGCCCCTCTGAAAGGAAAACAAAATTCTTTCAGACCCCAGGACTTCATTGATATGCCCTAATTTTAGTGGGGAGAAAAGATCTGATAGATGACTAAAGAGATGCTAATGTTGGGATACTATTACTTCTGAGTGATTTATCAGAATTCTCGAACCCTTAGGAAATGAAAAATAAAAGAATGGACCTTTTACTTAGGAAATACTTCTATAGGGCGCAGCGTTGCACTGGGCACTGAAATAGAGCGGTGAGCTGAACAGTCAGGCTGCCTGTCCTTCGGAAGATTACAGTCCAGCAGGGAAGGTCGACGAGTAAGGAGCCGATTGCAACTGTTATGAGAGAGGACAGGCAAAGTTCCGTGGGAGCTCACAGCCCAGCACCTTGTCTGCAGAGAGTCCCGGTTAGCTAAGGGCATGACATGACATGACGGAGGCCCAGGGCTGCGGGAGGTGGCAGCTGAGTATTTCAGGCAGAAGGGACACTGTGCGTGGAGGTCTAGAAGCAGGAGGGCGAATGATACCCGGGAAGAACCGAAACTTCAGCCTTCCTGGAACTCAGAGCACCAAACAGTTTGGGGAGTTATGGGAGGGGAGGCTCCAGAATCGGGAGGACCAAGTCAGTTTCTACTCACGGAGCTGTGACGGAATCTAGGCATCTATATTTTCTAAAGTCAATTCTTACACTTAAAAGAATTGAGAATCTGTTCTTAAAAGGCCCCCTTCATGCCATGAAATTCTTAAAGGTTTAAAACCCATCACTCACTGGCGTCTCAGGTTAGCTGCCTTTGCCGTCACCGCACTGCTGCCTGGGCCTTGGTGAGTGGACCCCAGGAAGGTGGGAATGAGTTCCTTGCTGATCTTTCAGCGACTGTGGTCCCTAAAGTTCCCCTGACAAGATACCCTGACCATATACCTGGCGTTCCACCCAGCTCATTTCAACAAGCATCCCCAGGTGATTGCGATGCTCTTGCTGGAGGACCAAGTTGTAACGCACAGACTTACACATTTGAAGCAGGTCACAGACAGTTTATGCCTTTAAAAGGAATGTTTATTTTTTAGAAATTTTAATTGTTTTTTCATATATTTTATTTGAAATTTTAAAATGCCAATTGAAAATACAAATGCAGGATTTTGATATGTTAGGATTTTCTCTCTTTATGCTAAAAACTCTCTCTGAAAGCAAATCGATTATTTTTTCGCCTTTCAAGTCAAGGGATAGCTTTAGGAATATCATTGAAATATTTAGCAAACATTTTAAGCAATAAATTTTTTTAATATTTGTTTTTACTCTTTTCCAAATGTTTGTTTTTTCATGATAGTGAAAACACTTAATCCACTCAGGGGATTAATTTCTTGTAAAGTTTTATGTTTTAAAGCTGAATTCATTTCTTCACTGGCATTGAACACAACAACATCTGCAGGCCATTAAAAGGAAATTCCTTTGGAAAGCTCTCGAGTTTGACTCTCCTGAATGATTTTTCCCTTGGAATAAAGTCATTCATATGTTTCATGTTTCAAAAAGCACTTATGACCTAAATTAATAAGAATAAATTTTATTCTGGTCAATATATTGTAAATCAGTTTTAAGAAACTATTTTTCTAATACTTGCTGTGTTCTTGAAAGTCTTTGGATATGAATTTTATATTAAAATTGTTGTTATTAAAATTATCATTGTTTAAAGAGACACTCTGAAATAGTAAAGGAATTCTTTGAAAAAAATTATCCCTCGTGTTACCAGCTAGAAAATAATTCTGCATAATAACATCCTATCCTTTCCCACAATAAAATGTATTTTACATAGCTGTACAGTGCCTTTAGAAATAGGACATACAACACATCCCGTTTTCCCACATGTTTCAAAACTAATTTTAGAGCAATGTAGATTCTAAACACATACGTTTACATACATGGAATTATGCCCCCAGAATATGTTAAAAGTCACACATATGAAAGCCTAATATTCATGTGACCTGTGTACAGTGGGTATTCTTTAACAACAGGAAACACTAAATTTGGAAAATGTGGTCAACTTTTTTGGATCTTTTTTCCTTAACAAAAACTAGTACTAAAACACATGAATTATTTAAGTGAACTCTTCTTTTTTTCTTATCCCATACTAAATTCCTTCTATCCCTACAATCCTGCTTATGCATGAATTTGTGTCCCTCTGTATTTGCATACTTACTGGAAACAAGCATGAAAAGAAGGAAGACATTTAAGGAGAAGATGAATTATCCTCCTTTCCTACGACAACAGAAATATATGTATCATTTCCAGAAACTATTCAATAGTTTTATAAGAAACTGCATAACTTTAGGAAGCATTAATAAATGATCTAAACTGAAAACTTGCTTGCTTGCATGGTGCTCGACATTCTGAAGTCTTTCTTGAAATGCTCTAAAGTCTTTGACTTGTACCCATTCCACTGCTGAGTCAGGAGATACAACACATTTTAACTTAGAAGTAGGAAATATGAGGTCAGACGAAGTGAAAGGGGGAAATGTTCCCATAGCCTCTGTCAGAATTTGATCTCAAGGTAATACAGGCAAACATGGACACCCCACTCCCAGAAACACATGTTAATTTGTTTAAAAATAGAGTCCTTGTTAACCACATATTGGAATGTTGATAGCTGTGGACCTGGGGAGGGGGACCATTGCTCCTTCATCAATCCTGAACAGCAAACAGAGAAAAAAATTACATCTCTATCTCTCTATTTCTATTTACCTATCCATCTAATCACCCACTATGAAAAAGTAAAAACCCTTATAACCCTTCTACCATGGACCAACATTGACCAATTTTTTTTAAAAAAAGTGTTTTAATTCTTACCTAAATCTTCCAGAAAGAAGAGTTATTGGACACCCTCTTTCCTCTTCTTTTGTCCAAGGAGAGAAGAACAAAACAGTTTTTATGATAAGTAAGAAGAGTTTTATTTTACTTAACTGAGGATTCCAGCTTTTCATAACAACCCCACCATCTGCTGGAATTTATGAATATCATTGCTGAAAGCTTTGGAAGCCCTGGGTTGCATTTTTACAACTATTGGCCTAAAGGGGCTTTTATTGTATATTTTTAAACAGCACTAAAGAACCATTTCCAAAGTGGAGGAGTTTACTTACAGTTGCAATCCCCCCACTCAAGTCATGCAAACTGAGGGAAAAGTAAAAGAATAGCTTTAACTTCTCCCTCTCTCAATTAACTTCCTGGATCCCCCCTCCTCCTCTTATTTATTGATATACAGAATAATCCATTCATTCAAAAACTAGCCATTGACCTTTGACTGCATGTTAAGAAATAGGCTACACGTTAAGAACACACATTAAATAAGATACTGTTGTCCGGGTCTTAGTCTAGGGGAGAACCAGACCTCTGAAGAAACAATGGCTTTACGATGTGGCAAGTGCCACCATGGGGCTATGGTCAGGCCACCGGAGCTAAGCAATGAGGCTCATCCCTCTGCCAGACTAGGGAGGGGTTGTGGGGAGGGCACCTGTATGTAAATATTTGGGGAAGGGGGTTTTCCTGAGGAGAAGATGAATATCCTGAGGCTTAAAATTCCCGTTGGAATTAGGCAGGGCGAGGACAAGTACATTTTGGAGAGCTTGACAAGCGAGATCTGGGAGCAAAGCTTTCACATCACAGTCACCCGTGCATGTTCTCAGCTTCACTTCCTTGTTCTTCTACTTGTTCAACTGACGACGTTGAGCATCTTTAGAGACCAAGCTAGGAAAGAGACTATAAAATAAATAACTGCAAAACATACGATAAGTGTGATAAAAATTTGTACAGTCAGGACATCCATTCATTTATCAGCTCTGACTTGGGAGATGTCTAGCCTCTAGAGATAAGCTGATGTCATCTAGGCCTTCAAGGAACAGGAGAAACACATGTCTAAACAGTCACATAAAATACAATGTGATCATTTCATCTCACTCTACACAAAGGGAGCAAATTGAATTGCCTATAGTAGCAGGTTCCACGGAGGATAGTCAGCAATTGCTAAATTAATTAAACAAGGAGGCCACTAGACTGAGGTGGCTCTAATGCCATGGCACCCACATAAACAAACCAAAATCTAAGCCTGTAACTGCCTCAAGGTTACGAAACTGAAGCCTAAGGGGGACAACCAACCACAGCCAGCCAGCTAGACTTTCAGCTATAGCCAACCCAATAATTCCTTTGCTTTGCTTCCGTGCTTTCTCTACACAAAACTTTCCCCTGGTTCCTGTGGGCGGAGCGCTCCTAACCACTTCTGGTTTGGTGCTGCCAGATTCAAATCAATTTTTGCTCAAATACACTCAAAATTTTTCCTGTGCCTCAGTTTATCTTTTAACATCATACAGATTTTGAACAAAAGTTAGCATTCACTAGTTAGATAAGACAGGATGGTAGAAGGTTAATATGCTTGAGATCTCCAGTCAAAGGGCTGAATCAGTTTCCACACTAGTTGTATGACCATGGGAAAGTGCATCCATCTCTCAGAGCCTTAGTTTCGTGTATTGTCAAACGGGGATGATAACAGTACTTGCTCCTAGGGTAACTGTGAGGTTAGCTAAAGAAGGCATGTAAAGTGCTGAGCACAGTGCCTGGTTCAGCTGGCCCTTGATAAATGCTGGTCTTTCTTCTTCCTTTCCTCTTCCTCGTCTTCTAACTGTATGCAGCTAGTCAGAGCACTGCCATTCAGAAGGAAATCACAGAGCTTGTTACAAGCTAACCCGGACTGCAGGCCTGATGAGGAAACTGCCCGTGACGAGATACCCATCCAGACCACCTGCCCGTCAGTCAGTCAACAAATACTGAGTGCCTCGTTTGTATCAAGCGCAGCCTCTGGTGTTCTAACATGTTCTATGGGCTGTGATTGAAAAATGTGCAGGATACAAAGAGAATCAAGTAAACCAGCGGCCCATTTTGCCTGGTTAGGAGTTTGCTGAGAAAGGCTTCATAGAAAAAGCTCACGTTTGAGCCCCTCACTAGAGGAGTAGAGAGCTCAGCTGGTTTTCTGTGCTGGGGATTGAAGGGCATCCCAGGGACCTTAGTTCAAAGGTGGGAAACGTGGCCTGGGTGCACGGATCGTAAAGAACGTTCACATTAATATAGAGAAAAAGCTCTATGCCTTGGCTTAGCACATGAAGAGCAACATAAGAAGGCAATGTCAGATGACGTAAGGGCGACAAACTCGGGAAGCCTGGAAGCCCTTGATAGGGTAATGAAATGGAATCTCCAGCCCATAGATAACCTTTCTCTGTTATGAGATGTGAAGACCTGCATTAGATGGAGTTTTATACACCAAGGGTCAAATTCCATCTTCTGAAATAAAACAACTACATATAGAAATTTTAATAAAAGGCGTAACACTGCTAGTATATCAAGTTATTGTCACCAACCCTAGGGTCCCCTCACAGGCAGGTTACATAAACCATGCAGGAATGCTGACTCTAACTGTCAATTTTATTTCTAAATGTATCCCCTAAGGCTTCCTCTCAATAAATATATTTAATTCCATCTAAAAGAAATCATGCATAAAGTCCTAAATTTGCCGTCACGTGTATCTCTGTGAATACTGTCCTTTTATGAGAATCTTATTCTAGCCATCAGTCATGTTCCTGGAGAACAGTGGGGAAAGTTAAGTGTGGATGTGGATTTGTAGCACACCCATAAAACAATAACTCTTCATGATAAGTGTACATAATGAAAGGACCAAGAAGCTAAGAAAGATCACATTCGGAGAAAGATCACTCAGGCCTTGCTTTAGAAGAAGGTTCTGAACAATTGAGGCAAAAACTAAAAAGGTATTTAAAATGGAAACGTGGGGTGTTTTTTCCCAACAGTTTTCCTTTAAGCATGAGTCTGCCCTTCAGGCCTTGAAGGAGCTTACATATCGCCTTCCGTCTCCCAAGCAATCCTCGGCCTCTCTTTCTTTTCTGACCCTCTGCTGAGTTGGAATTTTCTGTCAGCTTGCAACTGAGTGTGCAGTTGCCTTTGTCAGGCTTAGGAGCAAGGAAGTGGGAAGGTGGCGGTCTCATTGTGGTGTTGGCTGACTTGACCTCTGGGGACAAGGAGGGCTTTGAAATCGCCCCACTCAACTTGATCATTCCAACAACAGCAGTTAAAGGAAGTTTGTCATTATCTACCCCTTTTCTTCACTGTGGTGCAGCAAATATTAAAAGCATCTGAGACAAAATTCAGGCCAGTAATAAATTAACTAGGGTCTCACTACAAAGAAAAATAAGACAATAAATAGGAAATAAATGGCTGAAAGGGTTTTCTCAAGCAGCAGAAATCCAAGAAGGCAGAATGCACAAAAGAAGAACATAAAGAAGAGAGATACAAAGAGAACATGAGCGGCACCATGGAGGGGCCCGTGAAACAGAGTCTTAAAAAAAATACAAAGACGACCAAAGAAAGAATCAGTGTCGTGAAGGACTCTGGAAAAACAAAATCAGAAAGGAAAAGTATAAAAATTCAAAGACAGAAAAGGAACATTAAAGATACTGAGCTCTCACGTGAGGCCACCACACCAGGAAACCCTGTCTTTTTGCCAAGACTTTGAAAACACAAAAACGCTCAAAACGTGTTGTCATTAGGCATCGGATTAAAGTTCCAGAAGACTTTCAGATACACATGCTTTTAAATATCATGATAAATTATGCATCTATGACACAGATTGGGATGGCTTGGCCTTCGGGTAATCAATAATTCAACAACTATGAACATGAACCTAATCCAAACGGGAGTTTCAAAGTTAGAGTTTGAAAGGACTCGTACCATTAATAAGAAAGGTGTGCCCAGCAAACTATTTCCCATCCCTCATAAAGAAAAAGGAGTAGCTTTAGGATGCACTTTTATACCACATGCTGGGATATTTCAGCTGAACATTTTGTGCTAAATTGTCAGATGAATTATTCATGGATTTTCAAACTTTGCCTTTTTTTTTAATTGTAAATTTTCCATCAAGACTCTAGAACCATTGGCTACATGACATCTCATAGACGATTTCCATTTCTTGGAACAATGCCGGGGTGAGTGTTGAGCCAGCTCACTGAAGAAAGGAGGAAGAGTCTTCTAGCCTAGCAACACCCAAAATATGACCAGACATTTTATCTAATATGCTGATGTGTCAACATAAAGAAAACATGGTGACACTAATGGTTATTTTGCAGTTTCCATTTCTACTCAAAATATTTTCCTCTAGACTTAAACAGAGTGAAGCTGTTACCAAGTGACGTACAAGGCGGTTGCTACATTTATGAGAGATGTTGTATCGACTTTAAATCTGACATTTGAAATTGCTTCTAATTGAATAGCTGCAAGTTGTAGTTTCAATAATACAGTTTTTCCATGCACAAACTCCCTTCTTGAGAAGTAGCAAAGTGAAGATGCTTCTTTCTCCAAAATTAACCTGTGCTATCTTCTGGGATAATAGCATCCAAACTTAATTTTAGTCTCAGTTTTTTATCTAATAAGTGGGAATTCTGTTTTTAAGGAGTTTCTTCATCAACTATCTACATCAAGTCACAATCAGTAGCCTTATTTCAAAACCATAGGCATGGACTAGTAGGAACTTTGTAAATTGGCCTTACAACGTATTTGTTAAATATGTGGATTAAACCAGTCTCTCTTCCCTTACATTCTCAAACATAAATTTCTCGCCTTAACTGCAGGTGTGGTGATTTTCTCTGTGTCTCAATTTCCAGTAGTTAAAATTCCATTTAACTAGGGCATTTTAGCTGCTCAATATTATGCTGCTGCAATTGCATTACAGAAATTATGTGCTAAGGATGCAGTGATTAAAATTGATATTTGACTTAATTACAGGGTACAGTACATGGATATTTGAATGTAACTTAATGGAAAACAAGATGCTTTATTTGTAGCAATTTCCAAAGCTCTTATCCTGCAGAAAACTTGCTTGTTAGTAGCTGTTGGCCAATTCTCAAGCTACTGACTCTCTTCAGGAGGAATACAGAAGAATGCGCATGAATATGAAGTTGATGACGCGGTTATCCAGCTAAATGCATTAAATGTTCACCATAATCCTTTCTAAATAGTGTCTTTCTTAATGAATCGTCTTAATTCCATCACACCTAAACATTTTAGTCAGCTGACTAATTTTCGTAGCACTATACATCAAAGAGATAATATATTATGTGAAATATGTCGGCATTTTGACTAATAAAGAAAAAAGTGGAAAAGCTGTGGCTACAGGAAGGAAATATATTCCCATAATTCTCTAGAATTCAATTAAGTACGTCTAGAAGCCATTTTTTATTCAATGAGAAAAGATCTGGTTCTAAGAGTGCAATTATTTATGTTTTTTCTTCTTCTTTCTTTCCTTTTTTTTTTTTTGCAAAACCACATTTCAAAGTAATGTTTTCTATTTAAAATACAATAAAGCATTTAAAAGTCTATTTAATAGCTTCAAATGTATGCTTCTAAAACATTCACTGTTTTAAACAACTAGATCACTATTAACAGCCATTCGGTTTACAGTTTCAAATTCCGCTCTTTCACTAAATAGACATACATTCCAATTACCCTAATTTTTGAAGTGCAAAGCAATAATAAATTTTAAATAAATTTGAATATGGATTTCTCTACTTATTCTCAAAGCATTTGATTCAAATTGATAATATAACTCTCACAAATTTCAAAGAATTGAACTAGCTTTAATGTGGACCAAAATATGACAACAGGAAGAGACAACTTCATTCAATAGGGGTTGTGATTCAAATGAAACTTCATTCTAAAAACATACTCAACTTCGTTTTTCCATGAGTCACTTATCCAGCAACCTCCACTGTAAGAACACATCTGGGACAGTGTCTGAAGACCTTAAATAGATGTTACAAAGTTGAACAACCACTTGCTGATCACAAAATTACTCTTGTGTTATACAAAGTCCTAATAATCTTAGTCACCTGGTCCAGCAGACTCAGTATATCAAAGGAGATAAACATAAAAGAGTAGAGAAAGAGAAGATGAGAGTAGAGCATGGGTTTAGCATCAAGAAGGGGTAACAATAAGCTTACCGTTGAGGAAGGAAACAGAAACTGAAAGGAAGAATTCAAAAAGATTTGCCCCTTCTGAACTCTGGGACTTTGGCCAATGTACTTATCTCTCTGGGCCTCGGTGTTCTCATTTTACCCCATAGATACCTCATATTACCTCATAGGATTGCTGAAGATGAAATGGACTAACATATGTAAAGCACTTGGAACGGTGCCCGGAGCATACTGAGTACTCAATAAGCATTAGTTAGAAAATGCCTGAGACTCAGACTCGAATTAGAAAGGAAAACGGCTCTGTTCATCCCCGTAATCCAAGGGGCATCTGCCATCCTCAGGAATGGAATGCCGATCTTTCCATCATTTCATGTGATCACTCCGTGCTATTGTGGCTTTTGAAACTTGCAAAACTCTTGCAAAAGAAAGAATGAGAAGAGACTGTGTGATATTGTAATTTATAATAAGCAATACATATTTGGTCTTTGTCCCCATTTCTGGCACAGAACTCCTAAAACCCTCGGAATTTCCTGTGTCAAGAGCAATAAATATGTCTTTTGTAATGTTAATAGGTGACTTTTAGACCCAACCTAAAGGTGGGGTCTGGTTGTCAGGAAAGCCAGTTGTATGGTTAGAGGGTTGAAACGTTCAGTCCCTCCCCTCTGACCTCTGGGGAGGGGAGAGGGAATGAAGGTTGAATCAATCGCCAATGGCCAATGACTTAATCAATCACGCCTATGAAATGAAGCCTCCATAAAAACCCAAAAGGATGGGGTTAGGAGAGCTTCTGGGTTGGTAATCACATGAAGATTGGCGAGAGTGGCAAGACTGGAGAGGGCATGGAAACTTCGCACCGTTTCCCCATGCCTTGCCCTATACACCTCTCCCATCTGGCTGTTCCTGAGTTAACATTCTTTTATAATAAACCAGTAATCTAGTAAGGAAAATGTTCCTCTTAGTTCTGTGAGCTACTCTAGTAAATTAATGGAACCCAAGCAGGAGGTTGTGGGAAGCTCTGTTTTCAGGCAACTGTCAGAAGCACAGGTAACAACCTGGATTTACCATTGGTGTCTGAAGTGTGTGTGTGAGGGGGAGGCAGTCTTGTGGGACAGAGCCTTTAACCCTGTGGAATCTGACACTATCTACCCAAAGATAGTGTCAGAATTGAGTTAAACTGTAGGACACCCAGCTGGTGTTTGAGAATTGCTTGGTGGTGTGGAAAAAAACACTCACATTGGTAATTAGTCCCAGAACCTTTAGATCTGATTTCTGATTGTGTCTGCTCTGGTGAAATAAAGCTCAAAGTCAAGAGGGGCAATCTATGGTATTTTAATTTGTGTTTCCCAGAGGCAGAGTTGAGGATTCCACTGGAAGAAATCTACTTACTGGGGAGATGAGCTACAGAAATGCCAGTAGGGTTATGGGGGACTGAGACAGGGAAGCAAGAACAGCCAACAAAGGGGGTGTTATCAAGCCAGTTCACCACCCTGAGCAGTGGGAGCTCGGCCTCGCTGGGGAAGAGGGCAGAACAAGGGTTCTGGCAGAGGCAGCCCACCTGAGGGAGATGGGGCTGAGGTGTTTATGCATCAGCTCCCATCACCCTTAGCTGAGGGATCTATCCCTCAGAGGACTTTAATTCTCCAGCATTCCAGCCTGCTGAGCAGAGCAGGTTCCAGTGTAAGAGAAAGTCCTCACACAGTTGGAAGTCCCAGGCTGTCTTCCACTGCAATAGTAGGGCCTTGAGGGTCATGCAAGGAGCACAGACAGCACCCGTTACAGTCAACTTCTTGTTCAGATCTACCTATGACCCACGTCAAGTTCACTCCATCCTGGTAAAGCTCCTCCAAAACGGTAACAAGATCTAATTTTTTTTAAAAAAGTCTTACAATAAATAGAGGAGTTTAATGGGACAAGCTCTAGTATCAACTGCTGTAGTTGGTCTTGAGACCACAATTAATACTCATCCTATTCCTACTTTATTACCCATTCTAGTTTCCTATCACTCTCAACCAACACTTCTGCCAGTCAAAGTTGCTTGTCCATTGGGATAATCCAGACAGAAGAGTCTGAGCTGCAGGTATCCTGCGTCAGGTTGAGGCAGCTGTAACTGTTCACTCAGTTATCAATGAGCTTGGAAGCAACTGTGAAAATAAAAGAAAACCTCTCTTAAAACAGTCAGGTAGCCCTGAAGGGGGAGCCCTCACACACCGACCGCTCACAGCCTGCATAACCAGCAGGAAGAAGCAAGATAAGAATTATTTTAACAAGGTCTGTTTGTACAGAATTCTTTCTATAAAATTCTCTCGGTCTCAACTTCTTATCCATGACAACAGGAACGTTACTTTTCTTCTGGCACAAGGGAGGGCATTTTTTACATGGGAACTTCATCTCCTGCTTTTAAGAAAGGGAAGGAAGATCCCTGCCTACCCCAACAACAAAACACTAACCACCGCTTACAGTCAGTAAGCAACCACCACGTCTTCGAACTTTTGTTCTTTTCCGATGAACTTTTATTTAAAACAACCCACCCCAATTTTCTCCTAAAACCTAGTAAACGCTGACCTTCCCTTTGTCTCTTTGGACTTGCCTATGGTTTGCCATGGTTTGCTTGTCTCAAATTGCAATTTCTCTGCTGTTCCTGAATAAACTCATTTTGCTGGTAAAATAGCTAGTTATTTTGTTTCTAAGGTTGACTCACTAAAATGTGACCAAGTGCCTCTCTAGGTTTTAGACATACTCCTCCCTGCCCACATTGTGTAGCATACAGCCACAGTATCTCCTCATCATATTCATGGTATGCATACACCAATTATTATACGATTGTAATAGTATAGTCACTTTTTCTTGCTACTTGTCTACTGGCATGACAACATTAAAATGACTGCACAGTGGTTACGTCACTGCCTTGGAAAATAGGACCTGGAGTCCAACACAAATTCACCAAGGTGGGTCATGGCGGGTGATGACAAAGAAGGCACTCCTACTTCACCTCTGGTTCTCAGATTTGTACGTTTCACCTTTCATGGAAAGAGCATCATACAATGCCTATTGGTTCTAAGCAGTGTTCTATTAGGCTGGCAACCTTTAGGTGATGTGGTAAATGGTAGGACCAATGGATCTCTTGAACATATGCCATTATTATACTGCATTTGCTGTAAAGCAGATCATTTGATCTAAGATGATATGTATGACATGTATGATCCTGTCACAATAAATCAGATATACTATGAGACCTCAGATAGTAGTTCTGGACAAGGCACTATGGCATGGAAGGCAAGCCTACTTAGAATATCAATTGCACTGAGGACAATTACTGACCCTTCTAGGATGGAAGGAGTCTAATACTATCAACTTGAAGCCAAGAGTCTGGTTGGACTCCTCAGAGGAGACTAAATTGAGTGCATAGAGCTGGTCTCAGCTGCTGACAGGTTGGACTCTTTCTCAGTGGTGACAGAGGCTAAATCAGCTTTGGTGAGAGGCAGCCCGTGCTGTTGAGCTCATGCACAGTCTCTACATCTGCTACTCCATTTATTGGTCCATTTTGCTATCACTTGGGTAACTAAGGACTGGAGGTGGCTGACACCCATCAGCTGATTCATTTTATTCACGTGGTTATTCTGTGGTTGATACCCAATAGGTATCGATCAGAGATACACTCCTACAGGTTCATCCACATGCTTTTTCTCTAGATTGTTACTCATCTTCCCTATATGGTTTCTTTCAGATCTTTGGCCATCAGCCTAGCTATTCATCACTGCCCAAGAGTCCCATGTATATCCTTAACCTAACTACTTCTCCTTTTGTATGAAGTTAATTACCAAGTGCTGCTTCAATATCTGCCCTTTTGGGGAATGTATTCCCCTGAACTGCCTTTAAGGGCCACTCTTGAGTAGAGCTAGAGTGTGGTGGCAGCAGTCCCCGTTTGTCTTTCATCAACATACTCAGTCAACCCATCTGAGAACTAGCATTGGATTTGTTTTTTCCCTCTTCTATCATCTAGTCTCAAGTATCCTCTCACAAGGTCGTAGCTGTGGGTGAAAGGAAAATGTTGTTTCAACAGAGACATGTGACATAGGATCTGGTCCCATTTGTGTCACTATTTATGCCCTCCAGAACTTCATGAGCCAAAATTCTGAATGTACCACTTCCATCATACAGTGAATTGCTGCTGCTACCTGATCTTATGACTGGGTGGATATGAATATATTCATTTTGTGATGAGTACTTCTGGTTGCATAGCTACTTGATACTTCTTTCTAAGGAGTTTCCTGTCCTATGGCCAGGGAACAGTGACATTCTAGAAGCTATTTTTCAGCTGGTAATATTTCTGTGCTTCAGATGGCAAGGTGTTGCTCCAGAACCCAAGAGCTGAGTGCTATGACTTTCCTATTGGAGCTGAAGGAGATTCCAATAGCATCATTATATACTACGGATACTGGCAGTATACTTGGTCATCGTGCAAAGGGAAAAGTAGTTGAGTTAAAGAAATCCATGGACTCATGGCACTGATGAATGGCTTGGATGGCTGTCAAAAGTCTGGAAGAAGGATGCTATGTCTTGTGTTGGGGCTTAGAGAGACTCCATGTAACATCCTTAACTACTATCCACCATGGTATCTGCCAGGTCATATGATCATGCAACAAGGTAGCCTAAACCTACTGCAAAACCCTCTCTTGTTCTGGATCTCACTCAAAACTAGCAATCTTGGGGCCGGCCCCATGGCCGAGTAGTTAAGTTCACATGCTCCGCTTCGGCAGCCCAGGGTTTCACTGGTTCAGATCCTGGGTGCAGACATGGCACCACTTGTCAGGCCACATTGAGGCGGCGTCCCCCATGCCACAACTAGAAGGATCCACAGCTAAAATATGCAACTATGTACTGGGGGGATTTGGGGAGAAAAAACAGAAAAAAAAAAAAAGAAAAGATTGGCAACAGTTGTTAGCTCAGGTGCCAATCTTTTAAAAAAAAACAACTAGCAATCTTCTTAGTCACTCAATAAATAGGTTGGAGCAGTATAAGGGAAATGGTATGTGCTCTCTTTAAAATCCAAAGTGACCTACCAAATACTCTTTCTTTCTTATTGATAGGAGGCACTAAGTGTAACTTATCCCTTACCTTGGAAAATATGTCTCAGCATGACCCAGATCATCTGATCCCTAAAATCTTACTCAAAGGGGCAGACCCTTGAATCTTTGCTGGGCTTCCTCCTATGTCCTGACTCACATTCAGATTACTTACAATTCCTGGTCACCAGATCTGATTAATACGATGTCATCAATATATTGGACCAGTAAGATATTCTGTGGAATGTCCAGATGATCAAGATCCCTTCATACTATATTGAGATAGAAAGTAGGAGAATTAACACAGCCCTGAGGCAAGATCATGACTGCATGCTGCTATCCATTGACTATGAATGTGAATTGCTTCTGAAACAGGAGTTTCTTATGGGGATGGAAAGCATGTGTTTAGAGAATAAATAGGTTCATACCCAATGGCAGAGTCTATGTTGATTTGTCTAGTAAAGAACTGCACCCTACACAGCAGCTACCATTGGGGCTACCACTGGGTGAAATTTGCAGTAGTCCATGATCACCTTCCATAAACTATCTGGATGTGGGTTTTTCAGGGACTATACAGGATCACCATCTCCACATCCTTGAAGTCACTGAGGCTGGTACTAATCTCTGCCGTTCCACTCGGCATGCACTGAGGATTACTTACAATACACCACCGTGGTTTGGAGGAGGACACTTCAGGGGCTTCCAATTGGCCTTTCCTATAATTATAATTCTTACTCCACTGGCCAGGCAAACAATTCAAGAGATTTTTCCAGCTGCTAAGCATGTCCATCTTCATTAGAAACTCAAGTAATGAGGAAATGACCATAGCATGAGGCCATAAACCCATATTGGGTGCATTATGAAACAGACTTGGGTCTTTATCTCTGGGCCTTCCTACTTCCTCATTCTAACAAGGCTGCCACGATGGCATTTTGGATCCACTGGTGTCAGCTTCAGATCCTGTATTCAACAGCTTTTTAAAAACCTAGATAATTCCCTTTTCCCAGCAGACAGTTGCTCTGACAAGTGTCCATAAATATCTTTACAGAAGAATTGAGGATCCTTGCTGTGTCCTTACATGGAGAACTGACCTTCCCTTCAAATGATGGCCTCCCGGTTAGAGAACTGGCTCAGGTCTAGAAATGGGGCAATAGAGCATGATATTTCCATTGCAGTTTTTTGGCCACCCACTACATTAGTTATCTATTGCTGTGTAACAAATTATCCACAAACCGGTGGCTTAAAACCACAAACATTTATTGTGTCACAGTTACTGTGGGTCAGGAATCCAGGAGCAGCTTAGATGGGTAGCTCTGGCTCAGGGTGTCTCATGATGTTGCAGGTAAGACATAGGCCAGATATTCAGAAATATGGGGGCCCAACTGGGAGCAAAGGATCCACTTCCAATCTCACTCATGTGGTTCTTGACAGCCCTCTGTTCTCATTGGCTATTCACAGCATCACTTTCCAATGTATCCACCTCAGGTATGGCTTTTTCATGGTTTCGAGGCAACGAAAAGCTGTTGTCCTCTAGCAAGAGGAGTTTCTCTGGCTGCCAGAACTTTCTTTGCCAAGTTACAGGATCCACATCAAGTTCATCTAGCAATGACACCATCTCAGGTCACGGGGCCCAGTCCCACTTGTATGCTCTCCGACTTTACATAGGCAGCTGGCAGGAGTGAGAATTCACCTTTCATGGTAAATCTACCACTGTCACAATCACTAATCTTAAGCACAGTCTACTCATCAGTTGTAGGAGATGCCATGCCCTGAATTAGTTCACCGATCAAAGCTTGTCATTTTCTTCCTTCAAGACATTGATGGCACTTAGCAACAATTCATCAACTCCACAGTCCTTAACCATATTGCCCCATGTCACTCAAATGCTAAAGATACTGTAAAAGCCAATGTTTTTTCTTTCTTCTGTACCTTATTTTAACTCACTATCAGGTGAGAGATTTCGTAATTGTCACAGTTACTTAGTAGTTGTGATGTTTTAATAACACAAGATTTAGCACCATCCTTTATCACCAACAATGGGTTCCTTTTTGCCATGTGACTTGCAAGTATTTAATTCCAAATTCCCATTCTAAGAATCTGCTTTCTTGGGCCCCTTCTGCAACAAAATATCTTAGTTTGTATATTGCCAAAAGCAGATTCCGTAGCAAGAATTCTAGTGCAAGTAGTATATTTTGGAATTAACCCCAGGAAACACTAGTAGGGACAGGGGAACTAAGACGGGGAAGGAAGGACAACAAATAAAATGTCTGTTACTAAGTCAGTTACCACTAATGGAGCCACCGGAGCTTAATCACACCAGGAAACCATAGGGGGCTCTAAGTTACTCCACCCAGTGGGCAAGAAAATGAGGGTGTTTACACAACAAGTCTCATCAGTCATCAGTTAAGGGTGTTTCTGGGAGTCACTAATTCCCAGGACTTCCAGCCTGATTTGCAAGTGAGCAGAGGAGGCTCCAGAAGCTGAGGAAAGCCACCAGAGTATAATGTACTACAGTGGTAAGATGCTAAGGGGGTAAGGACAGGGCTCCAACAGCATATTCTACTTGTTTTGTATTTAATAAGAAAACATTTTTGCATACACCAGAGGTATGCATTCAAAATAGTCTAAAAAACATGCTTAAAAATGCAGATATGGATGCAATTACATATGGATCTGTTTATCCCTGGTCAGGCGTGTTTTGCTTTGTTTTTCAAACATAAGCATTTTAAATCTCTGTACCACTGAATGAAGAAGTTTTATAAATCAATCATGTTCGATAAAATATTAAATTACCTTTATTTCAATGGAAAATGATGTTACAAAATCATTGTCACAAGGAGGGAATGGGAAGTCAGTAGGAATATACCTTTTAATAACAAGATTAACAAAACTGGAAAAAATACATTCTTTTCAATGCACATGGAACATTCACTATACAAAACAATTTTCTGGGCCAGAAAGCAATTTTTTTGAGACTTTCAAGAAATTTCAAAGGATTGAAACCATACAGAGCATATTCTCTGGCTACAGTAGAATTAAGCTAGAAATCAACAAGAAAAAGTTAACTAAAATGTTCCAAAAATTGTTTGAAAATTAAATAACACACTTATAATCTGGATCAAAAAATAAATTGCAGTGGGAATTAGAAAATACTTTGAAATGAATAATGAAAATACAATAAATCAAAAATGTGTGGAAAGCAGCCAAAGCAGCACTTAGAGGGAAATATATAGCCTTCAACACATATATTCACATTGAAAAAGATCATCAAACTGTACACTTAAGATCTCTGCACTTTACTGTATATTTATTGTTTCAATTTTAAAAGTTTAGAAAACTAGAAATCATTTGACTTAATGAATTTACTTTAAAATACAAATGAATGATAACATTCAACTATATCAACATTTTAAGAAAGATTTGTCTAACTAAAATGATTTTTTACATTCGCACTTTCAAGCAAAATGCCATTACAAACTGGAAAATTTCAGATGGTCAATGTAGGAGAGCTTAGAAGCCTTTCAAATGGACCTTAGGCCAACCCATTCAGCAGGAGGTTATGCAAAACTTGCATTTTAGGGATACACTTGGATGACATAGTGCTTAGAAAGTAAGATGTTAATGAATAATAGAAGAAAGAGAAGAGTAGGAAAAATAACATCCCAATATATTTTCTTGGTTCAGACTTAAACAAGGTAAGTAGAAACCTAGGGCGCTCTTTACTGGTGTCAACTGCACTATTTCTAGGATAATGCTTGGGAGAAATCTCCTTCAATTCTCAGTTGCCTTCCAGTTTATTTCTCTATAATTCCACAGAGAATATAATTCTCTGTAATTCCTATCCTGCCTCTTTCCACCACTGGTTATTTGATAGAGTCAAATAATTTGATTTGAAGTTCATCTCAATATTAACCTTAGTTAAATATTACTATTTGTAATTGTGGTGCCATACACATAGTTAACTCACGAAACTATTTGTTTATTGAAAACAATATATACTTTCTTAGTCCATTGCAGAGTCAAATCTAATTTGGTCCAAATGAATCTCGTTGGTCCTTCTTCAAATGCATTGACACTTGAGCTATTATTTAATCTAAAATTTAGTTTACCTCCCCTCCCTTCCAGCAAGTTAAGAAGAAATGTCTCAAAATTACATATAATTTGAATGTGATCTTTTAATTTTATCTTTTACTGCAATGCACTTACCAAGATACTTTCTTCTTCCTCCCTCCTCCATAAACAACTATTTCTTGTTCTTCCTCTTTCTCCATCAAGAAGTTTAAAGCCAGTTCATCAATCTGGTAGCACTTGCCTGCTTACACAGGAAATATTACAATAAGAACAAAGGAGCATAGCTTTCAGAACTATAGGTACAAGTGGATCACCATGTTGACTCAGAATGATGTTTAGAGGCATTTGGAACATGAAAGAGAACAACTTCTTAACTTTGAATTTGAGTTGCCATTCATAGCTGTGAGGGAAATCTAATATCTAAACCCTACCCCAGAACATTTTGTGAACATGATAGCAAAAATCCATTTTATAAAATACAACCACAGCTTAAAAGACCAGTCATTAGTAAGTTGACAGACAAGTTCTCACGTCATGGGGTTCTTGAGTTTCTAGCACACTCTGGGTTAGGGATGGTTTACACACAGGACCACTAGTAACCATTTCTGCATTTCTGGCAAATGCATACTAACTGGTGTCAGAGAACAACTGGTTTAGCATCTAATAGGGAAAAAAGTCATCGTCTAAATATAGAAAATAAATATTGTATCTTGAATATACCCAGTGGTTCATCACTTTAAAATCATAATATGCCCAATACAACATCAAAAACTTGGGAAACTCTCTATACCCTTTTAGCATAGTGTTTATTTGGATTTTTTCTTTCTAAAATAAAGTTTAATAGATTTGTTCTATTATAAAAGTAGCACATTCCCATTATAGACAATTTGGAAAATACAGAAAGCTTGAAAAACTAATCATACATACTTCCATCATCTAGAAACAATTCTTATTATGTTAATTTTTATTGATAGTCCTTCCTGTTTATTATTATTTTGAGTACTTTGGGGGGTTTATTGCATGGTTATGATTGCATTGTTTAAATCTTTTTATGCTATTTATATCAGTTTTTCATGCTGTTTATATCGTAGATTTTTTCATGTTGGTAAAGTTTTTCCTAAACTTCGTTTATATGGCTTCCTATTTCATCACAAATTAGCTATGCAACAGTTTGCTTAAGCATTTCCCTATGCTTAAATTCTTAATTTGTTTCTACTGCTCTTTTTATGATTTAAAGTTTTTTTTTTTAAATATTTATACTTTTTCCTTTGGGTAGATTTTTAGAAGTACAATAAATAAATCAAAGGGTACAAATATTCCTAGGACTTTTATTTTTTGTTACCAAATTGATTTTGATAAAGTTTGTGTCAGTCTATGCAATTACCAGGAACAAATGAGAGTACCACTTTTGATCATCTCCCCCCTAAATTAATTTTAATAAATGCTAATTTGGCACTGAAATATAGTTAGGTGTCAGTGTTTTGTTTTTGTGTTTCACTAACAGGTGATGGCTTTGTTAGACAATTGTCTTTAAAATCTTCAGGTTTATATTTACTATTTGCTAATTTGGTAATGAAATACAGTTAGATATCAGTGCTATTCTTTACTTGGCTTGAGAAACTACTTCATATTCAAGTAAAGCATTGACAAAAGCCTAATCATTTTGATAACAAACTTCTATAAGACATAGGTTCAATGGTCTTTCTAGAATTCACTCAAAAGTTCACCGACTGCCCTCAGTTAGACATCCCCAAGAGTCCAGATCCTTAAACTCCCTTTGCATTTCAGCTGTTCAAATAAACTCATCAAAAAATTTAAGCAGTTTAAAGAAAAATACTCATGATCTATGTTTCCAACTGCAAAAGCCAACAGAATTATATCAGGAACATCTACTCCAGCAGCGTTGAAATTGAAACACCATTATTTATATGCTTATTTACAGCAGTTTTTTATTCGTTTGGGCTATACCTACTTATCATTAAAAAAAAAATTTCAACACGTAATTCAAAGCAATTTAAAGTTTCTATTGTCCCTAACTGTCATCCTGTAGGGAAGATAACTATTTTATTCTGTGACAAAACAGCACATTATGCAGTTAGCACAACAACTCATGTCTCAAACGTACTCTTTGAAATATTACACATAGACTCCGCTAGTCTCCATGTGGTACACATACACCTGTCTTCACTTGTTCAGTTGCCAAAATAAAATACTGCTCCAATGATAGCATACTTCCAAATGAGACAGAAATGGTTTAACTCTTCCTTTTATAATTGAAACTTGCCATCCTTAAGTGCCTAAATGTAATTATGGAAGAAAGGAAATTTCCTCTGCCTGTATACAGAATAATATTTTATTGTAATAATTAGTCATCTGGAATTGAAATGAATTTATGTGTGCAGTGTGGCCAGCATGCATTTTAATCCTATTTCCTGTATAAACAGCGATTCAGAGTCTAAGACAAGGAGGCAATATTTCTGTAGTGTTACCAAGGACAGAGCATGTTGTTCACATAATATCCTCTGTCACTTACCCTTCTTGCAGGAATCGTAGCTCTTCCTTGCCTCATTAAAACTCAGGGAACATGCTGATGTAATTTTCAGTCACTCACTGGAGCTTATCATTTTTAAGTGAATCAGAGTACTTGGACTTAAAATTTTTAAGATTTATTTTCTGTATTTCCATGCTTATTTTTCTTAGTTATTTGTGCATTTTTCTGTCTTATCCATTTTTTAAAAGCCAGTTTGGCTTTGCACTTAAAATAAGTACTAATGTTCATGACTGAAAAGATCAGGAGAAAAGGAGCAGCGATGTGAGTACAAATATTGCTTTATTCTTGAACATTTGTATATGCCTCCCTACAGGGCGGCCACCTCAGGGAAAGTGCTCCACCTTTCCTCCATGGCCTCTTTTTGTTCATTTGCTTTATTTCTATTAACAGTTTATGTTTATAATTATTATTACCAAATATTGAGCAAATGCAAACAAATACTTAGAAAATAGGTGTGGCTATGAAACACCAAAAACCATGAATACCCACATCTTCCCCAGTTTAGGAAATGAATTTTGCCATTATTTGGAAGACTCCTAAGGGCACCTCCCTGTTCCTACCCAGTTGCCTGCTCCCTCACATATAACCGCTTCCCTGAATGCTCATTTTATTACTCCCTTATTTCTTCCATATCACTTTACCACTTTTGTCACATATATTTATTTCCTTCAATAAAACACACTTTAGTTTTTAGTAATATGTTTAACTATTGTGCAGTTTTCTGACTAATCCTATTTCCTAGATTTGTGCATGTCGTGTTTGGCTACAGTTCATTCATTTCACTGTTGCACGGTATTCATTTAGGCCATCAGTTATTCATAAGCACATGGATTGTTTTCAGTACTTTGCTGTTATAAAAAGACGCTGTAAACCTATTTGTACACGTCCTTGGTACTCGTGAGCAGATCTTTCTCCGGTGCAGTGGTTCTCACGTTTTAGCCATATCAGTCTCCTAGAAGGCTTGTTAAA
Source organism: Equus caballus (assembly GCF_041296265.1). NCBI lineage: Eukaryota > Metazoa > Chordata > Mammalia > Perissodactyla > Equidae > Equus > Equus caballus. The sequence continues at coordinate 92,837,002 of NC_091699.1, forward strand.
ACACCAGTGTTTAGTCTGGGATGGGGCCTGTATTAAGGTTCTCCAGAGAAACAGAATCAATAATATACGCATAGAGAGATGAGTAGTTAGAAGAGGAGATTCATTATAGGAATGGGCCCATGCAGTCATGGAGGCGGAGAAGGCCTGCGACCTGCCGTCTCAAGCTAGAGCTAGTGGCGTAATTCGATCCAAGGCCAGAGGCCTGAGAAGGCGAGGAAGGGACACACTGGGGTAAATCCCAGAGTCCGAAGGCCCCAGAACTGGGAGCTCCAACATCTGATATCCAACAGCAGGAGAAGATGGATGTCCCAGCTCAAGAGGAGAGAAGGAATTTGCTCTTCCTCTGTTTCTTTGTTCTATTCGGGCCCTCAGTGGATTGGATGATGCCCTGCACATTTGTGAGGGCTGACCTTCTTACTCAATCTACTGATTCAAATGCTAATCTCTTGGGAACACCCTCAGAAATAATGATTTATTTATTGCATTCCTAACAAGTTCCAAGGTGACTCAGATGCTGCAGGTCCAGGGACCAACTTTGAGAACAACTGCTCTAGAGTACGTAGCTAGGAGTAGAATTGCTGGGTCACAGGGAAACAGCAATTTCAAATGTTTCATATAATGTCATGTTGTTTTCCAACATGTTTATACCAATATAGACTTCTACCAGCAGTGTGTATAAACGTTTTCATTTCTCCATGTCTTTGCCAACACCTGTTGGTGTTAAACTTTTTAGTTTCTAACAGGGGAGTGTGATGCTATCTCCTGGTAGTTTTAATTTTAATTTCCCTGATTACACAATAGAGTTGGGTATTTTCAAGTGTTTATTAGCTGTATATTCTTCCTCTTAGTTCCTTTTCTCCATTTTTCCATTGGCTTTTTCTTTTTCTTGCCAATATATAGTTTTTCTATGGTCTCCTCATGAAGACCCTTACGTGACTATTTTTAATACTTGCTAATTTTGTCTTACAGGGTTAAGGAGAAAATTGTTTCTAGTTTCTATCCTTTTTGCCTCATGACTGAACATATGGCTTCTTTTTGCTGCTTAATACAGACTCGATGAGAATAACGGAATTATTTATTAAAACCCTGCCCCTACCAAGTACTACATTATTGATGATAGCTCATCCACTCTCTCACCACTCCCAAGTCAAAGTCACAGCTTTGTCTCCTGCACCCCTATGTTAGCCTCCCCCCAATCCCACCCCACCTCCTCTTCTCCTGCTCCCATCCCTGCCTCCCCACTCAATAGCAAGACTAGTCTTTGCAAAGCACAAATCAAACCGTGTCCTCCTCTGTGTAAATTCCTCCAGTGGTTTCCCATTATTACACTTAGAATAAAATCTCAACTCCCTACTGTGGCAACAGGGCTGAGGAAATCCCTCTCCATTCTCAGCTCTGCCCCTCTCCCCCTAAATCCCCAAAGCCTGGCCCCTCTTGCCTTGTTGCTGTTTCTCAAACACTCCAAATACGTTCCTCCTTCAGCAATGCCCGTCTCCCAGACATTTCCCAGAAAGGACGCCAGACTAACCTATCTGGAGTAGCTCCCTTTCTTCCTCTTCAAACTCATAGATTCTCTTTCCCCAATCTTGCCTTATTTGCCTTCACAGAGTGTATCAATACCTGACGTTACTTTTGACATTATAATTGTTTTTCAAAGATTTTATTTTTCTTTCTTCTCCCCAAAGCCCCCCAGTACATAGTTGTATATTTAAGTTGTGGGTCCTTCTAGTTGTGGCATGTGGGACGCCACCTCCCCATGGCCTAATGAGTGGTGCCATGTCAGCGCACAGGATCCAAACCGGTGAAACCCTGGGCAGCCGAAGCCGCAGCAAAGCGCGCGAACTTAACCACTCGGCCACGGGGCTGCCCCAACATTATAATTTTTAATCAGCTCTCTTTGTCCCCTACTAAAATGTAATACCATAGGCTAACAAGACTGTTTTGTTCATCTCAATATCTCAGTGCCTAGGAGAGTTCCTAATAACAATTATATTCTCTATAAATATTTATTAAATACATGAATGCATTACTCTCAAATGATCCTTATATAATCCTTTTTATATAGCTATATAATCCTTTAAGGCAGAGACTGGATAGCATTCATCTTCGATCCCCCAGAATCTTAATTCATGGTCTACAGACATTGTAACCACTCAATAAAAGTGTATTAAGTTAATAATGCACATCAGTAAGGTTATGCTCATTTTACAGTTGAGGAAACTAGGAATTGAAGTAGTTGCTCAAAGAGGCAGGAGTCGGCGGTAGGTCTCCAAGGCTGCTCCATGGTGCCTTGTTCTCTCTCACCTTGACATCATGGCACACCAACAGGACATTGCAATCAGATGAGTAGATTGATTATGACGGTTCACGCCAATATTATAGCCTGTAAAACCTGTGATACCAAAGAGCCCTAGAGATGACTTACAATCCTCAGTTTCCTCAATTTCTGAAGGAAGGTCTCTTCCTCATCTTCTACCACTTAGAAACTCCTTAGGGAGAGGACAGTGCCTCATTTGCTCAAATAGCCATGTGCTCTTGTAGTATTTGGAGAGAATGGTATGTTTAGTAATGTCTAAATTTTATTAAGACGCGCTTCTTGTTTCTAACGGTGATTTGAGTGCTAATGGTTAATTCTCTCCTCTTCCAGGTTCCCACGGAAATGACAAACACAGAAATATTTAGAAAAAGTCTGTATAAATCCTGGAAACAAGCAAATGAAGCCATATACACACCAGAAATTTTGGGAACTTTCTGTTAAAAATATTTCATGCAAGTCCAGATGAAGGTAATTGTTAATTCCTCTGTGATTGGGAATATGCGAATGAACAGGATATCTAATATAGGTACAAAAGGAGTGCAGATCAAGGAGAAGCAGTAATCAAAACAGAAAAAAAATCCCTAAACTGAAGACAGAATTGAAGCCTCATATCAAAAAAGTTCTTCAAGTGACGGGTTAAAGTTTTCCTTTTGCTTGTTTTGAATTTCAATACCAAATATAAAGATAAAAATCTACACACTTCCAAGCGGAAAAAGTGGCCCTTAAAAGAAAAGAATCTGTTTGTCATTGGATTTCTCTTCCTTACAAAAAAACCAAAATGCTAGGAAAGAATAAAGCACTGTCTTAAGAATGTGACACCTACTTAAGGGATCATTTGTAAGTGAGAAAAGAAAAAGATCAGAACTGTAATAAAAGTGCTTGAGAATAGCAAGGAAGTGGTATGAACATTGGTGGTGAGTAATACAATTAATGAAACTTTACGTTGGGTTTAAAATTCCTCTTAGAAGAGTTATAAAACAAAAGTTTCCAAAAAAATTCTATAAAGAAAAAAGACTTACAAAATAACAAATCTAATTCTGGAGATCATCCAAAAAAAACTCTTGGAGATGATGAGAAAGGAGACAAAGAAAACCATCAGATTTATCATTTTATCCAAAGGGAAGGTGTGCCAGTCCTGGGCCAATTTGTCCTCAGATCCATTGCTTGCAGTTACCTTGGTCTGCCCTGTACGGCTGGGAGGGATTCCTACAGACTGCGTTTCTGGCTGGCGTGAGCATATTAAAGATATTAAAAGGAGCCTGGAGCTCCCCAGATGAAAGGAAAGTCCAGGAAATTTCTCCTTCACCTCTCTGTCTCGAGTGGCATGTCCCATAGCAGTTACATCCCCTTCCTGGCTCCAGCTGCCACCAGGCAGGTCCATCATGGTACCAGCTTCAGCCAGGTGACCTGGACAAAGATAAAAATATCCTTATCTTTAGAAGAAGAAGAAGACGAGTTATGTCATCTTTCAAAATATAATTATCTAGGTGGAAATGTTATGACTCAAAATTAAATATTACATCTAAAAGCCATTCCTATAAATATATGAAAATCAATATTAGACACAGAAAACAATGTTATTGTAGATTTATTGCTGGCATTTTATAAAATTTCTCATTCTAAAAGAGTCTTTTCTTAGATGCTTATCTCTTAGAAAAAGGTTTATCATATTTCAGGTTATTGTTATACTAAATATAGCATTTCTCTATTAATATTTGTTTATCTGTTCATGTTGGTTTTTAATTTTTACTACTATGAAAATACATAATATTATATACATAATATATTTACATAAAACATAATAATGCAGTAAGCATCCTTGAGAGTGTGTATGTGTGTGTGTGTGCAAATCAATGCAGGTGATTTTAATTTATGGATTGTATTTCCAAGGGTGGAATTGTTGTGTCAAAGATATGTATATATACTTTTTTTTTCTTGGTGAGGAAGGTTGGCCCTGAGTAACATCTGCCAATCTTCCTCTATTTTGTTTGTGGGATGCCACCACAGCATGGCTTGATGAGTGGTATCTAGGTCCCAGCCCGGGATCCAAATCCATGAACCCCAGGCTGCTGAAGCAGAGCATATGAACTTAACCACTATGCCACAGTGGCAGCCCCAAAGATATGTATATTTTAAAGCTTAATAGACATTGCCAGATCATTTTCCAAAAAGGACTGAAATTTTTTACCTAACCACTAGCAATGAATGAGAATATTCTTCTTTCTGCATCCACACCACCAGTACATATTTCGCTGTACTTTTTCATTTTTGCCAACCTTATGGGTATAAAGAGATACCTAGCTTTTGCTTCAGTTTGTGTCTCCATGGTTTCTACAGAAATATGGAGTCTTTTTACACTGCAATTTGGATATGCAAATCTGTGAATTATCTTTCATACCCATTTTTCTATTGGGCTATTTGACTTTTTCATGCTAGTTCATGAGAGCTCTTTGTATATTATAGATTAGGGATTCCAAATGCTTTTCACTTCATGACACTCAGAAAATTATGTTTGTGTGTCATCATGGGGTAAACAGACTATGAGGCTGCCAGTGACTGCACTGGACCAACCTGGGGATTCTAGCTCCCTCCCTGCTGAAAGGAAGCCTAAGAGGATCATCATCTTACTGGAGATGGTCCCAACTGGACCAGATATAATTGATATTATAAAAAGTTTCCAAATTTGTTATTTAAATATTGATTTAATCTTTACCCATCTATTCTTTATATTGTCTAAAATTTTTATGTTTTTTGTTTTGGCTTCTAGATTTCATGTCTTTTAAGAAATTCCCCTCCACAACTGAATTTTGCTGTAGTTTTTAAAGATTGTCATCTAAGATTTTTGCAAATCACGCATGATAAAACGTTAACATTATTCTCACTGAGTAAGAACATTGTGGAAGTAAATTTTGTATGTAGAACATACTAAAGTCAAAAACAAAAACATAAGATGCTTCCAACTTCCAAAAAATTATAGATATTTGCACTAGCTGAGACAAAACGATCAGGAGCAAAGTGCTCAGAAATACTTTGAGTTAAGCAATATTTTCATGGCAGGAAACCTGGTATCACCTGACAATCCTTTCCCTGGGAATTAAGGAGTCTGTTCTAGGTGTGGCTCAGTCTCTGCCTTGGCAAAGCTCCGTTTCTCTTGACCTCAGGATAGGCACTGCTAAAGAGGTATATTGAGTTACACAACATCAGAGACGTTTCCTTCTGTTCTGACTTTCTACAGTTGTCCTGTTTTGCTCAGTTATATGTTCATCAGTCAGAAGGAACCAAAGGAAATACATTTCTCAAAATACTGGTGGCATTTCCTTTGGGGAAGCCTGATGAAGATAATTCCCAGTGTTAGAAACTTAAATTTATTTTTTCCTCTTTCTTTATGAGAAAATAATATCTTGATGAAAGGCTTTTAAGGACTATTTAAGTTCATTGTTGAAGTGACCGAGATTATGGCCTGACCCAGGGGATTTCACAATTTACAAAAATTACTATCTCGGGGATATGCATTAAAAAAGGAATTCAGAAGAAATGAATTATGGAAAACTAAGCAGCTTTGAGGGCCATTTTGTCAATTCTTTCCATGTTATGCAACAGAGTTTCATGAGTCCAGATCAGGGTTCAAAATAAAATGAGGCATCAAAGCCATGTAAGTGTAACTGAAAGTTGCATGGCTTCTTAGGGTTAGTGGAACTTGGGCTGATTATTTTAAAAAACTAAGATGCTTCTGCAACAGACCAGAACCCAACCTCACTTGATTCTGGTAATATTTCATTAGTCTCCCATCAGCTTAAAAGTTTTACTGATTTTGCTAAAATTTATCATTTATCAGAATTTATCATTTTTATTACATAACCAAGGAAAAAGGGTAAATAGGACATTATTCCTATAATAAAATTCTGCTAAATTCCCATCAATATCAGCATCTGAACAGAATCTTGCTATAGTCATAGACGAGTTGCCTCTCCTCCCTTTCCTGTTCTAGAAACGTCTTACCAGCTTCTGAAGGATCTTTCTTAGCTCTCTCTATCTCTGTCCAAAGGAAATTTATTTAAACAACGGGGCATGGATGACCCTAAGAGAAAAATTCCAAGTATCTACTTTTGAAGGTGTAACCCTCGTTTTGATCCTTTCCCTTCAAGAACTCTTTTCAGATCACCTAAGTCATAGTGTTGTCTCTGTCCTCTGAATTCAAGAAACTGGTTGTCCACATCGTTCATTTGGAAACTAATAACAATTTCTCATTTTCATGTTTACTTTCAGCCCAGGCTTTCTTGTTTTCATGTTTTGCTTTCAGGCTTATATTTCTCTTTAATCTTCCAAACCTTTGTATGTTTTTTCCCCAAGTAGTCTCTAAGGTAGTCAGGGATAGAACTTTTGTTCCAAGTCTCAGACCCAACTCCAATCAGTTGAAGCAACACCAGAGCAACAGGGAAGATCAGGTGGACTTGGCCCAATGGACATTGGAAGCTGGTATCTGGAAGACACCAAGGTTCCCCCCTTCCAACTGTTGTCTCCTTTAAAGTGGCTTTAACTCTTTTCTGCCCCAAATAGCTGGGAGGGGCAGGGAACTGTGGGTATGAAAAATAGCCATGGATAGTTACCCACTTAGGTTTTATTTAGCAATTCACCAGAGATAAAAGAGATCTTACCTCAAGCTCCAATCAGAGAAGTCCTAGGACAGAAGACTTCTTGCCCAATTGGATGACATTCTCTGCAGATGGAGCCCTATGGACCAGATGATTTGGTGGCTCAGCTGCAGAGTCCAACCTGTGTTTAGGGGAGAGGAGTTGTTCCCATCAACTTTATGACATGATTGTAAAGGAATATTTTTCCAGGAGAGAGTTACTGCAGTGGACAGATATAGCAATGTGGTCAGCAGTATTTGATAATTACCACTATGCTTTTTACACGAAGATGCTAAAAAAATACTTATTGTTATTACATTATCACACTACTAGATTTTTTAACAACTCTATTGAGATATAATTCATACACAATAACATTTACATGTTTAGAGTAATTTTTACTATATTCAGAGTTGTACATAATCTAATGTGGCTCTAATAATCTAATTTTAGTATATTTTCATTACCCAAAATACGTACTACTAGATTTTTGAGAAAAAAATCTTTGACCTATTTGCTGTTTGACTTTGAGGAAGTGATGTTATGGTAGGTAGAAAAATATTCTTCCTCAAAGACGTCCACATTCTAATCTTTAAAACCTGTGAATATGTTACGTGGAATTTCTAAGGTAAAAACTCAGTACTGGCAAAGTTACAATTTAGATTTTAATTTTAATATATCATAGTCAAAATATTTTACAGTTCATATATTTGAAGAAACATCCTATGAAAGGATTATACATAATATAACATTTGCCAAAAATTAAGCCCACTGAGCTTTCTACCACCCTCAAATAATGAATCCTTTTAGAGAACATGGTTTTTTGATAACTGAGAATTAAGCATCAACACTCTTTTTAATTGTAAATGTTTTATAAGGCATTTTGAATTGTATCATACATATTTCAACGTTCTTACATAGAGTACACCAAATGTAAATAAAATGTTTTGGTGACCTAGGGTTGTCATAATGCGTTCCCATTATTACACTCAGCTATAATCTTGTTACACTCTCAGGATCTAGAAGTTTCGTAGGCACTTTCTGCTCCTACACAAAATAAACCCAAGATTTTCATACCTTTTAAATTTTTATGTCTACTTTTTCACTAGATTTCCTGACCCCCACCTTTCTACGAGATTATATTTTTCAAATGTTAACTGTTGCAGCGTGTCTACCTCTAACAATAATAACTAACAATTATTGAGTGCTTACTGTTTGCCAACATTACCTAAGCACCTCACGATATGACTTTATATAATGTTCAAAACCAACCCATGACCTGGGCACCATCTCACAGGTGAAGAAACTGGAGCACAGAGGAATAGGAGCTCTCGAACCCTATGTCACACTGCTAACTATAGCAGCCCCTGTCCACCCGCTGCCCTCCTTACAGTTTTCTGTGGGTTTAAAACAAAAATGAGGAAATGGGACAAAATTATGTGCCAAATATGCATGAAGTAAGGGGTGAAGATTGAGAACGACACGTACAAATTGTATGGCATGGACCCTAGGATCTCCATGAAGATGAATGCAATATGAAGTGCTAGACAGTAAGTTCTGAATGGCTAAAGTGTTAGACACAGATGGTCATGTGTTTTTGTAAAAATTGGTCCATTCAGATTATACTATTAATCGGAAACAGTGCTCTACAAAGACATTTTAAGTTTAATTTAATCAGACACAATGAATAGCCCACCATGTGCGCAGGAAGAACTTTGTAAGTGTATAAAATGTTCCTCCACATGGAACGATCAGAAAGGAAATCCCCAGCTTGACAGTCAGAAGGCATGTTACCACCAGGATTTGCCAGGAGCTAAAGACACAGAGCATCACACATTAAAATTATCTCAAGCATATACGAAGCTGGTAATAACAGCTTAATACTCTATTCAACACGTTACTGCCAGACAAATGGCCCAACACGTTTTCAGTGCTGCCTGCAGAAGTCCATGTACCTATTTTTTCAGTTTGACCAAGAAGGCCAAATTTCTCTGCAATGAGAATAGAGTGAATAACCACTGTAATTCCAGAAGAGAGATTTGGGCAGGTAGCGTGAGTCCACATGGTTTACATTTCACGGTTACAAACAGTAGCTCCAACAAACTTCTGTATATCTGAACTAGGACAGAGTTTTGTTTTGTTTTGTTTTGCGCATTCTGAGGGACAAAAATGACTCTTTCTACATATGTTATTTTACCTAAATTGGATCACATCAAACAGACTAAGGTATTTTAACGGAAAAATTTACATATATTGTTTTGGTTTTGCCTCTCTCCTCCTCTTCAAATTCCCCTTTCCTCAAACATGACCTGTCTCATCCAAGATAATACATGCCAATATCATGTACATGTTTCTTTTTTACTTTTTTCATGTTCATATAAACATGCATGCATATGTATATACAAATTTGCATATATTTGAATACACATATCCCTTCACACAGATATAGATATACACATGCATTTGTCCCCATTTTTGTACAGAATTTTGCTTCTTGCTTTCTTCCAGGAATTGATTTCTTTTTCCAGATCTTGCCACTATTAACAATGCTGAAGTACCCATCTGTGGATGTATATGTTCTTACATTTGCATCTCCTATTTCTGAGGAATAGATTCTCAGGATTAAGGCTGCTTGGTCAAAGAGTTATGTGTATTTTTCATTTTTATATACATTGCTAAATTGCTTTTCCCCCCAAAACCAGGAATTTTTCACATTTTGACCTTTTTTCAGTGTTATTGTGAGCAATGAGTATTACAGCCTAATATGTTTTCCAGTCTGATAAGCATTCAAGAATATCTCATTACCAATTTAATTTGCATTTCCTTAACTGGTAGTGAAGACAACCATCTTCTCGTGTTTGATGGCCATTTGGATTTGCTCTTCTCTGAATTGCTTCTTCATCTTCTTTGATAATTTTCCCATTGGCTAGTATCTTTTTTTTTTGGAGAGAGAATTCTTAAAACAATGTTGTATAAATTTTAATCCTTTGATTGCCATCTGCTTCGCAAACTTTGTTTCCAGATCTACCATTTATCTATTGATTTTGCTAATGTTTCAAATTTCAAGTTTTGGGGGTTTTGTAATATTGTCAACCATGTCTTTACTTTTAAAATAGCTCTGAATTTCTAGTGTTGGTTAAGAAGATCTCTCTAACTTCAATATTATACCTATAACCTCCTAGATTTCTTCTAAGATATTCATTGTTTAATATTCATATTTAAATATGAACCCATCTGGAACGTGCTTTTGACAGTGGTATGAAATGGAAACAATTTTACATATTGTTCTTATATGGAAGCCACTTTGCCACATCATTTGTGCCTTTGCCATCGCACTCAATGGAAAGCCTACCTTTGTGATATTTGAATTCTCATTTATGCCTAGACCTATTTCTGGATTCTCTATTTCATTCCACTGATCTATTTGCTTATTCTCAGGACTACCATTGATTTGATTACAATGGTTTAATAATATGCTCCGGATCTATAAAGAAAGCCTCCCCTTATTCTTCATTGTTTTTACAAGCTTCGTGGCTATTGATGACTTTATTATTCTATATGAAATTCAAGATCATTTTATTCATTTATGAAAAAAGCCTTCTTGATGTTTCTATAAGATTTATAGAGAAAGAGCATTTTTATTACACACATTTTTCAGAAAGGTAATTTTGACCTTAGTTTGAGTTTTCTTTTTCTTATGCTCACTGGAAAAAAATCATACAAACTGGCCTACAGGGAAATGTCTTTATTTGAAGTATAAAGTAGAATATAAATCTCTGGAATAATTCTGGCAACGTGACATTTATTCCTCTGTGTACATGTGAAAAACAGAAGGTTAAGTTTCCATAGAAAACAAAAAGAAAAACATTTAGTTTTATTACTCTCCTTTTGTCTCAAGAGAACAATCTTTCACAATGTTTTGGGGTCAATAATGGGGATACAGTTGAAGAAAATATTGTACTTTTCCTTATTTTCATCATTGACACGTATATTATTTTCCATCCTTTCTTGCCGTGGTCCAGCAGAGCTCACTGTAAGGCGCAGTGATGCTCAGCCAGGATACACAAAGACAATCCTATCGTTCGACACGTCTGTTTTGAGAGCAAGCAAGAATGTCTTCACTTTCTAGTTTTCACTAAGATTACATGTATTTATTTTGCAAACTGCTTTTAAATTCTGTCATGCTTTGGATCTTTGAAAAAACTAAATTTAATTGCAATGAAGAATATCGTTTTGTGGTTTAGCGGGAAGGCCACAGGTTTGGCATTTTACAGACTTGGATTCAGATCCTGACTCAAACTGTGTGACATTTGGCAAGTATGTGAACATTGAGCCTCATGTTCTTCATCTGTAAAATCATGCTATCTTGAGAAATGATTTGCATAATTGCAAGAATTAAATGGGACTGAAAGATGTAATATAGTGCCTGGGAACTGTGATATTCCAAATACAACTACTTTTGTTATAGGCAATAAATACATAAGGCCTTGTCCATAGAATTCTACCGAGTGTCCACTGTACCTATTATTATGACATCTAAGGCCTCACCTACTTCTTCCCAGCAGGCCTCCATGATTTGATTTGTAAAGTCCAATTAGCTCTTTCACTCAAGGTAAATATACCAAGCACTAAATTATGAGCCAGGTACTATCCTACACACCAAGGATATGGAGGAAAATTAGACAGGTGGGCTCCCTTTTCTGGTAGAGCTTACATTTTAGTGAGGAAACACATATAAAATAAAGAAATAATCAGAATAATTACAGATTACGAAAAGCATTATAAACGAAATAGCGTGATTTGACAGAGTAACTCAGTGATGCAGAGCAGTTACCTGTTTGCAAATTGCATCTGAACAGTTTAAAAGTGTTCGTAATACATGTGCTATTTTATTTCAAGTGTTTTATTTCAAAATTTATTTTATTTGATATTTATTCCACAAAGTGACGATGTAATATCTTTAAAATTTAATTTAAAATTTAAATATTTTTAAAGGAAATGAAGATCTCCTTTAAAGAAACTGATAAAATAATTTGTAATTAGTCCATCAATTACTTAATGGGTACTTCAGTTCGCAAAATATTTTGGGGTCCTTACGATGTTGTGATTATATAGTAGGTGTATAACTATATAATTAGGTCCTAGAAAGACAAAGATTTATGAAACCCAGTCCCTGCTCTCAATGTAAGTAACTATAACAATGTGATTAATCCTGCGGTAGAGATTTGTAAAGTAATACAGGATCCCAGAGAAGAATGCTTGAAAAGGCTTCTTTCAACAAACAAGTGTCTGCAACAGTCTTCCTCATACTTGTGGACTTTCAATGAAAACTTTGTTCATGGTGAGACAACATTATCTGTGCTGCCCTTGTCTACCAAACCACTGAACCCTTAGAGTAGGACTTAACCAAACTGAGCAACATGTCTTCTCTTCTTTATGTTTTTTTGTGTCTTTTCAAACGTCACTTTTATTTCTTGTCTCACGCTAATCAAGTAAAGAAATTTGCTCGGAAACAAGCTCTTGCTTGAAGAGGCCCTGACCTTAGAGCACCTTCTCTTTCACTGGGGAAGATGAGAAGAAGTTGCCTCCGTCAAGTCCAAAAAAACCTCGCTGCCTGATCCGAATCCACTTCTGCTCACATATTCTCTATTTTAACCAGGAAACCACCCCTCATGTTTACCCAAACCAAACAGCATACCCAGTTTCCTTCTCTTATGCTACTGCCAACACAACGTGGCTCACCAGGGGCTCCTGGGTCCCGTCACCTCTGCGTTTCATGGCACCTGCTTTAGATTACATCCTTAGAAACTTTACATAGGTTTACAGCAGTGGCTGCCTAACCATTCTTTCACATCATCAATCCATACTTTACCATCAAGCAGAGCCAATTGTTTAATGGCAAAATGTGATGGTATTACCCTCCCCATTATTTCCATGAAAAAAAAATAACCCAAACTCCTGTTGTGCCCTACTTTTGGCTACACCACACCCTTGGCTCTATGATCCCAATACAAGCTGCACCCCAGACTCTCATTTTTGCACAGAATGGTGATGACTCCCATAACTACCTGAAAAACTCAGACCTCAAGACAGAGTTTAAATACCACCTCCTTCGGGATATTTAAACTTCCTCACTTCCTCACAGTCCCAGGCAGAGGCTGCTTCCCCTCCGCTCACATCGTAGTGCATTGACTTATCAGTACTAACTTCTAGACCATAAGCTCCTTATGGAAGGGAACTGTGCCTTAGCGTCTGGGTATCTAGCACAGTGCTTGCTGGAAAGGAAAATTTCCTGACTCCTCACCCTCAAAAATCCATTCCAGTATGAAAATAAACACATAGATAACTCATACTTTGACCTTTGGAGCTAGTTACCTGTTACCAAGAAGGAGAAAATGACTGCCAACAGGTCTTGCTCCAGACCATGAAGACTGTTAACTTTTGCCATCACAGTGGAGTTAGTGAAGCAAGCCATCTGGATTTGGGACTATGTCTGTAATATGAAGAAGCAGCCACTAGATAGTAATGCACAGTAAGATGGTAATGGACTTTTCTAATCCAACTGTAATTTCCCAAATGAGGTTTCAATTAAAATTTACATTTAAAAAGATCAAACTCCTTAACAATATAACAATCCATTTTTGAATAATCGATAACAATAGCATCATACTGACCTTACATATATGGTCACAGTTCATATTTTTTCATTCTCATTGAGGTAAAGGGTAGCCAAGAACATAAATGAGCACCTTTCTGCAAGGTCTCAGATGGAAAATCACTTTTGGTAAAGTGTGTGTTGAGTTATTACCGAGGAATTGCCTTACTGGTCCATAGTTGAAGGAGAGGGAATCCATGTTTTATGTTGTTTTCATCACATTAACCTCAGGGGAAAATGGAAAAACATAGAAGTTCTCATAAGTTTACGTCCCAGGTCCCTCATAAATATTATAATAGTATGAGGATTTTCTCAGGAAAAAGAGTTAGGAAACATTCCAGAAAGCAAATACACTGAATAAACACACTCTAACATGCCTATTATTTCTCAGAACTTGAATGGTCGTATCCAGGAGCAACCCAATAATGTGAGCAATACACTTTTAAATGGAGAAAGAACAAAACGTGAAGTGCTGAGCAATTTCCCCTCTCTACTTTATTTTTATAAAATCTTATTCTTTCATTATATATTTCATCTTAAATATTAATGTCTTCCTGCATCTAAATTGTTCACTGCATTGCAATATTTTCTCTTCGTCTCTCTTATCTATCCCGGACCTGACAGTACCTTATTTAGAATATCTTCTTGTGCTTTTCTATTTTTGATCAAAAAATTTTCCTCTCCCCATAAAAAGGAAAACAAACAAACAAACTCTAAACCTTCCAACAAATCCACTTATGGTCCACTGGCTGCCTCAGTTTGGAAAACCTATACATCAATCTTTTCCTTTTAATCAAAGGGAGAGGAGGATGAGAAAAATTAAGTAAATCGAACTACTTTGATAAAGAATTGCTGTTTTAAAAATACCAAGACACACACTGACCCATGCACTACCTGTTCCCAAATTCCCACTCAAATTGTAAACCAGGGCCTCATTATCCCCTCCTTTATGCTTTCTATGCACTGGAGTTGCCCCCACCTGCACCAGACATCGTGCTGAGAGCCAGCACAGTTACAGTAGACACGTCTGACTCAGGTTAAATGTTTAATTTCATACTCTTTCAGATATTTATTGTTATAAAAAATCTTGCCAGCTCAGTGTGCATTATCAACAGAAAGCTTATAAGAATAAAAGTCAATTTAATTGGACCAGGGTGGGATATTTTTAAATTACATTTTAAAAATTGGTATTTTTAAGTTCCTTGTGTGATTTTAATGAGGAATCAGATGCAGAATCTCTTCTCTGTAGGAAAGAGCTTTGCAGACGGCAAAGTTGTGTGTTGAAGTACTTAATGCGGTTAGGTTTTTTCGTCTTGAAAACATCTGGTTTAATGTCTTATCAAAGGCTCTTAGTAAATAAACAGCGATGTACAAAAAACTGAGGTTATAGCAATTGACAAGGACTGTCCACATTAGTTACCATGAAGGAATTTTTAAAGAGGGACAAGGTTTAGAGCTTTTGAAATATGTTTCACATTGGGATTTTGATTTAAATTACATTTATTCTCATCACATTTGATACACATATCTTGTTACTACATTTGCTTCTTGTTCCATTTTAAGTATTAATACGTTTCAGAATCTTTTGTTTTATAAAGAGTTCTTATAATGAGTAATAATTGTTTAAATGAATACTGCTGTCGAAAAAATTACATTTGATTTTCTGAGATATTTCCATTTTTAATTTCAAGCATGAGGAGTAGGAATTAAATTTAAATGTTCTTAAAATGCTCCCTTTGCGAATGGTCAGTTTTAATTTTAGCCTAGTTTCTCTAAAATGTGTTTTTATAACATATGTCCCTCTTTGGTTATAACCAGAGTAATTATTTTCTCACATTTATGGCTTTGACTGATCAAACTCAACAAATATTCATTGATTACACACCTGTCCAAGGCAGTTTCTGATATATATATAATACATACATATATATATATATATATATATATATGGTTTTGCTGAGGAAGATTGGCCCTGAGCTAACATCTGTGGCAATCTTTCTCTACTTTTTAGCATGTGGGCCCCCAGCACAGCATGGCAGCTAACAGAGTGGTGTAGGTTCGTGCCCAGGAGCCAAACCCTGGCCTCCAAAGTGGAGCATGCTGAATTTAACTGCTAGGCAACCATCACTGGCCCATGATATATTTTTTAATGATTCGAAATATATAATATTCTGTTAAAGGGTGTGAGTTAACAAAAAGTAAATTGGTTCAGCTCACAATGAATTATTTCTAGTTCACCATTTTAATCAGAGCTAAGCTAGTTAAAATTAGTATGTGTGTCTGAAGTTTAAAGATGAGTTAATAAAAGAAATAAAATTCTGAGGTTTGAGATGCTTTGATATTACAAACTTGAGGTTTGGTTCATATTAAATGCAATGCTCTACGCGTTATTATACTACAGCTACAACTTCAATTTACCACTTCAATATTGAGACAGAAAATGAAAAAAAAACTGCATCCCCTTATTTCCACAGTACAGTATATGTGAGTTTATGTATTTATATTGGTCGTCTGTTTATTCATGCACTACTTCAGCAAAGTTAGCACCAATTACTTACCAGAAACTGTGCTAGGCACTGGAAAAATAAAGAGGAAGGAGCAATGGGAAAAACAGGCCAAAACTAATTTGAGATGCATTGTCATTGCACGTTAGATCATACAGCTTTAATGGATATAGGGAGCTGGTGGCACATGCCTGTTAGTCAAGGACAATTTCATAATAACAGTAAAGTCAACTGCCTCTATAAATTCCTTTGACTAAACAGCAAATCAAAAGCCCAGGTCTATACATACTTGCCAAGTACTTCTGCATCTTCAAATCACCACTAGCCTATTCAGAGGACCAAGCTGTGGTTATAAAAAAAAGAAAGAAAAGAAGATTATAACTTCTGTTTACGGCAATGTGGTAGACTAAATAACCTGAGAACCTCAAACAATGAAACATTTAGAAATCCTGGAAGAGTATCAAGCAATTCCTGTTAAAGGAATAGTTGATCTATAAGAAAGTAAGGGGAACCCCAGGAGCTGATATCAAGGGGGAAAGTAAACTGCAGAAAGATGAGAACAAAACGATTCTGGGCATCCTGGGAGAGGGGCTGACCTCAGAAGCAAGGACTTAGAGGGGGACAAAGCCTCAAGTCTGAGCAAGGAGGGAATTGGAGCAAAACTGTCCCTAAAACTAGGATCCTCCAACAGCTACTGACTCAATGAAAAGTAACAATAAATAAGTAAAAACACAGATACGAAGTCTACCAGCACAGGAGAGGAGAAGGAATTGGGTTCTCTCAGCCTGGGCTCCAGGGTCTTAAAAAGGCTCTCCTAAGAGTTCACAAGCGTAGGCCTGTCCGAGTCAGGTTGAGATAAAGGAATTGACACAGTTGTAGAGAAAGCTGGGCAAGCATTGACCGATCAAACCACAGTAATAAGCTCTAACTGGCGATTAGGAACAAAGTAGAGATAAAATGTTGAAAAACATGTATGATAAAAGAGAGAGACTCTGAGTTCAGGATTTCTGAAAACTTTAATTTTTTTTAGAAGGAAGATAGTGATATTAACTTTATATTTTAAATATTTAGGTTAAATTCTAGGTATAACTATTACAATGGAAAGAGAAATAAAGAAAAAATTCAATAAAAGGCAGGAAATGAAGAGAAAAAAGCATAGCAAAACCAAGTTAAATAGAAAACTCCTAAAAGTTAGCAGAAATAAATCCATAAATAAGTAATCCCAATGACTGTTAATAGACAAAACTGACTAATTAAAAGAGATTATTGGTTAGATTAAATATACTAAGCTATACGTAACTTATAAAATAGACATAAATAATGTTTAAATATAAAGATATGAAGGCATTAAAAAGTTATAAAGAATTGGAAAAGAAAATATATCAGGCATCAATAAGTATCAAAGAATATAGACTACATTCTCCAGATAAATTCAATTAAGACAGAAATATGTCACAAAAATATAACAAATAATAATACATTTTAGATATAAAGGTAGATAACAGAGGGGTCAAGAATAAATCATAATAAATTAGGAAAAATTATGAGTAACAATAATGAAAACATTGTTTCTAAAATACTACTACAGTGGTATGTAGTGAAGCATTTATAGATTTAATATTTGATATTAGAAAAGATGAAAAGCTTGAAAGGTGCTATTTTCAAAAGTCAGAAAAAATAATTGAGTCAAAGACAGTAGGAGGAAGGGGATAGAAAAATAAAAATAAAAACAGAATTGTTTCTGGTTATATGGCAAACCTAACACTTGTTGAAAATAACTAAAAAGGGACTACACACACAGATAGAAGATCATAGTTAGATAAATGAGGGCTGGATAAACAGATAGAGAATTTTCTTTCTTAAAATCATCAAATTCTAACAAGGAATCACCAGGCCAAAACCTGTAGAGGGAAGCCAGCCTAACTCACTTTTTCCCCGATGACATTTGTCACTCAGGCATCATCAAGCCACATATTGTGGCTTGTTGGGGCAGGAGATGTAACACAAAACCCAGGGCCCACCTAGTAATAATAAATAAAAATAATATTAAATACACAGCACTTCCTAAGTATGAGGCATAGCTCTGAGCACTTACATATGTTAACTTTTATAATCTTCACCAAAACCCAATGAGTTCAGTGCTATTAATATTACTGCCACCTTGCAGATGAGGAAACCATGGCACAGTCAGCAGACAATGGGGCTGTGTCTCAGACATGGGCAGCCTCTCTCATAGACTTGAGGCTCTAAACAACTAAATTCTCAATATGGGTGAGAATTATCCAGAATAAACCCCAACCTACAGGAGACATCAAATAAAGTAGTTTTGGCACTGAGACAACAAGATAAAGGAGGAAGACATCCTTCGAGTTTACAACCGCAAACCAGCCAGTCTGAACAAGGGCTGTGCCTACATCTTCCACAACTCCCGCAACAAAATGTCCAAGAGAAACGAGTAGTTCTGAGCCGAGGATGACAAAGATACAAGGAAGCAGAGCACAGTGAGTGATAAAAAAGCAGAAATAGTAGGCAACAGGGACTGAAGCTCTTGGAATCACCAGATAAAAATTATAAATTTACTATGCTTACTAATTTTAAGAGAAAACATCAAGTTAGAAAATGTTTGCATGAGGCAGGAAACATAAATCTGAAAATTAAAATTATAATATGCGTAGGAAATAACATAGAATGGTATTAGTATGACCTCTGGATGGGGATGCAAAATGTGCAAACCATAGAGGAAATGATTGATAAATCTGATAGCCTTCAAATTAAGAATTTACGCTATTCAAAAGACACTATAAAGAGGGTAAAAAGAAGCTACAAAATAGGAAAATCAGTTTGCAAAACTTATAACTTACGAAATTTTAGTATCCAGAATATATGCATGACATCAGAACAAATCAGACAAGAAAGAAATTGATAAAAGTGGATAAAAGGCTTGAACAGACATTTCATGGAAAACAAAAAAAAAATAATTTCCATAAACATCTGAAAATCTCTCTACTTCAGGAATCATCAAAGAAATGCAAACTCAAACAAAAATAAAAACCCTTTTCCCACAAGGAGACTGGTAATAATTTGAAGGTTAACAACATCAAGTCTTAGTAAGATGAGGAGCAACTTGAAAAATTATATACTTGAAGGAATGTAAATTGAGGAAAGAAATTTGGGAAACAATTTAGCATTATCTAACAAATGTGAAATGTGCATCTGTTATGATTCAGCAATTTTACAGATGGTATGAACTCCAGACTATAGGTCAAGAGAAACTTGCCCATTTGTGCAAGGAGACACACAACACAAGTTCGTAGCAGCACTGTTGTCAGGAATCAACACATCCATTAGCAGCTGACAGTTAACTGCGGCATAATCTACAGTGCAATAGCATACAGCTCTCTCTATCAACCCTGATCATTGTAAACAGCAGTAAGTTGCACCTCCTCCTTGCCAGAGGATACATGGTACGGTTTAATTTATATAAAAATGAAGAAGGCATATGGACCCTGTAAAGGAAGTTAATCAGATGAAAAACTTCAGGACCCCACTTAGCTCTGAGTAGGAAGAGAATACTAGGTATGTGAGGGAGAACAGGAAGTTTAAGAGGTAATGACAATGTTCTTTCTCAAACTGGGGGTGGTCACATCAGTGTTTCTTATAACATTACACTTCATACCTTATAGGTATGTGGTAATATGAACTCAGTAGTTAATATAAACAATTTTTAAAAGCATGAAAGAGTAACAGTGATGCATAATGCAAAAAAGAAAAGAAAAAACAGAGTAAAAGTAAATAGATAAATTAGAGATCAAATCTCAAAAAAGAAAGGAAGAAAGAAAAAGAGACAGTAAAGAAAATTATTACAACCCAAAGCTAGTTCACTGAAAACTCTAATTAGAAAAAATTCAGGTGAGGCAAGGTCTTTAAAGGAAAAAATAGTTATAAGGGAAAAATAAGTAATACTTGAAAAATGGAAGAGGGTATAATTACAGATAAAGTGGAAAAAAGAATCATCTGAAAACTTTTTGTCAATATATTGCAAAACTTAGACGAATGAAAGCCAAGCTCGTAGATAGCGCGGATTGACCGTTGCCTCAGGGTGAAATGGGTGAAGGGAGCCAAAAGGTACAAACGTCCAGCTATAAAATAAAAAAGTCCTGGGATGCAATGTGTAGCCTGGTGACTATAATTAATAATATTGTATGGTGTATTTGAAAGTTGCTGAGAGAGTAGATCATAAAAGTTCTCATCGCAAGAAAAAAAACGTGTAGCTGTATGGTGACGGATGTTAAGTAACTTATGGTGGTGATCATTTTGCAATATATACATATATTCATACATATACATGAATCATTATATTGTACACCTGAAACTAATATGTCAATTATATCTCAATAAAAAAAACCTTAGATGAATGGACAATTTTCTAGAAAAATGTGATTGGTATTTATACTCCAGATGAAGCAATTTAGAAACTAAATAAGTAGTTAAACACTTCCCCTCAAAAGAAAGTGCTATGCTTACACAGACTTAGAGGTGAGTTCTGCCAAATATTGAAGGAATAGATCATCTCAATTTTATCAATCAATTCCAGTTAATTTAAATATAGAGAAATCTCCCTCAATCTTTATGAAGTTGCTATACTCTTGATACCAAATTAGATAACTATAGAATGAAAAGAAAATAGACTAATCTTACTAATTAACAAGGATGCCAGTATACTAAATCCAATGGTAGCAAACTAAATCCAGCCATAGATATAAAAAGTAATCCACCATAACCCAATTGGGTTCATCCCAGGAATAGAAAGATGGTTTTATCATTAAAAAAATGATTAATAGAATCCTTACAGTAATAGATTTTAAAAGGAAAAAATGAAAATTTCAATAGATTCAGAAAAAATATTTAATAAAATTTGGCACTTATACATAGCGTTTAATAATTAGCAAGCAAGGATTACAAAGATAACCACCCAAAAATCTATAGCAAAATTTATGCTTGATGATAAAATATTGGGAGCATTCTCTTTAAAGTTAGGAAAAGGAATAGACACTCCATTGTCGCTCCTTTTATTCCCCTTGTGCAGTAGGTCCAAGGCAGCACGATTGGAGTTTTAAATGAAGGTATAAAGAGGATATTCCAGACATGGGCAGCATTGTAAAAAAGGCGTGAGTGTGTGAAAAGCCTGAAGTCATTTCAGTATGGTTGGGACATAATTGTACAAAAGGAGGAGAAGGCAATGAGGGGAGGCAAGGCTAGAAACATGGGCAGGACCCTGGTCTTACAGAGTTTGGGGCAGACATTGGATTTTATCTTATAGATGACGAAGAGCCCATTTCAAGCCAGACAGTAATGTATCCATATTTTAGAGGGTCACCACGGTAACAATGAGGAGGACTACTTGAAAAGGAGAAAAATTAAAATTTTTTTTGCTCCGATGGGTGAATCCAGACTTTGTCTTCTTCACTTTGTATCCCAGTGCCCTCCACTCTGCCTGCCACATAGAAGGTACACAAAAAATACCTGTCAACAAGAGGACACTGGGAACAGACAAATAAGGACAGTGCAGAGGAATGGACAGGTTTTAGAGACAGTAGACGTAAGCCTCTACAGAACGTGGGATCAGCTGGATGTAGAGTGATATGAAAGTATGAACCAAGATGCTAAGCACTCCGGCTTGGGTTACGGGTAGAACTATAATTGAAGGAGGAAATAAAATAGGAGAATCTGATTGGAGGCATAAAAAAGTGGCTCCATTGTGACAGACGGAGTTGAAATGCTTGTGGGACATCCAGGGTAAGGACTCCCAGGAAAGTCGGAAATGTGCCTCAGGAGTGAAGGAAAGAAGGCTGGGCTAACCATATGTATTTGTAAATGTTCAGTAATTGCTTCAAGGTCCCAGATCAGTAATTCTGAATGTTAGAGAAGATGCAATTCTCTGGTGTAAAGTAAAAATGTCTGCCTTTCTTGTTCAGGGAAAATGTTCCACATTGCTCACAGGGAAATGTCAGTACTTAGGGGTTTTATTGCTTTGGAAGGGTATGTTTCTTTATTCTTTTTGGTTTGGGTTTTAGCAGACTCGACCACTGCCCACTCACCCACCTCCCACACACAAACACACTGATATAGAATATTTTAATGAAAATTGCTTGCCTGAAGCCACTCAACAATCTTATTGAAATTTGACTGCTGCTTTATCTAAAGTGATGGGGACCAGAAATAGCAGAGAACATAACTGGCTTGTTGTCTCTGTGCTGTGAAAGCAAATACAGCCAATATTGTCCCAACTGATTTCAAATTTCCCAGCCTCTCTGCCAGATCTTTTGATAATTTTTCCTCAAATATCTTGGAACTCACAAAATCATCTGTAACTGAAGCACCTTTATCAAGACCCTCACTTTGGAACAGTAGTTTTGTATTGGAAAACTAAAAATGAGAGTAATCTTCCCTCTGGTGGAAGGAGGATATGTTGTATCTAAACCAGGATTTCTCAAAA
This sequence comes from Equus caballus, assembly GCF_041296265.1. Lineage (NCBI taxonomy): Eukaryota > Metazoa > Chordata > Mammalia > Perissodactyla > Equidae > Equus > Equus caballus. The sequence goes on from NC_091699.1 coordinate 92,859,605, forward strand.
AATTACAGAATAAAAGCAGATAAACAAGTCTAAGTATTCGGAAATGCAGACAAACTGAGTACACCTTGACCACCCTGAGTGAGTGGTTCCGTGTTAGCCTGTTCGTTCTTCTGTCTATTTTTATCCTTCATCTTGCTCACCAAACATCAGGTCCCTAGTTGGGTTCACACAGCATTCTCTGTGGAATCCAGGAGACCACTCTGTGACGGCGTTTGGCTTTACTTCAGTTGCTGGAATTGCTAATCAGAACTGCAGGCCTCTAAAACCAGCCCCGGTCCACACAGCTACTTGAGACGCTGCTGGCTGTGGTCAGAGGGGATGACATCAGCAAAACGTTCTGGACGTCCCTCTTGCATTCTGCTTAGATGTTTAATCCGACCCCAGCTGGCTTTTGTAAATATCTGTCCTCAAAATTAGTCATCTGCGAACTGTCAATCTCAGGTCATAAAAATGGGTTAACTCGTGCTAAACTTTTTCTTTAATCTCTATCTTCATGTTATTTTTCCAGAGGCTTTATAACAATAGCTATACATCTCTTTTCCCCTTTTTTTCTCAATTCAACAGTTCAGGTTTTTAAAAAACATAGTAATGAAGTATTCTAGTGTAACTAGATACATGGGTGGGAAAATAAACATTTCTCACGATTGAACCAGAATTCACAGTCCAAATAAACAGTGATATACAAAGTTCATTGAGAGTTATTTGTCACCCATCATTTGAAAGGTCAACGCTTCGGCAGAGTAACCATCATTTAATATTCGTTTGTTACTGAACGATATGCACTGAGAGGGACATAAAACGTGCTTGTGAATATTTATATAGAGCTTATCAAGACATTATCTTGGCATCTAAGCTTGACATTTTACTTGACATCTAAGCTAGTTTTAGGAAATAAAAAAGTAAAATCTGAATTAAAAAAATGAAATATCTGTTGGAAAACATTGAAAAAATACATCAATGAAAAATTAAAATAGTAACCAGTAGTTACAATCAGGGGTGTGGTACAGTCAAGATGGCGGAGGGAGGGAGAGAAAAGAGAGCGAGGCAGGTGGCAAGAGAGAGTGTGAACAAAAGAGAAGATGAATAAAAGAGGTTAAAAGGTGGCGGCTTTATTGTAGAAGAAGTGAGTTACCCTGTCAAATGAAATACAAAATGGAAAAGATAAAAGGGATATAAATGACATAAAAACACATTTCTATTTCAACTTAACTTTTATAGTAAAATCTGAAGTTATCCTAAGCCATTCAGAGCGTTCCTGGTGTTTGATGACTGAATGTGAGGTCAGTATGAAGAGATGGGGGTGAAATGATGATAGATGACTGCCAACAGCATTTGGTTGCTCGTTTAAAGTTCACGCAGAATATCATAGTAAGATATCAGAAAACGTGGAAGTAAGACCACTAAACAAGTCTTAATCATCAAGACTAGAAATAAAATGAATGAGGACTTTCATAACCAAATTAGATGCTGATGCATTGTTTTAAGTGAGAAAACAGTGAAACCATGTTAACAACACTAACAAATGCACATGCAATATTTGCTCATCAGATGTTTTTGTTCTAAATCAGCAGAAAATAATTAATAGCACCAGAGTCTGGATTGTTGCAATAGCCTCGTGTCTATTCTTCCTGCTCCAGTGGCCACCTGGCCTTAGATCTGTTGCGAGACTTTTAAACTTAAAAGATCACCTCACTTCTCTGCTCAAAATCTACCAGCCAGTGTGAAAGGCAAGCCCGTCATGCCCTTAAGGATCCAGCCTCTGGCCTCTCCGTGACCTGATCTCAGTTACTCCCCGCCAGGCTTACTCCCTGTCCCAGACACACTGGCCATAGCCAATTCTCAAACACTCCATTCATGTTCCTGCCTGGGGCCTGTGCACTTGCTGTTCCCCCATCTAGAAGAATCTTTCCTCAGCTGTATTTGTGATTTGCAATAGAGGCTTTCATTTTCTCCGTAGCACGTCAGTTATATTTTACATGTTTATTGGTCTGTTTTATGTAGAACAGTGCCTATCACATCGTGGACGCTCCATAAATCTCTTTGTTAATGAATTCTCCACATCTTCAATGAAATATCACTTGCCTACTCTTCTATAGTACTCGTTACGTGCCAGGCCTGTGCGTGTGTTTTTCACATAAGTGAACCCATTTAACTCCTCATAACAACCCTGTGAGATATTGTACTTTAAACACTAAGTTTTGTCGTCTTTTTTTCCTCATTCACACTCTCGACTACCAAGGAAACTAATCCCATCCTATAGGCAAGGAATCTGAGGCACAGAGAATTTAACTAGCTTGCCCCAGAGTACAAAACTAGTCAGTGGTGCAGCCAGGATTCCAACCCAGGCAGCAACAGAGGACTCCATGCTCTTAGCTACTCGGCTCCGAATGAGTGGATCAGGGCAATGGAAAACACCTGACATCTGGGCAATGCTTTAGGATTTTCAAAATCTGTTCATATATATGACCCTGTGCGCTATCCAGAGGAAGTGTGGTGCCTTTGCTATCTTACTACCAAAGAGACAGCGTATTTTCTCCTTTTGACAAATTCAGTATAAATTTTAAAACATCTTCATTTAATATTTGGGAAATATCTAGTACATAACAAGTGCCAAGTCAGTCTCTGGAGGAAAAGAGATGGAAATTTATGAAACAGAATTCTGTCCTCAAGATGCTTACATTCTATTGGATAAAATAGAAAAATTAACACATAAATTAATAGCTATTCTGATAGTTGCTCTAGCAGAAGCTTACACAATGTTCTATGGCATGATTGCAACCAGTCCTGCCTCGGCTAAGTGAAGAAGCCTTTATAAGCAGTGTGGGGGAGGGGTGGGGGGTGCTTTAGGGCAGAGAGGATGAACAGGCCTTTGTTCTGAAGAGAGAAAAAAAGGCATTCCAGGTGGAGACCTTATCCTGAGCCCAGAATGAGAGCAAGAGCATGGCATAAATGTGTGAAGCAGACAGGTTCGTATGGGGAATCTGTTGAGGGGGTATGAGAGTAGTGACAGAGAATGCCAAAAGGTAGATAGGATCCAGGTTATGAAAGAGAACTTTCTCCTGTATGCTTTGGAAAGCCATCTAACAAGGACATCAAAAGTTACTCTTTGGGGCTGTAGAGGATCGCTGGGAGGCAAGCTGCAAGGAAGAACCTAAAAATTCCTTGCAGTTTTTGGAACATCCTGGGTAAAATTCTGGTGTGAATATCAGTAAGGAAACCCAGGGCCACCATGGGAAGTTCCTTAGCTTTTGCACAGCATTGGCTTCAAGGCAACTTGGAAAAACAAAACAACCCCAGAGTGCAGTGCGTGCCCTCTCAAAGCACCAAGGAAGAAAGGGAAGTTCAGAGGGAGCTACAAGCCACTTGTGGTGGTGGAGGCCACAGCAAACTATGTGACCCCAGCCGGCTGGCCAGGGGCCCCAGAGGGAGCGCTGTCGCTTTACTTTTGCAAAGGCTCCCAAAAAAGCGATTGACTTTTTCCTTAAGCATTACGTTTTGTTCTTTGCTTTTTTTCCTTCCCGTACACATACTGGCAACCAGTATGGAAACAACTCTTTAGTAATTCTTTGAGAAAAGGACTACTAAATTAGATGGGTAGGAATCAGGTAATTAATTACTCTATGTTTTATTCTGACTTAAACTCCATTTTAAGTCAACTGCTCAAAATCGTTGAATTATTTTTTAGCATCATGCATCAGGGTGTGCTATTATCCTCATAGAGCCCTCCAGATCAGGAAAAGAGGGCAGCATGCAGATGATCACTAAGTCTCTCTTGGCTTGATACTATTCCCAGAATAAAGTTATTTCTTTTTTCTGAATGCCTCTGGAAGACAAAATTAGAGGATCACAATAATGTCCTATAGTTTGTGTATCAAATTGCCTGTCAAAATTCTTTCATTCATTTCATCTCGTTTAATCCTCAGAAAAACCCAGGAGATGGGTATTATTGCATCTGTTCCACGGATGAGAAAACTTTAATTTAGAAGTCTTCCTGGTTTGGATCCTGGGCACGGACATGGCACCACTCATCAGGCCACGTTGAGGCAGCGTTCCACGTCCCACAACTAGAAGGACCCACAACTAAAATGTACAACTATGTACTGGGGGGAGGTAGGGAGAAAAAAGCAGAAAGAAAACAAAAAAGAAGATTGGCAACAGTTGTTAGCTCAGGTGCCAATCTTTAAAAAAAAAAGTCTTCCAACTTGTACTTGAAAATTATTTCCTAATGGCCGACGTTATTTTCTTTTACTATAAATTCTCAAAAATGCATTTCTCTATCTTAATATGTGATCGAGACTCATTATTAACTCAAATTGATTTATAGGGGTTTGAATGGCTTTCTCAACCAAAAAACTGGTAGAGAGTATAGTATCAGGATGCAAATTCATGACTTTTGAGTCTAAACCTGTTATGTTTCTCCAGTAACAGGTCTCAGAAAGCCACCAAATTCACTAGTAGTTCCAGTAACCCCCATAATCAATAATTGATGATACTTAATATTGATACTTTAACCATTATATAGGATGTGTGTGCATGTGTGTGTGTATGTAATTACTTTAAAAGCTAAAATTTTAAAAATCTCATTCATTCAGATGGCTTCAATTAAATCATCTGGTATCTCAATGCTAGTCCGCGCTGAGCTTTATCCTTCTTATACTTGGACAGATAGTTTTTCTTAACTAGACTGCTACAATATAGAAAGTAAATTAAAGAAGACTTTCATGTCTTATTATCCAAATAGAGTTCCGTGTCCTCAGAAATTTAAATAATTTCTGCTCTTCTGCTGTCATCAGGGCATTGTTGTTCAAGAAGCCTTTAGCAACTGCCTGGATCTGGCATCTCCCAGAATTTCTATGGCACAAAGTAGAATTATAAACCATTTTGTACTCAGTTAATTGTTTCTTATAAATAACTTCCCAAATCAGAATTTAAGCTCCTGGAGAGCAAGGTCAACGTCATTTTTTCTGCTAGAACTCTTCACACCCCTAGACTAGTAACTAGGTACGAGGTTGACATTTGCTGTGTATCTGTTGAATTTTTAGCAAATGCAAGTTCTCAGCAAATGCAGGGTAGGGGGTCAGTTGATCAATGATACAGGTATAAATTATCCATTTAGTAAAAATAAATAGTCATGCAGAACTTGTACTTAGAAATAGCTTTCTAACTGCGGAAGTTATTTTATTTCATTGTAAACTAATAAAATCAAATTTCCTTATCATAGTGTGTGACTGAGACTTGTTACTGATTCAGATTGTCCTTGGATCTAATTAGTAGATTTTATTACGTTTTTAGTTTTTAACATATGTGGAGCCAAATTCCAAAGATGTGTCTTTTTTTTTTTAACATTCATTTAAGCTATTCTCTGCACATCACTGAACTCAGCATCTCGTAATTCTTCTAACTATTACGGCGCGTGCAATTGGCTTCTTTTATGAAGAACTGAAAATAGGGAGTTATCCTGTTGAAATAAAGACTTGAAACTCTGGAGAGAGTTCTGTCATTGCTTTCCATTTCACTTGATATCTTTACATTGTGGTGATTAGATTGTTTGAAAACTTCCAAATCAGCATTAAAAAAACAGAACACTCTGTGTTCTGTCAGAGACACTTATAATGTCTCTCTGATTTAAATTGTACACCCTGAGGGCAGAAATAGAGGTTTTTCTAGCCTGTATAAAATATAACTCAGGCACCTAATAATATATAATAAAGGTAATGACAGCACTTCCTCATCTCCCGTTAGTGTTTGAAACAACATCAAGGAGACAGTGTCTTGGGAATTCTTTTTCAAGTTCATTTGTCTTGAAACATATTGTACTCTTTCCTTTAGAAGAGTTTATGTATATTTGTGTTCAATTTGAGAAAATACTGTTATAGTATTTCTAAAGGTAGAAACCACTTGGGAAATATGACCTTTAAGTAGGTTGGTTTACTTATCTTTGGAGGTCTTTTTGCTTCCCTTTTATAAAAAGTGCTAGGTAAAGCTAGAGGGAAAAATGCACGTGTATGCAGACCTGACAGTGTTCCCCAGGCTCACACAGCTGCAGCCTTATTTTGGAAGAATGATGTTTCTGTTACTATTGCTCCATAACAAACCAACTCCAATTTAATGGTACAAAATAACAACCATTTTATCATGCTCATGGATCCTGTGGGAAGAGGGCAAGGCTCCTCGGAGATCACTTATCTCTGCTTCATGTCTGAGCCTGTGAAGACTCTAAGGCTGGGACTCAGGATGGCTGAGGACTGAAATCATCTGGAGGCTCCTGTCTCAACATGGCTGGCGCCTGAGCTAGGATGACTTCTAGACCATAACTGTCAACCAGAGGTCTCTCCCTGTGCCTTGACTTCCTTACCACATGGCCACCCTACTTAGGGTTGCTGGATCTCTTATCTGGCGGCTTATGGCTCCATGCGATAGCGTTCCAGAGAACAAAGTAAAAGATTCTTAGCCTTTTAGAACTCAGCCTCAAAGTCATACAACATCACTTCTGGTATATTCTATCAGTCAAAGCAGGTTCAAAGCCCACCCAGATTCAAAGGGAGGGGAAGAAGACTCTGCCTTTTGATGCAGGAGTGGCAAGCTTGCATTGTAGAAGAGCATGCGCGACAGAAGATATGGTGCGGCCATCTCCGGGAAACGAAATCTGCCACGAATGGGCTCAGTCCTTCACGTCTGTCTCCACTAGCTGCGTGAGCGGAACCTGCTTGATGAAGGGGTCTCGTTGGGCTGGGTTGCCTTGTTGTCTCCCATATCAATTAGCATTGGCTACATTTAGCACTGAAAAAACGTTTATTGACCCCGAGTTTGAACTAATCCCAGAAGTATTTTCAGCGAGGTCCCAGGAAAACTTTCACTTAGTGTCACAAAGCATAATAACTTTTGTGCCATTATGAAAATAACAGCGAATATTAAAGTTCCGCCTATCTCAGTTGCAAGCATGAAATTGTATTCGATTCATGCATCAGTTTCCTAAAGGGCAGCGTTGCCTCTCGCAGACTCTGACATGAGGCGTGCTTGCTGCTCAGGTTCTGGTACGCCATCTGCAATGGTGTGTCCTTGAGCAAGTTATTCACCGAGATTCAGTTTCCTCATCAGTAAAATGAAGAAAACGCTGCCGACTCAGAGGAACAGAAGCGAGCGTATCAGCAGAGTCAGCCTGAAACAGCCACGTCATAGATTAGAGGTGAGTGGGTATGGTAGATGCCAACCAGGGGTGCAGCTAAAGAGTCTGTCTCTTTGTAACTTGTCCACCCAGAGGGATATCTTTTCTAATTTGCACAGAAGCGCCTTATGTGCTAGTGGAGGCCCTGTGGCATTTATAACGAAAAAGACAAACAAGCGCCAATATAAGTATGACTGTAAAGTAACACTAGTATCTACCCATTTGCCTCCAAATAGCCAATGAGGCCTGTATATAGTAAAAAAGACATAATATTTATTTCCAAATTTGTGTTGTACTACACTGAGGTTCCTGAACTATATTATCAACAGGTACTATTCAATTATTTTGCATATATGCCTTCTACTGTGCTAAAATATGTTGATTTTTAGAAACGCATCGGAGTTCTCTTGGGTGTGAAAACCTGACATCCATCTTGGAATTTGTTTTCTCAAAATCTTGAGGTAAATGTAAGCAAAGGTCTGACCACACGCTCAACAAATGAGTTGGGGTATCTGATTCTTCACAGTGAATTCACCTTTATAGGCTGGGGCACATTTTTCATAGATGTTTTAATCCTGTAGGTGAGAACTTGAGACACTGCCTGTAATTGATAGAAGAACGTGTGGCCCTGTATCCCATCCCAGTCCGTGTGGAGGCAGCTGGCTTTGATGATTCTATTCGCACTGGTAAGAAAAACCAAACTCGATCACAACTCACAATGGGTCCTTTTGGGGCCCATTAGAGAGCACCGGGACAGCTAGGAATCATCACCTAATGGAACAGAAAGCATTCTGAATCTTCGGCTTATTACTGAACTGTCTCGGGTGTGTCTTAAAAGAGCTAAGAGTTTGCTTGAAAGGAATTACAAATGGCTATTTTCCAAAGAAGAGTTTGCGCATAGACACACACACACACAAACTGGAATCTGCTTTTGCTCCAAATAAGGAACTTGGTGTAATTTGCTGCCTAGTACCGCCTCTCCGTGCAACGGCTAACATCTCTGCCTAATGCTTATCTTGCTAAAACTTTTAATCTTCAAATTAACTTTAAATTATCAAGTTAGCTTGATCTAGCACGAATACAACCTTCTATTTCCTATCCTTGAAATAAAAATATTTCCCATAAGATCAACATGCACTCTGTCTTCTCCCACAGGAGTAGTGATTAAGAAGGCAAACTTCCACTTACCCCCACTTTAAGCACTCTACCAAACTCTCTACCTTAAAAGTGTGTTTACATTTCAGCATTGGGCCTTCATCCCTGGGCTTCTGGAAACTTTCTCTATGTCACATGCATAGCACATTTATAAAGATAGGAATATTTTTGTTAAGTAGACTTCAGCTCCCTCTTCTCTTCTCTCTCAAAATTAACTTTTTGATCACCTGATCATCTGCTCAATAATTAATAGCTGTCAGGGGCTGGGGGAAAAGGGGAGAGGATACAAACTTTCAATTATAAAATGAATAAGGTCTGCGGATACAACGTACAGCATGGTGGCTACAGGTGATAATCCTGTGTTGTATAATTGAAATTTTCCAAGACAGTAGGTCTGAAGTCTTCTCACCAAAAAAAAAAAAAGAAAAGAAAAAAGCGAGGTGATGGATGTGTTACTTAACTCGATTGTGGGAATACTTTCACAATGTATACATATATCAAACCATCATGTTGTTTGTTTTAAATATATTACAATTTTAATTTTTGATTGTACCTCAATAAAGCTGAAAAAATGATAATTAATAGTTGTCAATTCATCTCCTCACTGTTTCTCACAGGTCATCGGGGACATAAAGACAGAGAGAGTTTTCTGATGTCAAATGGCCTCTGTTTCTGTGATCCAGGGGACAGGACCTTTCCCTCTTGCTTTCTCCACCTGTCTTGGTGGAGGGGCAAATCAGGATGAAGTCCCCTTTCTCTGTCTCAGATTCTGCTTTACCACTCCTTTCTAGATCTTAACACCCTGGACCCCAGGGAGGTTTAAGCTATTCTTAAATAAAATACTCCTGCAAGAATCACAAACTTGTAGAGTTGATGGAGAGAAGACCACGCCTCTAGTTTGGCCAATAAAGTCCTTTGAGCACTGCAAGGGTCAAGTCCTGACTGCTTATCCCACGTGACCGCCCTGGTTCTGTGACTTCTTCCTTTCCTCCCCATCCAAAATTCTAGCCCTGAAGCCCTTCTCAGCCCTTTCTTTCTTGCGATGCGCCACCGTTTCCCACAGGATAGCGAGCATCCATCCCCCAGTGCTGACTTGGGTCTCACAAATACATTTTCCAACTGTGTTGTTTTCCAGATGTAGGAGAAGAGGTGTGAGCTCTGTGCTAGGGGAGAGGGGAGAAGAGATATAATGGTGGGCTTTCACTCCAGACCATCACTGATCTTCTTGCAAAGTGTCTGAAATCAAGCACAGCCTAGCACCATGGGGATTATATTCCTCCAAAGAGCATCTTTAGTCTTAAACTCATATTTTTCTATTTCTAATGACCTTGACCTTATTCCATATGAAATAAAACTTTAGCCTTCTTATGCTCCTCTCCTACCCTGAATTTTGTTACAAAGTGCTTCCATATTTAATGAAGACGTTTATTCCTAAGCCATCCAGACAAATGGTCCATACTCAGAACACTTCTCTCTGGTCTACCCGGTTTCTTGCATTTACTAGAAAAGTGGGAGAACGGAGCTGTGGGGAGAATTTCAAGGCAAATTGCAGTACCCAGAGGTGTACCTCCAACTCTTCCTGGATCCATGTTACTACTATAGAATAAGATTTTAAGACCAGTTGTCCTTTTTAATTCCCAGTATGTTTTGTAACTCTCCTATTGGACTCCTACCTCTGTCACGGTGGTGAAAGCCCATTGCTCAGATAATCCAGCATCACCTCCTACACTCATGGTAAATCTTGAAGTCCTTATAATCAATAGAACAGGCCCAACAAATGGAGGAGCCGTGGGTATGTTTTTCTAAATGTTCTGCCAATGAAAGATTGCAGGAGGCATTTCTAGGATTGATATATAATCATACATAATCAAATACATAATAATACAACTGTAATCTGCCTTAATTCTAAATGTAAGCTCCCTTGCACTTTTACTGGACACGTTTAAAGCTATCAGAAAAATATGTGCAAAGTAATAAAGTTATTTCATAGGAATACTTGTCAGAATTCAACTCTGTGCTTTATGCAAAAGAATCAGGAGAGAGAACAGTTTCAATTTCTTCAGCTCAGAAGCTCCACCTGCCTTTCCTCTCAAAGAGCGGGTGCCCTCTGTGAGTGCGAGAGGAGGATGGGAAGCAAGCACCTGCTCTTCCCTCAGTCCTGCCCGTGTTGGTGTGCCCTTGCTGCAATTTATGGCACGTTTAAGGCAAACTTTGACTAGATGTTCTTTCCCTTCCACCCCGTAGACCTCAACCCCGGAAGGTGCTGGGCTCCTCTGTATCATGTCGTTTCCTCCCTGTCTGGCACACTGAGGACTCCAGGTGGCTTTGCTAGTGGAGATGGCTCTGAGGAGCCTACTCCAGCCTCTCCTTCAAGGCACTCATGCTGTGTGCTGGCTTACCCCAAGACTCGGCACCTCTGGAAGCTTCCCACCATCTTTGCAATGTGTGACACATTTATAAAGTATTTGAAAAAGGAACTGGATCTTCTGAAAAAAAAAAAAAGGAAAGAAAAAAAGAATGGAAATATGATAAACAGTGGTTCTTCTTGAGTGTGAGATTATGGGTGATCTTTTCTCTGATACTTTACATTTTTCTAAATTTCTCAAGCAAACTCACGTAAGTATTCATTTCTTTGATAACATAAAAATTGGAGTTAAAAAACTTGAAAATGCTTTCCTGGACAAACTTAAATGTTTGTAGTTATGTTACATATGCTATTTCCTAACCTAGGTAAAAGTGATCAATAAAGGTTTCACAGGGAAATGATGAGATGAACTTTTTTATTATAAAACTTTCTGAAGAGGATCAGGATAAGTTTGTCATATACATATTAGACAAAGAAGAAATTAGTAAAACTTTCTTCCTTAATCTCATAATTTCATGTCTGTTTTTCTCTGAGCTAATAGAAAAATCAGAGTAATTAATTATTAACTATAAGGTTTTCTTTAGTTTAAGCAATGGAGAATAGATTAAAATTAGCCTGATGCATTGACGTAAAGTTGGATTTCCTCTTGTCAAAGTCATCATTGTTTTCAGATCATCACTTTGAAAACAATGAAACAAGAATGGAAAAGGAATCACTAGTCACTGAATACCGTTCCGGGCCAAGTTATGTGGTAGATATTTACACACATTATTTTCTTTGATTTTTACCAGTAACCCCATGAGTATTATCCATATTTTACAGCAGAATGAAGGGCAGCTTAGAAAGATTAGCTTTACCAGGGTCATATAACTAGTAAATAGAAGTGACATAATTCAAAACAGATTGTTCTGATTCAAAGTCTTTCCTGGAAACCAAAATGAAAGCAAATAGTATATAAATAGTAATTTGTTTTGAGATTAGAATCAAGATGAGATAAAGGCCACTTAACACATTTTTGCCTTGGTAACTAATATTTTGGATTAAGTGTTTAAGGGAATACTGCTTAATTGCATGAGCATCCTTGAATTTTCAAATTTAACAGAGGCAGTAATGATAAGAGCAGCTCACATTACTTTTAGTTTTTACCGTGTTCCAGGCACTGTTCTAGGCACTTTAAATGAATTAACTCATTTTATCCTCAAAGACATCATCAGATAAGTACTATTATTACTTATATTGAAGGAGAAATTATGAGACTGCTAAAGACTCAAGGTGGCTTTCAGATTAATGGATCAGAAAACTGGAGCAGCTGGAAAACAGTGCTTACAAAACAACTTGAACTTTATGAGAAAGATACTGTAAGGATTAGCATCAACTACAAAGCTAACTGGAGCCTCCTTATCCTAGTTTCAAGGATGAAGAAATACAGCCAACAGCTCAAAAGAGATCTAAGTAGTAATCCAGGTTCCCAGAGGCATCTCATCACTAAAGTATCATTCACATTTAAGAAAGAGGAATGAGCTTCAACATTTTCGCTGTTGTTTCTTATTGACCATTAGATGTCTTTCTAGAGGTCAGCAGCATTTACCATTTTTGTGTCTATAAACTCTTCAAAAGTAAATGAGCCTTCAAAGATGACCGCTCTGTTGAACTTGTGAATGTCTTAAAGTAGAATAATATTGCTTTAGTCTTGCTATTGGGGGATAATTCAAGGAGTCCTTTTGTTGTTATAATTGTGTTATTTGGGCCTGTGAAGTAGGTTAACCTTTATAAAAGTTTATTCAAAATATTTTAATTTGGAAGGAAATAAAGTTGCATTTCACATATATCTTAAACATTATTTTTGAAATTTCGAAGTTGTTATACTTTGAGATTTAGGAAGATAGGTTTATCCACTTCTTTATTATTTTTTAAAAAGTGGCCTTATCAAATACTTTACAGATTAAATAGTTGGTTTCTTCTCGTCACAAAGAAATAGTTTGGTGTTTGAGTGTTTGGTGCTTATTTGTTTGAGGAATTTAGAGTCCCTGATGTATGGATTAATGATATTTATAGGATGTCTTTTTCCAAAGCAATTGGTATTGAATCCATAAATCTAATATCAGGGACAATGAAATTAGAAGCAAATGGGTGAATGTATTTACATAAGAAGTATCTACATAAAGCTTGAGCAGATTTCTGAAGGTTTCAGTAAGTTCCGTAAAATCTATGGGCACATATATTTTTCTGGTCCCTGAATATAATAACATTTAAACTAGAAGAAAATTAAGTATTACTATATAATACATTACAAAAATAAATTATTTATAAAATATCATATTGAGAGATGTGGGACATAAATTTAAAGAAATAAATGGATCAGTTTCACGTCTATATAAAAAGGTAATATTTATTTTTTGTTATATAAAGGAAGCCTTTCTAAGATGATTATCAGACACTAGTTTTGTCTTTTTGTAGAAACATTTAAAACATAGAATTCATATTTTTATATGGTAGTTATGTTGTTCAAAACTGATATTCTTTGCGAGGAATCATGTGGTCATTGTCTCACATGCCACGATTTCATACTCTTTGTCCACTAGACAATCATTGGACTATCAGAGTATGCAAGTCAATTCCTAAGGCGACATCATGAAATGACAAGTCATGCCTCGGGGCACAACATGTGATAGATCAAAGAACAGGGCATTTAAGGCTTAAGATAGCAATCTAGGAAGAGCTCAATGATGTTAGGATTAGCAGGGTGACAACAGTTAGGAAGAATGTACTGGCTATTTGAACAATACAGACAACTTTTTCATCTTGCACAATTTTCACCTATTTATGATGGTAAATAGAAAGGATTCCCTTTTGTGATTCCCTGTTAGGGAAGGAAGCATTCATGGGTTGACAATGATTAATAAACAAATATTCATTATAGTGTTTGACATTTATGCTCTTTTCCCTCCCAATTCAACATGAAATCATTTAGTCAACCAAGTAATACCAGTTGAAGCAAAGTATCATAAATATATTTATTTACTCTTCCGTAGTAATTTCTGTGACTGGTGTGCTGCACTCAGACGGTGGAATCATTTTGGAATCCTCTGAAAGCCATCTTAGGCTTTCCAGGCCAGAGTCATCTCATCTGGGGCACTACAGCAAGCTGGTATGCGTAACATGGGATCAACACGTGTCAAGATTATTAGATCCTCAGCCTTTGGGGCAGCCAGATGGAGCTGGAGCTGGGTCATTCAGAATTACCATTTTCTTCTGTGCCACATCTTGATAAAGGTAGGGAAGCCCTGCCAAGGTAGCCAACACTCAACGGTACTTGGCTAAGTCATATCAGCCTTTCAAGTTGTCAATGGAGTAAGAAGGGGTCCCTTATATTTTTTTTAACTAAACTTTTTATTTTGAGATAATTGTGTATTCATAAGCAGTTGTAAGAAATAATTCAGAGGTCCCATTTATCCTTCAACCAGTTTCTCTCATTAGTAACATCGTGCAAAACTATAGTACAAGGAAATATCCAGAATATTGACATTGACGTAGTCAGTCAATACACAGAACAATTCCATCACCACAGGGAACCCTCACGTTCCCCTTTGTAGCCACACTCCCCCAGCTCCCATCCCCAACACTGGGAAACCACTAATCTGTCTTCATTTCTAAAATTTTATCATTTCCAGAATGTCATGTAAATGGAAGCACACAGTAGGTAATCTTCGGAGGTTGACTTCTTCTGCTCAGCATGATTCTCTAGAGATTCATCCCGATTGTTGTCTAGAGAGTCAGCCAGTCTATTCTTTGTTATTACTGAGTAGGGGTCTGTAGTACATATGAACCACAATTTATTTAACCATCATCCATTAAAGAGCATCTGGGTTGTTTCCAGTTTGAGGTATTACAGATAAACTGCTATGAACATTTCTGTGCAAGTTTTTGTGTCAACATAAAGTTCCATTTTTATGGGATAAACGTCCATCAGTGCAATTGCTGGGTTGTAAGGCAGTTGCATATTTAGTTTTATAAGAAAATGCCAAACTGTTTTCCAGAATGACTTGTACCTTTTTACATTCCCACCAGCAATATATAAAAGATCCAGTTTTTCTACATCCTCTCCAGCATTTGCTATTGTCACTATTTTTTATTTTAATCATTTGAATAGCCATGCAGCAATATCTCACTGTGACTTAAATTTGCATTTCCTTAATGGCTAATAATTTTTAATGTCTTTTCATGTAGTATTTGCTATTTATATATCTTCTTCAGTGAAATGTCTGTTAAGCCTTTTGCCTATTGTCTGATTGAATTTGGGGGGAAGTTTTTACTTTTGAGTTTTAAGATACTTTGTATCCTAGATTGAATCCTTTGACAGATATGTGGTATGCAAATATTTTTTCCTGGTCTGTACCTTCTCCTTCCATCCTTTTAAGAGGACGCATTAGTCAGGGCTCTCCAGAAAACAGAACCAGTATGTATAGAGACTTATTAGAAGGAATTGGCTCACATGATTATGGAGGCTGAGAACTCCCAAGATTTAGAGTCAGCGAGTTGGAGACCCAGGAGAGCCAGTGGTGAAGTTCCAGCTGAAGTGTGAAGGCTGAGGACCAGGACATCCAACGGTGTAAGTCCCACTCTGAAAACTGTCAGGCTCCAGACCCAAGGAGAGCCAATGTTCCAGTTCAAGCCTGAAAGCAGAAAAAGACCAATGCCCAGCCCAAGGCAGTCAGGCAGAAGGAGTTCTGTCTTCCTCAGCCTTTATGATCTACTCAGGTTTTCAGTTGATTGGATAGGGCCCACCCATATCAGGGAGGGAAATCTCCATTACTAGGTCTACCAGTTCAAATGTTAATCACATCCAGAACCACCCTCAGAGATATACCCAGAATTATGTGTGACCAAATATCTGAGCACCCCATGGCCCAGTCAAGTTGACACATAAAATTAATCATCACACAGAGACTTTCACAGAGAAAAAGTGTTCAATTTCAATGAGGCCCAATTTATCAATTATTACTTTTATTGTTAGTGTTTTTGGTGTCAACTCTAAGCATCTTAGCCTCTCCCTAGATCCTCAAGATTTTCTTCTATGCTTTTTTCTACAAGTTTTATTGTTATATGTTTTGTATTTAAATCTATGATCTATTTTGAGATAATGTTTGTATGAAGTGCAAGGTTTAAGTTAAAGTTTATTTTTTCTTTTTTTGGTCGATGAATATCCAATTCCACCAGTACCATTCATTGAAAAGGCTATCCTTCACCAACTGAATTGTTTTTGCACCTTGTCAAAAAATGCTTGGACATATTTCAGTCTGTGTAATTTTGGGTTCTCTTTTCTATTTTATTTATCTATGTGTCTGTTTCTCTACCCATACCACACCATCTTGATTACTGTACCAAAATAGAAAGCCTTAATAGATAATGCCTATTTTTTTTCACCAGTATATCCTTAGCTCCTTGTTTAGTGTCTGACAAGTAGTAGATATACCATACATACACACATGTATATAACATACACATATATGTATAAAACAGCTTCATTGAAATAGAATTCAAATACCATAAAATTCACTCATTAAAGTGTATGGTTAAGTGGCTTTTAACACATTCACAGAGTTGTACAATAATAACCACAATATAATTTTAGAACTTTTTTTTTCCTGCTTTGTTCTCCCCAAATGCCCTCAGTACATAGTTGTATTTTTTTTTTAGTTGTGGATCCTTCTAGTTGTTTTTTTTGTTTTTAATTTTAGAACATTTTTATCACTCAAAAAATAAACCTGGTTCCCATGAGCAGTGATTCCCCCATCTACGCTCCCCCAGGCCCAGGCAGATTGATATACTCTCTCTATATATATACATTTGCCTATTCTGATTGGATATTTTATGTAAACAGATTCATACAATATGTAGACTTTTGTGAGTGGCTTCTTTCATATAGCACAATGTTTTCAAGGTTCATCCATGTAGTACGTGTCCGTTTTTCATTCCTTTTTATGGCTGAATAATATTCCATTCTATGAATATAGCACAATTGTTTATCCATTTATCAGTTGATGGACATTTGGGTTGTTTCAAAGTGAGGTAGCTTTTTAAAGAGATAAGAGTAACTGATTTGAAAAGCGATTGAATAAAACAGCATGTATAAAATTGTATAGGTGAGCCATAACATACAAAAATGTAATATATTTGACAATGCAGCACAAAGGAGGTGGATAGGAACAAAGCTGTATTGGAGTAAGGAAATGACATCAGACGGTACCTCAAATCCACATGAAAAATGAAGAGAACCAGTAAGGGTAAACAAGAAAGTTAATATAAGAAACTCTAGGGGCTGGCCCCATGGCCGAGTGGTTAAGTTCGCGCGCTCCGCTGCAGGCGGCCCAGTGTTTCGTTAGCTCGAATCCTGGGTGCAGACATGGCACTGCTCATCAGACCATGCTGAGGCAGCGTCCCACATGCCACAACTAGAAGAACCCACAACGAAGAATACACAACTATGTACCAGGGGACTTTGGGGAGAAAAAGGAAAAAATAAAAAAATCTTAAAAAAAAAAAAAAAAAGAAACTCTATAAATATGTACTTGTTCTTCTTTCTTCCCTTAACTTCTTTAAAAGGCATAAAATTATATAAAGCAATAATTATAGCAATACATTGTTGTGTTATATATGTAATATTCATAAGAATGGCACAGAAAAGGAGGAGGAATAGAATTATATGACAGTAACATTTGGGTATTTCACCTGACAGTGTAAATATAAGTAGAATGTGATAAGTTAATATGTGTATGGCAAGCCCTAGAGCAACTACTAAGAAAATAACCTGAAAAATATAGTGAAAAAAATCATTAGGGGATTAAAATGTTACTCTAGGAAGTATTTACCTAATGCAAAAGAAGGCACTAAAGGAGAAACAAAGGGGGAAAAGAAATGTAAATATAGAAAAGAAGAAGTAAAGTGGCAGATATAGATTCAATGCTTAGTAATAAAATTAAATGTGAATAAATTAAATAATTCAATCGAAAGGCAGAGATTGTCAGACTGCATAAAAATCTCATAACCCATAAACCCACAGCCTATAAATCCACAATCCCAAAACCATATGCTGTCTACAGGAGACACACTTTACATTCAAAGACAGAAATAGGTTGAAAGTAAAAGAATGAAGAAAGATATATCATGTAAACAGTAACTATAAAAAGTCTGCAATGGCTATAGTAATATCAGATGAGATATACTCTAAAAGAAATCTTGCTGGAGATAAAGAAGGATCTAGCAATAGGTTACTGCCTCATCTTAGATGCCCCCAAGGACTTCCCAGGCACTTGAAATAAAACAAGAATAAAAACACATCCTTGCCTTCAATAAGAATATATATACTTGAAGGCAAGTATATACACACACATATATATAAACACTTACAAACATATATACACACTAATGTACATTCATATAAATAGCGCATATACCAGAGGGCAGTGGATTTTAATATTCTTGGTGTAACAGATGCCTTTGAGAAGATGGTGGGGGTTGGGGGCAGTCTGAAAACTCACCAACCCCTCATGGCACCATTTAACTACCTCTTCAAGGCAGAAAAGCTAGCTGGAATTTCTGGATGACGAAACAATTTCAAGACTTTGTTACCTCTGAGCAGATGAGAACCAGTCAGAGGAAGAAGCCTGGGGCAAGGTCTGGGACTCCTGTCCCAGAGAAGTTGATCTAAAAAGCGCTTGGTCTCTCCTAAGGAAGAGCTGTTCTTGCTTCTGTGTGTGTGTGTGTGTGTGTGTGTGTGTGTGTGTGTTGAGAGGATGGTATACTGGGAGGTCCTGCTTTGGCCCAGGAGGAACTAGGAGAGAACCATACAGAGGCTGAAGTCCTTCTTTCCCTTGATGCTCATGGGTAACACTCAGGCTGGGAAGATGTAGAAGCACATAATGTCCTCAAGAGGAGGAAGAAAATTTCCCACCATTGTTCCACAGGTACAGAGACCTCTCATTCCTTCCTGGCAGCTGGAAAAACCAAAAGCTTGACCTGATCCGTAAGTGTAAACAGAGTTGAGAGCAGGTAAGGAAAAAAATACGTGTAAGGAGAACCAGCAACTAGAGGACAACCAAGGACACCCAGAAGTAGTTCTCAGGAAAACAGAACTTTTAGAAAAGACAGAAGTCAACTTTGACGAAAACAACAATAGTAGGAGCAAAAATTCAAGGAGACTTTATCATAGCATAGGAAAGATTTTTCTAGTACCTCACCCCCCCAAAAAAAATCAATATATCAACTAAAAATGAGAATAATCACTTGTTGAGAACCAAATTAGCAGCATAGGAAATCAAACAGAAGAAATATTTTAAAATAGAGCAGAAATATAAAGTAATTAAAATGAAAATTGTGGCTCTTCTCCCAAAAATATATCTGAAAATAAAGCTATATCTGAAAATAAAATTTTGTGTAAACTTTCAAGGATTTGCAGATGCACCTAAAGTATATCTGTGGACCCTATGACATAAAAATGCAACTGAAGATGAAAATCCAGTTTAAAACATGGTTTTAACTTAAAAAATAAACGAGTCTGTCTAAGCATCAGGATGTCTCTCGTTACCCAAAAGCTCTCTCCAGGCCGTCGGTCTGCTCTTGCCCGGACCCTCAGACCTATCCCTTCTGACAATGGCCAAGAGTGGTGGGGACTGCATTTACTGTTGGGTCCGTTATAAGTAAGCAGGCTTCCCCACTGGAGAGCGGGGTGTAGAGAAGCTCTCCTGTCTTTTCTGAGAGGCCTTGGAGAACACTGCCCCCCGGCCTTTCGGCTGCTTTCCTGCCTCTCACTCCCCAGTCGTCTCATCCGACATGGCAGCACCCACAGTTGCCCCGACAGTTAGATGAGTCTTTGCGAGGAAGGGCCTGAGTCGCCCTCCCCTCCACGTCACATCTGTGTCTGCGCATTCTCCGTAAATCCTCCATCATCTATACTTCCGCCTTCCATCGTGGCTTTCCTGCAAGCAGGTCAGCTTTATCTCAGGGGTGGCTTTTTAATCCCTCACACATCACCTAAACAACTGTCTTTAAAAGGAAACCAAACAAAGCAAAACATGATAGCATTTTAATAGACAAACCTTTAAAAGCAGCCAGTTTTTATAGAAGGATGGTAGACAATTTGGGTGCACACACTTTCTGTTAACTCCTGACTATTGCGAGTGATCTCTGAGCGTCACGACCAGTGGTTTTTTGTTGTTTTGTTTTGTTTTGCTAAGCCATAAATTTAATCACACACTCAGGGAGCTAGTGTGTGTGAGTGAACCTCTCAAGTCAGCTTAACTTGGTTCCTAAACTTCAGGATTTCACAAACAAGCTTCTTTTTTTTTTTTTTTTTTTAATTGGAAGGCTAGATAGCCAAGGGCAACTCTTATTTTGCCAAATAATTATCTTCAATAAGAAAGATAACTGCCACCCACCACCTCTGTAATTTTCAAACTGAATGGCCATAAACAGTCTGATTTTGGAAGGGCATAACCTCCAAAAGAGGCAGTTCTGTCTTCCTTTTTTTCCACGCATGACTGGTGAAATCTATATTTTGGCCTTGCACCGAATCCCAGAGCTATGGTTGACCACTGATCTGCCGCTTAATTGAGCCCCCTGGCCCCAGCCTCTGTGTTGCAATGCACTCTCTTCGCTACAAATTGCTGTGACTTTGGATCCTTGGGAAATGTCATACCCACATTCTTTTGAGGGAAAGGGCCACTGAGTAAGATCAATCTTTTAGGAATATTGGAAAAACTTAAAAAGAGATGTGATATACAAGAAATAAGTCGAAGTAACTATTTATGGAAATGTTTCAAGTACCACTCTAAATGTGAAGGGTCTTCTTATGTGATGAGTGCCCTATCTGGCATCAACATTTTCCATTTTAATTAACAATGTGAGTCTTATAAGGTCATCGTCCTTCACCCTTGATAATTACTTATGTGGTCATAAATATTCGTGATTAGTATTTTCAAAATGTATAATAAAAGCATTCAAGTAAAATGGCAAAAAATGGGAAGAATGTCATTAATATCAGATCATTCAACATTCTCTAGCTCTTTATTCTGGATGCTTACTACATAGGAAAGGCCGTTTTCCACTCTTTTCTCTTAAGATAGCCTCCTACTTAGCCAGAAGCATTTTACATGAGTGCTCTTTTTGTTTTTGTTTTCTAAATATTCACCCATTTATTAAGTGTGGTCTCCTGAGTCTAAGAAATGAATTTATGCTCTTCATACCGTATCCAAGAATGGAAACTAATTAATGTCAAACATATTATACTTAAAAGACTTCTTTTTTCTTGCAATTTTTAGTTACAACTTCCAGAAAGAAGACAAAGTTCAAACACTAAGAAAATAAATTGCTATTTATACTGAAAATTGTCAAAATACATGATCCAATAACAGATAATTTCCCCATACACATTAATCTTATTTATGCATTAAGCCGGAATGGACTTTGAAGAGTGAGGTCTATCTTGTTAGGCATACAATTTCATAAACTTTTTTGAATGGGAAAAAGACTTTTAAAATCCTATCCAAGAGCCAGCACTGATGGCCTAGTGGTTAAATTTTGGCACCCACCACTTCAGCAGCCTGGGGTTCATTTCCTGGTCATGGAACCACACCCCCCATCTGTCAGTTGCCATGCTGTGGCAGTGGCTCACATAGAAGAACTAGAAGGACTTACAAGTAGGATATACAACCACACACTGGGGCTTTGGGGAGGAGGAAAATAGAGGAAGGCTGGCAACAGATGTTAGCTCAGGGAGAATTCTTCCCTGCATAAAAAAAAATCATATCTAAACATAATAGCATGAATGACAGTATAACATTTCAATAAATGGAACTAACATTTTACAAAGTTATCTGACACTATGTTATCTCAAAATTCATCTAGAACATAGAACTACAAAAGTTACAACATAGAGAGATTGTAAATATATACATTTTTAGAAAGGATGACAATATGAATGAGAAATGTTATTTATTTTAAAACTATAGAATGTTTTTGAACATAGGTATATTCAGATAAAATATAGGAGGTCAAATGAATCATCTGCCTTTCTGGCAAGATTCAGCCACCAGTTGCATTATTATAGTCAATACAGTATCCAGGTTCAAGTCTTGTGTGGTTTTCATTTTATCCTCTTATCTAACCCTGTGCTTAAGCACAATCAGCTCCATTTTCCAGGCAAGAAAATTGTGTTACCAAATGGTTAAGTAATGTTTCAAATTCACACAGCTTTTTCTGGTGTCTCATTTGTCCTTCCTTATTTACCTTATTTCTAGTTTACTGAAGAATTCTATAGAGATTTGTAATTAAAGTTGCATCCATGTGGCACAGCTGAGATTCAAACTCTGACTTCAAATCCAGGTACTTTTCACCATATCCCTCAGTGTCCAAGTATGGTTTCACATTTGTGGAACAAACCAGAAAGAACACCTGATTTTCTAAGTTTAACTACCAACCACTTCAAGTCAACAAATTTTAACTTCATCCAATGGAGGTTAAAATGAAAAAAATGGCATGTAGTAGAAAAATTAAGAGTATTTGGAGTCAGAAAATCAATCCTTTGCCCAATACCTATTAGGTAAAAAATTTAAGAAAAATCACTTATATTTTCTTAAATTTGCCTTTCTCTTTTGTAAAGTGGAGTTACAGTAATACTAATAATAACAACATACCTAATGTTTCTACCTCATGGTATTGTTTGGAGGGAGAAAAAATATATATTACATTTCCATGCAAGTTGTAAAAAACTATAATGAAACAAATTATTTGCATAATGTATTCCAAGAATCTCTCTCTCTCTCTGAACAAACGTGAAAGCATTCAAAATTCTAGCAGCATTAGTCCCAAAGACCCAGTTCAAATAAACCCTATAATCTGAAATGTTAGTTATAGGATTTATTTTATATTAAAGTGAGTAATTAAAATCCACTCGGTGTGTATTTGTCGTGGAATACAACTAAAGGGCAGTATTCATATAACACATATGCTGAGTATTTGAGAATCAACAACTATTTACTGAGCATCTATCATGTGTCACACACCAGCTTGATAATGGTGCTAGATTATCCAGGTAACCTGATTTTGCAGAGCTAAATAAAATTCAAGCTCTAACATTGGTGAGATAGTAATGTAGTAGATAAATCAGATAAAGAAATGGCTACCTGTAATACAATGTGGATAGTGCTAAAATCAATATATGAATGGAAAGTTCTAACCCAATTCTGAATCTATTTTCATTTCATATTCTTATCCTGTGTAATTTTTTCTGACCCTTCAGAGGCCATTATCTCTGTAAGTACTACTTATAGATTCATAAATAAAACTAGTGTATGCAAATTAATTCAGAATTCATTGAAATAAACATCTCCAAGCAGAGGCTAATATTCTTCGTTATGATCAACAACCGTTGACAAGAAGAGCACATTTCCTAGCAGCAAGGTGATTTAGAACGGTTCAGGGTCACCAGACTTCTGTTCTATTTCCTTCCGCCTTTCACACATTGTAAATCCTGTAGGCCACACCTGTAATATCTCAGAGTCAACAACTCTCTGAAGCATTTATATATCCGGGGCTGCAAAATGACCTGAAAACTGGATGCACATTTTCAACAGAGCTAGATGTTTCCTGCGGTTAAAAAAAAAAAAGCTTCCTACAGTAACCATCACCTTAAGGGCACACATTCTGCAACGCAAACGTCCATTCAGACCTAGGAGATTTCCAGAGCAGATCTGCAATGTGCTCCATCATGTTTAAAGGTCAGAAAAATAAAGACGTAAAATCGGAATGTTTTTATTCAATTTAAGTGCCATTTGACCACAAATGCTCTGTCTGTATGAGAAAATTGAAGAAATAAATCAGGACTCTTTCTCTTAATGGTTGTTTTCATTGGCCAGCACTTGGTAATATGACTCAAGGCCCAGATTGAATTTCACTTTTGGGCAACTTCACTTATCATGATTCCAAAGGCAGGTACCGCTGCTATTTGGTTTCAGCACAAAAAAATTACTAGTCCAGTGCGATTTGTTTTATTTTGGCGTGTTGAGGAGGGGAAAATCACAATAGTGTACTCTTCTAGAAAAAGTGCTTCTATCAAGATTTTTAAATTAGTAGTAAAATATTTGGCCAGATACAGCTGGTAGTAAAAATGGGGTGTTTCTAAAATACAATAACTACTTCGATACCAACATTTCTTATGCATCCTGCTGGTCACCATACACCAAATCCATCCTGGTGATAAAGGAAAAAGATCCAGCTAAAACACTGGAGTGACAACTTGGTTGCTTTTATTCTGTTTAAAAGTTAATATTTTGAAGATGCTCATTCATCAATGTATATTGAATGCCTACTCTATGCAAGGCCTTGTGTTAGGTGCTAGAAACATTAAACTGAATAACACAAAATGCCAGCCCTCATAGTCTGTACCGTACAGAATATCAAGAAGACAGATATGAACAGTCAACACATCATGTGATCAATAATATAGGTGGCTAATGGCAATGAAGTCGATGAAGTATTCAATAGCAGCATTTTTGCTGTAGCCTTGGTCCTCTCTGTGGCTCAGGATGTCTTTGAGGGTCTCCAGGTCGGTGCTTATCTCTTCTAAGCAGTAATAGACTCTAGTGAGGATTGAGGACTGAATTCTTGCATTTGGGATCCAGAATCTCCACTCACTGTGCGATCTGAGGCAATAACTTCAACTTTTGGGACTCAATTTACATCTTAAAATTAGAAAGGAATAGTACCTATCTCTACGTGGTACTTGTGAAGATAAAATGAGACAACGTATAAGAAAATACGTTGTAAGAAAATAGAATAGACTGTAAACAAATACACAAATGCTATTTGTTGTGGTTGTTATTAGTAATGAATCCTCTGGGCCAAATAAACCCTTTATAAAAAAAGTAAGCCATCTTAAAGGGGAAAACAGCCATAAATCATGTAAAACAGAACTTCCTGCCTGCCTTCCCATGAGAAAACTATATCTGAACACAGTTCCAATTTATCCTTAACCATGCAAAGGCAACTAGACCCAACTCAATTCAAATTTATGGAATTGGAGAATCCTCTGTCCTAGTGCTTGTCTTCATGACTCAGGGCAAGTTTGTTTTTTTTTTTTTTAAAGATTTTGTTTTTTCCTTTTTCTCCCCAAAGCCCCCCAGTACATAGTTGTATATTCGTTGTTGTGGGTCCTTCTAGTTGTGGCATGTGGGACGCTGCCTCAGCGTGGTTTGATGAGCAGTGCCATGTCCGCGCCCAGGATTCGAACTAACGAAACACTGGGCCGCCTGCAGCGGAGCGCGCGAACTTAACCATTCGGCCACGGGGCCAGCCCCTCAGGGCAAGTTTTTTTAATCTCTCTGAATCTCAGTCTCTATACCCGGAAAATGGGAATAAAAATATTACACAGAACTACAGAGTTGCATAGATACCAAAGGAAGTAGAGTGTATAAAAGCATGAGGGCTTGGGCCAGGTTCATACTAAGTCCTCTATAAATGTTAATCAGCTCCATCAACAAAACAATAGGAGTTCCAAAATTATCATTAACTCTAATTTTATTAACCAATTACACTTTACTATTGATGAGGTTCACACATCAACTCAATCAGCATTTGCATTTGGGCACTGTTATTTCTAATTATGTACAACTTCTCCCTGTTGAAGGAATTTCAGACATCAGCAAGCAGATCAGGAGATACTTTGCCGACAGACAAGGTCTACCAGAAAGACGCTTCTGAAGCCATTCTTCCTTATTTCTTCTAATGCCGTTTCCAGGAGGGTAAATGGTGATAGAGAGACTCACGTGGGACCTGTGTGCTTGGTGGAGGGTCCTTTGTAGAATGTAATTGTAGCATGTGACTGACTCAATTGTCAGTGATTTCTTCAAGGACTTGGAACCGTGTGCCCTTCCATAGCTGGCTTTCCTTTCCCTGAAGGAGGCTCCATCTCCCAATAGCCCAAACCCTGCTTTCCTTTCTGAGTTCAAGACCCTCAAGTTTCTGTTTCTGCATTTTAGTAATATTTCACACTATTTTCTTTGTCTTTCATCCTGTAACCTTGTGTTGGTTAGGGTTCAGTTGAAGATAACAGAAACCACTCTCGTCAGGATAAGCAGAAAGGGATTTATCACCAGGTACAAGTGGGGGACTGGGCCCCAGGGTAACCTTCTAGGAAACTCCCAGCTCTCAGAACCACATTGCACCTTCCATGGTTGGGAATGGGGCCCCGGGGCAGCAGAGGGCTACAACGGCCAAAGCCAGCTGCCTTGACCATGACCACGCCACGAAATGGATTCCTTGACCCTAGCCTTCCTCCCTTCCTAACTCAGACCCAATTCAAGTCTTGCCAGAATGGACATGATAGGCAGAACCTGAAAACATCCAGAAATCTACCCACAAGAGAATCTTGGAAATGCAATTTTTTCGCTTTTCAGCCTCTGCAAAACAGGAAGAACACTAGACATATGCAGAAGTTTGACTATTCTAAATATCTGCTTCAAACATCACGGAATATTTAACTACACATCCTATATTTTTCTACCTTTTTTGGGAGAGGAGGAACAAAAAGAAAAAAGCCAATTTGCCGCTAGAATATATCCTGTTTGTTAATAACGTAGCACAATTAACAACCGTGAACTTGAAGTCAAAGACCTAGAGTCTGGGACTTGCTTTGCCACTAATTAGTTTTTGGACTGGGGCAAATTCACTCACTTACAGAACCTCGTTTCTCGCACGTACAAAATGAGGAAGCTAGACTCAGTAACTGCTGAGGGCCCATCAATTTTATAACGTGCCAATGTTTATGTTAGTGTTACTGGCATAAATAAGTAACTTTTTATATTTGATTAAAAGTGATCCACAGGCTCTTAGTATTTTTGCGAAAACAGTGTCTTTCCAATTAATTCTAATTGGGCCATCTACAGAGGCAGGTCAGAGAAGGCAGAGTGTTTTTCCATTCTCAAGAGGTTTACAGACTCAACAGCTTAACTAAAGGACCCCTTGAAAAATCTTTTACTTTTTTTCCTTCCCAATCTCTCCAAGGCCCTTTGAAAATAATCAGTCATTTTTCCCTTTCTAACTGCCTCCCAAACTCCCACAGCAGATACTGGGGTGCTAAAGGAATCATTTTTCTAAACGTCACGGTGTTTGGGAAGCCCAGGCAGTAGACAGCCCCTCTCGGTCAGGTGTGTTCTTGCTGTGTGGCCACATGCCAACAGGCCCTGTCCTCTGCAAGATGAGTTTCCATGATAACCAATTTTTCACCCTTTCATATAGTCACCCTGATGAATTCTTAGAGTATTGTAATAACATCTGTTTTATTCAGCTTGGGCTGCTCTGACAGCATCCCATAGACTGGATGGCTTAAACAACAAATGGTTATTTCTTACAGTTCTGAAGACTGGGAAAGCCAAGATCAAGGTGTCAGGAGATCCAGTGTCTGGTGAGAACGCTCTTCCTTGTTTGCAGTCAGCCATCTTCTCGTCATATCCTCACATGGGAGGATCCTCTCTCCCGTCTCTTCTTAGAAGGGCACTAATCCCATTCATGAGAGCTCCACCCTCATGACCTAAGCCCCTCCTGAAGGTCCCATTATCTACTACCATCACTTTGGGTGTTAGGATTTCAACATACCAATTTGGGGGAACACGGATATTTAGTCCTTAACACCTATTCTGCTCTTTCTATTAATGCCATACAAAAGCTTCTATGCCAATATAATTTAAATAGATTACATCATTATATACAAATTGATTTATTCTTAGATGGTTTTAAAAACCAATACACCAAAACTCCCTTGATGCTGAACCCCACTTAAGGTACAAAATTCTGATCATTTGAAAGAAAATTGGATTATAGATATCAAAATACCATTTCTCAGTACATTCATTTAGATTATCTATTCCTTTTCATTCCCTCTCACTATCCCTGCAAGCAAAAACTCCTGAATAAGCCCTTCAAGACAATGACAACACAGTTGAAAGTGAACAGCTTCCCTTGGCAACAAATTTTTGGTGTCGATGAGGTATGCAAAGTCATAAAGAGCTTACTGTTGTATCGTTGGAAGAGTAAGAATACACTGGTTAAATAATCCCAGTTAAACTATCTTTAGAAGAAAATTATTAATACTCCCAGTAAACACTCTTCCTCCCATTATTGTAAAAACTGTTTACTTAAACTCTTAGAACAGTACTACTCCTGTCATCTTCAGATTTTTAAAAGTCAACGTTAAACTAATTTTTAACTAGCTTCATGCCATTCTAGACGCCACCTCCAAAGCCAGTGAAATTATTTTCAGTTTGCAAATGAAGATTTGCTTTATATATAGTTTTATTTTGAGAGATAATTGTAGCTTCAAGTGCAGTTGAAAGAAATAATACGGAGATTCCATGTACCATTTACCCAATTCCCCCAACAGTAACATCTTCAAAACTGTAGTACAATTTCACAAGGACATTGACATTGATACAGTCAAGATACAGAACAATTCCATCACCACAAGATTCTTCCTGATAATCTTTTACAGCAGCAATGACTTCCCTCTTCCACCCTGCCTATTGTCCTCAAAAGCTGGCAACCAATAGTCAGTTCTCCATTTCTATAATCTTGATGTTTAGAGGATGCTATACAAATGGAATCATACAATATATAACCTTTTGGTATTCAAATATCCATCCAAGTTGTTGGTTCTTTTTGACATTCCATGATATGGGTGTGCTACAGCATGTTTAGCCATTCACTCGCTGAAGGATATCTGGACTGATGTCAGTTTGGGGCTGTTATGAATAAAGTTACTATAAACATTTGTGTACAGGCTTTTGTGTGAACATGTCTTCATTTCTCTGGGATAAATGTTCAGGAGTGCAATTGCTAGATCTTATGGTAGTTGCATGTTTAGTTTTTTAAAAAATGTTAAACCACCTACGAGACTGGCCATACCATTTCGCATTCCCACCAACAATGTGTAAGTGAACCAGTTTCTCCATATCCTCATGAGCCTCTGGTGTTGTCACTATTTTTTATTTTACACATTCTGATAACTATATAGTGATATCTCATTGTGGCTTAAATTTGCAATTCCCTAATGGCTAGTGATATTGAATGATTTTCATGTGCTTATTGGCCATCTGTATATCCTCTTTGGTGAAGTGTCTTTTCAGATCTTTTGCCCATTTTCTAATTGAATTGTTTCTTTTTTTACTGTTGAGCTTTGAGAGTTCTTTATATATGCTAGATGGAGTCTTATGTCAGATATGTCATTTGCAAATATTTTCTCCAGGTATGTAGCTTGTCTCCTCTTTCATAGAGAAAAGTTTTATTTTTGATAAGGTTGAGTTTATCAGTTTTTCCTTTTATGGATTGTATGTATTATTTTTTAAAGATTGGCACCTGAACTAACATCTGCTGCCAATCTTCTTTTCTTCTTCTTCTCCTCCCTAAAGTCCCCCAGTGCATAGTTGTGTATTCTAGCTATAGGTCCTTCTAGCTGTGCGACATGGGACGTGGCCTCAGCATGACCTGATGAGTGGTGCCATGTCCTGCGCCCAGGATCCGAACCAGCAAAACTGTAGGCCGCTGATGTGGAGCACGTGAACTTAACCACGTGGCCATGGGCCAGGGCCCTGGATGGTGTTTTGATGTCAAATCTAAGTGAGAACTGTTGGCTTAGCCCTAAAACTCAAAGGTTATTCCTTTTTTTTCCTAAAAATTTTATAATTTTACACTTAAGGTCATGATCCATTTTAACTTAATTTATGTATAAGGTGTGAAGTTTAGATCGAGGTTCAATTTTTTTGGTCTCTGGATGTCTAATTGCTTCAGCAGCGCTTGTTGAAAAAGTATCCTTTCTTCATTGAATTGCTTTGCACTTCTGTCAAATATTGCATGGACGTATTTGTATAGATCTATTTCTGGGTTCTCTATTCTGTTCCAATGATCTATCCTTCTGCCAATACCACAAAATCATGATTACTGAACCTATGTAGTAAGATTCCTCCCACCTTTTCCTTCCATTTCAAAGTTTTTAGCTATTATAAGTCCTTTGCAAGTCCATATGTATTTTAGAACAATTTTGCCTATATCTATAAAAAAATCTTGCTGCTGTTTAGATGAAAATTGTGTTATATCTGTATATCAATTTGAGAAGAATTGTCGTCTTTATTTTGTTGAGTCTTCTAATGCTTGAACATTTATTTAGGTCATTTTTACTTCTTTCATTATATTATAGTCTTAAGCCTACAAGTCCCTTATTACAGGTTTTGTTAGATTTACACCTAAATATTTCATTTTTTGAGTGATTATAATTCATATTGTATTTTTAAGTTCCATGACCACATTTTATTGTTAGCACATAGAAATAATTTTTTTCAAATGTTGGTCTTGTATCTTATGACCTTGCTGAACTCACTAATTAATTCCAGCAGGGTTTTTTTGAGGGGGCGTTTTTCGGTTTCGTTTTTGTTTTGCAGCTTCCTAGGGGTTTTCTGTGTAGACAATTATGCCATCAGCAAATTGGGCAGTTTTATTTTTTGCTTCTAATCTGTATGCCTTTTATTTTCTTTTTCTTTCCCTGTTGAGCTGCTTAATACTTCCAGCACTATGTTGAATAAGAGAGGTGAGAGTGGACATCTTTGCCTTTTTTCCTGATCTTAGGGGGAATTATGCAGTCTTCAGCCATCAACTATAATCTTAGCTATAGGTATTTTGTGGGTCTTCTTATCTGAACAAAAGACGTTATTTGTCTTTTTCAATCTCATATGAGATATTGAAACACATTGAATATGGGGCAAATATGAGAATCTAGTTGCCTTCTTTCAAGCCAGATATTAAAAAGATTAGCAAAATTGTAAAACAACGCTACTCTTTCACTTTTTGTTTTGGAAACCATAGTAATTGTTTATAAAAAGACACTTATTTTTTAAAGAATTAATAAGAAAATGTTTTAAATTGTATCAGTTTTAATTTCTCACATGGTAAATATCTGTAGATACGAAACACAAAACTCTTTAGGACCCTCAATAAATTTTAAAAGTATAATGTGGTCCTGAAACTGAAAAATTTGAGAACCATTGCTATAGGCTGAGAGAAATCTTTAAGTTTTGCCAGAGATAGTATTTAGTTTCTGATATTTGTCCTGCATGTAGGAATGTAACTGGAACATAATTTCTATAACTATGTGTATGAGTCCCAGTTACAGGGACGTTTTTCATGCTTCTTATGAACTTTTCCTTGAAAGTCTGTGTTGTTGACTAGGAATTTTCTCCTATAGCTAATAAAGGACAACATAACCCAAACCAAAAGTTCACGTTGGGAAACTGTACATCGTTATACATACATTCAAAAAATATTGAATGCCTGTTTTGCACAGTAGGTTTACAGTGGTAAAGAAAACAGATGGAAATTTTGCTTTTATGGGCTTTGTCTTCTAATTTCAGGAAAAGGAAAATAAATAATAATATATTTTGTACACTGTAGGATGAGTAGGCATGGAAATCTGTAGCCAGTTGGGGCCTTTCTTGCTCTGGGACTAGGAAGTCCTGGCAGAGGAAAGCCTCTTCTGGAATTATACCCAGGGATAAAGGATACTTCTATTAACAGGCTACAAATATCAATGAGAACGTGCAGTTTATCGCTGGATGAAAGTTCTTTTCTTCACTTTTACTCAACCTATCTTCTTTTGCTTTGCTCTGCATGGAACTCTTACCAAGCTTGGGACATTATTGTCACGGTCTTTTCTTATAAGTAGTAAAATCTGTATTACTGCACTAGAGCATGTTACTGACCTCTCCTCTTAGGGAAGTTAAAAAAAAAAGACATTAATTTACATCAGGAAGTTATCCATCAACTTTTTCTTATCCTCTGACTGTTTTAATGATGATACAACAAA
This sequence comes from Equus caballus, assembly GCF_041296265.1. Classification (NCBI taxonomy): domain Eukaryota; kingdom Metazoa; phylum Chordata; class Mammalia; order Perissodactyla; family Equidae; genus Equus; species Equus caballus. The sequence continues at coordinate 92,891,189 of NC_091699.1, forward strand.
CAGCCCCACATTTTTTATAAATAAAAATAGCATGCTTATGAATAATGTGTTTCCTGCTGACTGTGAGAAACAGGGTCCTAGGTGGCACGCTAGACTTAGTTTGTTTGCATTTATCCTTGTCTTGAGATAAGGAAAGATGCTGGAAGTGACTCCTGCCACAGCCAACCGAGGCCAATGTCACAGTGCATGGAATACTGTTAAGAATAAGCAACGTGGCAAGCCAGGGGGTGCACAAGGTCTTCCTGCTTAAGAAGCAATTGCCTTAAAATATTTCATCAAGCTGTCGCGTTGCGTTTTTAAAAAAATTTTTGTGCATCCATTAATATAATCATCTTTTTCTTTTTTCATTTCTAGAAGAACCTCAAGAAAAAACCATGCTGTTTCTTTCAATGATGATCTAGTCTGGTGGGTGAGTCTTATGTTTCTAACAGTTCAAACCTACTCTGCAAACATCATCACTAAGCACTTGGATGAGCTTAATTGTGTGGTGAGAAAATTCAAAGTGATGATAATTTGGCATAATTCATGTAATAAGGAGAATGTCATTAAAAATTGCTCTTGACTGATCATTTGCTCACCTTCAACAGTTAAGGCAGCCTTCTTCATACCCTCTCCTTTTCCCCAGAAACACAGCACGGATGCTGACTTCTTGCCAAATTAAATTTTCTCATATATTTACTTTTCAATTATATGGCACTCAGATATTTGTCTGAATATACTTAGATGTGAAATACATTAAGTATTTATGGCCCCACAGAAATAAAACTTGTTTTTTCTCCTTTTGATAAAGTTCCACTTAGGAGACTATTATTTCAAAACTGATCTGAAGTTGTGTCCACATCCCAGTAGTCTGTCATTCAAACACCACATTTATTGAGTCCTACCCTGTGTCAGCCACTAAGCGAGATTCTGGATTTAGGTGTCCAGGGCTGATAACACGTTGCAATGGTGCCTTGTTTACATATTTATGCAATTAACTTTCTGCAATCATCATTTTCGTATTACTCTCAAAGGATTCCTAGTATTTGTCCCGCTGTCACCCTTGTAGTGTGAGGACAGAAATTCAAACAGCATGGACTCCAAACCCTACCCCTGCTATTGATCTCACTTTTAAATATTGGACTTTCATGTAAGATTTCATTTACAGAAAGAGTTGTAAAGTTGACAGAAACCTTTTTCTCTGCCATAAGCAAACTAGCAAGATAAAAAGATACTTTCCTAAAATTAACCTACATTTCTTTAACACCAGGCAATGTGCTACATGATAAATTGGTAACCCAGAGAATTCATTCAAATAAAATGCACCTAAAGTAGAGATTCTCAAACTTTTTCATTCTCAGAACCCCTTTAAATGCTTAAAAATTGTTAAAGACCTCAAAGAGCTTGTCTTTATGAGGGTTATACCCATCAATATTTTTCATGTTAGAAATTGTTCTAATTTCTTATGAAATTTTAAAATATTTATTTAATAATTCATTTTTAAAAGTAAAAAATGCATTGCACGTTAACATACATAGGCCCTTTCTATGAAAAATAACTATATTTTTCAAAACCAAAAAATTAGCGAGTGGCATTATTTTGTACTTTTGCAAATCTCTTCAATATGTGACATAATTGAAGACTGCTGCGTTCCTAAATCTGTTGCAATATCACATGTCGTGTAGCCTTTGGAAAGTTCAAATGCATGCTCATGAGAGAATAAAAGTGAAAATGGCAAATAGCATCTTTATATCATTTTGAATGAAGTTTGACCCTGTGGACTCGCTCAAGTGTCCCAAAGGCCTCCTGGGTGTGTTCCATCACACTCTGAGAACTGTTGACATAAGAGGCATTTTGGAACATCATCAATGGGCTCAAAGTCATAGGAAACAACATATAATAAAGAATAATTTCAAAAAGAGTAAATATTTTCCATAAATATAAAAGCACAGGTATATAAACTCCAAAACTAAGACTATCCTATTTATAGATGACATGATTTTCTATGTAGAAAATCCCAAAGAATCTACAAAATGCTCCTAGACCTACGAAGTTAATTTAGCAAGGTTTTAGGATACAACATCAACACAAAAAATCACTCACATTTCTGCATACTAACAACAAATATATGAAAACCAAACTTTAAAACACAATATCATTTATATTCATTCCAAAGAAAATGAATACTTCAGTATAAAACTAACAAAACATGTACAGGACTTGTACGCTGAATACAAAATGCTGATGAAAGAAATCAAAGACATACATAAACGGAGACACATACTGTGTTCATGGATTGGAAGACACAGCATAGCAAAGGTGATAACTCTCCTGAAATTGATCTATAGGTATAATGCAATTCCTATTCAAATGCTAGCAACGTTTTTTATAGACATAGACAATCTTTTTCTAAAATATATATGAAAAGGCAAAGGCCCTACAATTGCTAAAACAATTTTTAAAAGGAAGAAAGAAGGAGGAGGAATCACCCAATGTTAAGGCTAACTATAGAGCTCCAGTACTCAAGACCGTGTGGTACTGGGAGAAAGATGGATCAATAGAGAACCCAGAAATAATCCTATACAAATATGTCCAAATAATTTTGACAAAGATGAAAACACAATTCAATGAAGGAAGCATAACCTTTCAACAAATGGTGCTGGAACTCTTAGACATCCACAGGCCAAACAAATAAACAAAAACCTTGACCTAAACCTCACATCTTATATAAAAATTAACTCAAAAAGGATGTAGACTTAAAACACATTTACGTTTACGTAAAATATAATACTATAAAACTTCTAAAAAATAACAAAGGAGAAAATCTTTGGAAATTAGGGGTAGGCAAAGAGTTCTTAAACTTGACACCAAAAGCACAATCATGAAAGGAAAAATTGATACACTGGACTTCAAAATTTAAAAGTGTACTCTACAAAAGATCCTGGTAAGAGAGTATATAAAGAAGCTACAAACTGGGAAAAAAAAATCTATCTGACAAAGGACTTGTATCTAGAATATATAAAGAACTTTCAAAACTCAATAGTAAAAGAATCAATTAGAAAATGGGCAAAAGACCAGAAGAGACATTTCACCAAAGAGGATATATAGATGGTGAATAAACACATGAAAAGGTGTTCAACATCATTAGCCATTAGGGAAATGCAAATTTAAGCCACAATGAGACGTCGCACTATGCAGCTATTACCATGGCTAAAATAAAAAATAGAGACAACACCAAATGCTGGTAAGAATGCAGAGAAACTAGGCTACTTATCCATGGCTGGTGGGAATGTAAAATGGTGCAGTCACTCTGAAAAACAGATTGGAAGTTTCTTCTCAAACTAAACATGCACTTACTGTGCAATCTAACAATTGTCCTCTTGGACATTGCAAAATTTCCATAAAAATGGAAATTTGTGTTCACACAAAAACCTGTACATGAATGTTGAAAGTAGTTTTATTTGTAATGGCCAAAAATTGGAAACAACTCAAATATCCTTCAGCGGGTAAATGGCTAAGCAAACTGTGGTACCTCCACATCATGGATTGCTACTCAACAATATAAAAGAACCCACCATTGAAACACTGACAACGTGAATTGATCTCAAGGGAATTGCCTTGAATGAAACAGCCAATCTCACAAAGTTACATGCTGTATGATTCCATTCATATCATTCTTGAAATAACATAATTACAGATTTGTAGAATAGATTAGTGATTGCCAAGCGTTGGAGGTGGTTAGGTTGGGGATAGATGGGCCTATAAAGGCAGCACGAGTGGGCCTTGTGGTGATAGAACAGTTTTGTGTCTTGGATTGTATGGGTGGTTAGAGAAATCTAGACAAGTGATAAAATTGCATAGAATTACACACACACACATACGTAAATGAATGCATATCAAACTGATGAAAGCTGAATAAGCTCTGTGGGTTGCACCAATGTTAATTTCCTGGTTTTGATATTATACTGTAGTTATGCAAGGCATTATCATTGGGGGAAATTGGGTGAAAGGTATATGGGACCTCCCTATACATTTTTGCCACTTCCCATGAATCTATAATTATTTCAAAATAGAAAGTTAAAAAAGAAAAAACTAAGCCCAATATACGGGATTATATAGAGACCATATAAATACACACACATCCAAAGAAAAAAGCCTCCAAGTTTGTGAGTAGCTGAGTAAATGGGTCATGCTGTGTTGTGCGGGCCTCCATGGTATAGAGCCCGGTGGGGAAGGCAGGGCTGAAACACCATCGACATGGGAGGTACCAGCATGCAGGGACCAAAACTGAAACATGAGCATGGGACAGGTCGCTTGGCTCAGTTCCCTTGTCAGCTATCATCACATCCTACTGGAGGGATTTTCTCTAACTTCAAAAAGGCTTTGTCCAATTTTACACAGACCTGATCACACAATTATTCATTCACAGTTTCCAGGTCAAACTCTGATGTCACCACTTAGTGTAATCAGAATAGCAAACGTTTTTAAATCAAAAGGTCTGGTATCTTTTAAAGTTCATTGTTCAAATGGGCCATTTTTATGATAACTAAAGTTATTACAAACTAATTATACAAAAATGATAAAATTTTGAAAATCAACTTTAAGTTAATTTAAATAAAACAATTATTTTAGAAACTATTGCCAGGCCAGTCAGTCTACATTAATATAAGCCTGGATTCTCAGACTGGTAAGTAACTGACTAGGACATGCATTTGAAGAGAAAATGCATTAAAAATCTGTTTTGTCTAAAAGAATTGACACCTAGGAATTAAACTATTAGTTATTTCCTTTTCTTCCTACCAAGGGAGTGTAGAAATGCCAAAATGTCAAGAACTGTTCAACAAAATGATGGTGTTAACCTCAAGAGGACAAAATTAAATTCATCCATTGTGTCTTCTTATCCTTTGACTGATGTAGTGAAAATTACCAATCTCTCCTGCAATTTTAATGCAGCTCTCTTTCAGAAAGAACTGCTAACTCTAATACACATCAGTTTACAAAAAGTTTCTTTGAAGTGTTTTAATTCAATGCAGTTTAAAGTTTGTGTGATGACATTTACGTATCAGCAGACATTTCTGCATTCATACTCAAGCGTGCTGGTAGAGAAAACATGCCACCTGTAGACATAAGTATAAGTTATGAGCCTGAGAAAGGAACATCATGATTAATACTAGTTGACATATTCATAAAAGTCACTTGTTACACAACGCCATGGTCTCAGCCCACCACCAGGAACCACTGTGGTAGAGGGTGCATTTGGAATCAGAGGGGCTCTTCTATCAGCTTTAGTAAGACTGGATTTTTTGACCCTTTATGTTCTATCTGAACAAAATACATGTTGACAAACTTACCCCAACATTCTGGTCATGCAAACAGTATAGTATAGCGATAAAGCACATTTCTCTCAAAATCAGTTCAGTTCAGCCTAAAGCTCGTGTGAACATAGTCACAACATACTAGATACTGGAGTGGAGACAATGAAACAAAAGACGAGGCCCCTATCTGCAAAGATTTTGAATTGATGATATAAAATAAGGAAACATCTAAATAATGGGGTACACACAGTTTGCTGCTTTGCCAAAGGGCTTGGATTCAATTTCACCTCAAGTTCATTGTCATGGCTATCCCTAAAGAACAAATGTCCAGGTAGTCAAAGAGATTAATACTAGAAAAAAAATTATTTGGCTTTATTTTGCCAAATCTAACAGTCAGTTTGCATTCAGAGTGATAGGCACAAGTGGTTGTAAAATGAAACCAAGATCATATCTCAGATATGTCATTTCCATGGCGAATTGCTGTGTCCAGTGCTGGTGACTTCCTTTCTCACTCCTAATATAAAACCCCTTTCACCATAAATGAAATGTGACTAGACAGTCTCCCCACAGTACTTGGAGGTGAAACTAAATGCACAATGAGCAAAATAAATGGAGCAGAACACGGGTTTCGAGTCACTAATGGTTGTTTGGCAGGAAAATATGTGTATGCAATGATAATGACACTGTATTATCCTCAAGAGCAATGAGATTCCTACCTACGGGAAAAAGAAGTGAATTAAAGCGCCAAGAAACCCATCCTTACAGCCTCAATGAAACCTCTCCTCGAGCTCCATCCATCAACCACGTGGGGTAGGGAGCGCCTCCCCCTGTCCCAGCTCCTGAGGCTGAGATCCCAGCATGGGGCTTGGGGTGCAGTGTCACCTCCACCAGCTGCAGCGGAGTGATGCTTTCTTTTGGAATTATGACATACTTCAACGTGAAGGATTTGGTTACCACGATGTTTGGGTTACTACAGCATGGAAATACTCAGTAATGTAATCACATATTTATTCACTAGACATATGATTCTTATATTATTTTATAATTGAATTCATCAAGAAATGGTATAACATTCTATTAAAATGCACTATTTTCCTCCTTTTGGGATAAGCTTTCTTTTTCTTGCAAAAAAATGAAGGAAAAAATGTAAGAAGAAAACCTGACTATTTAAGGATGCTGAAGAATTTATAATTTTATTCTGAGCTTTTATCAGGAAAAGGATCAGTAGGCCTGACTCCCGCTGTTGACGATGTGCATTTGGAAGTCATCAGACTAACACATAACTTCATGCAACCCTTTAGTCAAGTAGGAAGGACTGGACTTCCCTTTGATATTTTCAGATTTCCAAATATCTCAGAGAAAGGAAATTAACTAACAAAGCTGCCCAAATAAATGCCATTTTTGCAAATATTCCCTGAGCACTAAAGAATAAATTGTTTTTTCTAAATCTTCTAGCATGAACATAAATTGCAACAGGAAAAGAAAAAAAACCTTTTACAAAATAGAATGTGTGTTTCCATAAAAATTCAGTATGACCATCAGTTCATAGTAGTTTTTAAATGATTGGTTTGCTATGTAAGGAAATAAAAAAGAATATGTCACATAATTTGCCAGTTTTCCTAGCAAATATAGCCCATTGTGCATCCTATGTGAAAAAATCATCTTTATGCCTATTCCAAAATTTCTTTTTTAAGGGAACCTCTGCCTCAAAGATAAAGCTAGATTCCATAAAATGTTTTCTTAGAAAGAACTAAGGATTCTCTCACTATACATCTTTGATGAATTAATAAATGTTACTGGTAAAGCTTCAATTTAATTTTCCTTAAGCCATAGTAGATGATTAATGAATTGACAACTAGATATTGTGCTGAATTGAATATTCAAAAACGTGGTATAGTTATCTCAAAATGTAGACATCTTTTGAAAGAAGTTAGAACTAGTTTAAAACAATAATAGACAAATAGGAAAATATCTTAAGCAGTAAGAAATATGAGAAATAGAGAGGGGGCTAAAAGAGCATTGGAAATGTAGAAAATAATCTACTTGAACAACTTTTTGGACCTACAACTGTGTAGACACTGTTAATTCCCTTCCCAGACCCTCTGACCTGCCAGTGCACCCCTCCCCCAGCTGCTGTAAGTTTTGGCTACAATGGCTCACAGCTTCTCCCTTCTCCAGGTCAGAATTGTCCCGGCCAAGGAAAGATACGTCTCCCAGAGAGTCTGTGGTTATGGAAGCTCCCACCTATCCCAGGGAGGAGCTTAGCTCACAGCTAATAAAATAGATACCGGCCTACAAAATCCAATTTGTCTCAATGGGACGACTCTGGGGTGTCATTCATACTCTCTAGAGCTCCACATGGGCTCAGGCTGAGCCTAGACTTCAGCTAAAAGCATATCTTTTCTTAGCTTCTTCATCTACTATATTCAACTTCCTCCACTTCCTTACAGTTTTCTTCTGAGAGCACGTCCTCAAAAAAAAAAATCATTTGTACGGGAATCCCCAGGTTAGGTTCTGACCTAGGGAAACTGACCTCACAACAATCCACCAACTTGATATTTTAGCGTAAGGAATCACGAATTATAGAGTGACTCAGGTAACCCCTAAATTTTTTACACTTCTACTTCTGCTCCAGTGAAATTCTATCTTATGTACATTTGAGAATCACTATTATCAGATTAGTCAGATAGTATTCATTGATGCCATTCCCAGTTTTTCAGAAAAAACCTTTTTGGAATAAAAATTTGTCTTCTCTACATCCCCTTACAGCCAACAAAGTTACTATGTTCTTTTGAACTGATATCTTAGAATTTCCTTTCTTGCTTGATGCTTACACTTTTTTAGGTAATACAAATGTACATGGAAGGGGAAATACATATGGCTGTATAGGAAACTATTCAACATTTGAACAGCTATCTAAATGTTTCTCAATATTATCTTACTCTGATGAACTACCTCTCTTTGAATCACAGTTTCGAAAACAATGGGCATCTCCTTTTGTAGTGAGTTGATCTGCATCAGAATTTTTTCAAATTATTTCTACATTTCAGGGTAACTAAATAGATTCTTAAGGAAATGACATCTATTAGTGTCAGTGGCTCAAAATTAATTCCCTTTAGTATTCACACTAGAGAGTGCACGTGGATGGATACAAGGGCTGAACACGCTGGAGGGCTGGTTGGTTTGTTTTGGTTTTGCTTTCTTTTCCATGATGAACACATAATCCAATGAGTTTGTCTGCACAATACAGTCAAAATCAATTAAGAACCTCGCACTGATTTGTTTTGCCATATTTAGCTACATTAAAAGCTTATCACTGTTATAGCTTAATGTTTACCAACTCACTTTATTGCATATTAAATGCAAAAAATCTATGTTAATGTAATGTTGAAATTGTACATTTGGAATTAAAGGGAAAAAAAGAATATGCAAGATTAGAGTCTTGTAGCAAAGCTTGATTTTCTTTATTGGTTGAAGGATTCATACAAAATAACTTAAGTGGCAAAAGTGGTACGTTTTTTGAAAGCAAAAAAGTATAAAGTCAGTTTAACATTTTAATTGACTATATAAAGAGGTATGTTTTGTGGTTGCATATATTTGTGTATATTTTTTATATCAATTTCAGTTATAAAGGAACTTACTTGAATCACTTTATAGCAATGTATCAGTTTCTGTTGACTAAATAGATTGAAATGTTAAACTAAATAAGATACAATTTCAGTTTTTACTCGATAACCGTTCAAAAAAGATGCTAAAAAGATACAACTAAGCAGTAAGAATCAAGAGCTCCAAAAAAAATCTTTCAGAAACTATTAAAATTTAATATCACAAGTTTATAATAAACAAATTTAAAAGTTTGACAAATTGATGTGACAACTGTGCTGAAAATTCACCAGAGTGTCGAGTAGGATGATCAAGGTAGGATGAGATAGAAGGTATCAAGAAGCAGACTTCTTGACCGTAAGGTCCCTCTATCTATTTAGAGAGTCAATAAAAGAATGTGTGAAGTAATGGAAGAATTCAGAAAGCTTTGCTCATTTAGTGGGCATATCAGTTTCTATCACCATAATAATGCTGCAAAGCAAGCAACAGGAAAACCACTGCGACATAAAACAAGAACTCATACCTCTGAGGTGGTCATCAGGTGGCTCTGCTAATAGAAACAGCTCACTTATTCATCTGGGGTTGGCTGGCTAGGTTGACCAGCTGATCCAGATGGGCTTTGGCTGGGCTCATTCATACCTCTGTAGTTTGGCTGGCTGACTTACCATCTCCGGGTGGGCTCTACGCCACACGTCTCTGACCCTCCTCAAGGCTAGTCCAGCATTTTCTTACGGCATTGACCAAAGAGTGGAAACAAGGGTATTCCATTCAGCCCTCAGCTGTATCAAACCTTCTAACATCCAACAGCCAAAGAAAATCACATTGTTGAGCCTACAGTCCAAGTGGAAGGACACCAAAAAGCTGCATGACAAAGGCCATGGACCCAGAAAGAGGAGAGTATTGAGAACAATGCATTCTACCACAATGAGTACTTATTGACTGGTTTCACTATTCTCAGAACTTGTTGGAATTGAAATATTTTTATCATCTTTACTCATATACCAACCAAAAAGCAGCAAGTAGATCGTGTTACTGTAGTCTGGCAGACAGACTGTATGGTTGCAGAGTCATGCTATTAAGCCCCATACTTTTTCTTTTTTTTACCATTTGTAAGGTCAGATATGTCACCCTTGGTAACATTGGATTGTTTTGAAATTTAATTTTGTCCTATAAAATGTGATTTTGAAAAGGAAGGAAATGTAAAAACCAAATTTCTGAGTGACCATAACCTACTTAAGAAAGCAAAATACTTTAATCGCTTTTATAGGACCTGATTACAAGTGAGTAGTTGAATTATTTTTATCTCCTCCTTAAATTGCTTGCTCAAAGACTACAAGTGGTAATCCATTGTTTTTTACTATTGAGATTACTATATACACTTGATAACAAAACTACATTTCGAGTTTTTCTTTCACAAAACTAAATATTTCATTTATTAAGATTCTGTCTATTACCTCTTTGGAACAGAATTAGTGACTTTTTTCCAATATGAAAGAAGAAAATAGCATTTCAAAAAGTTAAATGAAATGGATTATCAATGTAAAACTAAATTTCAAACCAAGGTAAATAGTTACAATATTGTAATAATAATTAAGTTTTTCTAGATCCGAGATATTTGAAGTTTACCCAGGACTTCAAGAAGCACTGCAAGTCAGGTAGGAGACTACTTCAAGGCGCAGGATATGACAGGAAGATGCCTTGAGCCCAGCTGATCCAGGAGAAGAGTTATCCAACCACAGAGATGAAAGGTCTTTGGGCACAAAGCTGGAGGCATCACAATCCCTGACTTCAAAATATGCTACAAAGCTATAGTAATCAAAAACAGCGTGGTACTGGTATAAAAACCAGGTACACGGATAATGGAACAGAATTGAAAGCCCAGAAATAAAACCACACATCTATGGACAGCTAATCTTCGATAAAGGTTCTAAGAACATACAGTGGAGAAAGGAAAGTGTCTTCAATAAATGGTGTTGGGAAAACTGGACAGCCACATGCAAAAGAATGAAAGTAGACTATTGTCTTTCACCATACACAAAAATTAACTCAAAATGGATCAAAGACTTGAAGGTAAGACCTGAAACCATAAAATTCCTAGAAGAAAATATAGGCAGTACACTCTGACATAGGCCTTAGCAAGATCTTTTCAAACACCGCATCTACTCGGACAAGGGAAACAAAAGAAAAAATAAACAACTGGGACTTCATCAGACTAAAGAGCTTCTGCAAGACAAAGGAAAACAGGATTGAAACAAAAAGACAACCCACCAACTAGGAGAAAATATTTGCAAATCATATATCCCACAAGGGGTTAATCTATATAATATATAAAAAAGTCACACAACTGAACAACAGAAAAACAAACAACCTGGTCAAAAAATGGGCAGAGGATATAAACAGACATTTTTCCAAAGAAGATATACAGATGACTAATAGGCACGTGAAAAGATGTTCAATATCACTAATCATCAGGGAAATGCAAATCAAAACTACACTAAGATATCACCTTACACCCATTAGAATGGCTATAATCACCAAGACAAAAAGTAACAACTGTTGGAGAGGTTGTAGAGAAAAGGGAACCCTCATACACTGCTAATGGGAATGCAAACTGGTGAAGCCACCATGGAAAACGGTATGGAGATTTCTCAAAAAATTAAAAATAAAAATACCATATGACCCAGCTATCCCACTACTCGGTATTTATCCAAATAACTTGAAATCAACAATTCAAAGAGACTTATGCACCCCTATGTTCACTGCAGCATAATTCACAATAGCCAAGATGTGGAAGCAACCCAAGTACCCATCGACTAATGATTGGGTAAAGAAGATGTGGTATATACATACAATGGAATACTATTCAGCCGGAAAAAACTTAATTGTCCCATCACAACAACATGAATGGACCTTGAGGGTATTATGGTAAGCAAAATAATCCAGAAATAATAAGATGCACAAACAAGTGGCTGGTGAGTTTCTGTAAGGGTAGATTTAAGACAAAAAGTATTGGACCAAGTAGTAAAAATTGTTTAAAATTATTTAACAGGCTCTGAACTATCAATTGCTGCCCCCAAAAGGGACCTCAGTTTTATTATAAAGTATTCTCTGAAAATATCTTTTAAAACAACAAAAATGTATGCATTATTAGAAAAGTCTTGAAACAAATTTTGGTATTCGCACCTCTAATGCTGCATTTTTTAAAAATCCATTGAAAAATACAACAGTAGAAGAAGGAGTGTTTTGCAAAGACTACAATTAGGAAAATTTTGGATGGAAAAGAATGAAGCCTTTTTTTTTTGGAGGAGGGAGCCTGAAGATGAGACACAAAGTGTCATTATCAAATCTTTAATAAGTTAGCTGGAAACTTAAAAGTAGTTTTAAGAAAACAAAAGATCCATTTTAGTTAATAGATTATACATATTTGGAATGCATGTCTGAAATATTTGACACTAATTAGGTGTATAAATACATGAAAAGAAATGGATTATGCAGTATCATCACTATTATTTAATTGTTCTGAAGTATTTTCCAACGCAATTACAGAAAAGAAAAAGTAAAAGGTTTAAAATTAGGAAAAAAAGTGGCAATATTGCCTATGATATGACAATGTACTAGGAAAACCCTAACTGATTAAGAACTGTTGTCAAAAATAAGAGAATTCTGTGAGGTTGATGGGTATGAAATTAATGGGCAGATCCTAGAATTATTCATAGACACAAGCAACAAACATTTATATATTTTAACAAAATCAAAGAACTCATTTGGTTCCACTTCCAAGAAAGATGGAATAACAAGGACAGGATTTAGCTTCCTACTTTAAACAACTGGAAAATTACACACCATATATAAGCAACAGTTTTCAGATGTTAAACAATAGGGAGCATAAGACTGTGACCCTTGAGAGAAGGAAGATGACTAAGCTGCGCCCTGCAAGCATACCAGTTTCCAGACTGCAGTGTGAGGAGGGGCAATCTAAACAGATTCCGGTCATTTCACTTAGGTGAAGAGAGAGAAATGAAAGTTTGCAGAGACTGAGGCACCTGCAACCTTCAAAGCAGAATATCAAAGAAATGGAATCTACACAGAGGGAGAACATGGTAGATTTACAAAAGATTTTCTCCAGTCTGTGGCTAAGTATTGCTCTGCATGTGCATGAGAGGAAGCGATCTGAAACTGAAGACAGAACCATTGGAAAACAGTAGGCAGGACAATTGCTCAGGACGACACAGGCGCGGGAATAAGCTGTCTTCCACTAGCCAGACCGAGAAGACCTTTCATACATGAGGTATCAGGTAGAGTAGGAAGAAGAACATAGACCTAGTAGTAGGATTAAATTAGTCCTGAGATTAAGGCTGATTTGCAACCACCCTAAGAAATCTTAAAAAGCAAGCCTTGAAAAGATCCAACTGATTCCAACGAATTTAACTACCCAGCTGAGGAAAATTCAATACAATTTAAAGGAATATGAGAAAAATCTAGCACTCAACAATGGAATAGGCACAATACCCAACATCTAATCCAAAATTACCAAGGAGAAAAGAAGCTGGAAAATATGAAGCATAACCAAGATTAAAAAAATCAATCAATAAAAAGAGAACAGGAAATGATAGAGAGGAATTAGCAGGTACAGACGTTAAAACAGCCGTTACATATATGTCCGTATTTTCAAGAAGGTAATGAAAAACATAACATGATGATGAGAGAAATGGAAGATATAGAAAAGACCCAAAAATATTGTTTACAGATGAAAAACGCAATATCTGAAATGAAATACACTGAATTGGAATAAATAGCACATTAGACAAGACAAGGGTGAAAAAGAGCTTGAAGGCATATGGATAAAATCTATTCAGACTGAAGCACAGAGAAAAAAATGTTTTAAATGACTGGTAACCTATGGGAAAATATCAAATGGTGTGATTAGAATCGCAGGTGAAAGAGAGAATTGGGAAGGGGAATATAAAAAATATTCAAAGAAGAAAGACTAAAGTTCACACTAGATGAGTCATACCAGGTAAAATGCTTGTCTACAAAAAGTCAAGAAGAGAGCTGGAGATCACAAATATGTGGCAAATGTGTGGCCAAATATAAAATTTTTCCTTATTTTTAAATCTCTTCAAAATATAATTGAGTGTTTCAAGTAAAAATAACATCAATGTAAGGTGGGGTTTATAGGATTTGAGAAGAAAAATGTATCACAACAGCAGTCTCAAGGAAAGGAGGGGTATGGAAGTGTGCCATTTTAAGGTTCTTCCACTACACATGAAGTGGTATAATACTATTTCAAGGTAAACAGTGATAATTTAAAGATTTATATTCTAAATTCTAATGCAAACCACTAAAAAAATTTTCCTGAAGTATAAGTAATAAGAAAATGGTGATGATAAAATTAAATTGAAAAAAGAAATAAAATAATTCTCTATAAAATAATGGAAAAGAAGGGAGGAAAGAAGGAAAATGGAGCAAAGAGAGGATGAGACAAATCGAAAAATTAGCAAAGTGAATTTAAAACCAATGAAATCCAAAGTTGCATTAAATGTGGATGGCTTGAACATGTACAATTAAAAGGCACATATTTTCAGATCTTTTTTTAAAAAGACTCAAATAGACACTGTCTACAGTAAATCACTGTAAATATAAAGGTACTGAGTAAAAGCTAAAGGATGAAAAAAGATAGACCATAAAATACTAATCAAAAGAAAGAGTAATTATATTAATATCAAATAAAGTAGATTAGATCAGTTAAAGCAGACAGACAGCAAAAAGGTAGATTTAAATAGACTAATATTAATAGTAATATAAGAGAAGTCAACAAAATAAAAAAAAGAGAAAAGAAACAAAGAAAAACAATGAAATCAAAAGCTAGATCTTTAAAAAGATCAATAAAATTCTAGACAGATCGATTAAATAAGAGAGAAGACACAAATTTCCAATATCAGAAATGGAAGACAGACATCACTACAGAGATCTTAAAGACATCAAAATGATAATAAGATAACATTATGAAAAACTCTTTACTAATAAATTTGAAAGTGGCTTGAAAGACAAAAACTACCAAAGCTCCTTCAAGGAAATTGGTAACTTGAATAACCTATATCTATTAAAGAAATTGAATTCACATTTTAAAAACTTACCACAAAGATAAATCTAGGCCCAGATAGTTTCATTAATAAATTCTACCAAACATTTAAAGAAGAGTAATGCCACGTCTACACTAAATCTTCCAGAAAATAAAAGAAATGCAAACTCTCCCTTATTCATTTTATGAGCCCAACATTATTCTGATACCAAAGGCAGATAGATATTACAAGAAAAGAAAACCACGGACAAATATTCCTCGTGAACATGGACACAAAAATTCTTCTAAATATCGAAGCAACTAGAATTCAGAAAAAAAATATGAGACAATATATTATGTTGAACTGGGTTTTATCTTAGGAATGTGCTGTTGGCTTAACATTCAAAAGTCAATCAATGTAATTCACCATATTAACACCAAAAAAAGGAAAAATGTGTTACCATCTTTATAGCCAGGAAAAACATTTAACAAAATTCAACATCATTTCGTGATAAAAAGTGTCAGCAAACTAGGAATAGAAACTCAACCTCATAAGAGATATCTACAAAGCCCCAACAGCTAAAATCTTACTTCATTGCGATAAACTAAATGTTGTCTACCTAGATCAAAAACAAAGCAAACATATCTATTCTCACCACATCTATTCATCATTGTACTCTAGGTCCAGCCAAGTGCAAGAAAAAGAAATTAAAGACATACATATTGGAAGCGAGGGCGTGAAACTGTTCACAGATGACATGATCCTTTATGCAGAAAATTCTAAGGAATGTATCTAAATAAAATATACTAGAACAAAGAAGTGAATTTGGTGGGGTCACAAGACACAATTACAATTCACAAATATCAGTTGCGTTTCTTTATACCAGCAAAGTGATCTTAGACTGAAATTTTTTATGTCTATTTTCAAAATCACCAATAAAAACAAAATATTTAAAGATAAATTTAATAAAACGTGCAAGATTTGCATGCTGAAAACTACAAAACATTAGCAAGAGAAATGAAAGAAGACCTAAAAAAATGGAAAGATATGACATGTTTATATATAAAGGGATCCAATATTTTAAGATGTCAATTCTCCCCAAATTGATTTCCAGATGCGTCCCCAATCAAATCGATCTATAGATACATCCCCAGTAAAATACAGATATATATTTCTGAAGATATTAGTAAACTTATTCTAAAATTTATATGAAAAGCAGAGGAACTGGAATGGCCAAAGTAATTTAAAAAAATAAAACAAAATTGGAGAACACACACTAAGTGATTTCAAGACACTATAAAGCTACGATAATCAAAACAGTTTGATATTGGGGTAAGGACAGAAATACATCAATGGGGTATAATTAAGAGCCCAGAAATAGACCCATACGTAAATAGTTAACTGATTTTCAACAAAAGTGCCAAAGCAATTCAATGAGGAAAGGATAGTCTTTGCAAAAATAATGCTGAAACAATTGGATGTACACATGCCAAAAAAAGACTCTTACCTTATACCATATGCAAAAAATGAACTCAAAAAGAATTAGACCTGAACATTTTAAAACTAAAATTTCTAAACTCAATCTTCACAAGTGCCCTATGATGTTAGTACGATTACTATTCTTCTTTTAGCATCCAGGTAGAGACAAAGAAAGTAACTTTTCCAAGGTCACAAAGCTAGTAAGTAATAGTCTGGCCTGAAGAACCCGTGGTCTGGTGCTATATACCCATCAGAGGTCCTTCTGCCTCTGAACATCAGAAACATGTCAATTCTTCTCCTATTAACCTGTAGGTTTAATGATCTCAATAAACATACTATCAACTCTAATTTTAGAATGAGAAAAATTTCTACATTTATATGGAAAAATAATCAATAATAAAAAGCTGAAAAATAAGTAAAATAAAAGAAGACTAAGGCAATGGGACAGAACTGAGATGCCAGGAATAAACCTAAATTCCAAACGAATTTATTCATATATAAATATTTTTAAAAGTGGCATTATGTATCAAAGAGGAAATGACGGATTTGTCAACAATGGTGTTGGAACACTGGCGGTCATCTGGAATAACAGAGTATTTGATCCTTACTTACTTCTTACATCAAAATAAAGGTCTGGGAGATTAAGATTTTAAATGTGAAAAGTGTAACCATGAAAAGCATAAAGCATGCAGGAATCAATTTACAAACTTGGAGTATTGAAGACCTTTCTAAGTGTAATTTAAAACCCAGAAGCCATAAAAGAAAAAACTGATAATTTCAACTATTTAAAAGTTAGAAATATCTGCATAGCAAAAACACCATTACCAATAGTGAAAGGCATATGAAAAAATGGGGAAAATATTTGCAACACACATCACAGAAAACAAATAATTTTCTAAACCAGAAGCTCCTACAAATAAATCAACAACCCAATAGCAAAAGGAGAAATGGACAAACTATTTAGAGAGTAGAAATTTGAATAGCTCTTAAACCTGTGAAAATACGCTCAATTTTATTTGTAAAAATAGTATGCAAATTCGAACTAAAAAGAGAGAACTCATTTTTTAGCTACCTGATTGCTAATGATGAAAACACACATACACTGTTACAAGCACATGAGGAGACAAGCACTCTCAGACATCTTGGTGGGCATGTAAATTGATGCAACGTCTATGGATGGTAATTTGGTATATCCACCATAACTGAAAGTGCATATACCATTTGAAACAATAATTACAGTGTTAGAAATTTGTTTTACATGTGCATGTTTCGAAACTGATTTTTGTACATGAGTACTTATTGCACCAATATTTGTAATAGCTAAAGTTAAATAAACTAAAGTTCATAAATTATGGACTAGCTAAATCAAGATACATCCATATAAAAGAATGCTATGCAGATGCTATGCATATGTGTATGTTTGTTAAAACAATTATATTTGTACATTTTAAGAAGAAAAGTATTATATATAAAAGTATGCATATGTCTAAGTATATATTCATTTTTGCATAAATATATATAGGTATATGGGGGGGCTTGTATTTATAATCTCTTGAAAATTACACATAAAACAAGTTATAGTGCTTGCCTCTAGGAAGCAGAACTGAGTGCCTGTGGGAGAGAGGCATATCATTTTACACATTTTGGATTTTACATCATGTATATAATCCATTCAAAAATTAATGTGTTAATTAATTATAAAATAGATGAAAGAAAGGCTTAGTAACTTAGTGTTGATAGTCCATGGCAAGTCATTCAAGTACTATGAGATGTTTGAAAATTCACCTTACACATTTTAATATTAACCTGTCAGAAAGCAAACTAGACTGTCCCTGTCAGAGAAGAAATACTGAATAGGATGAACTTTTGAACTAATTACTGTGGCTTTTCTTATATTCTAGTTTTTACTCGGCCAGGGGTAACTATGAGGGGAGCACATTGAGAGTGGGCAAAATGGGCTTATGTCAGCTCTTACAGTTCCAATTTACTAAAGGTTGTGTGTACATGCATGTGCGTGTACGTGTGTCAGAGAGAAAGAGAAGCAGCAGGCAACAGGCACTGGTGGAGAAAGGGGACCCCCAAACTGAGAAGGTCACAAGAGACACATATTCTACTCGTTGCTAATACTTTGCATCTGTAAAGAATTATTGGGTCTTTCTCTCTTTCCTAGAAATGGCTGCCTTTCAGCACATTGTGGAGCGAGTGCTCCTGCGGGATTGATTTAAGTGTGGAACAAAGGGTACATTAAGAACTTTTTGTACTGAAAGGCATGATGTTATTTTAAGACATGTTTATTACTGCTTGACATCACCAATGCAAAATGGACTTGGGGTGAGGATGGCACTGGCAATGGAAGTGTTTTCAGGAACTGACATCTCTCCCTGTGTCCTAAAATTGACTCAATGGTCCAAGCAGACAAAGGAAGGGGCTTGCTTGATCGCCAAGCTTGTTTGACTGATGACTTGGGGAAATACTAGGAATGGCCTTTCCACTCAGTCTGCAAATCTCGCCACAGTTGTCCTGACTTATAATTCTAGCCTTGTCACCACCTGTTTTCCTACAAGACCGCTATACTCCAGCCCAAATGGAGAGTGTGCACATGCATGTGCGCACACACACACACATACACATACACATATCATCAGCTTTATTACTTTAAAATATTTTTGATTAAATTTCCCTCTCTGAGCTCTGCACACCTCTCCTGTGTGGACCTGCCTCGGGCACTCCAGAACTGTCATCTTCCCCTCTGAACTGAGCCCATATTGCCTTTATGATAATTTTAGTGTTGCCTTTTATTTTTTGAGGCTCAGATAACTTGTTGAGGTTGTGTTGGGTTTTACTTTTTATTTTTTGCCTTTTTAATAGAAAAGAATGGCACCAATTACACTACATTGAGGAAAAGTGACATTCCAAGGGTCAAATCCAACTTCTGCTTCTGTCTATGACACAGCGATCGGCTCCAGACTTGCCCTCCCACAGTAAAAACTAGACAACTGCACAAAATATATGACATTTGACAATAGCAGCTCAAGATTGTGTTTCCTCAGAGAAGTGAAGCAAATGAAGTGATCCCTCCAACTGCCCTGGGTTTCTGCCTAGCGCTACTTTCAAGACTGTGGCCCAGAGAAGGGGCCCCCAAGCACAGCACAGCAGTCTCACTGAGTTGAGAGGTCAAGGATGTGCAGAGGAGGGAGCTATGCAGAGAAAGAGCTCTAGAAACCTGCACACCAGTCTTCTTGAATCTTTGTCTGAATACTAAGCTGTGCAGGCATAGGGTGAAGCTCCACAGGGACAGGCAAAGGGTGATGCGAGAGTTAAGGTGAACACTACCCAGACGTGGCATACGGCCAGGAGACATTCCAGTTCTGACCAGTCAGAGTGGAGAGACCTCCTTGAACGTCTAGTGCATTTAATAGAGACCCCAAAGGAATCACGCCTTAGAATGGGACTAAACTAACTGTAGAATAAAGGATACTCTGTATCTGCCCTCACAAAATTTAAGACTAAGCTAGAAAGATTGAGAAGCACTCTTTAAAGGAAGACAACAAAATCCAGGCACTTAACAATGTAATATGTCCACACACACAAATTACTTCTTTTGTGTTTCTCCCCACCAAAATGTAAGATTCACAATCATAGAGATTTTTATCTATTTTATTCATAGACATATATCAAATATCTAGAAGATAATTTGTACAAAGTAGGCATGCAATGAATATTTATTGAATGAATAAATATAATTTAATCTTTATTCTATGTTAAATATTTGTATTACACAAACTTACAGTATCATACAATGTTTATTGCATATTAAATGTTTATATTACACAAACTTAGGCCTCAGTGATTTGTGGCTGAAAGAAGAAATATGCATGAAAAGAAAAATTTCATTTTTCAAAACATCTCTTGATAAATAACAATGAAAAACAATCACAACTCTTGGTTTGTTTGGGGAGAAAAGAAAACAGGGAAAGTGAGCTTTTCAAAAAGAAGCAATTGGTAATTCTTGATCAGCCTAATTAAGGAGTAGCTGGATTTTGCAAAAATGTGTAAGCCCTTGCTTTTCCCACAGCATATCTGCATAAAGCCACATTGTCACACTGCGCTGCCATGAAAGCCCAATATGGAGGTAGTCTTGAAAGGGCACTCAGTCTGAGGGTCCAGGTCACCAACATGGTCCCTAATGAAATATGAGTGTGTGACCTAAACAAGCAACAAAACAAAATAAAACACACATAGAAATATCATTGCCAAGAAAAAAAAATTCAATGTTATATTTTATAAAACATTTTGACTCATTTTATTATCAATAAAATCAAATAATTTCTCCCAGTTATTTTAGTAATTTCCATTTTTATTACGAAGCAAAAACATGCATACGAACACCATTTTTTTCATATATTGCAGCAGTTAATTTGATAGAAAAGTCACATATTGCTTTCTGCATTCTCCCCAGCATGCATTATAAGTGATGAGTTCCTGTGTGCATTCTGCTGATGCATTATCACTATAAAAGTTTTCTGTTGGCTAATAAGTTTGGTAAATGCCACCTAAAGGTTGATGCTCCCTGCTGTATTATATTTAGCCCTCTTTACTTCTCACCTCACTGATCAACAGGATCTCACATCCCAGCTGCTGCTCCCAGATAACCTAACTTTGAAAAGTCACACCCAAATATCTAGTTGCTTTAGTTACCAATACACCTCCAAGTTCACATTTCCAATCGAACATGCTAACTCCTCTCTAGACGCCCCTTCTTACTTGCACAACTAGCTCCTTCATCTTGCGCTTTCCCCAATCTGGTGAACGGCATGTTTACCCAACCCAAACCCTGAGAATTGTGTTAGCTCTATCCTTGTCTCTTACCAGACACATCTCGATTTTCCTCCTTCTTATCTCTGTAATCCAACCCCTCCTCCCAAAGCCTGCCATTCTGCAGGTCTTCATTACCCCTGGTTAGGGAATCACAGTAGATTCCCAAGTGCCCTTCCTGTCTCTACCCTCCCCTGCAACTGCCCAACCTGCTCCCTGGGGGGCTCTCCGTGTGGTACCTCTCACTGCAGAGCTAGCCACACTGTGTCCTCTGTGAGACTCTTCAGTGGGAGCTTGTACCAGCTCATGGGGCCCACAGATCATCTGCTCGTTTTGCTAGCCCTTTCAGTATTTCAAGTTAAAATGAATTGCTGTTTAAAATTAGACCCTTCACACAAAATTCCAGCATTTTGGCTTCTCTCGAAAACTCAACCAACCTGGCAGCACTGGGCCCTGCGTTCCCAACTCTGTGACAAACAGCGGAGGCTGAGCAGAAGAGCTGCATTTGGATTGGGGGTAATGTGCTCTCCAGTTCTCAACAAATCATTTGATCCTCATGCTTCTACGTACCTAACCACCTTCGCCCACCTGTTTGACATTGGATGGCACAGGATGTCATTTGAGTTTACAACCTCTCGCCTACCCAAATTCTACCCGGGGCTTGGTCTAATAAAATCTTTTTAAATTTTTCCTCTGGGTAAATCACATCACCTTTCAGTTCAGCTTTCTCACATATAAGATGAGGAGCAAAGACCAAGTGGTCCCCAATCTGCTAACTACACAGAGGGGACTGAGAAAATAAATACCCTGACCTCACATTTCTTCCTCCTTCCACTCTCCCACTGGGCTGTTCACTGGCTGAACCAAACCAGAAGCCCAAGGATGGAGGGATGGTTTAGAATTTAGAACCCAAAATGGCCAGGGAACATCTAATTTATCAAAACCATGATTCTGTCCCCTGGTAGAAGCAGTCCGTCTCTAGAACCTTAAAATTCACAAAGGCCAGGGTCATGGGGAGGAGAAACAAAAATTTGTGGGTTATTAGGCAAAATGGCAAGAGAGGCAATTCCCATCTCCATTCTGTGGTTCCTACACATATTCTATGTAGATGGAACCAAATAATAACTGCTATTTTAAGGGATGTTAACTGCATCCTATAGAATAAGACTAAACCTCACAGAGCATTTTTTCCTAACGGGCACTGTAACTGGGCCTTCCCCAAGCCATTACACTGTTCTGTCAAGTACGTATTTTGAGGGGATGGGGCACAAAGTAAGACCAGAGTGAATTCCATGGGCGTGAGTCCAAAGCCATGCTTCCTTTGCTGTAAAATGGGTCCCCTGGTCAGAGGTGATGTTTTGTGGAGTGCCACAGATGTAGCAATCTGTAATCCATGAACCAAGATGCTGGCAGAAGGCCTGAAGGCAAGGAAGGCAAATTTGTTCCTGAATAAGTTTGTCCTGTGATGACAAGTACTGCCTCCTTCCCGATGAGCAGGCGGCCAACAGTTCCCATAGTCAGTGGCACAGGAACTCATTGTCCTTTGCTGCAGTCAGGTCAGACACTCAGCTGAATATCTAGAAGCCAGATCAGTCTTGGTGAGAACAAGTGCATTGTTGTCGAGCCCATGCATAACCTCCATTCTTGATGCCGGTAGTGTAAGCACCAGGGTTCCTGGGATAAGAAGCTGACTGACACCCATGATGGATCAAACTGTCTCCCTAATTATTAAGAGCCTCCTTCACACTAGATGCAGCCCTCTAGTAAGCTTTATTTGGATCACAAACACTTTGCACTCAGTGCCCATTATAAGAGGTCCATCTATATACACGTTCCCTGACCTCTACTGTCTCCAATCTTCCAAATGTGTTCATTTCAAATCCAAAACCAGCCCATCAATTCATTAGCCACAGTTCATGAATCGAGTGCATTCATACTCGGGCCATCTTATTCCTTATAGATATTTCCAGCAACACAGGTGTTCAACCACATCAACCACCTGAAGTCCTGCCAGTTCTGGGGCCTGCCTCTCACCACTGTTTTCCAGGGCCAACTCTGAGCGGATCCATACTTCAGAGTTGCCCCTTCCTGTCTCATGTCAATTCTAACAGTATGAGGCAGAGGGAGGCAGAGTCCTGTTCTGATATTTATGCCCTGAAGCTACAAATCACGTGATAATTTCTAAAATTTCTCTCAGATTTATAAAAAGTGAAGAACACACATGCCACCAAACTAATGCATAAGCCTACATCAGCTTTGTCCCTAACTGGGACCTCTTGTTTCAGGAACACTTCCTGTCAGGTAGTGAGGCTTGTAGCACGAAGAATCAACTAGAAATTGACCTTTCTACAGTTTTATAAAGGGGTAGCAAAAACATACTTCTAGAAGCACAGATTTTTAAAAATTAAGCATTATTTTAGAGCTTTATTCGTTTCCCTCTCCCACTTCTCTGTAAGTGGATCTGCTCTTACTGGAAAGGATAAAACCGATGGCAGGAAAAGCAAACAGTGCTCCCTCATGTAAACAGCCTCATCTGTCATTCAGTAACCCTGCTACCCCCGGCCTCCTAGGAAAAGCGTCCCATTTATTAGCTTCCAACCCCAAGTTCATGTTTGTCTTTCAGTTCTGGGCATTATTGGGCAGTAAAGAAGAGACACTCTATCACTGGTGACATCTCGTACGTGGAGTTGCCAGTCTTACTCGGAGGACGC
The DNA here is from genome assembly GCF_041296265.1 of Equus caballus. Classification (NCBI taxonomy): domain Eukaryota; kingdom Metazoa; phylum Chordata; class Mammalia; order Perissodactyla; family Equidae; genus Equus; species Equus caballus. Next base: position 92,915,153 of record NC_091699.1, read on the forward strand.
AGGCTGTTTAAGGAACACTTTTCATCGCTGCTGGATCGGCCACCCCACTCTTCCAACATTCGCATTTCCTGCCCACTGAAGAAAGCAGAAAACACATGTGACCAAGGCACAGCCCTCCTTCTCATTCTCGCATCTGAAATAGGAGAAACAGAGATGGCAATGGTGATAGCTACCGCAGAGCAGTGCCTCCCACAGTGTGGGATACTGTTGGTATTGAGAGGACTCTAGTTGATACACAAGACTACCGATATCCGGTGGTACTCTAACCGGGAAATTAATGATATGAAAAAATCATAAGAAAGATATTTCCTTTTATATTTTCCTTCAGCCCTTTAATGCCATCAAGTCTCAGTTTGGGGCTAGCCTTTCAGACCACCTGTTTTAATGCGGTGAGAGCAGGCCTCATGCTCAGAACATGTGGTGAGCAACAACACCTAACTAGAACCTATTATTGTTATTCCGTTTCTGTTGTCCATTTATGGCATGTGATACTGCTTGTATAGGACTGATAGTACGATTTCTCTTTTGATAAACTTACTTTTTTTTTTTTTTAAAGATTTTTTTATTTTTTCCTTTTTCTCCCCAAAGCCCCCCGGTACATAGTTGTGTATTCTTCATTGTGGGTTCCTCTAGTTGTGGCATGTGGGACGCTGCCTCAGCATGGTCTGATGAGCAGTGCCATGTCCGCGCCCAGGATTCGAACCGACGAAACACTGGGCCGCCTGCAGCGGAGCGCGCGAACTTAACCACTCGGCCACGGGGCCAGCCCCCCTGATAAACTTACGTTTTAAAAGTACGTCATTTTAAGTAAAACTGGTAAGCAAATAATTGTACAGGTGACTGATGAAGACAATGGAAATCTCAAAAATGGGATCACAAAAGAAAGAAATTTTGATAACACTGCAAGAGAAAAAGAAAGATATCATAACTACTTACGATAGAACTTAGTCCTGACGGTAGGATTCACTCTGTATTAGTAGGGGTTTGTGTCTGGGCTTTGTGTGTGTGCTCAGGAGGGGAGCTGGGCTTCTAAACTTCCTTGTACTTCCCATTTCCAGGTGATAAAAAGCTTACACTATTGTCACATTTCCATTGGGGTAAATATATACGTACATTGTGTTACATATGTTTCTCTATATTTCTGTAATATTTTTCAAAACTTGATATGTGTGCATATATATACATCATATTTTTACTTTTTTTTTTTTTTTGAGGAAGATTAGCCCTGAGCTAACTGCTGCCAAACCTCCCCTTTTTGCTGAGGAAGACTGGTCCTGAGCTAACATCGTGCCCATCCTCCTCCACTTTATATGTGGGATGCCAACCACAGCATTGTGTGCCAAGCGGTGCCATGTCCACACCCGGGATCCAAACCGGCGAACCCAGGGCCACCGAAGCAGAACGTGAGAACTTAACTGCCGCACCACTGAGCCAGCCCCCATATTTTTACTTTTTACAATCGTTATTTAATCTTGAAACTTCTTTCTGAAATACCACTTATTTCCTCCAATTAAATATATGATTCACTGTTTCTTGAACATCATGTCCTTGAGTATTTCTGTTTATTCACTCCCTGGATTGTCTTCTATTTAGAATCTAGGTTTAATAAGCTCATTTTATTGATGTAAATATGTCTGGAGATCTTGTTCTTCCGAAAGAATGGAAGTAATTGCCATTTTGGGAATACAGATAGAAGAGCCTTCGTTAAACTCATTAGTCTTATTCAACTGAGATTAATGGTTAAAAATTATATTTTGCTGCAATTATTTACATTTCTTCTGTGGTCATATGCAAATTATATTATTTGTTAATTTCACATAAAGCAACTGACCATGTAGACAAGAGGAAGGGCTTGTACCTATTTAGGGTAATTTACTTTTCATTTCACTATCGTCAAACATTTCTTTTACAGCATTGAAAATTGCAATCGAAGGATGTGGTTGTTTAAGATCCTCACTTTGCCCATTTTCACTTTCTGACATTCCGCTGTGCCTCCCGGCAATGATTAGTACCTACTTTGCTGGAGGCATTCCCCACAGATCACTAAATCTTTAAAGTATCCCAGACGCTTCCTAAGGCACAGCGTGTTCTTTTCCTTCCCTGGATTCTTGAATTGGAGCTGAAACTGCTGTGGCTTTTGAACACAAATAAATAGAAAACTTCTAGAGTTGTTTTTGGATTATTGAGATTAAGCGTTCATTCATTCTCATGAAAAAAGACAGATTTGCCACATGTGCATAAGCCCAAAGGGATGCAGAAAACTCTAAGAAACTGATTAATAATCACTGTAGAATAAACAGATGAACACTTTGGCAAGTACTGAATTTTTTAAAGCCCAAAAAAAAAAAAAAAGTTGGTCAAGTTTATTCCCATGTTCAAATCTTTCATTCTTTAGTACAAAGTGCATTTTGTAAAGTACTTTTTTTTAGCATGATAAATGTGTTTTGATATTGAATCTTTGTTTAGAGTCCTACAGCTGTAATACCCTGGGACCAGCAATCCCTTGTTCCTCATCATATAGATATTTTTAAACAAACACGCAACAACAACGAAGTATGAAGTTCATGTGGATTTTTTTCCATGTTGTCTTTAGATTAACACTTTTTTCACTTAAAGAACAATTCACATAGGGCAAAAGCATATCATTCAGAGAATGCTTCATGTATAAAATATAACTTTTAAAGAATTATATTAAAAATATAGCTTTCTAAAATAGTCTCTATTAAAGAACAAATTTATTTAAGCCCTCTTTTTTTTCATTTATAACATCCAATGTGAATTTTGCTTTATTTTAAAATACAATCTTTCCTTATACATCTACTTTAGGTTTTTAAATAGTTTTGCAACTTAAGATTCACAAATATTTTAAGGAACAAAGAAATATAGCTTTTGTAGTGACTGACGAACTAATGAGTAAGAAAGTACAGTCCTTTACATAAAAGAGAAATTTCATAATAAATTCAGAATCATAAAGACATTAAACATATCTGAGTACTATCGAATACTGTCACTTTCTCCCCAAGAAGATTCTTGCCATCAGGATAAAGATGGAGAGAAATTAAATAAAAACCCAAGACTGTGCATCAGCTAAGAGTTTGAAAAGCAGGAAGCAGGGTAGATGTGGTGTTCCTGGAGGCAAAGGGTCAGGTCACTCAGCAGAAGCTTGTCCAGGGAAAGCTGAACCTGCTTCTGGAGACACTGCCTGAGATAGACAGGCAGAGGGAAGGGGAGTAAAGGCCTTTTCATCATCTTCCTCCATGTCCCAATCTGCCACCTCTGTGTCCCATTGGCCAAACTCATCCAGAACCATCTTAGATGAGACGCAGGAAACGCAGTCTGGGAGTCAGCTTTCCTGAGATATGGAGCAGAACAAGGGCAAGAATGATGCTGAGCACACAGGGTCCATACCAGCAAGGATATTTCTAAATAAAGTGAAAGACCACCCTAGCAAGCTGTTCCAGCAGAGGTGTTAGGGCCAAAGACAACAAAACAGAGCCTGACGTAACCCTGGATTCTTAACTTTGTCTGTCCTGGGGGCCTGAGCTCACCTGTCTATTTATGTCCCACACACTCTAACAGGAAGCCCTTCGTTAGCCTGACCCGGTCCAAGGAGAGACCTTCTGTGCAGACTGGCCCACACAGCTGCAGAGGAATCACAGTACTAGCTGCCCAGCATCATCAAAACCAGCTCATCCTTCATAAATCGGAAAGGCTGACCTAGAGTCAACAAGCATCTGAGGAAAATGAACAGTGTGGAAGACAAGGATCATGGAAAATAAACAGAACCCTTAACCCTGGAGGAAACAGTGACACTCCAGAAGAGAGATTTGAAATAATTCTAATGTCAGAGACACTAGACAACACCTGCATCTATAACACTAGAATATACTGCCATAAAAAAGGTGAAATAACAGAAAGTGCTCTTAGAAAATAGGTGATAAAGTTACTAAGAAACATTTCAAAAAGGTTGAGTTGCAGAATGAAATTGCTGAGGACCAAATTGGTGGCATCGAAGATGAGGTTGAACAATTCTCCTAGGAGAAAATCAAAGGCATAGAAATTGAAACTATAAGAGAAAAGTAACTCCAGATAGACAGAATAGGGTTCATGGAGGTAAGAAAATAATAGTTAAAGTAGTATTAGTAGAAGGAAACTTTCCAAGCTCAAGAAAGGTACGAGTCTTTAGATTGAAAGTTCCCATCCAGACCTAAGTGGGAAAAAAATGAGAAAAGGTGAACATTTAGACATTTACTGAATTCAATGGATAGAGAAAGAATTCTGAAAGCTTCCAGAATGTTACAACTTGATACCAACAAAGAAATGAGAATCAGACTGGCATCAGACTGTACTGAGTGCCCAAACAAAACGGAGCAATGGTTTCAAAATTTTGAGGGGAAATTACAGATATAGATACAGATAGAGATGTAGCTGTAAATAGAGATATGGTTAAAAACCATAAGAAGTATATACACTCTAATAATAATGGAAACTTTCTAGGTAAAGAGGGTTAACATGTTTGTGTTTGCTCTTCCCTGCCTCTAGCACAATCTGTGACACAGACAAGTTGCTCGGCCAACGTTCTTGGCTCTGTGAATGAAGCATTGTTGAGTGGAATACCGAAGGGGCTGATTGAGGCCATGAAGTCTTAATTGGAAGCTGTATACATAGCGACCACCTCACCTATATGAACCCTTAGTCAGGGTTATCCTCTTGAGGAATTCTCGCTTTCCGAGAATTATTTCTTGATATGCTCCCATTTGATGAACAATTTGGTGAAGCAGTGAGATACATTAGCTGAAAGCAAGCAGAGAGCTGGCTTGTACCTCGAAGGACATCTGGCCTGAACACTGCCAAATAGCGCTCTACATCACATCACATTACATTATGGCAAGCTTCGCCAGTCAGAACCTCTCTCTGATAACATGGATGTCAAGGGAACAGACGGAAGATGGTTCCTCAAGCTCGGCTGGTGTCTTTAGGCTGACTGACCTTTTGAAGCCTACTCCACACCTTGTTTGTGGAGGATCTGGGACCCCATAAGAAGGCTTCTGGGGGTCCCTGGCTCTTTTATGCCCCTGTCTGTAACTGCAGTTAAGTTCTGTCACCTCAAGTAATTCCTCTCACACTTCAAGAACCTGAAGAGTACATATTAAAAAGCATTTTATTATATATGAAATACATATTGATTGTATAAAATGTAGAAAGTAGGAAGCAGAAATCAAAAATTTCCCAATAACGGTGTTCTAAAAGTAAAAATAGTGAGTGGTTGATTGTAAAGAGCATTTGGGGACAAAGAAGAATCTATTTATAGCAGAAAAAAATCTTAAGATGGAGGGGAAAATCCGAAAATGTGAAGAAAAATATCCTAAAATGTGAAAGTCTTGAAAGACAGGTCAAGATTTCTGCCAACTTATTAGAAATTCATGGAAGGCATGAAGGATCTGAAGTGAGAAGGACTTCCAGATCCTAGCAGCATAATGCCCAGCATATAGTACGAACTTAGTATTTATTGATGAATGAAGAAAGTTTAACATTAACCAAATCATGAGGTTAAAAGTGTCTACGTCAGAGAAAGCGGTAATGAAAACAGTGAGATATTCATCAATCATGTGTGAGCTTCAGACATGATGTGCTAAAAGGCACAGACACTATTTGCCCAAATATCTAAATTTTCCTGTAGCAATGATGGATTTGAAATAGCTTGCTCATTTGATCACCCAGTTTTCCTTCTGGAACAGTGTCAGAGAATTGTAAAATAGCTTGTTTTCAGCTGAGAATGTCCTAAGACATTTGTCTTATGAGTAACATATCCTAACTTTAAATGTCTCTTCCCCAGAAGTGAAAAATTTTGTCAGGCTGCTAAAAGGCCTTTAATAAAGTCCTTTTGTTGCATTAAAAATCAAGATTCCTGATCTTCGGTCTATCTCTGCTTCAGTCCCCCTGTGTAGCCTTGAGGAAGTCAGGGAGGCATTCGACAACATGCCAGGGAGACATTCGACAACATCCAGTGCAGTCATTCTCTTGCTAGCTAATATGAGAACTCTGAGGCTGGGCTGCCATACTAGAAATATAGTATCACAGGTAATTGGCATGTGTCCTAAAGTTAATCTAATACAGTGCCCAGCACATCTCAAGCGCTCGATAAATATGTATAGGACAAATACATTGATATAAGCACATCGGTTGCAGAGCAGTAGTTCTATCAAACAATTTAGCCGTTGAATTTTTATAACATTTTTTACTTTCCTGGGGGGGGAGGCGGGCTGTCACGTGGATTTCCTGATGAGATATGATGCATTCTATACAGATGTTTCAACCATCATTAACAGAAAACCCAACTCAAACTGGCTAAAGAATAATAAAACACAGAGTTTCTAAAAATATTAAGATTTTTCAGTGTTGACTAATCTGGTGGCTTAACGATGTCATCAAAGATCCTAATTCTCTGCTCACTTTCCAGAATGTCAACTTCCTCATAGCTGCTTTCCTCAGAGGACAGCTACCAAAAATAGAACTGGAGTTACATCCTTACTCTTACATGTCCAATGGAAAAGAGTTTACCCTTAAAAGTTCTTTCAGATGATGAACAAAAAAGTTTCCCAGAAATCCCTCACTGAAGCACCTTATTGGCCCAAACTGCATTACATGGCCAAGGGGTGAGACTGCTCTGATTTGCATTGACTAATCAGAGCTCACTTCTGGACCTGCTCTGTGTGTTGTGGTGTGTGCAGGTAGTGGGAAGGAGGAGGAGAGGATACCAGAACAAAATCAGAATAATTTAGACCAGAGGAAGGCAGGAATGGAGGCCAGGGAGACATTCGACAACATCCAGTGCAGTCATTCTCTTGCTAGCTCATATGAGAACTCTGAGGCTGGGCTGCCATACTAGAAATATAGTATCACAGACTTACAGAACTTTAGAGCTGGAAGGACCAGAGAAATGCTTTAGTTGAATCTTCTTCTTTACAAATGAAGAATCTAAGTTCTCAAAGTCTCGAAAGGTTAAATGACCTACTCTAGGTCATCAGTTTTTAGTACAGCATAAAATAGGCAGTTAAAATAGAACCGGTAATAACACTCAAATTATTTAATGGCCGATTATATGCCCTGTCTGTGACATTCCTCTTCATAAATAAGAATGGTGACATTCTAGAAAAGATAGAAACATTCAGTTTCTGACATCATACATCAGTAGATTAATGATGAAAACATCCAGAGAGGTTAATGGGTGATATTTTAAATAAGATAAATGATTAGAAGAGTAATTATTTTAAACTAAGTAATTATTACAGGATGAGTTCTGTTGACACGATTATTATCAATGTACTATGAAACTTAAATTTAAGAAAAATTCCTAGGACTTCCTCTCTACTGCAAAGAACCAGTCATATTCTCTAAGATATCTTGTATCATTGGATCCAAATCAAGAATGAGAAGAATGGGCAGAATTTATAACAAGCAGAACTTGAATATGCATAAAGGGGGGAAGTATTAAGCATTTTTGTTTTACAATTACCACCAGACATTCCATTTGGGATTATTTATATCGTTTTCCTATTTTCAAGGCCATTCTAAAGTTTTCTGTATTGTAAGAATCATTAAAACTAATGTAAACTAAATGTATATCATGAAATTATGTCAAAGAGGCTTTGACCTCTTAAATCTATATATTCTTCCCAGTCACAAAACAGAAGAAGTACAGAAATTATTTCCATTATGAAGTAAAAAGTTTATTGTACAGAAAAAACTCATCCTTGTCTTAACTTTTTTCAATTTCTCACATAAAGGGATCATATGTCGCTTTCCAGAACTGTGATACCTCTGTCATCAATGATAATTGTTACTGTGTTTCAACCTTTCATGAAGCAATAACAGGATCCTAAGAAATGATCATTGAAATATTCCAGAGACAAATAAAATTAGTCATTTCTAAAGAAGAAAGGACTAAGAATCCTAGCGTTCTTAAAACATACTGGATTACATTTATTGTTATGATTCCCACACAGTGAATGTTTTAACGCACAACCTTAAACTTGGAAATATTTACAGGAAATATTTTATGTGACACGAAATCAGGCACGAAAATTAAGTAACATGCAGGTGGGCACCAGTTCCCACGACTTTGGAACTAGCTCTCAAATAATAACTTACATCCTGAGCCAGAAGACATTAACATCAATTTTCCCATTATTCATCTTCTGCCTGATATTTTTGTAATTATGAGATGCAAAAACATTTAAAAGTATACATTAATCCTCTGATAAAATACTAATAATGAAAAATTAAAGGTCAATCATTTAATGGTGCAAATTAATTTCTATTACATTTTTTGGAGAAGAAAAGAAGAAACATCAACTATAAATTTTAAACGTTTCAAGAGAAACAAATCAGCTAGATTATAGTAATTAGTATTAGATAATTATAATATGTAATAAAATTTTAATTATATGATTATAATTTCAAGTTATTTCTGAATTCTAAGATAACTCTAGACATGTTCATGCAATTCTGAAATCATTTCCAAAAAATCCATTGCTTTTGAATTTAGAAGTTATTATATGTTGATATTTCAACTTATTACACATTGATGATTATTTAGCAGTTATCACATGTTGACGTTTCAAGCCTACAACAGAATTCAAGTAAGAGAAAAATCCATTTACAAGTATAATTCTTAAGGTATATATACCATCATGTATCTATTTCCAGCTATGATACACCTTGCTTTTGAAAGCATTTGTGAATTATATTTATTATAATCTGCTTTAACATTTGTTCAGCTTTTGACAACAAAGGTGTTATGTTTGAAAATCCAAATATACGAAGAAAGTAATGTCTTTAAACTACTTTTCTCAAAACTTAGCAGTCATTCTTTATTACTCTCAGTTACATACCTAGCGGGTCAATTGTTTTAAGGATTCTATTCCACAAATTAGGAGACTGAGGAAATAAACCTCCCTGAGTTAACTCTTGGAGGCGACACACACAGGAGATGCCCCCTCTGTTCCCCGATAACCTCCATTGATATTTGAGAGTAAAAAACGAAATTTTATTGTGTTAAACCCCTGGAGTAATTATCCTAACATACATTATATAGCAGAAGTTATCCCTTGACAGGAAGCCCACAAGTTCGGGAAATAAGGAGTAGAGAGAAGGAAGAAGAGAAGAAAGGAGTTAACTATGAGGAGGTGGGCCCCATTATTAGGATTTTAAAAATAACTCTTGGAAGGGGAAGAGAGGTAATAAAACACCCAGCTGGGTGCCTCCCAAGCTGGGAGACAGTGGGTACTTTTTCTTCACTCTTTATTGTCAGCCCAGAAACACTGTAAGTTTCTAAGTGAATTCTCACATTTAATGTGATACTGGGACAGCACGGAGCCACCCAGACAATAGTCTAAGAATGACCAAGGAAGTTTTCATGCAAAGTGGTCTGGCCTGGGGTCTCAGTCTGCATATGAAGAAGAGAATGCAGAAATTCCCATGGACCATATAGTGGAAGTGTGGAAAGGTCTGGAAAGTTTCGAGTGAAAGATAAACTAAAAGAGATCTGGGGTTAAAAAAAGAAGGCTACAGATTTTTGTAAGTTTGCAAACTGAGGCTAGATAAGGATTAAACTTCCACTAAAAAAATCCAGATGTGAGTGAGTAGATACCAGCATCATAGCATAGCAACATGGTAACATTGGAGATGAGTGAGGAGCAAGAGGAACAGCACGTGGATCCAAGGTTTCTACATGTGCCCCCATCTGAAGATCTAAACTGATCCCTGCAGCCATTCACTAATTCAGACACAGGGAGGAGGAGGTGAACTTCCTGAGAAGTAAGAAACAGCCATGAAGGAATTTAGCTTAAAAGTGACTTGCATATTTACCCCTAAAACGCAGAGCTATCTCCAATTATTTTAAGCAAAAACAGTCCGGAACAGTCTGAGTTAAATTTTTCCTGCACTCAGCAGAAATGAGAGCTTGGGAGAAAGATGAGATCGATTACAGATGATAAAGATATCTATCTGGAAAGAAAATTATCAGGAGTTGGTAAGATTGATGAAAAGCTCAAAGAACTGGGCTTGGAAACAGGCAGGAAGCACGTGATGCACTGAGACAGGAGTAAGAAAGGGAAGGAACTGACCTACATACAGCACGTGCAGCTGAGGACAACATCACTCCTGGAAATTAAAGAACACCCACCATGTTCAGCTTTGCATTCTGGGAAGGAGCGTCTGATTGGCTGAGCTTGTCAAGAGCCCTTCCCTTGCTGAGGAGAGAGCAGGTCCCTTCATTAACTGTTACTCTAGATAGTGGGGAAGAGGTGATGCCTAAGAGGAAACTGTAGGATTCTTTTTTAAAAAAGAAAATAAATGTCCAATAGGCCAAAAAAACCTCACAAATATGTATCTTACCAGGCCAACATATCTGAGGTTTAGAGAAGGTAGAGTTTCTCTTACTTGTCTTAGATTCACTTTCCAGGTGCTCATTTCATACTGCAGGACTAAGAAAAATGCAATATTGCCTCCTTCAAGGGAACATCTTCCCAATCATTGTAAAACATACACCAAGATTGTAATCTTGTCCTTGGTCTTGTTCATGGTCCTGCCCTTTGCCTCCCACTCCCCATCAAGGCATTGGAGTACTATAGTCCAACACCGCTGTATTTCCCAAAGCTTGGGTAATTGCATCGTAAGTAACAAGCCACGGACCAGGAAAATCTAGCCTTCGTAGAGTGTTCACACAGCTCCCCGTCTCCTACAGTTGACTGATCAAAGAAAAAGAAGCAGAACTCTGCAGACAGGGTTGCTTATTACTTTTTTCCTAAATATTTGTTCTAGAAGAACCAAAATTCACAAAAACATAGATGTGATAAAAGATAATCCCAATTCAGAGTATCCAAAGGAATACAGCTCTCTCATGTGAATATCTGCATTTAAACCGTTTCCATATAGGACGTTCCTAAGCACGGTGATTACATACCTGCTGTAAATACACTTAAATTTTAAAATTAAATTAAATGTTTCATTTTTTGCCTCAGGAAAAATTGTCTGTCCCAAAGATAAATTAAAATTTCCACCTCGAAACTCTACACTTGACAAGTAGAGAACACTGAAAGAAGTAAATGCAGCATATACACTGTTTTCAACTGTAGACAGAACATTTACCAAAGTTCACCATACATTAGTGCAGAAAACAACGTCAACAAATTTTTAAATTTGAAATCATACAATGTTTTTTGTCCATAAAGAAATTAAGCTGGAAATCAATAATTAAAAGAGACTAGAAAATCCTCTTATGTTCGGAAATTAAGCAATGTACTTCTAAATAACCCTTGGGTCAAATTAGAAATCATAATAAGAATTAGAAAATATTTTCAATTTAATGTGTGAGATGCAGCAAAACAGTGCTTAAATGGAAATTTATGGCCTTAAATGCATATATTAGAAAAGAAAAAGGCTAAAATTAATAATTTAAGCTCCATCTCAAAGAGCTAGTAAAAGAAAGCGATTAAATCCAAAGTAAGTAGGATAAAAGAAACAAAACAGATGAGAGCAGAAATAAGTGAAACAAAAAAGCTTACAACAGATCGGATCAAAAAGCCAAATGTTGGATCTTTTAAAGATGCATAAAATTGATGAAGCAGAAAAGAGAGAAAGCACAATGGCCGGCATTAGGAATGAGAAAGGGTAAGCCACTACAGAGTGCATAGACATCATAAAGGTCTTAATAGGATAGACTATGTACAACTTTATACCAATCAGTGTTAAAAAGTACACAATACTCAAGAGTCCGTTGCACCCCTATGTTCATCGCAGCATTATTTACAATAGCCAAGACGTGGAACCAGCCTACATGCCCAGAAACTGATGATTGGATAAAGAAGATGTGGTATATATACACAATGGAATACTACTCAGCCATAAAAAAAGACGAAATTGGCCCATTCACAACAACGTGGATGGACCTCGAGGGCATTATGTTAAGCGAAATAAGTCAGTCAGAGAAAGACGAACTCTATATGACTCCACTCATAGGTGGAAATTAGTATATTGAGAAGGAGATCTGATCGGTGGTTACCAGGGAAAAGGGGGGGTGGGGGGAGGGTACGGAGGGGGAAGTGGTGTACCCACAACATGACTAACAAAAATGTACAACTGAAATCTCACAAGGTTGTAATCTATCATAACATTAATAAAAAAAATAAAATAAAAAAAATAAAAAATAAAAAATAAATAAAAAAATAAAAAGTACACAATAGATAAATTTCTAATAACAAAAAAACTGAACAAAAATAAAACTTACTTACCAAAACTGAAATAGAAAACCTATTTCCATAACTAATAAAGAAATTAAAATGATTGTTAAAACTCTTCACACAAAGACAATGCCAAGACCAGATGTTTCACCTGTGAATTCTACCAAACTTTTAAGAAAGAAATCACACCAACTTTATGCAGACCCTTCCAGAAAATAATAAAGGAGAACATGATTAACATAATTCTCTGTGTAGATAATTCAAAAGAACATATAAGTAAAGTTTAGAATTAATAAGTGAATTTAGGAAGGGCACTGGATACAAAACCAATATAAAAATCAATTTATTTCTATAAGTCAACCACAATAACTAGAAAACAAAATTAAAAAAATAATAATTTATGGTAGAATTAAAAGGTTTCTAATACCTAAGAAAAGAATAAAACAAAGACTTCCCTGCGAAAGTGTAACAAAGACTTGCCCATCTAAAAAACCAGCAAAACTATAAAACTTCATTTAAACAAAATAAAGAATACTCAAATAAATAGAGAAATACAGTAATACTAAGTTCTTGAACTGGAAGAATCAAGATCATAAAAAATATGAATTCTTCCCAAATTAACTTTTATATTCAATGCAATACAAATCAAAATTTCAGGAGGATTTTCGTGTGTTTATCTGATTCTCAAATGCATATGAACGTCAATGGGCAAGAATAACCAGACACCATCTTGAAAAAGAAACAAGTTGGAGAACTAATCTACCTTGTTCTATTGTACATTAGGATTTATTATTAAGGTATAGTAATTAAGACAGTTTTTATTGGTACAAAAATAGACAGATACAGATCAAGGGAGCAGAACAGAAGTAGAGAAGCAGACCCACACATTTTGGATAAATGTGATTAATGACAAATATGGCAGTGTAGAGCATTAGATAATGACTTCCTAAATGGTGCTGGAAGACTTAGCTATCCATATGGGAAACAATGAAGCCAGAACCACTCCTTATACCACACAGAAAAATCAGTTGCCAGTGGATGGCAGATCAAAGAGGAAACGAGAACAATGGTGCTTCAAGAAGATCCATCAGAGGTTATAGTCATGGCCTTAGGGCCGCAAAGACTAAAGTAGGAACAAAGAGGACTAACCATAAAAGAAAAGTTGATCAGTTGGATGATATGAAAATTTAAAACTTCTTTTCAATAAAATATTTTATTAAGTGTTTGAACAAGCAAGCCACAAAAGTAGAGAGTATAACTGTAGCCTATATAGTGGACAAAGGGCTTATACTTCAAATACATAAAGAACTCCTACAAATCACATAAAAAAGACAAGAAAATAGAAAAATGGGCAAAAGACTGGAATAGACACTTTACAAGAGGATATTCAAATGCACAACAAATATATTAAAAGATGCTCAACTTCATTAATCTTCAAGGAAATGCAAATTAAATCCAAAATGTGATATCATCCTATACAGACAGGAATGGGTAAAATTAAAAAAAAACAATAGCAAGTGATATTGAGAATGTAAAATAGGTGGAACTCTAATACTCTGCTGGTAGAATGTCAACTGGTACCATTTTGAAAAATTGGCTGATAATATCTGATGAAGCTGAATGAACATACGCATACCCTTTGACACAACAATTCTGCCCCTAGATATACGCCCAATAGAAAAAGGTGCGTATGTTCATCGGAAGACACAAACAAGAATGTTCACAGTAGCATTAATTGTGCTGGTTAAAAACCAGAAACAATCAAAAGTCCCATCAATAGTAAAAATGATAGAAAATTAAATAACTCACTGTAAAGCCATAAAATGGAATACAATACAAAATGCAAATAAACTCCTACAAAGAACATGAATGATTTGCAAGCATTTGTTGGGTGAAAACAGCCAGAACCAAACATTATTATGCTGGCAGGCAAATTTTAAAAACATTCCAAGCTATTCTGGTGTTAAAAGCCAGAACAGTGTCACCTTTGGAAGAAGAGAGGAGGTCTTACTAGAAGGAGACATGAGGGCTTCTAGGGTATTGACAAGGCTGGATTTCTTGAATTGGAGTGTATTTATGCAGTATGTTCACTTTGTGATTGAGCCATATGCTTATGATATGTGCACTTTTCTATATGCAGACGTATACACCTTTTTTAAAGTTTTCTTTAAAAAACTGCTTGCAACTTTTAAGTGATGTTTTTCTATCATCTCTTCAATGTGTTCCAAAAGAATGACAGAGGTTATGATCTCTCAAAGTCATCATGATTAAAAAAAATCCTAGTTGCATGTTAAATATTAACTTGAAGTAGTTAGAACAGGTCAACAATGGAAAAGAAATAAAATCCCAAGTATACAAACTTACACGATAGACCTCAGCACGGGTCGCTTACCCCCAAAGCACTTTTCTGATTAACCTGCTGAAAAAAAATGAATGTGATAGTCTACACAGGCAGAGAAACTCATGTATTAAAAACTCCTTAGACTGACTTGGATCATTTCAATGCATTTCCTTTCACTTAAAGAAGCAGCCATGAAGGAAAATGTGTATAAGTAATAAAATAACGAAGGACAGTTGCACATTTAGATAAGGGATTAAACTAAAGCAAAATGAAAACAAGGCGTTTTTACAATTCTGTTATTATATAAAATATTCTCTCCACTAATAAAAAAGGAATGTGAAAAAAATGTCATAACATGGAAATTACCGAAAACAAAGCAATTAAAAAATGAGGATTTTAACATCCCACAACTAGAAGGACCTGCAACTAAGATATACAACTGTGTACGGGGGGGAGTGGGGAGATAAAGGAGGGGAAAAAAAAATGAGGATTTTAAACATTTGCTTTGAAACAGTACTAATTCATTCCTGTTGTACAGTAACACGTGAGATAAAATTTAATTATCCGAAAGGCAAAAACAAACAAGTTTGGACACAATCGTCCTTTATCTGTGGCCCCATTCGGTGCATTTGGTCTCAGTCTGGAGTCTAATACTTCCCATACTCTTCAGGTCTACTTCAAGAATACTCCCGTATACTGCAGACTCTGTTTTCAGGATTTGGGTGCTAAGTCAGGCAAGATCCCTGGGGCAGGTCATGTAAGTGGGGAAAGAATCAAAACAGAACTTGAATTTCTTCAAGCTGACTTACTCCACAGAAACATTTAGGGTAGAAGGAAGAAATACCTGACATGGTGTTTCACTCTGTTTTATTTTTGGCATTTGAGGATTTTTGTTTTGTCTTGTTGTTATTTATTTTTTAATGTTTTGTGTACACAAGGCTTTGGAGGAAAGTTCAGCCTGCTGAGGACTGGAGTCCCACTTTCACATTGGTGGTTGATTTTTCCTGGTGTTTCCTGGGGAATTGATTTTATTTCTTCCCATATTTGGAAGAAAGAGGATGAATCCATGTGATTTAGAGTAGACTGAGTTTGGGATTAATTCCCTAAATGATTCTGGCACTTTCAATTGGCTAGATCTATCTTCAAGCTACTCTGCATTTCTGAAACTGTATTTTATTACATTCAGACTTTGCTTTAAAGGTCTTATTGATATGTTTTGGTTGATTGTGGTATAAAATGTACATATGTCCATATGGTGCCTAACATTGTGAACCATTTTTCTCCCCAACCACCTTAAACTTTAAACTTGTGGTCAATGTTCACATTCATTCATCCCCAGGAAGCCTGGAGAAGGTCATGCTGAATTTTCACTGCCTCTGACGTTTCTCTTTCCTTGCTTTATGCCGAATATAACTTGTTTTACTAGAACATCTTGAGTAGCAAGTGTACCGTCAGGAGACCATTAAAAAGGTGGTACTGCGGATGGGGTAGAAACAGGAAGATGAGAAGGAAGAAACAAGCAGCCAAGGAGGAGATGAGAGGAAAACGCTAGCTCCTTAAAATTTAAATGACAACATGAGAGGACCCAGCTCAGAGCTGCTCTATCCCTGACACTCCAGCCCCAGTGCCTGGCACATAGTAGGTGTTCACTAGTTTAATTTAAATTAATTAATGATTCTTAGAGCAAAATAGGGCACAAAGACTAAGATCAAAAGCCAGTTTGACCAGTTACTATATGTATGAGCCTGGGCGGCTCCGTTGGTCTTCTGAGCCCTGTTGAGAAGGATAAAAATAATATACAACAAAAACTTTCACTGGATAAGTCAGAGGAGATAATTTGTGTAAAGCAACCAGCAAATATCAAGAACTAATAGGCAATCAATAAATGGTTAACTATTACTGTTTTCTCAAAGACATTGTTTACATACACACATATGTACCTATAATCAGATGTGTGAAAAACATTGAGGCCGAAATAAACTTTCGAAAAGGAAAAAAGTCAGTAAAAGTTGCACTCATTTTAATATAGCTTGTTAAATGTTTTCTGTCCAACAGGTTTCGCAACCATTTCCTGTTTTAAAAACGGCTTTCCAGGGCCAGTCCTCTGGCGTAGTGGTTAAGTTTAGTGTGCTCTGTTTTGGCGGCCCAGGTTCACAGGTTTGGACCCTGGGGGTGAACCTGCACCACTTGTCAGCCATGCTGTGGCAGCATGCCACATGGAAAATAGAGGAAGATTGGCACAGATGTTAGCTCAGGGTGAATTTTCCTCAAAAAAAAAAAAAGGTTTTCCAATGGCATGGGAGAAAAGTCATGACAGTGACTGCCAATTTTCATATCTGGATATCAGGGATATCAAATGGTCCTTATATTGGAAATCATTTTCTCTATAGCTCAGTGAAATTGCCCTATTAGTTATCGTTTATTTGAAATAAGGGAAATTATATAATCAAAAATAGTGTTACTTATACTTTTTGAAAACATGATGGCTTATATATCTTTAAAGACTGGTATACAACTTGGCATCCTTTAAAAACTTAAAACAGATATAACTAGTCCCTTTTTAGCTCTTAAGTCACATATTTTTTTCTAAATCATTACGGCTGCACCTGCTAGGTTTGGCAGGATTGGTCCAGTTTGGGTCATTATTGAGGCTGTCAATTTCAAGATAATGCAGGGACTCTGGGAATTTATGTGGCTATAGGAGACCAGGCAATGGGCTTGATCTTTGGTGTCACCACCTTTACTACAATCCCATTTGCTAGTACATTCTAGTCCTTCACTGTGTCTCCAGATAGGTCACAGACGTGCCCTTGACAGCTATCCACAGCCACAGGGGGCTCTCACCCACTGCATCCCAGAATCCTCCCAACGAGTATACACAACCATTCCCTCCATTTAAAGAACACGTCCCCAATATCTCATGGAAACTCACCAAACCCAAACCCTCCATTCTCCCAATCTGTCTCCCTTCACCCATCCTTTCCCCAAATGGCCTACATGGGGCTTGTTTATTGTCTTTGAAACACAGAGTAGTTTGAATTTTCCTTGGGACAAGAGATCCAGGAATAAATTGGCAAGATTGTCTTCTAAAGTTGGTGTGTTGGGTAATGTGAGGGACAAAAGGAAGAAAATTACTCATTATCAATTCAATTTTCCATAGAAGCAAGAACAAATTTAAAGTTAAAATCTCAGTAGATCATCCTTCTCCATAAATTACATGGAAAATGGAAAAGCAGTCTTAAGTAACTGGAAGAGAAGGGAACAGGACTCGCAGTCAGACAGACCCGGGTTTAAGACTTCTGAGTCTATATGACCCAGCAATTCCACTCCTACCTAGACACCCAGGAGAAATGAAAACATATGTCCACACAAAAACTTGCAACAGATGTTGATAACAGCATTATTCGTAGTATCCCCAAAATGGAAACATCCAAATTTCCATTCACTGATGAATGGATAACAAAATGTAGCATATCCATACAATGAGATATTATTTGGCAATAAAAAAAGAATCACTATGCATGCTACAACGTTGATGATCTTTGGAAATATTATGCTAAGTGAAAAAAGTCAGTCAAAAAAAACCACGTTGTATGATTCTTTTTATATAAAATGTCCAAAATTGGCAAATTGATAGAGACAGACAGTAAATTAGTGGTAACTTAGGGCCAGTAAGGGGGGCATTGGTACAGGTGGAGGAGGAACAAGGCGTCACTGCTAATGAATATGGGGTTTCTTTTGGGGATCATGAAAATGTCCTAAAATTAGATTGTGACAATGAAGAAGTCATTGGAAGGGTTTACTGTCCTTTCCTATTTTAAATGATAGCCTGTTGGGGACATTATTTAGCAAGGGACAGATGCACACATCAATAATATCTAAACTCAGCAAAATTTGAAACTTGTTAGGATGATTTATGATCAATTTGTGTTACTCAATAATTTAATTTACCTAGAGAATGAAAGAAATATATGTTTTACGTGTTGACATATGTTGATTTACGTATATCTCAATGGGCTTTTATTTTTATAGGTATGTATTCTCCTAGAAAATATAAACCATTAACAAGGCACAACTTCTACCCAACTCCTGAATGTGTGAATAGTTTCAGGAAAAGTCCTGGAGTTGGCTTTGGATGAGCGTGGGTCACATGTCCATCACTGAACCAACCACTCTGCCCTAAGGCTTATGCGGATGGGTCAGGCCTGGGTCATTTGACCGTTCTAGAGCCAATGGACGAAGTCATCTCACTGGGACCACACAGACTGAGATAATAGCAAAGGCATTTTTTCCAAAGTAATATCAGAAGAGAAAATGGTTACCAAGCAAGTAAGAACAACAGATGCCAAACATAATTTTGAAAAAAAAATGTTTATTTCTGTTTCAAGGGGTGAATATTTATCAGGCAATAGGCCCAAGTAGTGGGTTTGGTTGTGACTACAGATGTCCTTAATGTGTAAAACTGGAATCCATCTATACCTCTGCACCTCACTATAAAATTCTTATAATTTACTACATAAAGGAATAAAACTCACAAACTGGAAGGACCTCAAGTTCATTTGTTCCAAATCCCATGTCTTATAAATAAAAAAAGCTAAAGCAGAGAGAGACCGAGTCATCAAAGTCACCTGCATCGTGGCATGATGGAAACTAAATCCAGCTTCCTCCACGTCTCTGAGGAGTTAAATGGCATTTAGCATGAACTCAAATGACTGTAATACAATGATGGAAACAGCAAGTGGCATTAGAAGGGTACAAATAAAGTGCTCCGAGAATTCAAATCCAGCAATCATCTTCGGGAAGAAGGCAAGGCACGCATTTCATCTAGATAGCTCAAACTTACCCCTCTGAATGCTCAAGTCTATTTTTTATATCATTTTATGTAAATTTTCTGAAACTATATTAAATTCTTCCCTGCCTTTTTAAAATAGCAACTGCTAAACGTAATTTGGCCCTTTTGATAACTGTGCCATCAGTATGAATCGCTATCACTGTATTATTCCATAAAACACACACAGTTCTGAGTCTATGTTCTTAAGTTCCTGCTTCCCCCCTCCTTATCTATCAACTGTCACCTAATTACTGCCGGTTTGCTTGCCTCTAACATTCCCTTGCCCCTTTCTAATTTGTTACTTATAATCTACTTTGAGCTGGAAAACCAGAAAACTCACAATTACTATGCCTTCAATTAAGTAGGAATAAACAATCTCTAAGTGAAAGCACATAAGCCTTTAGGGAAAGTCCATGGCTTTAGTCCGGGGATATGGGAGCTATTTTGGGTACTCAAGGACCTTTTTGGCTTATTTTTGAGTTTGCATTCCAGGGAACATAAGGTGCCGGGAGTCCGACTTCTGGTCAAGTAGCACATTACTGTGCATAAACTTTGTAGAGATCTGCTAACAAGGGGTTTTACCGAGGATGCCAGATTACTGTGCTGCTAGGTGAGTATGGCTGGTGTGGCAACCACAGAAACTCCTTCCAGACACATTCAGGAAAGCTCCTAGAATGTTGGCCGTGGTTTCAGCTTGTTCAACTGTGAGTCCTGAGTTGTTTTACATCCCAGTTTCTATTGGCAAGAACATAAGCCTCAGTCCAGATCCCTGAAAGTGCTAAGTCACTCTGACAGTTTCCAAAGTTAAAACCAGGAGTGTCTTCCCCACCACAAAGGTCATCCAAAATGCCTGCAAGCCAATGACTTTGTTGTAAGCCAACAGAAACATCAAGCCAGGCCAAAATTTCCAGCTCATCTTACCCAAAAATATAGATTTCTGTTTAAACTCAATATTCCAGGGCTTCAAGAAAGAATGGGATCACAGCAAAAATTGTAATTCGTGTTTCACTGGTTCTGGTCTTTGATAGAAGATTCAAAACCTTCAGCGCCCTACAAAATCCTCATCAAATGTTTTTGGGGATCCCCAAGAAGTGCCTCACAAACAAGAATACATGTAGGGGCACCACGATCTCTAACAAGGTGTGATCCTGTTCTTCCATCTTTCATCAGAAACTGAACTTGCCACCTGATATCCCCACCGTCCGCGTAAGCATTGTCCCTGAAGTACTTGAGGGCTCCCAAGGTGCCTGCCCTCCTCCTGCTTCGCCAGGTGAGAGGCATTTCTAAATCTGTGCTGTTTGTGTTCCAATGACGTACAAAGCTTCTGGGTCAATAGGTCTCTCTTGTAGTTGCTCTAATCTGCACAGGGGTCACCCATGAGTCAGGGGTAAGGATGCTTGAGTTAAAGATAAAGCTGGGGGGCAGTTACCGTGTTCTACTGAAAAAGGCGTTCTCTCTCATTCAACGTCTTGGTCCAGGCACCCTTTTCATCAGGGTAAAGTGCTTTCCAAGGAGAATCCTCAGGCCCCATGCAATAAGGCCTTTGGTGAGCTTGTCCAAAAGAATTCCTCGATGAACTGATTTATGAAGGGAATAATTACTTTATTATAGGTCTGTTCTCCTCCAACTTTATTTGTTTCCTGCT
Source organism: Equus caballus (assembly GCF_041296265.1). Taxonomy (NCBI): domain Eukaryota; kingdom Metazoa; phylum Chordata; class Mammalia; order Perissodactyla; family Equidae; genus Equus; species Equus caballus. Next base: position 92,936,212 of record NC_091699.1, read on the forward strand.
CAATTATTCTCAAGATCAGCTTTCTAAAAATGGCAGCCTGGTGCATACGGTCTCTACCACTGCTAGGAATACCAAGGAGCAAAAATAGGTACATAAAGGAGTAAAAGAAATATTTGTACTCTGGAGAAATGTGTAAATGTTGCATGCTGTAAACGTTACATATTTTCTGGAAGAATATTTTCCTATCAAAAGGATACATTCATTCAGTACGGCCCCCAGTAATGTTCACGTGTTTGAAGCGGATACTGTTGTTTTCCCTGTTCCGGCCATGAGATATAGCATCCTTCCAAGAAGAGGCAGGGACCAGGTAAATCAAACAGCTGTGTCAAATGGTTGGCTGCCAAGACAACTCAGGTGCTGAAATTCCTTTATAACAAAGTTGGAAATGCGTTATAGGCAGCCTCAGAATTTTGGAGACTGGACAGCCTAATAGCAGAGGGGTTTAGAGGGTCCGGGGAGACATTTCCTCAGCCTGAATGTGGGACTTCTGCTACCTGACCACAGTGTGTGGACCCACCTGTCCACAGTCTTCTCGGAGAAAACAGGGCCCAATCCATCACGCCCCTGAGGCCCCGGCCTCCCTGAGGGCTGGCTCTCATGCAGCATTCTGGGAGAGAAAGCTAGAATAACTGAGCAAGACTGCACACACTTCAGGGGACTCAAGTGTACCCTCGAGTACACATAGATGTGCACACACACGTAATATTTGACCATTTAAAAAGCACTTTCACGCTTGTGATTCTAGGTGAGCGAGCTTCACTTGAGAAGACAGACATCAGCCTTCTCCCACTGTCTCCTCTTTTCTTGCTCCGCCTGCTCTTCCACCTTCTCCTTCTCCTCCACTTCTCCCTCCTCCCCTGCTTTCTCTCCAGGCACGCCTCTCCTTTCCCTCCCTTCCCTATTCTCTATCACCTTCTCCCTCTCGAGCCTCTGAGGGGACTGTAAAGGCAACATCTGAATATGTGGGAACACTTCTCTGGGTTCCTTACACTCGTTCCATGGCTAACAATATAGTTTCTCGAAACCAAGGATGCTGTTGGAACAGAGTCTCTCCTGAATAGCACTAGCATTGCCTTAAGTCAAAGGCAGAGTGTGGAGCAGAGATTAGGCATCACAGGTCACCCCAAGGCCCTTGTAGACATGTGCTTGCCTTGCCTCCCGTGGGCCTTGCATCTTGAGCTTTCCCAGGCCTCAGACGCCTGGCTTCCGGGGGGATGGCACCAAGCCTCTGGAAGTTTTCTCATCTCTTGCATTCCAAGTTGCACCTGGCCCCAGAGCCGTGCTATGATTTCACACATTTCCATTATTGCTTTATCCCTGTGTCAACACAATGTCTTTTTCATCAGTCTCTTGCTGTTTTAATCGGCATTTCAAGGAAGAGAGAGCTGCATAGAGGGCTCCGTTTGGAGAAGAGGTCATTTGGTTCAGTGTTGCCAGGGGTCAGGAGAGCCTAAAATGTTCATTTGTCACTCCTGTAAACCACTGAGATTACTCTACTGAAATATCTATACGAATGCTTGAAAAATCTGTGAAAAATGAATCTTCGAACATCTGAACTTTGTACCTCTTCTCACATACATAAAAGGAATGCAAGATTTTTTTTATATGCCTTTTTTGTTTCAGTTTTTTAGCCACTGAACTGCATGTTCTTTTATAGATCATTCTTATTTCTCTTCCGAGAATAGGAAAATGGGAGATACTTTAAGGGATTTTTTTTTCAATTAAAATGAGTTGCAGAAAACTAAGAAATGTAACACTTCATTAGCAGGCATTTAATTCCCTAGCTTTTTATTTTTAAGGAAATTAAAAAACCGTATGCTCTCTGGTACCATTTGTGTTTTTCAATTGCAGTACACATTATAACCTAGAACGGGGAATTTTTTGATAAATATGAGGTATTAACAAAAGACTTCAACCAGAATTACTAACTGTGATTTCTGTCATCTAATGCCGATGAGTGTAAGTTGTTGTTTTTGCTTGAAGAAGCAAGAAGAATGATTAAAAAGCATGTATTAGAAACCGCACACACTGTGGATGTCACATTTTAGCGCACTTGCTTTAAATGGTGGATGCCAAACCATAGTTATTCTTTTAAGGTACTTCTAGTAAATAAAAATAAAATGTTTATTTTTAATACATATTTTTTAAATGCTTATAATAATACACATTCATGAAACATTTTGCTTCTAATAGTACTTTTAGAGATCATAATATGATGCAGTCAGCTCTAACGCATTCAGAATGGTGGGAAATAGTGAACAATTTTTTTTGATAAGCTGAGAAATTTCATACATGCTGCATACATACTCAGAATTCTTACAGAATTCAAGTCCAGACAGAATATGTTTTGTGCTAAAGCCACTCAGGAACAATATTTAATTCTTTTATAATGATGATTCAAAAAGCATTTGAAGGTCTGGTAGTTGGTGGGTTACTGCCACGTCCAGCCATTCTCACGGCACAAGACATGCATTTAAATGCTGTCTGCTGGGCATTTTACACAGTACAAACCATTTGAATTCTGCATAAAGGGAGGTTTCACATAAATTCAAATTCTGCAACCTGCTCTCTCCTGGCTTTGGGCTGTCAAGCCATTGTCCCAACATTAAGCACCTGAGAAACAGCCTCACAAGAAGACTAAAAACCAAATATCAAAGACCACAATATATTATCCTGAAACTAAATTAGCATTGCCACATTCTCTCCTAAAGACAATATAAATTCTATTCCTTTTTCCTCACTTCCTTTTCTTTCTTTTGGTCTTTAGACCAGATCAAAATTCTAGTGAATTCTGTCCGCATTTTAATTTTTGAATGTGGCATCGAAGTATTAACTTTTTATAGCTGGTATCACATTCACTTGTGCATGCACATACAATCATCAAAGGTTAACCAGCATAGCTCCTGATCGAAGTAAGTCACTTACACGTGATTTCAAAAGCTTCACGAACTGCTTCATTGAGGCCCCTTTCAAATGAGGCTTTCAAAACTACTTTTAATTAAAAAAAAAAAATCTAGAGCTCCTCTGCAGGATGCATTAGTCACAGTTCAGCTTTTTTTTTCTTTTCTTTTCTTTTTCTTTTAATTGCCAGGAGAATTCTATCTTCTATTGACTCATTCGTAGTCTACAACAACCACTAAAGATTTTAAAACACACATTCTAGAAAAAGTCACAGGTCTTCTACTCAATGTTTCCTGCCTTTATTTCCTTTAAATAAAATATTTTCCATTTCACAAGTCTAAGCAAATATAATGAGCAATTTGTGACAAAAGGGTGACAATTTAGAGACAAAGTATATGCATTTTACATGCCGACTACAAAAAAGGTGGAAATTTCAGCTGAGCTCTTTATCTGCCACTTACCATTCTTAGAATAATGGCTGATAATGATGGAAATCACACTGGCTAATAGCACTATTAACATCTTCCATGTTAGCTTACACTCTTGCTGTACATGAGTTCCTTTTGTAAATTTAAGTTTTATCTAGATTTGCTAGGGAAAAAATAGGAAACAGGACAATTTGGGGAATTTAATTCATAAGCCACAAACACTCACTAGCTTGCAAGCTGTCCTCCATCTTTAGTCTGCTTTCGTTAAGACTAGAAGATCTTGACTTTATATTCAAATCATAATTTTGCTCTTCACAATTCTCTGAAACTGAGCTATGAAATCTTGTGGATCTAGTGGGTCATTAAGTGGTATAATAGTCATTAGATGTATTTATCTTTCTGAGGCAAAATGAGGCCAAGAAACAGCATGTCAATGATGCATATGTCTCTTCAGAGGCTGCAATTTCACAGACTTTCTGGGCATTATTAGTCCCGTATTGACGTGAATACACATGCATTTTTATTAAAGATACGAAACTATCATGAACAAAATGTTCTCACTGAAACGTTGTGGGGTTTGTTTGTTTGTTAGTTTACCATGTTTTGTTTTGTTTTGGTGACTTTAAAAGGGCACAATTAACTTGCAGAAAGAACACCAACTGGAAAATTGAATCCACAATTAGTTATGTAGCTCTTTTCCCTGAGGAATCTTTGCACAATTTATTTTGGCCCGTTTCTGTTCCTTATGATGAATCATAGAACCTTTGCAGAAAAAAATGCCTGGGTCTTTCGAGCCAAGATGATCACAGCTGAAAAGAATGGATTCATTTCTTGAAGATGGGGAAGTTAAAACACGGTCGTCATAGCTTGACTAGAAAGGGATTTGCTGCCTAAGAGATGTGGCATATTTGCTTTCTGCAGTGTAATTCTGGACACAAATGATCCATTTGCAGCAACGGTTCTCAATTTATTGTTTATAAACCAGTCCCAATTTTAATCAACAGAATAAGTTCCAACAGCGCATTTGTGACTCAGCTATTTGGAGCTTAGAATGTACTGTACCATAAAGGAAATGTTGGCAAGGTTGTATAGTCAGTCAAGATCACAAAACTTATTTCATACTCTCCGTCAGTTCAACATGTGTTTATCAAATACCAGTCAGACACAATCTAAGAAACTGGAGATGCTAATATGAGAGATGAGGACCATCTCCCCAAGAAGGCCAGGATTTATACCAGGGATATATATTCAGGCTTTTCAACAGTGATCTTTATGAACCAAAAAAAAAAAAAAAAATTCTAGGCAGATAATTCAACCTGAAAAAAAAATGTCTTTAAAAGTACACAATGAAGCATATTGGTTTATCTTATATTACTACAGAAATTGAACTAGGTTTGCTTGCATGACACCATGCAGCAGTGACACAGGTGGGGCTGCAGCCAGATATGCGAATACAGCTGGTTTTCCGCAGTTTGCATTGTCTGGATTATTGGAGCTCAAAAATCTCGAGCAAGCTGAGGCCCCAGGCTGCCGGGCTGCCCCTGGCCGGCAGAGGAGTCAGGGCACAGCAGGAGACAAAGGGTCATGTGAGAGTCACGTCTCCTGGCAGTCTCAGGGTTACAGGGTGGTTGATCTTTCTGCAATGGAGGCATGCATCCCTGAAGGTCCCCCCAGAACTCAAAACAGGCGTTATTCAAGATTAGTTTTCCCAATGGAATAAATGAAAAGTATGGGGGATATATCCTGGCCTGCATAAATCCATAATGTTTACAATGTAGTTTTGCTTAATGCTGATTTTTTCATTTTCTCGACATTCTTGCTGATGCTTTGCAGAGCGCGCTCTCCTAAATTAGTGTGGCGGGAGTTGGCTGACATCTGACCTTGGTTCCACAGTCACCGACTTTCAGGTGGATGTGCAGCTCTAGCCCTATCACCACTTAGTCAGTGCTCACCGTAGAGGATATTTTGTAAGATTTCAAAGGATAATAACCACGAAGGTTAAAAGATTACTAGTGACCAAACCCCCCGCCAAGAAGTGCCAGTCTCTGTAAGACTGTGACATGGTTAGCTGTCATTTCTGTTTACCAGCTACAGAAATAGCCTAGCTTGCAATTTACTGGGCCTGTCAGCATTGAAATTATACAGCTCCTGATTTTGCTGTTTTTGTTTCTGTTTTTAATTTGGAACGTGGGGGAATCTCTCATGGTCTTGATTTTCAGTGTAAATGCAGAACACACAAGCAGGGCCTCGGGTCCCTCCTGGACTTTTCAGTGTAAGAAAGAGGGGTGGGAAAAGTTACCACAGGGATGTCGCTTGATTTCCAATTGGATGTAGCAGTAAGATTTCATTAATATTTTATATCATTTCAAATTATCATAATTCAAGTTTGTGTAAAATGTGGTCAATTCCAGGGGTCCTCGGAACAAGTGCCCTATTTCGTCTCCATGGTACGACCTGCGAAACGGAGGTTACACATTGGTTTTACACGTTGAGAAGGAGTGGTTGTGAAGGAGGAGGAAAAGGAAGGGAGAGCAGGGGGCAGAGAGAAGAAAAAGGTTTGGGCCCTGCAGCCTGACGTGGGTCAGCAAGTGCTCTCGCCCAGGCCTCTGCCCCGGGAGCTGGACCCACGGCCAGGATCTTGTCCCTGCAAGGCCAGCGTGCCCCGAAACCTGGCCTGAGGAGGACATCAATGGAAATTCACACAACAGGATGGTAAACATGTAAGTCCAGCATCCCCAGGTATAGTCCTTAATAAAGGGTAAGGGTTTAAGAGCCTCTTTATTCAGGACCAATTTAGTTTTGTCTGGAGAGAATGCAATGCTCAAATCAGTATAATAAAACACTGAAGAAAGGGTATTTATAAAAATGACAGAAATTTGAAAATATGATTTATAAAAAGAGATGTCCCTAGAAAAGTACTGAATTGTGCCCTAAACCTTTTCTTTGAGCCTCGTGACTGCTACTCTTTCTCGTATTTCCTTTTCTATTCTCAGTAAATCTGAGATTGTTATCATTTGGGATTGCATTCTGTTTTACTAAGCTTTATCATCTTTCTATTTGTAAAGTAAAAAAAAAGCCCCTGTGGCTTTCTAGACATAATCCCGGTGACATTTTGAAAAATTCTTCAATAATTCCCTCAGCTTAAACCTGATGCTCTTGCTAGTGCCTCCTGGAATAGTTCAGGGGGGTTATTGCTATGAAAACCTATGCAGAAAATTCCATGTGCTTTTCTGCCACTATCCAGAGACTCTTTTCCTCTTGAATGTTTCGCAGGGTATGGCTGCTGGCAGCACATTCCTTTGGAACTCGGTGTCTAGGATCATTACCTTCCACTCTGTACACTGGATTACAGATACATATCTACACAGGCTCTTTCTCGTCGGCCGGTTCCCTCAGTTGTGTCGCATCCTGTACGCTAGCACTCCACCATCACTTTACGTCATTTGCACATTTCAGCATGTCATTCATGTTTCATTTTGCAAGTGATTGCTGTACTCATATATTTTAATTGTCTTTAATGCTTCTTGTGAGGTTCTACAAGACACTTTTATAAAGCACAAATTAAAATTTTAACTAGCTGGATTTTCATTTTTTTTAATCTCCTCAGTATTCTTCATTACAGTAAAAAATACATCAAATTCTCCTGGAAGTGTCCTCTTTGGGGGTCTGTGACTCTTTCAGTGCCTTTTAATGATGAGGAGCATTTTTGGCAACTAAACTTCTTTGGACTTTTGTCCAAGACACGCTTGCTCTATATAGAATTTGACACTGGCAAAAAGAGAGCAATCATTGCGTTTGGAACGTGGTATTTATCTACTTATGTTTGGAATGCCAAGAAAACAAATTACATAAATCACTTGTACTTTTCTGTGTAGAATTTTCTGGTAAAATCATTAGCATTCAGTTTTTCCCCTGTAATTTAAAATAGTTCTAAATTATATTATGACATTTTCCCGGTTAAAATCAAGTATAATTCCATAATGATATTGATTTCTAGGACTTTTATCATCCTGACATTCTAAAGTAGGCCACAAAAAAAAAATACTGTTTTTCCAGTTTCTAAACTCTTTCATTCTTGTGTCCTTATTTTATTCTGTGATTACATTTCTAAGTTACATAATTAAAAGGTAACACTGGGAGATCCTCATTAGACTGTGGGTTCCTAGGGGGAAGAGACTCCATCTTATTTATCTTTGTGACTCTAGTACCTTTCGGAAAATAACCCTGTTAGTAATATAAAACATATTTGTTAAATTGACTTTTGAATGCATTAATTTTTTCCCGACAGTTTTAATGCATTCTTAATTTCCTATTAAATTCTCTGCCGTCTTCAAGTTCTTCTCATTCTGTTCTCCTGTTGCATTTTGTATCACATTCTCCATTGTAGAAGCAAACATATTTTGTTATTTTAAATTAAATTTTATTATACAATATATTCTCAAAGTAGAAAAATTAGAAAATACAAAATCAAAATGTCCCTGAGTTCCTCGCCGTGGATAACCATGAGGATTTCAGTGGATATCATACAAGTCTTTGCCCTCGGTATACAAATGCAACAAACATATGGGGATTTTTTTGCAAAAATTGCGATCATAGTACACATGCTACTTTGCAAAATCTGGAGTATCTTTATATGTCAATAAAGATAGAACTCTAGCATCAGTTTTAGTAACAGCATTTTGTTTCACTGTAGATTCTAATATAACGTTTGTTAAATGTTGTATACTGGCAGCCCGTAACTCAGGGTCCACAACTGCATTTGGTTTTTCCTGCACATCACTTTAAAACTTGGAAAACATCTTACAAAAAATATGGATTTCCAGTTTATTTTGATAAATCAAGGACTCTGGCAACCCTGAGCCAACAGCCCCACACAGCCATCCACCAGAGCTGCCTGGCCAGTTGGCCGCACTTCTGATTTGCCACTACTCCCTACTGTCCAACACCCAGCCTCTTTCACGCGTTTCAGTTACTTTTCACTTGGCTTATTACCTCTGATTAAATAATTCCCTGTTTTGCAGGATTTTTCTCTATTACAAAACCCCTGTGATGAATAACCATTTTTATTCATTCATCTTTGTGCATTCTTCTGATATTTTTCCTTAGGATAAGTTGCTCGTAGTGGAATTGCTGGGCCAAAGGGTATTTTTAAGCCTTAATTCCTATCACCAAATGGCTCTCCAAAAAGCTTTTACATTTGGACGCTCCTGCCATCGGATCCTGCGAACATCTGTTTCCACATGCTGGTCCTCCTCTCCTCTCTCCACTTGGGCCATGGCATTCTTCATATGCTTTGTTGATCTGGAAAAGAGAAGCTAAATGATATTACTCATTGTCAGCAAGAGTGAGGCCGAGGTGGGCTAGCCCATATTTGCATAAATCAGTATTTCTCTGGTAGGTTGCCTGCAATATAAGTATTCATATATTTCTCTCCTATTAGATGATAGTTTCTAAAACATTGCTAAACATGGAATTTTCAGGCTTTTCATTTTTATTAATAATAATGGAAAACTGCGCTTTGCCACAGATGGCTTGACTGCACTTCTGTTCTGTTAACCTTCTCGTGTAACTGAGGAAACTTAAAGAAGGATAAGCTAAGAATATTTTGCCTTTTAATCCTTCTGCTAAAACCATACGGTGAGTTTACTTTATGTGAGAAATCCAGTTTATGTGTTACTCTCCTTTGAGGGAAGAAGAGTTACTAATCATGTGGGTCATGTTAATTTCTACACATCCTAGGCCATGAAAATATTTCTGACAATGGAAAAGAAAACCATGAAGGAAAAGGATTGCAACCGTTAGATTCTGATCTATTTTCATACAAATTATGGGACGCCCCATAATTAAGCCTAAACTATCATTTTCTTTTTTTTTTTTTTTTGGTGGGGAAGATTGGACCTGAGCTAACATCTGTTACCAATATTCCTCTTTTTTTTTTTCCTCTCCAAAGCCCCAGTACCTAGTTGTAAGTCATTCTAGTTCTGCTATGTGGGACGCCACCACAGCATGGCTTCATGAGTGCTGTGTAGGTCTGCGCCCGGGATCTGAACTGGCGAACCCCAGGCTGCCGAAGCAGAGCATGCAAATTTAACCTCTCAATCATGGGCTGGCCCCTAAACTGTCACTTTCTGAGTGACTGGGGACCCAGAGATGTCTTTTGTGTTTCACTCCACACACCCCCTCCCACACTCACCTTCTAGATTTATAGATGATTCTCAATACGTATTTGTTAAACCCCATAGATTTCACAGCTGAGCAAATTAGTTCTCTTAAAAGGAAAGACTTGCCTGGCATTTTACCCAAGTTTCCCCTTAACAACATTTAGGTCCACATTTGCTGATGTGTCCAACCATTTCCGAATCTCCTTACAAAACAAAAGACTTCAGTTTTGAAATAACAAAAGAAAGAGTATGTGTGAGATAATGCTCTTTAGTTTTAAAAAGACTTTATAGTTGGGGCTTGCCCGGTGGCCGAGTGGTTAAGTTCGTGCGCTCCGCTGCAGGCGGCCCAGTGTTTCATTGGTTCGAAACCTGGGTGCGGACATGGCACTGCTCATCAAACCACGCTGAGGCAGCGTCCCACATGCCACAACCAGAAGAACCCACAATGAGAAATATACAACTATGTACTGGGGGGCTTTGGGGAGAAAAAGGAAAAAATAAAATCTTAAAAAAAAAAGACTTTATAGTTAATCATTAATATGTTCAAATAATTTCATCGGTTATATATATATATATATTTATACACACACCCAACCACATATATATATATATACACGTACTATCACTTAAGTCATAGGCAGAGCTACAGTATATTCTTAGCTTTTTATAGTATATTTGTAACCTTTTGCTTACAGGGCTATTTGTAAGAAATTGTCAGAATTAACAAATAAATAGCTCAAAATATCCAACATCTACGAAAATTCCAAAAGACAGGTAACTCTCCATTGGCGAAATATATCTTGGGGGAATTACGTTACTCCTTCCCCGGTAAAATCTTGGGAGCCATGGAAAATTTCCAAACCTCAAATGAGACAACTGAGGAGACCAGTTTCTTTTCTACCATAAGAAGATGCTGATGAAAGATCCATGAGCACACGCTGCAGCAGTATCTCCCAGGAAACTTTCTTCTCAGGAAATAACAGAGACAGAGATGAGCTTGGGTTCCTTTATAAATCATATTTTGAATTGTGAACTTTTTCAGGTGACTAAACTGAAGGTTAGAAGATGGTGAGCCACTTGGCATTTAATCCATTTCATTTAAGGATCACCAGCTATATTTAATCCATCTCATTTAAGGATCACCAGCTATATTTAATCCATTTCATTTAAGGATCACCAGCTATATTTAATCCATTTCATTTAAGGATCACCAGCTATATTTAATCCATTTCATTTAAGGATCACCAGCTATATTTTATCCATCTCATTTAAGGATCACCAGCTATATTTAATCCATCTCATTTAAGGATCACCAGCTATATTTAATCCATTTCATTTAAGGATCACCAGCTATATTTAATCCGTCTCATTTAAGGATCACCTATATTTAATCCATTTCATTTAAGGATCACCAGCTATATTTAATCCATTTCATTTAAGGATCACCAGCTATATTTAATCCATTTCATTTAAGGATCACCAGCTATATTTAATCCATTTCATTTAAGGATCACTAGCTATATTTAATCCATTTCATTAAGGATCACCAGCTATATTTAATCCATTTCATTTAAGGATCACCAGCTATATTTAATCCATTTCATTTAAGGATCACTAGCTATATTTAATCCATTTCATTTAAGGATCACTAGCTATATTTAATGACATCCAAAAATAAACTCTTCGGATGCTGAAATACTAGGCTGGGAAGGCAGGCAGTGGAAGCAGGAAGGTTATCCTAGTTTTATTTCATTTTCTTGAAGGGCAAAGGCAGCTTCTCATTCATAATAAGAAACTGACCTCAAAGTGACAGAAGGTAAAAACGATTCCAGGCCTGTGGAACCCGAGTTGACAATCGATATCCGTCTACAACAGCAGCAAATTGTTTCCTTCTATAAACATCCCAGACAGAGCCTCTGCCTCTTATGAAGCTGGAAACTGTAGTGGTTATTAATTCCTCTAAATAATGTGAAAGAGTCGTATGTAGCAAGGTATAAAAGGACCAGATACTTGATTGCGTGCCCACAGTTCTTAGGGACTGCATAATGCACGCTTTTCAAAGGACCTGTGACTCACGAGGGACTATTTCCTTGAACATTTTCAACACCCATTGGAATTGGGCCTTTTCATTCAACAGTAGCTCAAGCACATTAGCATCGTCAAACTGCAAAAGAACATCAAGTTCTGAAACTTTCTCCTTGTATTTTTTCATCTGAACTTTGCATATTAGTATACATTTTTTTCTTTTGATTTCAGGTGCACACAGATAATATCTGTCAAAAAGCTGTCTTTAGTAACCATGTAGCTCTTGCACAGTTGGGTGGTTTAGCTAAGGTCGGTATATAATATTTTTAAAACAATTCTTTGTTGCGATATAGCTGTTTCTGTTACAACACTGTATTTCTGAGTGCCTCTCTCCTTTCCAGAGCCCTTGCATCCCTGAATTCTAACTACGGAGATCTCTGGCTTGCTCATGTAGGGGTAGCTGAATCTCAGAATCACTAATTATCAGTGGGACACAGGATAGAGACAAGGTCCCGCCAAAGAGTGTCATATCAGAATCACCTACAGTACTTTGTCAAGCTCACATGCAGGCAACCGTCACAGGAGATTGGGCATTGCTTCCCCTGGTGGGTGGGAATGGGAGAGAACTGCACGTGCTACAGGCTGAAAATCAGTGCCACAATGAGCCACTGTCGTTGACTGTGAATGTGTGGTATCCTTTATGCGTGTTTGTATAGGAAAGTTGAGAACTACTCTTCTAAATCCTGTCCTCCCAGAGACAGACTTACAGCTTGGCTCCTCTCCAAGCACCATGCCTGGTCTACAGTAAGTGTTCAAAAATCGGTGTTGAATAAATAAGCAAATCAATGCATGAATATATGCAAGCTTTTTACATTAGCTGAAAACTTAAACCTTTGATTTACGGTCTAGAATTCTTGAAATCATTGTGGGGCAGGTAATTTCACCATCAACTCTGCTCCTATACAAAACAGTCCGAGGCCTCCATCAGTGAGCTAGTAAAATGAACAGTAATTCTTTGACGTCTCAATTAAATGAGCACTCAGTTGAGCAAGGTTGGAACGTTGCTGGAGCAACAAGATAGTTGCCCTTTCCACCCTTCCTGAGCCCTTAATTTTTCCAGAGCAAGTGTGGATCCAACGAAGAGCAGATCCATTCAGAAGATGCACAGGTATGACCTTCACTGGATCCACACTGCCCTGGAAAAGTTAGCAGCTTCAGAAGGGTGGAGAGGACATCTAGCCTTCTACCATCCAGCTCCCTCTACCAGCTACTATACTTCTTCAGCTCTGATTTCAGCCTTTAATTAAACTGACCAGTGAGAAGTTAACATGGCCAAAGAGACAGATGTTCCTCACAGCCACAACAGGAAGCTGTCCACCGCACTCACTGCTCCTCCCTTCTCTTTAGAAGTGGCTGCCCAGCCAGAGACTATATTTCCTAGCTCTCCCCGGAGCTAGGTAGGGCCAGTGTGACTGAGTCTTGACAATGGGCTGTCAACAGAGTGAGATCTGTCACTTCTGAACTCAGATATTTGAAGAAGTAAATGTGCCTTCTCCTCACCCCATCTTTCCTCTTTTGCCAGCAGGATACAAGAAAGACTACATCTTAGGGTGTGGCTGAACCACCTGAGGGAACGAGCCTGGATCCTTGAATCACTGCATGGGCAGAGAAGAAGGCACTTCCAGACATGAATACCCTGTGGCCTCATATGTGCATAAGAGAGAAACCTGTGTTCTGTTCAGCCGCTGAAATTTGAAGATTTACTTATTACAGCAGCAAAAATTATTCTAGTGCATACACTCCCGTACCTACTTTGTGCTTCAGCAGTAACAACCGATGTGCAATTTCCCAGGTCAGCTGTGCAGCACTTCCACGTGTTTCTGCACGCTGATCTCTCTGCTTTTGATACCTAATTTTCTCCAGTCTCCTAATTCTATCTAGTCTCTCTCCTTTCTGACCCTTTGGCCTTGATCAGCTTGTATTAATCCTTAAAATTCCAGTTCCTAAGCTTCTGTGAAGCACTGTTATGACAGTGGGCCCCATTCCTGCCATGGACTTCCTGAGTTTGTCCAGAATTCCACTTTAGCACATGTCACAATATTTTAAAATTCTCTGTTTATAAATATGTCAACCTTACAACATAGACATTTGCCGTGTTTCTACACTTCAAATCTCTTAGAAGAGTGGTGCTACATAAGAGATAATTTATGACTATATGCTGGGTCCCTATCTAATTAGTATTTTGTTTATTTTAAGTTAATCTCATCCATGGAGGATCAGAAACAGAATCTGTTCACCACTGGAAGATGGGGACGGCAATGAAGGGAAGGAATTTTGGTGTGTGAGCCTGGTTACTCACTGAATCATAACATAACAGCAACACAAGCTTGCAAGTGAGAAAACAAGAGAAAAACACATGCACTTCCACAGATTTCTAAATTTGGCAGAAGTTCGAAGGGAACACAGATCCTGATATAGGGTCAAGGCCTGACTCCTTAGGTTGAGACCAATGGTTCAGCACAAGACCTTTACTGTGTGTGATATTTGTACTTAATATACATTGATGTTAATTTAAAAGATGTAATCCCATTTTTTGCTGGAATTTTTGTGAGGATTAAATGAGATAACACATAAAAAGCACCCAGAATAGAGCCTGGAACATGAATCCTCCATAAATGGTGGGTAATTCACCTACAGAATGACATCAATGACTAAAACTACAACTATTTTTTTGAGCCAGATCCATGTGGTTTTGCATGCTGTGTTGACCCAGGTTTTCCATCCTTTTAATCCTTTCTTGAGGCAGAGCTGGAGGATGACAAGTCGAGGCATTACCAGGCCAGGGAGCCTATTTACAAACTTTTCTGAATCCTTCATTTGGTGCAAATTTGAGATAGGTTGTTTTTCAATTTAGAAAGAGAATCTCTCATTGAATATTTCTTTTTAAATTATATTTTATTCTAGCGACTAGTTTTACACTGGTCCCCATAAAATGTACATTATTAAAAAAAATACAAAACCTCATTTGATAAGCCTATTACCTGATGCTCATGGCTGCCAGCTTCATTCTATTGAATTCAGATTTGCCTGTGGCACTGCTTTGTATCTAATTTGTGACTTTTACAAGGTGAACCTTGCATCATTTTCCTTTGCCTCTGCTTTCATTTATCTAAATGAAAACAGTTTCTCTTAATGCATAGGTTTGCTTTATAAGCCATTAATACCACAGATGGGCCCTGAAATGCTCATAAAAGAAAAGCATCACAATAAATATTTATTGTTGTTTCACCCAGACACACAAACCCTGCACATCTTTAATATGGCTGGCTACTTGGTTTCTCTCTTAATAGAGCTTATTTACTTGATTTCATTTTCTCAAATAATTGTTCTTCCTCTGAGGGTTATTTGAGGGGGAGGGGCAATTGAAGGAATGGAATGAATATTGAAATATGTGAGAGTGAGGCTGGTGGTCCATTTAAATTGATTAGAAGAAGGCGGAAATGAAATGAGGGTCAAATGCTTTGCGCTTAAATGGACGAACTTGTATGAAATTTATCTAACTCAGAAAAATATCTGTGTTAAACACAGCATTTCATAAACACAGCTTAGGGAAAAACAAACAGAATTCTTGGCTAACTAAATTTCACAGACGATAATTCTCAAAGGGAAAAACAAAACATGGGGAAGCTAAAGGTGTTTTCTTTAGCTTCTATATCCTTTATGGTTGGTGCCCAGTGTATTTTTAAATCATATTTGCATTCCTAATGACTTCTACCAAGTGACGAGCAACATTACTCAACTTTGAAAAAATCCTTAGGAGCTGCTTAAAACAATATATTTCATTAAACAATGTGCAACAAATTCAAAAATTACGCTTCCATTGGCAGAACCCTGTGAAGGGCACCTCACTAGTCATATAGTACCTGAGAGTCCGGAGCTCACGGTCTGACAGAAAAAGCCACATGTCAACATGCCAGGAACACAAAGAGGGGGAAGTAGGCCCAGTGTGAGTGTGAGGGGTCTTTCTGGGACAAGAAGGCAATTGAATTGGGTTTAAAGAACGTGAGGCTACCCAGCAAGTAGTGGGCCAAACAGGAAGTGTAGAAAAGGAACTCTGTCAGTGAAACATGAACCACGCTTGCCAAGTGTGACAGAGTATCATGTACAGGAGATCACAGCTACTTCTGTATTGCTACACCATGTTCTAACTTCCTTTTCTTGACTGCATTTAAAGACATTGTTTCTAGAATTATATCTTTTTCACTATTAGTTCTTTAGCTATCAGTTTACTGAGTTAAACCATGATATTTTTAAGTACATATAATTTTGAGGAAGGAAACATGGAAAACTCTTTCTAATGCTCCTTGTTACAGAAGGAAATCTACCATATATATATATATAGGATAATGTATAATATTTGTATTTACTACATGTACATACATATGACTCTGAGGCATCTGATCAATTGTGAAAGCCGTAAAAAGAAAAAGGAGCACGCTGAAAAAACTCAGGTTTCCTTTTTTAAAAATGATCATCAAAAGTAACAAAACTTTTTTTTTTTTTGGAAGCATTTTACTTGGCTTTTTGTAATTAAGGGAGAATTTGGGGTAAGTGAAGAATCTTTAGTTAAGAGAATGATGACTTTAAAGAAAGTTATTTGAAGAGACTGTAAATAAAAGCAAATTTAATCTATTTAAGCTTAGATTTAAGAAATCCCTGGTGCCTCATTTGAGCCAAATGAAAATTACCTCCTATAGATTCCTCTAGATATTTCCCTCGAAATAGCATCTCCTGGGAACCAAAAGAGATATGACTAATATTGGGGAAGCATACCCCTACTATGGAGAAAATTTAGTTTGTATTTCCATGGGGTTTTCCGTGCCAATTGTGTAATATTTACTTGTTAATGGAAGAGGTTCATTTCTTATTTCCTCATTTTTAATCCACTCAATTTCAGGAGTTACATGCATTTTGCGTGTATTCCAATTCCTACCAAGTGATTATATGTGGCTCCTCTAATTAAAGCTTCCTAAATTGAAGGAGAAAATAATTTACATTCTGTCAGAGGAGTTGAGTCTACAGAGGATTCTAGTTTTTTAGGTGGAACATAGTGCTGGGATCAGCATTAATCTTGCAAAAGCAGATTTCGAAAATCTCGTTTCTCTGACCACAAAAATGTTGGATGAGCTCAAAAAATTCGTAAAATTCTTTTATGATGAACTGTAATAGGCAATCTACTTAACAGACTTCAGTACCTTTTCCATATGTATAGATAGTGGTGCCATAATTGGATTGTGAACTCCTTGAAGGTAGGAATTACTGTCCACGTACCATCTCAGAAATGGACTTTTCCTCTGGAAGAATCCATATTTCCAATTTTTGTATTTGTCAACACATGCTGGTTACTGTCCAGGTTTTTTTATTAAGACTTTATCTTTTTAGAGCAGTTTAAGGTTCACAGCAAAGGGAGAGGAAGGTGCAGAGATTTCCCATATATCTTCTGCCCCTACACATTCACAGCTTCCCCCATTATCAACATCCCCCACCAGAGTGGCACATTTATTACAATTGGTGAACCTACCTTAACATATCATAATCACCCAAAGTCCATAGTGTTGACTAGGGTTTACTCTTGGTGTTGTATATTCTCTGGGTTTCGAAAAATGTATAATGACATGTATCCATCATTATGGTATCATACAGAGTATTTTCACTGTCCTAGAAATCCTCTGCTCCACCTGTTGATCTCCCATCCACCCCCTTCACCAAACACTGGCGATCTTTTTATTGCCTCCTTAGTTTTGCTTTTTCCAGAATATCATACACTTGGAATCATATAGTATGTAACCTTTTCAGATTGGCTTCTTTCACTTACAAATATGCATTTAAGTTTCCTTCATCTCTTTTCATGGTTTGATAACTTATTTCTTCTTAGTAGTGATAATATTCCATTGGCCGGGTGTACCACAGTTTACTTATCCATATACTTACATTTTGGTTGCTTCCAACTTTGGGTAATTATGAACAAAGCTGCTATAAACATCCATGTGCAGGTTTTTGTGTGAATATAAATTTTCAACTCCTTTTGGTAAATACCAACAAACATCATTACTGATCTTGTGGCAAAGCATCTTTAGTTTTGTAAAAAATCAGCACACCATCTTCCACAGTGGCTGTGAAACTTTGCATGGCCACCAGCAGCGAATGAGAGTTCCTGTTGCTTCACACCCTCACCATCATTTTGTGTTGTCAGTGTCTGGATTTTGGCTGTTCTCATAGGTGTGTAGTGGTATCTCAATGTTGTTTTAGTCTGCAATTCCCTGATGACATATGATGTGGAGCATCTTTTCATATGCTTATTTGCCACCTGTGTATCCTCTTTGGCGAGGTGTCTATTAAGGTCTCTGACGCATTTTCTAATCAGATTGCTTGTTTTCTTATTGTTGAGTTTTAAGAGTTTCCAATTATTTTTTCAACGAAAAATAACCTTAAGAGCATCAGTATGAATTAGATGACTAATTCTCAAACACAGAACCTATCAACCAAAGAAGAGGCAATATCCCATAGGAAGGGACCTGCAACACCATGCAAATATCCCATAGGAAGGGACCTGCAACACCATGCAAATATCCCATAGGAAGGGACCTGCAACACCATGCAAATATCCCATAGGAAGGGACCTGCAACACCATGCAAATGTCCCATAGGAAGGGACCTGCAACACCATGCAAAT
The DNA here is from genome assembly GCF_041296265.1 of Equus caballus. Classification (NCBI taxonomy): domain Eukaryota; kingdom Metazoa; phylum Chordata; class Mammalia; order Perissodactyla; family Equidae; genus Equus; species Equus caballus. The sequence goes on from NC_091699.1 coordinate 92,954,460, forward strand.
GTGTGTAGCAGTCATTCCCCAAGTTCTCCCTCAAAGGGACCTACAGTCGCTTACGCAGGTATCCATACACTGAGCAAAGGAAATGCTTGTTGGATGCAGGGCCCAAGTTAAGGCTGGCTCAGGCGTCTAAAGCACCATTAGGACCCCTCTTTTAAAGTAGGAACATATAGATGTCAGGTAATAACTAGAGTCCTGGCCCACGTCTGTCTCACAGAGAGTCCAAGGATCCATCTTGTAGTCATTTTACCACTTCTCGAATAAATAAGTGGAATGGATATACTAAGCATTGGTAGAGCCCTCACATTGATTCTTTGACCTACAGAATCAAGAGCTATTATAGTAAGGAACACCAAGTAGAAGCCCCGAGACACCTTTCTGCTCCACCAAGATAGTAAATCAAAAAGAATGTTGCAGCCCAGGAGAATGGCAAAGATTAGTGCCACATTCAAGGACCTAAAAGATGTAGTGGTTGCAGTCTCCATAATATCCCGACTTAACTCATCAGTCTGGCCTTTGCAGAAACTAGATATATCATGGTGGAGGATGGTGGACTGCCACAAACTCAACCAAGTCATAGCTCCAGTTGCAACTGCTGTGCTGAATGTGATATCTTTATTGGAAGAGATTAATACAGTCTCGGGTACACGATATGCAGCAGTTAATACGGAAAATGGTTTTTTCCATACCTATTGAAAGGAGGCTCAGAAGCAGTTTGCATTCATTTGGAATGGACTGCAATGCACATTCATGGCTGTGCCCTAGAGCTATGTTAATTCTTCTGCTCTCTAATATAGTCCAAAGAAACCTGTATGATCCAATCATCGTACAGAATATCACTTTGGTCCACCATATTGATGAACCATGTTCATTAGACCTGATAGGAAAGGCATGTCAAGCACTGTGGATGCCTTGGTAAGACACATAAGCTTTAGAGGATGAAAGAAAAATCCTGTAATGATCAAGAACCTTCAACATAACTGAGGTTTTTAGGCATTTAGTGGTCTGAAGCATGCTGGAATATCTTTAAAGTAAAAAATATCTCCTAACACTAAGGAAAAAAGCACAATATTTGGTGGGCCTCTTTGGGTTTTGGAAGCAACATATTCTGGACTTGTGAATACTGCAATGACTCTTTTGTTGGGTCATGCAGAAGGCTGGTTCCTTTGGATGGGGCCCAGAGTAGAACAGAACTTTGCAGCAGATCCAGGCAGTGGCAAAGAAAACATTGTTGTTTTCATTGAACATTGAAGTCTTCATAATGCTAGGAGAGCAGCGGTGAAGACCTCTGGGGTTCTAGAGCAAGGCCAGGTCATCCATAGCATAGAAAAATATATCATTCAAAAATATATCACTGGTCCTGGCCTGCTTCTGGGCCTTCATAGAAACCAAGTATATGACAATGGGATATCAAGTGACCATACAACCAGAACTGCCTATTGTGAGCTAGTTTCTGTAATACCAAGAAAGGCATAAAGTTGGGAAAGCAGTAGCAACCCATTATTAAGTGGAAGTGGCACTTCTGGTGCTAAGATCTGAATGTGTCCCCCAAAATTCATATGTTGAAATCTTAACTCCTAAAGATGTTGGTATTAGGAAGTAGGGCCTTTGGGAATTTCTTAGGTCATGAGGGTAGAGGCTTCATGAATGGGATTAGTATTCTTATAAAAGAGATCCCACAGACATCCCTTGCCCCTTCCATCATGTGAGGACACAGTGAGAAGGCTCTGTCTATGCTCCAAAAAGCAGACCCTTAACAAACACTGAATCTGCTGGCGCCATGACCCTGGACTTCCCAGCCTCCAGACTGAAGAAACAAATTTCTGTTGTTTATAAGACGCTCAGTCTATGGTATTTTGTTATACTGTACTGAACGGACTGGTTTTGGGATTGATTAAGTTCAGAGGATGAAAGTCAGCTAAAGTAACAAGTGTCCCATACCTCATGTCACCTACCACCATTGCACTGCCATTACTTTTTCAGCTCACATCTATGATCAGCAGATGAAGAAGGAAAAAGCCTAAGCTGGGTTCATGAGTGGATTGGCTTGGTAAGTGGGTGGAAGACCAAAGTGGACTGGTGCTGAAAGACAATGGTGAGGGAAGTCCTTCCCATGGGCAGCATATCTGACCTTTCCCTGTGTGTGGAGAGAGAAGTAGCCCAAAGCACAGTTCCACACAGATTCATGGAGAATGTGGGATGACTTAGCTGCTTTGTCAAAGGCCTAGAAATGAAACTGGAAAATCAGAGGTACTTGGGGAAGAGGTATATAAATGGACCCATGAGAGTGACCACAAAGTGTGATATTTTTACTGCCATGAATGCCCACCAAAGAGCATTCACTGCAAAAGAGGCACGAAACAAACCAAGTGGACTCAGTCCACAGATGTCAGCCAGCCTCTGCCCTTGGCTATCCTAGTGTTTGCACAATTATCTCATGAACAGAGTAGCCATGGTGGCAGAGCTGGAGGCACTGCCTGGTCTCAACAGCCCAGGCTCTCTCACCAAAGGTGATCTAGCTACTAGCACTATTGACCTGCTAGCAACAGAGACCAATGCTGAGCTCCCTCTCTGGGTACCATCCCTCACTGGAAACATCCAGCCACTTGGTGACAAGTTGATTATATTGAACTCATTGCATCCTGATTTCATGTTGACTAAGAGTAACATGTGTTTTGGATATGGATTGCCTTTCTTGCCTGCAGTGCCTTAGCCAGCCCTACTATGTAAGGCATCATAAAGTATCCGCTCCACCTTGGAATCCCACATAACAAGATCTTAAACCAAGAGACCCACTTTAAAGCAAAGGAAGTGGTGTGATGAGCAAATGAGTGCGTGATTCAATGATCCTATCACATACCACACAATTCAGAAGCTACCAGTCTGATCAAGCAAGGAAAAGCCCTCTTGAAGGCACAGCTGAGGTGCCAGCTTTGATACGACATCCTGTGAGGATGAGGTACCATCTTTGATGTGATATACCAAAGCCATTACAGGGTGCTGCGTCTTCAGTTGGTAAAATACATGGGTCCAGAAACCAAGAGGTAGAAGAAGGAGTGGCATTGCTTACCATCACTCCCAATGACCCACTTGGGAATTTGTGCCTCTTGTCCCTGCAACTTTTGGCACTATGGGACTAGAGGTCCTGATTCCCAGTTGGCGAGGCTTCCCCTAGAAGAGGAAATCATTAAACTTAAAGCTAGCCCAGTAGAAGTGCTAAGCAGAGGGAAGGGGGTCTAGAATGAGTGGCGGAGGGGAAAAATGAGGAGGATCAGTTACAGCCTGGGTATCCTCTACAGCATCAGGGCTGTGGTCCCACTAATGCTCCTTTTGTGAGTTTTCAGAGATTATAACTAAACAAAATCCTAGAGAAGCTGTGCCTGGGGGGAGTAAAATTAAGATGAAAAGCAAGTGTTTCTGAGTGATGCCAGGGAAAGTTCTAGTGGATACTACTGATGCCTCACCTAAATTCCCTTTCTGGCTGGTGCACCCCTCTCCCAGCTCTTGTGAGGTTGAGTGTTGACTGCTAATGGCTCACAGCTGCCCCCTTCTGGGAGCCTCCCCGTCCTGGAAACCAGTACTCTCCCAACATACCCAGAAGCGTGAGGGCCTGAGCCAGTGACCAGTGACAGACTGGTAGTGTATACCAAAGGCTACCTCCCTCGCTTCAAGGTGGACCGCCTCTGTAGTGCAACTTGTCCTCACAAGCTTCCCTGTGAAATCAGACTGAAGGTAGCCTCTGAGGCCCATCCTTGCTTAGCTCTGTCCTCTGACCCATTCCACTTCCCCCACTCATCCCACCTCTCTCACTCCCCTTCTTCTGAGAATGCTCCCCCCAGTAAATCACTTGAACAGGAATTCCTGTCTCAGGCTCCGCTTCCAGAAAGCCCAACCTAAGACACCATTTATATAAATTAAATACACGTGTACATCAACAACAATGCACATTTGCAAGAACACACATAAGTAAAACGAAGCACATCAAACACATTAAAATCATCACATTGGTGGGGAACAGGTATAAAAGAGAACAAATAAATAAATAAAACAAAAGAGAGGCCTTACAGGGACCAATGTAGACACTATGATGCAAATTGAGGGCTGTGATTAACTCTGCTGTACGCCTGAAACCCCAAAATAAATAAGCAAACAGACATGTGGGTAGATGATCCTTTTTAGCAAATCCGTGTCTCCCACTATGTAAATGCATTTAGACAAGAGCTCAAAGTGCTCTTTCCTTGACATTATTTGAATATTCTTTTACTCCCAAGAGGTCAACCTGGAAAGATTAAGGAAGGTAAAACCCGAATTGGTTTTTATGGGTCTGGGCCAACCTATTTCTCGTATCCTAAATAGGAAATTTGTAAATGGTGCTGAATTTTTTCCCTTAACCAGGTCCTACTTTTCCTCTCCCCGCTTGGCCTCCATCCCCCTGCCCCACCCCCACCCCCATTCTTTACCATAAATTATTTGAAAACTTTACAATGAGTATCAAAGCTACGAGATGCACTTCAGCCTGAGTTCTTCTCTTTTGGCAAGCCCTAAGAGTATGTTGTAATATCACAAATACCTAAGAACAGAGAAATACGATTTCAGCATAGGAACTGAATTTCCTTGAGAATATGTGTTATGTGTTTTTGATATCTCCATAATACTAGGCACAACAATCTGTGGTCTGCTTTATTTAATTGAATTTGCCACTACACTTTCCTCTAATTCAATTAGGTTCAACGAATAAATATTGATTAGTGACCATTGCTCTTGGTTGCTGCAAAAATCATTAAGACACAGTTCATGTATTTAAGAAGTTTGTAATCAGTGTTGGAGGAGAATATTTTAATATATTGGGTCTTTCTTCAAATTTTCAAGGGGAAATGTTCACATTCCTAATTTCCAAAAGTATTCTCACTTCCCTACTTTTGAAATTATCTCCACGCATTGCGTGGGAAAGAGTTAAAATTATTTTCTGATACAATCTTTCTGTCCAAATCTGCTTTATAAAAGTTTCATATTATCCATAATCTCTTCCTTGCCCTGAGACAGCAATCTTTTATTTATCTCTCCCCTTTGGCTTGCCAAACTACCCAGCAAAGACCCGGACAGGTTCTCAAATGTCCATAATAACACTGCCCTTTCTCTTCAAAACAGAAGTGGGATGAGACTGTTGGGATAGCCTAGGATTTCATCAGAAGATGCAACTATCACAAGAAGCTCTCTAGGTTTCTTGGAGATCAAAGTGACTAAATCTTGCTGGAGAATATTGGGAAGGTGTTCTGTGCTCTGTTTCCATTTCCAGGGACCCAGAGTCCTGCCAACTCCATAGGTATATAAGCAACCACACTGTTATGTCACCTGATATCTTCTTTATAAAGGATAGGCATGAAGTTCAGACACCTGGACCAGGCTCACAATCTAGCTGCCAACCATCTTACTTGACTTCTATTCCCAGTGTGACTTCTGCGGTTCCCAATATTCCCAGACATGCCATGGAATTTCACCCTTGAATGGTACTACACACACCCTTCTTCTGATGCGATGCCCTTGCCCCTTACTCTACCTGGTCAACCAGGACAGTGACTGAATGCCCACATTCCTCATCTCCTAAGGTCTCAGAGCTGCAACAGTATTTATGGGTAAAATATTTGTATTTCAGAAAAGTTTTTATTTCCACTTAGTTTACGTCAATGATCGGGACTCTGCACAGCCCCTCCCCAAGTCATTCTCGATTCAGACAACTCAGGAAGAAACTCCCAGGCAAACACTTTCACTTATGCCCCTCAGAGCCAGAGGTACTTGCTCCTTCTCTAAATTTCAATACCAACTTCACACTCTCACCCCTCTCTCACATCACCTCTCACTTGCATGTGCTCACTTCCCCTACCCTGGGGATGGAAGTGCCCATGTAGGGGAATCACTGCCCTCTCAATGCCCATGCGCCATTTTCCATTCACAGGGCTTGTCTCCAGTCCAAGATTAACCTGAAAAGTTAATTCACTTTTCTAAGAAATACTACACATGGTTGAAATTCAGTCTTACAAACCAAGGGGCCTGGAATTAGCTACTATGTCTTACATGCACTTTGCTTTATCTCCCACAGCAACCTCAAGTAAAAAGTTCAAATCCTTAATCCAAACACTTTAATTACTGGATATAAGAGCAGTGAAGGTGCTGGGACCAGCTTGATTATCTGTACCAAGAGTTCCCAGGACAAATGTTTCATCTCAGGAGCAGCTGACCCCTCCTGAGAGGCCTGATCCTTCTCTCCTCTCATCAGACACCAGGAGACAGCTGGGAATATCTGGTGGAAAACTTAGGAACAGCGAAGCTTTCATGTCTCGTATCTTTCCTTCACTAATCCCTATCTGCTCTGGGCTCCCACCCCAACAGATTCACTCTTCCCCTCAGATCTTCCCACTGTGCCCTCTGGAATCTCTGTGGAATCATAAACAGAGTGTCCTCTGTCCTCAACTTCTTGACTAAACATTTCATCTGCCACCTTCCTGGATGGAAACTGGCTGTTCTCATCAGACACCATGTTCCCTGTGGCTTCACAGGGAAAGACAACCTCAGCTCACTTCCCAGTGCCACCTCCAGACCTCTACTCCTCTCTTGAAATTGCATAGCAAACGCCTGTCTCTTTGAGGCTTTCCCTCTCTGGCAATATCCTCCACATCACCAACACTCTTAGAAGACATAAGAGCACCCATCTTATTGCATTTCTCCACCCAAGATCTGATGTCATCGCAGGCGACATCAACATCCACACAAACTACCCAACACCCTGACCTTGACTTGGAGGAAGAAGTCCCTTGTCCTTGTTCTTCTCATTGCCAGGGACCCACATATCCAGGTCACTCACAGCCACCTTGGACTCCAAATAGGCACCTCCAGAAACCAAAGCATCCCGCTTGGGCACCACAACCTTCGCTCCTGCCAGCCTTCGGCTGCAGTGACTCCTTTTCCTGTTCCTTAACTTTCTCGGCCCTCTAGTCCCACAACCCCTCCACTTCATTCCACGCTACCAATCCCCTCCCTGCTTCATCGTTTTCCTCTCAACACTAGCCTCAATATTTCAGTTCTTCATCAATCTCTTGCCAATAGTCTCAACTCCCTTGAACATTATGTCTCCATAGCACCCATGTGACAAAAAATCAACTTTATTTTTGCTTTTTTACGGCAATATTTAACCTAGGATACAACATGGTATATTTGTCTCAGATGCTATTTTTTAATATGCTAGGTTTTATTATATTTTATTAACTTTCAGATTTTTTTTCATTTATTATTTATTAGAATTTTCTTAACCCTGTTCATCGTAAAATACCAGGTACTTGAAAATGCTGAGCAGAGCAGAAGTCATGCTGGGGATTTACAAGTAAGTTGGTTTGCAGCCAGATTGTAAGCCTAGCCAAGGATTCTGAACTATTGCTAGCAGGATGGGGAAAATTAGCTGATTTTTAACTATACAGTTATAATGTTGTAGTTGTTGTCTCCTTTTATAAATGAAGCAGAAGAGTCGGAGGCAAGAGTGCAGGGCTTGGGTGGCAGTCAGCTGCAAGCGAAGTCAACTTTGTGTCCCTACAGTCACCCCTGTCAGCCCTCCATGGTATATGTTTCCATCAGGGCCACCACACATGACTGTGCATGTTGCACCTTGCAGAAGGGCACCTGGCAAGGAGATGAGTAGGGGCTAGAATTCAGCATGCCTGCTCTGCTCTCTGCCCTGTGCACACTGGCTTGGAGGAAGAAGTGCCTTCCTCTCATTCATACAAAGGCATAGGGTAAACTACCCTTTCCCCATCCCCACCAATGCTGAACCTCCAACTCAAAAACATTTAAGACAAGTTGATCCAAGCTATTGGTGATCTCCCTCTCTTCTCCCCTTCCTCCACTCCTTCCATTCCAGAGAAAAAGGAAGCAACTAGTGTCTGGAGTCAGGCACATCTGAATTTGATCCCAGCTCAAGTATTTACAGACTAGGACTTTGGACAAATTACTTGACTCCTTTGAGCCTCAGTTTTCTCATCTCTAAAATGGATGGGTACTAAGTTTTTATAAAGATTATCTGAGATAAAGGTAGTGACGCCCCTAGTAGCGTGCCTGGCATAAAGTAGGTACCTAATAAATATTTGCAGTTAACTAACAGGTAAATAAGATGGATGCGTGGATATATGGATGGATGGGTGGATGGATGGATGGATGGATGGATGGATAGATGAAGCAAAACACAGTGTTTGGATATCTCCAATCTCTCTGCCTTTAAGAAGTGATCTACGTGACTGGAGTGATGACATTGCAGAAGAGAACCCTAAGAAACCAACAAGGGAGAAATTTTTGATAAACGGCCTTTATTTCTGGAATTTCCTTCACTTATGTTGCCTGTCCAAGGCAGGGTTTTATTACTGCAGGACAAGATATGATCTGTATCCTGGGGAATTGTCCATCATTCCAGTCTCTGAAACTTAACACATAAACTCAAAGACCTTATGCATTTTATGAATAAATTAAGTGAACTAGTAGCATTGTAGGTGGATTAATTTTACTGGTAACTTGTTTACAGTGACATCCTAGTTCCAAGGAAACACTAATTCAATTTTACAAAGTACATGGGGAGAACAAAATGACATGAATTAGTTTCAAGCAGAACGTATAAAAAATGAATGAGTTGGGGCTGGCCCCATGGCCGAGTGGTTAAGTTCGTGCGCTCCGCTGCAGGAGGCCCGGTATTTCGTCAGTTCGAATCCTGGGCATGGACATGGCACTGCTCACCAAGCCACGCTGAGGCAGCGTCCCACATACCACAACTAGAAGGACCCACAATGAAGAATATACATCTATGTACCGAGGGGCTTTGGGGAGAAAAAGGAAAAAAATTAAATCTTTAAAAAAAAAATGAATGAGTTAAGTAATTTAAAAAGAGAGAGAGAGAGAGAAACTCCATGTTTCATACTTGTTTCTGTGAAGGACCTTTACCAGTTTATACACTGACTTTTAAGTGCTGATCAGATGTATATGATTGTTCCCGGATTTAAATACAGCAAAGGCAAGGTGACAGGATGTCTTAGCAAAATGCTGTGTTAACTATAAAATAATTATTGACACGTTTAGATGTTCTGCTTTAACTAGGTTCTCCCTCCCTACCACACACACACACACACATACACACACACACACACATACACACACACACACGAGAAAAACCATGGGCCCAAAATGGCATCACTCATGCTAAAGCCCATGGTACCAAACCTAGATTGAATCCCTAACCTACTGCAGTTTTGACCTTTCCCGGAAATGTAATCCTAATCAACCAGTCCAGAACTTTCTGGTCAGTACCAATGAGGTAATCTGTCACGGGGACCCTCTCACCCCCAGAGGAAGAAGAGGCAATCCACCTGATACAACCCTTGCCTGACACTCCCTTCTCCCATAACAGATGATGTCTTCCCCAAGATAATCCTTTCTTTTCTTTTGCTAATAACTTCCTTGCCCCACCCTCCTTCCCATGAAAACCTTCCATTTTGTACAACTCCTCAGAGTACCTCTCTGCTTGTTAGATGAGATGCTGCCCAATTCATGAATTGTTTAATAAAACCAAATAGATCTTCAAATTTACTCCGTTGAATTTTGTTTTTCAACACAATAACCCAGCCAATAGACGAGAATGGGCCAAAACTAACATAGCGGCAGGGAACAAAAAAGGAGGAAATAGGTTCAAGAGAGCTTTAGAAGGTATAATCAATTGGGTTTAATGACTTACTGGATATATAGGATGGTAGAGTGTGTTGATAGCTCAAACAGTTGGCCTTCTGGTACCCATTCCCTTTGACCTGTAATTTTGTGGTCCCCTCCCTCTTTGAGCTTGATCATCTTGTTAATTTCTATGGAGAAGGAATCAAAGACAACTACCACTGGTTTGAGTGACTAGATACACAGTAGAAAATATGAGACAAAAAAGTAGGAACTATTCTGCGGCTTTACTAATGCTATTCCCTCAATTGGTTTGTTACACTCCCCTGATTTTATATGTCTAAGTACAAACAGTTCAGGGACAGCTTAAATATTGTCCTTTCCAAGAAGTATTGTCCAGTACCCACCAAAATTTGATAAATTATTTGTGCCACATCCCACTTTCTTTGCCATCAAACCATTTCTCTGCCCTCTACAAGGAGCAGAATTTCTCCAAAGACTACCTCACTCTTGGTACCAAATTCTGTACTAATCAGAGTTCAATAAGAGTAGCAGAAGCACTAACAGATATATATGAGTTATTACAGAATTTGACTTTGCGTAATTGCAAGAGCTGGTGTAAAACTTTCTGTAAAGCTGTTGTCTTCACATTTGATGTTGGAGGTTGAAATCTACAGGGAAAGCAATGAGCAGGATGGATGTGAAAATGGGGAGAGGGTAAGCTGTAACACACATGCTCAAACAGGAACCCACAAGGACAGGCTACAACCCAATCAGGCTCTCGCTACCTCTGACTTCGATGTTGTGGATGTGTTGCAAAAGAAAGCTGGGGCTCTTCATCATGGAACTAAGCACACACCTTGCCCAGGAGATAAGAAAGCTGAAAGGGGATTCAGAGGAAGGTGAAGTAGCTGCAGGCCTGGTTGCTGCCCCACACCAGCAACTGACAACATAAGAGAACTGTAATAGCACCTGCATTGACCTTCTGAGTGTAAAAACAACATGGGGGCTGCTTCTTTTCCATCTTTCACATCTCGCAAAAAAAATCTCTTTTGGCCCACCCCACTTGAAACATAGTGAAGGGAACTCTAAGAAATGAAGTTGAGCCTAGCCAAGTTGACATATCACAAAGCCACCACGAACTCACCCTTGTCAACAGGGCACCCATACCCACCTTTAAACCGCATCTAACCTCCAAATAAAGACCAGAGGAAAGTCATGCTTCCAGCTAATATGATACAACTATCCCATGTACAACTGAAAAGAGGCTGTGAAGTTCCTTCACCATCTTTGAAGGATGTTCATTCGGCTCCTGATCAGGGCAGAGTGAGGGCTGGTCTTCCCTTAATCATTTCAGTTTAAAAGTCCCCGGCCCAAGGTTCCCACTCTTAGAATCTGCAATGGCATATGATACTGCAGACCCCTGTGTGCTTCCTCAGGGTGCACAAGTGTGAGTGTTCTGAACTAAACACCCCTCCATAAGGCCTAGTGCGTGCTCAGAGGGTCACTTCCCCTTGTTTGCCCACCAATGTTTTCTTTCAAAATCAATGAACTACAATAAGTCAATTAAGAATTAAAATTTCCTAAAATTGTATTGAGGATAACATTTTCATGAGTGTTCACTAAGGAGATCTCAAGCAGTTATCTAATTTCCCCCCAGATGAAGAATCTGTACCTCTATCAACTCAAAGATTTTGCAATCTGGGATCCTGATGTGTCCCTTCCGCAAACGGATTTTCTTTCTCCTTATTCAAAATACGTGTTGCATGAAAAAAGTTAAACTGAATAAGCTACAGTGTTGAACTTTGGGGAGAGATTCACCCAGTGATTAGAGTCTTACTGGTCTATTTAAAATCCTATCTACCTCTTACTTGTTGACTCTTATCTGCTTCTTTTTCACATGCAAAGTGCAAACTACTTTACTAATCTTCACATGTTTAATTGCTCTCTCTGAACACTGGACTTGGGTCAAAATTGTCCATTTTTTTTTCTTTTATGATTCTGGGACATGGTGCACAGCTGAAAACAAAATGAGGAATTATCCTGAAGATAAATAAGGTTATAATGGTCACTTGAGCCAAGAAATGAGAAGAATTCTAAGTTAGAATAGTGATTAGCCTGATTTTTAAAAAGTCATGTTCCTCCTCAAGTCACTTTACGTGAATTTATTCAAGGAACGTCCTTTTTGCTTAATTTTTACCAATATTTCATACGTTTTAATGGATGGGCCATTTTAGAATAATGTAATATTTTCCTTTATTAATAATTACCTTTATATCATATTCTTAATTATGCAATTAAAAATATGGATTTTATAATATAAAAATATTTTGAGGTCATTATCAATAGCGTCAAAAACATAGTGATACTGTGTATCAGAAGCGGGAATTGGAGGAAAGTGTTCAAACTTCCAGTTTAAACTTCCAGATAAATAAGTTCTAGGAATGTAATGTACAACATGACGACCATAGTTAACACTGCTGTATGATATATAGGAAAGCTGTTAAGAGAGTAGATCCTAAGAGTTCTCCTTATAAGGAGAAATTTTTTTTTCTTTTCTTTGTATTGTAGCTATACGAGATGACGGATATTAACTAACCCTATTGTGGGAATCATTTGATAATATATGTAAATCAAATCATCATGCTGTACACTTTAAAGTATACAGTGATGTATGTCAATTATTTCTCAATAAACTGGAAAAAAAGATTTATCTTAATACCATTATTGATCATTTTCATTATCAATCATGATCAATCATCAATAAAATCATATCAATAGTCTCTTCTCTTTTTTTTGTAAGGCAGTATTCTGCTTTATAGATATATCATAAATCTTTTATTCCTTCACCTGCCGATGGACATTTGGGTTGTTTCAAGTTGTTTTGGCTATTACAAATAAAGTTGATATGTAAAATTGTGTAACAAAAAATACAGTGGTACTATGCTTGTTTCATGTAATTAACCAACTTAACCTTCACAAAATCTCTGAGGTAACTGCTATTATTATACCCTTTTCATAGATGACGTACCTTGCCAACAAGTGGTAGAAACGCTATTACAATACAGACAGCGTAGCTCAAGAATCACTCTTAACCACTAACGCCCTACCATGTAACGAAAACACCTTGCATTACGCAATGCTTTGCAGTTTACAAAGTGCTACCACGTGATCTTCTCACTAAAACCAAGAGGTGAATATACCCATTTTCAGGCTAAAGTTGCTGAGACTCAGAAAAGTTAAATGATCTTTCCAAAATCTAACAGCTGAGGCATGATATATCCAGGACAAGAACTCCAGTCTTCTCTCAATCTGTATTCTTTCTTCCATACTCTGCTTCCTATAAAATAAGTTAAAATTATCAATCTGCGAAATGCATGGCAATAGTAAAAGTTCTTGTTTTCTTGTCAAATCACACTATTTCAGAATTTATTTGTTACATTCAATGCTCATTTTTTGCATGTTGAAAGACATTTTTACTCTAATACTGCATACGAGTGTCAGTTTGGGAATTAAAACCTATATTATAAGAACAGTGTTTTTTCTGACCTATCGTAATTCTATATCAATTTAACTCATCATATGATGTGTGATAAATAATAGAGCACAGAATAGGGAGTTAGGAGTTTTGACTTCTGGCCCTGGTTTTATCAGTAACAAGTGAATCTGGATGAGTCGCTTAACTGCTCCAGGCTTCAATTTGCTCCTCTATACAATGAGGGGACTCTCCAAGTTCTCTATGGCTCTAAGAATTACAACAAATCAGGATGTCTTTACATGACACTTTCCATGGGCTTTACTAAGTCTGTGGTAAGTAAAGAGAGAAATCTATAAGAATTTTGTTCAACAGCGAAGTTTTAAAGAATGTTTGGGTGAATTACAACATACCACATAGATGGACTGTTGTCCCCCTAGGAGAGGGGAGATGGATGTTGCTAATAATGCACTGAGCTCTTTCTATGTTCCAGACACTGTGCTAAATGTTTTCACATGCATGCTTTCTTGTCATACAGTTCAAAAGCACCCCAAGAACTTTAATCAATTCACCTGGAAATGTTGATTAGGTTCTGCTAAACCTGTTCCTTCTATTGCCAGTGTTACTTACACATTCAGTTAAAATATAGCCAAGGTCAGAAGCCAGAGTCAGTAATCACATAACGTTAAAAATTATATATATATACCTATATGTACTCACACATATATATAAAACTATAGATTCATTCCAAACCCTCAGAAATTTCTCTTAAGAACTTCAAGCAGTTAAAAGTTAATAGAAAAGGCAAAATTAATTTTGAAAATTGCAAAGACACTGCAATGTCAAAGTAACGCTGAGCATCTACCTGTGCTGCAATATGCGCTAAAACCCCATACAGTTTTTTTCTTTTCCCTAGGTACAAACGTTGCTGTAATGTGTTGACACAAATTATATTTAAACTTGTTCTCTTTTTTAAAAAGCCTTATGTTTTGTGTTAGGAGAGGACAGTTGTAAAATTATTAACTGTACATTATCCTCATACTGATTTCAGAGGCTATTAAGCAATGCAAACAGCATCTTCGTGGTTGGGAATCAGCCTCAAACACAGCATATTCCATAGGCGTTCATCTTTACAATCTGTTTCATACTACATGCAAAACGCTAGAGCTATAAACAACAGGACTGCTAGAATATCAAATGAGGCTTACACGATAATACATATTTGGCAGGTATGAAGAATCAGAATGAATCTCTTCAATGAACAGGTGACACTTGGCTTTCTCAGCAACACATGATCTTATGGAGCATCTACTATGTGCCAGGCATTGTTCTGAGCAATGGAAATATCATGGGCAATACTATACCATCCTTTTCCTTGGAAATAACATACCAACACCAAGATTTCTTATACTATTTCAGATACATATTCAGATTTATGTATTCAAAGGGAGCCAACTAAAATATTTCAACAAATAAAATCTTCACCACTTCTATCTAGCTAAGAAAAATACAGTATCTCTTTCAGGGATTTAGCCTTGTTACCACACTGATGAGAATGACGTACTCTCTGCAGAGACCAGAACAAAAGGAAGTCAGATAAAATGCAGGGGAATCGTCTAGTTGGTCTTAAAGAAGAGCCTCTTAAACACGCTTATAAAAGTGGGGTAAAAAAGAGACTCTTACATATTAGAGATTTAGGAAACTATGAATAATTCGACTAGTCACCAACTTGCAGACAAGGCATATGGGCTCCAAATTGTGATCCTAGATTAATTCATGTGTTGCATATTTCAATTCACTTTCATGCACACCAACTAACATTCAATTACACTACTCAGTCTTTGATATCTCTTCTTATATTTGGATTGATGTTTTCATTTTTAACAGCACTTCCTAATTAAAACTAAAATAAAATGTGACAATTATTCAGATAACTTAGGAGGGGAGGAAGAAAGGGACTGAATCAGTTTAGGCTAAGGAAATAAGAGGCCAGTAGAAAATGGACTATGTTATACACGAGATTCTGAATACAAACTTTAGGGTAGCCACTAAACTAAAAAACAGAACAGAGACACAAAAGACAAATAAGGAAATAAGAAACTGCAGAAGTCAATGGGTAGGCCAAAACACACAGGACGAGAAACAAAGGAAAGGCAGAAAATTTGAATAGGCATCGCGCTTGAAGAAATACTTGTGATATCTATCTAATAGAAAGTCAAAATCCAAGTATCAGGCAGGGTCCCAGTAACAAACAAAATTCACCCCAGAAGAATCAATGAAGACTTTCAAAAGCCTTATAGAAGTGTGGGTAGGGATAAGGAAACAAATAAGGTGCGTAAGGTGTTTACAGACAAGCAATCCATGTGAATCCGTTAATACCCTTAGGACTAAAGAGACAAAGGGAGGAAATGGTGGTCCTGGAATCCAGCAAAAATGGAAGCCATGAAGAATGAGCCTCCCAGAAGAAACTAGACATATGGAGGAGTGGAAGTACTGCCAAACTCAGCGCCAAAGCAGAGAAGGAAGCAGGAAGAAACACCCCAACCTCTTGCCCCTCGGATCTCCTGCCTGTGCCTCCTGTTATCCAAACTCAACAAGATGCCAGAACCAGAAGCCAAATCCAATCTCCCATTGGCTAAACCCAACCAGAAGCCAACTAGCAAGAAGACCAGGTGATGCCCTCAGTAGGAGTCAACCTCCCAAGGAAGAGAACAGTACAGAGAAGGATAGAGAATGGATTTGAGAGGTATAGGGGTGCATACGGGGATTAATCAGCACACTAGAACATCCAAGTACCCTTTAGATTTAAGGTAGGAATTGGAAAAGTAAACAGAGTGCTTTTTGGAGTTCGCCAAGTGACAACAGCATGAAGAGAAAAAGCATTCAAGTTCATTCCCTAAGAGAGTGGTTGTTACAAAGCTATTACAAGACAGCCAATTTAAACCCAATGCTCCTGTAACCTGTGCTTTTTCTCTGCAAAAAGGTATGATCCTGTCTTCTGGAGTGAAGAAAAGAAGTATGAAGTTACATTTCTAAAACAATTTATACTTGAAAATTATTATTCTAACAGACCCTATGATCCAGCTATTCCATTCCACGTATATGCCCTTGAGAAATGTGTGTATAAGTGGAGCCATGTACTGGAGTGTTCATTCCAATAACACCCATAATAGCCAAATGTCAACCCAAACGTCTATTCACAACAGAATTCATGTGGTAGGTATGTTCATAGAATGAAAGACTCTATTACAATGAAAATGAACAGATTAAAGCAATACGTAGCAACATGGAAATTTCTTACCAAGTTTATGTGAAGCAAAAGCAGCAAGATGGAGACAAATACATTAACAGCAGGTTCTATCTTTATGAAGTTTAAAATCTATATTGTTTAAAGATACATTCACTTGTGGAAAAAGTATAAAGAAAAGCAAGGAAATGATGACCACAAAGGTCAGCATTGTGCTGGCCTCTATGGGGAATGTGATAGAAAAGAGACACATGGGGGGCTTCTGACATGCTGGCCATGTTCTATTTTTTGACTTGGATGGTGTATTAGTCAGCCTGGGCCACCATAACAAAATACCGCAGACTGAGGGGCTTAAACAGACATTTATCTTCTCCCGATTCTGGAGGCTGTAAGTCAAGATCAAGGTGCTGTCAGCATTGATTGAGGCCTCTCTTCCTGCCCTTAGAGGGCTGCCTTCTCACTGTGTCCTCACATGGCCCTTCCTCTGTGTGCTTGTGGAGTGAGAGAGAGCTCTCTTGTGTCTTTTCCACGTCTCATAAGGACACCAGTCCTTTTGGATTACTCACCCCCCCCCCCCCCATGACCTCACTTAATTTTGTTGCCTCCTTATTGGCCCTGTTTCTAAATACAGTCACACTGGGGTAAGGGTTCCAACACATTTCAGTCCATAACAGATCGTATTTACACAGATGTTTGCTGTATATTTATTTACTATAGTGTATGTTTATTTTATGTATTTTTCCATATGTGTCTAATATTTCAGAATGAAAATGCTTTTTAAAAATTATTACCTGAGTCTCTTCTACTTGAACATTTTGAGTTTTACAATGAAGAGCCTTCTTGGTAATTAGATAGATGATTCGTTTCCAGGAAACTGTACGCTTTGAAATAATTTCCTTTGCTTCTTAATATTTAATTATAGCACTCACCAGATATAATAAATTAGAAGGAAAAATCCAAAACATTTTGTTTCTGCAGCCTTTGGAAGAGACATCTTAGGTGTATCTCTATGGATGAAGACAATGTGTCCCGGAACATGTGCCAAGCATCTGTTTTTGGAAGGGATACAGCATAAGAAAATATAACTGCATGGTTTGATCTCAGAAGAATTATAGTATGGAAACAATTAATAATTGAAATGATATCAATGTGCCAAAATATATATATAAATTTGGATTCTGGATAATTTTAGGCTCAGGGATTTATCAGGGTAAGGGTCAAGATTAGTGATGAGAGAGTGATGTCCTCAGGAACAGAGAAGTGGAGAGAAAGCAAGCCTAGAGCAAGAGGAAAAGGCCTACCGAAATTAAATTTAGCTTTATAAAATAGAGTCCTAATTCGAGCTGTGAAATAATTTATTCAAAGCATAATCTAGGCTTAATATAACATATTTGATTTCTATTCCTTGAAATTTAGAAAAGTTCCATTACACCATTACAACATGCAAGCGTGTTGGAGATGACACATCTTAGGCAATAGGAAATATTTAAATGGTAATTTAGGGGATTTGAGTATTATCCTTTTCTGCCAATTTTCTTTAACTTTTCTGTATTTTTACATAAAACGTAATTTTACCTAAAATCCCTTCCCCTGTCAAACTCCTTTTCCCAACATATTTTCCTCATGAGCTAAAATGTTTCCATATTAATTATGTCTTTATGCTCGATCATTCTTCCTTTTTAACGCCTTTCCCTGGGGCCTCCTTGCCCTTTGTGGTTAGCACACGTTAAGGACTCATGGAGCTGAAGGCGTCAGGAGTCACTGCATTGAGCGGGAGGGCAAGGAACTGTTAGTCCTCTGTCGGGTCAGGTAGCATTATCTCCAAACTGCTCGGGATGGACGGAGACCCCACCAAATGCAAACTGCAGGCACAACTGAGTTTTTAGCACACTTCTTGTGCTCCCTCACTATTTTTAGATTATATTTCTACAACATTCCTCAATTATTTTGAAAGTAGAAGAAAAATAGATGGAGCTTTTGACGTGGTTAATATTAAAGTTATTTCAGCATGGATTAAATAAACTCTCTCTATTATTTTTCAACCATTTACAAACATCTCTAAGTTTTCGACAAGTTTTTTTCACCCTGAGGAATAATCCATTTGCCTGCTGTCTGACTGTCAAGTAGCTAGAAAAGGACTGGGGGATGGCCATGCCAAGGCAATTGTCCTACGAATGACATCATCAGAGTAGGTGCCTAGACATATATACAGGAACGACCTAAATACAGTTATGTAGCTGAGAGTTGTAATTCAAGTTTCCTGAAAGATCTCAACAATTAGAAGGCAAAAAGTAAGACTAACTATAAAAGGAATCAATATACATTTTCTTTAAATTTCCAGAATGGAAAACAACAGGGAAATGGCTCCATTTTAACAGAAGCCCTTAAATCAAATGATCTCTAAGTTAGAGTAAATAAATGAATGTTTCATTCAAATCTCATCACCAATCAACTCTCTTGCATGTTGCAAACTAACTTAGAAGTAGGACAGGAAGGAGGATACACTAGAAAGGGGACTGGAGCATGAGTTAGTGTCTAGTTCTCATCTGCTCCCTTAGCTAGACGTCTTTGGGTACATTTAACCTTTTATCTTCGGATTCTTCATCTGTAAAAGTGGGCAGTAACACCAGACTTACCTGTCAGACAGGATTATTTTAAGGATCAAGTAGAATTCCTCTTAGCCGTCTTAGAAGGCGTCTTAGAAGCACCGTTCAGAATAGAGCCCACTGGGAAAGGATACACTGGCTCAACCAAAATTCAACCAAAGGGCACAGAGAACCAAAGGGAATCTGCCCCGCTGTGCACAGAATCCCAGACCCTCCTGCCTTCCACAGGATCTTGTTCTGCCAAGGATCTCTTCTCTCGTAGATCTATAATAGCTCTTCTTTTTCACATGGCTCTTTTACCTCCAAAAACTGGTCAAATTACCTAAATCCTAAAATGAAGGAACAAAACAAAACCTCTCTAGGCATTACCTTTCCCTTAAGGCATTACCTTAATTCTGTCTTTTCCTTCCCTACCAAACTTGTTAAGAAAGTCTCTATATTTTCTCCATGAACCTCCTCATTATTCTCCAACCTATTATACCGAGGTTTTTGCTCGTCTTCTCTAACGAAACCACTTTCACTGGATCGTCAACTACCTCCTATTTGAAAGATTCAGCAATGTATTTAAGGCTCACATGTTTATGTCTGACCCTTAACACTCCCTTTTTCCTTTAAACCAAGGTTTGGCAAACACAGCCTGCTCACCTTTTTATATCGCCCATGAGCTTAGAATAGTTTTCTCATTTTTCAAAGGTTAAAAATATCAAAAGAAAAATATTTTGACATATGAAAATTACATCAAATTCGAATGTCAGTGTCCAGAAGTAAAGTTTTACTGGAACACAGCCACACCTATATGCTTGTCTACAGCTGCTATGGCACGTCAGAGGCAGAGCTGAGTAGTTGCCACAGAGACAGTATAGCCCGAAAAGCCTAAAATATTTACTATCTGGCCCTCTACAGAAAATGTTTGCCAATGCCTACTTAAAACTCCTCCAGCCAAGGTTTCAGGATGCCTTTCCTGGACAAGCTCCTACTTCTCTGTTAAGTTTTCCCAGAGCTGTTGTGAAGATTAAATGAGACAACAAGTACCCAAGACGGCATCTGTCTCACAGTTGGTGTTCAAAGCAATGTTAGCTCCCTTGTCTGTTGACTCTTCTCCCTCCGTCTACCCCTCAGATGTATGCTCCTGAAGATTTCATCTTCATTATCTTCCTCTTTTCTCTCCACACTCTTTCTTGTAAACCTCACTTCCTCCCAGAGCCTCAAGCATCATCCCCACACTCATGACTCCCAAACCACATATCCCAGCCTAGTTTCTGCTTTACTTTGATGCCCTTCAAGAAAGCAAGCTGAACACATCCAAAATTAAACCCATCCATCCTCTAAAACATCAGGTATTCCTGATCTCAGTTAATAGCACTGCCATTTGCCCAGCCTCCCAACCCAGAAATCTCACCCTTTCCTTTCTACCTCTCTCTCACCCTTCATGTCCAACCAGTCAATGAATCCTTTCCACTGCATTTCAGAACCTTGTCCCACCATCCACAGAGCCACCACTTTAGTTTAAGTCCTCTTCATTTCTCTTCTGGAATTTTTAGCTCATCTCCTGGAATTTCTATCTCAACAGGCCCACAATCTGGTCCCATTTGGATCCATCCTCTACATTTCCACCAGAATTACTTTTCATCTTCTTCCATAACACATGGGATCAAGACTCCTTGCTCAACAGCCCTTGTGACTCTCATCACCCACAGGGTAAGTCCAAATACTTGAACCTGGCCTTTCACAATCTTGCCCTCACCTCATCCATTCATTCCTTCAACAAATACTTATTGAGCATGTACTATGTGCCAAGTGTTATGCCATACTATGAGTAAAGCAGCAAATAGGACCAGCATGGTGTCTGCTGGAGGAGTCCAATCCAGGAGACGAGATCAAGATTAAACAAAGAACCATTATATTTCCCTTCTACCCATATTAAAAAGGGCACACTGTCATAGTGTCATCTGCACATATACCTCTGTCTATAATACCCTAAACTTCAAGGCATGGCTCAAATACCTCCTCTGGTATGGGAACTTTCTCCAACTTGTGGCTATCAGAGTAATTCTGGCCTTCCCTGTATTCTCTGAGCATCTCTATTATTTAGACACAGCATTATATATCCCTGTTACTCTTACCTCACTGGATTGCAAATATTTTATATTCAAGGACTAAACTGATTGATGTCCTCAGGCCTAATCCAGTGGTCATTATAGGAGCTTTGATTAATTAATTGTGACTAAAGGCCAAAAACATGCTTATATATACACTATAGTAGTAAGCAATATTTGAAAAAATCAGAGTAAAAAAATACTTAAAGAGATAACATATGTTGCTTACAGATAAGTAATACAAACAAAATAGTGCTTTATCTGCATTTTTAAGTAATTAATTTTAAAAATTTGACTTTTACATTTTGTTCATTCGGGAAAAGCCAAATGATTTTCCAGTAAAGCCATGGTTAGCTGTTAATGCTTAATTTTTATCTGCTAATTTTGTTTCTCATTTTAATATGTTCAAAGTATATTTTAGTGAAATATAAACATCTTTGTTAAGAAATATTTGAGCGTATCATCCTCACAATAAGATATTTGCTTTATATGAATAATATGTTTATATCCTGTAGATCTTCAAGTCATAAACAAGGCAGAAAATAGAGAATGATGGACGGGCTGCCGGAAGACTCAAGAAAATAATTATAATAATAACTATTCTAATCTTTGAGATGTGCCAATGGGGAGATCCAGGAAATTACCAAGGAGTTAACGTCAATACTAGGAAAGAATCAGAACAAATAACAGCAGAATTGATCAGGAAGTACTTAGGCAAGAGCAATTTAATGAGCAACTAGCAGCATGAGTTCATGGAGAAAGATCGTGGAACACAAACCAGAAAGTGTGAACGCAAGCAGAGTCAGCCAAAGGAACTCAAATTTGTCTACTTAAAATTATACCAATTGCCATGTGAAAAAGTATCTTAAATTAACATAATCCTAAAAGAATAAATATAAAACCAACTTTTGGCTGATATACTAGAAAAGACAGCACTTAATTTAAAAAACTTGCTGTTCAGAAGACAACATCTACCCCAACACGCCTCTACCTCTGGCTCCAAGTGGTGCTGATGAGTGCCAATGGCATTCCTTCAACACTCTCACTCCATCTCCCAGCACATGATTGCTCAAACTCTGCTAATAAGTGGTTTTTCAAGCCAGCCAAATATAGACTATTTGTGTAGACTGTCTTTGCGAATGCCTCTAGCATGAAAGCTAGTGTGGATGAAATCCTAACAAGATGCCAGCTATTAGCAATCCAGGGGTGCCAGGTAAGTCCATCAAGTTTTACTTTTTTAAAGAAAATTTGTTTATGTGTAGGGAAGTATTTGGACTGCAGGGCCAAGTTAAAGATTCTAAGTGGGCTAGAGGAGGTCATTAACTTCATTAGGAGTTGTTTCTACCCTCATGGAGCTCAGATCAGCTATAAACATCTCCCCTCTGTCAGAGACATGCATTTCAGGGATTGGGGAGAAACCTTCTGCTTGGACCAGGAATCACGCAGCTCGATCAGCAGGATGGGAGCACGCCCTGGGCCAGCGGGGGCGTTCTTAAGGTGGCCTGGTGCCAGAGAAGCATCAGCCAAGTGGACATCCTGATATCATGACCTCGGCAGTGAGTAAAGGACGGCCAGCATGATTGTGTGACTGAACCAACGGACAGTAAATAAGGGGCCACCCACCAAAATTGAACCAAGATATGAAATATGGTAGAAAATATTTGGATTGTATTCTAAAGACAATGGGAATTTAAGTAAAATTGGGACAGCTGAATCTCCTTATCTTTCCTCAGCCAGTAAAATTCAAAAATGATTTTGCAAATGTTGCCCATTTTTCCAGAATTTTTTCTGAAAGCCTGTTGTGTTCTTTACATGAGCATACTGTTTGCCATCCTAAATACCTACCTGGCTCTTCCCAAGAACTTTGTGTCTCACCACCTCCATTTTTTCGAATTATTGTTTTAGAAAACTTCCTTCTTTTAAAGTTAAATATTTAAGAAACTGATAGAACTCTTATGGATGTCAGTTCCTCTCTACAGAGCATAATGTATTTATTCAATGATTGTTAACAATGATGTTCATAGATTTAAAACATTCACATATTACGAGATTCTTGTTGGGAATTTTATTTGTGTAGTATTTTTTAGTTCTTTCCTATCATCTATCAACATTTCTACTAGTAAATATAGTAGCCTTGCTTTTTTTAGAAAATGAAATTAATTCAATACTAAATTTATCCATCCTCATTTACTGCCTCTGACTTAATCTCTAAAGCTTTATTCCTATCACTTTTCTCCTCTTTCCTCATGAACATTTGATTTTAAATATTTAACTCAGAGCTAAAGCAAAATATAACTTAGAATAATATATTCTACTTTTTAGCTTCTTCCAAGCCTCTACAAATCATCTCACATTCACCAGCTTATTGGATAACACCCTTGCGCTCTGGCGAGTTATAGAACCTTGCAAATGTTCATTTTCCAACTTATAATTGAAGGTGATAAGGGATCGTAGAAATCCTGTCTGATTAATGACCTGTGAAGTTTATAACTGTTTTTTTAAAAAAAAGGTTACATTTGTAAAAGGTAGAAAATAAGAGGGGTAAAGCAGTTGTTTACTCAGTCTACATACATGACAGTACATAGTATAGAATATACATGACAGTATACTCTACAGACAATTGAAATAAACCACCTGAGACATAGCCCCTCACCATAGCACACAACATTGTAAAACTCAGTTACATTTAATGAGGCTGTCTAACCCCGCCCCAGTCAAGAACATTCAACAACGCTGTTTTGTTGTCATATTTCTCTCTTGCTCTATATTCCTGTGAAACTACTTCAAGCAGTGGGGATATCAATTTTGGTAAAGTACATTGAGTAAGATGCATCCCTAGCTTATCAAAAGGAGTTCTTAGAATAGTGACTGTATTTGAATATTTGGACAACACACATGTTTAGAATTATTGGGATTAATTAAGAAAAAAAAGGTAACATTTGTTGAACGCTAACTATGGACCAGGCACTATTCTTTTGTTTTACGTGTATTAATTCATTCGATCCTCATTACATTGAATTAGGTGCTGTTGGACCACATTTTACTTTTGAGTAAACTAAGGCATAGGAGGTTAAATAACATACCCAAGTTAACAGAACTGGTAAACAGGATATTGGAAAATCCTTACTTCAAGGAAAGATCTAGAAGTCAGCTGGCTTGGTCAGCCTCCACCGAGACCTCTTTAGAGAACGGAAATGGACTCCAGGTCTCTGAACTCCTAGTTCACATCTCCTCCCATAAAATCATGCTACTTTATATTTTCAAAACAGTACATAAAGTTCAAAGGAGAAAGTGGTAACTTCTGGCAGATGTGAGCAGGAAAATTAAAAACTGGCATTTGATGTGAGTCTTTGAGGATAGGCAGTTTTCAAGCAGCAGAGGTTGGAAGGTAGCCTAAAAATGGATCGGCACGGGCAAAAATGGAAATAACAAGCCGAAGAGATGTGAAGGGCATGTCTGACACAATCTAGGAATATGACTGAAAATTTTAAAAGCAGGAGAAATATTGGAATCAAAATGAAGCTTGACGTGAAAATTTAAAGTTTGTAAATCTTAATGAATTCTTTGAGAAAAATTTTAGAATAAGAGAAATATAGAAAATGCTCTTGTTTTCATTTTGAGTAATGTAAGAAACCATTTGCATGAATTTCAATTTATGATCTCCACTAGCTACGCAATGATTTCATTTGGAAGTCCGTGTAGGATAAGACTATGCACCAGCGATCAGTCTAACCCAGCGTTCTCTCTGAGACAATAAACTGAAGTACACACAGTAGCAGGCTAGGTGAATGCCTGCCAGAGTATCCATCTCAAAAGCTGGTTCTATTCTCTCAGCATGCCTGCGGTCGCTAGGATAGACCTCCACTTAGAAACAAACCTGAACTTGGTGAATATTTACATATTTTTATAACACCCTTTCTCATGTAAATACCAGATACTGAACTGCTACCAAATGTGGGCGAGCCAATTGCATCCTCTACACCATAGGAACGCCCTAAAGTACGGGTGTAGGTTCATTCACCTGGTTGAAGCCACTGGGCCTTCAAGTTTAGAGTCAGCAAAGACTGTCCACACAGATAGATGTTCCTTGCTCTCCAAAAAGCCCCTGTGCAAAGTTCCCTGCCTTCTTGTTCATTCTGCTAATTATTTTATAGTGATATAACTGGTATATAAAATATGGATAAATATACACAAACGTAAAAAGAAAGCATAATTTAAAAATAACCATAGTCACGACATTCAGAAACAATCACTTCTGCATTTAGTGACTCACCTATGCATCCAGTTTTTCTCTATGCATATGCATGTATATGTACACATAGAAGTAAAACTGCTATTCAAATCTCTGTCTCTAGTCATAAGTCTAAGGCACACTCTTTTGCATAGGATCAATGTGATACTGTAGTAGAAATTGAAGCGTTCAAACCATATCATTACTCAGCTGATTTATCATAATAATAATGATGCCATCAATTTCTTGGAAACTTGTCCTTCTCATCTGCTTGTTTCTGATGATATAATACCCCTAAGAGTAAATCCCACCCTTTTAAGAGGTTTCACCCTAAACAGCTGACCCTCTGAGAAACTTCCAGTCCTCAAAACTATGATCATTTCTAAAACCAAGTTGGAATTTAGTACAGGCATGACTATGGTCAATGATTTATAGCACTAAAGAAATTTTAAAATATAAAGAGTCTTAAAAATAATCATAGGAGCATTTCCCAATTTCACTCATAGACTCTGGAATTTGGTTGTCACCCACTTCTGGCTTTTCTACAAAGGTCTTGTGATAAATGGTTCCAAATATCTGTGATGCTATGAGACAAGTCACAAAATGTCCAACTTCAAAACCAAGCAAACAAGTAAATTAATGCCTAGGACAAGCTTTACACTATCCGGGAGGGTTGGCTGTTCTGAGCCTTCCCTCTGGTCCCATAATCATTCTGGGACCATGCCAGCATTTCCAGGCTGCAACAGAACCACCTGCAAACATGGCTGCCTCCCTCGACCCCCTCCTGTGAGAGGAGAAAATGCCAGTGACTTTGATCTCTGTTCCCCATCCCTTAGGATAGCACCAAATACAAAAAGCGCAAGAAACGTTTGCTAAATAAATAACCTAGGAGAGAGAACTGAAAACGATATACACAAGAAGGTGTTACATAAATAAAAAGAAATATTGCTAGTGTGAGTTCTTGATTGCTGGCAAGCATGGTAGGAAGGGGGAATAACACATCCAAGAAAGTGTTGTCTATTTAAAACAGGACATGATAAGGCTTGAAAATCAATGCGAAAAGGCAAGAAAAGTCCCTGGAGCCCTAGAAAAAGTGGCTGACAATCGCTATACCTTTGCTCTTCGTCTTTCGCCCACAGCACTATCTGCAAAGGCTCCACCCCATGCCCCATTGGGGTAACTCTCCGACTGTAGTGTTAGTCCCAACACCTCCCCTCTCCTGTCTGCCCATTCTCTTTCTCCCTGTCTCTTGTTCTCCCATCTCTGCCTATGGTTTCCTAAATTTTAAATATAGGCCAAGGTCTCTGTTGGATTCCATGGCTCTCTCTCTTCACCACCAAACTTCTTGCAAGGCTCATTTCTGCACCCACACTGTCTCCTTTGATCTCTCCCATGCTGCCATTTCCCTGATCCTGCTGTGCTCTCCCCTACAGCACAACTTTTAGATCTAATTCCTGGCAACCCTAGTTTCAAAGATAAAGACAAATCTTTAAAAGCCCCCGAAACCATTAATATCTTTTCCAGTAATTTGAGCTAATAACAAGCATTCCAAGAAAAAATGAATAAATAAAGCCCTTCAAAAGAGGTCATCTCTCTCCCAATTATAATTGCCAGTGGGACATCTGTGAAAGGTCCTTAAATAAATAAACCAGCTGCCTCTCACGACCAGCTCAATGCGTCTCCTTCCCGACCCACCTCCCTCAGTTATTTCCATAAGTTGTCTCTATTCTGTCTTGGCATTGTTCTAGTCCTAATACTACGTAGTGTAGATCCTTGTTACTTCTCGTCTGGTCCACTGTTATCCTTGCTTCTAGCATCTCCATGCTCTGATCCATCCTACACATCACACCCCTCCTCAAAAGCCTCAGTCATTCCTCAACAACCAAATTAAATGCAAACCCCTCTACTCATTTCTGAACTCCACAATCACGCCAGCCCTATCCTTCTACCACTACTCTCTCTTAGCAGAGCAAATGTGTAAGCTCTGATGCCACACAACCTAGAATCGTGGCTCTGCCCCTTACGAATTGTGTAACCTTGGGCAACTCGTTTAATTTCTGTACCTCAGCTTCCCCATCTGTAAAATGGGAATAATAATGTACCTGTTTATATATGAGTTTTCTGTGATAATTAATTAGATTAATAGATATGAAGGGCTTACTAGATGTCTGATTTATGGTAAGAATCCAATAAATGATAGCTCTTATTATTACTTATATACTCTAGAAAATTCCAGCAACCCTCTCTCCCACACAAATGATAATATTTTGCCAAAATACTTTTACACACGCTGTTTCCTAGGTCCCCAGTTCAAAAATCCTATCCGTCCTTCAAGATCCATCTTAAACATTTCTTCCAAGACACATGGCTTGTATGGAGTCAAAGTCAGTCTTATCTCAGTGGTTTGTGGGGATTCTTGCCACATGCCAAGCACCCTGCACATCTAGAGAAATGAGGCGGCACCCTGCCCCAGAGGGACAATTGAGTGGGGAAGGGCATGCGCCTCCCTGCCGGGTTAGCACATCCAGGGCTCCAGGACCATGTCTGCCTCCACCTTGCATTCCCACCAAGTCCTCCTGCAGAAACCTAAGCTTATTACATCCTTAATCACATTGTAGTAAAGCTGGTATTTTTAATTTTGTGAGAATTCAAAAAATATGTTACCATAAGGCAACTCTATGCTTAAGATTTTGAGGAGCTGCAAAAGTGTTTTCCAAAGTGGCAGCACCATTTTGCATTCCCACCAATGATGCCTGAGGGCTCCAGTGTCTCCACATCCTCACCAACATTTGCTAACACCTGATTCTTTGATTATAGCTGTCCTACAGGTATGAAGTGATAGCTCGCTGTGGTTTCGATTTGCATTCCCCTGATGACTAATGATGTTGAGTGTATTTTCATGTGCTTACTGGCCATTTGTCCATCTTCTCTGGAGAAACGTCTATTCAGATCCTCTGCCCATTTTTTAATTGGGTTATTTGTGCTTTTATTATCAGTTGGGAAAAGTTCTTTATATGTCCTGGATATATCCTTACCAGATGAATGATTTACAAATATTTTCTGCAATTCTGTGGGTTGTCTTTAACTTTCTTGATGTCCTCCTTTGAAGCACAGATGTTTTTAGTACTGGTGAAATCCAATTTATCTATTTTCCTTGTGTTGCTTAAGCTTTTGGTGTCTTATCTAAGAAGATTTTGCATAACCCAAGGTCACAAAGATTTACTCCTATGTTTTCTAATTTTACCTCTTACATTTAGATCTATGGTCCATTTTGAGTTAATTTTTGTGTATGGTATTATAAGGGATCCAATTTCATTCTTTTGCACATGGATATCCAGTTGTTCCAGTATCATTTGTTGAAAAGATTATTCATTCCCCATTGAATTGTCTTGGCACCCTTGTCAAAAATCAGTTGACCATATGTGCTGATTGAATTTCTAGACTCAATTCTATTCCATTGAGCTATTTATCTATCTTAACGCTAGTAACCCACTGTCTTGGTTATTATAGTTTTGTAGTACATTTTGAAATTGGGAAGTGAGAGTCTTCCAACTTTGTTCTTCTTTTCCGGGATTGTTTTGGCTATTCTGGGTCCCTTGCACTTCCATGTGAATTTTAGGATCACCTTGTTAATTTCTTCCACAACAGCTTGCTGAGATTTTGATAGGGATCGTGTTCAATCTGTATATTAGTTGGAGATTATTGCCATTTTAACAATATTAAGTCTTCCAACCCACAAACATGGAATGTTGTTCCATTTGTTTAGGTCTAATTTAATTTCTTTCAACATTGTTCCCTGGTTTTCAGAGCACAAGTTTTACACTCTTTTTGTTAAATTTATTCTTAAGTACTTTATTCTTTTGTTCTATGGTAAATGCAATTTTTTCTTAATTTCATTTTTTTATTCTTCATTCCTAGGATATAGAAATAAAACTGATTTTGTATATCGATCTTATATCCTGAAACCTCACTGAACTCGCTTATTAGCTCTAATAGTTTCTCAATTGATTCCTTAGGATTTTCTAAATACACAGTCATGTCATCTGTACACAGAAATAGTTTTACTTTCTTTCTAATCTGGATGCCTTTTATTTCTTTTTCTTATCCAGTGCCCTGGCTAGAACTTCCAGCACAATGTTAGAATGCTAGAAATGGAGAGAGCTGACGTCCTTGTCTTGCTCCTGATCTTAGCTGCAAAAACACTGTCTTTCACCTTTAAGTATGATGTTAGTGAGCTTTTCACAGATGCGATTCACGGTTTGGGGAAGTTTCTTTCTATTCCTAGTTCGTTGAGTGTTTTTATCATGAGAGGGGGTTGCATTTTGTCAAATGACTTTCCGATTTATTAAGAAGATCCTGTGGTTGTATCCTTTATTCTACTGGCATGCTGTTTGACATCAGATGATTTTCAGTAAACGAATCTTGCATTCCCGCGATAAATCTCACTTGGTTATGGTGTATTATCCTTTTTATATGTTACTGGATTTGATTTGCTAATATTTTGTTGAGGATTTTTATCCATATTCATAGGAAATATTTCTTTGAGTTTTCTTTTCTTCTGATGTCTTATCTGGTTTTGGTCTCAGGGCAATACCGGCTTCATAGCAAGAGCTGGGAAGTGATCCCTCCTCCTTTTTTTTGGAAGAATTTCTGAAGAATTTAATTCTTTCTTAAACACTTGGCCATATTTAGTTTTTTAACTTTTTCTATTTTTATATCTTAAAAGAATACAACTCTGATAGCATGTCCAATAGGAGGAAATGCGTGTCCACCCTTTCTCTCTGTAACCCTGAAATTAATCTATGGGATCTATGATCCACGACAGTATTGTCAAAGTTTGAGTTAACTCATAGGAAAGAGAAAAAAGTTCCCCAATTCGTCCTTAAAAAGTTTTCCAAGTTTAAAAAAAAAAGTAGGGAACATTCATCTCCGCGTGAACAGCTTCTCCTGTCACCCCAGCTCTCCTCCATTTCGAGACCCCTCCTCGATGCGGAGTTACGAACCAGGTGCACGCAGGTCGGATGGGCGACACTGGGGAGGATTGTGGCATCATCCTGCTTCCGTCAGCATCTGGAGAGGGAGGGGTTGGGCCGAGAGGGTCTCCCGGGGCGGGGCGGAGGAGGAGGGAATGCAAAACAGAGCCTCGCCCCTGGAACCCAGGGAGCAGCAACGCCCCTCGCTATAAATTTGGAGCCGCTTGGTCGCGAACGATTCCAGCGCCTGTCAGCCAGGGACCCAGGCAGTGGGCCACAGAGCGCCTGGGCGCGCGCGCAGCAAGCAGCTTGGCCGGGCCGGGGCGGCGATCGATGGGGCGCAGCCCAAGCGGCCCGCGGGAGTGAGGGCGCACAGCCGGCCGCCGAGGCTGCGCACCCAAGGCCCGCACGAGCGCGGCCAGCTCGCGGCCCGACGTGGGCGCAGCGCCCCGCGCGCGGGGGAGTCGGCGTGGGCGGGTCGGTTTCCTGTCTGGGTGTCCTAACTCGGGCGCTGGGCTGGAGGCGCCCGGGACGAGCAGAGAGCCAGCACAGTTCCGGTCGCCGCGCACCCGGAGCTGGCCGCCCTTCCCCAAATCAGGTAAGGGGCGTCTGGCTTGGGAGGGAAAAATTTGAGCTCGTTTGCCGCGTGCCCCGGAAATTTCAATTCTAATTTGACAAGACTCTTTCGAGTTCAAGCAAGAAATTTGCAGAAATGGGATGCAACCGAGTAAACTTTCTTCCCGAGGCTTTTAGCTAACTCTTGTCTTTTCACCGTGCCTTGAGTGGGAAGCCGGTATGACTCTGCCGGGCGTCCGTTTAAAAGTTGCGCTAGCTCTAAGGTGAAGTTAAAAATTTCCCCAACCTCCCGCTCTGCTTCCCAGGCGATGCCCCAGCTCATGTCCCCCTCTCCACTCCCTGGAAACCACATCGGTGGATCCTCGGCAGCGGACACCGCCCCTGCGTGGGGCAGACGCTCCCACCTTCAGGTGTTCTCTGCTGCCTTTGATTCATCAACTTGGGGAGGGGAGAAGCGGGCGTCTCCACACCCTAAACCCCACAGACTTGGCCAGTGCACATTGTAGCTGAGGCAGGATTGTAGGAAAAGCTCTTGCTGGCTCACTCCCTCCACCTCTCTATCTAGCCCCCATTCTCCAGTTCTCTTAAACGTCCAGCCTACTGTCTCCACAGTGCCAGCCCGCTGAGGTCTCCGGAAGACCTCAGCGTCTTCCCCAAAGCGTCTCCTGCCCGTTGTCTTTGGGTAGCTACTGGAGACCTGGCTCTTGAACCTGTCGGAGGCTTCCTTACCTAATCCGCGCTTGCTAATGGCCCAAAACCCCATCAGCGGTCCTCAGGAGCCCTCTCTTCTGGGTGAAAGTCTAGGTGGCCTCTTTCCTCTGGGCTCGCGTTTGGGACTTGGTCTATTTCTACCGTCATTCCGGGAAGAGAAAGTTTAAGTGAGAGAGGTAAGAAATCTGGCGCTGCTGTTCTGTTTTATAACTTTGTTGAGAAACTTGTATCTCTTCCTGAAGATGTCTCATCCCCAACATGGCACTTACCACCTGAGGGACCTGGGTCCCCAGGCGTTTATTCCCTTTAGCATCAGTTGTATCCCCCTTAGAAGTCTCCTCTAGTAAAGAACCAGCCTGCTTCCCTTGCCTGCTGGAGTGTTTCCCCGACTGCAAAGGCCGGGCGTGGGTAACGTCTCCCCGGGCTGTGATGGATTCCACCCTGCTTCCCAGCAGGGGACTGGGAAGGGAGACGCCCACGTAACTAGCGGGCGTTATTAGGAGAGTCATTTCAGAACTCTGAACCTCAAGTTTCCCTCCGGTGATAAAATTCAGTTCCTTTTGTTTCCAGTTATTGTTTGAAAAATAAAAGTTTAAAGTAATTCCCCTTTTAGTCCATGTTTGGGGTCCTCAAAACTGTCTAAATACCTCTCCTGGTAAATTATCTGCTCTGGGAAAGCACTAGGTTTGCCCATGCTGGCTCCTAGTGTCCATGCCCCACGTCATGGCTGGCAGTTCTGATAACCTGGCTGAAGGCTCAGGGAGTGGCCCCGAGTTGCCAGGTCTCAACTTTGGCTAGTTTCCTGATTATCCTGATTATCCATGTCAAGGCTGTTGCATACTCTGTCCCCCGCTTTTTGTCCTGACTTCTTTGTTCTTTGTGCCCATGATGAGGCCTTGATTTCTGGTTCAGCTCTTCTTTGCTTTAAACTGAATCAACTGCTCCATCATCCAACTCAGAAGAAAAGTGGTTTCCGCCACTGATGCCAGGGAAGACTCATCTTCTCTGAGATGCAGAAAGTGTCTTTCAGTCTCTGTTGCTTCGAGCAATGCTCCACACCTCAAGAGCTCTGAGCTTAGACCTTTCCTGTCTCTCTCCAGCCCTGGTTCAGTGTGCAAAAAAGGGCAAAATTGTGGATCGTTCAGGTTTCTTACTTTTTGAGTTTTTTTGTAGTTTGAGGTAAGATTTGTGTGTATATAATTTTTTGGTTTTTTGCTGCTGCTGCTGCTTATTATTGTTGTTTTGATGACTATGACTAATTATTTGCCCTACGCTAGAGGGAAAATAATGAAAGAAAATTTAATCTGCTACTTACCCCAAACCCAGGTAAAATACTTAGCTAACAAGGAGTTTGAAACTCATAGTTTAAGTGTTTAATGTGTGTCTCCTATAGTTTTATCTGTGCTGTCACAGTGTCCTTTTCAAGCAGCTATCTGATGCTGTGTTTTGCTTTCGAATTTGTTCGAGGGACCAAGATTGAGTCCTGTCACACTGACACATCTCGGCTGCCTAGTGCCGGCTCCCGGGCCTCTCCCCACGCTCACTGCTTTACCTAGATTTTTCCCCTCAGTGAGGACTGGGCAATGCCAGAGAGTCTCCTCAGTAGGTGAGCAAGTTAAGAACTTTATTTAGAAGTGCGAAGTAAACCCAAGTGTTGTGAAGATTAAAAAGCTGTCTTGAAGACACACTGTGGCAATAAACAAAGATGGAGCCAGAACAATAAAATATGACAGAGGATCCAAGGCCGGTGTGGGAATGCTTTCCTCCCACGTTATCTGGCAAACTGGACAAATCAGCTTTTAAACTCATCACTGTTGGAAAGTGGTCTTATTTTTCTTCAAAGTAGTTCTAAGGTTTCTCTTTCAAAATCGCCTAGAGTCATTGGATTACATGGTTTGAGTTCCTTTTCACACAGGTGCTTATTAAAACAGTATACTAAAACCCCCATGAGCAAAAGTAAATTTTCTTTCTTTCTGCCTAAATGTAGCTATGACTTTAATTTTCTATTTTATTCATGATATGAAGTTTTTCTACCAAAAATCACCTTTTCAGTGGTTTAATATATAAAGCCATCTTAAACCCAGGAGTATCTATAGGGATTTAAGGTAATATTCAACTGATGTGGCAAGTGAGTGCCCTTATCCTGTTAAAGCTCTAGAATATATTTCAATCATAGCAAAAAAAAAAATCTGAAGAGCTATAAATTTGCCAGATGTATCAATTTGACCATTGGAAGTAGAAAACAAAGTATATATTTAGAACAGTCATAGAAACGGCAAGTGAATCTTGCTATTAGCTGTGGTTGCATTAATATTAAAAGTTTTGCCATCTTATTTTGATTCTTTCTCTTTGTAGCAGATGGTCACAGGGGAAAAAATTCCCTTGAATATGAAAACCAAAATTGTCTTTCAAAATATTTTACATACTAACAAGAGTATTGACTATATACTGTAAATGCTGTAAGACTGTTTTATTTTAAATTATTCTTATACTTCAACTTAGAAGAGTTTGGTTTGGTTTGGTTTGTTTGGTTCCCAAATAGGTACATCGTCTAAATGTCTTAACTAGAAATAACGTCTAGAATCTGCCAGTTATACTTAGAGTTTCCTTCCTATACCCAAGAATACTTTAAATTGTGTTGCTAGTCTCACGTTTCATTACTTTTCCAACATGTACAAGTTCGGAAAGTGGGTGAGAAATGGGTATGCTTTGTTTTTCACAATCTCACTGTGCCTTCATATTTCAAATCCCAATTCTAGATGTCCTTAAAATTTTAAATGATAGAATTAATAATCATTCAGTTTGGGTCAACTTTTATGTGATTTCTTGTTTATTTTATATGCTTATAAGCTGCTGTGTTCTTCTCCAAATGATGTTAAAATCTTATTTATATCAATAGATTTAAGTACTTTGAATGGTTAACTTCAGACTAAAACTATTGGAGAATACAGATATGGGTTGTGCACTCTTAAAGAGAGTTTATGATTGCTAATTCACTCTAAGTTTTCTTTAGATATTTCCCATTTTATATCAATCAAAGCTCTTCTTATCTACCTTGGAAAATGAGGACTCATGTCTATGAAATGTGTCAACAATAGTAGAAGATACAGAGGAAATACTATGGATTTGAGTGATATCAGGCCCTGAGGACATACTCAATACAAAAATGGTCTTTGCCCTAGAGAGATGTTGGTCAAGCTGGTACATATATACATATGGGTCTGTCTCATCATCTCAGTGCCACTGGGGTGGGAAGCCATTTAAAAACAACCCTCCTTTGTCCTACCGTTCAGACCAGTTAGATGTCTACTGTGATCACATTGTTTGACTCCAGCCACTTCCATAATAACCACCACAACTCTCCCCTCCCCATGGGATTATAATTCCTTTGATGGTATGCACCACATCCAGTTCATCCTCACCTTCTGTCACTAAATGCTCCACAGCTCACTTGCTTGCCTGTTTGTTGTTTGTTTGTTTTTGGCTAAAGCTATGGAAAATGTTAAATACATTTCCAGATCCCTATAATTTAGAAGAGAAATGTTAGAGAGAAACCTTTTTTTAATCTCGTTTAAGTGTTATCCTATTACAATAAAATGATTTAAAATTGATGCATTAGTCTTACTAATTGAGGAACTAAGTATTAATACAATTGTTTTAGTCCAGAGCTAAAATGGCAAGGGAAAAGTAGAGGAAAGAAGAAGAAAAGTAGAAATGAAAAAGGGTAAAAGGTTGAAGTATCTAATCAGTGGTTCTGAAGGTGTTAGGGGACAAGTAAGGCAAGTGTGGTACGGTCGCCCGGGGAGCATTGTACATCTCACGGCTGTCTCCACTTTCCCTTCTGCCCCCTCCCCACTTCCTCTACTGAGAACCACCGTATTTCAAAGAGGAGCCACCACAATTACCGCAGGTGTCAAGGTCCACAGACCAGCAGCCTGGACATCACCTGGGAGCTGGCAAAATTGCAGAATCTCAGACCCGACCCAGACCCACAGGATAAGAATCTGCCTTTTAACGAGATTAAAGTTAGAGAAGCCCAAGTGCACAGGACCTATGCCTTGTTCAGAATGATGACCTGGAGGTTATTTTCTTGGCTTTTTAATAAACTAACATTTTAAATAAAGCTAGCAGCACATGTAATGTGCCACGCACACCATGTTCAACCTTTAAATACTATGTTTTATTTACTCCTCCTAACATCTCTATAAAATAGTCACTGCTTTAGCCTCACTTTATAGGTTGGAATACTGAGCAATAGTGCGATAAGTAGCTTACCCCAATGTGCTAACTGGTGGCGTCAAGATTTAAACCCAGGAATTCTGACTCCTGTGCTCTGAGCGGCCACCCCACTCTCTGCTCTGCACTAGGCTGCCTGCTTTTTAAGGCTGACTAATTGTTTGAGAATTTATTTCAAGTAATAATGTGAAATCAAGTTCTGTTTCCCTCATAGAAAAAAAACAAGATCTATTCCATTTTAGCAATAATATTTCCCTGTCATCTTACCTTTAAGTACAATCATGAAGAATTCTAGAAATTCCTTCTTTACTTGGGAAATAAATACTAAAACTATGACAGCTCATTATTTAAAACTTAGAGTTTGATATCTCTATTTTTTTCCCATAACTTAATTTAAATATACTGTTTTTACCTTTTGGTGTTCTGATGCTATGAAAAAAAAAGTCCTCTGTTGAATAAGTCATTCCCTACATACAGAAACTGTTCAGCATTCCAACTCGAATTATATCTCACTCTTTCAGCTTTCAATATAAACACTTGTTTATCTACAAGCAATGGCTTACAAAACTGTAGTTGAATATGGTTATTAACAGTCAGTCTGCAAGCAAGTGGTGACTTATTTTAAGCCATTGACTCCCCAAGTGATTCCGCCCCTGCACGATTTCTCCCAGTGCATGTAGATTCTCTGACAGTTGTCAGTTGGATCCTGCCAAATGTCTCTTGTTTTGACAGGGACCCATTGATCTTGCTCGAAAGGCTAAGGTGAGTCTGGGTTCCTTGTGACAATATTTGAGAGGGGAGAGGTGTGTCAATAGGACTGGAGCAGCCACGATTTTCTCAGTAATAAAGGGACATTCTTGGGAGACAGAATTTCACCAGCTACTTGGATCTAGACCTTTAGATACACAGGCAGCACTAACAGTATATCATCTAACTGGTAAGTTACAGGTTGGGGCAGCCATAATGCCAAGTAGTCAGGGTTCGGAAGGGAATTGGTGCCCAGGAGACATCTACACATAGCAGGCAGAGTTTCTTTCTTAGTGCTAAGAAATTATGAAACACCAACGATCTCTTATGACCCTTCAGAGTCCTGCTGGTCTCACTAAGCCCAAGTATTTGTGACTGCGGCTGAATATAATCTGCACCAGGTATTTCTCTAAATAAATTGAAAAAATATCTCACAGCATTTCTTCTAGTAAACTTTATACATCACATATAGTTTTCTTGACTTTTTGACTCCAACTCTTCTTGTTATCCAATTCAAATGCATTTTACATACTTCTGAATCTATGTGGTATGCCCCTAGAACAAGAATGTTCCATTAACCCAGCTTTAGTAATCTAACTCTCCTTCCGTTCAAATGATGTCACTTCACATAAAACACATTGTACCCTGATGTCTCCCAGCTCTTAACCTTCACACAGCTAATTGCTGCCACTTTATCAGGAATGGACGAGAATCTGATATGATTCCTACGTAGTGATTTCTTGAATGTGTTCTGGGTTTGATCTACCAGGTTAAGAGAATGGATTTTTGAGAGAAACACAAATCTATTCCTATTCTTTTAAATTCCCATTAGGTTAAGCCAAATGATGCAATATTATATAGTCATTATATATTTATATAAATATCTATTTAGTAACATTTAATGGCAAGGAAAGGTAATCATAAGTGAATAAAGCAATGTATAAAACATAAACCATGAGTGGGACCCAGTGTGTATGTGTGTGTATGTGTGTTTTGACAGATTCTTGTCAGGGTGGCATTAAGGTCTTACTTGGGTCTTTGGTGTTCTAATGAGAATAATTTAGTTATATTAAAACTGATTTGTGAGTAAAATCATTGATATATTTTTTAAGTGCCTACATATTTGTGGAACAGATAAGAAAGACGATGGAAACTATATAACAAATCTTAAAAGCTTTTGAGGATTATTAAGATCAAGGCTAAGATCAAAGGTGACTTTTTTCTTTCCCTTTTTTTTTTCAATGTGCTTTCAAAATTTCCTATAATGAACCTTACTTTCATACTTCTTACTTTTTGTTTGTCTTGGAATTTCTCTCACTTTCCTTGTAACCCACGCTAGATTTCAGATCCTAGACAACTAGTGTTAACTCTCTGGAGAACAATACTAGCAAATCTGACCCCGTCTCTAATTTTTTTTCCTGAGGTTCACTAGAGCCTACAAGAGTCCCCAGAATTCAGAGAGTAGTGGTATTTTCATAAGAGAAGCATGTTATGAGAAACTTCTTTTGCTATATCAGCAAAGCCACCAAGAAATAGAGGTGAAAATAGATCCTTCTAATGCCAAAATTCTCCTGTGCAACAATGCTTTAGTAAGTTGACGTATGTTGTTAACAAAAAAAGTAACCTGTACACAATCTTCTTGATTAACTCTTCAGCTTTAAAAAATTTCTTACTTAAAAAACTGCAAACCTATAATGAAAAATATTGATGAACCTGGCTACATAAGAAATTAAAATGATTATATGCTAAAAGCACCGTAAAGTCTAAAGATAAACAGGGACTCAGCAAGCTATTTGCAACACGTTATGTGTAAAGGTCAGTTCCCTTAACATAACATTAGCTCTTTAACATAAGAAACAGTGAACAACCCAATTGAAAAATGAGCAAAGGCCACTGGTAGAAGGCAAACTAGTAGAAGATTAACTCCATAAAATAAGAAAACAGAAAAGCTCAACCTCATTCATAACCAAAAAAATGAAAATCAAAACAGATATATACTTTCCACATGTCATACTTAGAAAAAAATTTAAGATTTGAAAAAAGTCAGATTTTTGGCGTCATAATTGGTGTAACCTTATAGAGGACATTTTGTAAGTACCTTTCAAAAACTTAGAGTGTACAAACAATTTGCTTCAATAACTATGTTTGAAACTTATTCTACTGATATTCATATAAGTACAGAAATGTATATATATATATATATATGATCAATGAGGCATTTTTTTTAAGCAATCAGAAAGGGAAACAAAAAAAATCTTTAAGGCCCATTAACAGTGGGCTGGTTAATAAATAAATTATCATTTATCAGTGCAATGACTAGAATACTGTATGGTCATGAACAGGAATGAGTTACATTTATGTATACTGATGTAGAAAGTTCTGCTAGCCATATCATTAAGTTAAAAAAAAGAAAGAAAGCAAAGAGGAAAATAGTATGAAGAGTAAAATGAAAAAACATGGATGTACACATCTATATGTACATGTATACATTGTTTAAAGTCCTGGGAAGATCCATAAACTGTGAGTAGGAAGCATCTCTTGGGAGTGGATCCAGAGACAATTAGAGGGGCTTGGAGACGTGTACTTTTATTTTCTACTCGTCCATAACGTGCCCTTTATACCACATGCATGTATTATTATTTCTATGAGATATAAAAACAGAGAAAGATCTTTTAAAACAATATTTTAATTATACTGTAATAACACTGTATCAGCTCTATATTAAAAAGAATCATTTATCAAAGTTTGCAGATTCACAAAGATCTAATCTGATATTTCTTATATTTAGTAGTTATATCTACAGAAGTGTCTTAGAATAAAAGTGCACTATTTTACCCCCAGACCTTCTTTTTCTCCGTCTCTCATGTGTCTGCGAGGCTATGGGGGAAGGTGTTGACTACAAGCAGGAAGGGGTGAGACCCCATGCCAGAGAGCCGCTCAGCACAGCGTGACCCTGGGTAAGGGAAAATACGTCCTTGCTGTGGACCACATGGTTTCATTCCCTGCAAAAACATTCTAAGATGTAGTGTTAATGCTTACTCTGTAGATTAAAAAATAAAAATCTGACCATATTCAGTGAATCACATTAATCTTTTTTCCTTTCCAGATTTGATGCATGATAAATTGGTCTAAAATAGCTGGGTGTCTATCCGACTAAGTCACTGAAGCCATCCCAGAGGGTCTGCATCCAGGTAAATGTCTTACACCTGCAGCACTGCATCTGCCAGTAGTTTCCTCTAATGTGTCGACAGTGGAGGTAGCACAGGAAGCCACACACACTATTGTCTGGTGATAGAAACAGAGGAAACAGAAAAGAACGAAA
The DNA here is from genome assembly GCF_041296265.1 of Equus caballus. Classification (NCBI taxonomy): domain Eukaryota; kingdom Metazoa; phylum Chordata; class Mammalia; order Perissodactyla; family Equidae; genus Equus; species Equus caballus. Next base: position 92,994,367 of record NC_091699.1, read on the forward strand.
TTCCAGTCTTACCCCATCCCTTCCAATATGCAGCTGAGGAACATATATATGTACATGAGTTTAAATATAAACAGCGTCACAATTACCACGACATTCACGCATTGATGATAAATCACGTGAGAGCTTTGCAAACTTTTGGCATCAAGGATCTCCTCGTGGCCGCGTGGCCGTGGGTGATTGTTCTGAGCGGCTCTCTGTGTATGGAGGGCTTTGGAGAGGCGGGAGGGAAATGATTGTGCTTTCTCATCAGCCACCAAGTGGGGGATGGACTGGGCTCTGTGATGCCCCAGCACTTACTTCCAGAGCACGTATCTAAAGACCGTAAACCTTGACACTTGACCTGCTCACCTCTGCAAACCCAAATGTCTCGGAGTGTCATTCTTACCAACGTCTCCCGTACTCCAAGAAGATACAGGGAAACAGGCCATATGAAACTGGAGCCAGAGGAACCCTTCAGTCCACGTGGAGTGCAGCCCCTGGGAGATGTGAGTGCTGTGGAGTTTACACAGGCATTACTCTCAGAGGCTGAAAGGGCATGGGGACAGCTCTGTCGGTCCAACTCCCGTCACATTGGCTTGTAGGATATTTTTTTCTTAAAAACCTCCTGGATTTACCCAGCTCACAAGATTTTTTTTTCCTGACAAAAAGTCAGCTCAAAGAACAAGCCTTCAGTTTCCCCAACTGATGGGAAGACACTCCCTAGTCCCTCCGGGGAGAATGAAAAGAGTAGCTTGTCCTCTTCTGCATAAGTTGTGACTGCATTTTGTCAAAGCGGAAGAGAGATGGGATGGGTGGTGGGCGAGGGGACAAACGTTAGAGTCGACTTTATGCTTTGCTTGATCAGGTGGGAAACACTGGCTGGACGGCGCTCCACGGTGCTGGGAGGAAACCAGGTCTGCTCTAATCTTGGGGACAAAACTGTAGTTCGGTGGCTGGAAATATTTAGGGTTCTTTTTTGGGTTTTTTGGCGGTGTAGGTAAGCTTAGGAAGCTGGGCTGTGCGTGTTTCTAGCAAAAATTCAGCTCTGGAGAAAATGCATTAATACAAATGTCCCAGTTAGGAAGACTCTAAGACAGGAAATTTTATTTTACATCCTAAGAGGACCGAGCAGAAGGAGCTCTTTGTCCGCGATACCCCGTCCACCTCCCCGCAGAAGGAGCAGGACGGAATCCCGGGGCTCCTGCTGAAAAGGATTCTTGCACCAGCCACTCTCGTCCTGCATTTTCCAAGCCCTCGGTTTCTGACCAACACTCATACATTTGTAGCAAAACTTTCGAAATAACTATGACATTTTGCTTACAAATAACAAAACACAGAAGAAAACATTCTGTAAAATTTTAAACTTTGTCAAACTTTTGTTTCAAATGAATAAGCAAAACATGCTTAATTCTAAGAAGTTATTTTTTTTCTTGTTAAAGAACTGATGCTATACCAATTCTGCCACAACTGGCGACTTTGCCTTTGGTTTCCTGTAAAATACTCTCCAAGACCCCATTTCAGCCTGTGGGCACTATAGTGAAAGAGAAAAACTTTTTCAGAAGGACCCTCGAACTTTGTAATGTACCTTTTACCAACTTACAGTGACAGAACTCTGACCTCTCATTGATTTAAACCAGTAATGTGTAAACAGCAGTTCAGAGCTTGTTTTTGTAGGAGCAAAAGAATTTAGGTTGAAATCTACTTATGACAAATGGGGAAAACCCAATTAGGACATTTAAAAGAAGAAAGACCGTATTCGGTGGCTTAAAATCTATAGACCTGCACTGTCCAAGATGGTGGCTATTTGCCACATGTGGTTATTTAAATTTAGATATAAATTAGTTACAATTAAAGGAAATCAAAAATTCAGTTCCTCAGTTATACTACCCATATTTCAAGTGCTCAATAGACACATGTGGTTAGTGTATTGGACAGCACGGGTATAGAGCTTCTGTCATCAGAGAGAGTCCTACTGGACAGTACTGCTATAAACAAATTATTAATAATGCATTGGACTTCCATTGCCACTTGGTAAGAAAGTTTATATTCTTTTAAACTTATGTGGAAATTATAAAGTATTTCTTAACCTACAACTAAGAACATTGGAATTCATCTTGTGTATAATTCTCACAGGCCCCTTTTCCTTTTTCCTATTTATTTGCATATTAAAATATATGGAAATAAGTATTCTATGTACTCTTCTAAATTTAGAGGTTCTTGTTTTCTTAAAAATTGTGAAAAGAGGTACACACAGTTATATGGAGCTGATATATGGCTGTTGGCTTTTTTCTCTGCATCACTGACATCTCCAGATAAGCAAAACTAGAAAAGATGTAGGATCATTTTTAAAGACCAATATTTTTTCTTGACTGTTTATGTTCAATAATATTTTATTTTTTCTACAGCTATAGATATGTCTCAATTGTATTGACTTAACTAAAGCTGATTTTTTTTAAGCAATTGGAGAGCTAAGCAAAATATTAGACTGTTTAATTCTTTTTTCTCTTTTTTTATGGAAATGTACAAAATATTAGAAGTCTCGGGGCTGGCCCCATGGCTGAATGGTTAAGTTCGCACGCTCCGCTGCAGGCGGCCCAGTGTTTCGTTGGTTCGAATCCTGGGCGCGGACATGGCACTGCTCATCAAACCACGCTGAGGCAGCGTCCCACATTCCACAACTAGAAGGAACCACAACAAAGAATATACAACTATGTACTGGGGGCTTTGGGGAGAAAAAGGAAAAAAATAATAAAATCTTTAAAAAGAAAATATTAGAAGTCTCTACTTTTATTTCCAAAATTGTATGTATCATGGATGTTTATTTTTAATTTTTTTTTTAAAGATTGGTACCTGAGCTAACATCTGTTGCCAATCTTCTTTTCTTCTTCTTTTTCTTCTTCTCCCCAAATCCCCCCAGTATGTAGTTGTATATTCTAGTTGTAGGTCCTTCTGGCTGCGGCATGTGGGACGCTGCCTCAGCGTGGCCTGATGAGTGGTGCCATGTCCGCCCCCAGGATCCGAACCGGTGAAACCCTGGGCCCCCGAAGTGGAGCACGCAAACTTAACCACTCGGCCACAGGGCCAGCCCCTTTAATTTTTAACTAATATAGTCATCCCCTGTTATAGTATATTCTTAAAGTTCTTATTCACCACTTTTCCGCTAATATGAAACGTCATTATTAAAACATCAGTTTCAGTTATTCTCCAGTCTCTTATGATGCGGGGTCGGTGAGCCGAGGAGTCGAAAGAAAGATTTCTTAGACTCTTAAGATCTGGCAGTAGTGCTCTTTTATTTAGAGAATAGTGTAGCATGGGGACAGGAGCCATGGGCAGTCAGAGCTTCTGCTGCTGCCTCTGCTTCTGCTGCCCCCGCTGGCATGGGGACAGGACCCATGGGCAGGCAGAGCTGGTGCGTGGGGACAGGACCCACGGGCAGTCAGAGCTCCTGCTGCTGCTGCTTCTGCTGCCCCCGCTGGCATGGGAACAGGACCCATGGGCAGGCAGAGCTGGTGCGTGGGGACAGGACCCACGGGCAGTCAGAGCGACTGCTGCTGCAAAGTTGGGTGGAGAGTAAGGCTAAATTTAAGGCATAGGTATTCGAGTTATCTCTTTACAAGACAAAAAATATGTAAAAAAGTTAAAATGGTATCAGTGCCTGTATGGTCTGGCCATTTGGCGGTCCCACAACTTTTAGATAAGAATCAAACCGGATTGAGTAAATGGCAGAAGTCACCGCTTGAATTTTATCCTCGGCTATAGACAAAGGAGGATTTGTGTGTGTGGGGGGGTGGGGGTCAGTTACATGAGGTTGCCAGACAGTAACCAACTTAAGTTCTTGCCTCTGGCATTGATTAAGAGCTTCTAGAGATAAGACCATCCCCCCTTCTTCCTGGCACAAAGAGGGAGGCATCTTCACAGATAGAGGTTTCCCTTAGAAATGTAAATGTTTCCCAACAAAGGGGCAAACAAATTCCACTCCTTGGAGCCTGAATTTCATCTGTAGTTTTAAAACTAACCAGCCTAAAAATCCTCATCATAAGCCATTTTAAAATTAAGCAGCCTAAAAATCCTCATCATCTTATACCTAGTAGTTCAATTACATTTGGTTCCTGGACTAATGGTTGTGTGTTACACAAGGCAAAAAATTAAAAGCAAATTTGTCTTTGAGTCATCGAAGCATCGAGGATTTGAAATAGCTATGTAACTAGCTGTGAGAAAGCATATAAATCTCCAGCCAACATTCCCTTTACACATTTAATAGTGTCATTTTTCAGGGAAAGCATAAATAATAGAAGTTTGGACCAGTTTGGAATCATTGAATATGAATCCAAGAGTCCAACCAATGGAAAAAAGGCACAGTAAAGGTTGGCCATTTGTGGGGTGTTTTTTCAATAGACAAAAATATAGCTTTCTTTAGAGATAGCAGGTTTACTCCAAATAACCTAATATTCACACAGTTTATCTACAGTAACATTGTTCCTAGGCTTGAATAATATAGCTAGATATGGTGGGCACATAATTGACCATGTAGGAGATTCTAATTTAAATTAGATTACCATTAATATTTTTATGCTTAGAAGAGCTCAGAGAATTAGTCTCTAAATTTAGAGGGTCTGTTTTGCTGGCAAGAACTTTTGACTAGTACCGGAAGTGTTGTCATCCTGTCCCTTAAGCTAGTTAGCTGTTCCTCTTAAGAAGATTTAGACGAAGAAGAGTCATTTTTTAAATTCCAGAAAGGTCTAGGATATCTCAGAAACCGAATAATACAGTGCAGACCTGGCAGAAGGCAACCAGTTATCTAAAACTCGGTCTTTGGCACCTTTGCAGATTTTAAAGAAATGCTAGACTCGCCCAGGGGGCCCTGGGACAACAGGAACAAAGCCAGACCACAAGTCCAAAATCCAATCAGTAGCAGTCTTCCTCCTCCTCTCATCCACGCAAAGCCGGGATAACTTCTGCCCTCAGCATGGGCCACGGCGGAAAGCATGCGGAGGCGCTGGAGATAAACCCGGTTGTGGGTAAAGGCCCTCTCTTGACCTAGAGCCTGAACCTTGGCTCCTCAGGGATGCTCCCAGGTCAAAGAAGAACGCCAGATGGGTGTTTTGCTGCTTCCTGGTCCCTCCAGTGCAGTCAGTTTGTGGAGCAGGAGGATAAAACTACTGAGTGTCTTCCTTAACAGTGCAAGGCAAGAAATGCATGCAGCCTGCTTTGGCAGTGTGAAAGCAATGCAAATTCGAGTCATTGAGGACAACAGCTTCTTGTATGACATATACAACACTGATGGGCCAGCCATATTTTATTCAACTCTAAACCATTAATGAGTACTAGTCTTCGTTTTGCATAGAGCATCTTTATGTATACACAGTTGAACAAATAGGGAGCGTTGGAAATGGCCGTGTGAGAAGTATTGGCCTACCGTGCATCAGCTTGGTTTGAGGGAGTAGTAGGCTGCCCCTGGATTTCTGCTAAAATTTAGATTTGATTGGATGGAGGTAGACAAAACAGGCCATCTGAATTAAAGAGTGAGAAATACAATATGCACCAGTTAAGTAAAGGAAAACTTACACTATGAATAAAACAATAAATGTCAATAAATTTAAAAGTTTATCTTAGCTTCCTTAAGATATATGACAAAGTTAACAAACCTAATCTGACATCTTAAAATAAAGAGATCTATGTAACCTATTTTGCGATTATCTTCTTAAGAGGATGTTTTGATATCTTTAACTTTCATGTTTAATCTATTTTTTTCTTTTTTTAGTTTCTATGGTATAACTATCCATCAATCCGTATTGGTTGACTTTATATATATATAAGGATCCCTAGAGAAAGTAATTCTGCAGTCCTCCTCAGCAGTTCATTCTAACAATTAAGAACCCTTAAGCTAAATAGAATAATTCATTTCACAGGAAACTTTTATTCAATATGTATAATTAGTTTTAGTTAACTTTATTAATGAAATGTCGCAAATCAATTAGGTTTGCAATAATCAGGTGCTGAGGACCCAGGAGGGGCCATCTCTCTCACAAGAGGGGAAGGTGACACACAATTTAGTTGGGAAGCAAATGTAATTAGATATGATCAGTTGAGTATTCCTGTCCAATATGGAGTCGGGCACATACCCAAGCCTGAGTACACAGCTTTAAAGAGGTAGAAAAAATAATGTGACTTAGAAAATTTCTTCACGGTCCTGTGGGCCACAAACTGACAGCCAAAGGGGGCCTTTGAAACTACAGGAAGACAGGTTTTCTTAAGACAGAGCTATGCTGTAAATTTCTTTTTCAAATCTAAATGCCTTTAAGTAGGGTAGTATATGAGCTCTCCTATTTATTACAGACATCACCATTCCTAATGGCTTATATTGGGGGCTTCACACATTTATTTAACTGCCCAAATCCTGATGACATTTCAGTTGCAACTAAACGACCTAGAAGTTTGTCGTTGAATGGGTGTGGGGTAATCCTAAAGTTTCTTTCCTCTGACTCTAAAATAGGAATGGCAAAGAAATGTTATGACAGTAAGGATCCTTCTGAATGAGAATTACATTAAATACAAGTTATTCCTATTTAGGGCTGCAGTTTGCAACAGATTCTGCTATGATTCATTCAGTAAGGGTTTTTGCTGGACACCTAACATGCCAATCACTGTTCTTGGCACTGAGGACAAAATGTGAGCAAATCAGACAAAAATCCTTGGCCTCTAGAACTTACATTCTATCTAGACAGAAAAGCAATCCAGTAAAATATACTATATGTTGGATGACATGGAGAATGGGAATAGAGTGTGGAAGCAATGAGAGAGGGAGGTGCCACTTTAAAAGGGTGTTTAGAGAAAGCCTCCTTATTAAGAAGGAAGGAAGTCTGTGGACAGCTGGGGGAAGGTTGCTCTAGGCAGAGGGCAGAGCAAATGCAAAGGCCCTGAGGCAGCACTATGTGGTCATATTCAAGGTGCGGCAAATAGGCCAGGATCCTTAGAAACCACACAAGAAAAATGGATAACAAAGGAAAGACCCAGTACTGAAGAGTGTGAACTAACAGGTAGAACCTGGAGACAGAATGGATGCTAGAAGAGGGTAAGCAAATGGAATTTTAAAACCTAAATGGTTTAAAGACTTAAAATGCTTTGAAATGTAGGGAAATGTTTCCAGCATCGGAGATTTTGAAAGAAGTCAGGTCTGTGATTCGGTCTCCAATGGCTGGTTCTGTGGCTACAACTCAACTCTCATGGTTAGAAACCTGCATTTGATGTTAGTGCCTCCTGGACACCCAACTGACTCGTTTGGTGCCTTTGCTATACTTCAGAAACACTTTGCCTACCCTGACCTGTAATCGTATGACTCTGGCCCGAAAATCAAACTCCTCAAGTAGGTTAGGGGTGCATGGGATTGCCATTAGATTCTTTTTAGAGAAAGCTTTGTCTTCTTAGACAGATACATCAGTAAACTTAACAAGTCCCAGGGACACCACCGAATGTGAAATGATTTCGTATGCTGGTTACTCCATTGAGATTATTTTATCATCAAGTCCAACAAAAAGAAAATTTTAAATAAGATACATTTGGGATCATATATGTGGCATCCATCCACATATAACTGGGAATAAAATTATTTAACAGAAAATTTCAAATTCAACCAACTCTAAACACACGAGATAGTCAGAATGAGAAGGAACAATCCTGACTTTGTGTTATTTTTTAGTGGTGGTGTTTTCTCATAATCCTCATGCTTTTTTCCTGTCCTGCTATTCTTCAAGATTTCCTAATGAGGACTGGGGAACAGGTGTATTTAACAATCTGTATTTGCAGGCTGGAAACAAGAAAATGAAGACTAATAGTTTCTCTCCCGCTAATTTGATTTTCTACAGCTTCTCTCCTACCAGCTTAGGCAAAGGACTGAGTTACTATTTCCAGCAGATGGGGCCAAGGAAAAGACAAGCATCTGGGATGTCATGCTTCCCCCAAATGGGCGAGCCGCCCTACAGGCCTCCATTAGAGACTTCCCCAAGAGTAAGAAATGAGAAGTGATCATGAACAGAAGGAGAAAAAATTGCAACTTCCTTTATTCTGGAAAAGCAATACTCAATGGTTAACAGTGCTACCGTAAACATTCTATACATTTCTCCTGCACATGTGGCAAGTGTTAGGGTATGTACTCAGAAGAGAAAGTGATGATTTGACTTCCAAAGTAGTGGTGTTAGAAGGAGGTTCCTGGAAACAGGCTGTGCTGAGATGACAGAAAGCCGTGGGGTTCAGTCCTTAACTGCCAGTGTGTGGCTGGCTCTCTAAAACGAGATACGACCCAAAAAGAAGCTCTCCTGGTGTAATTCCACAGGCTAGCTAATGGCACAAATACCTGTTTATTTATAGCTCTCCAGGAATTTATTTTCCAGTATCCTCATATCACTGACATCCCATTAAATCAGCCCCGCAAGGAACTAGAACATTTGGCGAGTCTGCAATACAGAACTTTACGTGAGAGGTTTTCCTTTTCTCACACAAAAACATGAAAGTTGGTTTGAATTGGCGTGGACGCCTGTCCAGACGAGTGCCTCTGATTTCAGGAAGCGTGTACCTCTTTTGTCATTCCAGTGTGTCCTTGGAAATTGCTGCCTAAAGGCCAGCCTGCCAAGTCTGGCCCTTCTCCTCTCAGGAAAACCCTTTTAGTTGAATGTCAGTAGCTGGTCTTTGTTCTCCTCAGTGCTCCATTGCAAAATACAGCAATTCTAATTCTAAATCCCAATAGTATTGGGAAGACAAGTTGAGTTAAAATAATGCCTTCAACTCAATCAGCATTCTGTCCCTAATAAAAAGCTGGTTAGTCACAGCTTCCTTCAAGTCCGTCTTGCACAGATTTCCCTCCTGAAAGGAGAGACTGAAAGCATTTTAGGGAAAATAGACTTCTCTCAGTCGCTGGCGGTGGAGTAATGAAGGGGTTGAACATAGCATTTTTAGCATGATCACGTTTTTTTCTTTCAATTCCCTGAGGTTGAACCGATCTTTAACTTCAGTTTTTTAACTGCCCTGAAAATAACTTCTGTCTCTAGTTCACTCTTATTTCAATGCAATATTTTATCTTCTTAACCTGGTAGATTGACAATTTAAGTCATCATCCAGATCAGCAAAAAAATATGTGAGACTTAAAGTCATCTAAACGGCACAAATCTTCGAAAAAATAAAAATGGAAAATCTCGAATCTAGGAATGAAGCATCCTTGAAACTCTCCCAACTTGCAATCTAGTTTCACGGGTGAAAATTTTAGGAGATGAGTTTGGGAGGTGACCAGTGCTAGGTACTGTTTCATAAGATAATCTTATATGCCTCTCACAACAACCCTCAGAGGTTGCTACGATTCTTGCCCTGGTCTTACATTGCTGTTCTATAAATATAGACACAAAGGAGCAGAGAAAATAATCGTTAACATCTACTAATTGGACACTTACTAGGTCAGGCACTTCATCCTCACTTTCTTACTTTTAATCTGCCTAGAAAAACCCCTGCAGGCCAGGATCTCTTGTTGGGTTCACTTTTTCACAGACACTGAGCCTAATGGGCCCACATTGCCAACCAGTGCCAGGACCGGAACTGGAGTTTGACACGGACTCCAACGCCCTGCTTCTGACCATTGCTCTCCCAGATGTAACCCATCAAATTCCCCAGAGCCTGAGAGCTCTCCATTGCTGTTTTTCATTAACTGCTACACTATCAGCATTTTTTTTAAGTATATGTAAACAAGTGAACGCTGTGCTAGTAGTTAATTATAGGTTTGTACTGACACTGGGTGCAGGTGTAAGCTAGCATCATTGTGACTAATAGAAAAGTCAGGAACTGTGAAAAGAATGTTCAGGGCTGGCTAAATCAGATATTTTTCTGTCACATTTCAGTGAGAAAATTTAATTCATATGCCACCAGCCATATGCAGAAATGCAACAGGAAATGAAGAAAAACTAAACTACTTTAAATAATGTTGTCTGTAGTACAAACAATCGCACTGTGAATTAGTTTCCTTCTGCTGTAGAATTGATCATTTGGGTTATATAGACCAGCAGTGTAAGACATTCCTAAAATTATCCTTGAATCCTAGCCTTGAGATTTATATAAAACGCTAGGCAATTTGCCTGAGAGTACATAGAAAACATTTCTTAAAAGGACTGGGATGGGTTATTTTCCCTTCTGTTAAATATTAGCCTTTGAAATGAACCCAGCTGATCTGCTAAATAACACTTGCAAATTGTTGTGTTTTAATAAAGTGACAGACTGAGAGAGAAGCCACACTAGACACTCATGCTTCTGGAGGCGTTGCGGGCCAGGAACATTATGCAATAATGCCTTTTAAAAGAAGGGAGCCTCTCAGTGCCGCACCTTGCCTGGCAACAAATGTAGCCACTTACTCCAGATGCAGGCATAATTAGAAGCTGAAAATCCAGCCTCAGAATCCCCACCCCCTGGTGCAATACTCAGGAAATTACAGCTTTTACGTCTGTAATATTTTCAAGCATTCCATTTAAATATGCGAATATCTGAGAGTGTGATGTTTTAGGAGACCCGCTCCATAATGCTAAGGAAAGGTTTCATCATTATTAATCAGATATCCCGTGAAGGGGACACCTTGGTTTTGGATCTCTGGAAGGCTGAGAGCCTGCAGTGCTGGCGGAGGGCCGACCCAAATGGGCCACTCTACTGAAAATCCCAGGTGAACATGAAAACAGTGAGAGCTGGGGACCCAAGGTGCAGAAGATGCCGCTAGCAGCCATACGCCTGTGTTGTAGCTTTAACCAGGCAGGCCATGCTCATGCATTCGTTTCCAAAATTGCAGCAAAGCCTTATCAAGTAGGCCTGAAAGAAGTCTCATTTTAATCTGATCTTGGATGACCAATAAAGAAAATCTTCATCAAAAACCCTCCTAAAAGTAATAAAATTGGTGTTTTAAATGAACTACACTGAAAATTAATTAAATTACTTTAACTTTTGTTGCAACAGGAAAATAAATGCCTTAAAATTTAAAGTTACAGCACAGAGGTCTTAAAATATATTCGGGAAAACCCTATTCTGCAGAAAATAAATTTTGTCCTCATGATTTGTGGCTGGCCACCAATTTCTGAGTTTCAGATTATGAAGGTGTGCTCAGCTGACCCCTAGGAAGAGCGGGGCAGGCTCGGTCCCCTGCTGGATGGAAGGTTCCTCTTAGCTTTTCTCCTTCATTTCCTAAAGTGTTGTGACTTTTATTCCCTGGTGTTATGCCTTTAAAACGTTTTACATCTTAAAGCATAGAAATAGGTGTTGAAATTGGGAGCGGAAAGTCTCGGCCAGTTGGGTATGATTTTTAAAGTAGGGAATACAGACCTCTAGTGGTTGAACAGTTTGAAAGCCTCTGCAAGGAAAGAAAATTGTGAGGCAAGTGCCTGCATTTTAAGGAGAAAAAACAGTTGTTAGTTAAAATTACTCACATCGCCAAATTCACATATTTCATACAAACAAAAAAAGGTGAAACCGTGCTTCGAGGGAAAGGGGAGCACTTCCCGTCCTTTTCGATGCTCCTGAAACAGGCAAGGACCCTCCCACCAGTCCCAGCAGGAAGTCCAGCTCTGTATTGGTTTTCCTCTAACAGATTAACATCCAATTCATTGATTATACTAAATATATGAATGGAGCTGACAGATATTTGTGTAAGTGAAATAGTTTTATTTTCCTTGGTTCAGCTTTGCCTCTTTGGGACTTTTCCTCTTTACTCCAGTGGCTGCCCGAGAAAACGCAGGAGCCCCTTGCCCCGCCACAGCCCGCCTGTCCTTTCTCAGGCTCTCTCCATTGCAGCCACACTCCACTGGAGTAGGCTCAGGGATTGCGGTGGCTCCCCAGTCTACGTGAGCGGCAAACTGTTTAAGTGATGCTAAATGTCCCTCCAGATCCTGCTTCTCAAACCTGAATGGATACACAGCTCACCTGGGGCATCTTGTCGAAATGCAGCTTTTGACTCAGTAGGTCTGCGCCTGGCGTGGCTCTAAGCTGCCAGGTGATACTAAGGCCACCCCTCCAGGACCACACTTGTAGCAGCAAGGAGACTCTATAACACTGTTCATTTTTATTGCACTTTGTGTTTTCACCGATTTCATCTTTTTTCTTTTTCACTTTAATGACATCTCTTAAAATTTAATTTTTCCGTTTATAATACTTTTAAAGCTCTCTTTCACGTAACTGTGTACAACCGTCACTGGGAACCTGTCATTCAAGTTTTGTAAAGTTGATCTTACATTTTAAAAATGGATCCGCTGTCATCTGTCTAGCTTGGTGGGTTTGTGGGGGCTGTGGGCGCCTCTCTGAGCATGGGGAGTCCCTGGGCACGTGTAGCCACAGTAAATATCTGTTAGCCACACTGGGAGAGGGGCTGAGATCAGGTTTTGTGCATGTTGAAAAACTAAGGTCCCAAAGAGACAGCCACATCGTAAAATCAGGCAAAAAAAAAAAGCACAAGCTGAAACTGTTAAGAGTCAACAGATCAGAGTAAAACATGGGAAAATACATTTTTTTCAGACAAAATCTATTATAATTTCACCATCTGAATAACTTCCTATCATATCATGTTGTCAACCTTGATTTTGAAATCCATAATTTTAGAACTTATGTCATGGGGTAGTCTTTAAAAGCCTCTTGCACACTTTTAAATCTAGTTTTGCGTCAGAAATAGTATATTAAGAAGGCGTAGCATGGAGGGAGTACATAAATAACCATCATTGCCCTGCATGAACAGTAATTCACAGGTTTGGCTCAGACGCAACTTAGATGAAATAATTAACTTTGTACAGTACTTAACAGTATAAAAGTAATTAATCTAGCTGCCTCATACTGGTTTGGCCTAAATAAACATGCAATAAAAAAGCCATATGATTTTATTCTTTTTTCACTCATGTCAGTTGTGTAAGTTGGAATTTTAATGTCAGAAGATATCCTTCCCTTAAAGCATCACTTTCTTTTGAAATGTTAATATACTGATTATAAGCTGAATGCGTTCCATATATTCATAATTGTGGGCAGATGTTCTCAATTAATAGTTTTGTGCATTCCATTTCACAGGAGTTTGGTGAAAATGATTATCTATTTTAAACTAAGGTGTACATCAGAAAAGAAAATGATTTTTTAAAATACAAATCCCATAGACTGTTGATTGTGGGGGTGTAGCTTTGGCAAAATGCTTCAAGTAAACTTGCTTTTTGCCCCATGGGTTCTGGGAGGAGACAAGTAGCCTTTTGGCCCAGTGGCCCTTTAGTCCACAAGGTAAAGGGCAGGGTCATTGGTTGGCCTGAGGGTAACAAATAAGGCAAGTATCCCTGTTTGGGCAAGAGAAAGGGCTCCCAAGTGGGAGGTTCACCCCACTAATCTTAGAGACCGTGACATGTTCTCCCCTAGATCATTCCATTAATTAATCACTCTATTACTATCCCCATTCCATAAATAGCCAAAGAAGAGGAGGAAGCTGACTAATTCTTCCAAAATGAAATAGCACACAAGATGTAGGGTCAGAACTCAACCCAGAGACTTCTGCTTCCAGGCAAGCTGGAGTAACAGGGATTTACCTTCTCACCTAAAACAATGAAAACAATGGTTTTCAAGCCAGTGGACATCAGGCACAAAGGGCAGTGATCTCTGAGGTGGGAAACAGATGAAGGGAGCCCTATGACTGCCCAGCTCGCTGCCTGGAGGAAGTTTCCCACTGTGGCACGGGGAAGGAGAATCCAGAAGGAGCTCACAGGTCTCCCTGAGTTGAGATGGAGCTGGGAGTCCAGAAAGACAAGGAGCTCGAGTCCACAGGGCAGAGTAGCAGAGAGTAGAGAGCTTTACAAAGAAAGAGCCCAGACATCTGCAAAGGATCCCCCTTTTGTTTCACTGCGTATGTGGGAGGAGTCACCCAGAAGGCTTAGATAATCCTCAGAGATCATCCAGAGCCAGAAAATGCTTCCTGTTCCCACCAGCCAGAGCGGAAAAGCTCATAATTCATAGGGCATCAGGTAGCACACTGAGAAGAGTTTTGCCTGGGGAATGGGAAAAAAGTCAGCCCTGGACCCCATGCTGCTCTGGTTCCACCTGACTAAGCTTAAAGGCCAGATCTAAAGGGGTCAAACCGTTGACAAGCAACATGACTGCTTCCCAGAACAAAAACGGGAGAATTTGTGTAGGAGTACAGAAACATCCAATACCCAAGAAGGTAAAATTCACAGTGTTTAGCATCCATTCAAAAATTACCAGGCATGCAAAGAAGCAGAAAAGTACAATCCATAAAGAGAAAAAAATATATCAATCAATGGAAACAGACCCAGTAATGACACAGATGATAGAGTTAGTACACAAGGACATTAAAGAGTTATTATAACTGTATTCCATATGTTCAAGAAGTTAGAGGCAAGTTTCAACATGTTAAGTAGAGACATGGAAGGTATAAAAAAGACTTAAACTGAATTTCTAGAGATGAAAACTACAATGTCTGAGGTGAAAACTCAAATCGGGACTTCAGATACTGAGACCGCGTTCCTTCCACTGCCCCCACAATATTCTTCCCTGGATCCTGAGTTTGATCCCAACAGCCTAATAGTTAATCTTTGCTTAATACTAAAACTCCCAGGTGAATGCTTCCTTTCAGAGGGGCTTAGCAGCTAAGGAGAAGAGAGTTCCCAAGGCCAGCGTGTGGGCCGTTTCCCGTCTCACTTTGATCACCCTTCCTGGCCTGTCTGGCTTGTGGAACAGATTCCACCACCTTCCATGGGCTGACACTCCTTCTCTCTAGCAGGACAACTCCTCAGTAAAGGAGCTGCTAGCGGTCCTCAACATGGCACCTTCTGTGTAATAAGAAAGTTTACATTATCAGACCACCATTTTCCATCTCGGTTTTGTCTCTTGAAAACTTGATAGTTTGAAAAAACATGAAATTTGATCTCTTCACAAGAAATAAAATTAAAATGGAATTTAGTACTTTAGCAGCCCCCCACCCTTCCCATCCAAGGTACTGTGTCTAAAATCGTGACTGTGTTCTTCCAGTGAGCCAAGCCATTAGCCAAAATGTACACATTGCTCTTTTATGGAATTCAAAATAGGCTCATGAGAATTAAACTATTTTCCAACAAACCTGAAAAACCAACTTATTCTCCAGGAAGTTTTGTTAGGGCTGGAATCCCAAGAAATGTATATGCCAGCCACCTGTTAGAGTTCATCAGAAACATTCCGTATTCATCCATCATTGATCCTGTGTAACTCCCTCAGTCAATGTACCCACCCAATCGATAGGAGATATGTTCTTCTAATGCACTTTTTTTGTGTGTTCCCAAACCTGCCGTGAATGAATTTAGGAAATGAATTAATTTCAAAAACACAAAGGTAGCATTTTAATGTAAATGTGTATATAATTTCATACTTGGAGCATCAGACTTCACTTTAGAAACATTTGATAATGAAGCTTTCAAAAATAAATATTCTTCAGTACTTACCAAAAATATTTTAAAATTTAACCTCATCACCTCATAACCAGGGCCATTGAGTCGATGTGGCTATTTCATAAAATAGCATCAGTCCCTTTCACTATTGATCATCTTTCGGGCACTAGATGATTTTTGTTGAATAAATGTTAAAATAATATGAAAAAATACCTGAATATCACAGGTTCTGTGCTGTGTTCACCCACATGGAGACATCACTTTAGTGAAACGCAGCAACAGCTCTAAAAGACATCACAGTGTCTTTAGCAATATAGAAAAATGACAAGGGAAGGATAAGTGGCTGGCAGAAACAATGAGTGGGGAGGTGAAGTCCCGGCTGCCCTTTGAGACCCTTCTCAGACAAGTGAGGCTGCTCTTATGCACCCCCAGATGGGGCAGCCCAGCCGGAGGAGAACAGGGCTGGATCATAACTCATCCCATGGCGTCTCCGTGTGTTTCCACCACCAGCTCCAGCTCCTCAGTCAGGGGTTGCTGTTGAACATGGAAATGGAAGGGGGCTGTCTAACAGAGGTGTGCTTCAAGTACTCAGTGTGGGATGGAGGTCTGCAGCATCTTGCCAGGGCTTGGAGTCTGTCTTCTGAGTTGTAAAATTAGGTGGCTGGCCTGGATCCTAAGTTGAAAATTGGCAGCCCTTGGACCAAATTTGATCGGCAGAAGAGTTCTGTTTAGTTCCACAGGGTGTTGCTTTTTTTTCCTTTGCGTTACTTGAAAACATTTTAAAACAGAATATTTCACATAAAATTTTAAATTTCCAGCTTATCTTTAAAACCAGCCTGCATTTCCCCTTGATCCCAATTGGCACAATTGGCTGTAGCTGGGAGGTGACTCTCCCAACTGCTCCCTCCCTCCTCCTCTGGGAAAGGCGAGAGTCCTCCATTCACCACCATGCCCGCTTCAGCCGTTTGCTACTCCAGCCCCCATAAGTAATTGACATATGTGAGCCCTGCAGCATGTGATTTCTAGGGACCATTCCAGCAATAAAATGTTATGAATCTCTGACTTAGGTTCTTTCAATAAAAGCAAAAGACTGTATAGAATAATAGTTCAGCTACATTATATTTTAAAAATAGGCTTTGCTTTGGTAACCTGACAACCGAAACACCATTTACAATACAGTAAGTGTGTATTTTACAGGGACAAAGGGCATACACATATATTCCTGTATTTCTCTGAAGAAGGAAAGTAATAAATTTGACCCATAAATTTCCTTCTATGGCAGGAATTTCTGACTTCCTGATCCACATTGAGATAAGCTGCTCTCCAAGCCGAAATTGAAAGTCTCTAGTTGCAGAATGACTTTTTATGTAAAGAGAGCATCTTAATTTGTTGGTATACCATAAAGAAACCAAGTAATTTGTGTGGAGATTGGCTTTAAGCTGATCTTTGACATGTATACAACGATGCCTACTGAAATAGACTGATTTCTAAACGTATTTTCTCTGAACTGGAACCTCTTCATATCAAGATATCCAAAATTATTAGCATATTATGTTATTCTCACAAAGTTCTAATGAACTGCACAAATCTGCCTGCTCTGAGTACAAAAATATTTAGCCTAATTTGTTTTTCCATTATTTTATATAGCAATAAAGTGATACCAAAAATGTTATTACCAGAAACACTACAGTGTTGTATAATTATTAGAAAGTGAATCTCATGAAATCGTATTAAAGAACAACAGTTACCACATGTTAAGTCACATAATTCAAGGAGGAGACTTATATGAATACTGGGGGAGCTGTTGGATAAGAAAGTTTTTCTCTGAACCCTGCATTTTGAAGGAAATCTTTGCCATTTAATTAGTTGAGGTATGATTCACCAAGCAAAGGTCTATAATGAGATATTTTTTTCCCTCCTCCAACTTAAAGTAATCTTCCAATCATGCGAGCTTTAGATGTTCGTACTTTCACTTCTTCTTAAAAACGGATCCTGCATGGATCCTTTCATTGCTTTATGGGTGGATAACAATTGGCGTCACCAGAGTGTATTGTATCGACAGGGCTCCTAACATCATTCCAATCTGGTTCTTGGCCATGTGTAATAATATGACAAATTACACGTGTAAAAAGTAAAATTTTGTGGGGTAATCTACTTAGTATTTGTGGGGGGACATAAGAATGTATATTGAGAATATAAATAATGATGTAATAACATTTATTGAGTGTTCAATATATGGAAATTGTTCCCCCGTGTTTATTTAACCCTCATATTAATAGTGCACAAGGAAGTTTTTATTCCATCTGAAAGACAACAAGACTAGGGCTCAAAGAGGCTGAGTAAATTAGCCAGTTACAAGATTAGCCAAATGCGGAGCCAGGATCGTAACTGACCGTTGTGACTGCAAAGCTTATGGTTGGTTGGTTTCCTTTGATGCCTGCGAGCCAACAGACTCTGCTAATGTGAATTAAATTAATGTTCCCTTTTAAGATCCAAAGTACGGAATATATGTCTCTTGATATACAACTTAGCTTTCCACTTCAGCCATGCATTAAACTTGTTTTCATGGTTTGTAGTCTATTCATACTGAGTGTGTATGATATACTATCTTTTGAGGAAGTTATTTTAGACATATAACCTTACAACTGTCTTCCAAAAGCAAGGTAGAGGCTTTACAGTATCATTCTCCCCTATCAGATCAAAGTCCAGGCGAGGGTTGGTGACTTGCCTGAGTTTCTAGAGAGGCAAAGAAAAGGCCCCAAGGCCTCCACCCCCCAGTTCTAGACTGGGGGTTGTTCTGAGTCCTTTTTCCTCTGCTAAATCCTGCGATCGGCTGATTTCTACTCTTTAACTTCTTAAATTATGTTGCTTTCGCTTTTGTGTATTAAGATTAGGCATCAGCGTTCACTATATCTTTTCCCTGCTAATTCTGAGTTCTTCCATCTGACTGTTTAGTTTTGTACTTTGTAGGCTTTTTCTTTCTTTCTGTTTTACCCCAATTAGCCAGGAGAGGCTGCCTGCATCTCTTGAAAGCTCTGATGTTCCCAATGGAAAGACCTTGTAAATGACCTTGTTGATCTCCCAGGGACATGCACACCACACGTCAGAGGCCTCCCTCACATGCTGCCCGTTTGGCATCAGGATACAGAACAGGCTGCGCTTTGTGAGAAGTACAGTGGGGTTTCCTGGTGAGAGAACAGAGCTCCTAATGGGAAAAGGGGGAAGCATAATTTCCACAGAGCTAGCTGGTGTTTCAAACACAAGTGTGCTTCTCTTCCAGAATCAGTCTATAAGAAAATACCACAGGAACCAATAAATTAAAATTTTGGTCATAGAACTCAATTATTATTATTATTTCAAAACCCTTTTTCTAAATATTATTGTTATTTAGAAACTCTAGTTCTTTGACTACAGAAACAACTACTCAGTGCCCTCTTAGATCAGCACAGCAGTCAGGCAGAGCAGGCAAGAAACAGACTCAACAAGTCATTGAAACTCCTTGGTCGCCACACTTCCAGAGACTCTGGTGGTACCCGGGTATGTTTATCCTCTCTCTTTCTCACTTTTCTCTACTTGGTTGAATTCTAATGAGAGTCTTGATGACAGGTTACATTTAATGTGGTGTTCCACAGAGAAAACAAGCCAAATGTGAATGCAAAGTCGAATTTACATTCAAATATTGCGAAGTCATTTCAGACCCTGTGATGCAGACTGCCTCCCGCTGGCCTCAGTTGGATTCCCACAGGCAGTGCCTACGGCGGTGACACCACCAGAGGGCAGGGTTTGACTTCCACACCTGGTGGCTTCCTCCCTCCCTAGGCAACCTTGGGACCACTCTAACAGCCATCAAATCCCTTGAAGACCTTATAATGAATCTCTCTTCCAGTGTACTTGTGCAGAATCCTGGAGGTCCAGAAAATGATTAGAGAGGGTAATTTCTAGAATGATCTGACACAGCAGATATTTAGTCAACTCGCAATTTCAGAGCTCCTGCTAAGTAGTACTCGACATGACTTTGGAGATTTGAAGGTTACCCAACAGGATTTTATCTTCTGAAGGATCTATAGTTGCCCTGGGAAGATATGAATATAATATATGAAACGAAAGCCACCAGTAAAACATAGTATACTGTTAACTTATTCCATAAAAGATAAGAACTACAGATTATCAAGAACTGAAAAAAAAGGAGGGACTAGAATAAGGTTTCTCAACAGCAGCCGTATTGACATCTTAGGCTAAGTGATTCTTTGTTGTGGGGCCTGTCCTGTGCCTTATGAGCTGATTAGCACCATCTCTTGTCTCTACCCAGTAGATACTGGTACCAACCCCCTCGTCCCTCTCCCTCTGTTGTGAGAACCAAAAATGTCTCCAGACATCGCCAAACATCCCTGGAGGGCAAAATTACCCCTGGACTACAGCATGAAGAGATAACCTTACCAAAAAATAAATAAATAACTGAGCCTTGAAACTTTAGAGTGTGAAAAATGTGAAGACTTGCTCGCTGTGCCTCGGTTTCCTCATCTGAAGAATGGGAATACGTTGCCGTCCTTCATAGGCCTTGTGTGAGTTTGCTAGGGCTGCCATAACAAGGTACCACAGACTTGGTGGCTTACACAACAGAAATTTATTTTCTCAACATTTCTGGAAGCTAGAACTTCAAGATCAGGGTGCCGCCAAGGTTGGTCTGGTGAGACCTGTCCTCCTCACTTGCAGATGGCCACCTTCTCGCTCTCTTCACCCGGCTTTTCCTCTGTGCAAGCACTTCCCTGGTGTGTCTTCCTCTTATAAGGACACCAGTCCTATTGGATTAGGGCCCCAACCTTAATAACCACGTTTAACCTTAATGACCTCTTTAAAGGCCCTATCTCCAAACACAGTCACATTGGGAATGACGGCTTCAACCTGTGAATTGCAGGGACACATTCAGTCCACAACAGGGCTCTTGAAAGGATGAAAGCAATTAGCACAATTCTTGGCACATGGTAAGCATTCAATTAATCATAAATCATAAATGTTACTCTTGTTAACGTAAAGCCACAATTGTAAGTCCTTTTTGTGAATCAGATACCACCAGAAACACAGAAGAGTATCAAACAATTGTCCATTAAATAAGCTTGCTTGAACACTTGTGTGTCACTTTGTGCTGGAGTTCTGTGGCTGAAAAGTTTAAATTGATATTTTCCCCACTGACGTAGCTAATCATTTCAAGGATGCTCCATCCTCCTTCATGTGGAAGTCAAAGGGCAGTAGCGCCTGCCTCCCCAGCATCTGGTGAGCAGTTAATGATCCAGAAATAAACTTTAATGCTTTGGGGATTTCTGTGTGTAAAGAAATTCTCTGTAAATATTTTTCCAAGAGAAAGCTTGAGAGTGATAATTCTCTTTCACCCTCTTAATTTGATTTACAAACTTCACCTGTCTTACAGGAGCTAAGAACGAATATAAATTAGGGAGAAAAAAAATTTCAAAGAGCCATGTTCTTCAGCTGGAACCGACTAACTGCAGAGATTCTGAAATCGCATGGGAACATTGGCCTTCTTCAGCCAAAAATATCTGTGTATAAAAACTAGAAGGTGTTGGATATTTCTGTCACACTGGCTTATCATTTGAAATTTCTACTTGCTCAAGTGAAATTGTGCTGGGGGTTCCCTCCCTAAGCACAGTTGCTTTAGTTTGGAGGGTTGTAGCTTTGAGGACAGGAACGGAGTGGGCTTAGTAGCTGCAAGAACAAGCGGAGAGTTTGAATATCTCCTGAAGAAAGGGAAGCACCAGCGGGGTGGTCCTTAGCGCTGGTTCAGGAAGAGTGGAGTCAATGCTGGCAGTTGCTGCCTTGAACCGTTTTGTTGTCAGTAATAAAAGCAGAAATCGCTTCCTGAAAGGGAAGACGAGAGAAGGAGAAATGGCCATGACGAAGTTAACACAAGAGGAAATAGCGTCCTGGTGTGGCACAGGATGTTCAAAAAGATTCTCCTTGTCCTGCAAGAGTTGTGCTGTATGAGTAATGTGCCGCTTCACGACATAGCCCTTCTATGCAGAAATGCTGCATTTCCACTTTACTTTTATTCCACAACTAAAAGGGGGCTTCTTATTTTACATTTAGAAGAGCACCTCTAACAATCGAAGGCAAAAGTGGTGCAACTATCTTTTAAAGCTCTCTTGGAAGGAGTTCATTTTTTTTCCTCCTGCTCAGACTGCACACAAATACTGGAAATATATTTTCATTTTAAATCTGCTGTGTGGCATCTGGTAACTCATTTCTTGCTAATGAAGTTTTCACAGGAAGCAGCAGTCACCAGTATCTCATCGTATTTTTCAGTTGGCAAAGTGTTGTTTACCTTTTATTGGCCCAGCATCCATGCCTCTTATCACACACTGTTTAATTGGAACATACAAGTAGCCCCACGTAGAAAATGACTGGAGTGGTAAGTAATAGTAGAGGTGATGGTCTGAACTTTGTATTATAAGCAGTGGGGTGGTATCACTGTAATTTATATTTTAAAATTGTGTAGGTATTCAGGAGAATGATTAGAGCAGGCAAAATAGCCAGTCCAAGCAGCTTACCAGCAGTGGCTTCTAGGCTTCCTCTCTGAGCCTTTCCACCTTTCTGGGACTTCAGTTTCTTCCGCTTCCGGCACCATGTGCAGCTTCCCAATCTCTCTTATCCAGATTTGCCTTCAGGGAGAAAATTAGTTTTTCACACCATAGTGTGAATTTAATGACACGAACAAAAGTCTCAAAGCTACAGGATCTCATGCATCTCCACACACGTGATCTCACTCGACGTTCCCACCAATGCTGTGAGCCAGACTGGACAGATATTTTTTAGTTCATCATTGTCATGAACTTCCATATCATTATCATTTTCCAGATGAAGAAAATCAGTCACAGCTTAAGAAGCTGAAGGCCCCGCGGCTCATGAGAAGTAAAGCATGACCCTGGTTGCGGTCCTTGGGTTCCCATCACCGTGCTCTTCTACTCCCTCAAGTCTGCCTCTCACCTGAGTCAGGCAGTGTGTCTCCTCCCCCAGGAAGAGCTTGGTTCTAATGGAGGTAGGGAGGTGGGTATCGCCCACCCCACCCCAGTTAAAGAAATTCCAGACCTCTGTGAGTAGGTGCACAGCGTGTTTTCCTAGGTGACATCCTGTTGGGCACCCCTAAACTACGCCAGGCGTGGATGTTTGGAAGAAATACACAGTTTCACTCATAATTCTCCAGCTGCCCTGGGGAGTCTGTCGTACTTCAGGTTGTGATGCCTCCACGGGGCCGAATGCAAACATGGTAGTCGAGGGCACTTTTGTTGTTTGTTGGATTTGTTTTTGCCTGTTACTCATGATTATCAGCATATAAGCCAGAGTTGCAAATTGAGACGCCAGTCGGGCAGTGACTTTAAAACATTAGTGCGCGTCAGAATCACCTCGAGGGCTCAGTAAATATGCTGGCCCCACCCCCAGAGTTTCTGACCCAGGGGGCCGGGTGGGGCCTGAGATGTGCACACCTAAGGCGTTCCCAGGTGATGCTGATGCTGCTGGTCCAGGGAGCACGCTTTCAGAACTGTTGCTGGAAGGCTAGGTAGGTGACAGAGTGAGAAGGGCGCCTAACGCTGTGCTGTGCAGCCGGTGGGCAGCCCGAGGTGCCTGGGCACCTGAAGGGCGGCGAGTCTCAGCTGAGACGGGCTGGAAACGTAAGTTAGACCCAGGATTTTGAAGACTTGGTACAAAAACAGAGTAAAATATCTCAATTTTTATATTGACTACATGTTGAAATGACTATTTTGGATATATTGGGTTAAACAAAATATGTTATCAAAACTAATTCCACCTGTTTCTCCTGACTTTTTTAATGTAGCTACTACGAAAATTTTAATTACATATGGGGCCCGCGTTTTCTTTCTTTTGAACGGCACTGACCTAAAGAATCAGAAAATAGAGAATTGGTTGGGATTAGTGAACCTCAGAAGATTCAAATCCCAACAGCTGTAAGCACTTTGGGGGCCAAAGAAAATAGATGTGTTGGTCAGATTTAGCCTGAGGGCCCCACTTTGTACCCAGCCCTTTGCTGTCACAAGGATTAAATGCAGAAGCTATTCGGTCTCTACCATTTTACCTTTCTTTCAGCGTTAGTCAAGTGCCTTGGTATAGTTCTTGAAATAAAAGTGTTCAGTTAAAATAATGAAAAATATTTCTGCTGAATTTCTGAATGAAAAAGTCCATTAGTCTTTTGAAGTTCCGAGCTTTCTTTCATTAAATTCACTTCAATTATCCTCGCATTGTGGAAAGGTTCTATTTTCAAACTGCTTTTATGTCTTCCAAAGACCTCACTTCTTACCTTGAACAATCTATGGGACAGAGGTGAGAACAGGTGCTGGTATTCTCATTCTAAATATTTCGTAATATTTGAGGAATAAAGAAGTAAGAGATGAAATTTCCTGCATGTGATGGCGTCGCTGGTTAGTGACAGAGCACGCTCCTCAACAGGCCTCTGGTCCAGTGCTTTCTCCACCAGACTGTTTTGGTGTCTCTTAGTTTTTACAGCATTTTAATGAAAAAAAAAAGTAGCATACAAAACTGTGTTTTAAAAAAAGATAACTCTATGAGAAAGTCATGGAAACATTATCCTTACAAAATTCGTTTTCTTAGGACAGAATTCTATTTAGCTCTTCCAAACACTGACTAATATAAATAGTTCAAAGTATTATACTAAGTAATACATTACTGTGAGGTTCTTTTATAATACTCTACCCTCACCTCTCTTTTTATCTGGGCAACTGAACCATGTTAACTATTAGCTAAACTTGAAAAAGTTGTATTTTCCCCATGAAGAATCTGTGAGTAGGTTAATAAATTAACAATGGCACATTGCGCCGCCGTTTCCACAGGACCGTGCGATCTGGACTCCTAGCTGCAGGGCGTGCTTGTAACTTCGACGTGCAGCCGCAAGCCAGTCCGTCTGGACTCTTCACCTGGTGTCGCCAGGACGAATGCGGGCACGCCTCAGAGGCTCACAGGCTTTGGCCACAAATGCAGTAAAACCAAGTAGTCTAGACGGGGCCCAAACCTACAACCTTGACCTCATTAACCTAGGGTCACAACCACTATCCAAATGCTATGCTGGGCAAACATTTTTTTGAGTAGATAATTAACGTAAAAAATGGGGCAAAAAACCACTGTCACTATAATATAGTAATCTTACGTGGAGTTTCTTTGTTCATCTTTGATCGAAGGTGAAATTCTTTTGCTTTTAATACAAAGAGTTCTTGTCTATAATTATAGAACGTTAAATCATTGTAGCACTAATAATATGTATATTGACAGCTAGACAGGAAGTTGGCTGAGTTAATGATTTGTCGGGTCATTTCTATTTGTCAACCATTATTGCCTTTATCTTCAAAAGATGTATATGTATTCAAAAGAAAGATTATGAAATTTCAGTGTTTCAGGAGACTTTTTAAGCATGTACCAGCTGCCTAAGGATGCAGAGGTCCGGAGAAGCTAAGTGACTGGCTCAGGGTCACCTCGCTAGTGAATGGGAGAGTCAGAATTAGAACCCTAGTCTTCTTGCACATTGCGGGACCACGTTGTAGGCTGTCATTCAAAGAACATTCCTACTGCAGTCAGGACGTGGAGCAATTCAGGGAAAGGTACATGCACTGAATAGTTAGTCCTTTGAGCTTCATTTAAATTTTATAGTTATATGGTTTGTATGTTAAAAACTTTAATCTGAAGTGAATTGCCATGTGGCCAATAATCTCTAACATAAAACTCATAATACGTATAAACTCCATAATATTATCATAATTTCTTAAGGATAAAAATTAATTAGTGCTTCCTTTCCTGCCCAATATCTTTCTTCATACTCCTTAAAGTGGAATCTGAAATGATATGAGTAGTTTTTGCTGCTGAATTAAAGTCTCAAAGACAAAATGAGGAGTGGCTTCCCATATGGAATCGGGGGTTTTGTGTACAAGTTGGATGAAGCAGCTGTTGTTGACTGAGATGCCAACATAGATGCTGCCTTTTTCATCTGTTGCGAAATAAAAGCTTGTGAACAGTCTCCAAGAGCCATATCATTAAAAATGATATTTCCTCCTCTTGATGGCCAAAATGCTGATCCTTTAAAATGTGATTATGATTCCCTGGGTGAAATTCTGAGTCCATAAGTTTGAGGAATTTGGGAGTGTAAGAGGACAAGGGCTCATTTAGATATAAGTTTTCTTTCAAGCTAGGCTTTATTTTCCTCTTCTCCTGGTCTCCAGAGCACTGCTCTTTCTAGGCTCACTGGAAAGCCTTCCGTGGCCCTCTGTGCTTAACATAGCAAGAATGTTTCCTACTAACACCAACATGTCAAAGGAAGATTTTTAAGCACATGATTAGACTTAATCATATATCTTTCATCCCTACCTGTTTCTCCTTTCTTTTTGAAATTTAAAAAAAAAAAGTCTACAGGGGCCAGCCCAGTGGCATAGCAGTTAAGTTCACATGCTCCACTTCAGCAGCCTGTGGTACACAGGTTCAGATCCTGGGTGTGGACCTACACACCGCTTATCAAGCCATGCTGTGGCAGGCGTCCCATGTGTAAAATAGAGGAAGATGGGCACAGATGCGAGCTCAGGGCCAGTCTTCATCAGCAAAAAGAGAAGGATTGGCAGCAGAAGTTAGCTCAGGGCTGATCTTCCTAAAAGAAAACGTCATACAATAAAAACAGCCAAGAGTTTAGGATAGAAAAGAGCAGGAGGAAATGTAGGCATGAAGGGAGTTGTTCAGGGGGCTTGGGGTAGTCACCACAACTGAGTTGTTTAAACTGTGATTTATGACAAGTAGGAGCTTCTAGAGTGGAGAGAAAGGTCATTGTAATTTGGTGTTACATTTTTAGATATTAAAGTACTGAATGATTCCCAAGAAGCAAAAATTTAGGATTAATATTTTACTTTCCTTGAAATTTATACCCTAACTTGGAAGGAACTTCTGAATTTCCTTTCCTAAAGCTGAGTTCTTTAGGCTCTTGGACTATTTGGGAGGGCTAGTTGAGGATGCCAGAACGTTTAACCACCATCGCCACAGTTGGTTACAATGGGTATGTGCAGAAATAAGGAAGCAGTATACACTGTTTTCATTTCTTGTGAGTGCAGGCCACAGTGGATGATACTGACTTGGGAAGAAGGCCAGAAACCTCTATTTACCACTTAGACATATCACACAGCCATTCATTAAGTCTGAGGAAGCTGAATCTTAAGTACTTAATTAGTATGGCATTAATACTTCTAATAAAATATTTTTGTATTAAGGGAAACGTTCATCCAGGAATTGTAGAGGTGAACAAAATCATCTCCAAGGAAAGTATTTAACATAGAGCAGTTAGGCTGGGATTGCCAGCCAGGAGCATGACATTCTCCTGTGCATCTGACTTGAAAGCAATTCTAGTCACTTGCCCCATGATGCTAGGCTCTCTGCTGTGCTCCCTGATTCATGGCTGCCATGTCTACCAGCATGAAGGAGGGTGTACCCAGAAAGGCTTAGATGCCTCATCAAAGGGCATGGTGGGGGGCAGGGGGAGGTGAAGAGGGGCAAGACTTTAATCCAAAGCTTATTGGGTCCAAGCAACTTAACTATTATCTCCAAATAATGTGTAGGGCAACTTCCAGTCAAGATGAAGACAATGGACTAAAAAATCGTGGACATTACCGTTCTTTCCCTAAATACATAAAATCTCAGATCACAGCTCTGAATAAGAATTGAGACCACATGGGCCAGGGAAGAACCAACACCAGATACAAAAGTGAGATAAAATTCTAATGAGTTCACCGGGATGGAAGTCAAGACCGTTAGACTCATGTCCTAAAGACAATTGAAAGTGATTTCCTGGTTCAAGCCAGGAACTGGAAAATTACTGCTTGTTGTGAGCAAACACTAGCTAACTTCTGTCGCCCGGCAAAAACTTGAGAATGCGTGGAGGGCCTGGTCTGCAGTAACTGCAGACAAAGTGTGAAGTTGGAAATTGGGCTGAAAATTGGCACCAAAAGCTTTTCCAGGTCAAGTGATGTATGCCCAAGCAGAAATTTCACAGGCTACCACCCTCCAGACACTCAGGCCTCCTAAGGAAGTTAATTCCCACTACAGATGAACTCACAGTCCAAGATTACAAAACCCAAGATGGAGGCGAAGGCCAAGAAAGAGTGTCCACAGATGAAACGTGTAGAATTTATGCCTGAAGAGCTACAAATAGTAAAGAAATTGGATGGGGGCTCGTAACACAGAGGTGTTCAAAATGTTTAAGGAGATAAAGGTAGAGATAGACCCCATAAAATAAGAACTGAAGGTTAAGAAATAAAACACGTGGATTTGGGGGAAAAAAAAAAAGTGGGAACCCTAAAAGTTGTACTGCCAACTTCTATGATTCACTGAATTCACAAATGGATACTGACTAACAGTTGCATCCTGGAGAATGCCTCGTTCATTCCTTGGGGAAAAAACACAGGAGCAGGAACGCCTGCTTTCTAGAGTCTGAATTATAAAATAGGAACAATAAAGAGGATGAGTTTTGAACAGGATGGTTTATTGAGCTGTCCAGCACTACAAGCAAATGACTTACGAACACTGGCCTACTCTTTTTGATATTTGAGGAAGGTACTTTGATGGAAGTCTATTCTAAAATATAATTACTTGGTCTTTAGTTCTCTCTTTATTATCATAGGGAACTATGGGGTATTTTTTTTCTTTAGATTACAAACTCATTAAAAACGGAGCTTGTAATGAACAATTTAATTAGATTGGTTTTGGCTTGCCTAAAAGCTTAAGAAGGTATTAATATTCTAATCAAAAGTCTTAGGGAAATATTCTTAGAATTTTTAAAAAAAAAGAAAGAAAGGAAATCTTCTTTCTTAGGCTTGCTTTAAGAACCAGGGAAGCTGTCAGGGAATACGAGCTAACTCCTACGGAAACAAGCCATGGAGAAATGTGGTGTGCCCACTCTGTGCCAACCGTGTGTTTGCAGCAGACTGAAAGTTCCCACCTGACTCATGGCAAATTTATTCAGCTGCTTAAGATTATTTTTTACTCATACATTGAAGAAACAACAGCTTGTTATTTTTAGCCTTTTACTGGCAAGAGAAGGAGCTTACCAACGATAAACCTTTTGTTTTTCTCTCTCACGCCTTTTCGACCCATGGCTGAATCAGTTCTTGCCTTACATTAAAAAAATAATAGTAAAGCTTCAAATAAAACACATTTATTAAGCACTTACTATCTGAAAGCTACGCCCAGTGCTCTTTCACGTTACCTCATTTAATTCCTATGACAATCATGTGCAATAAGCATCATTGTTCCCATTTCTTAAAGGTGAGGAAACTGAGGCTCCTGTTCAGAGAAATGGGGTGATAGCCAGAGTAACACAGATTTGTAAGTTGCAAAGGAAGATTCCATTACAAGTATTTTGACTCCAAATCCCATTTTCTTTCCCCCAAGAGGAAATAGTGCTGTGGAATTCATGTAGGCCACAGAACCTGCGTAAAAGCTATGGTGAGACCCAGACACAGGGAGAGTGGATCTTCCTGTGTCTTTTATCAGTTTTCTACCTGGCTGTAACCCTGCTGGGAGGAGCAGCAGACTGAGATGGGAATGTAGCTGCTTTCTGGGACTCCTAAGTTTGGTGTTCCTATAGATCACATCTCTCTCTCCTGCAGCTTCTCACCCAAACAGCATCCTTTCAGCTTCGAAGAGAGTAGAACGCCATTCCTTCCCACTCATTTGTCATCAGTCTAAGGAGGCTGCCAATCACAAGGTTCCATTTTGCCTCTTTCCTGAGAAGCAAGTTTCTCTACAGAAGCTATCTGTGGCAACAGTGCAGACCAGAGGACAGTATTTCTTGCACACCAGGATGACCTGGGTCGCATCCCTTCCAGTGCACATTCAGACCCCACACCCCTGCCCAGAAGGCTGTGCAGCATCTGTAAATTTACAAGCTCAGTTTCCCATGGATGATGCTGTAGACATTTGTAAGGAGGGAGAAGTTCAATGACGACACGATCTCTACCCCACCTTCGCCGGCCAGCTGGCTGCCTTTAAGTTCTAGCCAGTCTGTTTCCCATACATCCTCCACATCCAAGTGGCATCCTCTCTGGGAAGTGTCCTTAATCATCCCTGTACCCCCACCACCAGGCTGGGTCAATGACAAGCACAGCACGTTCCACATGCCGCTAGTATGGCACAGTTTAACACACTGCAGATAATTCAGTTTTTAAGACTCCTTCCTCCCAGCTATACTCAAATGACTCCAAGAAGGAGAACTGTGACTTGACTTATTTTGCATCTGTGACCCTAGAACGAAATAGTTGTTCAGTAAATAGGGGATGAATGGCTGACTGCCTGCTGTACTACTTGCATCTCTGCTTCTCTGCTCTTGCTCCCGCTGTTTCCACCATGGAAAATTCCTCTCCAAGATCCTTCACCCTCGAGTAGGAGAAAATTAGTTTCTTTACTAGGTAGGAAGTCTTGGTCATTACTTATATAATAAACTTTATGTAAAATGTTCTTCTAGTTAGTATATGCAATGCTACATCCAGAGTTCTCAAGTGATATACTCATTAAAATAATAAATACTCACTAACATTTCCAGGCATGCTCCGCTAGTTGTTCAGAACAACCTTTTACATATTAAATATTAGTCAATATGGATCGATGGGAATTGGGGAAAAGGCTGACCTCAGATTGTGAAGGAATTGAAGTCCAAAACCATATTTGTAGGGGGCCGGCCTGGTGGCATAGTGGTTAATTTCTTGCACTCTGCTTCGGCGGCCCAGGGTTCACCGGTTTGGATCCCGGGTACTGACCTACACACTGCTCATCAAGCCATGCTGTGGCAGCATCCCACATACAAAAAATAGAGGAAGACTGGCATAGATGTTAGCTCAGAGACACTGTTCTTCAAGCAAAAAGAGGAAGATTGACAACAGATGTTAGCTCAAGGCCAATCTTCCTCACCAAGAACAAAACAAAACTGTATTTATAAAATGATCCTTTCAAATGCAAACTTTTTCCCTTGGAAATTCTTTTATAAGTGATGGTTAAAGTTCCAGCCTAGTCAGTAAACTTCTATTCACTCTCAACACAGGATTAATGGAACCAACCTGAGTTGTGTGCCCTCAAAGTGGGTTCAAGAGAGGAAAGAGGAAAGAGAGGAGAATTTCCTCCCTGGTTTCAGGCGCCCAGGCTCAGGGCACCTAAGGGATCCTAACACATCAAGTTTATTGGTTCCTGTCTTTTAGTGCCCTTTTGCCCAAGCTGAAACAAATATTTACCTCTGCCCTAGTTTTCAGTTGTGCAGTTCACCCAGGCCACTTTTAATCTTTAAGCTTCTTTAACCTTGACATTTCTAATTTTTTCCTATGCAAAATCCAACTGATAACAGATGTTAGAAGGAGAGCAAATAAGTAAATTAATCCACGTTAAGGTGTAAATGACTGCTAGCCCTTAAACCTTTTATGAAGCATTTAATTTTTAATAGAGAATATTTGTTTACCTAAATGAATTATGCTTATCAATTGGCATAATTTCAGTAACTGTAATAAAATGAACTGAAAAATTAGCAAAGAGTAGAGAAATCCTTCTGGGTGAGGAAGAGATGGGTCATACCTGCCTGAGAGCCTGGCCCCAGCTTCCATTAAATTATTCCTTCTTTTCATCCTCTGTTTTGTAAACCACAGATTTCTAAAAGTGCCCAGGGTGTTTTTGTCAGTTTGGTTTGGTTGGTTTTGGTTTTGGTTGTTTATCCAAGGGGAGGCCCAGGTTGGCACTGAGCATTTTCTGTGATTCTTTGGGGAGCAAAATATAAATGGATTTCATTAGCCCGAAAGAAATTAGTCTCAGTACTCTACACTCATAGCTTTTAAAGTATATACTGTTCACTCATTCATTTGTCCACTCGCTCTGTTATTCAGCAGACGCTTGTCGTCTGCCTCCTGGAATGTGCAGGGCCTACACTAGCAAAGCAGGTGATTCCAAGCAAGCCCTGCCCTAAGCAGCTGACAAACCATGGAGAAGAGCGTGTATCAGACCTTTATACTATAGTGTCAGAACCTGCATCCTGGGTGCCAAAGCAGCTCAGAAAGTGGAACAGCCAATTTCCAGAAAAGTCAGGAAGGTTCCACAGAGGATGTGACATTTGGGGTAGATAGTGCCTGTTTGTGGAGGCTGATGCCCCGGTGAATGAAGAGAGAAGAAAGGGATCTAGATTATTTAAAGCTGAGTACAAAGGAAAAGATAATGAGGACATGGAGACAAAAACTTCGGCAGGGAGAATAACTGCCTCCTTGGGGAGGCCAACAGGCCACTAAAGAGCCCTTTTATTCCCAGTGTTTCCTCTTAAAACTCGGCCGCTTGAGTCTCATCCCTCTCAGCATCACTGTGCACCAGGATGGACACTACCTGGGCGCACGTGCTTCCCCAGCGCTCCCGGATGCCAAGCACAGCTCTCCTGGGCAGACTAGTGCTGTCTTATTCCTGTTCCTCTTCTTGCCCAGGACCATGCTCATCTAGGGACCTGCTCCTGGGGCAGCAATAGGATCTTTACCCAGCACCACTGCCCTGCCTGCTGGCCTTGCCTGTGCCCACTGCTAACCTTCACCTCAGAGCATGCCTGTGCCACAGCCTGAGATGTCTCCCTCGTGGAATCTTCAGCCTCCTTCCCAAGGGTTTTCAGAAGGACTCTTGTATAGGGCAGAATATGTTGATTTTCTAAATCACATAAATGAATCGTTTGATTGTTGATTATGTAAAATATTAGAGCAAATATTTACAGAAGTCTTTGTGCAGCTCATTCCTGAGCATCTGATTTCTTCCTAAAATCCTAAAGGACGGCTGGTATCTCAAGCCCCACACAAAAGATGTGGTTTATTGATATTCCTGACCTAATCTGTTCATTTGACATCCTTGCCATACAAAGGGTTAATCTCAGAATTGGCTGGTGGGCACAAAATTACGAGATTCAGGCCCTTTTGTTAGACTGAGTTGGAAGTTAAATAAGTGGTTACTGACTGTAGCAGCCTGGAAAACCATGGAAAGAATGCTATTCCCCAAAGTCTTGAGCCTCCCTCTTATTCCCTCTAACATCAGTTCTCACCATGACCGATTCCTCAGCAACCTAGAGGCGGCTATTCCGCCCACTTCAGCGAGAATGCTAATAATTTTTGTACGTAAGTAAAGATTGTGAGATGAAAGAAATGGTTTAAACAATAAGATAAGGATGTGTCACACTGCTGAGGTTAAAGACAAATTAATTAGCCTTGCTCACCTCAGGGAAAACTCATGTCTTTCTGAATAACATTTAATTCTGCAGTGCTTTCTGAGATTTAGATTGTTTTTTAATCAATTTGGAAGCTAGGATTTACTTCTAGAAAAAATGCAAAGGACCTAGATAAGTTTATTCACATAGGACCCCACTTACATTTGTCTGGAGAATATTTATCACTCCCTAAAAAAGCAACATGTCCTAAAAATTAATTTAAATGTGCACTCTTAGATTTCATCTGTTCACAGTTTTCTCCATTAAATATGACCTAATTTTTTTCCCTAGGACTAAAGTTGAGTTACTGTGTTTATGATTGAGAAATACAACTATTTGTTTACAACTGGAAGTTAAAATGTTTTTACCTTTTCATTTTTATTTTCTCTAGGTGCATTTGGCATAGTGTCTGAGCCTAGTTAACCCGGGAAATCAAAATGATGCTCAACTCTTCCACTGAAGAGGGTATTAAAAGAATCCAGGATGACTGTCCCAAAGCTGGAAGGCACAATTACATATTTGTCATGATCCCTACTTTATACAGCATCATCTTTGTGATCGGAATATTCGGAAACAGCTTGGTGGTGATTGTCATTTACTTTTACATGAAACTAAAGACCGTGGCCAGTGTTTTTCTTTTGAATTTAGCACTGGCTGATTTATGCTTTTTAATGACTTTGCCACTATGGGCTGTCTACACTGCTATGGAATACCGCTGGCCCTTCGGCAATTACCTATGTAAGATTGCTTCAGCCAGCGTCAGTTTCAACCTCTATGCCAGTGTGTTTCTACTCACGTGTCTGAGCATTGATCGCTACCTGGCTATTGTTCACCCGATGAAGTCCCGCCTGCGGCGCACGATGCTTGTGGCCAAAGTCACCTGCATCATTATTTGGACGCTAGCCGGCTTGGCCAGTTTGCCAACTATAATCCACCGCAATGTATTTTTCATCGAGAACACCAATGTCACAGTTTGTGCTTTCCATTATGAATTCCAAAATTCAACCCTCCCTATAGGGCTAGGCCTAACCAAGAATATACTGGGTTTCTTGTTTCCTTTCCTGATCATTCTTACAAGTTATACTCTTATTTGGAAGACCCTAAAGAAGGCTTATGAAATTCAAAAGAACAAGCCAAGAAATGATGATATTTTCAAGATAATTATGGCAATTGTGCTTTTCTTTTTCTTTTCCTGGGTTCCCCACCAAATATTCACTTTTCTGGATGTATTGATTCAGCTGGGCATCATACATGACTGTAAAATTACAGATATTGTTGACACTGCCATGCCCATCACGATTTGCATAGCTTATTTTAACAATTGCCTTAATCCTCTCTTTTATGGCTTTCTTGGCAAGAAATTTAAAAAATATTTTCTCCAGCTTCTGAAATACATTCCCCCAAAGGCCAAATCCCACTCAAGCCTATCAACCAAGATGAGCACGCTTTCCTACCGCCCCTCAGACAACGGAAGCTCCTCCAAGAGGCCTGCCCCGTGTATTGAGGTCGAGTGACACCCTGGAAACCTGTCAGTGAATAACCTCATGAGAGAAGGAGCAAGAGAAACATTCCTCTACAACATGTCAACACCGAACGAGCACGAGCTACTTTTTCGAATTTAAGAAAAAAACGGATTATGTGGACTGAACTGACTTTTCTAAAGCTCTGAACAAAATCTTTTCTTTTCCTTTGCAACAAAACAAAGCAAAGCCACATTTTGCATTCGATAGATGATGGACACTCAAAGGACCATGTCAGAAACTGTATGAACATGTTGGTTTAGAAAATTTTACTGGCAGAAATGCCATCTCCCCAGTCTGCTCTTGTTCTGTTCTTTTTGATTTCCACATAAGGTATTTAGAATATGGTAAACTTTTAGAGAAACAACGGGAGATCAGAGTGTAAGATTGCTCTGCCCAATTTCCAAAGGGCAGTAAAGCTTTTGTGCCTATTCAGCGATGAGCAACGGTGGCCCACCCGTAGCTCCTACTACACATTTTGTAGAAAGCCTTGCTAAGCAGTAGTTGTCAAGTTTCAGAAATTTATGAAATTCAACCAGTGTCTTATAGATTCACACTGCCAAGACATGCCAGCCAAATGGCTTCTCTGTATAGTGATGTTACTGAGTTCAGCTACTTGTCAAGGTGTTACTCTGGTCCCAAGTAGTGGTGTCTTCCTAGTCATATTAGTTTTATTTCATATCTGAGAAGTATATATATTTTGTGGTAAAAAGATTGTATATCATGAAGTATGCCTTACTGTTTTAAAAACTATATATTCTACCTATATATGTGTGTGTATATCTATATCTCTGAACTGTTGTTACTTGATTAAAATCTGGTAAAGTTATATTTACATTAAAATAAAATTTTATTGTAACGTATTTAATCTTCATTACTTAAAATAGGGGCTGATTTATTTTTAAAACAAGACAACTAAAACAGTACATATTTCCATTTAGATCTTGATACAACTGATAGTCTAATACTGTTGGTTATAGATTTTATATCCTGCCACTGAAAAGATAAAGGACACATTTTATTCCACTACACAACATGAAATAAATACATCATTTTGAATTTTCCAAAGTTTTTCATGAAACAAAGGAGAAAAACTCATTCCTTATAACAGTAAAATAATACATTATTTTATACATGAATTTTTAATATTAGAATTTTTCTAATTATATAGATAATCATTGTAGGAAATTTAGAAAATATAGAAAGCACAAAAAATAAGTCATATTTAGTTCTCCTACTGAAAAATTACCATTTTTAACAGTTGGGTGCATTTTCTTCTACTTTTTTTATATTCATTATACACACGTACATACATAAATCATGGTATTGGAGTCATAATGTGATAGTACTTTGTATACAGATTTTTCACTTAATGTCATAGCATAGTAGTTTGCTATGCCATTAAATATTTTTCGAAAACATTTTAAGAACTGCATAACATTACAAAATGCACACATATCCTGACATAGTGAGCTAGTCCCCAAATTGGACCATTTAGCTTTTTTCTGATTTTCAGTATCATAAATCGCACTGCCATGAACACTCAAGTACATGAATCTGACAAATTCCTCATGACACGCTCCCAGAAATGGTACAACTGAGTGTACAGATAGGAACTTTCTAATATTCTTAAAACATATTGCCAAATATTTTCCAGAAAACTTATAACAATTTACAATACCACCAATTATGTATGAACATTTCTCACCACAGCCTCAGCAGCATGGAATATTTACTAGATTTAAGCAGAAAAGGCAAATTTACTGTAAGGACCCAGGTGCCACATGCAAGAGCAGGGATGACACTGCCCTTGACGACAGCACTGTAGCATCTCTGCTCCCCTTGGCCAGAAACCTCATTATTCTCCCCAGAGGCCTTCCCTGCGCCTGGGGTCCACACGGAACAGGCTGAGGCACTCAGTAGGCTCAATAAACAGTGGCCAAAGGATGGGGGTGATGTATAAAATAGCTGATGGGAGGTGTGGCGGGGGCACATTCAGAGAGGCCTTGGTGGGCTGCACAGAGTCTCCACAAAGCAGCCTGTTACGTTCATATTCCCAAGATTAGAGTTAATTTTGTGAATAAATGTGGTTCCACATGTTTCATACTATTTTCCTTTTATATTGTCTTAATTTCACTAATATAATACCAGCCACTAACTCCAAAGTTTCTTTACTATTTTCAAAGGATCATCCCTAAAATATAAATTCTAGCTCATCCAAATTATAGTGTAAACTTATCCTATTTGAAATCCCTCCAAGGCAGCTTTATAACAGTTCTTTTTTTATTCAGTTGTCATCTTAACCCAAGTGATTACAAGCACTTTGAACTTGTTGGACTTTCCGATGTTATAGTGGATAAGATTTTTGGTAGGTAATTATATTTAGATACCCTCCAACTCATCTCTTTATTAACTGGTGTGAATCACGTGTTCCAAGTCTCATTTTCATTTTGAGTTCATCAAGTTACGTTGTGATTTTTCCCCATCCCATTTTGTGAAATAGATACATATTGATAACTTTGATGATTAATCTTGCTTTTTCAGTGAGACCAACATAATATTGAAATGAGAGTCTACTTACCAAAATGTTAGGATGGGATGGCATGATTTACGCTTCATAAACATATTCAGAGGTTAGGTAGACTTCTTATTTTTTGGATTATTTTTAAAATTTTTGCAGAAAGGAGTATTTACCATAAGGATCTAGGTGCCCAACAGAACTCAAGGGCAATATGTATATTCCAATTTACATTCCAATTCTTGTTTCCCCCATGAAAGATTAATCTTAGATTAATCTTTTCAGTCAATCATTCATTCATTCATTCATTCATTGGATTCTATACATTTTGGATTATTTACCTACTCTATGCCAGGGGACTAGGGTTGTGTAACATCCAGCTTAGAACATACGGTAACGTTTCACTCAGCTGCTGGGGGCCTATGGAAGAGAGCCCAGGGAGACACAGCTTGATGACCAAACCACGGAGAGGCTCACAGAGGTTTGACACCACAGGTTCTCAGCTTTGTAACTCTGTATACTGGGGAAATTTTTTTCCAACAATACGTACCAGCCTTGGGAACCAGAGAGGAGAAAACAGAGTCAGGCAGATCACAAAAGTAGTGAGTGAAGAAAATGAGTCCCAGAGAATTTTGGACACTGGTATGAAGGGTGAGACCCCTGAGGGCAGAGAAGAAAGTAAGTCAGAGCAGATGAGATACAGAGAGACTGAGGAGTGGGCAGAAATTGGAGGCAGCCACGCATTGCCCAATGTCAGGGTGCAAACCTCACAGGAGAGCTGCATACAGATGTTTAGGTTCCCAGGGCCATGTTGGACGCACTGGACCCAGACCAACTCCAGAGCAAGAGGGAATCTAAGTATTAGGGAGGGAAGCAAGCCATAGACAGCAGACAGAATAGTATTGGGCAAGACTCAACTGTATGACTTTTATATATTTCAGTCTGCATGTTTGGAGAGAAAAGGTCCTGTAGAACCACACTGGAGGCATTGATGAGACTGAAGAAAAAATGTAAAAGGAATAAGAAAATGGAAGAGGTGGAATGTTGGAGCTAACGATCAAAGAGTCAGATTTTCCAAACTTAAAAATTTGATTGAATCAGTTAAAATATGACATCTGGGAGCCAGCCCTGTGGCCTGGTGGTTAGGTTCAGTGTGCTCTGCTTCAGTGGCCCAGGTTCAGTTCCCAGGCACAGACCTACACCACTCGTCAGCGGCCATGCTGTGGCAGCAACCCACATACAAAATAGAGGAAGACTGGCACAGATGTTAGCTCAGGGCAAATCTTCCTCAGCAAAAAAAAAAAAAAAAAAAAAAGACATCTGTAACTACATCCACTCTTGTCTGATATACTTGTGTAGTGGACACCTGTGGACCTCTCTGCACAGCATCCCTTCTCTCCTTATTACAGGAATTTCCCACCTCACTCAAGGACTGGCCCACCTCAGAATAAGTTATTGTCCTACCTAACCCTATCCCAGGCTTGTTAATTGGTACAGGCTTAAAGTGAACCAATCATAGTCTTTCTTCCTGAGGATTTTTCAGACAGGTATGGATGAAAGTTGGTCCCTCTCCCGTGTTGAAAGTTGTGAGATGTAAGCTTGGGATCTGTTAGCAGCCATGGCTCCAGCCTGTGGAGAAATCTGGTCTGCACTGAGAGCGAAGTTAACAGAAAAGGCAAGAAAGCCCTGGAGGTGATTGAGTCCTTGATTCTACTTGTATCTGATGCCCAGCTGTACCCCCAACCACCTCATACTTTGGAACCAGCCTCCGTGTCTCTAATCAAGGGACAGAATATAATGATCTATAGCCGAGATCTGCGTGTTTTCCTTCCTGCTTGACCAGTAAGAATTTCTCTTCTGTAGGGGCCAACACATCACCCTTTAGACACCCAGCAGGTTGATATCAGTCTAGATCTCAAAATATCTTGGTCCCTATCTTAATAAGGGGTCTTGTGGACTGTCCCTCTTTCATGTGTCTTCTTATGAGAGGGTGAGGACCAGGACATCCAGCAGTGTGTGTGCTGGGGGGAAGAGGTGTGGTGACATAGAAGGACCTGTAGCTGGATAGGACCAAGGGCACTCTAGTATCTACTATTGTAAATTCTTGGAAACTGAGGTCTCCCCCTGAAGGGGCCACCCTGGGAAAACATTTCTGTTGCCCAAGAAACTATAATAAATATGACTTGGACCACGAAACTGTAAATAAAGAGAGGAAATGAGCACCCTGCACCCCCTCAGGGCTCAAATACACGGCCCGCATGCTGCCTGGACCCTCCCCTCTCTCCATGACGGGGATGTTCTCTAGCTCCCAAAGAACCTGGGGACACAGCATCCTACCCTGTCCAGACCCAACGGGAAAGACTTTTGTCCAATAAGCTCACTCACCTTACTTGAAAAATGCGGTAACTAAGGTCCAAAGAATAAATTTTCATGATCAGAAAGAGTCAGAATTAGATTATTGTCGTTTTTCCAAAAGATAACTTAGAATGAGAGAATTTAGCTTTATTAATATTTAATCCTAAATCACTCATACACAAAGAAGTTTTGTATAATAACCCTCTAAGAGTTTACATACCCTGAGATTTGCCCTTCAAGCAGCATGATAGGAAAATATTTATCAATGTGCACAAGACATGTAGATTTGATGAATAAGTGATGTTAATTTTGAGCTATTAAAAGCCAGTTTGCTATTATGATTACTTTGCTTCAAATATCAAAATGATGATGAGCCATGTATGCCCCTGGGCCCATTTCTCGATTCTTTTCACATTATGAAGCTTTTTTTAAAAAAAGTGAACAAGATCAAAAATAGGAATCTTGCTGAACCTCCCGGAGAGTGGGCTCTCTCTCCCCCGGACCCTCTCTTCCAAGCCCGATGAAGTTCTGCTGTGCCATCTCGGCACACCCAGTTGCTAAATGATAGTTTTCACAAAACAAGCTTCAATTCTGCAAAATGGCAGATAGAAAGCAGGCCAGCGTTGACCAACAGGGAGAAGCCCTCCCAGAGCCCATCACAGAGAAAAGAGCATCGTATGTGCAGACTGCTGAGCAGAGGTGCCATGAATCGGCCGGCACTGTGTGAAGGAAGAACCCCAGATGCGGATTCACTTTGACTAGTGGCATTCTCCTGGCAGTTGCTCTTACAGAGAAGTTTCTAGGTAGTACCAAATGGATAAAGTATGTCAGCCAGAGGCTATGCAGCCAACTCTCTAAAGCTGCACCTCAATTTCAACTGTTGGAGACAGGCAACAACAACAACAAATAATAATGAAGAAGAATCCCCAAGGTATAATCTGGCCCTTACAAGCAAGTAACCACTCTTCTCATTCATTCATGTGGTAAGTGGATAGTAGAGAAAAAAACCTTTCCACTGACAATATCACCTTTACAGCTGCTCCTCAAGTGCCCCCATCTGTCCCACCTTCTTACAGAAAGAGCCCCTACTTCTATTTGGGTGTCCACCTCTTCCACATTTAGTGTAGAGTCTGGATAGGGCTCTCGTCCCATTGCCAACCCATCCAGATCAGCCCATCATATTCCTCTGACTGCAGTGGGATGGGCACGTAACCTAAATGGACCCAATTAAGGTGAATTTTCTGACTTTGCCAGGAGCAACCAGAGAAAACATTTTTCCTTCTCATTATACAGGCCCTAAGTGGGTACAAAGAGCAGTTACAGCTATTTGGTTTCACCAACGGGAGAGGCAGGAATTTCCTGGAGTTTTCACAGGAAGCATAAGAATAAAGCCGACTTATAAAACCAACATAGTGAAAGGCTGGACCAAGAAACAGAGAGGAGCCAAGTCCTCATGACACTGTTTCCAGACTGACTTTCTAGGCCAGGAGCTAGCACTGCCCTCCAGAACTCTCTTTTATCTTATGCACTTGAGGATGGGGTTTACTGTCAAAATTATCCACTAAAATCCAGTCTTCGACAAAATCATTATAGCTACCATTTATCAAATTCTTGTTATGGGAAAGTCAAAGAGTTCTCTGCTTATATGCATTACATTATTTAATCTTCACAATACCACTCTTGTCAGTTCTATTATTCTCCAATGAGACAAAAAGAAGCTTAGAGATTTGGCATAATTTGTCCAAGACAACATGACTGGCAAATGCTGGAGCTGAAATTTGAACCCAGGCATTCTGACTCCAGAATCTGTGATCTTATATGCCAAACTATGTTGCCCCCTTGCCCAAAAAAAGAACAGCATCACAAAATATGGATCATGTAGGTACTTTCCAAAATATTGTCCACATCTATTTATTCAAAATCAACATGGGTAACATTTTACTTTTTCTTAAACCCATACTTACTGGGTGTTGAGCTAGAATTTCAATAGTTTTTGTCCTTGAAAGTTGGGCTCATTAATGGAAAGTACTAATTGACCTTACAGACAGCACAGCTCTGGATTTTACATTTATTGTAATTTGGTTTTGGATGAGCTTATATTGGGCCTAGCAAATAAACAGGCCACTACTGCTGTCACAGTAATTAGTTCAACGCTATGGCTTTTTCTGCAGCCAAGAATTGAGATAGCATTTACTAAATGGGAGGGGGGAGGACATTCCTAAATTAATTTTTACGTCAAATTTTATCTTCTTACAACCTAATGGAATGAAGTTCTTTTGAAAAAATACTGTGGGGAAACTATATTACATTATGAGACAGATTTCCTTCTAAGGTATTCAGTTAAGATTTGGCAATAAATTTCGATGAAGAATATACCCGGATTATTTAAAACAAAAGTGTGATTTATTTCAACTCTGCCCAGAGACAGGGAGGATGAGGTAACCAGATCACAGCCATGAGTCCTAAGGATGGCTCTAGCAGCATCACTGAAAATCACCTCCAGAAGGATGCTATTAAGACAGCAAGAGGGAGGAAGAGAGCTGCCACAGAACAGGCAAACACGCTCGCCACTTCACCTTTGGCTTCTGGCTGCAGAACAGGTAGAAAGGAGTGGTGACACATGAAACATTGAAAACATGGCGATTCAGCCACAAGCTGAGAGAATGACCAGGACATGATGAAAGTTCCAGCAGCCAAGACGATTCAGAGAAAGTAGTGACAAAGCCTATCATGATGGGAAAGTTGGGTATAGAGTAGATCAGTGGTTCGCAACTGGGAATGATGCTTCCCCTCCCCCCAAGGGATATCTGGCAATGTCTGGAAACACTTTTGATTGCCACAGCTTTGGGAGAGGAGAAGGCTGCTACCACCCGGTGGGCAGAGGTGAAGGATGCTGCTAAACATGCTACAGTGCACAGGACAGTCACACACAACTAAGAATTATCTAATCCAAATGTCATTAATGCCGAGGTTGAGAACCTGTGGGGTCGAGAAGGGAGGAGTACCATGTAAGCAGTGTGAATTAGCAGCCACGCACGATGGTCAACGACCCAGCATTGGTCTCCCCATTTGTACAACCATAAAGTGCCTCTTTCCCCTCTCTCTTTTCTGTGCTCCCACTCACTTTCTTGAATTGCATTGCATATGAACTTCATCCAAATAAACTATTTCATGGAAAAATTATATCAAAAAGAGCAGTGTCTTTTCTGGGACTAAGTAGGCAAATCTACTAAGATTGTGCAAAAAGTTGTATATCTTAAATTCACTCACAAATGTTAGGAACAAAGGCAGCTGGTGCATGACGTAAAGCCGAATGGTTACACCCCACTTCCATGGGAGACAAGATGAAGCCGTGGGTCCCAGGGAGCAGCTAATCCTCAGAGAAGACACTGGGTGGGGAAGTAAAACCCGTGGGTACAGCAGTGTGGCTGGCAGCTCCTCCAGGACACTGGAGTATTTCTAGTATTTGATGTGATTCTAATGAAAAATTTTATTGAAGACAATCCAAGGTGTCTTTTATTTTGACTCTAAATATCTCCGTCGAGGATTTGAGCAGCTTCCAGTGAAGAGACATTAAAACAGGATAATATAATAAAAATCAGAAATAAGGACCACAAAAAGGAAGAGCAAAACCACTGATGATGCAGGCTAAAAGAGCTGCTGTAATGGAGAAAGATATTAGGTCTTGAGCTTCTTGCAGCTGGGATGAAAATACAAACATCACAACAACTCCAGTCCTCTTTTTCAAAGCAACAGCAGACCAGGTTCCCAAATGGAGCAGTCTTCTTGATGCTGAATTCCCAAGGGAATTTCTCATGTAGGCTTGTGGATGGAGATGTAGAGTCGCATAATGGATCATTTTTAAGCAACATATTGCATTTAGACCTGATTCTTATACAGTTATTTTAGTAAAGTTCTTCTATAAAACCCAAGAGCATAGCACCACCAATTCAATGAAGGTGGTGAGGTGAGGGTACCCAGCACTGCGGTATGAGAGTCATCCAATGGTGTACTTGATGTGAGTACCAATGTACTTGTGATGTCAGTGGGACCTCTGGGTCCATTGAAACCTTAAGTGAGGTTGACTCAGATTACCTGAGAAAGTCCAAGATCTCCAGAAATTTCTGCAGAGGCCTGAGAAGTTTACATTTCCATGGTCTTATTCCAGCCATCTGCTTCCCTTAGTTCAGTTCAAAGATCATCTCACTAATCTACACACGCTGTAGGATGCCCCTGTTCCATCTGATCCAGGCGTGAAACAACTCCGGTTACATGCCACACACACACCCACACACACGCTCACACCCCACATTCATAGGCATTAAGATTGACCCAAAATTTCTCCGTCCCTCTGGACACTTCTCCCCAGACTCCATGCAGTCCCACCTTCACCCCATCTCACACATCACCCTATGCCTTCCCTGCACCCTTTCCTCTTTTATCACCACCTCCTTTGGAGAAGCAAACCCAGTTTCTCTTATCTTCACACATAAAGCACCCTAGCCATTCATCTCATTAGCTACCCCGCTGCTGACTATCAACCATATCTGAGGCAGGGACACGTTTTCTCCCGCAAGCAGACTGTCAAGATATTTGCTTAGAGAAATTCCACCACATACTACCAGAAAAAAGAGTTGTTCACCCAGTTACTGACAGTCCAATGGTTCTCAAATATCTGTACCAGTCCTAATGGTGGAAAGCAGAAAAATTTCTCATGGAATGGAAGGTCTCAGAATTTGATTTATTCAGGATTCATGCTTCATCAGTCTTCATGTTTTTCTGCCAATTAGATATGTCACTTCCTGCAGTTCCTACTTGCCAGGGACCATCCACTGCTTTGTGTGGAAGGGCCCTCGTGATCTATTGGACATCCACTCATGAAGGCACACTCATGGGGTTCATCCAATGGATTTTCAAGGGGAACCACATCTTCTCAACCTTTTCTCACCTTATACCCACTTAACATATCATTGGGACTCGTTTTTAAGGACTTCTCATATTCCCACAGGTATTTGAAAACTTTAAAACACTACCATCTTTATTTTAAAATATAAATCATTATGTAGCTAAGACCTAGAAGTACACATTCTAAGTAATCATTTTCTCCACTTACCACTTGCAAGCATAAAAATTATTGATGTAGTTAACGTAACCTCACATTTAAAAAAAATACTGGTGAAAAGTGACTAATTTTACTGAAGTTAAAGATTAATTTTTATTCCCTTGAACTATATGTTCTTTTCATAACCTTCTTGGCTAATCTCTTACTTACCAAATACCTTACTTTGATAAATTTTTCTCCCCCTACCCCTTATCAAGGTGGGTTTCAGTTCCTTCAGGAAGGTTCTAATAAAGTTTCACAGGTTATCAATTTTAGAAAAGAAAAAGTCATTAGATATGATCTTCTGCAACCTCCCCCTTTTAGAGACGATAACACTGCAGCCCTGGAAGGTGCACCGAGCCCTCTTGGGGGCTGTCTGCTTTAACCCAGGACAATGCCTCACAAGGAAGGAACTTCAGAAGTAGAATTCCAACTCTTAAAAATCAGACAGAGGGGAGAGAGCTTTGGGGAGAAGATGTCTCTAGGACCCTTAAAATCACACCGTAGGTCAACGCTGATACTAGGAAAAGGCACTTAGAGGAAACGATGTCACCCCCATGGGATCCAGGAAAGGAGAGAAGGAGAAGGTAGTTTTGCAGGTAATTAGGAAAGAGAAGCCTAGTGTCATGTGGAAGCTGCCCAAATAACCTGAACCCAGCTCAGTAGCAGTTTGTCCTTGGTAATTCTTCATAGTGACAACTTCCACGTGCCTCAGG
Organism: Equus caballus; assembly: GCF_041296265.1. Lineage (NCBI taxonomy): Eukaryota > Metazoa > Chordata > Mammalia > Perissodactyla > Equidae > Equus > Equus caballus. The sequence continues at coordinate 93,039,235 of NC_091699.1, forward strand.
GTCCTGATTCCCAGCTCCTGAGACACAGCCTGCAAAGGCAAGGGCCTGTGGCAGGGAGGAATCCAACCCTGCTTCAGAATCTTCTAGAGCAGTGCTTCTCCAAGCAACTTGAAGGTGAGGATCCAGCACAAGAGGTCAGAGTTCAGCCAGAGTTTGAACTCAAATCTCCTTCTTCCTATGTGCGTAAGCCACATGCTGTCACCTAGGAAGCACTCCCAAATGTGACAGTTATATTCAAACGAACCCAGGGAGCTTCTGCTCGAAACGTGACTTTTGTTACTTTTAACATGGTGGCCCATTATGAAATATCATTTCAGCTCCTTGAGAACAATAATGACAGAAACTCAAAACACTAAGAGCTTTCCAACCGGAAAGCACTTCAAACCACAAACCAAGGTCACTACAGCTGCTCCCACACTGATTCTCTGGTTTCTCCATTATCATTCTGAGTCATCATCCAACATCTCTGAAGTGTCTAGGGCTCTGTCCTTGCCATTTCATTTGGTATTGCTTTGAGGAACAAGTTGCAATTACTTGCCTGTTAAATGACAATGCTCAGACTTCATGTAGATTCTAAGACTTGGTCTGTGCAGCAAGGCACAATCTCGGGCAGACTGTCTATTTAAAGACAGAGAGAAAGAGCCATTATATCTCTTTCAGGGTTTTATCTTCTCTCAAGTGCATATGGATGCACAGCAAGCAAGCAGCAATACCACACTTCCCTGGTCATTGACTATCCTGCAATGTACCTCTTAATTAAAACCAGCATCACAGATATGATTGCTTAAGTGCCAAAAACCTGGCCTGCTTAATGGCCAATGAGAGCACTACATGATCATTAAATCCATTTGGAACGACTTTTTTTTCTGAGGTGAATACAGTTAAGCTCTAAACATTCTTATTGTTTTCCATCCAGTGTATTTTTTAAAAATACTGCTTCTTTTTTCAACATCACAACTTTCATTCCACTTTTGTCATCAGACTATGTTATAATAGTTTATTACGGTTTTGGTTTTCTGGTTTTTGGGGTTTTTTAGCTAGAGTGTAGCAATGCCAGAGATTAAGGAATAATTTGAGTGAACGACACATGCGGTGTTGCCTAGTAACACAGGCTGATCTGCACAAAACCATAAATTGCAAAATTTCATCGCAGCATAAAAACTTTTACTGGCACTTAAGCATATTTTTCCCTGATTGAAGCAGAATTCATGCAACAATTACAACCACATGACAAAAGCTGCTAATGATTAGCCTTCAAGAGCTGCTGTTATTTTCTGACAGTTCCAAAGCTGTTTTTGTTTTTTCAGAAAAGAAAGTACCAAATCCTTTACAGACTAGCCTCACTGACAAGGCGGAATCGAGACTGTTAATTAGCCGGTGCCAGCATTTTAACTACAGTTCCCAATGAAGAATGGAAGACTTATGTAATCATTTACAATGCTAGTTAATTTGTGTCACCCAAAACCAGCTCTAAGTAGACCGATACACACTTTAGAGAGAGGCTCTCCTATTATGTAATATAAAGGTGGAAGCATATCGCCCCGTAACGGCACAAACACGCCTGCGACCCTCCTTGAGAAAAGAACTTCATGAAGATGGAAGGCGGAAGCCAGGAAGATTATTTTCATTTATTGCAACAAATATCTTAAGGAACTGTCTTAAGATATATTCAATATTTATAGTTATTGAAGTAAAAATTACAAAATGTAGTTGTTAAAGGGTCCAGAGGAGATTATTTTCACAATGCATTCAAAGTAACTTTTTGAGCAATATCTCATAGCCAGCAAAAAAGAAAATATGGGTTTATGGAAATAATCATTTATCATACCCTGATACACAAACACACACAAAGAATGAGCATTTCACTGGCTGGATACTAGGTGTTTTCTTTTTCTCTGACAAACACGTGTTTCTATAAATAGATTCACCAATGTCAAGGGATTCGTACTATAGCTCAAGGAAATTGAGGAATAAATGCTTTGATCCTTTCATAAACTTTTCATTCTTCTAGCTCTGGCTTGAATAAAAAATGCTTATAAAAATTTAATAGTAATGCAGGCACACAAGAAGGCATTATGAAACACGTGGGAAGACTTGTGTATCCAGGCTTAGCCTATCCACCAATTTTGTGGCTGAGCTTCCCGGTGTACATTTCAATAAGTCCTAATTTACTTTCACTCGAGCCTCATAATGTCAAACTTCTGGTTTGATTGCTCAGAATCCCCAAGCTCAACATGGCTACAGCAAGAGACTTGCAAAGATCCAGATGCCACCAGAGGAGATGGAACAAGATGGCACCACGAGCAAAGGTGGACATCTAGAAATCAAATAAAACCACATAAGGGAGTCCACCTGATCTGGAGATCCCAGCCTAAGAAAGCCTGTCTGTGAGCCACAGAAATAACACTTGGGATGCATGGAATGGTCCAGAAATACAACAAGCCCACAACTTAGTGACAATGGGACCTTGAGAAAGTTGCTTCACCTCCCCAAGTCCCAGTGTCCCCCTCCATAATATTAGGGGATTGTATTAGATGAGCTGGAAGGTCCCTAACAGCTCCAAGATCCTATAACTAAATCCTTCCACTGATCTATAAGAAAGTCCCCACGGCTCCCTACCCTGTCATTTTACTACAAGCAACAATAAGGAAACCAGCAGTCCAAGCTGAGAAACCAAAATTAGGCATAAGCCACGATGGTCAGGGAACAAGGAACTTCACATTATGAAAACAAGACCTATGCAATTATATAGAGTATTTGGAGCACAGTGGACACGCAGCAAAGATCACCCCCCACCGCTGCCCCTCCTAGACACGCACAAACCTACGAACAAGTGTTGCTACTTGCCCTCCTTTATGGAGTGAGACTTCTGTGATGATGAGCATGGATTATGAAGACTGAAAATAACAAATCTGAAAAAGTTATTTAGAAAGTGGCAGTACATTGCCTGGATTATGTATAGACTGAGTGACAATTTAGTCACTAATTTCTGATTAAATTTTAAGGCTGATCCACTTAGGCAGAAAATACGTTGACATTCGTCAAATAAATCCTAGTGATAAATGAAACATGTTTTCTACACTGTGTTAGAAAGCAATAGAAACATCAAATTCTTGTATGATCATTAAATGAATTAGATTATGAATATTTTGTGTTTCATTAAAACTAATAATTTATTTTGAAAGGAGGCTACAGGGCATGGATTCAATACCAAATCTAAGAGAAGTGTAACGAGAGTAACAGAACCTCTGAGCATCTTTCTACAATCGACCCGAGAAGAAAACAAATACGTTTATCAAATTGCTCCTCATTGGCGGCTAGTCAGAGCAAAATAAAGCATACGGATTCCCTGAAATATATCTCCTAAAATATATTATTTGAAATTTCCAAAAGCTTATTGAAGATAAATATTATATAGTCTGTAATAACTAAGGTAAAACTTCTAAACTATATGGGTTGTCAAGAGTCATATATGAATTTTGCAGTTTGCTAAGTTAACCGGCACCAGTGAAGTCTTTAGACACTGCATTACACAAATGTAGTGCACTGTTACTGAAAGTCTCTGGCCCAAATTGACAGGTAAAAAAATTGGTGAATCTGTTTTTATTTTAAAAACAAAACCAAAACTTATTCTATCCCTCAATCTGGTAACTTAAGAGTAAAGGTCTAGGTAGCCAAAATCGGGGCAGTCCAGGTTCTTAAACAACGAAAAGGAAAGTTCCAAAGTAATTTTTCGTCTTATCTACAATGTTATTTCATTTCCAAAGGAATGAACTGGTTATACTTTTTATTGTGTTTAAAACAGTTATATTTTAACTATCTCTAGTGTTCTGTTTGGAGTTCTTCCCACTCATGTGAATGACGTTGGACACTTAAATTGCCGGACGTAAGAGACCTGAAGGTTTGAAGAGGACCAGCTTTCTTAAATGTATACTTTACAGCAGAAAACTGTTTGGGTCATGTTCTTCTCTAAGAGGAGGGCGTGAGAAGTGCTCTACCTGTAATCAAGGTGTGACAGACTGTATCATTATCACCCTTTACTCTAGGATTTGTAGCGGGAGAACCATTTCAAAGTAAGATAGTGAAGGGGGGAAAAATGAAGCATGAGTTTTGTTTTGTTTTGTTTTGCTTTTAGTTGAAATAGTGGCTTCCTAAAATCTCGTGGAAGACTGGAAAGTAATTTTCAACTTGGAGACACGGAAAGTAATTAGGTCAAAGTCCATTGCATCTATTTTCAATAATTGAGACATGCAGTCCTCAAGCAGCCAGAGTCAGCCAGAACTGTCTGAGACTCAGGGATCATAATCAAAGTATCTTAGAGTAAAACGTCTTCCCCATAGGTTTAAATGCAAAATGAGAACCCAACTTTTCATTACTCGTTAAACGAAATGTGCAGTCTTTTTCCCCTTTTAAGGTCAACTATGCAGTATTTTGGAAAACAAACCATAAAAACATGATTAGAGAGAACAGAGGAAGTCATTATTTTCTCCAGTCATAAAGAATGCAGTATCATTCTATCAATCTAACGTATCTTTGTAACAGCAGCGGCAGCATGTGGCAGGGCTTAAACTGCAAATACAGTATTTAAGAAAAAGCTTGGATTAAAAGAGCACCGAGGTGAGCTGGGAAATATCCACATGGATTGGATCATTTTTGTAAATTCCATTTCCTTCCCAAAGACCCACTTGACATTATATATTGCCATATTATCTACCTCTGTGAAAAAATACATTTATCAGGGCAAAAATTATAAAGTAAATCTAAAATACAGAGTGAATGGCTAATGGGGATAGAGTCTACTCTGTGATACGTGGTGTAGGAAATGAAAATGTCTGTGAAATCAGTGTAGAAAACATTGACCCTGAGTCGATAAATGCATATAACATCTCTTGGTTTACTCTGCTTTCTTAGAAAGATTTATAACTCAAAGGCTGAAGATGGCAGGATGTGCCTTCTCAGTGTTACCATCAGGACAGACTTCATACAAAAGCTTATCACAAAGACAAATATTTCAGAGTGTGTGGCTTTTGCAAAGCACAACTTCAGCGCTGAGGCGGCTCCAGGGCAGTGCGAGTTTTCCAACAACAGCTGCTGGCTATCTGTCATATTTAGGGCAGTTATGCTTTCAACCCACTCTGCTAGAGGCAGCTGGATGAACTTGAAACCAATTTGAAAAACACGTTTAGGAAAGTAAAGGAAATGACCTGTAACATTATGAACATACCATATCGTACATGAGATTCTCACCAGTCTAGCTCTATCAGGGCAGGTTATCCAGGAGGCGATAAATTTTTAAGCCAGTGTTCAGGATCAGTACTTAGTGATGTTTCAGGACTTAGCAATGGCTTCCCTTCCCACTCTGTCTTCTTTCAAATGACGGATGGCATTTTCTGCAGGCCCTGCTTCTCCGTAAAACGAAAGAACGAGACGGTAAATCCTACCAACAGCTTCACCGTCCACAACGCGTGATGAGCAAATTCTTCTCACTGAGGGGCAGCATAAGACAACTTGAAGATTCTTCAAAAGCCGTAAGAAAGCCTTTTTGTTTGCCTAGATGGCTGGTTTGAAGCTGTTTGTTTTGCTTTTGTTTTCTGGTAGAGGATGGCTTGTCTCATGTGGGAACATGAATTAGGAAAGCTGCCTCTGTCCAGGCCAGCTTGTTTCTCGTCCCAGTGGTTGTTAATGTAATGAACAAGATAAATGGTCTGTGCAAGAAATAAAACGGCTTAGCCATGGACAGGCTAAGGAGATGGCAGGCCCCGCTTGCTACCGAAAACTCAGCAGAAACCTACACCGACCCAGGATGATTGGAAGGAGGTCAAAGGCACAGGCACCAGATAAACTGAACATTCTCCTTCAGGCTTCAGCTTCTTTATTTCTTCTACACGTCTCATAGAAAGACCCAGGATTTGGCTAGGCGCCGCTGAGTAAGACTGTTGAACTCATCAGAAAATTCGGCATAAAAGAAATCAAGTTTTATTATTTTTGAAAGCAGTCTTTCTTCTTATACCATTAAGCAAGATATTTACCAGACTCAAAGCTGGTAGCCAGGCTGAAGATGTGAACATTTATGTCTTCAGTTTTTTTAAACGAAATACTCCTCTCCAAAAGGCATTTTAGAATTGTTGATAATAGAATTAATCCCACCTCAAAGCAAATTAAGAAGATAATAGCTCCAGCTCTGCCTTTGAACCATTCCTGGTTCATAGATGAGCAATTCCTTTCTAAAGGGAGATGCAAATGAGCAGCTAGGACCCAAGCTCGGGCGTCTGGGTCCATAAAAATGCAGGTGAGCACACACCCAGAAGAACTCTGCACTCTCATCCCACATCTCCAGCCACAGCTCAGCACCTACATTTGGCAAAGTTGTCAAGGGCTGAAATATCCACAGTAACAAACCAGTCTTGATAACAATGCTATGTGCTGCCTGAATTACTTCTTTCATTTTGCGTGAGATCGCACTCCAACGTACAAAATCTTGGTAGGTTCAGTAGACAGTCATTATGCTGTGCATTTTGTTAGCCTAAATATTGCTCTGCTAGAATCCAATTCTTCACATTACTTTGATATTGCAGTTAAATGAAACGCACCTTCAGGAGTCTGGGTCAATGTGCTGGGTAACTGATATATGCAAACAAAGCTGAAGACTGACGAAAGAAAAGAGCTGAGAATTTCAATCATTCCCTCACTCTTTGTCACTGTCCAGATACGAATTTAACATTCCTTCAACATGTTTTTGAGCACCTGGCACTCCTAAAATTGTTGGATAAACAGCCCTAAAGAAACATTAAAAAAATAATAGTAAACAACCTCTGCAATCATATAAATTACATTCTAGAAGAAGGAAAAAGGTAACAAATGGGGTAGATAAGTAAAATAAGGAGAATATAAGTGAATGAATATAATGCATAGGACATATAGGTGACAAGTGCTAAGGGGAAAACTAAAGCAAGGAAAGGATAGTGATGGCCAGGTTCAGGGGAGGAGCAGGGACTTAGCTGAAAATAGGGTGGTATCAGGATGACCTCACTGTGACGGCGACCTTGAGCAAAGGTGATAAGAAGTCAGCCCCAGGAATATGTGGGAAAAGAGAATTTCAGGCAGAGGGAACAGCCAGTGTAAAGCGGGAGGAGGTGACCATTCTGCAGTGATTGTGTAGTTATTGTAAGACTTTTATTCTAAGTAACATCACTGCAGATAATTTTCTGGATTCTTTCAGAGACAAGGAGATTTATACTTCTACACAAATATGAAAAATATTATGTATGGTACATAAGTTTTCATGTCTGTTATCTTCATAGAATATTTGGGACAGTGGCAAGTTTGGGATGTCACCAAACTCCCTTATTTTCAAGTCAGAGAAAGAGAGGCCCAGAGGAATTAGATGGTTTCTGAAGGTTACACCCATTTCTGGTGACAGAGCTGGGGCTAGAATCAGAACTCCAGTGCTCCTCACATTCGAATTTTTTGTTACTTGAATTATTCATAGTAAACACTCTGGATTCATTCTGAATTATGGCGAGAAATCATTGGAGCATTTTAGGGAGAAGAGCACATGATTTGATCTACTTTTGTAAAGGCTCACTCTGGCTACTATTTGGCAAATAAATGTCAGGAAGGGCATAGGTGGACACAGAGAAACCAGTTAGGAAGCCATTGTGGTGTCCTCTGCACCCAGAAAAATATCTGTCAAATGAATGAACGATCTCACAAGAGATAAAATATTGTTTCCTAAAAATGGTTTCCTAAAAATATTGTTTCCTAAAAAGTGCTTGGCACTTTGCGTATGCCTCTGGAACAGGTGGAGATACCAAAGGAATAGTAAAAATATAGCCCCTGGAGATTTCCACTTCTGGGAAGACGGCCGGGAGCTACTTTTCCCCAGTCCTCCCACTAAGTACAACTAAGACCATGGACATTATAAATGAAATAAAAACAAGAAGACTCTGAAAGTTGGGGAGAAGGTAACAGACTAGCTAGGGACTTCAGGATGCTAGGAAAGACATGATGGTGAGCTCCTGGGTTTTCTTTCTGCCTCATATGCACCAGACTTGGAGCCAAATAATATGACAACCCAGAAACGCCAATGGGCACAGATAAAAATAAGCCCCAACAAAAGCCTGCTCTCTCTAGCCAGAGGATCAGGAAGAGCGCAGCCTAGAAAGACAGAACACTTTTAGAAAATAATGCTCTACTCCAGACAAATACCACAGGAAAAACTGTGGCCCTACTCCCACCCAAACCAGCAAAGGCCAAGTATGGAGCCTAGACTTCCACCCTCGTGAGGATGTAATGAGGTGCCCCAACGGTGCTGCCAGGTGGAGTCAGAGAGAGTTAAGTAGTGAGCTGGGACTTTCATCTCCATTGACCAGGAATAATGCCCTTTCATGGTGTCAGTAGAGACCACTGGAGAGCTGGGAATTCCACCCCCTCCCGGCAGTAACAAAGCACCCCCTCCTCCTCCTCATTGGGGTGGCATCACAGAAAGCCTAGTAGAAATTCAGGAATTTCACTATGGTGAGCCCACCCCCACTGTGGTCTCAGGAGAGACCACATGGTAAGCCAGAACTCCCACCCCTGCGTGGCAGTAAAAAAAGAACCTCCCACTCAGGTGTCAGAAAGGCTGAGTGGAAAACCTGAACCTCAAACTCCATCTGGCAGCAGAGAGGTAGCACTCTCCTTCCCTGCCACAGCAGTGTCAGAGAAAGCCAGATAAACCAGAAGTCCTCTCTAAGATCCAGAGTCTCACAATATAATGTTCAAAATAGCAAAGTTCCTATAAAAAATGACTCATCACACAATGAACAAAAACATTTGAAATTCAATGAAAAAGAAAATCAGTAGTTGCCAACACTGAGATGACAAAGATGTTAGAATTATCTGACAATCAGTTTAGAGCAGCCTTGTTAGAAATGTTTCAACGAGTGATTATGAGCACCTTACAACAAATTTTAGAGAATTAAAAGCCATAGCAAAGGAAGAAAGTCCCAGCAAAGAAATAGAAGATAGAAAGAAAAACAAATTGGAAATTTTAGAACTGAAAAATAACCAAAATAAAAAAGCTCAGTGGATGATCTCAACAGCAGAATGGAGGGGACAGAGGAAAGAACCAGAGAAATAGAAGATAGAACAATAGAACTTACCCAATATGAAAAACAGTGAGAAAATGGACTATAAAAAAATTAAATAAACAGAGCCTCAGGGGCCTAGGGCACTATTACAAAGAATCTAACATTTGTGTCACCAGAACCCCAGAAAGAGAAGAAAGAGGGCAGGGTTGAAAAAGTACTTGAAGAAAAAAATAGCTTAAAACTTTCCATCTTTGGCAAGAGTCATAAACTTAGATTCAAGAAGCTGAGCAGATCCCAAACAGGAAAAACCTAAAGAAATGTATGCCAGACACATCATTAAACTTCTGAAAATTGAAGACAAAGAAAAATTGTTGAAAGCAGCCAGATGAAGACAATACCTTACCTGTGGGAAAAAAAATTTGAATGACAGCAGATTTCTTTTCGGAAACCATGAGGGTTAGATGGAAGTGGCACAGTATTCTTCAAGTGCTGGAAGAAAAGGACTGTCAACTCAGAATCCTTTACCCAATGACAACATTCTTCAGAAATGAAAGGGAAATCAAAGAATTCTCAGATGAAGGAAAACTAACAGAATTTGCCACGAGAAAACCAACTCTAAAATAGTGGCCTCAGGAGGTTCTCTAAACAAAAAGAAAATTATAAAAGGAGGAAACTTAGAATCTTGTGATAGAAGAAAAAACACAGTAAGAAAAATATGGTAAATACCCTAGAAATACAATACAAGAGTACCAGAAATATAAAAGCAAATACAATACAATCCTGTTACGATAGTAATAGAAATACACACATAGATACAACAGCTTTTCCTTCTCTTAAGTTTTCTAAATTATGCTTGACTGTTGAAGGAAAAAGTATAACACACTATCTGATGTGGTTCTAAATGTATGTAGAGGAAATATTTAAGACAATTATAAATGGAGGAGAGTAAAATGACAAGAGAAGGAGACTGTGGGAAGTTAGGTATACATAATATAACAACTAGAGTAATAGTAAAAAAAAAAAAAACCCACAAAAAAACAAAGCAGCTATTAAGAAGTACACTCAAAAACACTACATATAAATAAATTGCAATTCTTAAAAAATGTTCATATAACCCACAGAAGTCGGGGGGGGGGGGGGAACAGAGAAATGAAGAACAAATAGAAGACAAAAATAAAACAAGCCCTAACATATCAATAATTACAATAAATCTCGTATTGGTTTTTGATTGCTGCTATAATAAATTACGGCAAACGTCAATTTTAACAATACAGATTTATTATGTTACGGTTCTGTAGGTCAGAAGCCTGACACAGATCTCACTGGGCTAAAATCAAGGAGTCAGCAAGGCTGCACTCTTTTACGACAATTGTGTAGAATCTGTTTCCTTGCCTTTTCCAGCATCTAGAGGCTGCCTGCCTTCCTTGGCTTTTGGCTCCTTCCTCCATCTTCAAAGCTAGCAAAGGCAAGTCAAGTCCTTCTCACATTGCATCGCTCTGACCTCCTCTTCTACCTTCCTCTCCCACTTTTAAGGACCCATATGATTACACTGTGCCCACCCAGATAATCCAGGTATCACCATGTCGAGGTCACCAGATTAATGACTTTAATTTCATGTGCTACATTAATTCCCCTTTGCCATGTAAAGTAACATATTTGCTATGGAAGGTAACAGGTTCTGGGGACTCAGATGTGGACATCTTTGTGGGGACATCATTCTGCCTACTACAAATATAAATAGTCTAAATATGTCAATTAAAAGAGAATGGTTTTTAAAAATATGACCCAGGGGCCAGCCCCATAGCCGAGTGGTTAAGTTTGTGTGCTCAGCTTCAGTGGCCTAGAGTTCGTTAGTTCAGATCCTGGGCACACCTACATACTGCTTGTTGGGCCATGCTGTCGCGGCATCCCACATAGAAGGACTAGAATGACTTACAACTAGGATATACAACTATGTCTTGGGGCTTTGAGGAGAAAAAAAAATAAGAGGAAGATTGGCAACAGATGTCAGCTCAGGGCCAATCTTCCTCACCAAAAAATTTAAAAACAACCCAACTATATGCTGTCTACAAGAAACTCACTTCAAGATGAGAAAAGATATATCATACAAACATTAATCAAAAGAAAGCAAGAGTGGCTACATTAATATGAGATAAAGTAGACTTCAGAGACAAAAAGGGACATTATATACTGAGAAAAGGATCAATCCACCAAGAAGATGTAGCAATCTTAAATGTGTATACGTCAAACAACAGAGCTGCAAAATCTGTGAAGCAAAAACTGATAGAACTCAAAGGAGAAATAGACAAGTTCATAACTGTAGCTGAAGACTTCAACAACTAGAAAATCAGTAAGGATACAGAACTCAACAATGCCATCAACCAAAAGAACCTGACATTTATAGAACATTCCATCCAACAATAGCAAAAAGCACACATTCTTTTCAAGTGCCCATGGAACACCATGGTATCAAGATAGACCATACACTAGGCCAGAAAATAAACCTCAACAAATTTAAATGAATCAAAATCATATATTGTGTGTGTCATGGACTGAATTGCGTTCCCAAAAATTGCTGTGTTGAAGTCGTAACCCCCAGTGTGACTGTATTAGGAGACAGAGCCTTTAAAGAGATAGTTAAGGTTAAATGAGGTCGTAAGAGTAGGACTCCCGTCCAATAGGACTGGTGTCCCTATGGAAGAGGAAGAGACGCCAGGGATGCACATGCACAGAGGAAAGGCCACATGAGGAGAACGTGGCGCCTGCGAGCCCAGCAGAGAGGCCTCCGGAGAAACTAAACCCACCAACACCTTCAGGCGGGACTTGTGCCTCCACAACCGTGAAAATGCATTTCTGTTTAAGCCACCAAGCCCATGGCATTTGGTTAGGGACCTGCAAGCAAACCAACGCAGAGTGTTCTCCGACCACAGTGGACTCGCACTAGAAACCAACTGCAGAAAGATAACAGGAGAATCTCCAAACACTGGGAAACTAAACAGCCCGCTTCTAAATAATCCATAGGTCAAAGAGGAAGTCTCAAAGGAAAGCAAAAAATCCACTGAACTGAATGATAATGTATTTACGTATAAACATCTGCAGGATACAGGTAGTGTCAAGAGGGAAATTTATAGTACTAAAGGCATATATTAGTAAAAAGGAAAACTCTTAAATCAATAATCTAAGCTCCCGCTTCAAGAACATAGAAAAAGAAGAGTAAAAACACCCAAAGCAAGCATGAAAAAGGAAATAATAAGTGTAGAAATAAATAAAAATACAGCCCCAGCTTTCTAGAAGTTTATAGCCTTTAATTGGAGAGATAATATTTATATACAACACAAAGCAACAGAGGACCAGAGCCTGTAAAGCTCCAGAAGGATCCAGGTCACTTCTATTTTTGAGGCTCCCAGTAGTCTAAAAGAATAAAGAATGCCAAAAAAGAGTTTCCGGTATTGTATATTTTTAAAGCTTTACATTCAGCAAATGATCCTTATAAGACCAAAAAAAATGCAGTAATTCTACTACTCACAAGATAATGACGTAATCTATAAACATGAATTTAGAGCGTAAATTCAAAGGGTCCAGTAACGGGACAAAAGGCAAACCTGTATAATAGATGTATTCTTCATTAAGCCTGTCTTGGTACACGGGACTATACCTATACTCTTATTAAGAAATAATATCACAAACCTGCATCTGAGAATCTTCAGATCATAAAACATAAAACGAACCACCAATTATGCTAACTAATGTTTCTGCAGAAGATGTCTCGACCAATAATAAGAGGTTAAAGGCCACTTTTTTTGCCTTTGCCGCTAATTGAGTATTTACAAAACTCTGCACACAGCCAAAAGGGTCTACGGTTTGTGGTCTTATCATAAAGCCACATTCTGAATTTGCATCAGTCTTCTTGAGTATGACAGTCACGTCTGTTACACATAAAAATGTCAGTTATGCGAATTGAGCAGATAAACACCCAATTACCCAATACGCATGCACGAAACGCAGGTTTTGCATGTGAAAATAGTATCAAAAGTGTACTGTGGTAGAACCTAAGAGAATCGTCCTGGAGGGAAACCAAAGGCATCTGACTGTGTAAACCAGAAATTTATATCATCTACTTCCACTCTCTCATCTGCCATTGGTTACTTTGGAGCTATGCAGCCCCCACGGAGACCACTTTTCCCATTGGTTCTGTCTGTTCGAGAACCACATGGGGACAGATTCAAGTGGGTCAAGGTGAAAGTGCTATTGGATCAGGGGTCTGCCAATGCAAGCCCGCTTGCCTTAGCAAAATGTCCTCTTGCCTGGCAAGGAGTCAGCTTGCGCTGCCCCACTCAGATTCAAGCTTAGAGGGCAAGTTTGCCTATTTCAAGCTAGAGTCAATACCAAGAGTTCCATTCTCTATCCTGGCAGGCTCAGTGATGGATACAGGCCCCCTGCAGGTACAATGAGAGGTTCGCGTTTGGTTCATGGGGAGAAACGAGGGTGCAGCCACTTAGGCCATTTAAGTCTTCATTCAATTGCCCAAGAGTCATGTAACCTTAAAGCCAGTCTCTTCATCTCTCTGAGCCTTAGTTCAATCATCTGTCAAACAGGGATACTTGCCCATCCTCAGGGCTATTGGAAGGATAGAGTAAAGTAATGTGTGGCCAAGCACTTGGTAGATATCAGGCCCTTAGTAAATGTCAGTAATATTGATGATAGCTATCTGTTTCAAGCAAGAGAACCAGAGGAGAGATTCAAATGGGAGCATCTTCCTGGTCAACTCGAAAAATTGGGAGGATGAAATGTCCACACCTGGTGGTCTTAAAGAGCTTAAAGGTGAGCCCTGGGTTACGAACAGCCTCTGTCAACTATGAGTTCCTGGATAAGTTCCTATCCCCATTGCACTTTTCCAGTACCAGGAAAATGGAATTACCCACTACTCGGTTTCTCACCAGTGTGCTAAGAAGTCAAGGGGTCACTTAACCCTCACAACTGGCATACGAGGTAAATATTAGTACTACCATCTAACAGACTGAACCTCTGCAAGGCTAGGAAACTGTAAAAACCTGAACCTTGCTGTGTCTTATGCCAAAGCGCGTGTCCCCCCCTCTATTCCACATTGTTTTGTGATGCTTTTCAATACCAGCATTAATAATTCCTCTGAAAGTGACTCAGGTATCACTAATACCTAATATTTACTAAATACTAAGGTGCCAACCACTTTCATACATTAAATTATATAATTCTTCCAGCAATCCTATGGGTAGTTGCCTTTGTTATCTGCATAAAACAAATGTGGAAATTGAGACCCAAAAAGTGAAACAACTTGACCAATGTGAAACGGTTGGCGAATGTCGGGGTTTGGATTCAAGTCCAGACAGCCAAGCTTTATCTGTGGTTCTTGACAGTTACATTAGATGGATATGCCAAATAGAGCCAAGATTCTCAACATTCATCTCACAACACTCTTCCCAGGGAGGTATGGCCAAGAATTACGAACTTCATCAGAGAAGCAAAATGATTTGCCCAAGATCACAAAGCAGCAAGATCAGAACTTCAACCAGGGCTTTATGATCCTAATAATTTATTGTTAGCACCACCCAGTCGATTCTGACTCCTAGCGACCCTGTGGACGGCAGAGCAGAACCCTTCCCAGTTTTTTGCGCCATCCTCTCACCTTCTGATGCTGTATCAGACAATGCTCTGCTGCTATTCACAGGGTTTTCATGACCAATTTTTCTCAAAGTGGTTGGCCAGGTCCTTCTTCCTAGTGTGTCTAGTCGGGAAGCTCCACTGAAACCTGTCCACCATGGGTGACCCTGCAGGTATTTGAAATCCCAGTGGCACAGCTTCCAGCATCATAGCAACACACAGCCGCCACAGTATGACAACTGACAGATGGGTGGTGTGGTTTTCTGACCAGGAAACAAACACAGGCCACAGTGGTGAGAGCACCAGATGTTAACCACTGGACCACCAGGGCTGGTGATCCTAATAATAACAGCTACTGTTTGTGGGGGGCCTATCAGATGCAGGCACTGAACTAGGTACTTGATGTCTCAGAACAACCCAGCCAAGTAAGTATCATCTTCTTCTTTTCATAGATAAGACAATCGGAGTCGACATTGATGGAAATTACATGAGGCCAGGTCGTCAGTGAACTGGTGATTCAGGATTTGAACCCATGTCTTTCTATCTTCAAAATCCTTGCTTTTTCCACACACCCCAGATTATTCCCTTGAGCCTCAGTCTGTGTTCTCTCCACTATTCTAGAATTTCCTGCTTTTACCCAAAAAGAAAGAATTTGTTTCCCAAGATCTTGTTTCACAACTGGAGTTTGCACAGGTGTTTTCAAGATGGAACGAAGATGTTCCAAGGAACATCGATCTTCTCTAAGATTTTTTCCTTTATCAAATTATGTCTAGTATTATTTGTCATAAATTATTATACTTTTCCCTCAGAGAAAAATGCCCCCACAGATCTTGGAACTTGTGAAATTCTCATGAAGAGCCAAATCCTTAAATTAAGTGTTCTCTAGCTTGAAGAGGAATTATCTCACAGGAATGCAAATTTGGTAGGTATTTTGATTAAGATATAGGGAACTAGGGGTCCACCCCATGGCCAAGTGGTCAAAGTTCCACACACTCTTCTTCTGCAGCTGGGTTCACAGGTTCAGATCCCAGGAGCAGACCTACTCCTCTCATCAGCCATGCTGTGGAGGTGTTCCACATCCAAAACAGAGGAAGATTGACATGGATGTTAGCTCAGCACCAGACTTCCTCAAGCAAAAGAAAAAAGAAAAAAAAAAGCAGAGTAAGATTGGCAATGGATATTAGCTCAGGACAAATACTCCTCACCAAAAACAAAAAAAAAAGGATGTAGAACTGGAGAAATCACCCTCAATTTGAAAGAGAGAATTTTGACTATCTGGTAACTTTTTCTACTCTCACTATAAAGTAATAGAACATTCCTGGTCCAAAGTTAGCTTCAAGAGCATTCATTCCAATCCTCATCTTATGTATTCAGGTTTGTTTTTTCAGAAAAGTGACTTGAAGGAACATATAATAAAAAGACAGATAAACTGGAACATTAAAAATAAGAAGACAGATATGCATACAGAGGAAAGAAGGAGATCATTCCGTTAGGAAACCAAAGGGAGATCATAATTGTCCTTGGGCATCAGTTCCATTTGTGGCTTGTTGGCAGCAAAAGCAGAAATGGGAAATGTTATTTGTATATAACTTAATTTACATTATGTATAATGTGAACGGCTAATATATGAGAAAGGCTGAGGTGGTGCCCAGCCAAAGAAAGTTGCTCAATAAGTATTTACTTCTTCCTGCCTTCCCTTAAAAGAGCCTTTTTTTTTTCTTTATTTCACACAAGCTCCAGAGCAGATGGTAGCCTCCCTTTCTGAAATAACATAGTTTTGAAATTATTTTCTCCTAGGAATTGTTCCTGGACACAGTTCTTTCCTTATTAAATAAACTCCTATACTGGAAGATAAAATTCAAAAAGCAGATGATAAATTCTTCATTACCTTAAATTTCTAAGAGGGCTAGATTTAAAAAGAGAGAGAAAGAGGAAAGCAAAGAGAAGGAAACAGAGAAAGGGGATGTGATCATATAAAACCAGCATCTAATAACTGCATGTTTATAAAAGTGTGAGTAAATTTCTTCAAGACTCGGCTGACAGTAATTTTCCCTTAATCACTCAAGGCAGCTCGCTCACAGGCACCCAGTGATTCCAGGAAAGCCACACCCATTCACTTACAAAGATTGACCAGTACAGCGACACGTAGGCGGTGACCATTCTTACGACCTATATGCATTTGTGGGTTTGATTAATCAAATAATTTTATACTTATAAATTTATGTGTTGATTCACTTACTTAAAAGTTTTATAGTTTTAATAAACACAAAATTGAGACCCCATAGATGAAATCCTAATGAAGTAGAGACACGATGGAATAATCCAAGCCTTTCCAATTGGCACACCACTGCCAAGGGGACAGGTGTGCCAACAGGAGACAGGTGACCTGAGATAGTGTCTCCTCCACCTCAGGTTACTAGAGCAAGCAGCCTTGCCTGTTTACCCCAGTGTGTAAAAACAATACGATATTTTCTATGTATGAAAAAGGATGGGAAAGCACCAGAAGAGACCGGGAAACAACGGTGAAGATGGGCAGGAATGTTGATGCGAAGAATGACTTTGAAGAAAGAGAGAGTCGTGGAAAAACCAGTCATAAATGATTATGGAGATGCACTCATTTTAAAAGAACATAATAATTAGAAATATGAGCTACAGTTGTGAGCATGTCCAGGCAAGATAACAGGGTTAAGAGTTGAACAGGCAAATAAATACATTAAATGGTCAAGTGATGGCAAAGTGTCTGAAACAATTACTTTATTATAAAGTCTGCTTCTGGGATACATGCACAGGAAAATAAATATTTTGTTTGTACTTTGTTTTGTTACTTTTCCTAAAGCTTTACAACTCAAAAGTGACTTCCCTGCAGTGTACTCTAAGATGAGGTCACCAGCTGGACACAGTTATTCAGCTTTTAATTACACAGCCAGATTTTAAAATGTCTTATTTTTATTGGTTACTATAATGATCTGCTTGAATACAAATATATATGCTATTCCATGAACTGATAATTAGTAATGTTTCTTATTTCACTGAGTATAAAATTCGAAATTTAGTCCTTTGGGCACTAAGGAAAACAAAAGATTGGCTAAGTTACAGAGTTTTATTTAAACTTAATTTAGATAATCATATGAAGGTTGATTCTTATTAATATTCCATTGAATGATAACATCCCTTTGAGAATGCTCACAATGGTTTGAAATCAAAGTACCTTCCTCACTTTCAAAACTTTTTATTCAACCTCAAACGTAGGGAAAATCTCACAACTAAACCTCCCAAAAACTATTTTTACTTTGAAGGCACAGTGGATCATGATGTAAAGTGTTCGCAGCCCTGGAATACTCTTTGAGCTTCTTTCATTGTTTATTTTTCAAAGAATATCAAAACTGAAAGAATAAGACCAGTTAGTTCTCAAGTCATAATTTTAAGAGCTTAGTCCTGCCTAGTCCTCAACCTTAAAATTGTTTTATTTCAACCAATGTCCAGATAATTAGCTAATATTGGACTTATAAAGTACAACTGATATTGTTATCATTATTATTTGAGGAATTCTATGGTTTAGGAATGTTTGTCAAAGTTACTTTTCTGTTATCACTACAGAAAATAAAATTAATTCAATAATAATCTCCCAAACCAGAAAGAGTTACTCTTAACATTCTAGTATATTCGTATAGACATTTTTCTTATATGTCATTTCTATTTTTTTACATAATTAACATCCTATAATTTTGTACCATGCTTCCTAACTTAATATTATGTTACAAGCATTTCCTATCTACTTGGTTACATTTTAACCACATTATTTGTAATAGTTATATTATTCCATCTTACAACTACATTATAATTTACTTCAGCAGTCCACTATTGTTAAACATTTAAGTCACAATATGTCTTTACTAGAAACAATACAGACTTCCCTAGTCAAAACATTAGATGTGTGCTAATGTATAACCAAAACATCTAAATAAAAAACTATTTTAATACATAGCCAAGTGTAAAACTAGATAGGGAAATTCCTGGGTGTGAGAAACAAAGAGAAAACTGAAAGTCTTAAGGATAAGTAGGAGATGAAAGCACTCACCAGGGGTCTAAGACTCAGATGAGGCCATAGGGGCTGCAGGCTGCAATTTGACAGAACTGAGACAATAGGAGAGAAGTCACACTCCCGAGAGCCAGAACTAAATTTTGCATAAAACCAGGAGTCATGAAGGGCTGTGCATTCTATTCTACAAGCTCTGCTTGCCAGCCTCAGAAAGCTGCAAGGAAGCTGGTCATGCACAGAGGGATAAGGGAGAAAAGAATCCCCAGAGGAAAGCAGAACACCAAACCTGGGCCGCTCGTGGGTCTGAGGGTCATATTCCCTGGGCGCGGAAATCTCGACATGAGAAATTAACAGAATAGTTTGTTCAAACCAGTAAAACTCAAAAATACTTGGAAGAGGCAAATATAAAATCATTCCACGGTAATGACTCCACAATTCCACAACCCAGGACACTGGGACTTCCGTGGTAAACAACTGCTACTGAAGAACTGGTCACAGCAAAATCTTACAAGCCCCACACAGAAATGAGCCACAGTGAAGCAGAGTGTGCAGGTGCAACTAATGGGATCATCCGAGCCCTAAGAACTGAAGCCAGGAGAGCTGTCCAAAAGAAACTTGCAAATAAATATGAAAGTTAAGTTTCAAATGATCAAAGAAACAGAGAAAGGAACGGAAAACCTATGTCAAGAACAGAAGCTTAGATATAAATGTTTTTTTTAAAAAAAAGGGAAATTCTAGAAATAAAATATATGATCAATGTAATTTTTTTAACTTAAATGTTTCAGTTCAAAAGTCATTAGTGGAGTTGAGCAAGATGGGTGTCTGTGCGAGATCCATGAGTAGTGGGGCACAGCTGTGGTGAGAAATGGGCTACACACGGGTAGGACTGATGCAATAAATAAATGTATTGAGGATAATGGGAATCTGTTTCCTCACTGTTAGAGAAAGGAGTGGGAAATATGAAAAGAGAAAAAATAAAGTGGATTGGAATCGAAGGTATCAGTGGAAGTCACGGGTGTCAATTTAGACAGTTTGGGAAGTATGTATATTTACGTGTATGTATCTAGATAGATAGATGCGGAGAGAGAGAATGTGGGAGAGACCTGGGAATAATAGCAATGATTACACCTAACCTCCAGATCTTAGTTTCTAAATAACTACTCCCCACTAAAAGGAACCAGGGCTCCTTGAAGAAATGGCTACTTCCAGAGCGGGAGCACAGAAAGTATAAGGTGAGCCTGGAACATCTTTGGGACAGAAAGTAACAAAATGCTCAAAGATCATGGAGAAATATCAAAGACACAGACACCAGTGTAAAGGAACTCTTAGCCAATTTTTGGACAATTTGAGCATCAAAATAAATAATTATTACAACAGAATATAAGCCATTGAATAAAATAGAAATTCTTGCGTCCATACTGATATAAATAATAAGTGAATACCCAAATGTGAAGAGAAGAAAGCTTTTCCCCACAGTAGATCGCCAACGAATAAATAGAGACACAATAAAGAAATCAGAAAAATCACAATTGGACAACCATCAGAGTAATAATTACTTCAGCCAGGAAACATCAATGGATGCTAAAGCTACATGGTGAAAGTGTAATGAGGAACGGGATATTTATATAGTTTCGTGCTTCTCCACAAAATCCTTACAAATTACCAAGGGATAAAGAGTACCTTTACATTGGAGAATCCTGACAGATACCTCTTTAATCACAGTTATGATCACTAGCAAGGGGACAAACCCAAACCACACGCCGCCTGATAGGACTCCAGGAGAAGAATATGGGGTCACTTCTGTGATATTCCCATCAAAATACATAGCCTGAATCTAATCATGAGGAAACTTCAGAGATAGGAAAGTTGAGGGACATTCTACAAAATAACTGGGCTGTAATCTTCAAAAGTTTCAGCAGGGGCCAGCCAGGTGGTGCAGCGGTTATGTGCGCACGTTGTGCTTTGGCGGCCCGGGGTTCACCGGTTCGGATCCCGGGTGCGGACGTGGCACCACCTGGCAAGCCATGCTGTGGTAGGCATCCCATGTATAAAGTAGAGGAAGATGGGCACGGATGTTAGCTCAGGGCCAGTCTTCCTCAGCAAAAAGAGGAGGATTGGCAGCAGTTAGCTCAGAGCTAATCTTCCTCAAAAAAAAAAAAGTTTCAGCAGATAGCCAAGAAGACTGAGGAACTGCCCCAGAGTGGAGGAGACTAAAGAGACGGGCGTGCACAGTTCTGTGATAGATTCTCTTACCGTCAAGGCGTTACTGAGACAACCGGCCAAGCTGAATGCGTCTGATTAGACGGTAGTGATGTATCGATGTTAATTTCCTGATTTTGATGGTTGCCTGCGGTTTTGTAGGAGAAGGTCCATGTTTGTAAGAATTATGCACTGAAGTAATTGGAAGTGACAGGGCATTACATGGGCCACTAACTCTTAAATATGTCAGGAAAAAAGTTCTTTATCCTACTCTTAAAAGTTTTTCTAGATTTGAAATTATTTCATGTTAAAAAAATTAAAATGTCAAACAGTAGAGTGGGCACAGCTAATAATGAATAAATTGTTTGAAACCTAGAACAGAAATGATTTTAAAACAAGGGGACTAAAATACATGACAAAAACAAAGAAAATGAGTGGGGGATTTTCAGAGCTAAGGATTTGAAAGGGCCTTACATTGATTCAGAGGAGGATAGGTGCACTGTTTTACTGTATAATCTTAGAATTTAAGAAGGCATATAAAAAATTTAAAGGTGACGTAAAGTAGAAATGGAATGAAAAACTTCCAAATTAGTAGAGGAAAAAGTGAGGAATAGCAAAAACAGGATCAATCTTACAGAAAGCTGCATAAAGAATAAAACTACGGGGACTGAATGTGTGATGGAAAAATAGAAGTTATTAACACTATAATAAACATCCTTGGATATGAATCTCTCTCTCTCTCTCTATATATATATATGCATATATATAAAATCATGTCCTTAGATGCCCTGGAAATGGAACAGCTGTGTTAAACTGTATGTATGCAATATTATTATGGACACAACTTTGGACTCATCAACAGGTAAACTAAAGTTTTTGCTTACAAACTATATTTTGTTAATAAACATTTTTTAACTGCATATCTCTGAGATTTCCCTTTGCCATGCTCCACCCTGTTGAGGATGCTCCAGCCACAGGACTCTTCCACCTGCTTCCAGGACACACCAACCTCCTTCCCACCTTAGGACCTTGGCAGATGCTGTTCCTCCTTCTGGGTTGTCCCCCACTTTCCCTTACATCCCCTTACAAGCACACTCCTTTTGGTCTTCCCGCAATCGCCACCTCCCCAGAGAAGTCCTCCCTGATTCCTCTTTAGCTCTGGGAGATCGCCTCCCAGGGAACCAAAAGCCTCAATGCAGACCACTTCCCTCAACTTTCTCTCCTAAAACTGAGGAGTGCAGTGTCACCTTCTTATGTTAATTTTGATAGCACAGTCTTTCTCTTTTGACACACTATATTCGATTTTTTTCTTTCATAAATCAAGCTGCTAAGTGCTAATAAAACATGTAATAAAAAGGTAAATGGCCTCTGCATTAATCTTAAGTACTGCGCCTGTAATATGATTTTTAAAGCTATATTCTCAAATTACATAAACCCTGTGGGGCTGATTGTCAATGTCTGTCATACATAAGAAAGCCTCATTGTGGCTGTCGTATAACTTATGCCAAATCTGTTTTCTCCTCCTTCTAAAAAAAAAAAATCTTGTTATAAGAGACTTTTGTGAACTTAGTTGCTGGTGACAGGAGCCATGTGAACAGCGCTCGCGACCTTGGCGTAACCACAGGAGAAACACCCTGTTGTAGCACTGACATGTCTCACACACACTTCAGAAAATCCCCAGTTTTCCTGTTAACAATCATCCAGTACTGCTGAAAGTTTTTGTCATTGGAGTTCTTTCCATTTCCAGTAGGAAATGACCTGGACTACCACAAAGCAACTGGCTTTAAGGTTCTGGTGATGGCCGTCAGGCATGAGCTGGTGAATTATTAACCTCACTAGACCTGTCTGTAGCATGTAGGATTTTCAGAGTGTTTTACAATCTCTTTTCTTAGTCGTAACTTATAGACTTGTGAAACAGGCAGCTCCTGTCATTTTTGCTTTGCAATTTGGATGCTGATCCATGGAAAGCTTAAATACCGTTTCCAGGGTCACCGAGAGTTTTCCTGACAGAGCCTACTTAAGCATTCATTGCTGCTGACACAGGGCTCTGGGGAGAAGGAAAGAGGGGTGAGGGAAAGCCCTGGGTTACACCATGAGGATGCAACACCGTAAGCATATTGCTGGGGACAGCCTTTCTCATAAACTACTAAGACAACTACACCACAAATACCCGATTATGTTCAATTCTTGCTAATATTAAATAACATTATCCCTAGAATTGGTGGGGAAAAGCAAATAGAATGGCAGAGAGATGAAATGCAGTACACTGGCTTTTTCAATACCTACCAAGATGCATTATTTATTTTCTATTTATACCATATTGATGCTAACACAAGTAGCTTATATTTATGAACGCTGACACAGTCCTGTCATGTGCGCTGAAAGCAATAGGCATTGCTTGATTTTCTGTCTAAGGGCCACAACAGGGTCTTTGTCAAAGGAACCCTCTAGTTTTTCAGCGTAGGACACCACTTTCAGTACTTCACTTTCAAAAGTGAAGTGGCTCGTCCAACATCTCACAGCCACCCTTGCACCTTGCGCCCAGCTCCGCACACTGTCCCCAAGCCATGCTGCCTCCCTCTGGCTTTCCTCTGGTGGGCACTACTGATACCCTTAAATATGTGGAAAATAACATCCATGAGGTCATTTTAATTTGGGGGGAGGGCATGAGTGGAGGGAATCAATCAGCAACAAGAGCTACTGATCAACTGCAGGGGATTTGGGTGAAATGCTGAAAATACTCTGAAATCCCAGGATCTGAAGACCTTTCAGGAGAGGAATTCATCATTGTGTAGTTGACCTCTCATCCTAAGACCATGGACAAAGAGGAGGTTGAACCCCAGATCAGCTCTGGAGGTGGCTGTGACTCCGATCCTAGGCTCTTGGTACCCACAATCATTGGTTTAATCAGAATGCCTTCTGTACACAGAAGGTGCAATTATGGCTACTTCTCACAGAAAGTAAAGTAATAGCATACAGATCAAATCTCCAGTCTTTTCTCTGTTAACTCCGGATGCCAACATATTTCCATTGCACTGTGGTTCATGAAGACGTTTGATCATAAAAACTCGGCAGCTCCTGAGAAATAGTGTCGTCTAATCCAGAGTAGAATGGATGCCAAGGCAGGGCCTAGGGCAATTGATCAGGCTTGGGCCATCAAGAAATTCCTCTCTGTCAACCCATCCTTAAAGCAGAGTCCAAGCACAGCCCTTGTACTCCTGCCTGTAGCAGCAAACCCAAGACTTCTCACTGGGGGATTTGGGGATTTGGTTTGTTTTCCCTTAGCCCTGTGACCAGGACTGTCCTAGTAAGTGAGCCAGTTCATTGTCTCCCTGCCGAGCTCCCCAACTGGTCTCCACAGAATAGACTTGGCACCCAAGGCAACATATTTAGGCAGACCACAAAGTCTCCCAAATGGGGAAATGTTGGAAGCGGATAATACATTCAGCTGAGCATTCTTCCTGGCAGTGTGAGTGAAAGCCTGATCTGGACCTTAAAAGCTTATGGCAACAGCGAATGAACGTTGGCCTGTAAAGTCTGCTTCCTCTTAGGCAAGACAAGGTAGGTAATGTGAAAATAAGTTTTAAGTATTTGCAGAATCCCTCTGCATTAAAAAAAATAGTCATACTTCCATACAGGCCACTTTCATGGAATCATTCAGCTCTACGTCCCTTGTGTGTGATCCAAAGCTCTCTGCATCTCTGACTGCCTCTCAGTACCTGAGGGTCAAGCATCCCACTGAGAGCTTGGAAAGAGAAGCCAAAAAGATTTGGAGCTGGTGCGGGTGACTGCAGAGCACAGATGGCCAGTTATCGATGTAATCTGTGTATCTGGGAGGCATGTGCGGTACGGAGGCAGCTGCTAAACCAAATGCATCAAGCCACAGTTTTTAAGAAGAAAGAGAGTGTGGATTGGAAAAGGATAGAAGTTTTGCATGTATGCAGCTGTGCAGGGCTATGATCAATGGATAAAAATCAGGATTATATGCACTAATTGAGGGTTTTCCCCAAGTACAACCCTATGGAGGGTCAGAGTGACAATCCATTGGGGTGTCACTTTGCAAGCTCAGCTTCAACCCTCTCAGCCCATTGTTTTCCTGGTATGCCAGAATGTGTTCTATTACTACTGGTGCTCCATGCTTTGGGATAAGATAGCAGATCCAGGTTTAAAAGGTATTGATTGACCTGTCATCTTCCTATGGAGGGAGAGCAGGAAGTGCTTTTACTCCATTTATTGATCGCTCACATGTGTGGCTTAATCTGTATGGCTGGATAGATTCCCAATTTTCTATCTATAACCCATAATGTTAGTGGAAAATGAGCCAACACTACTTTGTTCTGGCCACGTGAGCAGCCCTGAATTCTAATTGTGTTTCTCTATCTAAGCCCCAGAATGGAAACTGCCAAGATGAATTCGTTTTGATAAATCCACTGTTTCTGATGGCTGTCTACAATGAACTACAGCTGCTGTTCTTTTTTTCCAACAAAATGATTATGAAGCAAGCGTGCTCCAACTATTACTCCCATTGTCTTACTGAACTAACGAATTGCTTTGGAAAGCCCGTTGTGAAGACTTTTGATAATTATTGCATACAAACTGGTTAAAAGGAAATACATCATAATTTGGCTAACAAATCTGCTGTGGGGCTGCCTCGCCTGACGAATGAATTCCTTGGAGACGGGGTTAGGCACAGAGAGGTACTTTGCATTTTTCTGTTTATTGATTTTCATACTTTATAATATGATAGATTAACCAACATTGGCTCACAATTGCTCTTTGTCCAGAGTTTAATGGAGGAAAGAAAACAGCTTTTGGTCTTTTAAAAAAAATCTTCTCCTAGACATGTGAGAGGAGTAAGCCTATGATCTCCAGCAATGCTACTGAGAATCTTCACCTTGATCAAAATGAGGAAATGCATTTCAGCTGTCACCACCATGTCATTCCAGCCCCTCCTCAACTGAATTTATGTTGCCAAAAAGAATCCTCACCAGATCAAAATGATTGGAATCAGGCCCAAGACAGCTGTGGCCTAGATAAAGAAAACCAAGTGATTTTCAGTCTCCTGGATACCAGGAAATAGGACATGTCATCAATGGCCAGTTAGCGATCTTATTCTACACTCAGTACTGCTCATCTGAGTGTGACACTTTCTGTATGGTCCTTGGACTATTGTTGCTCATTACAGTTTAAAGAGAAAAGGATTCCATTTTCTTTAGACTTTTACTGCAGAGCTGAGGACACGGACACCAAGTAACACACAGAGAAAACTTCAGGAGTCTGTGAAAAGAACCAACAATCCAGTCAACTACAATGTCCTTTTTCCTCATAATTTTATTATTCAAAAATTGGGATATACACATATTCTAGACTAGAGACTACCAAATGACATATAGAGTGTGGCTCTGGACTTTATTAAACTTTGACCTTATATATTACATGAAAGGGGGAAATCATCAGCCAAACCTCTCACAAGAAGTTTTGGGCATTGATAAGAAATTAGCCCTCTTATAGCTAACTATGTTTAAAGACACTGTTAGCATTATGCTCTATGAGATGAAACGTAATGAATTAAAAATTCTGTGGACCAGAAATGAATGTGAGCAGGAACAAAGTCATTTGGACCTTACGCACAAACAAATAGAAGACAGTCTCTGGGACTCAAGAGTAGTACATTTCTTAGGAAGACTCAGTGCACCATCTTCCTCCATCCCATAAAAGAAGCCAAAAGAGTCTCTTTGATGGGCTCCCATTCCACTGGCCAGGGAGTGGTCCTGTTCTCATCCAAGGGGCTCTTCCCCGACGAACTCCTGAGCCTCCTAGTTCATAGAGTTTCTTGTCGCTCTAAGTTCTTGTTCCTCTCTGTAATAAAGCTTCTCTTTTCCTATGATAAATAACACCATGTAGAAGATAATTTGAAAAAGTGTGCTGTCCTTGGAAGACCAACATTAAAAGAGTCAAGTCACTAGTGACTTAGGGCCTGCTCCCCAGCCGTCCTCCTATCATAGAACATGGAAAATTAATGTTTGTACAGACAAGGCTGTTTGAGGTCAGGAGAGCTGCCCGGCTGGGTTTGCTCCAGCAGCGACCTGCCAGCCTGGGGACTGAGAGCATGACTATCTTTGGCACACAGTAAACTGTCCACGTGGGAAGATTTGCTGGCTAGCCGAGGTCCTTAACCTTTTTGTGCCATGGACCCCTTCAAGATCTGGTGACACCTATGGATCCCCTCTCAGAATAATATTTTTAAATGCATAAAGTAAAATTCATAGGATTAGAAAGGAAACTGTATTGAAATACAGTTATAAAATATTTATAAACCAAATGCAAGATACAGTATATGTGGCTTTTTTATTAAAGCATTAAATAAGAAGACTAGTGGCAAGTCTAGTCACTATCATAATTTCAAAGTCTTTATGAGTGTGAGTAATATTGCAAGATGTCTGCAACAATTACCTTGTGATATGAAAGTATGTGTCATCTCTGGTGAAGACAAAGTCAGGGGTATTGCTCATGCTATAGTGGTGTGGCCTATATTCATAGCTGAGGGGGATGTCAGCTTTCAGTTAGAAGTGAGAGCAAATAAGGATGTAATTTTTTAAATCCCACCATACAGAGCCCCTGAACTTCCTCCGTGGATCCCGGATTGAGAACCCCGCTTTAGGAGAAGAAAGGTGCTGGGAAGCGCCTCCTCTGTTCTTTCTCGTCTTCCCCTTCCCCAGACTCGTCCTGAATCTCTCAGTCCCCTTCCCTGTCCCCTTTTCCTGCAGTTTCTCGTTATTTCTTCTCTGTATCTGTCTTCCCCTCCTTCTTCCCTTACTTTCTCATCCCATGCTCTTCCTTCACTTCATCTTCTTTTCTCACTTTCCGTAACCCATTTCTCAATACACTCAGCGCATGAGCAGACCATGGGGGAAGAAGGCCCTTGCTTTGGTCTGTCCATGGCAAACAGTGGAGGTTTGGGCAAAGAGGGAAATTCGCCGTGTAATGCAACCAAGGCGTGGATGAATGCAGCTTGCTCCAGGCCGGGCCCCTTTGTCATAAGTAAAAGAAAGAAAGCAGCTCCCACAGCTCTGAATGAAAATGGGCAATTGTTTACTAAGTTCAGTCAAGATGCAGTCAGTAATGTGAGCCAATCTCCAAAGGAGAGTATTTGCAGACATAATTTTTATCACTTAATATCAAGTTATTCCTATAAAAATTAAAGTTACATTTGTTAATCCATTATCATATTAGAAATTAGTATTAGAAAACCCTAAAAATACTTCTGGACAGTCAAAAGATCTTAAGGAAGCTCACACATTTAAAATTGTTATCCACGTGCCTCAAATACATGACCACACAAAATGTAGTAACTCAAAAATGTAGTAACACTTCACACACACACACACTTGCCACTCTCCTCCTCAAACAAATATTCTAGAAGCGTCTTATATGATTATTCTCTCAGAGACCGCAGAATTCTCTGGTCGGTCTTCTGGGCCACCCCTGAGTAATCCAGAAGATCGTTAAATCCCCCAGTATGTAGTTAAAGAAAAGCCTTGAATAAATATGGAAACAACAGGAAAATAAGAGACTCATAAATGGAATTTATTTTTAAATTCTGCTGGAAAGATTAGGCTTACCAAGGAGGAAAGGGAATTCATTAAATGTTAAATATTTCATTTCAGTAAAGCACATGTAGCAACATTCAACGTAATTTTTTGTAAGACCATCTGAACTAATTTTGCAACAGAAAACCTAGCCACCTGGGTAGAAAACTGTCTGAAAAAATAATGATAATTTATAAGAATGCCTATTGGGGGAAAGCACGTAATACCGTGCTGTCTAGCCAAAGAAAATAAGATCTATTACAATTACTTCAATATTCTGACACGAAGCTTCTTGTGTTATTTTGTTCTTGATTCATCATGAAGAAGACCCAATCTAGAGATGGGTGGAAGCATCTGGATGAAAGTCACACCTGAATTCACACTCTTTTTTTCTCAGATGACTCATCGCTTTCCAGACTGCATAGGTCTCCCATCTCATTGTTTCAAACACAAAAATCATGATGTCTCTGATTCACATCTTGGCTCCTGTGAGTAATTGTGTGATCTTGAGTGGTTACTTTTTTCTAAGTCCCAGTTTCTTCAAATATAATATAGGAGTATTTCATAGAGCAATTGTGAAAATCAAGATAGACAATCCATGTTAAGTTGTTAGCATTGAGCCTGGCACAGAGTAAGTTCTCAATAAATAATATGGTGCTGATCCATCCAACTAAAAAGATAATATTTTAAACTATGAGAAGGAAACACCATTGAATATTGTATAATATGGAATGCCTTTTACCTGTTCAGGAATCTATTTTGTTCTCCTTATATTTGGTGAAATACATACCAATAGTGTGCCAATGCTGTGCCGTTTTTCACACACCAAAGTTGGTAGAAGTATGATTTTAACTTCAAATGTAAGCAGCTCATCTTATCCCTAGGACTATGTCATCTGCCTCGATGCAACATAAGGGACAATAACATCCACCTGGAGAGAGAGATGACAGCTATAGCGCTGTTTCTATTGGGGAGAATAAATTAAAATTTTGTATTTCTGTACTTTGAAATCCAAAGTACATTGGCTTAGCCTGGGGAGTCCCAAAATAATAATTTTTAAAAAAGTAATAGTGATCTTTAAAACTAGGGAAATGATTAAAAATCTATCTCCTTTATTCAGCCCATTCAAACATAATATCTATAAAAGCTTTGTGTTGTGGTAATAATCCCTCACTGTTTCCTCTCTCTCCTAGGTCTTTTCATTTATTCATTTCACATTAATCGTAAAATTGAAATAAAAAGAGAATGAATTTTTTAAAGTCGCTTTCCATTCTGGAGCTTCGTTAATTTCTTCTAAGTGCACTTTAGTGCTGTTTAATTCGTATCCAGGGGTAGCACACTGTTACTGCACTGTTCGCTTATTCCCCCAGATAGAAGCAATTAGCTGGGCTAGCCAAATCCTCCACCTGGCCACCATCAGCATATGCAGAGCCCCAGGAGAAAACAGGAGGCTGAGTGTTCCTTGGAGCCTGTTTCCTTTGGTGCTCACAATCCCCGCTTTCTCCAGTGGGTCTGCGGTCGTGGAGGCCTATTTACGGGGCTCGGATCATCTCTGATCCTAATCCCTGCAGGCAATAAACATAGTTGTATTTCTATTCTGATATTTCAGTACCAAACGCAGTTTTTTCTATTTAAAAGCTATTGCACTGACATTAAGGAATCTTTAAAGTGCACTCACTAATTTAGCATTGGTTGATACTTCTGATGTGTGCGGGGTTTTTTTAACACAACCGAGCAATTTTCTGTGACACCAGCTGGGTGTCCTACAATTTAACTCAATTCTGACACTATCTACCTGGAGATAGCGTCAGATCCCAGAGGTTAAGGGCTCAGTCCCACAAGACTTTTCCCCCCACGTCAGACGCCAATCACATGTGCAGATTGTTACCTGTGCTTCTGACCAAAAGGCTATAAACCAGAGGTTCCCATGAGCCCCTCTCTGGGTTCAATTAATTTGCTAAAGTGGCTCACAGAATTCAGTGAAACATTTTACTTACTAGATTAGTGGTTTATTATAAGAGGATATAACTCAGGAACAGCCAGATGGGAGAGACACATAGAGCAAGGTATGTGGGAAGAGGTGTGAAGCTTCTGTTCTCTCTGTGCCCACCACTCTCCCAGAATCTGCACGTGTTCACCAACCCAGAAGCTCTCCAAACCCCCTCCTTTGGGGCTTTTATACAGGCTTCATTACACAGGCATAACTGATAAAATCATTGGCCATTGGCAATTGATTCAACCTCCACTCCTCGCCCCTCCCTGAAGTCAGAGGGGTGGGACTGAAATTTCCAGCCCTCTAATCACATGGTTGCTTCCCTTGGCAACCAGTGCTTATCCTTAGGTGTTTTCCAAAGACCACCCCATTATCACATATTCGTTATTATCCAGGTCACATGGCTTCTTAGCGGGTATCCTAGATCATCAGGTCAAAGCTCCCAGGCGTTCCCCAACTTCAAGACCTTCAACAGACATCTGTATCTAAGACATGAGTAAATCAAGTAATCAAAAGTTGCAAATTTCTTCTAAAACAAATCACCTCTTTTTTTTAATTAGATGGGCAAACCGTCCGTTAAATAGCTTCTTTCTTTACTGTGTACAATATAAACTGCAGTTCACAGCTGTAATCTAGCACCTAGCTCAGTGCCTAGCTCACGGAGGATACCACATAAATACCTTTAGAAATATTAAGAGGCTAGTTTAGTGAAGAGATGAATGAGTGAATGAAGACTATACTCTAAGTCTTAGTCCATCATTTCCAATTTAGCAGAAATGTCCTGAGAAGCATTGTTGTTGATGTTATTTTAACATTTGACATTATCACATTTTCTGTATTCATGCTGTCAAAAGTGTGCAAATGCAGAAATGGACTCCAGATTGCTCTGCTGTATAAGAAGCTGGAGAACAAAGCAAATCAAGGTGGGGGAAATTTCTCTATCTTAACATCTCTGGTAAATCCATCAGCTATCCTGCATGTTGTTCTGGATTTGAAAAGATTTTAAAACAAACTATTTTCTTCTCTTGGCCCCTTTAAGAATCTATCTAAACCCCGGTTTTCAAACGTGAAATGTCCTTCAAGCATAAAAAGACAATAAAAGGAGAGGAAGAAATGATACATTCAAGGACATAGTTTCCAAGAATTAGATTGCTACATTGCCTTACAGCAGACAGTCTGGAAATGACAATTGCTAGGCTTTTTCGTGGTATTAGCAGAGTAGTAAATATAATGTATATGTCATTTTTATTCCAGACAGGAAGACTGAAGGTAGTTACTGGTGAATGACAGTAAATTGTACCAGATGCCAAGTAAATTTTAACAGCCTTTTAGCTGCACTTCTCATATTCACATACTCATTAGTATTTTAATTTTTAGGTGTATAACTCAAGGTTTCGATACAACTCTACATAAAAAGAAAATTTCAAAAGTGTCTATAGAACAACATCGTCTTCTTGAGATAAGAATCCATAGTTTGATCAAGAAATTATTCTGTACCTATCCAAGAGAAATGAAACATATATCCACACAAAGACTGATATGTCAATGTTCTTAGCAGCATCATTGATAATAACCAAAACGTGAAAACAATCCAAACGCCCATGAACTGATGAGTGGATAAACGAAACGTCGTCCATCCAGGCAATGAAATATTATTCGGCAACAAAAAAGGAATGGACTACTGATAAATGCTACAACATGGATGAACCTCAAAACATTACCTGGAGATAAGCCAAGTGCAAAAGACCACATATTATATTATTCCACTCCTATGAAATGTGCAGAAAATAAAAATCTTTAGAAGTAGAAAGCAGATCAGTGAATACCTGGAGCTGGGGGTGGAACAGCGATCGACTGCAAAAAGGCCTGAGAGATCTAGTCAGGCTGACGGAAAGGTTCTTGGATTGTGGATAGTTACACAGCTCGGTAAATCGACTTGCTGATCGGTTCCTCATCAATCGTTAGTTCACACGAGCTCTCAGTAGTAAGCTTTCGGGCCTCGGAGTTGACGCCGTGATGGACTGAGACTTTGGGGAATGTCGAGATGAGTGAACGTATTTTGCACCTTACCCTTCCGAAGACCCAAACCATCACTTCCAACTGCCTGCCGCACATTTCCATTTGGATAATACATTGACAGTGCAGATTCATATACTATATTTCATCAAACTTAAATTGCTATCCATTATAAAATAAACGATTACTTTATATACCATTAAGAAAAAAAGTCACCCATTTGATTACGATATGCTGTTCATTGTAAGAACTATAGCAAATGGAGACACGTGAAAGTGTTGGGTGGAGGGGACATTGAGCCTTTGCTTCAAGAACTATGGCAAGAAGGTGAAGCATCTCCTCCGCTGGACTTTAGAAAGGAAGATTTCAAACAGCTAGCAGAGCGCGAGCAAAGGTACGGATGATTGAAAATGCCTGGTCTGTTTGGGCAACTATGGCATCTGGAAAGACCAAAGCCGCCTTGAAACAGTCTGTTATCAAAAAGATCTGAGCAATGAAGCAGGCTTTGGACACCGTGCGGAGGACCCTCCCTCAGCAACCAGACTCTCCCTGAAGCACAGGCTCATTCAAATGAAGACGCCTCGCTCACTTCAGCCTTGAAACTGCCCTCTTTTAAGTCACCCAGGGAAAGTTACGCATTCGTAAGAATTCTGTAACTCAGAAATTAGCAAATTACATTGGCTCTATTTTTAGAATTCTAAAGATATGTTTTCTTTGAAAAATGTGTTAAAGGTAAAAGAAAAAAACACATAAATAAGGAAGAATGTCTGGTGCTTGCACAGATTTTTACTAACAGTATTAGGCAGGCCAAAGTCCAGAATGTGCTACAGTCCATGGGAAAATGTCAAGGATAATAAAATCATTTAATCGGATCACAAAGAGACAAGAATCAGCAAGAAATGGGTTCTTCTTCTTCTTCATGTTGAGGAGAGAGTATCCTAACTAAAATGGAAAGAAAATAGAAATAAGTACAGAGCTCCTGGCTGCCCCTGGCCCAGCTTTTCTTCATCTGGAAAAGGGTAGAGGGAATCGGGCCCAAGAAAAGTGGGGAATAGTAAGAAAGCATCCTGACCCATTACCGCGGTCACAGCCTCTAGGCCCAGCTGGACTGTGCAGGAAACTCAGTTTCCCTGGGGGACTGGAAGCACTTGCAGATGTGCAGAAGGAGCAAACGCCAAGGAACTTTAAAGAAATGAAGTCACCTCTATTCAAGAAAAGCCTCCCTCTCGGTAACTGCCGCCCCCTTCGTAGGCAATTGCTGTTGTTTTCCAGCTTGTCACATCTCAGCTGCCACCGCTCACGCCATGCTTCAGGGTATCTTTTGCCCTGGGTACAATTGTTCCACTTCACCTCACAAAACTGCAGCTGCCTACAAGGCCACCAACCTCTCTGCTCTGCACAGTTCCAGAGAATAATCTATTGGAGCGAGCATCGCTTCCGTGGTGGCATGTAAGTACCTCGCTCTCGTTGATGCTGTCTTGTGATTTAATGCTTTCATAGTTCTTAGGGATGCTGATGGAGCCATCAAAAAGCCATGACCAATTTCTAATCTAAACATACCACATGTATACCTTTATCCTGACTTGTGTCTACAGTCGATGTCTCTGTCTACAGTTTACTAAAATTC
The DNA here is from genome assembly GCF_041296265.1 of Equus caballus. Classification (NCBI taxonomy): domain Eukaryota; kingdom Metazoa; phylum Chordata; class Mammalia; order Perissodactyla; family Equidae; genus Equus; species Equus caballus. The sequence goes on from NC_091699.1 coordinate 93,073,406, forward strand.
ACAGAAGCCTTAGCTTAATTTGGAAGCAAGCTCAGATTTAGACCTGAGGAGGTATTCAGCAATGTAGGAAGACATTTTTGGTTGTCACAACTGAGAAGGAGTAAGGGTGGTTACTACTGGCGTCTAATTGGTAGAGGCCAGGGATGCTGCTAAACATCTTACAGTGCACAGTGCAGTCCCAAGAACAAAGAATTTCCCAGCCCAAAATGTCAATACTCTAAGTACTAAGATGGAGAAACTCTGTAATCTAACAAAATACTTCTAATTTCGTGACTATAAACTCATTTCTCATTTGTCATGTATTCTTCGTGCATAGATTTAAAGTACCTGCCACCTTCAAAGACTGAACATAATAAGAGCCATAATATGAACCTATTCTGCACACCTGCCTTTCATACATTTAAACCATATTCAGAGATCACCAGCATCAGATGAAATGATGCATGTCAAAAACATTGTTGAGGGGTCGGCCCAGTAGCATAGTGATTAAGTTCACACACTCCGCTTCAGTGGCCCAGGGTTCACAGGTTTGGATCCCAGGCACAGATCTAGCACTTCTGGTCAAGCCACGCTGTGGTGGCATCCCACGTAAAACAGCAGAAGATCAACATGGATGTTAGCTCAGGGCCAATCTTACTCACACACACAAAAAAATGAAAACATTGTTGACTTTTTTTATTCCCAAAATACATGTAAGCTATTAATATGCATAAATCATTAACAATTCATGTAGTAAGTATATGAAAGAGCAAAGTTCTAATGGTTTCTATGCATAATTTTCACTTATAAACCTGTCTCCAGACTCTTTCTCAACCCCATTAAAGCCTTATCTGCATTAAACACAATATCCCCTCCATGACCAGGAAGAACGTGTGCAGCTCTCTTTCAACCCAGGAGATCTAAGCCACACACCTCACCCTCCACGACCAGAGGGCTCATTATATTCTGAATCTGCCCAATGTCCATTACGATGTTCTCACACTGTGGTATGGATTTATGTGAACATTTTGTTTGTTGGGCAAAATGCTAAGTAGAAATGAGCAAACAAATGGTTTCAAAAATGAGTATGAGGGAGAGAGTGAAAAAGGAAGACTGGGAACAGGAAAGGAGAGAGAGACGCTTTTTTTTTTTAATTATCAAGGCTTGTGCCAGAGATGTTGGGGATTATTACTTCAGCTGTGTCCTCGCTCTGCCTCTGAAGCGCTGCCATTGTCCACAATTTGTGACTTGGTCCTGCGTTTCTCTTGATCAACTTGTCAGCCTGTCAGTTAAAATTTACCATCAAGCAAAACTTTTACCAACTGCTACCCTTATGCCCGTTGGACTTAAACCAGCTACTCTTCCCCACATTTTGTACTATGAACTAAATTGTGTGTGAAAATTACCTTTTATTGACTTTAGTGAGAGCCTTATGCAAACATCCGAGGGCAGATTTCAACTGCCCACTGCCAGAAGAGCCCTCTGTCCCATCTGCTGGATGCACATATCATTAAGACTTTTATTAGCCTCACAAATAGAGAACTCATTTTATGGTGTTAGCTAAAAATCTACAAAAGTCCTTGAAAGGCAACTCTTACTAGTCCTGGTAACCACTGCATCTGAGCAAATGCTGCTAAGAAACAGATTGGCAACAGACATTAAGATAAAAATGCCTCCAAATGATAGCACCAAAATGTAATTTCCTAAGTGTAAATTCATATTTTACATTAAACTGCTCCAAGAAAATATACCTACTGGCCCGCCGAAAATGGAGATTTTTTAAAACTTGTTTTGAAAGAAGAATAAGAAACTTTTCTCAGCAACACTGGAAAAACATGATTTCTTAAAGAAACCACTGTGAAGTAAAGACATGGAATAAGAATCACCATGAGAAGAAATCAAGAACTTTCTGGGAGATGGAAAAGTTGTAAAAGGCTTAACCTGTAGGGGCCCAGGGAGAAGTAATGACCTTTTACCAGAAGAAGAGAATAAAATCATGGAGGCCTAATATGGGTTTCTACAGTTCGGCTTACAATTACGCATTAAACAATTTACCCCTTGTGGATGAGTTCCCAAAGCCTGCTGAGATGTTGCACTCAGAGAAACGAGTACATGCTGTTTTTTCTTCTGTTGTGGTTTATTTTTATTAAAACAAAAACTTACGACAACTAAAAAAAAAATGCACTTTTGCAAAATTTTACTCTTTCCAAGAAGACCGACAGCATGGATGAACATTTGTCCAATGTTTGTAGTAAGTCCGACAATAAAAGACAATGGCTTGTACATTCATGCCCAGTCAATGTCCTATGGGCTGAAATCCATAAAATAAAGGCAGCAGATGGCATACCTAAGTTTAATTTGCTATTTGATTTATCCTTGTGTTGCCACTCTGAAATGCAGATACTGAATGTTTATCTAACGCTGTTCGAAATCGCAAGACCGTGCTTTAAGCAAGTTTATCATGTAATCTGATGCTGGATCATCAATCCTGAGAATGAAAACTATAGCCCATCCACAGAGGCATTCCCCTTGGATTAAGAGGGACCTGTCAACAGCCAGTACTCTGTGTATCAGGGATGGCACTTCGTGCGGTGTAGAATCACGACTCATGGCAGTAAAGCAATACCAGAGACCATCAAGGGGAAGAGTGAGCTTTTGATTCTGCTGTTCTAATTTGAATTAGAGGAGATATTTGTGTGTGCTTCAGCCTTACCTCCCAACGTTCCCTGAAAAAACTGGTGTTTTGTTTAATTGATTGATGTGATCGCTTTTCCTTGTGGGTTCTTCTCTTGAACACTGTGCTACTGTCTTTGATTGTCCATTAGCATGTATACATCAGACCAACATTCTAGAACACCACATTCTAAAATGAAAACTTTTGAGTCTTATGCTACTGCTTCTGGCAGCTGTCAAAATAATTCCTGCTGACATCATGGTTAACAGACTTGCCTCCGAGTCAGATGAATGTTGGGGAGCAGCATGCCGTGCTGCAAAATTGTGAAGCAAGGTCATTAATTGTGAAGCAAGCTCAACCCTCCTTGCATTTGAAGACGAAAACTCTGAAGTAAAAGGAAACTGAACAATGAAAGATTCTGGAATCTTCTTTTAGATCTCACTCAAGGCATCCATTTAGCTATTTAATTCTCAGAGTTCTTTGAAAGGATTTTATTGTTTAAAAGTATGGTGATATAATACCTAGTCCACCAAAGGGTCTGTAAAACCTCCCAACATTAAAGTATTTCACTCCTCAAGGGTGAAAATCCAAGTGCTAACATCCATTGTACTGATCATCTTTCTGAGCACTCAAATGTCAACTTCTTCAAATGACTGCAGGAGAATCTGTTGTCCTGTTTGTTACTCTCAAGTGTCAACCAGTGTGGTCATCATAGGGTTAGCCTATAAAATTACCTCATAGCAATATCACAAAGAGAAACACGAGAGTCTCAATGACTTAGAATCTGGGAACAGACAAAACCAATCTGGTTGTTAGAACCAGACTGCCAAATAGCAGCATCAGCTGCATTATCTGTGCGCCTGGGGGTTGCCCTTCCAAACTAATTTTAAGGATAAATTGAAATTGAACTGGAGCCATGCAAAGTAGAACACAGACCTTTTCGAAGATTCATACCAGGTAAACAGTACACAGGTTGTCAGAAAATATCGACATTTTTTTTTCAAGTTGATTTTATGCTTTTATTTCGCTACCCATATAGCATTTTATATTATTAACATTTATTTATTAAAACCCAGCCCTTTCCTCAAAAGGTTTTAAGGAGGTTTAATGTTCTGTTACAGCATTTTAAGAATAAAAATAGTTCCCCATTACCTTATAAACTAGAATAAAACAAATATTTCTCATATTTGAATACAGGTAGAAATGTACATCTCTTACAAGTTTGTTTCCAATAAAGTGAAGATGTTAATATGGAAATATATGTAATTTATTCATTCATATCTGAGGAGTTTTCCCTAAAATCCATCATCTAATACACAAAGATCAAAGCATTAAGATGGTCTATAAAAACCAACAAAGAGAAATGCAGGTGCAAAACAGGTTGATTTATTTGGCAGCATTCCAATTTACCCCCCTACTCCCCTGTCCTGATTAATTGCCCTCAGCAAGGAGCTGGAGCCTAGTGATGCTGTTTTCTTAATTCCTGTTGATGGAGTGTTGATATAAGGATAGAAAGAGAACCAACTGCCTTTTAACTAACCCGTTCTTCATGAGTTAATCAATCATAACTTGTCCATTTTAATTATCTTCCAAATTCCAAATAGCGATACGCTTGCAATTTCCAAATATTTGCATGATTAAAGTTGTCTTCCTTGTTTCAATAAGCAACCTCAAATTGATGAGTCAGGTGGTAAGATTTATGGGATGAAGTTGTCCCATTTATCTCCCAGCTTTCAAAAATACTGGTCTGCAATTCAGTAACAAACAACATTCCCACCAGAGACATGCAGACTATGCCCATCAATGGTGATGGTCATGCTTTAAAAAAAAAATACACCAACATCAGTAGATGCCAGAGAGAAAAGCTAGCCAAGAAGATGCTTACGAGCCTCCCTCTTCATATCCATAAAAAGGCAGTTTATTTGAATATTAAATATAAGTACACAAAGCTAACAGGCCAGTGGTGCACCTGGATAACATTGTCAGATTGAGTTTGCCCTCCTTGGAGCAATACCAACAGATTGGGTCATCAATCACTTATACCCATCAAGTTACAGGGACATTCTGTCTGCCTCACGAACAACTGGACAGTTCAGTTAAGATAAGGGTGTGAGCAGAATTTTCACTGAATTGACTAAGCCAATCAGTTATTTTGATTGGATGTAAACAAAAACAAAAGCTAACTCTTTTCAGAAATAACTCCCCTTTTAAGAGCTTCCTTCTTCTATCACCTAAAATCCTATAGTGTTCTTAACATCAGAATTGAAGCCACAGCGTTCTCCTTTGATAGTAAATGGTCTAGCAATTGATGATAGAATATGAAAATGATGATGCTCATGATGATGATAATACAGGGTTTCTGAGAGAATAATTTTTATATGAATTTTTTTCTATTCAATATACTACAGCCACAAATACATGTACAAAGTACTTGAACTCCTTCAAGTCATTAGAACTGGTTTCTCTGATTTAACAGAAATTTCACATTCCCTGACTTCTCTCTCTTCCCTTGTATCATCTGGTCCTCTAACAAACAGTGAAGGAGTCCTCTGTCTACTCCTCACCCATCAGTTCCAGGTAGTACTCAAGAAGAGAGAATGGTGTACCCAGAAGCATCAACTGACCCAATCATTAAATCCACACTCTAAAACAAAGAAGAAAGATGTTAAGTAAACTACTCCACTTGCATGCCTGGCACAGCAGAGCTTGAAGAGCATGAATCAAGCCCCTTTCATCTCTAAACATGCCATAGCACTTAGCCCGGTGACCTTAATATTGAAGTCACAATAAACTCTTAGCCTTGAACAAAATAGACCAAGAATCCATAGGGCCAAACTTTTAAGTTAATGTGATTCCATTTGTGAACTCAGTCTAGAGTTCCCCAAAATTTGTTCCCAAAACCACTGGTCCTAAGTGATGCTTTTGAAGAAAATGTCCCACAGCCAAACACACTGGAATGGAGCAATGGTCCTAAGTCTTCTAATTGTAGCTGGACTTAACCAACCTGGCACTCTATTATGAGATATGTTTGGGAAATGCTGTGTCAGAGTCCTTTTTTGATGATTTACAATAATACTGAAGACTCTAAAAAGCCCTCTTTTAGGAAAAGAGCTTATTTTGGGGGCCTGCCTGTGGCCGAGTGTTTGGGTTTGCGCACTCTGCTTCAGTGGCCCAGAGTTCGCCAGTTTGGATCCTGGGTGTGGACCTACATACCGCTCATCAAGCCATGCTGTGGCAGCATCCCACATAGAAGAACTAGAATGACCTATAACTAGGATATACAACTATGTACTGGGGCTTTGGGAAGAAAAAAAAAGCGGAAGATTGGCAACAGATGTTAGCTCAGGGCCAATCTTTCTCACCAAAAAGCATACTTTGAAAAAAAAAAAAAAAAGCTGGTTGTTTCTTGTTTAAAGCAAACATATTTGCCCTCAGAACTCTTTCCTATTTAAAACCATGGACTATGCTTGGGGAAATACTTTTCCAGAACCTGACATCACATAGGATGACTTATAACACCAAAGGGCAGTTTACAGAATCTCCAAAATCTCATGCTGTTATGTGAAACACAAATAGACACAAAGGTGCCTCTTGGCTTATTAATTACCAAAGCTGTGCATAAAAAATAAAAACTTAAATTTATAAAGTGAGATGGGAAGCAGAAATTTCAATATCTATGGAACATCCTATCATCCTGACCACTTAATTAGTTCAGAGAAATAGAGGCACCCACTGAGATTCAATCTGAAGATTTGGGTTAGAATTTTGGGGAATAAGAAACTATCTTTCCAATAGGATTACCAATCCAGTAGGATACAAAACTGGATCAGTTAGTGGCCATCCTGTTATCACATGGCAGAATTGACCAAAAAGAAAGACCTGGGCTTAACAAATATCGTTAACTGAACTTGTGAAACCAGCACTACTGCTGAACTTCTCAGTTACATGAACAATGACTTCTCTCTTTCATTTAGCTAGTTTAGACCAGGGTTGTTATGGATGATAGAATTGCCCTAGACGCCCTCCTTGCAGGCCATGGTGGAGTTTGTGCAATAGCTAACAGATCCTGTTGTACCTGTATTACTGCCTCAGGCAAAGTGAAACAGTCAAAACCGAAATTTAAGAAGAAAGCTACTTGGCTTTCTAAAGCAGACACTGATGGTTTATGGAATTTGTTCACTTGGTTGGGTCTGGTACCCTGGGGAGGAATGGCTGAGGTCAGTGTTACAGATTGATTTCATCATGATTCTTGGAGTCCTGTTGAAATTAACCTTAATTAAATGCCACATTAGACAAAGTGAATGGATTTGGTCCCAGCCCCCATCAGTCAGATTAATCAGAGTTACCAACAGAGTAGCATACTCATGGGAAAACTCACCAGAAGTCATGAGCATGTGAAAGGGTAGGTATTGTTCAGAGACAATTCTCCATGGATCCCTCTGTTTCTGCATGTCTTGGGACAGCTTTTTTCCTGGACTATCTTTTCAAAGATGTTTGTACAACAGCAGCTTGGAAGATAGAAATGGCCTCTCCCTTTAGGGCAAAATAAAGATCTGCCCTCCAGGATAATAAGGCTAATGTCTCCTCTGGGGCAAAGTTTGGGCAGAACTTGCTAGCAGCCCCCTCATAAGATTGAGAGTTTCCTAGACTCAGTATACCTCAACTGTGACGCAAACCTATGTACCCAGCATAGGTTTGGGCCCACCTACACCTCATCCCCATAGGACTAGGGAATAAAAGGACTGCCACAAACATAAAGCTTATGCTGCCTGCTGTGCCATGTGTAATAAAGTCCTTTGATTCTGACCCAGCACTTCTGTGTCTTCTGGCAGCATCTATAAAACCGGTGGGGTAACTTTTTATCTTGCAGGTAGGACAAAATCTCAGACCCTTCACACCTTTTGACAAAGACCCAGATTAACATACAGAGATAACACGCTTATGAGTTGAGAGACTTAATTCTCCCCCAATTGATCTACAGAGTCAGTGCAATAGCAATCAGAATCCCAGCAAGATTTTTCATAGAAATTAACAAGTTGATACTAAAGTATATATGGAAATGTAAAGTATTAGAATAGCCAAAACAATCTTAGAAAAGTACAAAGTCGGAAGACTTATATACTATCTGACCTTAAGACTCGCTAAAGTATAGTAATCAAGACATTGTGATAGTTGTATAAAATTAGACAAATAGATCAATAGAACACAATAGAAAGTCCAGAAATTATCCCACACATATATGGCCAAATAAATTTTGACAGAGAAACCAGTGTAATTCAGTGGGTAAAGAAAAGCCTTCTCAAAAATAGTACTAGATCTGCTGGAGGTCCATATTTTTAAAAATTTGTTGACCCATACCTCACACCATACATAAAAACCTAAACTACAAAGCTCCTGTAAGAAATCATAGGCAAACATGTTTGATACCTTGGCATAGGCAATGATGTCTTGGAAAAATGTAAAAGTCATAAATTATAAAAGAAAAACATTGATAAACTGAAACTTCATCAAAATTTAAAAACTTCTCATCAAAAAGTAATATTGAGAAAAAGAAAATGCAAGCCACATACTGCAAAGAAATATTTGCAACATATATTTCTAACAAAGGATATCCAGAATATATTTTTAAAAACTGCTACAAGATAATTAAAAGGCAAATAACCAATTTCTTTAAAAAGGTAAAATTTTTCAACAGATGCTCCACAAAAGAGGATTTACAAATGGCTAATAAGTACATGAAAAAGATGTTCAACATCATTCGTATCAAGGAAATACAAATTAAAACCACAATTAGATATCACTGCACACTCACTGAATTACCAAAATTAAAAACTAATGATACCAAAATGCTGGAGAGGATGCAGAGCAACTAGATACTGGCGGAAGCCTAAAATGGTACAACCACTGTGGAAAAATGTTAGGTGGAATCTTATCATTTAACCCTCATCGACATTATTATTTAGCAATTCCACTCTGATATTTATCTCCCTCCAAAATGAAAACATATGTCAACAAAAAGACTTGTACAAAAATGTTTATTGCAGCTTTATTTATAATAACACACAATTAGAAACAACACAAATATCCATCAACAGGAAAATGGATAAACAAATTGCGGTATATTCATACAATGGGATATTACCTGTTAATAAAAAGGAACAAACCAATAATGCAAACAAAATATTGATAAATCTCAAAAACATTATCTTGAATGAAAGAAGCCAAACACAAAGGGATATATACAGTATGACCTTATTTACATGAAGTTTTAGTACAGGGAAAATTAATGTATGAAAAGCTAGAAATTCCAATAGTGGTTGCCTGAGGGGAGTACAGAAATTGACTGGAAAGGTGCTCAAAGGAACCCTTCGGGAGATGAAAATGTTCTATATGGTGATTGAGATGTTTATTACCTGGGTGTATACATTTGTCAAAACTGAAACTTTACACTTAAATCTATAGAATTTATTGTACGTAATTCTCAAGTCAAAATGAAAAAAAGAGACTAAAAATAGATTTTATTCAATACTCATTTACCTCCAGGCTATTCAAGGTCTGACATCCAAATTAGATAGGTTGAACTTGAGATTGTTTGCTCTGTTTCCACAGGTGTTGAGGGAGATATCCTCTCAGACTTTACACAGCTACCAGGGCAATGATGCCGGGAAAACCATTCATCAAGATTTGACAGTGCCTATTTGCAATCAGGAGAAGAAAACAAACACCTTGAACATAAAAGCAGGTGAAACCCACCCAAAAGACCTAGTCAAGCACAATGTTGGCGTTCTTGCTTCTCGTGACTGTGACCCTAGCCTCTGCTCATGAGTCTGGTGAGCACTTTGAAGGGTAAGTGAGCACCTCCTTAAATGAGCAAGCCCTTCTTCCTCACTGGCCCCAAAATTTGACTGTGTTACCCAATTTTAAACTTTCTCTTCTTCTTTTGCTATCTCACCATTCAGTGAGAAGGTGTTCCGTGTCAAGGTTGAAGACAAAAATCACGTCAACTTACTCCAGGAGTTGGCCAGCACCAACCAGGTAAACGATTCTATTTTACAGGTTTACTTCACACTTAGTTTAAAATCTTAGACTGCACTGTGATTCCATCAAAGTAAAGTGACATGAAATATTAACTATAGCACTTTTGGAGCAAGAAATAAAAACTTGAGAAACATTCAGTGCCACAATACCTTCTTTTTCTGCCTAGATTGCCATAAGCCCTCTGGTATTATAAATCCATGGCAACTTTTAAAAGAGTTGACAGAGCATGACAACTGGATGAGTTGGAACTGTCGTAAAGGTCATAGAACACCTAATATACAGTCACTTCCCTTCTAAGGCAAAAGAGAAAAATGATCAACTTGGATATTACTGAAAAACTGGGCTTTTGTCCAACTTGAAATTCGTTTCCACATACCATGTATCATCTGTTCTCTTTGATTTTCTTTCGTTCCAAATCAAACAGCTTGAGTGTTCATGACCTTGATTCAAGACCTCTTAACGAAATGGCATGAGGGGGAAAAGAAAGTAAAAAGCCATGAATGATTTCCGTACTTTTATTTTCAAGAAACCGAAATCTCTACTCTACTTAAAAAAAAAAAAATCCACTGTATGTGGGATGAGAACTGACTTTTTAATTATATATGTAGTGTGGCAGGAAGCTATTGTTGACCACAAATAGTTCACCTGGGCCAATGCTGTTTCTTCGTGAGTATATAAACCAAAATAACCTACTAGCTCCTAAATATCTACCCTTCCATCTATCTACCTATCTTTCTAGAGTTATTTTTTTAGCTTTTAAGGTGTGGAGGAAGAATGAAGAAGGTAAAAGGTGTCATAATCTGAAACAGATTCAGAAGTTTAGAATCGAAAGAGAATATAAAGTTATCTATTCCAGCCTTCCACTCAAATCTAGAATTTCCTTCATGGAAATAGCAACTCTGGTTGCTAGCCCTAATAAAACCTGTTTGAGTATTTCCAGGGATAGTAAGAATACTGCTTTTCAGAGTAGCTCATTTGCCTTACAATTAGAATGCTAACTGATACACTGAGCTGAAAGCTACCTTCTTTCACATTGACCCACCCGGCCTAGATGAGCCAAATACTGTCTTCCCTCTAAGATTTATTTTTTCCAGATCCTCCATCATTTCTCTTAGCATTGGTTTACAGACACTTGATCATTCTGGCCACCTCTGGATACAGCTCAGTCATTCTGTCTATATTTCTTTTTTAAAATGTAGCTCTCAGAATTGACAATGGACCTCCAGGTGTGCTCTGATTAATACATACTGCGGGACCACTGTCTGCCTTCATTTCTAAAGCAGACATTTATTAACGGGGCCTAAGATTCTAGCACCTTGAACAGTTGTAGAACATTCTTAGTTTATATTAAACCTACAGTCAATCAAAACCATTAGGTTATTTTTTTCTCACATGAATCACCCTCAAGCAGGGTATTCTTCCTTCTGTGCTTGTCTAGTTGATTTTTTAACCTATGCAGGATTTTACATTTACTCTGTTAAAATTTATCTTGATAGCCTGTTCTCAGCATGTTGAGATCCTTTTAAAAATGAATTTAGTCACCCAGGTAAATAATTCTTCCCCCTAACTTTGCATCACCGGCAACTTTAATAAGCATGTCTTCTCAACTTCTGTCTTTGCTATTGATAAAGAAAAATGTTAAGTCTTCAGGGGTCAGCACAGGATCAGAGGCCTCCTTCAGTTCATTCATTCAATATATATATATATATCTTGAGTCTCCACGGTGGCAGACACAGTGTTAAGCACTGAAAGTGATTCATGAACCATCTCTCCTCAGATAAGTTTGCTCAACTACCCCCATTACTGGGGCGTTACCTACAGCTAACACTGTACTTTCCAACTTGTAAAGAAGAATATAAACGCAGACTTGGTCAAACACTTTGCTCAGATCCAGATTCAGTGTTCTATCAGGCTAGTGGTCTCTTTCAATAATAAGATGAAGTTAATTGGACCTGACTTACTCTTGCTTTAAACCGCGCTGGCTCCCAGGGATCACAGCTTCCTTTTCTAAGCATTCACAATCCATGTGTTTCCAATTTTCTCTGCATCTCTGCCAGAATCCTTGCCAGGCCCCCGGAGCTCCTGCTTCTGGGATTCACCCGTTTTCTTGTTTCTGCGATCCAAGACTTACCCCCTCCACGACTCAGTGATCCCTTCAAAGTCTGATTCCTCCAAGATTGCTGAGAAAACTCTGCAATCATATCTGTGGTGTTTTTTTAATTACCTAAAATTCAGTATTTTTATGGTGGCAAAGAGCAGAGGATCTGGATTCAGACTGCCTGGGTTCAATTCCTGATCTAACACTTGCTAGTTGGACCTTGGCACCTCTCTGGGTCTCAGCTTTCTCGTTTGTCAAATGAGGAGAATAATAGTATTTACCTTATAGGATTGTTGTGAGATTTAAAAGAATTAACATAAGTAAAGCACTTACAAAGAACTTATGGAGTGAGAACTATATAAGTGTTTGTTATTATCACCATCGTTAGATCTGAGATTCTGAATGCAATTTACATGACCAGTATAATCTCCTTTCCTCATCCATCTTGGGGCTCAATGTTCTCATTCCAAAGAAGGTATTTCTGCTAAAATCGTGACATGTGAAAAATTCTTTACTTATGGTAATCTTGTTTCTCAGTAGAAGCAAAAAGAGATAGTGTAATTCCTTGGAAAAGACAAAAGCCAAACAAGAGTTAAACAGGGCTACTTTCTCTCTTCAGCTGCAAACTTCATGCTTTAGCTCGAAGCAGTGGGACCGCATGTTCCTTCTTTATTCATTTTATTTCCAACGTGATTGGAAAAGAGATTTTTATCCTCCTTAGCAGTCTTGGGAGCGCAGCATATTCTGGACCATAGCCTTCCTGATAAGATCATCACAAGGGCATCTAGTCTTTGTATTCATCCTTGGCCATGTGTCCTTCCTCCCAGCTTTTGAACATGTCCTTCTCAAAGGTGAATGTATTGGAGAGATCTGTGACCATGCTGGACACCAGCGGCCTCCCCCTTTCCATCCATCACTGTAAAGCAAGGATTTCATTTCATCTCCTTGCAGTCAGGGTTGCACTTGCTCCTTTATTGGAGACATTCACCATAAAACCTACTCTCTTTTCTCTGTACTTTCTTGAACTCTGTTTCTCTAGTTTAAGGTGCATGTTCGTCTATGCCCAGAGTAACATGGGCACAGTCTTCCAATGTTCCATCCCTCCCGCTACACTAGTAAGTTCCTCCCTGATGTCAGGAATTAGGCCTAGAGTAGAAGTCACTTCCTCTTCCAAAAAGAAAGGAAAATTCCATCAAGATAATTGAAGAGTCTATCAGATGCTCACCTTACAGTCAAGAGCAATGTGAAGAAACGAATCTGTGTAAATTGTGAAGAACCAAAGATCTCCAAAACCAATATTTATTCTTTTATATGCCCATCCTATTCCCAAAAGAACTTAAAGTGGATACACTACTATCTTGCTTTTGTACTGGTTTTGCAGTATATTTTAGAAAGGACTCTTTAGTTATTAGGCAGCTAGCCGATTCAGTTGACATTCCCACAGTACTATCACTTAAAGATATTCCTTTATCTTCCAACAAATGTTCTTTATGGTTCTTTGTCACTCAGCTTCCTAGATTTAAAATTTTATAATCTCAGTTTTACAACTTCTTAACATATAATTCAATTCCCACATCTCATATCATTTATTTTACTCTGTTTCCATATTTGAGACACGATCTCATTCACAAGGTCTTGTCAATTACTGAAATTTATATTTATCTCCTGTGCTAATATTTTGAGTTTGTTATTTGTATCCATACTCTATGCATTGGTAAACCCCTATGAGGCTACTGTGTTGCTCCTGATTTCTGGCTCCCCTGGGGATGAGCTCCAATATGGTACATCTGCATCATCCTTGCAGGACTCCATACTGATGGATGTTAATACGGTTTGCTGACCAATTTTCTCCATGTCAAACTGAAATTTTTAAGGAACCTCAGGTTACCTCTGCAAGTCTTCTGTCAAACATATTTATGAGATTTCTCCACTCCATTTTAAAGAATCCATCATTCTCACTGCAAAATCTTAAAGATAATTCTCTTGATAGATACAGAGAGAAAGAGAGAGAGATCTACATATCTATATATTTACCTATTTCCCCCAATATTTGGCAGAGCCAAGACCAATAGGCAAGAGGTTAGTAGATTAGGAAAGGCAACTTTCAACTTACTGTCAGAAAAACAAACATTGATAAAGTAATTAGGCTATTCTGAAATAGTACTAGAAGTACTCAACCATCACCAAGGATGTTGTGCAGGCACTTATTGCTCTATGTGGACAGCTAGCCTCTTAATCTAGGTTCTTCCAGATAAAGATTCCAGAGCAGACTTCATTTGGGAAGTGCAGGGAGCACTGGTAGAGAAGTGAGGAGTGATACAGAGAGGGGAAGGCAGCCAAAAAAGAGGGCACTATTAAGCCAGCTACCACAGAGAATGACTAGAGCTTAGTCCTACAAGAACTCTAGGAAAGGGTGCAAATCCCGTGCTCCAGAATTAGCCCACCTGAGAAGAGAGGGAATCGGAGTATTTAGACACCCACTTTCCAGGGTCATTGGTTGAGCACTTATCTGGAAAGAGTTATTTCTTTTGCACTTCCTGCCTGCCAAAAGCTATTAGCTTGGATTTTCTAGTTCTGGGTGAAAGAACTTTCAAGCACAGAGATTCAGATCTTGGCAGTGGAGAGTTCCCTGAGCACAACAAAAGGTCCTAGCGTTACGTGTGGGCTGGGTACTGTCAAGTTGCCTACAGATGCTTGGAGGTCTTCCTGTGCTTTACCAATTCCAGACTCTGTGTCCGTAACAGATACACCTCCCTCTCCCAGCCCATCTTGCAATGACAAGCATTTATCAGGAACACAAATTCAGAGTGAATGCTTAAAGATATCCTTCTCCTGGAACGTGCTTCTCTTTACGATGCTGGCTAACTAGAATCACCAGCCCCTTGCTTCCTCTGTCCTTATCATGACATGCCTTTATACTTCCTCCACTATCATTTAGCCTCTCTTCTTTGACTCACTAGATCATATTCTGTAGCCAATTCTTATCGAATGATCAATACTCTCTCCTTTCAACACCTTAGTGACAACCACACTCACACTTTTTCTTCTGGAATCCCTCCTGGTGTAATCCTAACGCCCCTGCCTCCATTGCCCTGACATTCCCTATGGCCCTGACTCAGGATCAGCACCCGTGAGACAGCTACAGTGGTTTGAAGATTACCAGGACAGGAAATAGGCTACTGGAGTCTCCACAGCTGTATCTACAGTTGAGGCATCTTAAGATCTTACCTCATCAGTTTCTGTTAAACAACTTCTAAGTCTGCGCAAACTCCCTTCCAAGTTTCCAAGCAATGGTCCCAAATATCACCACCTGTCACATGTCTAGCCTGAGACTAGCTCAGAAACATCTGAACAGGGACTGGCAAGACACAAGGGCAGACAAAGACCCAATGTCAGGCTTGCCTCTAGCTTCTAGGCATTGCTCAACTCAAGGAAGGAACAGGAAAACAGACACCTACGAGAGGCAGCCCGTCCTTGGTTAATATTTTCCTATGGAAAAAGGAGATTTGACACCACACATCCACAAAGAAAAACATGAGAATTATCAAATATGTCCTCCTGTTATTTTTGTGCATAATTTTCTCTAAAATCTCCCCCATGAGGACAGAAGCCATGTTTGGTTTGCTCACTAATATATTCCTTTTCTCAGGCACAGAGCCTAGCACATGGTAGGTCCTCAATAACTACTCATGGATAATTGAACAAATGAAAATGTCAGGACATTGCTGGATCCTCGAGAGTATTTTATTTCTGGCCATGGTGCCTAGGTGAGCACCGTGCAGACATACATTTTCCCTCCCTGAGGTACCCTCCACAGGTCAGGGACGTTCATGCTTCCACACATGACTGTGGCATGCACAGCACTGAGTTCCAAGGTAAACTCATAAAATAAGTCCATTAAAAAGCCACAAGGAAAGCTCACTTTGTCCCTATTAAATTTTGTGACTCTAGTTAATTCATCATCATTCCTTCAGCACATTTACCCATGACCACAAACACTGCTATCACAACGAGCAACTGGTACAGGAAATCAATAAAAAGAAAAGAGCAGTTATAGAATACTGCAATTAACTAGCATTATGGGAAATAATTATATGTTCTTCATGCTCGTTGACAGTCAATTAAGGTTATGTATGTGTAAACATTTTTATTGACATCTAGCTGCTTGATCCCAACTCTTGTTCACTAAAAGGAGATAGGTTTAAGAGATTTCACGGATAATTTGAGTTTGAAAATAACCCAGTGGAGTAGAGCAATAGCGTGCTTGCTGATGACAATTCACCCATTGAATTATAGGTGTCCAATACAACATATCTTATTCCTTATTCAGATTGACTTCTGGAAACCAGATTCTGCCACACAAATCACACCTCACAGTACAGTTGACTTCCACGTTAAAGCAGAAGATATTTTGACCGTGGAAGACTTTCTGGAGCAGAATGAACTACAATATGAGTAAGTTCATGTTTTATAGCTATTAAAATTCTCTCCCATGTATGCTCTCATCCAAGCCTCTGAATAACTCTGAAACTGAAAATAAGACCCAAACCATAGCTTCCCCAGGACCCCACACATAGGTCATGGCAGAGCTGGCCCCGGATCCCAGATCTCAAGACTTCAGGTCTGGTAGATTTTGTGCTTAGTTGTCGCTCTTATAAAAATGGCTGTGACTCTTGAACCCCAAATCTTCAGCCAGACATCTGAGCTGCTACTGGTTTGCAAGTGATATATAGACTACAGGCCAAACCAACAGACACTCTGTTATCAGCTAGACACAGGCTTAGTCCTAAATCATATCCAGGCTTCTCTCAGGTGAGCAGTCAGACCTACTGTGAGCCATGAGGGCTCTTCATGCCCTTTTAGATTAAGGACCAGACTACAGTTAGACTGAGTGGTCCTTCTATCCTTTTTACCCCAAGGCCCCACAACTGTCTCTAATGGTAGGAAAGGCATGGAAAAAGGACTGAAAGAAAGGAAAGTCGTTCCCCAAAGGCCTAGAATAGAGTTAGCTAAGCTGATCACCCCACATCTCCTCTCCCCAAATTCCACGCTGGTCCATCTAAGGCTTTTTTTTTTTTTTTTAAAGATTTTTATTTTTTTCCTTTTTCTCCCCAAAGCCCCCCGGTACATAGTTGTGTATTCTTCGTTGTGGGTTCTTCTAGTTGTGGCATGTGGGACGCTGCCTCAGCGTGGTCTGATGAGGAGTGCCATGTCCGCGCCCAGGATTCGAACTAACGAAACACTGGGCCGCCTGCAGCGGAGCGCGCGAACTTAACCACTCGGCCACGGGGCCAGCCCCCATCTAAGGCTTTTAAGATGAGAATGTCCTCCTCAGTAGAGGCAGTTGCCCACTTGTTGATCCAACAAATAGATAGTGAGTGTCTACATATACCAAAGACCAAAAGATAGATACAGCCCCACTCTCTTCAGAGGAAAATAGACTTTAAACAAAGAATTGCAATAACGTGTAAAAAATGTCAGGAAGAGTAAAGGGCTGGAGATGCAGGGGAAGAGACCACGTCTAGGGCTCAGGGAGGGCCACCCTAGGAAACGATGCTTCAGCTGAGAACTGAAGGATGAGTAGGAGTCAGCGAGACGAAGATAAGGAAAAGTCATACTCTAAGCAGAGGACAGACCACACACTAAGGCTTAGAACTGGGAGAGACCATGTTGACCTGGAGGCATTTGCACTAGAGGGAAGGAGGAAATGGGGTCTTTAGTCCAGAGCAGAGTTCTTCCTCTAGAGAGTGGATCAGCGAGAAGCAAAGAGACAGTCTCGGGCTCCAGTCCTGAACATTCGAATGTTTATCCAACAGTGCCCCGCCACAAGCTCAAGTCTTCACCGGATTTTAGGAAAATGTAACCTACATAATTTTAACAGAACTTCTGTCTTGTTTCTCACATCTTAAAAATACAGAATAGTATTTATGTAAGTGGAGATGTCAGAATTGTCACCTATAAAATCTGTACCTCCATCAGGAGAAGTGGTGCAGCATAAAGCAACAAGTAAAGGCTTTGGGAAAAACCAGACCAGATTTAAATCCTGGTTCTGCAACCTCCTGGCTGTGTGACCTTGGATAATTTGCTCAACCTTTCTGAGCTTCAGTTCCCTTATGTATAATATGAAGCCATAATGCCTCTCTCAAAGGGCTGTTGAGAAGATGAAATAAAACAATATGTAGATAAATCGCAACTGATATTACTATTGCTGTGAATGCAAAGAGGGAGATTATACATTTTTTAAAGGTCAACAGAAACTGTTTCGTTTAACCCTGTTATCGTGCTTCACACAGCTGAGCTGTCTGCTTCTGCCTGAGGGAAGTGTCAAAATGTGACCTTAAGAATTGACTGTCTTTTTAAAACAAAGATATAACATAGTAAATTTCAAAATGTGATTTAGATTTATGGCTGTGACATCCTGCTCTTCTTATCACACTAGGAAGGACTTCTAAAACCCTAGCCTTCAGGAGCCTTCCGTAACACTCAAGAGGATGACAGTTTCTTTATAACTCTTCAAGAAAAACAAAAGGAGGATCAGAACCACAAGCTAACCCTAGCCACCTGAACGCCGGCCTCATTCCGCCCACCTCACAGGGGAGAAAAGCGCTTCTCAGCGCATATCAGTCTCCTTTTATCAGTGTCCTTTTCATGTCCTTTTGTAGTGGGTAAACTTTCGGAGAATTGTGTGAGAATGTCACCTCATCTAGAACATAGGACGTTCCCTGGGGCCTAAGAGCCTGTGAATTCTAGCTTTTCTGTTCAGTGCTTAGCACATTCATAGCATATCACTTTCCACATATTAAATAATAATAAGTCCCTGGAAATCCTGGAGAAGCCACCAGCAGTATCCCTGCGGGGCCGCAAGCCGCCCCGTGCATCCCATTATTATGATAACTAATTTGTATCATAATATGATACAAATCGTATGATAACTAATTTGTATTTAGACAGTTTCCTACCTGAGAATTTGCAGTTGTGTTTGTATATAACAGGAACCATCTACTACACAATTCCAAAAATAGCTTTTCCGATTTTTCAGTGGTTCCAACCCTTTTCACCGAGACTTGTGTCATTTGGCAGCTTTCATCAAATTCTGAATTACTGCAGGAAAAAAATTCAAAATGTGTGCACCAAGAAAAATAACTGTATTTTCAAATGTTTGTGTTGACCCTTAGGTACAGAAAGACTAGGAATTGGATGGTGTAATTCTCCAACTTATGGTTCTGAAGCCAAGCTGACAGAACCTTTTGGTGGGCGGCCCTGCAGAGAATTCCTTCCTACAAATTGCACAGAGGTCGTCTTTGCCCCATTCAACTCAGGGAGAGACTGAGGGTTGCTAACCGCTTATAGCACCATTTTCCTACATATTTCAGATTCACACAGGAAAGCGTCCTTGGACAGGAATGGGTGCACAGTACCATTCTTCAATAGCAATGGGCATGTGGTCTGGGAACTGACCAAATGCTTCATTTTAAAGAATCTGAAAGGGGAAGAAAACGGAGTCAGGTCGCTCATTCTCAGACTTTGCGTTCCTTGCTTTCTTGGGAGTCCCTGTTATCTAGTTTGTCTTGTCAACAAAAATAATCCATAACCAATCTATAAATGAAAATTTGGGAGAGTTTATTCTGAGCTAAAATCTGAGGACCATGGCCCGGGGCCTTTCTTCCCGAAGGAAGGAAGGGCACCAAAGAAGTGGGGTGTACAGAATGGTTATACGCCCCCAAAGAGGATGTTTCACATAGGATTGAAATGTCCTTTTTACAATAGTTGTGAGACTGCTCTGTCAGCACAGCAATTGACGGAAACAGCAGGTAGGTCTGCTGTCTCGGTGGACACAGCAGGGTGGCAGGTCTGCTGTCTCTAGCTGCGTGGTCACAGGTGAACTGAGTGGTCAAAGGTGAGCGCAGCAATCAGTTCCTAGCCTAAGGAAAGATGCTTATCCTTAAGGAAATGCCAATGTGGGGGGAAGTTGCATCTTTATCTTAAGGCCATTCGTTCTTGCCGTAGTAAATGTTTAAAGCAGATATATAATACATGCTCAATGGGCACGTCAGGCCCTTTTGGAAAAAACAAAGTCAGGCTGAATTAGGTTGACACCAAATGGCTTCCTCATATACTCCAATATATTCTATTGCTTGCCATTTCTATTTGTCAGTCTGCACGTTTAAAAAAAAGAAAAAAGCAGGGCCAGCCCCATGGCATAGTGGTTAAGTTCATATGCTCTGCTTCGGTGGCCTGGGGTTTGCAGCTTTGGATCCTGGGCATGGACCTACACACTGCTCATCAAGCCACGGTGTGGCAGTGTCCCATGTACAAAAAATAGAGGAAGATTGGCACAGATGTTAGCTCAGGGCCAATCTTCCTCACCAAAAGAAAAAGAAGGAGAAGAAGTTGGATGGCACTATAAAAGGAACATATAAAAGTATAAAATAGTGTCCATGCCTCTGTATTCGGGAGATATAATGCAGTCCCTATTACATTAAGAGGCATTGCTTTAATCTCCTAGAATAGAAGCTCATTATTTAGTAATAATATTTTGTAATATAGCTAATGTAGTGCTTTGTCTTAAATCTAATAAAATCAAATAATCATAGAGCTGGAAAGGACCATTTGAGGTCAATCCCTCGCCTTCAGGCAAAAGTCAGCACCACATTTCCACCTCATCCTGATGCTCTTTTGCAAGTCACTAGACGATACTTTACTCTTGAGTGTCATCTTAAATTTAACTGGTTTTTTATGCTTCTTTGTCCTAATCGTTGATGAAAATGCTTAATATTTAACATAGTAATAACTCTAACAGAATGTCTCATCTTAGTACCAAGCAAAACAATAATCCCAACAGAGTCCCTGATTCTCTCAAATAATTTGAATTTGAGATCAGGTGCAGGAGAAAGGGCAGCAATAGGCTGTGGGAGCTCTGGGACTCCCTCCACTCGGAGCTGGTTCTGGTAGATCAGAGATCGCCATGGTTATGGTCTTAGATACAAACGTCTATGGAAGGTCTTGAGGTTGGGGAACACCTGGGAGCTTTGAACTCACGATCTGGGATACCCACTAAGAAGCCATGTGACCTAGATAATAACTTAGTTGCTCACTGACAATGGGAAATCTTGTTAAAGTGAAAATAGACGTCATTTACCATTTCCTCCTGGAGTTTTAGTTTTGTCAGTCAGTCAGAGAAGCTCATCCTTGTCAGGCAGGATTTGTTCTCTGAAATTGGGGATTTAGGAATATAGTCATTTTCTTAAAGGTTTCTGCCAGTTGATTTTTTTAAGTTTTCAAGGTTTTTGTTTTGCTTGTTTTGTCTTGTTTTTGTTCATTTTTTTTTTTCAGTTTTTAGTTATATTTGAATGTTATTTTCCTAAACTATCTCTTTCTTGGTGTTTTCCTGGAGTTTATGAAGGTGCTAACAGGCAACTTTACTATAGTTTAAATTTTTTTTCATAAACCTTAGAAGATATCTGTGTAAATGACCAAGGCGTATGGATTTGAGTCAAGCCATTGCATCTTAGAACTGAAAAGGACATTGAATACCAGCCAATCAAACACCCCATTCTAAAAATGATGAAATTCAGGCCCAGAGATTAAATTACTTTTCTGAAGCCAATTTACAAGTTAGGCAAAATGATGACCCTGATCTTTTGATTCCTAACTCTGGATTCTTTCTACTTCCACCCTATTCCCTAACAACCCAACTTGGGTGTTGAATATAATTATAGCACTTACTCTGATCATTGTTCCTAACTGTAGCAGGCAGAATGATGGTCCCACCAAAACTCTCTACATCCTAATGCCCAGAACATCTGAACGTGTATTCTTACATGGCAGAGAGGGGGGAGGGTTCCAGATGGAATTAAGTTTGTTAAGCAGATGAACTCAAAAGGGGCAGATATCCAGGAATGTCCAGATAGGTCCAATGTAATCACAAGCATGCTGAAAAGCAGAAGAGGGAGGCAGAAGAGGAGCTCAGAGGATGCAACTTGAGAAGGACTTGAGATGCTATTGCTGACTTCAAAGATGGGGGAGAAAGGCAAAGAGCCAAAGAACGTGGGCAGCCTGTAGGAGCTGGAAAGGGAAGGAATCAGGTTCTCCCCTAGAGCTTCCAGAAAGGAGCATATCCTTGCTGACACCTTGATTTTAGCTGAATGAGACCCGTGTTGAACTGCTAACCTAGAGAACCGCAAAATAATAAATTCACCTTGTTTTAAGCCACTAAGTTTTGGTGATTTACAGCAGCCACAGAAACTAATATACTAACAGAATACTGATGGCTGCTCAATGGGAAATTTTCCTTCCACAGAAAAAATTTTAAAATCTGCTCCTTTCTCTTCCTTTTTAAATACTACCTTAAGACAGTTAAGACTGTAAAACAGTATTTGCCTCTTGCTAGGAAGCAAGTATCATTTGGTATTAATTTATGGCATTTTCCATAAACAGACACAAGTTCATGCCCACGTTAACCAAATGAAGGAGAAACGCGGGGAGGTTCAGCGGGTGTCCCTGACATACTTCCTCAGAATGCCCTTGGGCAGCCGGCGCAGAAGGAGACTTTTGATGTGCGGCTGCAATTCTCTGTGTGTCAGATAAAAACATTTCAAGGCTTCACTGTGGATAATAGAAGTTTCTGCAAACTAGCCTCTGTTCAGAATATCCACAGGATTGTGACCAAGGATGTTAACGCTCAGAAAATTTTGTCCCTTCAGAACACACTTTCCGCTCAAACATAGCAAAGAGAAACAAAGTCAGACATACCCACACCTTCAGGCTGCCTCTTATAATAGGAACTTTCACCTGAACAATCATTTCTAGAAATAAGCAGGCCTCAGAGGTTCTGTCACCAATTTTCATATTATCATTTTTTTTTTAAAGATTGGCACATGAGCTAACAACTGTTGCCAATCTTTTTTTTTTTTTTTTCTGCTTTATCTCCCCAAAGCCGCCCATACATAGTTGTATATCTTAGTTGCAGGTCCTTCTAGTTATGGCATGTGGGATGCCACCTCAACATGGCCTGACGAGCTGTGCCATGTCCACACCCAGGATCCGAACTGGCAAAACCCTGGGCTGCCAAAGCGGAGCGCGTGAACTTAACCACTGGGCCGGCCCCAATCATATCATCTTGCTACAGAACCATTCTTAGATTACTTTAAACAAGCCAAAACACAGGCTAGCAAAAACTAGTTCTTTAAACCCGGTCTTCTTTGTCTAATAAGTCTTCGGCTTGTTAATATTTCTGAATTTCCACCCATCAAGATGGTTTCCTCAAAACCTAGAGAAAGGCCTCAGGGAACCAATTGTCCCAGTTACCTGACCATGTAAAGGACTCAAGAGCATACTTTCATGTGGCAGCCCAAGGCCCTGATCCAGAATGCCCCCGGTACCAGGGGAAACCATTTTCCAAGGTTAGGGTCCAAGGACATCCAAACATGCAAAGTTTGGGCCAAGGAAGAGCCTGCCTTGCTCCCACGCTCCAGTTCCCTTCTCAACCGGTTACTCACTCTTTGCGATGAGCAGCTCAGGTTGAGGGCAGCAGGAACGATCAGAGGACACGTGTGAGTCCGTGGAGAGTGCACTGTACCATCCAGTAAGGCCGTCACTCTGGGTTTCCGCATACGTTTGCGGAGAAATGCACTTACTCACAGGAGCACCCCTTCGGTTTATTGCAGGGTGCTGATAGGCAACCTGAGATCTGCGCTGGAGGCTCAGTTTGACAGCGGGGCCCGCGCAACGGGACACAGTTACGAGAAGTACAACAACTGGGAAACGGTAGGATGTGCGCGTGGTTTAGACAGACATTTGGGAATTGAACCAAGAACGTCACATTAATCCACAAATGGTTCCATCTGGTAGATAGAGGCCTGGACTAAACAAGTCGCCAGCGAGAATCCAAACCTCATCTCCCGCAGTACCATTGGCACCACGTTTGAAGGACGCAATATATACCTCCTCAAGGTAATCACTTTTAACCGTGACCTTGCTGTGTCTGAGGGCTTTCAATCAATGAATTCTAACACATTAGCATCTGTTTCACAGACATGCTCATCCCAAACGTTGTTATAACTCTTTCCCTGCCTCTCTCCCCCAGGGAATCAAACAGATTCCCCAGCTTCTTTTATCATATGTGGAATTTTAAATCATTATTTTGATTTATTCAAAAGGAAAAATGCAATAAAATAAGAGAATCCCTATAAATTTAACCACATTCCTGTAAGCAATGTAAATGATCACCTACCTTGATGAAATTCTTCTCTCCCAGATGTCGTTTGCAAATCCATTTGTTAAAGAGGTTCATAAACTTCACGTCTATCAGACAACATTACAAAGCATATCAACAATTTGTTTCTATCATCCTCTAATGTCATTTTTGTCATGTAATTCTAATGAAGAAAATAAAAAGATCAGGAATAAGTGGGAGAGAAGGAAAAATTCTTACAAGATTAGCAACCATCATGATTACTTCTAATTACTCATCCAGTTGTCTTGGTCATGTCATCTAATAATAGCAGCTGAAAATAACCTCCACGTGAGTACAATTAAGCAGGGTAATCAAGCATCTTCTGAAAATATGAGCTTGTCAAGCTTAATAAAAATAATAAACAGCCATGTAAGCCTTCAGCTGAAACATTGTGAGAGTCTAGAGGCAAGAACATACTGTGCCAGTATTATGTTTTAATTTAATCACAGGCTATATCTCTTGCTGCTGTCAGGTTTCACCTGTTGAGTCCAAGCCCAGACGGGTAGTGAATGGTAACCGCTGAATGTGCTGAATGCCAGTTTCCCTTTTCCTTTTGTTTGCAATAGGTTGGTAAAGCTGGATCAAACAAGCCTGCCATTTTCATAGACTGTGGTTTCCACGCCAGAGAGTGGATTTCCCCTGCATTTTGCCAATGGTTTGTGAAAGAGGTCAGTAAGTAGAAGGACTTTTGGCAGTGGGAAATAGGAAGTACTTTTTTTATTTCGATCAATTCCTTATAAGATAGCTACAATAAAAGAGAATAAAAACACAGAAAAAATTCATAATTCCAAGTTCTCATTTTTGGATATTAGTTTCAACTTTCACCAAGAGACCTTTATAAGGCAAGATTTTCTAACAGTTAGCAAATTGTATTTATTTGAATTTCACTCATCTGAACTTTTCACCAGCCTTTGGTGGAGAGGCTAACAGGTAGTATAGTGGATGGGTCACTTAAATGATTACTGATTAATGATTATTGATAAGCCACTAACTTGATCATCTCCTGGGTAACAATCATTGTATATTTCAGAATAAAAGAAAGTAATACACAGTAGTTCCTACTCTAAATGATACTGGTCTTCATTCCTTATTCCTTAATTCTTATGATAAGATATATGGAAAGCCCTTTAACTAAAGTTCTTAAATATCTCATATTGGTATGAATAAATGATTCAATAAATAAATAACCAGGAGAAAAGGAATAACTCTTTCTTAAAGAAGAATTACAACTATTGGATGTACAAAGAATGAGCAAAATTGAAAATCACCATTAGAACTCCACACTAATCATCATTTCAGGCAAATCTATGGATAGATGCAAAAATTAGTGAGTAAAAGGTTAAAGAGAGGAGGCCGGCCCGGTGGCCAAGTGGTTAAGTTCGTGCGCTCCACTTTGGCGGCCCAGGGTTTTGCCAGTTCAGATTCTGGGCGCAGACATGGCACCGGCTCAACAGGCTACGCTGAGGCAGTGTCCCACATGCCACAACTAGAAGGACCCACAACTAAAACTATGCAACTATGTACTGGGGGGACTTGGGGAGAAAAAGCAGAAAAAAACGAAAGAGAAGAAGATTGGCAACAGTTGTTAGCTCAGGTGCCAATCTTTAAAAAAAAAAAAGTTTAAAGAGAAATGGGATATTTGCAATCTCAAAGTATCTCCCCCAAAATACGTACTAAATTACAAAGGCAGAATTTACAGTGGAGAAACAGCAGAAACTGCTCAACCAAGAGGTCAAGGCTAACATCACCAGTATGAGACATAATCACTATCATGTACTGCCTGTATTATGCACTAAAAAGACACATCGTATTTGTACTATTCTTCCCCAAAATGTATAACCCCTCTCTAATGATTAAAAAAAAAAATCAGACAAACCCAAATTGGAGGACTTTCTGCAAACTCTTCAACACTGTCAAAGTCAATAAAAGACAAGGCAAGACTGAGGAACTGTCACACATAAGAGCAGACCAGGGAGACAGGACAACCAATGCAATGTGGGGTCCTGGATGGGATCCTAGAGCAGAAAAAGGAGATTAGCGGGAAAACTGATGACGTCTGAATGAAGCCTATAGTTTAGTTTATAGTATTGACCAGTGTTAGTTTCTTCACTTTGATCCTTGTACCATGGTTATGTAAGTAAGCTGGTAACATTAGGAAAGCTGAGTGAAGGGTATGTAGGAACTCCCTGTATTTGCAACTCTTCCATAAGTCTAAAATTATTTCAAAATTAAAAGTTTAAAAGACTGAACGGCTTCAAAAATATAAGAATACTATGATATACGATATAATTTCCTTTGCGTGAAGCACATCTCTATCTATTTGTTATGGTCTTGGTTTCCAGACATGTTATATATCCAATCGGCACCATTTAACTTCAGTGGGCATCTCACCATCTGGCCTCTAGAAGGAAATAACTTTTTTATGCGCTTTTTTTCTCTTTTGTTGGTGAGGAAGATTAGCCCTGAGCTAACATCTGTTGCCAATCTCCCTCTTTTTTTTTTTCCCTCCCCAAAGTCCCAGTACACAGTTGTATATCCTAGTTGTTAATCTTTCTAGTTCTTCTATGTGAGATGCCACCACAGCATGGCTTGATGAGTGGTGTGAAAGTCTGCACCCAGGATCCAACCCTGTGAACCCCAGGCCACCGAAGCAGAGCACACAAACTTAGCCACTACGCCGTCAGGTTGGCCCCTAGAAGGAAAGAACTTTTATCAGTATTTTGGTTATCTCCAATTGTAGACCACTAAAAGAACTTAGATCTCTGTCTCCTCCAACCTAATAAGCACATGCTTCATCATGCGTTATTTGTGGATGATACACAAAGAGCATATAAAAACTGTTAATACATAGAAGCCTCAAATATTTTAAAGTCTGTTCAAGCAAGCCTCGGGAACAGCTGAATTTCAGTTGACCATGACCCTGGGGCTAAGGGCCTACGACTAAGAGAACATCATAAATAGGCATGAGGTCCTTCCTTCATGGATACGTGTTCACACTACTTAGCAGGGAGAACTGGGCCCCTAACAGGGTTTCCTTCTCCAGAAAGAGGAGGAGGAGGAGATTTCCACCACTGCGCAGCCAGGCCGCCCCAGATCCATCCCTGTGAGCCCACTTCACAACGGGAGGCTGTCCCACTTCTTCCACGTCGGGCACGCCCGCCAGTGAGACCATCTACAGGAGGTTTCAGAGAAACTAAATAAACTTCTAGACCATTCCATAGACATTCCTGACTTACCAGGAGTAGGTGTTACCCTCATTGCCCACTAACTTTGAAAAAAAGTTATTGTGGTTGCTATTTCAAAAGTAGTGAGTATCTACGTTCTTTAAAAGTCTTTAATTTTATTAAATCTTTCTTCATCTTTAAAGTCAAAATAAAAAATAATAATTATGTGAGTTATATACGGGCAAAATAGAGTTTCCTGGAAACAGAGAAGAATTAGAAACAATTATCAGCAATATTTTGTTAATTGCCTTTTAAATATTAATAATACCTACCTTGATAGGGGACACAGCTTTCATTACCAAAGCCAACATTCATTCAGTCTATGTAATTTTCGCAACATCATGCCCTCCATTTTTCCATGAAATTCTCTTCATGTTTCATACACAGGCTGTTCGCACCTATGGAAGTGAGAGCCAGATGACACAACTCCTCAACACGTTTGACTTTTATGTCGTGCCTGTGCTCAATATTGACGGCTACGTCTACACCTGGACCACGGTATCTGAACCAATACTGACAGGGGCTGAACCAACCACTTTCTTGTCCACATTGTACTTGTCCTAACCATATAATCCACTTTCAGAACCGAATGTGGAGAAAAACGCGCTCCGTCCGCAGCGGAAGTACCTGCGTTGGCACAGACCCCAACAGAAATTTCAACGCTGGTTGGTGCTGTAAGTATCTGGCTGACTATTTTGCACGCATCTGTTGAAAAGCATAGGAGGAAAAATAACACAGGAAAACACAACAGTGTCTAAAACAAGAAAAAATATAAAATTTTATATATTAGAGTTCTAACTTTCTGAAAGCACAGACAAAAAACAGTTTATTTATTCAGTCAATAAAAATGTATTGTGTGCTCCATTGTGGTCCCAGCTGTGCTGGATGCTGGAAACATAAGACTGAACAAACCAGTCACAATCCTACTTCTTGTGGAAAGTACAACGTAGAAGAGACTGTCATTAAATAACTATTTAAATAAAATTGTAACATGATTACAATTTTATGATTCAACTCAGAAAATGATTACAGTAATACAGAAATTTCTCATGGAAATATCCTCTACTTACTAATTTTCTTACCTTTATTGATCTCATTGTCTAACACTACACAGGGACACATTGGTGATTTCACATGTAACTTTTTACCCTGTTAGCTTAAAAACGTACCATCCTAATCTTGTGGCTAAATGTATACATCCTTTATAATCTATACATACATGAGGATGATTATAACAATTCCTGTAAAAATAACTTACTTTTAACTCTCTAATTTGAAAGTTTGAAACATGTCCCACAAGAACTTCAGTAGATGACCATTTGCCATAAACAACAATATACGTTTTTTCAGCCATTGGAGCATCTCGAAGCCCGTGTGCTGACACTTACTGCGGACCTGCTGCAGAGTCTGAAAAGGAGACCAAAGCCCTGGCTGATTTCATCCGCAAAAACCTCTCCTCCATCAAAGCGTACCTCACAATCCACTCCTACTCCCAGATGCTGCTCTACCCTTACTCCTACGCTTACAAACTCCCGGCGAACAATGCTGAGTTGGTAAGTAGTCACGGTTGTAGATACGGTCTTTCACTGTTGGGATTTTTTAAATTCTATTCCCGAAAAAAAATTATAAGAACAATTTCTAGAAGTTCCATTATTGATTTTTGGTAGTACAAGTAAAAACTTACCACAGACTTATAAGGAATCTAAAATTGGTTAGACAAGTTGACTAAAAGAAATATGATTCTGATGTCGGAAATGGTCCCCAACATGCGTTTTATTCACTAATCTTCAAAATGACAACATTTCCACTTCTTCCTGCTTCACCGCAATACTGGTTCACGTGATGATTTGAGATGCATCTGGGATAATCAACCCAGTTCCTTCCTCTCATACAGGATCTTAATCAGAAAGTCAACTTTGCCCAGTTGTCTTGAGCTGGATTTGACAAAGGCAGAGCATGGCAGATGTCATTAGGAATTTGGCACATTTGGTTGATAGCGGGTTAGATGATGAGATCCTAAAATTGCTTATTTCACTGTTTGATCAGGTGAGACACAGAAGCAAATCAATCAATGAACAAATGATGTGAATGGGCCCTTACTAGATAGAGGAAATAATGCAAAGAAATTTAAGTATCCGTGACTCAAAAACCTAGCAATCTTGTTGAAGACTCAAGATAAAAACCACATGAAAAGTTAAATAGCATAACGGTTTAATGACATTCACATAAACAAATATCACAATCAATGTGTAATTTTTTAAATAAGCAGATTTGAATCCTTAAAACAATATTTTTTTAATTTATGAAACATCTGGCTGCCAGAAGTCGGGACCAATAATCTAAAAGTACAAGTATAAGATTTAAAGCATTTGAGTTAACATCAAAAAAAAGAAGTATCCCATTTAGACGATGACATAGATGTTTGGCTTACCTAAATGCGTAAATTCGAAGACCCAGTGACCTTAACACCTGGAAATTGTTGTTTTGTACTTTCAGAGACCAAATAAAACATGTAATGCTTGTAAATATTTTGTGAAGAGCACAATGGAAAAATAGCTCAGTTTCTTAGAAAATTGATAGCTAATAGTTGGCCAGGTCCTTTTCTTAAAAGAAAAAACTGCTACATTTTAAAAAGCTTCCCATTTTCCCTATCTGTAGCCAAAAAACAAAGGAAAACATCATTAGTAGGAACCATTAAATATTTCAGTTTTCCATTATACTCGGTCTGTAAGTGTTCCCAGCGGGCGCTCACAAGCCTGCTGTCCCAGAGATGGGTGTCGTCAGCTCCTCATTTCAAGCCAAGATTTCTGGCCACCAAAGGAGAAGAAGTGGGGTATGTTGTTTGCTTAATTCATGCGAATATGTTTAAATTGTTCCACATCAGAAGAAGAAAAGAGAAAGCTATAATAACTAAGCACTAATGAGTTAACAAGTATAATATTAAAATTAAAATTGTAAACTATATTAAGTGTAACAATAACTAATATATCCAGTTTGCTTAATATCAGCTAGTTTTAAACATAAATTCTAAAAGACTAATGCTGAAAGAAAAGCTTAAAGTGTTCTCAATAACTTTCCTTATTTGGGGAGTAAGTTTAAGCCCTTTGAGTAACAAAAGTTTTGTCACCCCACTGGATCTATACGATAATAATTAGTGTCTGGGCTACTCTGAAAGTCTACAAATTATCCCTAAAAAAAAAAAAAAGGAATCAAAGGTCAGCCCGGTGGCATAGCAGTTAAGTTCATGCACTCAGCTTCAGGGGTCTGGGGTTTGCCGGTTCAGATCCCAGGTGCAGACATGGCACCGCTTGTCAAGCCATGCTGTGGCAGCCGTCCCACATATAAAGTAGAGGAGATGGGCACAGGTGTTAGCTCAGGGCCAATCTTCCTCAGCAAAAAGAGGAGGATTGGCAGCAGATGTTAGCTCAGGGCTAATCTTCCTCAAAAAAAAATTCAAAAACAAAAAACAAAAAGAATCAAGTAAGTTATACCTTTAGAATCTCAGGAATAATTTTTGCTACTTCCTATGGGAGTTTTATCTTGAAAAAGACCCAAGACTCAGAGTTAGTGGGTTTAGTGGGCCAGTTCACATGTTGCCCAAGTGGTGTGAGACCATTCCAGCAGAATGCGAGCCACTGACGCTCTTCTCTAAAAATCACTTCTTCATTTAAAATCCAGGAAAGAGAGTCAATAGTAACAGAGAGAGTAGAAATCTTGTCCTCCAAAATTGTTTTTAAATTCTAATTAACAAAGAAGTGAAATAAACAGAATTCTATCAAAGTAAAACATTCATAATCTCAAAAAAAACACAGACCACAAAATAATCTTATCTTGGATGTTTATTTTTATACTCACAAAACTAGTAAATTCAGGAGAAGTACATGCTACTTCTTATCTGTTGCAGAGCATGATAAGATAGGTGACTAAAAGGCAAAACTTAATT
Organism: Equus caballus; assembly: GCF_041296265.1. NCBI lineage: Eukaryota > Metazoa > Chordata > Mammalia > Perissodactyla > Equidae > Equus > Equus caballus. The sequence continues at coordinate 93,104,597 of NC_091699.1, forward strand.
GCATTTATATTACACTCATTGATTTAAAAGTTACCATAATTTCCAATAATTTTTTTCTGTGATTAAACTTTTGCCTAGTATCTTAAAAGAAATATTTAAATACCACTGGTAAAATCTAACATGATTTGATTTTTTTGATTATTTGATTCATTCTGGATCTAAATTTAGTTTGGCACCCCAAAGCAACTTAAATTTTTCAAATAACTAGAGATACTTTCAATATTTTTCTTATTTTGTATAATTCCAATTCACTTACTTCCTAAGCACATTTTGCTAGAACACTCATAACTATAGTGTTACTACAAATATATGTATATCTAAAAGAGAATTTGAGTCTCTCAAAAAGAAAAATACTGGCTTTTTCATGGTTTTTATTTGTAGTGGGGGTATCAAGGAAACAAAGTAAAAGTCTTGATCTAGAACGATTAATGTTCCATCCACACCTAGTGCCTCGATATTAATTCTCAATTAGAAAAATGTGGCCCCACTATAGAAAAAGAAAGATAGGAACAGATAAGTAAGATGAATTCTTGGCCTACTACATTATAGAAACTCAGAATTTTCTTAAAGGAATGCAAATCGGACTTTGTCTTGCACAGATTTCGGCCTAGATGTGTGTGTGTGTGTGTATATATATATATATATATATATATATATAATTCTTACTACTCTTTATACTCATAAAACTTATAACATTATATTTGTAGCCAAAAAAAGTGCTTAAAAAGGAATAAGACTTTAAACTGAAGGATATTATTCTGTACTCACATTAGCATTCTCAGCCCAAATTTAGGATATATCGTAAGTAGCAATCTTTTGATATCTGAGTCATGATAAAAATTTATGTGGCTTCATTTCTGAAAGATCGTACATGTAGCTTTCCCAACATTTACTCAAATCATGAGACAGCCTTCAGAGGGAAGAAAGGCAGAGATGGGAACGCAAAAGACCAATGAAGTAAAAGGACAAGAGAAGTAAGAGATGGATTACAAAGAAGGCTACAAAAAATATATCTTCAGTAAAAAGTATGAGGAATCATAAGAGTGTCTTACATACATAAAGCTTTCCAGTTTGCAGATTGCTTTCACACGTACCATATTATCTAAAGAAAGAATAGAAAGTGCACTGTGAGTTTCCAATGGCTTCATGAACTGTCCAGTCGCTCACTGTTGATTCCAATGTAAACCTCTATCACTATCTTTAAAGGAAGTTTTAAGACCCAGAAAAAGAATATACTTGCACTTCCAAAATTCTAAAGGAATTTAATGAAATATTGAATTGCACGACCAGTTTATTGTCAGAGGAAATAAAAACTAGGAGGCACAATTGAAAAAGTTCCCAAACTTACCCATATCTTTGCATTTATTGAGCAAAGAGAAACTTCCAATCTTTGGTCCACCTTCCGCCCAAAAAGGCCCACGTGGCACTGTTAATAATTATTATAATTACACTTCTAAGTTCAAAAGCAGGAACCCAGAATAATAACTGGTCAACTAAGTGTCTTGACCCATTCCTCAGGTTGACAAATGGAAGGTAGACGTGCACCACACACAGGGGCAGATCCAGGGCATGCATCTCACACCACATGTCTGCATGAAGCACTGAATTTTACAGCTGGAAATCGTGGAATTTCTCTGGTTCTGCTTTCTCATTTCCAGCTGAGACAACGGAGTCTTGGCTAAGTCAATATCAGTGGAGAGGCAGCCACAGGCCTAGAGTTATTGGATCCTGAAGAATTTCCTAGGCTGCCCCAACTTCAAAGAAACACACACGTATTTGTGTAGCCATGTTCTATGTCGGTACCCCACGCAGCTGTTTTGCAGAAGAACATTCATCAAATAAAGTCTTTCACCCCACAAATACATCACTATTACCTCTGTCCCTGGACATCGCTAAGAATTCACACTGGTAAAGTGAGATGCCTGACTTCTTGCGGCTCGGTCTTTGTGATTCTGGCTCATACTTTCATGGGTACATATTCATTAACCAAGAGAAAGATGACAGTCTTTCTGAAAAATTATTAAACTTGACCAAAATATAGAAATCCATTTCTAAAGTCTGATACATTCCAGTCCAGTGGTACCTCATCACCTCTTAATTAAAGTTTTAGCTAATGAGCCATCAAGATAGAAATCCACCGCTCCACCCAAGCACATGAGCATAGAGCAAGAGCATGATTAGAGATAAACATAAAAATCAGAAAGAAGAGATGTTGTGATTAGGAGGTGGACAATTGCAGGAAAATGCGCACACCCAATCACAGCTGTCACCCTGCCCCTGCCTAATAACAAAAACAACAAGGCCACGGTCCCACTGTCAGGCAGGCTACCAGTAGCTAAGGCAAACAGGACTTGAGGCACAAAACATTCACTTCAGGAATTTTCTCCGAATTTCTAATCTCATTTATAAGGCAAGAAAAAATTTTTTTCTTTTTGGTGAGGAAGATTGGCCCTGAGCTAACATCTGTGCCAATCTTCCTCTATTTTGTATGTGGGGTGCCACCACAGCATGGCTTGATGAGCAGTGTGTAGGTCCGCGCCCCGGATCCAAACCCACAAACCCCGGGCCACCAAAGCCATGCATGCAAACTTAACCACTATGCCACCAGGCCAGCCGAAGACAAAAAAATTTTAAATGACAACTGCAGAATTTCTTTGATTAGAGAAACTGGTTGCTGATTTACCAATACACATTTTAAGTGACTTCTCAGCTTGTCAGAATTCCACTACAGGGCCTAGCCGGTACACGGCTCATCAGGCAACTAGCAGAAACTTCACTGAGCACCTGTTGAGAGCTCAGCATAAACCATGGTTCCTGCCATTGAGAACATAGAGTCTTATTGAAATAGTAAGACTCAGATGTCAGAAACCATACCAGAGAAGTATAGAATTGGGAGATTCCAACTGGGCACAGTGGTAGGAATTCAGGGCAGGAAAATGGCAACGTGTGATGAAGCTATTCAAGGAAGGTTCTAGAAAGGACATAGAATTTGTTCTGAGCCTTGCAGGATGGGCAGAATTTGGGTGGCTGAGGAAGGAAGAGAGTATTTTAGGCACAGAGAAGAGCCAACGAACGTGCAACTGTGGGACTGAGAAATGGAGTTGAGGAGTAGAGTAGAAGGGGTCAGCCTGTTTTGAGTGTTCTTGTGAGGGAAAAATGGGAGTGACGTAATCGGATTATGAAGGGACTTGAATGTGAGAATGAATCCCATGTCACAGCGGGCCCTGGAGCCAGTGATCCGGTAAACAAGAGTGCCAGGTCGGGTACAGGACTCCTGGTTAGATCTGAATTTCAGATTAACAACAAATAATTTTTAGTGTTTAAGTATGTTCCAAATATTGCATGGAATAGACTTATACTGAAAAAGTATTCATTATTTGTCTGAAATTTAAATGTAACCGGGTAGCCCTGTATTATTTGCTAAATCTGGCAGCCCTGCTGGTGAAATGACATTCTAGGGGGATTGGCGTAGCAGTGGTATTTAGGAGACACTTAGATTATTGTCGGTAGAGAAAAATAAGGCGTTCCCAGCACCTTTAAAACCAGTTGTCTTCCTTTTTAATTTTCTCTCTAAGATACACTCTTGTTTACCATAATTATGTCTTTTATCTGACTTTCCTTTAAACTAACTTTGCCCCCTTCCCGGTCCCCAGGGGACATTTGGCAATGTTGGGGAGATATTTTGGGTGTCGTAACTGTGGGAATGCTCTCGGCATGGAGCGGGTAGAAGCCAAAGGATGCTGATAAACATCCTACAATGCACAGGGCAGCCCCCACAACAAAGAATGATCCAGCCCACACGTCAAGAGCACTGAGGTTGAGAAACTCTGCTCTCAACAAAGATAACAAGAGTCACATTCCTGGCCAAAGGTCCCTGACCCTCACAGGATCTCACACCCTCCTCACAAGTAGTTTACAACATTCTGCAAATCTGCAGTGCAAGTAACCCTGGACATCCCCATTATACAGCATTTATTTTCTAATGTTTGTTAAGAAACACCACCTCCACAAAAAAAAAAAAATCTCTGGACTTTGCAACTTTAGCTGACTCACACTTCACATTTTCCTTGAATTTTAAAGAGCTTAAAAATACTAGTGCAGATCAGCCAAAGAAACAATTTGGTTTCCATCAGGGGAAGCATTCTCACTCTTCCCGTAGGCTCTGCCAAGATGGGCAGGCGCTGCTCTCTGGAGTCAAGCGTCTCTCCAAACTCCTTGTCCTTCTCTAATCTCTGGGCTTTGCAGCCAGAGCCCGCATCTGTTTACCTCCTCTTTTTTCTCAGAAACATATTTGTTTTTTCCGAATCCCAAAGGCTTTCCCTCAGGGCCTGTGTGGAGGCCTGGCGGGCTTCTCCTTTCGCACTAAAATTATAAGCGTTAAGTTCCTCATTGGTCCCTTGGTGTAAGTTACCCATTATCACAGGACAGATGAAGGAAGCTGCGGTGAAAGATCGCTCTGATGCTTCCATTATCACGTGTGTTCACCCAGAGGGATGGTCAACCTCAGGACTTAAGTTAGAAACAAAACTCTGAAGAAAATCTCCTGTGAATTGGTTTATAGCCACAGTCAGTTCGGGGCTTGTACTGTAACAATGGCCCAGCGGACGATGAGAAGAGGCCGCCCCGCGTCACGACACTGGCTGTGCACACAGAGGTTGCAGTGGGCACCATGAGCACAGTCATGGGACAGGGGCTTCCTGATCACGTGTTAGCTGGGAACGCAGGTCAGCGGAAAGGAGCACTCTCGCCTGTTCATCTCACCAGCCCCCGGGAGCTCAGAGCCTGGGGAAACATTACTCTAATCAGTCCTTTGTCCCTTGGACTTTGAGCTGGATGGGACATTTTAGACTCTCTCTCTCTGTCTTTTGTCCTATAGCCAAGGCTTCTTTTTAAGAAAACAGGTGACAAAAGAGAACATCCATAAGACATGGTAGGAAACTCATCTCTAAGGATTAATAAAGGCTGGCCATGTTTGACCTTGCCTGGGAGCAAAGTTTTCTCTGAGGCTGATTTATATTTAGCTTCCTTCTGTTCCTTACAATTGGTAAAACCAGCTCCAGCAACACTTCTTTTGAAGTATTCCAAGGCTACAAGGAGAAGTATAAAAGAGCACGAAATTTACAGCAAGAAGCACCTAGCTCAAGTCAGCCACTTATGGGGATGCTTGCCCTTGGGTAAGTTCTTTCATCCTCTCTCAGTTTCAGTTCTTTTATCTGTAAAATGGGGATAAAAATATCTAGCTCTTATCAAGAGCTCTTTTTAAAGTCTAAGGTTTTATGCAAATGTTAGTTCTTATTTTGAACCCATTGAGCAAGGATGCAAGATGTCCCTCAAATGACAGATTGAACACAAAGTGTCATTAATTGGAGTTTCAAGATGTGAACGAGGCTCTCTGATGTGCGAGTGCTCTGCGGGTCTTTCTTCAGCTGTCTTAGACCCTTTTTACAGAAAAGGACAAGGGAAAGGAGTTACCATTCTAACATTCTAGCAAAGGCAGAGCTCACCTCTCTCCCATTCCTGGCAGGGCCCATCCACCCATCTTGTTTGGAACATTCCCACCAAGCGTGCTGCCCCACGTGGCATTCCATTCTGTTAGAAAATTCTATGTTGATGAAATGTGGACAGATAATGTTTGGAAGATAAATGAGCAACATTTGTGAAAGTATTTGAACTCTTCAAAGAAAAAGACCCATACTGATTCCAGGGATTTTTGTTAACATAATCGGAATTCTCAATATGATATTTTGGTTGATTGATGTCTGTTCTGATTTTTTTGTCTCTCAGCCTTGGAGGAGCTGAGAGAAAGGGTGCACAGACTTCATTTCTTTAAAGATTAATAGAAATAAGTAAAGCACACAGCAGAGGTCAATGTCTAAATGTGGCAACCCATCAACCATCACTATGTGGTACCGCCACGCTCCCTACGAGCATCCCCAATCTCCACTCAGGTGGGTTCAGCCTTTGCAGAGCCCAGCACTCTGTGAACACACACACACCCAAATTGGGCCCATCTGTTATGGCCTGAAGCCCTAGGATAAGACTCAACCAACCAACCATGTGCTAGGAGCTGTGCAATCTGCTGAGGACACAAAATGAATGGCCTGGGGGGCAAACAGATGCAAAAACAATTGACTACAGTTCAGTGATAAGAACTCTGCTAGAGATGTGAGCCCTCACAAAGGAGGGGGCCTCAGGGCTCCCTAAGAGAGTTAGGGGCATCTTCACAAAGAAGGTGACACTAAAACTGAATCTGGAAGAACAATGGCAATTCCAACGAAGGGAGAAGGATGCCCAAAGTCCTGGAGGTCGGGAGAAGCAGGAAGGGGTGTACAGGTAAGAAGTGCAGGGAAGCCTGGCTCAGAAGAAATGTGGGGATGCACAGCCAGTGATGCAGCCTGAGAGAGAAGGGAGGGACTAACTCACAAAGACTCTTTACGCCAAGAGAGGAGGCTGGACTTCAATAGAAGGTGAGAGAGCTAATGAAAGATGTGGCAAGGAGGTGATGCTAAGAAGATGAGTGACGAGGTAAATATCAAGATGAGAGAGAAATTGAGGACAAGGAGAGCCAAGGCTGAGGCACGAACTGAATGTTCCTTCAACAGGTACCAGTGACGGGAACAACATAACCCCCCTTTTTTTTTTTTTTTTTTTAAAGATTTTATTTTTTCCTTTTTCTCCCCAAAGCCCCCCCGGTACATAGTTGTATATTCTTCGTTGTGGGTCCTTCTAGTTGTGGCATGTGGGACGCTGCCTCAGCGTGGTCTGATGAGCAGTGCCATGTCCACGCCCAGGATTCGAACTAACGAAACACTGGGCCGCCTGCAGCGGAGCGCGCAAACCCAACCACTCAGCCACGGGGCCAGCCCCCAAAATAACCCCTTGTTAAGCTAACATCAATCTTAGATGTTGCTTCACCATCAAAGGCAGAGCAACTGTTTCCAAAAGACGCCTCTGAAGGCTCAGAAAGCACTTGGTTATTGCTTTGAGGAAAGGCAAACTGAACACGTCCCTGTGGCCCTAACAGTAGTCATGACTAAACTGATAAGTTGATAAGTCAAAGGAGATAACAGGCCCCTTCGGTTTTGTCAGATAACTCAAATATTATGTTAAACCAATAAATATATTAAGAGACTTGAAGGTCAACTGACGTACAGGAGTTCAACAGATAGTGACAACGATCTTCTTGTCTTAAATTTTCTCTAGTCTTCATAACGTTTCACATTTGGAACTAATCCTGAAGAATCATATTTCTTTTTTTTTCCCAACTTTACTGAGATATAATTGACATATAACATTGTGTAAGTTTAAGATGTACAGTGTGATGATTTGATATGTGTGTATATTGAGAAATGTTTACCATATCAGTTAATGCATCCTTCACCTCACGTAATTATCATTTTGTTGTTCTTATGTCGAGAAGATTAAAGCTCTACTGCCAGCAACTTTCAAATACACAACACAGTGTTGTTAACTAGAGTTACCGTGCTGTACGTTACACCTTCCAAACTTATTAGAATCCTATTTCTACTAACTAAAAGTAATGATTCAAGGCTTAAGAGGGGAAAAAACAGAACAGGAGAAAAGCCTGAGGAAGGTGGCTAGGAAAGGAATAAGTTCTCTAGGATCAGAGGTTCTGCCTTACAGAAAAATAACTAACTAGAGATTTCCTTGGATGGATGGAAAGTTAAAGAAATTGTAGAATAGTAGGAAATATACTGTTTACCTACAAAAGAACTGGCACTGCAGCATGTTCACGTCTCTAAGAGATGGTTTTAAATCTCGTCTGAGCACATGCAATGATTGTAGGTTATTCCGATTTCAACGAGCAAAGGCCCCTTACTAAGGGGAGGAGAGAAGACCCAAGTGTAGGTCATTGGTTAGAATAAGGAGAAACAGTAGGAACTATGCATTTAGATCACAACACTGAAGGTTCTCGCAGTAAGAGAAAGCACACATTAGTCTACCAGTTTGGAGAAAAAGGAAGTGAAGTCCTAAAATTTTCAAGTTACTCTTCCAAAACTGAGAATAATAACTTAGTTCCAGGAAACTGATTTCATTATTTCAGTGAACCAGATCAGAAAAATCATGATTCAAATTTTCTAGTTCTGTCTAAATTTTCTAACTTACCACTTGGTTGGTCAAGCATTAAGTCTTGGGAGCTGGAATCCTTGAAGTCTTGCAGCCATGCCCTCATCAATTTGACCTAAGACTCTACTAAACTGGTTTTAATATTAGAACAAGACTAAGGGAAGTTGCCACTTTGTAAAAAATAGGATTATTCTGATTTCATCACCAGCCTCACAGTTTTCCAAGTATATGTCCAAGACATAATCAAGATGCCAAAGTATGAAATATAGCTAGTTTCATAACCAGAATGAATTATGGCTAATTCTCCTGTAGTAAACAATCGGATTTTCAGATCTGTATTCCTCAGAGAGCTCAGTCGGGACTTGTTTTTCAAGTGATTCATTTAAATAAGAGCATCCCAGTGGCCTTTACGGTGCAGGGGCGGGATGCAGAGCCCTTCTCCTAAGAAGCTGGGCGTAGAGGCCCGAGGGCAAAGGTCTTAGGAGAGGGTGAAGCTGCTTCTAAGAAGAAAACGTAATACTTGCTCCTTTTTTTATTCTGGAATTCAAATGTTCTGCACTTTGAAGTAGAATGAATGTTCTCTAATTTTTCAGTCTGAAAATCTTCTAACCTGGAACTACCCCTTGTCCTTGGAGCTGCCAATTCCTAAGCTTTTCTCTGCTGGCCCTGCATGTTGCACGGACCATCCAATCATTCCTAGTGTCGCTTCTAACACTCCTGCCCCAACTCACGCAATCCTGTCATGACTTTATCTTGGCTTTATAACCTGCCACTTTTCCAGGTGGTTTTTGTTTGGTTTGGTTTGGTTTGGGGTTATTTTGTGTGTTTTCGATTTTTGTTTGTTTCTCTGTAAGAGGTAGGCAACCTCTTTGGACAACCATAAAGACTTCCTTGCCTCCTTGCTTTTCTCTTACAAGCTCCAGAGACAAGATAGACTTGCCAAACTGATCCTTAGACATAACCTAATTCTTAATACACAGTGACATTTTCCTATGTCAGTAAAGGCGATCTCTGTGACAGTTACAGATCACTAGAGCCTTGCTTCTCTAACCTGAATTAAGGTTAAAAAAACAATGTTTAACAAGCCTAAGTAAGAATTCCAGGAGGGGCCGGTCCCGTGGCCGAGTGGTTAAGTTCTGCACGCTCCACTTTGGTGGCCTGGTTTCACAAGTTTGGATCGCAGGTGGGCACCCACACCACTCATTGGCCATGCTGTGGCAGTGACCTACATATAAAGTGGAGGAAGATCGGCACAGATGTTAGCTCAGTGCTAATCTTCCTCAAGCAAAAGAAAAAAGAGAGAGAAAGATTGGCAACAGATGTTAGCTCACGGCTAATCTTCCTCACCAAAAAAAGTAAAAAAAAAGAAAAAAAAAGAATTCCAGGAAAGAAGAAAAGACCAACTAAGTTCTATGTAAATAAAAAAGAAAACAAAGTAAGATCGTCCTCTGAGTAAAACAGAACTTATCATTAAGACCTACATACTTTACTGCAACAACGATTTAAAATCAATGGAAGGACCTAATTCTCAAATGGTAGGGTAAGAAGAGTGCTAATCATGCTCTGAGTTCCAACAAACAGCTACCAGACAACTACGAAGTGGCAAGCCCTGGGCTGGACCCTGGGCCACTGAGATAAAAGACAGAAAAAGTAACAGAGAACTCAGAGGCCAGCAATGGTGTGGACACAATATAACACACGTGTGTGGCAGAGGGAAGCTCAGAGTGAGTGTGTGGGGAGAGCACAAGGGAAGCCATCCTTTCACAAGAATCACTTGGATCATATGACTAAGCTGGACACACTGGAATGGGCACTGAATAAGCACAAAACACTAACCCAAATTGTGACTAACACGTCCTCAATGTCTTAGAAACCATTTGCGGGTGTGCGTCTGTCAACGTGTCTTTTATTTATTTCCTCACTCACTGCTGGTTCTTTGCAGAACGCCCTGGCCAAAGCCACCGTAAATGAACTGGCCAGCCTGTATGGCACCAAGTACACGTACGGCCCAGGAGCCTCGACAATCTGTGAGTCTGCCCTTCAGAACCGTGCAAAGAAAGCCCAGGTTTCTGCCCAGGTCTGAAAGGATTAGAAATACTAGAAGAAAGGCCCAGTCTTGTCATCAAGGGGCCTCCAATGCGGTCGGAGAGGCTCCAATCCTGAGGGTGTTTTTAAAACTTTATGTAGAATATGTTTTTCTGTCTTCTTTCCCTTTTTCAAACTGCTCTGAATCAGATGGAGTATAATCTTTTCTCAAGGGGGTTCTAGCAGAAACAACCCACCTATTCGTACTTTTGAACCTCGTGTATGTTTTCTTCAGACTAGCTCAATGAGGTTTCTTCTCCATGATACCGTAAGCCCTCGGAGGGCAGGAGCCACGTCTTTCCTTTGTCCTGACAGCTCCAGAGTTGAGCCCATGGCCTGCTGCTCAGTCGGGGCTGTGCCGTCCATGAATGAATGAATGAACACATGAATGAATAGGGGAATACGTAATCTGTGTGGCAGTGACATCCTAACTGTTAGTGGATGAATAACTGAATAAATCCCTAGTCTCCGCCAGGCCAAATGCTGGACGCTGAGAAACAAAGATAAGGCACAGCGCCGCCCTCAGGCTGCTCCCACTCCATCACTCAGCACAGTCCCGCAGGGTTTGGAGTCCTCCCCTCTCGCCAATGAACAGGCAGCTTTCCTTATTTTCCTAGGAGACACACCTTCTTTTCCCGGGAAATCATATATATTTTATAAACGAATTACCACCGTATAGCGTAGTTTACCATGGCACACAAGCACGCTGAGAAGTTTCTATATCACAAAGTACATACTTCCTGGGGCATTAAACACGTCACTCCCAGGAAGCAAGCTTAGAGGTAAGACTGCACTAACTTTGTAAAATAGCCCCCATATCTCTTATGATCCAGTTTACTAGACTACTGACCTACTCATATTATTTTGTACAGTGAAACATTTATAATTATAAAAGGAAGCTGGCATTTTTTTTTAACCTCCTTCCTAGGTTTAAGATTTTTTTTTTCTGCTGCTCGCACATTTCAGATCCTGCCGCTGGCGGCTCCGATGACTGGGCTTACGACCAAGGAATCAAATACTCCTTCACCTTTGAACTCCGGGACACAGGCAGATATGGCTTTGCGCTCCCTGAATCCCAGATCCGGGCAACCTGTGAGGAGACGCTGCGGGCCGTCAAATACGTGGCCAGCTACGTCCTGGAGCATCTGTACTAGTGGAGAACTCCCCGAGCCGTATTTCAAAATGCTCTCTCTTTGTTTCGTTTCTGTGCTGAGTTCTTATTTTGGTTTGCCTGGATGTTTTCCAGATCCCAATCTTTCTCTGAAGCTTCTGGGTCTATTAAACTACTTGCATCTTTTAATACTGACCATAATAAGAGTGAATCACTATAATTGAAAAACGTGACAGACTGCTTCTCTGGGAGGAAAGTGATGTGAACAGATGACTAAGCAAGCTGTGCACAGGCGGTGATGTGGGTCAGCCGTAGAGGAGTTAGAGTCCCCGGGGCGTCGGCCCACACTGGCAGCGTGCAGACACGCGCGGGTTACAGGGGGGCGGCTTGTGAAGGAGAACCATGGGGGAACTCAGGATGGTAGAATGTGTGCAGGTGAAAAGACTCCACCTCAGCTGAGTTCCGTCTCAGCTCCTTCAGGTTACTGCATGAGCCATCCGCCACGTGCCAAGCAGCGGGCTCAGCGAGCGAGGACAGAGCAACAACAAAGAAAAATACCATTTCTGCTCTCGAGGGTGGTACAGCCATTTGGGAAGACAGTCATGAAGTAATTATTTAATAATTAGTGATTTAATTTATATCAAGCAAATAAGTGCCAGGCAGTCTACATAAAAGGAACGTATAAAAGGTCTCCCTCTCTGGCATAGGGGAGAAGGCTGTCTCAGGCAGTGCGGAAATGTGAAGAATGAGTCACAACCAGCTGGACCAAGGGAGCACCCCTACCGGGCCCTGTGGCTATTCAGAAGCCGTGAGAAGAAAGCCAGAGAGGGTGGAACTTGGAGAGTCGAGGGAAGGGGGAGGTGTGGCGGCTGAGGAGGGAGATAGAGACCATATCAGGCAGAGCTCAGAGGTCCCGTTAACGATTTGGAACATTGGTCTGAGAACAATGAAAAGTTACTGAAGACATTACACCGTAAATGGCATGGTCAGAGGTTCTTTGAAACACCAGCCAGAGAAGGCGAGGGCATCAGAATGGAAGGGAAACCAGAGAGCGCCAAGGCCCTGGCTGGACCATTTAGGCCTAAAATGAAAGAGGCAAAAATCACTCCATGACTCGTGCATCACACATGACTTGAAGTTTTCCAGACTCAGAACTGAACATGCTAATATTGGACAGTATTGTGCAAAGTTCAAATTTTAAAATAGAACAATATGTATTTAGTTATAATTTAGGGGAATCTCTTCCTTTAAAATAATATAAAAAATATTAGTTCATTGTTTTCTATGTGGATTCAAGGAAAATAGGATTCCATATCTAGCATAATATGTTGAAATATGTCTAACAGTGTTCCATTCCAAAAAAGAGTCCTGTGAAGTCACAACGATTTGTTCGGAAGTTGTCAAGAGAAAGAACGATTAATTGCACTAATTGTCCACTAGATGGTAGCAGTGCAGCTGTTACAATTTACCAAGCAGTCATCTTCAAAATAATTTAGTAATATGTTATTTAAATAGGCAGAGAAAAAGAGACACCTTCAGTGCAGAAAAGAAATTCCTGTGAATTCTTAAGCAGTACTGATGGAACTTTAAAAAATAGTAAGTTAGCTAAATTATCTTCCCCCTGCAATTTAGGTCATATCCGTGTTGTGAATCGGAGGGTCACCTGAGCGAAGCGGGGTTGCCGCAGGCACATCGCTTCATCCACACACAGTCGGAGGACCGGCCCCCGCCCCCTCCAGCGGGTACCCGCGACCTGGAACCGACGAACGCGGGCGCCCGGAGTTCAGAAGTAGGGTGGGTAAACCATGCGCCCACAGCCCGGGACGCGCCCTGAGCCTTGCCTTTCCCCAGGGGTGTGACTACAGAACAGCAAGGCTGGTTTTCCAGTCTGGATTAGGGAAGTTCTCCATCCCTGGACTCACGTGCCATCTGTCACCTGCTTCTGCCGGCGAACCTAATGAATTGGTCCGAGAGAGAATTTCAGGCCCAGGAGGAAGAGAAGGAAGAACGACAACAGCTAATGATGTCATTTGGGCACCAAATGGGGTCTTGATGAGCCTCTTAGGTCGTCTCATTTGAGGAGGTAGTGACTCCCCCTGCACCAGGGCGGACCCCGCGGAACCACACACCACGTCTTTGTCCAGAAATGCCACCTTGGCTGTCACTAATGAAGTTCTCTGCAGCATTAGGCAAAGCAGTTTCGTTTCGATACTGAGTCCAACATACACAGCTAAGGGTCACAAATTTTTCCTTCAACATATGCTTTATGAAATGCCTGAAGATATTCCAGAAGTTCACCGGATTTGATTTGAAGATAGAGAATTATTTGAAAGATTCCAGTAAATCACAAGAAAACTTTTGCTTCCATTTTCTAGGACATTTCCTTTCTATAATAATGTTTGAAAAATATGCAAAAAAGCATAGCTTAAAAAAATAAAGTGATATTTTAAACCATGGCTAGACATGTACTACTGAAAAATCCTAGGAGTGCAAAGATCCAGAAAGATGGAAAATTATTGCCGTGTGAAACGCTCGACTTTAAATCTCTTTTTAAAGAGATTAATTTAACCTATGAAACATCATACTGTCTTACAGTCAACCCTAAAATGATACGGTGTCCAACAGCTGCTCATCCTCCTCCGTACATATGCCAAGACCTTTTACAATTCTTGATGCAGTAATGTAAGGTTGTACTGAACTATACTTGCCAAGAAAACACACTCATTCTGAGAAAAAGCTCCAGACTATTCTTGAAATCCATCTATTGTACAGTTCTTGAGGCTAAACAGGTTGGGGAGAGTGAAAGGTCTTAAAAGCATCCCACATCTATGTCCTGTTCCAGAAAGAGACCTGTCAGTATGCAACAGGTGTAAAGAAGACGATCTGTTCACCTGCAGTCTTCTCCTGAGAGATACCAGGATCCTCAAGTGTTTACTTAGATCCCTAGCTAAAATAGAAAGATCCTTCCTACTTGACCTGAAACCAGGCATAGCAGCCTCTCTACATAGTTTTAAATCTAGTCAAACAGAAAAAGGCTTCAAGAAAATATATTGGAATGCTAGAATGAAGGGTGATTTCTTTCTTCTTTCAACTTTTCTGTATTTTGCTAAATCATTTTCAATGGGCATTTATTACTTTTAAAGTCAGAAAATAAAACTCCAAAAAGCAAAGCTATCACATAAAAAAATTTTCTTGAGGTAGTCCACATTAAAACAAATGCAGAGGGATATTTCACCCCTAAAGGTCATAGCCACCACTTTAATCCCCCACATGACAAATGCAGATGCTCAGTTCTGCAGCCTTGCGGTGGCCAACGGTAAGTCAGTTTACAGAACAACTCTGTCAACTATCTAGAGGGCACCGGCTCGTTCTTTGAGGGCCTGCCATCCACCAAGTCCTCGACATATGCTATCTTCCCACAGCCGCTTGTTAGAGCTGCCTTTGCATCCCCACTTTACAGATTAGGAAACGAAGGCCCAGAAGGACTAGGCAGCCCACTCAAGGTGAAAAAGCTAGTGTCTGATGTTACATCCATCTAACTCCAAAGTGGAGCTCTTTCTTGTCCTCTGTGCCCCTGACAAACGCACCCTTAGAAGCAATGGAGCGAGCGTTTGCTTTGGGAGTTTCTAGTGCTGATGAGCTTGTCCAATGTCCAGAACACGAAGGCGTCTGCAAAACCTTCCTCTTCTCTATCTGCAGGGTTGGGGCAAGGGGCCTCTCTTGGGAGAATAAAAGAGAGCCTTACGTTATGTCGCACACCTATCAGACAGAGATGAATGAAGCTATTGCTGCCTAAGCTAAGCTACGTATAACAAGGGCGTCTCCCCAATGATATTATTTTATAATAAAAATATACAACCATGACTCTGAGAAGTTTCATATATGACCCTCTATACATTTGTCTCTGTGAAGAGGTAGTTTTTAAAAGGAAATTCTAATTAGTTATCTCATTAGGTAAATTCACTCACTGTTCAGTCACCTATGATTCTGGGTAAAAGTCTTGCCTTCTCTTAATAATCCATAATCAACAGTGTTGTGTTCAAGACCAAAGACCGCCTGAGAGACTGTTTGAAATGATCTGTAAATGATTTTCATTAACTCAACTCTCAGGAAGCGTTTATTGGGCACCTACAGCATCTTGACCCTGAAGGCAGAAGCCGATGGACACACGTGTGAGCAAGCTTCCTATCTTCTCTCTAGGAGTCCTCACGCCACTTTAGGAACACGGGCTGCCTCTGAGGACAGAGAGGAGAAGGGGAAAGGAATGGGGATGTGGGTACTTTAGCTGTTTCTCTGATGTTTCCTTCTCTACAAAGAGAGGTACGGAGCAAGTACGGCAAAACTATAACCACCATAAAATCTAGGTGGTGAGCACCTCAGCGTTTTCCAGATTACTTACAATATTTTTAGTATAATCAAAGTATTTTGTAATTTAAATGCTTTTAATTTAACAATTTACAATGTAGCTTCAGAAACATATTTTTTGTTATTAAGGACCTCCAACCAAGGTTCTGTGGCCAGATTCCCAAATTCAGGTTCCAAGTGCAAATTCAAACTGATTCCTTCCGTCATTCAGTTCCAGCATGTGGTAGAGTAGTATTTTAGAACAAAGAACTGGGTCAGATCCAGCTCTGTGAACATGCTGGCAACGCCACCTTGGGCAAGTTATTCACTAAAAATGGAATTTGCCTCCCATCCCATCTGTAAAATGGGATATTCCCTATTGTAAAAGGTATATGAGTAGTGTGACATTGTGCCTGCCATGAAATGGGCATTTAGTGCTAGTATTGCCACCCCACTCCTCCCTCCCCAACTAGAAAACACGAGGGGAAAACCATTTCATCCACCAGACCCCTAAGAGGAAATCAGCTCCACCTCCAGATAAGAGCTGAGGCATAAAACTGGCAGAGGGTCTGGGGCGGGCAGAGAACCATGCGGCTCCTCCTGCCCCCCGTGGGCTTGATCGCTGCCGCCCTCGCCATCTCTCCTGTCCACTTTGACAGGTAAATGCCACCACCTGTGCTCCGGCTCTGGGTGGGAGGAGGACTGAGGAACAGTGCTGACAGTTCACACTTTGCATCTTTTGCATTCTCAAAGGGAGAAGGTGTCCTGAGTGAGGCCCCAGGATGAAGAACAAGCGAACATCATAAAGGACTTGGCCAAAACCAACAAGGTAAAGCATTCAGAGGGATATTTTATCTTTTCTCCCTGTTCTCTGAAAGCTGCTTCTCTTTTATTTTAGGTTTAATGTCCACGAAGCTATGAAAGACAAAGATAAGGGAAGGAGGGGGAGCTGCCTGGATAAGTCAGCCCATCACCAATACTTCCCCCTTTTTTGCTTTTTCCCAAGATTACCACTTCCGCTTTCCCTCTCAAAAGCTTTGCAAGAAATAGCCTTTTCTGGGTGACACTGTGACACAAGGGGCCATTCCTGGTGCTTTGCCGGCGCCATGCTGCTCGCTCCCACCCTCACCCTCACCGGTGGCACAATTTCTGTTAAAGTATTAACCGGTAACATGAAGGACCACCTGGCTGACAACAGCAAGATGTGACCCTTCCAAGAGCAGGTCCATTTTAAAAGGAAACCCTTAAAGTTAGATCAGTCCTTCCAAATCCAACGGGCCGACGTGATCGTTTTATCATTTATGCAGCTGCTCCTACACAAAAGGCGCACTGTGCCACCTGACATATACCATTTCAAATTCGCTAAGAGATTCTCAATGTCAGTGTCATAATTTAACCCGTTTAAAACAGAAGAACTGAAGTTCAAAGACAGTAATTAAACGACCAAGATTACACATCAGACTCAAGCCCAGAAGTGAATCTGGGATTTACTAGAATCACGCACACCCTTGTCTCCACAGCGAATCAGTCAAAACTTCTGCCCACTCTACTTGCCAGATGTTGTCCAAATCGCTATTTTCCTCTCCCTGCCCCTGCCACTGCCAAGTTCGTGCTGCCCTACCTTCTCCTGGGAAGAGTTCAGTTGCCCCTTAACTGGCGCTCCGGGTTCTGCTCCTCCTTCCCACAAAGCCCAGTCCGCCCACACCCTGCCTGCTCCCTCTCAAACCTGATGGTTGTGTTCCTCCATTTGAAGCTTTTAATGAGAGGCAGCCTCGTATGGAAAGAGCGTGGTCTTCAGAGGTTCCAATCCCAGCTCTGTGGCCTTAGGCAAGTTACTTAACCTTTCTGGGTCTCAATTTCCTCCTCCATCAAATGGTGATAATAATTATACCTACTTCTTAAGGTTATTATAAAGACTAAGCGAACTAATATTTGGGTAGCGCTTAGAAGCAGGCCTGGCCATAACAAACACTGTAGATGCACTTTCTGTCGGTGTTGGTGTGGCACTCAGAGCCCATGATTGGCCAGCCTGCCAGCCTCTGCAGTCTCCAGCTCCCCCACCCTCTTTCTCACCCCTTGAACAACAAAGACTCACCCACTTTGGCCCACACACCTTTTCTCATGAGGAATGTGCTTCCCTCTTGACTTGGCTAGCTCATACTTACTCTTCAAGACCCAACGCAGATGGTGTCTCTGGCAGGAGTCTTCTCTGTCCACCAATTCTCATCACCCTGTTTGGATTGCTTCTTGTGTGCTTAGAACACCCAGTGCTCGCCCCTGGCTTTGGTCAGCATGTTGGAAATGCATACATGCTCTGTCTCCCACACTCAACTTCTTGCTTCTCATGAGTCCTTTATTAGCCTCTACGACCACAGCACCCAGCTCTCATGAAAGTTCCCTGAGCCCTACACTCTTGCTCCACATGGCCCTGTTACAACAGAGAAATTGCTGTTGTGATGAGACGGCCCCGCCTAACTCGCCTTTAAATCACACTCATCTCTCTTACGTCCAATTCACACTGTAGCTTTTTGATCAAAATACACCAATAAATATTGGTTGGTTCATAGCAGCCTCATACTGGCACATAATCGATTCACCCAGAGGTAGAGAAAGATTCAACTACGAAGCAGCCAGGTAGACTTGGGCACGCCCACGAGCTTGGTGTGATGGGTGGAAATTGAGTACCTCCTTCGCACTTTCCAGGCTGGGGAGTGGTACTTCATTCGTTTTCATAGTTGAGTGTGAATTTTGAAGAACAACAAGCATTGGAATCTTCTCAAAGTTATTTTAATCTGAATGCTATCCTTCCGGGCTCATTCACCAAATTTCTGAAATTCTCAGCTAGAAGAAGAGAAAGAGAAGGGAATCAGCATTGCTAAATGCCTGAATGTCCCAGACCTCATACCCATTTCACAATCTTCATGACAGTCCCAATGGAGTCCTGTTAGCCCCATTTTTTAGGGGAGAGGACTGAAACTCTAAGAGTTTTAGTAATTTGCCCAAGGACATACTGCTAGAAAAATGACAAGGCTGGAGATTATGCCTTCTGTTAGACACAAGCCTTCCAGGAATTCCAGAGTTCACAGGACATCTGGTTTGGAGGCCTGACTCGGGCGGGGGTGGGGGGATATTTAATCTATATTCCCAATGAGAGACAGATGTTTTGGCTAACTCAATTCTGTAACAACCCCAATTAGCCCCAAGATGATGAAAACAAACAGATTAACCAAAAGCTGCTCATTCTTTTTGCATTTACGTATAGATATATAGATACTATATACATTTATATAGAGATATATAGATACACATATTTAGATACTATGTCCTGCAAAAGTCATCAGTACAAATGGTTTCTTTCCCACTCCCTAATATTCAGCAATTCGTAAATATATTTGCAAAAATCTCATAAGCTTATTAAGAGAAGGATCCATACCTTAGTCACATTGAACCCCAAATTCCTTTTGTGGCGTATGACGCAATCATTTCTTAATAAATATGTGTTGGATGAGCAAATAAACAATCGTGGCTAACACTGAACTCATCTCCGTAGCTTGACTTCTGGTATCCAGATGCCACCCACCACGTAGCTGCTAACATGACAGTGGATTTCCGAGTTGGTGAAAAGGAATCCCAAGCCATCCAGTCTGCCTTGGACCAAAATAAAATGCACTATAAGTAAGTCCTATGAAAATGTTCAAATGTGTTGGATACTTAAAGTTTGGGGAGTCTTGAAATTGCGAGGGAAGTACTATTTTTTAATTGGGCCAAAAAAACAAAAGCTCTAGCTATGAGATAAAATTTACAGTTCCTTCCTGACAGACTCTTGAGGCCTGCTTATATTGGCCACTCAACTTCCATCTTCTGTTTGCTCTGATCTGCAAGAATGACAACTACCTACATCTGCCACCTCCAAACATCAGCCCCTAGTAAGGACAGAGTGCACACGAGCAGGCACGGATGGCTAGCCACGCTGGTGACCACCAGCACCACATGCTTCTATTTGAATTCTCCGGATACATCAAAGGAGAATTCATCTTTAAGTCAGAGATACGGGAATGTAAAATATATAATAAATAAATAATTCTAATGGAAGAAATTCTTCCTCAGAGAAAGCAAAAGCAATGCAGTAGAATAAGACTTACATGCAAGAGGAGAGAATTCTGAATGACCGAAGATGCCGAAATGAATCATTGTGGCCTCATAGAGAAATAGGGGAAATTAGAATTTATTGAGCCCCGTCCATGGGCCATGCAAGTCTGGGCCCTGGGGCAGCGAGCAAGAAGGGAGCCCAGCGATGACTATCACAAATCAATGCGTAATGTAGAAAACAAAATGTATTTTTACACTTTCAAACATTTAGCATTTGATGTACTGAAGGGTCCTGTGTTAACTCCCCAGCACTTGTCACCCCAGGCATCCCCTTTATTGACACCTGTCCCGCTCAAAACACTGCTCAGCACTAGTGCTTCCTTTCCAACTTGCTATTTCATGCCTCTGCTACTAACTCAGTGCTGTAACTGAAAAGGCCTTCTTCTGCTGGTGGAGACCAAGACCCCATATGTCGCACTGCAGAGCGGGCTTTACTGCTGCTCGTCCTGACTTGATTGTATTTATGGTATCACTACAGCATCCTTAATATATATAAACTCTTACTGAAATTAAGCAAAGACACACCTAAGACAGAAGACAAACAACATTCTTGTTCATGGCTTAATGGCTTAAAAAGTAGCAGACTATTATTTGTGATGTTGTTGATCTCTGTCTTTGTTTTTACTGTGGTTTCAGGAGAGTTGTGAAGCAAACGTAGAAGTTAATAAATGGGGAGAACGTATTCAAGATTAATTTATACTGCATTTAGCCTGTTTTAATTAATGTATCGATTTGTGTTTTTCTGTGTTTTTATAAATTGCACCATTAAAATTAGAAATAGACACTTTATAAATGTACCTCCAAAATAGCGGAAATGAGTCATACACTATGGACCCTGCTTATACTAAGGTTCAGGTGACGTCTTGATTCTTTCTTGTGAGAGAAACCGTCCCCCACTCTGTACACCCCCGAGACTGCGTCTCTTGATTCCCTTCACTGTCAGGCTTCCCAGATGTGTGCCTCGGTTATCACACCCTTCGCTTTTCTCGGTTAATGTAGGAAAAAAACCTGCCGGCACTCCTGTGATCAACCAATTCTTACTAAGTATCCAGCCCAAACTAAAATAAATTGTAGCTCGCCAATTTTGTATAATTTAGTTTGAACAGCAGGGTAAAAACAAAGCATTATGTTTTCCTGCATATCCTTGTAATGTAGACAAAAAGCTAGCTGTTTGAGATAAGAGTGGAGAGTGGAATAAGTCACTGTGACAGAAGACACCCAGGCAGGCCGCTGACATCCTTCTAGTCCATCACAAAGCTCCCGTCAGCCCTCTTTCCTCCTCGGTCCTCTCGGCCTCTGCCAGCCTGAAACGATTCTGACCCAAACAGAGGGCTGACTCCAGATCCTCACAATGGCGTATCTTCGACGCCAAGATGCCTCCATGCTATCTACAGCAAGAACCAAAGTGTTCAACTACCTGTAAAAATTAGTTTTATCTAATTAGAACACGATTTCTAGAAATTGGTCCAAATTAACCACAGTTGTGGGAAAGCCACATAATTAGATAGTTACCTTCCTTGGAAATATAAATATGGAAAGTGATCTGTGCAGACAAGAACTATTCAAAATCTTGTCTCCAAGTACTAACTATATAGATAATTTTCTTTGCGTATTAATTACGTGTGTTGCTTGGTGTCAGTCAGTGAGAGAAGAGGTCTCTAAGAACAGAAACATCTGCTTGGACCCAGGCACCAGTGTGGATAAAGCCACATTAGGAGGCTGGTTTGCTTAGACACCCTTCACTAGACAGTGCATATAAACCACTATTTAGTTTAAAGCATCTGTGCGTGATATTCTTTTAATTTTCATAAAATTAAATTGCTAAGACAGATTTGATTCTAAAGTAGTATGGTTGCTCCTTTTTATTTACACCTTTACAAAGTCATAAAAGGCCAAGCCCCAAAAGGAAATCATGTGGATATACTGACCAACCTGAACAGACTGCTGAGTAAATGTCTAAAGGAGAGCACGTCCATCCATTGGACCGAGCCTGAAGGGCCAGATGCCAGATCCAGATTCAGCAGATAAAACCCTAGTGTTTTTGCTCATTTTTTAAATTTTAGATATTTGTATCTTAGATACATTTTAGATTATCTTTTCTTTTATCAAAAGTTAAAATTAGAAAATAAAGAGGTGTTAATGAAAAGTAATTCAGAAAACAAATATTAATATAATAGTAAAACTCAAATTATACAATTGAGTAAAATCTTATTAAAATCCACATAAGATTATGTGGGAAATGGAAAAGAGATCCACACCAAACTGACACAGGATTCATCAACACTTCATATTAATGTCCAACGACCTAATAATGTTCAGTCAGACACATATTCATATTCCAAGGATATACATGGTCCTATCAAATAAGTATTTCAGTGAAATAAGTCATTCTAATGTCTCAAACCATTTATTTTTCCTTCTGCTCCACATTTTTATATGTTACTTGCCCAAGAGTAAAACAGATATATTGACACCTGCTATAAACGTCAATGAGATGTTGGTCACGGTGGAAAGCAGAAGAGTGTGGTATGTAAGAATGTGGATTCTGGAGCGAAGCTGTCAGGGTCCAGTTCCATTTAAGCCATGCATTAGGTATTTTTAACATTGACAGTTGACTTAACTTCTCTCCACCTCATTTTCTTCCTCTTTAAAATGGTGTTTCGTAGGGGTTTCTTAAAGATTGACTGGGACCATAAATCACTCTTTGCCTGGTTCCTTCACTTCTGTTAATGCACGTGGAGGAAAGACCACTTATACATGCGCTTACATGAGCGCACGCACACACACACACATGCACACTGTGCAACAGGGGATCACTAGAGGCTACCACCAGATGCTCCCGTTCCCTCCTACTGAATAAATTAGTGCCTTAAAGTTTATTATCCAACCCAGAAGTATGCCCCAAAGGTTGAGAAATCCATGTCAGTAAGGGCCAAGTTTGATACACAGTAACCCAATTAGGGAGTTACTGGGGACAAATGAGATCTTTTGGAAACCTGAAATCATGCTTTTTGAGTGGCCCCTGTTCTGCTGGAATGTGGGCATGGAGACAGGGGGTCCAGATCAGTGTATAAAGCACTATAACAATGACTCTGCTTCTCTGAAACATCCCTTCCGACCGCAGGTACACACACCAGAGGCTATAGCAATCACACGCCGTGGCCCACGGTATTCCGTTCCTTCTTTGTTACTCTCTAAAAGCAGCAGAGGGAGGGAGACTTGAAGCTGTCAAAATAAGAATCATCTTGCCTCTTCTCTGAACTTGTTTCCTCCTCCCTGACCTTGGGACGCAGGCTTCCAGGAGAGCTGATCAACCACGCAAACTTTGCACAAGCCTCGGTAGACTAAGAAGACTATGGGTCTGATGGCAGCACCCGAGGATTTCACTCCTTGTGATGGAGGCGTTGTGCAATGGTTCACAGCTAGGACTCTGAAGTCAGACGTCTCTGGGTTCCAATCTCAACTTGTGTATTTTATCAGTTGCGTCAACTTTGGAAATCAACCCAACCCCTATAAAAATGGAGGTGATAGTGGTACCCAATTAATAGTGTTCACATGAAAATTAACTGATAAAATATAAATAATGTGCTGAGCAGAGTGCCCAGCACATAAGACTCAACAAACATTAGCCATTTACATCATTAAATCCTCAGTGATAATTGTTTACCCTTTCACCTAAATTTAGGAATTTTTTTTAACAAATTAAGCAAACTTGGAGTGCTAAAATAATATTCAAGAGAAAGTAATTTGGTTTCATCTGCTTAAGCCTGGCTGCTGGTTAGTGGAAGGGCTCATGAAAATAACATCTGGCCCTAGTTCTTAATTTCCAGGCTTAGGCTTAATTTCTAGTCCCTATCAGCAACAATCTGGCACCATTCTGATGTCCTCATGCAGCTGCACTTGTGGAAAGGTTGTATTTCAGCTGATAGAATTTTCCTTTCCTATTATTATCGCAAGAGCTAATCTGATATGTGTAAGTCTAAAAATATTCTTAGATATGAGCTTCCTGTGACTAATTAATACTGCCTTATAGTAGGAATCAACCTCTGGAACCATAAAACTTCTCTTTTGTCTGGTTCCTCTACTTCTATTAACGCAGGTGGAGCAAAAGCCACGTGCCCTCTTTAGAGCTTAAAATAATGATGTCTGTAATGACCACTCAAAATATAATTTCCAACCTTCTCAGTCTTTGGGTGAGTTTTAGTGCAACATGCCCCAACTGATTCCAAAATTGTTGTCACAATTTTTTTTCTTAGAAATCCCAGATTTATCGCAAGTCAAAAGCCAAGCATACAATGAGTTAGATATAATGTGCATAATAATGTGCTTGTCAGTGCTGTTAATGGGAATCAATATTCATGAGCAGTACTCGGTCTCATGTGCTAAATAAACTCTAATTAGGAGTACACCTCGTTTATGTTCTGCCTCCAAACTCAGGTCAGTCAGTCAATCAGCAGGAAGAAACCGACAAGTAGAGTGGGTGCCACACTGTCACAGCTCATTATCATAAGAAATTGAAGGAATCAGTGTCGAACAGCTACATACCATCAAAGCCTGGTTTGAAGACACGTTCAGATGTGAAGCGGTTGTCAGTTTTGTGACTCATCTTCACTATTATCCTGAGGTTCACTGGGTGCCTATGGCATGCCAAGTACATCTCAAGTTTCACTTCATTTCATCCTCACCACAATCCTGGCTGGCATGTTTAGTCCCATTGTAAAAATGAGTAAACTGAGGCTCGGAGAGATGGTTAACCCAGCAAAAATCACATTAAGTATTAAGTAGCCGAACTGGGGTTGGAACCCAAGAATGTCTGACCACAGAGCCTCTCCCCACTAGATCACTACTGCCCTAATTGACAGCATTTATGGAGGTGAAAGAGTGCAGGATCCTGTCCTACTAGAATGAAAAAGTAGGCAACATCTTCCTACATAGGACTCACTGCTGACAGAAGGAAAATACATATGTCTCATCAACAAAAGTAGACTAACGCCATGTTTTACATGAAGTCAACAGGAATTGAGATAATCCAAATAAGGAAATTGTTCAGATGAGTAGAACTTCAAAAAATTCCCTATTGTAAGTATTTCACTGAAGTACTTTCATCATAAGCCACAGTTCCTTACCCTGCAAAATAGAATATATTGAATACTGTTTACCTTCAGGATTATCATTATCAACATGAATTTTCATATGTGCTGTAAGAGAGTGATATCCTCAAGGGCTATTTAAGTTACCAGAATATGCTGGGTGATTTGGACTTACATCAAGGGACCTCTGACCCCAGGTGTGCTAAATCCTTCTCTCTGTGTCATTTCACTTTCCTTTTTTTGCCGTCAGCTCTCACCTACTGAGAGTAGGCTTGCTTCCTGTGAGTCATTTTCCCTGTGTCCAGTGCATTCTTTCTAGGTTGGACAAGCTTTTTATAACTGTATCTAAAATAAAATGAACGAGGCTTTTTGTGAGAGTGTTTGTATATCTCCTATGGCTGTAACATAATATTTAACATATTAAAGGATCTAATAATACATTTTAATGCCACTGTACATGGATGGACAGTGGTGATTTGATCATATCAATAGATACTGTCATATTAATCTGAAAATGGCAATCAACATTATACTCATGGTGAAAGACAGGTTTTCTTGTTAAAACCAGAAAAAAAATAGAACGCCCTCTTTCACCAGTATTATTTTCCATTGTTCAGAGAGTTTAGCCAATGCAATAAAGGAAAAAAAAGAAACAGTTATTGTAAAAAAAGTAGAAAATATAATTTTTTGCAGAAGAAATAACTACACAGAAAACCCAAAAGACATAAATATAAAATCCTTAGAAGTAAAAAGATAATTTTTAAACTAATAAAGTGGCTAATAGATAAGTATAACCAAAGCAATATATTTTTTAATATATGAATAATAACCAGTTCAAATGTTTAGTGGAAAGAAAGCCACTCATAAGACTAATAAAAAAAATCTGAATAAACAAAATATACAAAATTTTACTGAGGAATCAAAAAGACAGCTATAGATGGTTCATTATTAACAAGATTCTTCTCAAATTTATACATAATTTAATAAAATTCTAATCAAAAGCCCATTTTATAATAATTTCTAAAATGATTCTGACAAAAACATTCATTAAAAACAGGTGAAACTACTCAAAAAATTTGAAAGCAAGAATAGAGAGACACTTTGTGAAATGTTAAAATTCAATATTAAAACTATAATTAAATATTGTTTGGTTCTTACGCAAGAGTACGAAAACAGACTAATGGAGCACAATAGAAAATCCCAAAACAGACAAAGCATACAAAAGTATTTGTGTATACGATGACACATGGTACTTTTGAAACATAAATCTTGAAGTCAGACAAGCCTGCATTCAAATTCCCAACCTGGCCCACACTAAACACATGGATGTCCCAGTGAAAGTGTCAGGCAGGCAGTTGGCTGTGGCAGCCACGGGAGAGGCAAGGAAGAGGAAGGGGAGAGGGAGGTTCAGGAGAGAGGCCAGATCTGGAGACACAAACATGCTACAGTCAGGTTGCCATGAGAGCCGTGGGACTCAAGGAGCTGCCGAGACGACTCAGGAAGAGATGAAAATAGAGAAGAGGGTAGAGGCATAAGCTTCTGCTCCCCAACATTAGCTTCCCAGCAATTCTTCCTGCATCTTATTTCGCCCCCTCCAAACCAGCCTAACCATTTTCTAGCTCTGTAAACCATGGGCAAGCTATTCAAACACTTTGTGCCTCAGTTTTCTCATCTGTAAAATGAGGATAATAATCTCATGTGAAGATTCAACACGTTAATGTACACGAGGTGGTTAGAGCAATGACCAGTGCTAAGTGCGTGCTTACTATTACTGTTGTTACTCAACTTTCTCCCAGCTCTCAAAGTCTGAAATGATAAAGGATGTGCATAAGAATACACATTGTTGCCTGTGTTGTGTGTGTGTGAATGTGTGTGCACTTTGGAGAAAGATGGGGTGTGACGGTAGATCAGCGCTGCCCAGTAGCAGTATAATGCAAGCCACGTGTGTGATTTTAAATATTCTAGTGACCACATCAGAAAAGTAAAAAGCAACAGGAAAAATTAATTTTAGCAATATATTTTATTGAACCCAGTATATTCATGCTGAAATATATTTCCACATGTAATGAATATAAAACTTATTAGTGAGATATTTTACATAATTTCTTATTCTAAGTCTTCGAAATTCAGCGTATGGTTTACACGTACAGCAATCTCTGCTTTTGGACAAGCCCTATTTTAAGTGCTCTAGAGCCATATGTGGCTAGAGACTGCCATGGGATAGCACAGCTCTAAATAAATGGGAAATCTGAAGCCAGACACATGACACATCTAAAAGAGATGGCTAGAGAATAATGAAGAAACAGGGCCAACTTGATCTGAGAGACGAAGGAAGAGAACATTTCTGCAAGTGAAAAATAACTGTGATTTTCTTTCTCAGTAAGTGTGTATTTTATCAATCCCCTGTCAAACAGAATCTTGATTCATGATCTACAAGAAGAGGTTGATAAACAGTTTGATGTTAAAGAAGATATCCCAGGCAGGCACAGCTATGCAAAATACAATACCTGGGACAAGGTACAGTACAAAATGCCTGTGCTTCAAAACAAGAGTGATCCTCAACATTTGTTGTCATTTAGTTTTCTTTTATTCTAATTCCTCGAATTGGTTTTGCTCTTAAGATTGTTGCTTAGACTGAAAAAATGGTGCATAAGCGTCCTGAAATGGTTTCTCGTATTAAAATTGGAACTACTGCTGAAGATAACCCACTATATGTTCTCAAGGTAAAAATAATTCAAGAACTACTGATTCTTATTATTGTTGAAAAACATGAATTGAAAAGCTACTTTGTGACACATCTAGCTAATTTTGAGACAATAAAAAGTCTTAGTTTTTGAAGGACATTTAAGCTCTAGACATCCACTCAAGAATAGAAGTGACGGGTGGTTTTAGGTAGAACCAAGACAGTTCCTGAATAAACAATGTTAGACACAGAGGACACATGCAGACAAATATCTTATCCTGTATCCTTATTACAAGAGTTTATGATGTCCCTGGTGTATAAAACAGGTTCCATCCATTCAATTCAGTGAAACTGATGACTAAAATGTCATGAAGAAAAGAGAAACTTAAGAATCCTAGAATTGTAAGTGAGGCTTTTAACCTCGTGTTGATGGGGGATTCCCTTCTCTAACGGAGCTGACAATTGTCATTCAGCTGCTGCTGGGTTTTTGTACATCCGAAGCCACTGCTCCCTGAAGCAGCCCCTTCGTAACCCAGAAGCCCTTCCTTCCCCTGAACTCCCATCCATTCCTTCCGTCCAACCCCCCAAAATGAACCTAAACTCTCTCCAAAATGACAGCCCTTCAAATATTCCGCCACTATTCCTCCTCCCCACTGCAAACACAACTACAAACTAAATGTCCAGGCTGACCATCTCCAGTTTATGAAGCCAGAAAACCAAAAGGAAATGACAGAAGCAGAAGCAATATTATAAACTATTTCTCAGACCAGTGGATGTTAGCAACAAGAAAAAAATGGATTGTGATTTTTTTAAAAAACCCTATAAAGCAACTCTGTACTGGAAAAAATGTTTGAAAAATATACTATGTAATAGATGATGAATTATGTATAGACATTTAAGGATATGTGCCCTGGTCTTCCCTGAGAATAATACATGCTTGCACAGTTCCTCATTCCACAGGAGACAGGGGAAAGCGCTGCTTTGAGAATGTGAATGAGTTATTGGACAACAAAGGATCAGTGTGTGAGATCATGCAAAATAATATCTCAACTTTATTTTTAAATAGATTGGGAAAAAGGATGAAAGAAGGAAGGCTATTTTTATGGATTGTGGCATTCATGCACGAGAATGGATCTCCCCAGCCTTCTGCCAGTGGTCTGTCTATCAGGTAAGTGAATCGGAACACTCTCACAATTCTCCTTTGATTGTCAAGTCTCCAGCACTTCGCTGAGTGGCAACACCCCTTTCCAAACCAGTGCAGCTCCACTTAACTAGAAGAGTCCACATTTGGTGCTGTCAGGAAATAAATGCTCTGGATTTTACTCATCGTTGCAGTTTTTATAAAATTGACACCTTCCTTCAAACTTCTTGAACTCCAGCTGACAGTTTATAAAACTAAAAGAAAACGTTTGGGTTATAATTTGAGAGTTTTCCCTATAGTTAAGTATGGAAAATCTGAAACCACCTTAATATTACAACCTACAAACGTGGCCTTTCTTCAGTGCACTCAAAGCCCAGAACTTTAGTTCCTATTTAGAGATTTCATTGGCCACATATGCACTTGGAATTTTCATATTTAAATTTCATTTCCAAATGAAAATTAACTCACTTTTTTTAAAAAAGTAAATCCAATTTATAAATTTACTATTCTTCTCATTCTATTTCTATTGTATTCTGACTCCTACTATCTTTTAACTTTCTCTCTCTGCAGCTTTTGTATACAACATGCTGATGGAATACGTGTGACAGTGGCTTTCTGGGCATGGGTACTTTCACTAGGAACGAATCTGCCAGTAGAACTGTCTTATCCTTGTGGTTGTTTAAGCTGTTCCAGCTGAGGCCCAAGAGTTCCCCTTATTCAACCCATAAGGGAACACCCATCGTGGGGCTATGTGAAATCTCTTGGCTCCGCTACACATATGTCTGGAAGAGATTTCCAAGAATGATGAGAGAGATGTTAGGTAACCACATTAAGTCCAGATAACTAGAGAAATTTTAGCTAGATGTGAGAAAAAATGTGGATCAGTCAATTTCTAAATGGTTTGAGTTTCTTAGTAACAAAGCATATTTTGTTTAATCCTATTTATAAGTAATGTATTAATCCTCTCCAATATTAACATATTCCTATGCTTACAGACTCAATCTATATTTACCTAAGGAATGTGAAGGAAAGAATCCATTAAAAACAACTTGTACTGCTAATTTTTCATGTGGCCTCCATTTTTCTATGAAACATATCTTGCATGCTACATTTGGAATGCCACAAATCTCATTAATTAAATGATCCTTTAAAGAACGTTCAGTTAAATTAATTTCACTAGTCTGAATAAGTGTCATTTTTTTCTGTTATCCATATAGGTCACTTATTTTCATGCAGTTTAAGGGAAATACGTTTGAAATCATGTGACCTTGGGCAAATGACTTACAGAGTGGCAGTTATTACTATTGTAACCACAGCTTTCCACATGGTAGCTAAACTTTATACTAATAGCTTGATTTTTTTCCTACCCCTACAGGCAACCAAAACTTATGGAAAAAACAAAATTATGACCAAACTCTTGGACCGAATGAATTTTTATGTTCTTCCTGTGTTCAGCGTTGATGGATATA
This sequence comes from Equus caballus, assembly GCF_041296265.1. Lineage (NCBI taxonomy): Eukaryota > Metazoa > Chordata > Mammalia > Perissodactyla > Equidae > Equus > Equus caballus. Next base: position 93,134,757 of record NC_091699.1, read on the forward strand.
TTTGGTCATGGACACAGATACTGCTCTGTAGTCTCTTGTTTGCATCTAGATAATATATTGTTTACTGACTTTAATGCACACTGATTGTTATACCTTAAGTTTAAGGTTTGGGTAACCAGTTGGTCCGATACAGAAAAGTATATTTCAGACTAAGGCAAGCATGATTTCCTGGTTGCATAGATGTCCTTGAAATAATATGAAATTTTTGCTGCGGAAGCTAGTAATGTGGAAAAATAATTATAAAGGAAATTTATGTTATATGATATAGCAGAAGCATATTCTAGCTAAGAATAAAAGCCATTTAAAGACATTACAAACACATTGACCTCAAAGCAAAAGTCATTGTATTCCATCAAGATGGGACAGAATTTGAGGTGGAATAATTGTATCAAAAAATAAATACAGTCATCCCTCAGTATCCACAGGACATTGGTTCCAGGTCCCCCAAGGATACCAAAGTCCTCAACTGTTCAAGTCTCTTATGTAAAATGGTTTAGTATCTGCATATAACCTACACACATCCTCCCGTATACTTTGTCTTCTCTAGATTACTTATAATACCTAATACAATGTAAATGCTGTGTAAATAGGTGTTATACTGCACTGTTTAGGGAATAATGACAAGGAAAAAAGTCTGTACGTGTTCAGTACAGATGCAACCATCGTAGGCCTTTCGATCTGCAGTTGGTTGAATCAGCGGAACTCGGGGATACAGAGGGCCAACTGAAAAGAGTGACACAGACATCTGTCTGTCTGTCTTTAACAGGATGCTTTATGGTCCTGCTCTTGCTAATTAAGATTAATACTGAACTTTCAGATGGATACTATCACATCAAGTTCTTTTCTGAAAATTATGCCCCAACAGTCACAATTTGACCTGTATTATATCTGAATCTATAAATGGTGAAAGATGTAATGAAGTTATAATTTAAATTATAGGTAATTTCAGAACATCGTTGATCATTAACTAATACTGAGAACTAATCAACAGTTTTTAAAACTAACTGAATTATTTTATCAAAGCCTTAGAATATTAATATAAAAAGGAATATTTCTGAAAATATTACAAGTTGTAAGAAAATAATATATTTTTCTTCATAATAAAGGGCCTCAGGTTAACTAGATAGATTTCAAATAAAGCTGTAGACACTGCAAAGAGGATATGAAATGATCAAATTGAAAAACACAAACTGATCTGGTGTAAACGCTTCCATCATTCAGTCCTGCAGAACCGCATGTGGAGAAAAAATCGTTCCAAGAACCAGGACTCCCAATGCATCGGCACTGACCTCAACAGGAACTTTGATGTCTCATGGAACTGTGAGTAGCTGACTTGATCTCAAGGAAAATAGCTAAAAAGAGTGTTTAGACACCAAATTTATTTAAACCACCTACTTATTTCAGTAAAGATAGGTATTAATTTTCCAATCTAAAAAATGAAAGATGATCATCACTATCGCAGAAGTATTATGAATGTTTCGTTGTATGGGAGGAAGTAGGTGGCGGGGTTGTATATCAAACCATCTTTTACTTAATATATCTAGCTTGCTAAATCAGGCACAATCCAGATGCACAATAATTCAGATAATCTGAACAGAGGTCTCAGGTCCCTCCTCTTCCTGGCCTGATAAAAGTTGAGAAATACCAGTGGTTAAAACCAGCATACACCAGTTCTTCAGATGTTTAGTGAAAAGAAACATCTGGGGCAAAGCAAGTGAAAAGCTTTCATGGAAAGGCTGTGAAAGCAGAGGCCTGCTTCCTCAGACGGCACTACAGTTGCTACACAAATAGGACTTTATCGTTACATGCGTTCAAGGAGAAATTACCACTGCTCCATTCATAAATTTTTCCTTTAAATAATTTTGTTGAAAATGCCACCTCGGCCTTTAATTCTAGTCTACCATAATGACTGTGATAATAGCAGCTGTCCCTAATTGAGAGCCACCTGCTGAAATAGGTTGAAGAAACTCAGGCTCAAAGAAGGTAATTTGCACCCGTCTCCAGCAAGTTACAGCCTGGGTTGAATTGGAACTGGGTTCTTTCTGGCTCCAGGTCTGTGGCTGCCTCTAATGTATCATTCCTGCGACCCTGGGAAACGAGGAGGCGGGGACAAACAAGGTTAAAATATTCCAGTGGGCTGGGTCTGTTACACTCTAAGTTGTGTGTACAAAGTTAATCTGCTGAGACTGTGACACCAGAGACGTTAAGACAGCACTGCAAACCTGAGACTAAAATGTTTGAAACATTTTGTGAATCTCCGTCGGAAGAGGTGGGGCTGTACTGATGAGGAGCAGATTGTGATCTCATCCATCCATGTCCTCTGCAGCTCCTCCTAACACCAAGGACCCATGTGTAGACACCTACCGGGGCCCCGCACCATAGTCCAAGAGAGAGACCAAAGCTGTCACTGACTTCATCCGAAGCCACCTGAAATCAATCAAGGCCCACATCACATTCCATTCCTACTCCCAGATGCTACTGTTTCCCTTTGGATATACATCAGACCTGCCACCTAACCATGAGGACCTGGTATGTAGAGAAAAGTCTATGATTTATGCATTGACACCACCATTGGCTTTCAGACTATTCTTACACAGCAACTAAACTTATTAAGAAAAAGAATATTTCTTGGTTATATACACTATACATATAGACTAAAAAAGTCTTCATTTAGAGTACAAATATGTTAGTGACTCTATTCCATTAAAGTTCATTACAACAGCACAAAACACTAATGCGTATTAAAGGTCATGAAATGCCACTCCGGAAGAGAAACTCTAATGTAAAGAGGAGTCAACCACCTTTCTTCCCTTGGCACGCTAAAATCAGTTGTGGAGAAAGTCTTATGGCAATGTGGAGCCGATAAAGACAGAGAGGAGGAACATGAGAGAAACTGACTTTCAAAGAGACAAATATCTGAAGCCAAAGAAGTCTGAGGAGAAGAAGAGAGAATATGTTTTTTAGAAGGAAGTACATAAGGAAGGAAGGGAGGGAGGAGGGATGGAGAAAGGAAGGGAGACAAGAAAAAAAGAAAGAATGGAAATACAAAATGAGATACAACCATGTACGTAACTGATTTCACACTTAGAAGTTTTCACAATGACAGTATATCTTACTGAAAGTAAATTTGTAATTTAATCACTCATTTTATTTTGATCTTCAAATGCCAAATAACTAGGAAAATTGACTTTTTTAAATCTCCAGTAAAGTAATGGCATTTACATAGTATCCTATTATGGCACTCCAACTTCCCTTTCTCTCCAGGTCAAAGTTGCAAAGATTGGCACCGATGTTCTATCAACTTGATATGAAACCCACTACATCTATGGCACAATAGCATCAACAATTTGTAAGTTTTTCCCGTTATTTACTACGTCGTTTTCCCTAATTTTTTTTAATAAATATTAAAGAAAATTATAGAATTTGTAAATTAGGATTAAAACATCTGGAATTGCTAATTTAAACTTCAGTTTTAACAGGTAATTCTGAATTATACGTGAATCTAGGGGATGGATTCCACTCTTTTTGGGGGATAAGACTTTTCTAGAAACAAATTATAATGAACTTTTACAAGGTTAGAACCAGGTCAACAGAAGTTATTAAGTGAAGACAACTTCACAGTTTAATTCATCTCCCGTCCTGTTCCTCCCCACCACCTCCACCACCTCCACCATGTTATCCTCACAGGAACTAAGGAGAACTAGTTGGGGTGAAGTCGATAAATTTTTTTTAAACCATTTAACTTTAATTGGACTCTTTCTTCTTTGGCCTTGTCCCCATGCAAGCATAGTCTTTTCCCGAGCTCCTGGTGGGAAAATGGATAGGCCAACAGTTTCAGCCAGTTGGATCCTGTAAAACCAGTTTCCTGTCCTTCCCCCAGCCCCTTCCTATTGTATTCAGCTGAAACCAACTTGGTGGCTCAAGAAAGGAGGTCATGAGGTTCTGGTTCTCTTGCTTTTGTTGTAGTGTCTCAGCACCGCTTCCCACTCTCCACTATTTTTAGACTTTGTTTTTGTGTGTTTTTGAATTATTGACTTAGATTTCTTACATGTCATGCACTGTGCTTTGCCCTTGATTTTCACAACCTCAGTTAATCCTCACAACCCCATAGGAGGTGGGCAGTAGTTGTAGCTACAAGTACAGAGCTGGAATTCAGTCCCAGGTTGTAACAAAGGGAAAGCCCCATCATCTCAGCTACCGTGCGTACTACTTTCTCATTTGGTTTTTGTGGTTAAAATAACCAGGCTTTTCTATTTTCAAGCAATGAAAAGAAATTCCTTTGGTTTTCACCAATCAAAGACCATTAATTCAGACGGGGGAAGTGAGATCATTTCTGCTCTTGTAACAGGATCCCACTGATCTTAGTTTGGAAATACTTTAATAAAAATCACCTTTTCTCCAAACCATTTCCAAGCTTAAGTTCTTAGGCCCAAACTTTATAGAAAATTCCCAATGAAACTGCTTACAAAACCTTAACTTCCTAACAAAATTGAATTTCTCAAAAGCAAAGATTACACTTCCAATCTTCTCTCAGACCACATAATATCTGGCACAGTGCAGGGCACGGAACAGCAGCAGAATTAATTCCCATAAACTTGGTCAATGAAAATGGCGCCCTGACTTAGCCGAAAGTAGTGAATGTGCATTGAAACCACAACAAGACTAGGCTTGATTTAGCCTGCATCACTTTTGAGAGCCATGATATCCAATATTTTTAACATGAAGACTGCTGTTTAACTTTTAAACATTTCCTGGACAACCCCCCCCCACCACCAAACACACATACTTATTTCCATTATACTTTTAGAACTTGTGGATTGAAAAAATAAATACGTACACGCGAATCTATGGTTTCCTTGCAATAACTCTACCTGGCCACACCTTGGAAACCACTTCCCTAACCAAAGCAAAAACTATAAACTTGGAACTAAAAGTCTACACCCTCAACCACTGCTCTTTGAATTTGAAAATGGCATCATCACATACAGCTTCTAGAGCCTACTTACTGGAGGCTCTTTTGGTGGAATTGGAAAAATGACTTAAAAAAACAGACAAGTTCCGTTCCTACAGAACCTTCATCAGCAATCACCTATCGACCGGTCACTAAAGGGCTGAAGAGAAAGTACAGTGACACAGCCAATCACCAGCATCCAAATAGATCTTGCTGTGACATAGCCGTGCCACGGGTTCATTACATGTCCAAGTGGATGACAGGATTTCAAAACAGATGATGTCTGTGAGTGGCCAAAATTGAGCAAAATAAAGAATAAGAGGACAGACTAGAACACCAGTTTAAAATGGCAGCATACTTGGTGGATACTGAGAAATAGCAGGGATGCTGAAAAAGAGCAAGTCTTACATCAGAAGCAGAAAAGACACATAGATATCCTTGACAGCAAAGAACAAAGGATTCCCAACAGGAACAAATTTTGCAAAGGCAACTAGAACATCAAAGGATTATTACTCTCACACTTTCCACATATAATTTCAATGTATGTTTGCATATATATATGCAAATTCTGAGCATACTAGAGCTATGCCTGGCGTTGCATCACAGTCATTTAATGAGCAAGCATTTATGGAGCGCCTACCGAATAATCCAGCACTTTAGAGCTTTGAGAGAGAGGTGAGAGGAGTTAGCACACAATAACTGCTCCCAAGGGGTTACATTCTAACTGGGAGGAACAGAGAACCAAGGCACCATAGCTCCATGCCATCATGTGTCACTTTCAAAAAGGGAGGATAGGGTGGACAGGAATTACTACTCTGCACAACTGTGTAGCAGTATTTTAAACTTTTTTTATTATGTTCAAAGTTTTTTTAAGGAATTCCGATTTAGAAAGAATTGCCTCTTCTATACAGGGCTACAGCAGCTTGACAGACATTCAAAGTTTTTAGGAGTGACTGCTTCAATAAAGCATCTGATTAAATGTTAATCAAACACCCATGAGAAGCAGGGGCTTGCAAAGTGGTTGACTTGGTAAGAACAGAAAATAAGGGCATCCCACGATTATAGTTTAATCATTCCAATATCCTGATTGTCACTTAACAAGTCCCAGAGTTTGGGAAAGCATCTAGCATTTGCCAGTATTTTTCTCTCTTTGATTTGATGGAGACAGAAGAAAAGAACCGAGGGAGCATTTTTAAAACCCAAATTGTGGAGAGATCTCCGACCTCCAGAAAAAAATAAATATGTTTGCAATTTGAACCTACAAAGCAAATATAGCAAGTAAGTTAAAGTCATAAAATTTGAAACCAGGAGGAAACCTAGGAGATGATCTCATTCGTGGTTCCCAAGCCTGGCTCCATTAGACGCATCTGAGGAAGTTTTAACACATGCAGGCGATAAGGCCCCCCACCAGAGAGTCTGATTTCATCAGTCTGCGGTGGGGCCCAGGAATCTGCATTTTTTTAAAGTACCCAAAGTGATTCTGAGATGAAACTAAGGTTGAGAACCACTGCCCTAAGCTAAATCCCTCATTTATAGACTGTAAAATGGAGAAACAGAAGAATTATATCACTTTGGGGCAGAAGAGGAACAAAAATCAGCCTTCCAGACCAGAGTCAAATGCTACACCAACTACTGTGCCACAAAGCAACGATATCGGGTGGCACAAAAATGGATGTTAAAAGATTGTGAATGTTTACATTTGCATATTGACAGTATAACCAATCCTTTACCATCTTAGAAATAACTGAACATAGTACCTAGTTAGCGAGAAGAGCTCATTGAATTGATGGGAACCAGACAGCTTGCATCGTTCGTATCACCAATCTGTAAGTCACACCATTAATTAAACAGTTACCTTCAAAGTGCCTTTCTTCTTGCTTTCCCCACCCACCAAAATTTCTAGATCAGCTCCTGTTTCTCAACCCCGTACTGTTTTCCACGCTGTACCACTGTACATTTTGAAGAGGATAAAATCCAGACCCGAATTTTTAGCTCACAACACCCAATACATATCTACTAAGAGACACTCAAGCTGAGATTATATTAAGGGGCAACAGAAGTGCAGAGAAAATACTTCAACTCAGGCCCGTGTATCTCCAGCTTCAGCTCTTGCTTCAAATAGAATTTTCATCTAGAGTTGATATAAAAGTGCGGGTTCTTATGTTTAATGCACGTCAATAATACTTTTTATTAAAAAACACACATTAAATCACCAGTGTCACTGTATGTGGATTCCTTTGGGCTGAAACTAGATTCCTAGTTTGGCTCAGTTTTATTTTGACTTGTTTTGATTGTATTACAGCAAATTCTTTGCACCTAACGTGCCTCAGAAAGAGTAGACAAAAAAATTGTTGATGTTGATATATTAAGAAAATGTCAACAAAAACTTGTCTTGTAGAACTCAGTGAAGACTTTTTATTGGGAGGACTATAGATTGACATGTGGTACGTAGTGCTTCATAGCACACACTCTGAAGACATGCAGCCTGGGTTTCACCCTGACTCAACCACTTCCTAGCTACTGTCTTTGAGCAAATTGCTTAATCTCTCTGTGCCTAAGTTTCCTCTTCTGTGAAACAGCAGTTGGTATTGGAATCATAAGGCTGTGACAGGAATTACTGAAATGAATTAACACACATAAAGCACTTCGAAGGGTGCCTGGTATTTAGCAAGTGATGGTTATTATATTTTATAAATATATACACATATTTTAGTGGGTACAGATGGAGATAAATAAAAGGCTAAGTAGCATGTTCAACAAATTAAATTCTATAATAATGCATTCTTACAAGTAAAAAGCTTTTTATGCCTTAATATAGTCTTTGTTTGCAAATTTAAGGTTTCGAAGATACAAAAAAATGGTGTCGTAAAAGAAAATATATTACACTCAATAACATCTCACAATTAATGAAAAGTCATCAATCACATATATTCTCAATCACCACTATCGATCTTAATGAGGAATTTCAAATAAATTTGTCAAAATGGAGTAGCCATACTCTAAGTCTTTGAAATCACAATAGTTTACTTAACTGAAAATGGAGAGCTGGTGCAGCTAGAAACTGGCCAGGTTTATTAAAATGTCTAGCACACTCTAAATCACCATGCAACACACAATTCCTATTTATTCTACCTCCAGTACTACTAAACTCTTACCTTTATGTGCTTTTTTACTAATGAACTTAAACCTCACTTTAGCTAAAAATGGCAGCCTTCTTGATCACTAAGCCAGTACAGTTATTTCAGCTCACATGCTCCACAAACTCCCTGCAACACAGGACCCTGTGGACATCGTTTCTTCTTGCCATTGCTTTGGCTTCCAGGACTGCGAACCCTCCTCGTTTGTCTCCTCCTTTTCGACACTGTCTCAGCCGACTGCCTCTAAAAGTAGACATTTTCAAAAAGAAAAAATAGTGTGATATGCAGATACTTCACGAAGTCCTCTCTTCAAGCCCCTCCTCTTCCTTCAGGCTCTTTCCTAATCAGGGAAGTGCTCTCTACCCTCACAGGCTGGAGTCCACGCTTGCCACCTAGAGGTACCAGGTGGCCCAGCGGGGAAATCACTTTTGGCCCATGCAGCAGTTACCCGCAGAGAGCAGTGGGAGCCCAGCAGCACTAGGGGAACCCACCAGACCAAAATAGCAATGCAAAGGCTCTGACAGCTATATTGTCATTGGAACCACAAGTCACAAAAGTAGCCCAGGCCTGCACGCTAAACCTCAACAGGATGACTGCCTGCTGAAACAGATTTCAGCTAAGATTTAAGGTTTAACATAATAGCCAAAATGTCCAGGATATAATCAAAAGTCACTTATACCAAAAATGAGAAAAATCACAGCTTGAATGAGAAAAGACAATCAAGAGATGCCAACACTGAGATAATTTAGATGTTGGAATTATCTGACAACAATTTCAAAGTCACCATCATAAAAATGCTTCAACAGGCAATTACAGGTAGCCTTGAAACAAATGAAAATATAGAAAATCTCAGCAAAGAAAGGCAAGATATAAAAAAGAATAAATGGAAATTATAGAACTGAAAAATACAATAACATATTTTTTAAAACTCACTGGAGGGGCTCAACAGCAGATGAGTATGATGGAGGGAAGAATCAGAGAACTGGAAGGTGAATAGAATTCACCCAATCTGAAGAGAGAAAACAAACTGAAAACAGATGAGCAAAGCCTCAGGGATGTGTGGCATAATAACAAAAGATCCAAAATTCAAGTCCTCAAAGTCCCAGGAGGAGAAGAGAAAGAGAGTAGGGCTGGAGAAAAGGATTTGAAGAAATAGAGACTAAAGTTTCCCAAAGACATAAACCAACATATGCAAGGAGCTACGCGAAACCCAAACAGGATAAAGTCAAACTCACATGGAGCCACACAATTAAAATTCTGGAAACTAGAGACAAAGAAAAAACTCTTGAAGGCAACCAGAGAGAAACAATCTAGAAGGAAAATACAATTCAAGTGACAGCACATTTCTCATCTGAAACCATGAAAGGCCAAAAGGAAGAGACAAGATTTTTCAAGGGCTAAAAGAAAAGAACTATCAACTCTAAATTCTATATTTGGCAAAAATATCCTTCGAAAATAAAGAGGAAATGAAAACAGTCTCAGACACAGGAAAACTAAGAGAATCTGTCACCTGCAGACGTACCCTTTAAAATTGGCTAAAGGAAGATCTCCAAATAAGAAAGAAATGAAAACAGAAAGCCGTTTGAAACTATAGAAAGGAAGGAAGAGCGATGGATTAGGTTATAAATGAATGCATAGATAGGGTAACTAGACTTTCTCCTTATGATGGTTGAATCAAAAATTATAACTCCATCTGTTGTGATGTTCAACGTATATAGAGAAGTACTCAAGACAACTGTATTTAAGAAGTAGGAAGAGAAAAAGAACCTAAGTGCAAGTAAGGTCTCTCTATCTCACTTGACACGGTAAAACATTGATGCCAGGAGACTGTAATAAGTTACGTATGTATATTGTAATACCTGGAGCAACTACTAAGAAAAGTATTCAATGAGATATACTCAAAAACATTGTCATAAGTAAATCAAAATAGAATCCTAAAAATGTTTATGTACCAAGAAGATGGCAACAAAAGAGAAATAGAGGAATAAAAAACAGAGGGAACAAACAAAAATCACATAATAAGACGGCAGGTTTAACTCATATCAATAATTTATCTGTGTGTTATTTAAAAGATAGAGATTGGCAGAGTAGATTAAAAATTATGACTCAACAATGCACTGCAAAAAACTCACTTCAATTATGACACAGGTTGAAATTGAAATTGAAAGGCTGGGAAAAGATACACCGTGCAAATATTAATCAAAAGAGGAGTGCCCGTATTAAATATCAGATAAAATAAATTTCAGAGCAAACAAAGAGGGACGTTAATGATGATAAAAGGATCAGTCCACCAAGAGGACGTAATGAGCCTGAGAGTGTGCAAGCCAATTTCACCTATGATGCTCCTGCCAATAATTTCAAAATCTGTTTTCCCAAGCTCTGTCCTGAATGTCTGATTGATGCTAAACATATCCTTTTTCTTCCTTCCTTCACCCTCTCTTTTCCCTATCACTACGCTCTCCGAGTTCCTGTTTTCTGTTAGTAATATGTGGATTGTTTTTAGCCACCCAGATTGAAATCTCAATCATTTTTATCCAATTGGATAACACTTCCACTCCAGTGTTTCTTCCGTCGAGCCCTCAATTCTATTCCCAGCGTGGTGACTCTACGCTAGTTCAGGCTTTCATTCCACAATACCTCCTAACTGGTCTCTACTCTTTCCAGTCCAGGTTAACCATCCTAAGTCCAGCACTGAAATGGCTATCATTGCCTCCCAAACAAAACACCTTGTCCTGATTTATCAGGTTTTCTGAGCTTTGCCCACAAACTCTCACTGATCCGTTTGTTCCTGTACAACTGGATCTTACTGGTCCCTAAAAATGCCTCCATGCTTTTCCATCCTTTTGTAGTTCATTGGCCAGAATACCTTTCAACCATCTCTACTGGAAAAATACTAGCCTTTTTTCAAGGCTCTCCTCAGATACCACCTCCATTATGAAGGTGGTATTTGGGCAAGTGCTGAGCATAAAATGCCATCCTCCTCACCAAGCATAATCTCTTTTTTCCTTTAAATATTCATGAGATAGTGTACCTTTCCTATCGTACCTATATGTTCTGCCCAATTCTATTGATTTGCCTCTTTGACTTTTCTCTGCTAAATTGTAAGTTCCCAAAGACACCAATAGCATCTTCTTCATCTTTGTATCCTGCACCACCCACCCTCCACAGTGCCAAATAAAGTACACTGTGAATATTAAAGGTTTAATAAATATTTGCCGAATAATTTAAGAGCCAACCCTATCTCTTTCCACCAAAATATTCCTTCTCTCTTTCTTCATCACAGCTTTGAATTCTTACCTTACAAACCTAACATGTTAATATCAGTTAAACTCATTACTTATCCTAGAACATAAATGATTTCATGTACAGAAAAATCATTTTTTATTATGTAAAGCAAAATATACATAAATGCATTTATAGTATTTATAAGCACTGTATAAACATTATGTGTATATGACTTCTAGATGTGTGTTTCTATTTTCTATCTTTTTACCAAATAATAACATTGCTAGTAAAATTTCATAAAAATAAACATGGAAAAGTTGGATTAGGGGACTAAATACATCCTTGAAATAACTGATTTAATAACTTTATTGATCTTTTAACTATAAAATAGTTTAACCTAGCAACTTGACTAGAAAGAGATCTGAACTATTAGAAAGGATGTAATTTTGCATAGCTTGTGTGCGTGGTTTTCCTAGGTAGGTTTTCAGTGACTGTTGACCCCTCTTCAGTTGGTTTTCTCAGCTGCTTGCACTTGCTCAGACCATCTGCAACAACATGTGCCCAGGAAAAAAACTCAATTTAGGGTACTGACCCAAGCAAAAAGTAAGGTTGAATATGCAGCACATTTTTAAAATGTGTGGTGGATTCCAAAGCCAAGATTATTTTTTATTCAACACTCTATACTATGCAGACCACTACTCCCATTCATTACTGCAATTAACTGTACACATAATTGTTTTTATTGCTAATTTTACACCAGTGAATTTCCATTTCAAGAAAAATGTTAGCATTTGTTTCTAATTAAATATTCACTGCTTATGTTTTACAGACCCGACATCAGGCTCTTCTCTAGACTGGGCTTACATCCTGGGCATCAAACACACATTTGCCTTTGAGCTCCGAGAGAAAGGCAAATTTGGTTTTCTCCTTGCAGAATCTCGGATAAAGTCAACGTGTAAAGAGACCATGCTAGCTGTCAAATTTATTGCCAAGTATATCCTCAAGCACACTTCCTAAAGAATTGCGCTCAGTTTGGAATAAGCCAATTAATCCTTCTCTGTGTCTTTCTCCACCAGAAAGTCCATCTTCAGTTATCCCTAGATGGAGCTTCCACAACACCTGAACAGTCCCTCTCTTGCTCACTTAAGTCCTGTGTTATTTCTTTCTGCTTTTATTTATTCCCAGTAGCACCTTAACAAATAGCTTTAAGTGAAAGCTTTTAACTACCTTTCTTTGCTCAAAGTAAAGTTCGAACCCAGCTCAAAGTATGATTTTGAGTATTTTGAAAGGTGATATACAGTGATCACAGGAAAGAAATGAGAACCTTCAGTTTCTCCAGAATCAGATTTTCCATGTGGCTTCATCATTCACATGCTAGTATAATAAAAATAAAACGCAATCCAAAATGCATCTTCTGTTTCTGATGAAGTATACTGTCTACATTCCTCTATTAGCATTAATAATCAAGCATTAATGCTTCTCATACAGTCTGTTATTAAGAAAGATGACCTTCAATTTTCAAAAACATATTTTGCCTACATATAAATTCTTTTAATAGGAGTGGATATTGTTTATATCTTCGCAATAGCAAAAGGATGTCCTATCAGGAAATAAAGTGGTTCATATAGAGATGAATCTCAGTGCTTTAAACAACCAGTCCTGTTCTCATCGACGTAATGTACATTAAATTCAAAACAGTTTAATTTAACCTGCCGTAATCAGAGGAAACCTCCTGCCAAAACATCTCTTGGCAGCTAGAGGCACAGCTAGGACAATCAGGTTAGCTGTGAGCTCTGCCCTCATAACAGATAGAAAAGAGGCCTGGGAATGTAGGACAAGCTGAAGAGAGAAAGCCAGGTTGACCAAGGGCAATCAGAGTAACTTAGTACGTTTATACTGTCTATAATCCCATTGTTTAAGATAGTGTTACAAAATACCTTTTCCCCAGCCTTGATTCTTCAGTGACTTCATCCTGTGACAACAGTGGTGTCTACACTCTAGAAATCCAGAACACATATGCCTGACCAGAACTTGAGGGACAAGTAGAGAGTTCCTTGACTTCCTATAAACTTAACTTCTCAGAACACTCTGCATAAAATTTTTGAGGATCCTGAAAGATCAACAAAAAATCTGGGACATTCCTCATGGATCCTTTAGGGGCCCAGAAAACAAAGAGTGCCATCAAATCTACAAGGCAATGGTGTTTCTGATAGTTATGAGGTAGGTAAAATTTTCCCATGCAAAATTATCCAGGGGTAACGAATATAAACTAACAAAATTGCTTTACAGATACAGAAGGGGAAGGTGAAAGTCAAGAAAATAAAAGAAAAACTATGGTTCTAAGATTACATTGCCACTTAGAAAAAATATAATATCTATCCATAATATTTAGCATTCAAAACCGGCTCAGAACACGGGAATGTAAATTTGTTCCATTAAACACGCCATATGGGAATTATACCCTCATTCAGACTGACTTACTCAACTGAGAGAGGACTGAAAGAAATTCTAAGCCTTAAAATTTACATAAATATTTCTAATTTCATGGGGTCTCTAGGTGGAGGAGGTGAGAGAACGAATCTCTATCGTTGAATATCGTCCTGTGTTCATTCACTATACAGTTTATAAAAGACACAGAAATTTTCCACACCATTTTATTTGAGCTATTATGCAGTTTAATATTTCTTTTCTCAACCAGAAAAATCATTTGAGTGGCTGAAAATCAAAAATCCTGACAAGACCATTCCTTATCTTAATCAAATTTCTTTTCCCTGGCATCCCAGGGTATTTTGCTTCTTTGACTTCATATGAATGGTAAAGAAAAGTGCCTACAGTAAATTTTTTTTTTTTTTTAAGGGTTGGCACCTGGGCTAACAACTGTTGCCAATTTTTTTTTTTTTTCTGCTTTTTCTCCCCAAATCTCCCCTGTACACAGTTGCATATCTTAGTTGCCAGTCCTTCTGTTGTGGGATGTGGGACGCCGCCTCAACGTGGCCTGACGAGCAGTGCCGTGTCCGCGCCAGGCGAACCCTGGGCCGCCGCAGCAGAGCGCGTGAACTTAACCACTCGGCCACGGAGCCGGCCCTCTACAGTAAAATTTAAAAAACTAAAACTTCCCTTTATTTCTGAGAAAGTTTGAGTACTCAGGGCTGGGATTCCTCCCTTGTCGTTTCTCATTTATCGGTGAAAGGACTTTGTACCCAGGTGACAAGTGTGCTATCTCTTACAATATTCTTGATAGTGTCTCATCAAAAAAATCTGCTAAAGCATCATTCCTTTCTTAGTTTTCTTAGTACCAAATTCACTCAAGGGACATTGTTTCATATTTTGAAAATTTATTATTTTACGGCAACGGTTTAGTGGCTGAGACACAGAGCTTCATTATATGAGGAAATGAAACATCTTATTGATTATTTTTACAAATGCAAATAAATTAGTTTCCAGTGGGCAATATGATTCCAAACTGATTGTTAAATGTCGCATCAGAGGTACCCTCCCCTCACACTAAATTCTGGATACATTCTATAACTACATATGTGCCCACTGGCTAAATAAACATTAGGCTTACTGACAAAAGTTTCTGTTTCTCATTTAAAACAAACATCTATGCCTGATTTTCATTAGATGAAAAAATAAACAAGTAATTCCCAGAGAAACTTAAAACAGATCACAGAAAATACACAAGTTCTCTCTGTTCTCAGGTTCTTGCCTAGCAACTTGTTCTCACAAGAGTGTTTAAATTATTTTGGTCATCCCAAACGAATGAATGTTGGGCTTTCTTGAACCTGGGAAAAAATCAAAGACAAAGAAATCTTTTTGATTCCACCACGTGGTTCTCAGTACTATATAGTAAACTTTACGTTTAATATAGAAAATGTAAATAAGAGGTTTTTTTAAAAAAGAATATGCATTTGTTCCAAAAATCTACAATGAAATATGGTAATATTAAATTGATATTGATTTCCCAGGATACAAATAATACAAAGCAGCAGCAGTAAGCAATCTTAGGTGAACAGCCATTTATTTGAGCATCTATAAGAAGAATAGAGCCCAGAAACTGCTCCTGCCCTTAGCAATTGCTAGTTGCCCAATAAATTCTATTCTCCTCTCTTCCCTAGTAGTAAGTCTCCCAATTTTGAACTGGGTACATGGCCACTCAAATAAAAGCTCAATTTCCAAACCTCCCTTTCACATAGCAGTGGCTCTGCACATAGACTGTTCTGGCCAGTGAGTCCTAAGAGGAAACATGATGTGGCAAAGTCTAGGGAGCTAACTTCAAAGACCTCTGGCAGATACGCTTTGGTCCTTCTCCATCTCTCTCTTTGGCTGGAATACAGTTGTGATGATTGATGCTGAGCGATCCTCTTGGACCATAAAATGCTCTTGAGAACCGAAGGAAAAAAATATGATAGTAGGAGCCTGGGCCTCTGACAATTGGTAGAGCATTCCAGATGTGTCTTAGATGGAAATCCTTGGAGGGTGATGTAGTGTTACACAAAATCACAGGCCTAGAGATCAGGAGGTTTGGGCTAGAATCCTGAATCTACTGCTGAATAATATCCAGCAAGACACAATCACCCTCTCCCCGCCCTGCTCATCTCCAAGATTTTTGTTAGGATTTAGGGTAATAGATGCTCACCAAGGTAAGCCACTGAGCTATTTTGTTTATGTTTGGGACAAAGTATACTTATCTTAAAGAGAGTCAGCTCAGGTGGTTCCTAGTTGAGGTAGGTGTTGGGTGGTACAGAAACAATAGCCCAATTGCTGCTCTCAAGTGTGTTTCCTCCCCAAGGCCCTGCTGCAAAGGGATGCAGAGTGACGTGTGCATGTGCATATGTATATTTTCCTGCATGCAAAGTTTTCATCAGATTCTTCAATCTAAAGGTTATTGATCCTCAAAGATTTAAGCACAATGGAAGACAAAATCCGACATAATTTGAAAAAGTATTTATATACAAAAGGAAAAATTAACTCCAACTCAGGGATCTCAGAGTCTGTACAGTAATTTGCTTCTTTTTTGTTGTTGTTTGTTACTATTGTTTTTTAACAACATTCAGAAAAAAATATATAAAATGGCTATTAGATGGCTGGAAAATATAAAAAATTTCCAATTATCAAAAACAAGAAAAGTAAATATCATAAAATTTTACAAAATGATTAAAGCCTACCAATTTATGTTATAATATGTGGCCTGAATGCTTCCCTGCTCTATAGGGCCATCTATAGTATCCCCAGTTGTTCTGCCTCTGAGCTGGTGCTTGTCCAAATTTAGCACATAGAGAGAGGAGTGATGTCAGCAAGACGGCCAAATAAGACATCCCTCACTCATATCATATCCCTCCCTCAACAACAATGATTTGGCATCCATCCATGGACAAAAGTGCCTTTGTGGGAGCTGCAGGATCAAGCCCCATATGCCAAGGAATCTAGGAGGAGTCCTGCCCACCCATGCATCAAGTAATAGACATATATACTTCAGTCCCAGTTGTGGACCCTTAAGTGGCCCACAAACTGGCACCAGCCCCTCTGGTCTGGGAGCCCCTGGAAAATACTGACTTAAACAATCAACCACTTACTTTGTGGAAGTCCAGGAGTCCAGTGGAGAAGTTACAGCACACCACTAGAGCAAAAAAATCCAAGATTGGACACATTGGAGAGGGTAAGAGGAATAGTTTGACTTTACCTGCATCACTTCTCCTCCAAGGCAGCACAGTTCAGCCCAAGAGAGCCTTTCTTGGCCTGCGATTCCTCCCATGGAGGAAAGGGAGAGCATGTGAGTGAGCACCTGGCTTCCCCAGCTGAGTGGGATGCTGCCAAAGAGGCCGCTTTCTCTCTCACCTCATCCAGAGTACTGAGTCATGAGCTGCATGACTAGGGAGCAGTGAGCAGCTAGGAGAACAGCAGTCAGGCCTTGGAACATATCAAAGGGACCTGGATGCTACTAACCATATCACAGACTCCATCATGAGGCTTGCCCATGAGTCATTGGGAGGCCTCACCCACAGATTCCCCCCAACTGGCCCACAAGCACTCCCAGCGTGCTGTACTCATCACACACATACTCCTACACCCCATGGCCACCTCCCTGTATGCAATCCCAATACCGATGAGAGCAAGCTTCAGCAAACAGATAGTGAGCATGTACCAAAAGCTGGCCCGAATCTGGGGGCCAAGGAGAAACCACAAGCTTGAACATTTAGCACTGCCCTTGGGGAAGCAAAAGGGAGACTATTAGCAGCCAGCCTGATGCATTAAAAGATCAAGAGAAGGCATACAAGCTTAAGAATTCTGCCACAGGTGTGGAGCAGGCATATCCACAGAGGTCTGAGAAAGCCTCAGAATTCCTAGCAGGGCTGACAGAAGATATTTCTCTCCCAATGTCAGTCAGTAAAGACTGGAGGAAGTGACCACTACTTCAAATGTGAAGACAGCAATGCCAGACTTGAAGGAACATGAAAAATCAAGGAAACAAAACACCACCAAAGGATAACAACAATTTTCCAGTAACTGACCACAAAGACATGGAGATCTGCAATTTACCCAATAAAGAATTCAAATTAGCTGTTTCAAGGAAGCTCAATGAGCTACAAGAAAATGCAAAAAGATAATCCAACAAAATTAGGAAAACAATACACAAACAAAATGAGAAGTTTAAGAAATCATAAAAAAGAATCCAACAGAAATTCTGGAGCTGAAGAATACAATCAATGAAATGAAAAATGCAGCAGAGAGTATCAAGAACAGAATGGATCAAGCAGAAGAAAGAAACTGTGAAGCAGAAGACAAGAACTCTGAAAGTAGTCAGCTAGAGGAGAATAAAGAAAAAAGAATGTAAAAAGAGTGAAGAAAGCCTACATGAATTATGGGATACCATTGAGAGAAGCAATTTGCAGATTATTGGAGTCACAAAAGGAGAAGACAGGAAGAAGGAGGCAAAAAGCTTATTTCAAGATATAATGGCTAAGAACTTCCCAAATCTGGGAAAAGATTTGCCCATCCAAGTTCATGAAGCTCATAGATCCCCAAACAAATTCAACTCAAAATGATCTTCTCTAAGACACATTATAATAAAACTGTGAAATACCAAAGGTGAACTTGCCGCTTTCCTCTTAAAAGCAGCAAGAGGAAAGAAGCTTGTCATTTATAAGAGAATCCCCCTAAGTCTATCAGCAGATTTCTGCACAGAAAACTTAGAGGCTAGGAGAGAGTAGCATATTCAAAGTGCTAGAAAAAAAATGCCAAGAATATTTGGATCTAGCAAAGTTTTCCTTTAGAAATGAAGGAAAGATAAAGACTTTCTCGGACAAACAAAAGTTAAGGGAGTTCATCAGCGTTAGACTTGCCTTACAAGAAATGCCAAAAGGAGTTCTTCTAGTTGAAATGAAAGGACACTATTAGCAACATGAAAACATATGAAAATATACAAGACACTGGTAAAGGTAAGCATATAGTCAAATTCAGAAATTCTAATACTCTAATGCAGTGGTATATTAACCGCTTAACTATAGTAAAAAAAAAAAAAAAACGATTAAAGAACCAAAGTATTAAAAATAACTATAGCTACAAAAATTTGTCAGTGAATACACAATGTAAAAAGAGGTAAATTATGATATGAATACACAAAATGGTAGAGATTTCGATTGCAATTAAGTTGTTAGTGTAAAACAGACTGTTATCTATAAGATATTTTATGTAAGCCTCATGATAATCACAAGGCAAAAACCTACAGTATGTACACAAAACATAAAGAGAAGGAAATCAAAGCATACCACTATCGAAAATCATCAATTTGCAAAGGAAGACAGCAAGAGAGGAAGACAGGAACAAGGAAGCTACAACACAGCAAGCAAACAATTAATAAGACAGCATCAGTAAGTACTTACCTATCAATAATCATTCTAAATGTAAATGGATTAAATTCTCCAATCAAAAGGCATAGAATGGATTAAAAAACAAGACGCAACTATATGCTGCCTACAAGAGACTCACTTCAGCTATAAGGTCACACATAGATTCAAAGTGAAGGAATGGAGAAATATATTCCATGCACGTGGAAACCATTTAACTCAAAATGGATTAAAGACAAACATAAAACCTGAAACCATAAAACTCCTAGAAGAAAACAGAGGAAAGTCTCCTTGACATTGGTCTTGGCAATGATTTTTTGGATGTGACACCAAAAGCACAAGCAATGAAAGCAAAAATAAATAAGGAGGACTACATTAAACTACAAAGTTTCTGTACAGCAAAAGAAACAATCAACAAAATGAAAAGGCGAGCTATGGAATGGGAGAAAATATTTGCAAACCATCTATCTAATAAGAGGTTAATATTCAAAATATATAAAGAACACACACTCAATAGCAAAAAACCCAAACAATCCATTTTAAAAATGGGAAGAGAACCTGACTACACACTTCCCAAAGAAGACATAGAAGTGGCCAACAGATACATGAAGAGATGCTCAGCATCACTTATCACCAGGGAAATACAAATCAAAACCACAATGAGATATCACTTCACACCTGTTAGAATGGCTATTATCAAAAAGACAAGAGATAACAAGTCCTGGCAAGGATGTGGAGAAAAGGAGACCTTGGCACTGTTGGTGGGAATGTAAACTGATGCAGCCACTATTGAAAACAGTATGGAGCTTCCTCAAAATGTTAAAAATAAAACTACCATAGCATCCAGTAATCCCACTTTTCAGTATATGTCCAAAGGAAAGGAAATCAGGATCTCAAAGAGACAAATGCATTGCAGACATGTTCATTGCAGCATTATTCACAACTGCCAAGACATGAAAACAACCTAAGTATCCATCGAATGGATACAGATCACAACTTCTTTATCCAGTCACCCATTTTACATATACACACACACACACACACACACACACACTTGTGTGTCACTTAACAATGAGGATACATTCTGAGAAATGTATTGTTAGTGATTTCACTGTTGTGTGAACATCATAGAGTGTACTGACACAAACCTAGATGGTATAGCCAATTATACACCTAAGATATATGGTACTCATCTTATGGGACTACCATTGCATATGTGGCCCATCATTGGCCAAAACGTCATTATGTGTGCATGATTGTATGCATATTATTCAGCCATGAGAAAGAAGGAAATCTTTCCATTTGTGACAACATAGATGGTCCTCGAGGGCATTATGCTAAGTGAAATAAGTCAGACAGAGAGAGACAAATGCTGTGTGGTATCACTTATTTGTGGAATCTGAAAAAGCCAAACTCATAGAAATAGAATAGAATAGTGGTTGCCAGGGCTGGGGATGAGGGAAATGTGGAGATGTTGGTCAAAGGGGACAAACTTCCAGCTATAAGACGAGTAAGTTCTGGGGATCTACTGCACAGCATGGTGACTACAGTTAACAATATTTTGTCATATACTTGAAAGTTGCTAAGAGAGTAAATCTTAAATGCTCATCACGAAAAAAAAAGAATTATGTGAGGTGATGGAGGTGTTAACTAACCCTACTGTGGTAATCACTCCACAAGCATATCAAATCAGCACGTGGTACACCTCAAACCTACACCAAGTTTATGTCAATTATATCTCAATAAAGCTGGGGGAGAAAAAGAAAACAATATATGGTCCTTATAGATGCTGTGATATTTTTAACTGCACGTGTTACAACATTTTGAGGCAACTTTACATATTTTCCCTCAAAAAAGTTAACCCATTGAAATGGGAGAAGCAGCAGTATTGTACGACTTAGGGAAGAAAGAACTTACAGGAAATTATATGGAATTCAGTGACATGCAGAAAATTATGAGAGGAACTCAATTAGGAGTAACAAATACATATGACCTTCCAAATTAGAAGGTTTTATTATGTAAAACCACATTAAAAGGAACAACATTTACTAAATAGTGCAGCAAATATGAATACATGGCACTATTTCAAAGATTATGCCACACACTTCTTTCTCCTTTTCAATACAACTGTATTTCATGATTAAAGCACCAAGCCATTTTTCTATAATGAGTAGAAATGAGTCATAATAGCATCTTGAAAATTTCGGCAGCCTATAGGCTACTGTCAGAAATTCCTTAGGCAAAGCTTTTGGGAGATTCTCTCGCATTTCATTGTCACAAAATCCATTATACCAGGACAGAGCTCAGCCTGCCTGAGTAACATCTATCTGAGGGTTATAATTTTGTCATAAAAATTTACTTTCACATGAACTTAGCATAAAAGGTCTCCGTCCAGAAAATAGGAATTGAAACAAATGGATTATCACTTGAACTGCTTTTTTGCTCACTTATCCTTCAATTACAAGCCTTAAGAGTTCACTGGTGTCAAGAGAGGTTAAACCAGAAAAATGTAAAACAATTTTTGAAATCTGTGAGGGAAATTTGACACTTAAATGTTCCAAATGCATTCTTATTGCCATGGTATCCCTGAAGTGTGCTATTGATTCATTTTACATTGTGGATTAAAGGCTTAAAAGACTATTCATGAAACAAAGAAAAAATCCATATGTATCATTTCGTATATAAAATATTGCAAGAACTCTGATTTCTTATTTTTAAAGTCCAATTTCTTTTTTAAAAAATCTCTGCTTTGCAAAACTTAAATTTCAAGAGGTAATTAAGTTTTAATGGAGCAAAAAGCAAGGAGGTGAGAAGGGAAAGTTCTGTGATTGCAATCATACTGGCAGCAATGATCGTATGAAAAGTAACATTTGCATAGCACCAGATCATTTAAAAATTGCCCTCACGTGCATGTCAGCATTTGATCCCAACGACTCAATGAGGCTGAGATGGGGGGAGGCTGTTATTATCCCCATTTTAGACATTAGAAACCATGGCTCAAAGTACATAAGTGACTTGCATATATAAAGTTGCAAATTGAAACTAGATCTTCACACTTCAAAATTCAAAATCTTTTCATTGCACCACACTGTTCAATGGTCATCACTTCTCTAGAAGGCAGAGAGAGAAAGTCTAATTTGTGAGTCATCAATTTAGGTTCTAATGCTCAAACCTTGCTAAAGGTGTATCATCATAACGACCCATTGGTCATGATTCTGGACGGTCTGGACCTGTGCTTCTCATACCTGAATGTGCATTGGAATCACCTGGGAAGCTTATGAAAGTACAGGTTGCTGGGCCCCTCCCCCAGAGTTCCCGAAACAGCAGGTCTGGGGTGGAGTGCAAGAATTTTCATTTTTAACAAGTTCTCAGGGAATGCTGATGCTTCTGGTCCAGGACCCACACTTCGAGAACCACTGATATAGAATAACTCTAAGTTTTCCATCTGTTTTTCAATGATGGTTTTTCTTCAATAATTTTAGTGATCTCTACTGAATTGTGTAGTTTATTTGCAAGGTAATTTACTCGTAGGTTTTATCTTCACTTAGAATTGTAGACAAATCAAATAGATGAAATAGGCATAATATTCCCATTTCAATTCCTATCGTCTATGAAAATGCTTGTAAATAACAAAACCAAGCATTTGAACACAGATTTATGCATTTCAAATCCATCACACATTAAAACAGTTTTAAAATATACATAAATAAGTATAATAAAGGGTCCCTGATTTGGAATTTTGTTGATTCTACAGCTTTTAAAATAACTGGCACTAATTTATTTTTTATTATTTATATTTACATATTTTTATTTATCAATTTATTGACTTTTTAAATGTTTTAAGTTTTTAGATTAAATGTCATATCCAAATCCATTTTTAGAACATAAAAAAATGTGAGTTCCGCTAAGGCCCAGGTTCACAACAGCTACATCCAACTAAGGAAACTCTGGTTTGGAAACTTTTGTAAAAATTCCTTTGGCTATAAGCAGTAGCTTTCTTTTTTTCCTGTTTTTTGGTGTTTCTGTGAGGAAGGTTGGCCCTGAGCTAACATCTGTTGCCAGTCTGCCTCTTTTTGCTTGAAGAAGATTGTCACTGAGCTAAAATTTGTGCCAATCTTCCTCTATTTTTTATGTGGGACACTGCCACAGCATGGCTTGATGATCAGTGTGCAGGTCTGCACCAAGATCCAAACCCCGAACCTGCAAACCCTGGGCTGCCCAATCAGAGCACACAAACCTCACCACTATGCCACCAGACCAGCCCCTGCAGTAGCTTTCTTAATAGTAAAACTGAGTGAATTCTGTGAGAAGTATTTGCAGAAGTATTTTTGCAAGTAACAGCATTTGTTGCATGAAGACTAAGGGGAGGATGCCAGCTCATATGGTTCCTTGGCTGTCATGTGGAAAGCTCAGACAGGGAAATGGGCCAATCTGAGGACTTTCTTATGTTCAGGCATCCCTTGATATCGCCACTTGAAAAAGCTCAATTGTGGCTGCTCCAGTTAACTTTTCACAGAGGCAGAGAAATGAAGAAAGGTAAGGAACACGTGTCTGGTCATTTTGGCAGAAGAGTAGAAAGAAATGGGTCAGGGAGAAAAAAGTAACAAAATAGATTTTCCCTAGCCCTTTCTCCATACTCCCACCCTCTCCCAAAATTATTTAAATACTCTGCCTCTAAGCCTCATCCTAACCCAAGTGGCCATTTCATTTGGTCTACAAAAACCAAGTCTTTGAGGTGAGGCACCTTTTCTTAGACGTTGGACCAGGGCAGCCTCATGATTCTGGCGTGTTGAGTAGATTCCTATTTACCTATTGATTTGTTGTTAAAAAACCTTATGGAGGTGAAAGATCTTTTATTCCTTTATCTTACAATAAGGTAGAGAGAGAGAGAAAGAGAATAAGATAAATATACTTCTGATATACATTTGAAAGACTAAATAAGAATATAGGAACAACATGTGAGCATACAACAGATGCAATGGAGCATTCAAGGGCTCTGCAGTTGCCCAAAGGCAGGTTTGAATGGAGGTGTCACCACTTACTAGCCAGGGCCCATCTAGGAAATTCAGGCCATGGTACCTATGACACAAGATTATTGTGAAGACTTAAACAGAACTATATAAAACATGTGGGTGATCAATTGCTCTGGTTTGCTCAGAAGTAAGGGGCTTCCTGGGATGCAAGATTTTCAGTGCTAAAACCAAGACGGTCCTGAGAAAACTGAGCTGGTTGGTCACCGAGTTGCACAGAAATGTTTCTCAAGCAAAATTAAATAAATATTAGGACTCCTTCTTCTCTCCTTCCAATTTTCTAGAAATATTTTCACCAGATAAGATATATATTAATATTTATTAGTAGTTATCCCTTTGGTTTAGGTGTTAAATACTCTACATGAGTTATATCAGTTATTTCTAAATGAACCCTCAGAACTAAATGTCATTTTAACCGCTCCCATTTTGACAGATGCCAAAACGGAGGCTCAGAGCAGCTAAACGCCCTACTCAAAATCAGGGTAGAAAAGGCATTCAAATCCAAGCAGTCAAATGTTAAAATGTGCACACTGAACTCTCTCCCCAGGGTGCTCCTCAGCACCACCTGGGAGCCTCTTAGAAATGCAGACTCAGCACCACGCCCCCGGAGACCAACCGACCGGCAGCCCGCCTGAAGCACTGGGCCCCAGCGCCGGCGCTGGAGACGTCCACAGCTGGAAAGAAGTCAGGCTCTCGAGCTTTAGCTAACACGAGCAAATTCTCATTCCATGCCCTTAATTTGGGAGGTCACAAATCTGAAGCCCAGAACCTCTAAAAGCCACGCAGAGACTTACTGAAGGAAACTCAAGTTGAACTCAAGTAGGACTAGCAGTAGACTCAAAAACAATAAGTAAACGTAAAACTGAAATGAACCCAAGCGGTGCTTTCTTAAAGCACAGGTTAGGGGCATTTATTCCTCAAAATATACCTACTTAGAACATGACCAAGACGACACCTTTGTTCTGATACGAATGCATCAGAAAGCAGCGAGGGCAGAGACCAAAGCATGAATGCATTCTGAGAAGAAACTTTGAGCTGATCTAGTTTTCATTCTGCTCAAGTTCTTGGCTTTCACAAAAAACTGAAAATAGGGGGACAACTCATAATTAGGAGACCTGCTTATGTTTAGCACAGATTTAGAGTTTTTAATATAAATATAAATTAACAAGTATTTAATGTTCTTTTCAAAAACAGGATCTTTGTAGGGATAGCCTAGCAAGTGCTCTTACCCAAAGCTGAAAGCACAGCAATAAAATCTCATTTCGGGCTGAGACCAGACACACAAAGTCAGAAGTGATGAAGTCATTATCGTTTGCTAGATTAAAAACACTCAGTCTCCATAACAACTCAGACCCAACTCAGAGTAACAGCTTCGGTCTATCAGAGTAAATATTTTATGTGCCAAAATATGTTGGGTACACAGTCCGTACCAAATTATGTGTTTAATTAGCTGCGTTTCATCAGATGCCTTTATACCACGGCTATCTCTTCTCTATGACATATTTTTTTCTATATACAGTGAATAAAATAGTCACTGGAAACAACTGCATTTAGGAAATAAGACTATAATTCCACCTTCAAAGTTCCTCAGCTTAAATCTAAAGATTTTTCTCATAGGGTTTTTTTTTAATAACGCATAGATATCCTTTTTTTATTAAATTTAAATTGGATTTTTTAAGGCTTTAGCTTCAGGTATCACAACTGACAGGGTAGGCTGTGTTGGAAGGGAACTGACGTTTCTGGAGCTCCATGCCAGGCACTTCACACCATTGTTTAATGTCCCAACGATGCTATGAGACAGGTATAATTAACCGCCTTATAAAGGAGAAAACCAAGACTCAAAGAATCTGAGAGAATCACCCGTGGGTCTCACCAGAGGGTCAGCATTAGGATTTGAACCCAGGTCTGAGACACAAGTAATGCCTTCCAAAAGTGACCAAGAGTCCTTGCGGCACATCATTCAAGGCCTCTGGAACGAAAGTGAACTGTTTCCCATCTAACAAGTGAGAGTTCACGGACAACACAGACTCACAAGGAACCAGCAAACAAAAGGTTTACTGCTCCTCCCAGCCAGCTTAGACCCCTGCCTCCAGCCCACCAGAGCCCACGGGGAAGCAGATGGTTACAGCTCTCCCCTAGAGATGAAGAAGAGGGGGCATGGCTCCACAGGGTGCAGGGCTACCCAGGAGCTGGTCAGCACCATCCAACAGGCCAGGGACAGCAATTTCCCCAGCAAGTTCCAGCACAGGTGACACATGGCCTGGACACAAGTGCATGGACCATAGTACATCTGGCTGCCCTAGAGAGCAAGCCACCAGGTCTTCCTCTTTATGGGTCCCACTGCATCTAGGGGTCTTATTCAGAGCTGCCAGGCAGTCAGAAACTGAGCTTCCCATACACAGCAGTCACCAAGCCTCTCCACCGACACTGCTCAGTGTCAGTCACCTGCCTCCTCAGCAAATGCAGCATTTGGAGCTACATTAAAAACCTCGATCCCACAGTCAAGTCGCCTGCTGTTAAGGTCTACAGACTTCAACTAACTCACCAGACAATCTGGTGACCAAAGAGCAATAAGGTCACATATTATAATATATAATATAATATATATAATATAATATAATATATAATATATGGCATTTGCTTGGGAGACCCAGGCTTCAGAAATAGTGTGTCCTAGGGACCCTTACCAATATTGCTCCCCTAAATCAAATTCACTGCTCAGACGTGGTGCCCGCCCCCCTTCATGGGGCCTTTCCAAAGGGTTTCCCTCCATGAGAGCTCTCCTCTCTCAGTTGTTCCCAGAGTTGGAATCGCTGCCTTCGGAAAACTTCCCCTTGGGTAGGGTTACTCCCGAGCATGCATCTGTACTTCTGGAAATCAGCCACCATGGCATGGACTTTTCTATTCTCCATAGCACCTAACACATCTATGACATGGTAGAGGCTAAGACCAGTCCTGGCAGGCTGCTTCAGCAGGGCCTCCTGGGACGGCAACGCCTAGGTAGAGGGACCACAGCCAGAATCTGATGAGCAGAAATGTGATGAGAAGTGAACAGGGTCTGCTAAATGAATGCATGTCAACTGGACTCACTCGGCTCTGACTTCTACATGAGACTGCCAAGTTATTGATCTGATTGAGCTGATAGGGGTTTGGAGTGAACTGGAGAAGGCAGTGTAGGTACCCTTGGGATAGACAGACAGCATCCATCCCAAGCAGTTGTTAAAGAGGCAGAAATGCAAACAGATTGGGAGAATAAATGTCTTAGGATCATGCTACATCTCAACTTTATGCATTTTGGCCTCGCAAGTAATGTGGAAAACACAAAACCAGCACAGGGCTTCCCAGTAGCTATCTCTGTCTTCATCACTGTTCTTTTCCTTTACTCAAAACAATAAGGGTGTCTCTGCTTTTCTACCTCAGAGAAGCCTGGAAATTGGGGGTTGGGGGATAGTAAATGTCCCCAGGGGTGAAGTTAATGCCCCTAGAGGGTCATCTGCTTCCAGAGATCACTTTCTAAATATGCTCTCTATGCACCCACATCCTTGTCTCAGGCTCTGCTTTTAGGGGAACCCAAACTAAGACGGAAATGAAGGCAAGAGAAATTGTCAAATCATCCAGAAGAGACCAAAGAGAGGCTTGTGTGAATAATTCATGCACCATCCAGGAATAATACAGTCATTCGTCACTTAACGTTTCTCAGAACGTGTCGTGAGGCAATGTTGTTGTTGTGCGAACATCATAGAGTGCACTTACACAAACCTAGGTGGTACAGCCCACTACACACCTGGGCTCCATGGTACCAGTCTTACAGGACCACCACTGTGTACGCAGTCCACCGTTGACTGAAACGTCATTATGCGGTGCATGACTGTATCCTTAAAGCCCTAAGTTCCAATTGTCAGAAACTTTTTGCTGCCTGTGAACAGTAGTTACTTAATTTCCAGCAGCATGTAATTCAGCTGGGGAAATTAACAAAGTTATTTTCTTAGTCAAATAGAAAATGCTAAAGAAACTCCAGTGACGGTACTACCACTGCTAAAGGGGCTAAAGAGCTAGAGATCATGACACAGGTTATGAAATGCAGCCTGAACCTGTAAAGCAATGCACAATTGCCAATAATAGTGTTGTTGTTACATTTAACTTTTTAATAGGCTTTATTGTTTAGGGCAATTTGAGGTTCACAGCAAAACTAAGCAGAAAGTACAGAGAGTTCCCATATACCGCTGCCCCCACACATGCACGGCCTCCCCCACCATCTCGTACCAGGTGGTACATTTATTACAATCAATGAGCCAACACTGAAACATCCCTATCACTTAAAGTCTATATTTACAGTAAGTTTTGCTCTTGCTGTTGTACATTCCATGAGTTTTATATTTAATTTTAAATTGCAAAATGGTATACAAAAATCAGATCTTCCCCCAAGATGTTATAACATGTGCTCAAAAAACATAGACGGATTGCTACTGAGCTAGTTGAAGCTCTTTGGAATAGATAACCAGGAACCCTAGTCAACCCAGCAACTGGGTCAGTTCTTGATGCATCACGGGATTCAGATTAAGACAGGTAAAGAAGCAGCTCATTGAGAAGTCCAGAACCTCACGGTCATTCCTGGGCAGCACCACTGAGCTATTGCAAATCCTCACTCTTTGAATCCACAAACAATTTGAGGTCTCTCTGAGAACGGAATACAAGTTGACATATATCCACACAACATCAGCCAAACTGGCAGAATGGTTGTTAGCATCTTGGAAGAAAAAGACAGGAGACATAGATGGAACATCCTTTTAAGAAATGACCCATCACCAACGTTCCTGATGCCTCCTGATGGGCGGAAGAACTCAGACACTGAGGCCTCAAAGTAGAAAAATGACTCACAAGAGCCAAATTCTGAATGTGAAGTGATTTCAGGAATAACAGCAAACTTATTGTGCTCATATTTGCATTTTTCTGTACGTATAACTGTGATATATGTTTCTTAAAACCTGTCTAAATAAGTCTAAAAGATCCTTTTTTAAAAGCATGAGTTAAAAATCTTAGGAATAAAAATGTTTAATTAAGGGTTTTTTTTTCTGTCTTAGTAACACAATCAATGGCATCTTAAACTCAATAAAATATTACAAGTGTTTATAAAATTATGGGAAGTTCTGGGGGAGCAAAGGTCAGGGAAAACCACCACTGGCTTTCCAAGGTCAGAAGGCCTGAGGACTCCCAGAAGACCCCTGCTGCTAATCTCAGTTGCAGCCTGCACCAAAGCAAGAGATTCGCAAAGGAATACCCCGAAGTCCAAGGAAACCTCATGACTGCCAGCTGCCACTCGTCTGCCCACCTGCTGGCAAAGAATATCACCTTCTCCTAATTTTCCACTTCTGATATCTCAGGTGAGTGTTCTCATTAAGAGTATCTGACCCAGGACTCTGCTGGCTAGAGGTTCTGGGAAATGTTGTTCCTAGGAACTATGGACCAAATTGTGTTCCCCTCCCAAATTCATATGTTGAAATCCTAACCCCCAATGTGATAGTACATGGAGACGGGGCTTTGGGAGGTAATGAGGTCTAAATGAGGTCATTAGGGTGGGCCCCGATGATGGGATTAGTGCTCTTATAAGAAGACACCAGAGAGCTGTTCCCTCTCTCTTTCTGCCATGTGAGGGCACACAGAGAAGGCAGCAAGCCAGGAAGACAGCTCTCACTGGGACCTGACCATGCTGGCACCCTAATCTCAGGCTCCCAGCCTCCAGGACTATGAGAAACAAATGTCTGTTGTCTAAGCCACCCAGGGATGCCTAAGCCACCCAGCTTAGACAACTACAGTATTTTGTTATGGCAGCTCGAGCTGTCTAATACCCTAGGCTTCTCCCCTACAATGCAGTGCCATCACATCTTTAATACAATATAGGGATGGGAATGATGGCAAGCCAATGATAGACAATCGGCACAAGTGCTTCGAGGATTATGATACACAGGATTGCTGTTCTCAGCTCTTCTCTCGCTCCTTGATAAAGCTGCACAGCCACACTCTTCCCCACATGACTCTGCAGTGCCTCCTACTGTGGGCACAGGACATGTCCCAGCCAGTGTGGCTGGGCTCGGCTATGTGATTTGCATGGGACGATGGATTTTAGTAGATGTGATGCAAGTAGAAGTTTTAAATATGTTTGTGTGGTTTGGCCTGCCCACTTACATCTCTGTGGTCTGCAATAAGAAGAACATGCCCCAGATAGATGCTGGCACTGATGAAGCAGACAAGACCCAACCCAAAGCCTGGAACCACCGCCAACCTCTGGGACCCAGCTGAGCCACAGACAACCCACAGGTCTGTGAAGGAGAAAACGAATGTCTATTATTGTAAGCTGCCAAGGTTTTGACATGGCTTGTTATGCAACAAAAATTAATGCAAGGATTAAACATATAGTATCTAAAACAGTGCTTGGCATATATTAACCATATTTTGGGAATCTTGTAAATTATATTGCACAATAAAAATGTAAGCAATATATTCAGAGTCTTTATTTAAAGATAATAGCAGGTATGAATAGCAGAACTTCAATATGTAAAAAATGTTACATCTTTGCATTTTTGCATTTCTTTATATCAGATTAAATCTAGTTTGAGCACCATGCATTAGGGTTGGCAAGAAGTCTAATAGCTTTACTTTTTCAATCCTCATCCCTTTCTTGCATGATACTAAACCCCAGGACTTACATGTGACAAACAGGGGGAGGGCCAGACCTTCAGACAACCTATGGAAGTAACACTGACTTCAAAACATATTTTTGTACCTTTCTGGGACACCTAAGACCTCAAACTATAGAAGTAATACATGCTCTCTACATTGCTAGAATCTGAGGGAGTAAATGTCACCCACTGTCTTAATTTATATTTATATTCCTAATTACTTAAATTAGAATTAGAATTAAGAGGGTTTTACAGGGCTATTTGGAAGTAATAGTGGTTTGAAAAAAGGAGATGGTCTATCACCATTTTAATTTAATGTATCCTTAAAAAATGTAATCAGAGTAATGTAAAAGGATGGAAGAGGATTTGTCTTAAGTGATATACAACAAGTTTGTGCATATGCAATTAAGCATACATCAGAATAAGTGTATATAAAACCATTCAAAGAATAGCATCATTCTTTGAAGGGCAATTTGGCAATATTTATCAAGAGCCGTAAAGTTGTTACATCCACGGACCTTGTAATCTCATTCTTAAAATAAACCTAAACCAATAAATCAAAAGAAAAAAGATACATTTAGAAAGACATTATACTCAACTCTAGCAGTGAAAAGTAAATATAATCTAAATGTAAGAGAGCTTTGGTAAGTTTTGGTATATAATGTTTTTAGAATACTATATTCTATATATATTCTATATAGAGAGAGAATATATAATATATCTATAGAATATATAATTCTATATATATAATACTATATTCTCTATATATATAATAGATGAAAAATAAACAGTGTAGAACCATAAATTAAACAAAAAGAACAAACCAAAAGAACATTCAAAAACATGTAAGGTAAAAAACTTGCAGCATAAAAACGTGATTGTGTGTGGCTAAAGATTGGAAATGGAACACACACAAAGAGTGTGGGTGTAATATCTTATATTGTACGTTATATTTTTATTCTAAACACCTTTTGTAAAAATAAAACCATGAGACAAACCTATGTATTACTTTGTGCTGAAAAAAAATGTCGGTCCCTATAAACAGTAGCAAAGGACGGGTGGATCCATTTCCAGATGCTACTAGGAAGGTGAAGACACAATGTTATTGCCTTTCACCACCAAGATCAACCAAAGACACCAAGAAAGGGATGAGAAAGCCCTGAGATGAAGACAGAGGGCTGTTTTGAACTGACGTGAGAGGGAAGGAGTGGCTTGGGCCAGCACAAGAGGCAGCCCATTAGACTAGAGAGAGGATAAAAGAGAAAAAGGACTGTTGGGACAAAGAATACCCACTCTACATCTACAGCAACTCAGACGTGATCCAAGTAATCTCACAAATAAGGAAAATCAGGGGCAGAAGCCACTGTGACACGGTGTGAAAAATGAGGTGATGACTTTGGGAAGCTGCTATACTTGTGGCAGATTCCCACCTAAAGCTACTCCTTTCCAACAGGCAAAGAGCAAAGCCCTGCCTGGAATTATTTTTTTAGGATAAAGAGTGATGGGCTCAGTTTTCCACTGCCTGGGCCTCTCCACACTAGGGCTCATGCATACACCCCATTCTCCTCCTCTGAGCTGATGGTGGTGACAGACACAGGGGTCTGGCCTTCCCCTATAGACATGACTTGACAGAGTCAAAAATACCTTGGGGGAAAACAAGCCCACAGACCAAAAGGATAAGATATTTGAGGAGTGTAACTTTGGATTTTAGATTCCATCAGAAGCAAAAATATTTAAATCAATAATTTTATATACACAATGAAATTTTTTTAAAAAGGAAAGAAGGTAGCAATATGATAAAAGAAAAAACACATTAAAAAGAGTCAAGCAGATATTTGAAAGATAAGATTACAATAGTTGAAATAAAGAACACAAAGATAAGATACATTTAAAAAAGGACACCGCTGAGAAAAGAAGGAAAGGGCAAAGAAATGAGAAATAGAAAGGGCAAGAGGTATAAGGAATAGAAGCTGAAGTGGTCAAAGCCAAATCACAGAAGAGACGAAAATTTAAAAAGAGGAGTAAATATTGGAAGAAATAATGCAGACAAATGTCCCAGATTTTTTAAAAAGATAACAGGCCTATGATTGAAAGAGCCTATAGAGAGTGCCAAAGAGGAGAAAGAAAGAAGAGTCCACACCAGGTCATACTAAAGTTTAAGAATAAGAAAGATAAAGTTCCAAAAGCTAACAAAAAGAAAAAGCATATCACACCAAAGGAAGAGAATCAAATTATTGAAAAGCAACGCTGACTGCGAGAAGACCATGGAAGTAGAATTTCCAAAGTATTGAAGGAAAAGAACTTAGCGTTTAGAACTTTATATCCAGCCCCAATATTAGTAAAATCTAAAGGCTTGATAAAGATAGTCCCAGGAATATAGGACCTAGACAGTTTGCCACGCAAAGACCCATGCTGAAAACAGGGTGGGATATCCTTAAATAAAAGAACAAATATGAGAGATGCTGTCAGTGATACCTGAACGAAAGAGATCAAACGTTTTGGTTGTTATCTTAAAGAGAGGGTGAGAGAGAAATCTATTATCAAAGGAAAAGAGGAAACATGTTCATAGTAACCCCTATTTGAAAGTTGAGATACTTTCAGTCAGTTGAAAGTTGGGTTCTCACAGGTAAGAACACACTGAAGCACTGTTTCTGGAAGTGTTGTTCACGAAGCTGGTCTCTGAAGTGTGTATCAATTCCTGACAAGAGAAGGACCTTGCACCAGAGTGTGTATCAACCCCACCACTAAACACACCACTTAGTTCAGCTGATCTGATGTTTACACAAATTCTTTCTCAACGAAGGGAGCAGCGCTTTAATTTACATTCTGAAAGGAGGTCCTCATCTCATTGTGGATCAGTAACAAACAACTCCTGTATCAGAATTTTGAGAAGATATAGCTATCAATTTAAAGGAGGGAGGGAGATGAAGTGGGTGAAAAGAAATAGAGAAAAAAACAGAAATAATAAGTTGAGATATTTAAAAACTAGTCCAAATATATCGATAATTAGCATAATTAAACAGGAGTCAAACTTTAAAAGATGAAAGTCACAATTTGGCATTTATAAAATCTAAAACATGCTGTTTACAAAAGATATACCTAAAGCATAAGAAAACACAAAGTTTAAAGGTAAAAGGATCAGTGTAGTGGTTAAGTTTGGCATGCTCCACTTCGGTGGCCTGGGTTCGTGGGTTCAGATACCGGGCACAGACCCACACCACTTGTCACCCAAGCTGTGGTGGTGACCCACATAGAAAATAGAGGAAGATTGGCAGAGATGTTAGCTCAGGGCTAATCTTCCTCAGCAAAAAAAAAAAGTAAAAGGATACAAAATAAAATATGAAGTAAATACAACCAAAAGAAAGTTTTGTAGCTAGACTAATAACAGATAAAATGAATGTTAAAGGTAGAATGTATTATTAGGGACAGATAATTCAGTTCACTACTTAATTCAATTCTCCAAGAAGAGGAATTTTAAATATATAGTCGCTAATAAATTTGCCTTAAAGTATATTATGTAAATGTATTGAAACTATAGGGACACAGTAATAAGTCCACCATCATAGTGAGAGATTTTAGCACACCTCTCTCAATTATTGAGAAGTCAAATACAGAAAAAATCAGCCAAGATATATAAGATCTGAATGGCACAACTAAAAAACTTAACCTAATGAACATTTATCAAATTCTGCATCTAAGAATTAGAATAAAAATATCCTTCTCAATATATACAACTATTTATAAAACTTTGTCATGAATTGGGCCATAAAGAAAGCCTCAATAATTTTACAAAAATAAGCATGCGATTGGGGTTAGACATTAATAACACAAATATAAATTTTTAATTCCCACTTATTCGAAAATTCTTAAAATCCTGATAAATAACTCACAGGTTAACAGGAGGTCATAATGGAAATTTTAAAATATCTAGAACTGATTTAAAATTTT
This sequence comes from Equus caballus, assembly GCF_041296265.1. NCBI lineage: Eukaryota > Metazoa > Chordata > Mammalia > Perissodactyla > Equidae > Equus > Equus caballus. The sequence goes on from NC_091699.1 coordinate 93,169,572, forward strand.
TAAAACTACACATCAAAATTTATGTGATGCAGCAAAAGCAGTGATCTGAGGGAAATTTATAGCCTTAAACATGAATATTAAGGGAAAAAATTAAAGCCTCAAAATTAGTGAATTAATTACCCATCTTAAGAGGTCAGAAAAAACTCAAGAAAATACAAGATAAAGGATAAAAGAAAACAGTGATAAAATAGAAAAGACTAACAAAGGCAAAAAATGGCTGTTTGGAAAAACCAACAAAATAAATAAACTTTGGCAAAATTAATCAAGATAAGTAGAGAAAAGACAAATGATTTTATAAATAAAAACAGAGACAATTACTACAGAAAATGTAAGGGTTAAAATGATTTTAAAAGACCTTCTTCTTTCAAACAAGATGGAGAAGCAGGGACCAGACTGACTTGCCAGAAACAACTAATAAAAAAAAGCCAAAATATAAGGAACAGTAGTTCTTAGATATTGGTCATTAGATAACAGTTGACAGTGAGCAATGCCTGAGAGAGGGGAAATTTGAGGGGCACCTGCTAATTACCCCAGCTTACTGCCTGGAGAGAGTTTTTAGGCTGCAGCTCAGTAAGGATCTGTAGCATCTCCAACACATTACTAGTGGGATTGTAAATTAGTGCAACCACTTTGTTAAAGAATTTAGCATTATCTCCTATAGTTGAAGATTTACATAGCCTGTAACCTAACAATTCCGCCTCTAGGTATATATCAAGAGAAACTCTAGCACATGTACGACAGGATACATGTAAAAGATGGTTCACACCAGCATTGTTCACAACAGCGAAAACTTGGAAACATCACAAACATCCATCTACAAGCTATTGGATGAATAAACCATGGCACCTATACATACAGAGCAGTCAGAACTAATTAACCACAGGGATTTGCTGCCATGACGATGAGTCCTAACCATACGATATCAAAGTGAAAAAAGAAAGTCTCTAAAGAATAGGCTGAGCATGATACTCTTTGCAAAGGTAAAAATAAGGAAAACAAAAGCCACACAGGAATAAGCAGAGATACAATTAAGCTATACAAAAAGGAAAGCAGTTCCATTTCCAGGAAGACAGTATAGGCGTATTTTTCCGTTTCTCCCACTAAGCACAACTAGAAACCCTGGATATAACGCACCAGGCAAACGTCGTGCTGTACACTGCAGGCCCAGGACTGATTTATTTTCTTCCCGGAAGTTTGCCCCTGTAGACGCCTCCCCTCACCTGGCCACGCCCACCCCGGACACGTGTCCCGGGACCCGCACCACCACGGTGGCACCACAGCGGCACCCAGCGGCGTCCACCTGCTCATCCGCACAGGTTGTCGCAGAATTTTCTCTTCACCGCTCAATCATATCCACTTACGTAAGCAGTCAAGCAGTCAACAAGAAATTTCTTTTTCCGGAGACAGAGATACTTCACACCGAATAGTCTTGCCGACTGCAGTGTTTTCCGCTCCTCCAGTCCCTAAGCCCGTAAAGAAACCGGACTGTGTGGTGACAGGCATTGTACCCGACTGGGGGCAGCACAGAAGCTAAGAATGAGGATCAGATTCAGGGGCTTCGTCAGGTTGGTCAGCCGGCCAGGCATGTCCTCTGGCTGGAAAGAGGTCAAACATGACAGCTGAAGGGACAGACTCTGGTTCGTCAGGAAGCCATCGGTCATGACGCCCATCCACCTCCTCTAGGCCACGAGGTTTTCTGAAACCCGCTTTACCTCTGTAAACTAGGTGCTAGGAACATCCTGCTGCTGCTGACGGTCCACCTCTTCGGGATGGAGATGCTGTCGACACTGGTGTCTCGGTCTGTTTCCATGGCTACCACGCGCACACCGCTGGAACATGCGTGTGGACGACTGTGGTCGAGGGATGGAGGTGGCCGAGAGGCGGAGAGCCGACCCTCGCCGCGGCTGGCGGAGGGGCTCCCTTCCTGCTCTGCGGGTGGCGCCCAGCCCGCGCAGGGGTCCCCGGGCGGCCGAAGGCTGTGCGCGCCCGGGGCCGCCCTCCCCCTGCGCTGGCCCGCCGGCTGGGTCTGCGCCGGCCGCCCCGGGCCGCGGGGTGGGCGCCGGGCAGCGCGGGCAGGGGCAGGCCGCCCACCTCTCCCTCGGTCCTGGAAGCTTCTGAAGCACCCACGGCGCTCCCGAGGCCCGCCCGCGCCAGGGTGGGGAGGACGGACAGGCAGGCCCCGCGGTGGCCCCGTCCAGTCCGGGCCACAGGGATCAACAGGTCATCACCTTACACTGTGACCGGGGCCGGGCAGCCCGGGGGCCGGGCAGCAGGGTGCGCGGCCAGGAGGGATTCACGTCCCCAATCCGATGAGTCCAACACGGTGACCGCCAGGGCCGCCTGCGCAGGGACACGGCCCGCTCGGGCTCTCCGTTCACACTCGCGTGGCTGGCGACGAGGGCAGCTCCCCGGGCATGGGTGGGAGGTCGGCTCGGCCCGGCCGGGGCCGCCGGGCAGGGGCACAGCGGGGGCGCGGCCGGCGGTTGGGGGACAGGGCCGGCCCCGAGGCCCCGAGGCCTCCCCTCTCCCCGCGGCCGCCAGCGGCTCGGCGCGCCCCGGGCCAGGGCGGTGCTCGGGGCCCAGGCCGCGGGCGGCGGGGCGGCGGGGAGGCCGGGCCAGCCTAGCGCCGCCGTCCGCGTCCAGGTCCGGGTCCTGCTTCCCTGGGCCCTCGTCCCCGCGCCAGCCGCCCTGCCCTGCCGGCGGAGGTCGTGGCAGCGCCGGACTCCGTTCCCAGGCGCTGGCGGGGTGCACACGCGCCTCCCGGGGCACCAGGGGGAGCGGAGCTGGCGCCCTGGCCACCGGGCCGGAGCCCCTGCTCGCCTCTACCCTCGGTGTCGGAACCCGTCTCGTCGGGTCACCTCCGCGCCCAGCCCGGCCTCCCCTCCGCGCTCAAACTGCGCTTCACCAGCTCTGCCGGCGCCCGCTCGCTGTCCTTCACCGCTTCTGCCCCCGGCGGGCAGCTGAGACCCGGCCGTGACCGCCCCCGGCCCAGGCCTCTTCAGCGCCCGGTGCAGGACGCCCTCCACTCCCCGCTCGGGGAGGATGTTGGGGTCCCAGAGCAGCTGGTCCTGGTTCTCCTGGATGTCTCTCACCGTGGCGGTTCAGGGGCTGGTCGCCGAGGTCGGCTGGGTCAGCGTGGTGTGCAGCAGGGTGACTACAGTTAACAATACTGTATGGCGTATTTGAAAGTTGATAAGAGAGTAGGTCTTAAAAGTCCTCGTCATGAGAAAAAAGGTTTTGTAACTATGTATGGTCACAGATGTTAACTAGACTTGTGGTGATCATTTCGCAATATATACAAATATCAAATCATTATGTTGCACGCCTGAAGCTAATAGGATGTTATAAATCAATTATACCTCAAATTTTTTTAAATAAATAAATATGACAAACATCAGAAGACCTGAAATGTGGAGAGAAGAAGGCAGACCATCTCGGGATGTTGGGACCCAAGGAAGGATATGCTGGTGAGTTCCCAGGTGTTCTTTTTGCCATATATAGACCAGACTTAAGGCCGAAGAAGGCAGCGACATAGAAACACCAATGGACACAGAAGAAAAAAGCCCCAACAGAAGCCTACTCTCCCTAGCCAAAGAACCAGGAAGGGACAGCCTAGCAAGACAGAAAACCTGTTGGCAATGACTGCTCTATTTCAGCAAAACACCCCCAAAAACTGTGGCCCAACCCATGCCAGCAAAGACTGAAGGAGTCTAGACTTTCACTCACCCCTCCCACCCCCTCACTCTACCCCACTCTCTCACTCCCCGCCCCCACCTCCCACCTTGCACCCCCACCCCACCCCCACCTGGTCAGGCTGTAACAAGGAACTCCAAAACACACACAGGGTTGCTGTCAAAGAGGGCAGAGTAGGGAGCCAGGACTTTCAACATAGTAAAGCTGTGAGTTCTCCCCAAGTTGATATACAGATTTAACACAGTTTCTACCAAAATTCCAGGAAGAATTTTTGTAGATGTAGATAAGGTTATTCTAAAGTTTGTACGGAAAGGCAAGGGAGCTAGAATAGCTCAAAAAGCAATTCACCAACTGCATTCCTGGGCATTTTTCCCAGGGAAACGAAGACTTATGTTCACACACACACACACAAAAATCTGTACGCGAATATTCATAGCAACTTTATTGGTATAGCTCAAAACTGAAAAAGATCCATCTCTCATTCGAGAGGGAATGGTTAAACAAACTGTAGTGCATCCATACCGTGCAATAGTATGAGCAATAAAAGGGACGAACCGTTGGTACATGCCACGATCTGGGTGAATCGCCACACAATTATGCTGAGTTAAAAAAAATCCAAGTCCCAGAGGAAGTGACTCCATTTATATGACATTCTTGAAATGGCAAAACTACTGATGGGGCGAATGATCTAGTGGTTGCCAGGGGCTAAGGGGGGGGGGGGGTTGAGGGACGAGGGAAGTTGGTATGACTATAAAAGGACAACATAACTGATCTTTGTGGTGATGAACACGTTCTCTGTCTTGACTGTGTCAATGTTAGTATCCCGATTATGATATTTGGCATAGTTTTTCAAGATGTTGCCATCGGGGGAATCTGTGTAAAAGGTACACAGGATCTCTGTGTGTTATTTCTTACAACTGCATGTGAATCCTGCATTATCTCAAGATAAAGGTTAATTTTTTTTAAGAAGGAAAACAGTGGCGGGATCAATGCAGTTTCTGGATGATGGTTCTCTTGTGTAGACAGTCAGCAGATAGAAGAGGGAAAGGCCATATAGTTAGTTGTAGGATTTTGTCAAGGTCGTTGCTCTTCTTTTGGGTGGTGAATTTGCAGGGGCTTATCAATGATTAATAATAACTATGTAAATTACTAAAAGCAAAAGTTAAAAAACAAAACATGGTGGTTTTAAATTGTCTCAGAGTCTTATATTCTCAATAAATTGTTGTGGCTGGACAATGCTATGAATGCACCAAGCTTTTTTCTTTTCCTCTCAAGCAAAGGAAAGGCTACATTCCGTGGACCCCATTGAGTCTAAGTGGGCCGATGTGACTTTCTGGCTGATGGTATCCACCACAAGTGAAGTACACCACATTCAGAACTGGCCGTTAAACATCCTTCACAATCAGCCACCGTCTTTCTCCTCCATCCCTATGGCTAAGAAGATGGCAGAGCTGTACAGTGTAAGAAGCCCAGATGAATGAGTACACTGCTTGGAGGAGACCCACCCGGGAAAGCCTCCTGACCTGGAAGACCTGCATTGGACACTGCAGGAGCCAGAAAGAAACCTGCACTGGATTAAGCCACTGTGATTTGCGTGTTTATTTATTCCTACAGTATAGTTTAGCCTACTCTGACTAATACAGATGCTTAAAAAGACCCCCAAAAATGATAGCAACTCAAGCAGCGAAAACCAGAACTGGCACTTTAATTGCCAAAATCTGGGAGAAATTGCCACTATTTGCAAAGCCTTTATAATTGGATTGAGAAATATAACCAGTGACCCATGAATGCGTTGGCACTGGGTTGCAGAAAACCCGATGGCTGAAAAGAAGGTGGAAAGATGCTTTGCCCCTCCCCGCTGTCTGCCCTGGCTCAGACATGCAGAGACACTGCCAGCCAGAAAATGGGGCTGCCCGTCCTCTGCTCCTCCATGAGGCTTTCTGCAGGTGCCGCTCCCTACTCTGCCACGTCTACCCCATCCTCGCCAGATTTAAGTAAAAGAGCATTATTGTCTGCTCTGAGTATGGTGTCTATTGTTTCTGTCCACATTTTTATACTTTTACTCATGTGCATTTGTCCAAAAGTAATACATCTATAGTAGTGAGGGGTGTTTTAAAAGATTTACCTAAATACTAGCCTATCCTGTGACTCCTTCTGCAACTTATTTTTTCATTTAACACTATGTTTTCTATATTTGTTCATATTGATACTTTCAATACTTTATTCGTGTTAACTGCTATGTATATTCAATATATCACAATTTTTATCCTTTCCTCTTTTAATATGTTGCATATACCTTTTGACTATTGCAAGTAATACTCCAAAGGGTGTTGTTAGTGAAGGTCTCTGTATGCATATTTATGAGCATTCTCTAGGGCTTATATCTAAGAGTAGGGATCTTCCATTATACTAGATAGAGTCAAATTGCTCTCATTGTGGTATACCAATTTATATTGCCATCAGCAGGATATGAATTTCTATTTCCCCTCACCCTCAATAATACTTAATATTTTCAGATTTTTGATGAGTATGAGATGCTCATTTTGAATAATCTCATTTTTTAATTTTTAGTTTCCTATCAGTGAAGCTGAGCATTTTTTCATATGCTTATTAGCCACTCAGATTCTAACTCTGTGAATCAATTTGCTCCTGTCTCCTGTCCATTTTCCAACTAATCTTTCTTTTTTCTTATTGATTTATAGAAATTTTCTGCATATTTAAAGTACTAATCTAATCTGACTAATTAGTTATATTCTTCGAAAATAACTTCTCTCAATCTGCGGTTCATCCTTTCCCCTTGCCTATGAAATATTGTGCCATATAAAACTTACATACTAAATTTATCAGGCAAAAACCTTTTCCTTTATGATTTGAGCTGTGTGGGTCTAGCCCACTGGTTTATAGTGTCAACTCTTTCATTTACCAAATGTCTATATATCCATGACAATATTTCTGGTTCTCCGTTCTGTTGTATTGGTCTGTTGTTTTATTCCTATGTCAATTGCCTTACCACTTTAATTACTGCCACCTTGTAGAAAGTCTTGATACTTGCTAACGCATATGCCCCAATCCGTGCTCTTATATTGTTTTTGCTATTCCTGTCCTATTATTCTTCAAAAAAAGTTTAGGATTGACTTGTAAGTTTGCCTCCAAAAAAGACTTTTTAATATTTAGAGGACAAAAAAAATTTTCTTTTATACAATTATCTTTTTAGAATCAATAATATAAAGAATGCTAAAAATGCATATCAAAAAAATTTTAAATAATAATTTATGTTGTTAAACCAATGGCTGCAGCTATCAGAACGTTAGATATCCTTCTACATGAAGTTCTTAGTAGGGGACATGGGGGCTGCTGGGCTGGGAAGAGTAGATGTGACTTCGCTTTTTTGAATCCCAACCTATGAAGAAGTCATAATAATTAAAATTGGCAATCCAGTGTGTTTCGTTAAAGAATTTTTTAATGAAAGGAAAGAGTTAAGGGCCGGCCCTGTGGCCAAGTGATTAAGTTTGTGCACTCCACTTCAGTGGCCCAGGGTTTGCCAGTTCGGATCCTGGGCATGGACCTATGCACTGCTCATCAAGCCATGCTGTGGCGACATCCCACACAGAAGAACTAGAATGACCTATAACTAGAATATACAACTATGTACTGAGGCTTTGGGGAGGAAAAAAAAGAGGAAGATTGGCAACAGATGTTAGCTCAGGGCCAGTCTTCCTCAAAAAAAAAGAAGAAAGAAAGAAAAGAATTAAGATATTTATGCTCTTCTGAGACGCTGTAGACAACACTTCGATATTGCACTCTTGATCATTGATTGAAAAAAACTTGATTGAGTTTTTTTCTGAGCCAAGTGCATTTAAAAATAAATAAAATAAATTTCCTTCAATTCTCTACTGTTCAAAGAATTTGGATATTGTATTGGTCAGGGTTCCCCATAGAAACAGAATCAGTAGAATGTGTGCAGAGAGAGAGAGAGAGATTTATTTCAAGGAATTGGCTCAGGCAGTAGTTGGCTGGCAATCTGTAGGGTAGGAGGCAGGCTGGACCTGGGGAAGAATCAGTGTTGCAGTCCCAGTCCAAAGGCACTCTGCGGGCAGGATTCCCTTTTCTTTAGGGAAGGTCAGTCTATATAAACCTTCAACTGAGTGTATGAGGCCCACCCCCAATATGGAGAGTCATCCGCTTGACTCAGAGTCTACTGACTTAAATGTTAATCTCACCTGAACAATACCTGCATAGCAACATCTATAAATGTTTGACCAAATATTTGGGTGCCAAGGCCTAGCCAAGCTGACGCATAAAATTAATCATCACAAGCATTCCGAAGGCATTTCACAAAATTTATGAAACTGTAGTTAAAATATTTCAGGAAACACTTTCAGCAAGAAAAAAAAACTTGACACTGACTATAACAGGATAAATTCTATAGTATAGACAAGTAAAGGAAAAATAGCTTGAATGAACATATTTTCTGAACATTTTAGATTAAATACAAAAAGGAAAAAAATGACGAAATTTCCTATTTCACAGCATTCTAGTTTCTCCACATGGAGTTGGGGTTTTGGCTCCTGAGTTTTCAGGGACATAAGAATTGACTTTTCACTATTCCTAACGTTGCCAAAACGTTAGGGAGGCCATCCATACCAATACTTTTCCTAATAATTTTTTCAATTTGAACTAAATGTGTTTTTTTTAGCAAAATCTCCACTGAAAAATATTGACTATGTAAAAATACCATAAAGATTTTTTAATTTATATTGTATATGGAGCCTCTTTCCTGTTCTAGTATTTCAGAAACTAAATGTCTGTTGAAGACAAAGCTGGAATCAGCCATCCCATCCATACCACAAAAATTCAAATGGAAGCACAGTCGTATTGATGTTTGGCAATTATAGCTGCACTGTTTTACTGCTGGCATATTCTCCATGTATTTCTTCTTTAAAAGGAAATAGTTTGAAAAAATATATCCAGCGACTCCCTGCTTTTCCTGCCAATTTTCTAATTGACTATAAGTAGGCTCTCTTAGCTTGTGCCAGATTTCCAGGCTATAAGGAATTGGATGAGCACTATTGTGCGTGGGGTGCGATGAGCGAGCCTTGCTTCTCCAGTCTCCCAAGGATGAGAAGGCTGGGTTTTTCTCCCCACTGTTATGTTGTGTGTCGGTATTAAGCAGACACACCCTGCGCATTTACAGGTAGCTGCTCAGGCTAAGGGCTTTCCACCCTCTTGGCTCTTTGCCCCAAGGAATGACATCCCATCAACAGGATTTTTTTAAGCACCATCTTGACCTTTCTGTGGACTCTCACTGTTTTACTTTGGACTGGATATTTTTCTTTTCTCTCTCTCTCTCTCTCTGTAATCTTTAAGATTTTTACTTTTATTTTCTTAATACTTCTCAATAGCTATTCTTATTCTAAGGTTTTTAATGTTCAGTTTTACTTTTATCACTTTCAATTCCTTTTCTTAATCCTTAACCCCCTCCACTTTTATATTCTAAACTTTCATAGCATGGGTTTTAGTCTTTTATGTTAAGCTTTTCTCTCTTTTACTGTGATATTTTTAATCTTTGATTCTTTATATCCTTTGTTTTAAATCATCTATTTATTGTAATTTTAGCTCCCACCCTTTTGTCTTTATTGGGACTTAATTGTCGGATTTAGATTACATTTGTTGTTTTAATTTCTTCTTACATCTCAAATTTTTGTTGTGATCTCCTCACAATACTTCACCGTAACAGGTAGGAAGGAATCTTTCTGCTGCATGTGCCAGGAGTCCTCACTCAAAACGGCTGGAGCAACGTAAAGCTTTGGGTGGAATATATTAACTCATATTACTCAAAATATCAACTTGCAGGCTTGGTTCCAGGCAGAGCTAAATTTCAAAAACTTTCATTGCGACCCAGTTCTCTCCAGGCTTCCTGTGTGTTGCTACAGCCTGGACAGGCTCCACCACGGCACCCACGGGAGACAAGACATCTACAGCAGCTTCAACCTGACGACATCCTTCCTCGTTCAAGTCCCTCAGAAGAGAGACAGCACCTCTCCTGCTCAGTCAGCTCCCTGAGTCTCACACCATCCAGGCTTTAAATCAACAAACATGAAAGCTTTCATTCTAAAACTCAATGGAAATAGAGTGTGTACGAGCCAGGAGGGGGTGGTATCTGAGTTCTTCCATGGAGAGATGCTCTCTGTGCAACATAACTAGCCTGACGCCATCAGATCCATCGGCTCGAGTGAGTAACAAGCATCGGGATAAAGCCAACAGGGGTATATCTGTAAGATACGGGAGACTCCTTGGAGGGTGCTGCTCAACGGCAGAGTCCTTCCAACACAAGGCAGAGACATGCATTTTTTTACTATGTATATTACCATTTTCTCATTGTCCCCGCTTTCATCTCTTCGAATATCAGGGGAAAGAATTGTGGCAGGCATTAGTGTGGACCAGCCACATTGATTGTACCTCATTTCATCAGACTCCTTCCTCCCAGGCCTAATTCAGTTCCAGGAAGGTGAGAGAGTTATTGTCCCACTCTCAAGCCACTGTTTGTACACATAGAATGTCTACAATTTCACAATTTTTGTGATGATTTTACAATTTTTCTTTTCTCAACACACCCAAGAATTAATCGTGTATGGGGAAATGAATGCTATATCCATAAACTTAACATGTGTTGACTTACATGACTTCTTTCTCTTTTCTTCCTATTTTGCTAGAATCCTTTCCTGATATTTTGGGGGTGATTTCTATTGTTTAAATATGTACGTGAGGAATTATATCGAATATCACTTGCCAAATCATTGTGCATCGCCTCTTGACTTAACGCTTTCCACAATTATAGAAATCCCAAACCCCAAGGTTCATCACTGAGCCAAAAACATGCCACATCTACATGACACAAAAGAGCTTAACCTTGAAAAGCATCACACCAAATGGAACCCCATTCCTTGCCAAAAGTTTTGCAGGCATCTGTCACAACATTTATCTCCCTTCAAGCAACAGCGTCAGCGGCTCATGTTGGATTCTAACATTCGAGCTTGGGTCCAAGTCTCTTCACTCCACCTTCTACAGATCTTGCTCCAAATGCATAGAATTGGCTTCCTCCTCTCTCTCAGCAAACCTCACCTTCTTTCCGTTACAAGTTTCCCTGGTTCGCCCTACAGCAATTATTTTTCCCACTGGTAAGAAACTCCTTTACATATATGGAATTGACATGTATCTTTCGGGGCTGTTTCTTAACTCAGTCTTCTGCTCCATTAGTATCATACGGTTTTAGTTACTTTAGTTTTAAATCATTTGAGTTTTTAAGTAATACATGCACATGGTATTATTTTTAAAAGTTCAAAAGGGTATAGAGTGAAAAGTACACTTCCTTCCCACACCGCCCCCACCCCATGCTCCCCTTCCCCAGAGATGACTACTAAAGGCCAGCTTGTTCTGTTTTCTAAGACATGCTTCTTTATGTAAATAGAGAAGCAGACATTCAGTTTATTGAGAAATACCAACCAGGTGGACTTTAAATTCTGGCAGCAGTATTTTTTCAAGCACTATATTCAACTGAGCTCTAAAGAATCTCCATGTCCTCCTACAGGACTTCTTGGGCAGCTCCTATAACTTTCTTGCCACTTTCGGTTAAATGTCATTTCAATCTTTTGAAACCTCCACTTCACATCAAATCTAAGTCTCCTCTGCTCTCTTCTTTCCAGTGAAGACCTGGCATTGCCTCAAGGCACTTGGAGCTGGGAAGAGGCTCCTTCTTCAGGTGGAGGAGGCAGGAGAGGGTCTGGTTCCTTCTCTGGATCAGGCATTTCCAATAACGAGTTTGGGGCAGGGGCAGGAGGAATAAGAGAAGCAGAGACCCTCTAACATTACTGGCAGCCTGTGGGTGTTTGGGAGGCTCCCTTCGACTTGCTCTGGCACCGTCTGGTTCCACCTACTGCCGGGAGTCTCTGCCAATGCGGAGGACTCCCCACAGGTGGGATGACTGTCTTGGAATGGTGCCCAGCTTCACCATGCCTTCTCCATTGTTGAGAGGCACCTCCCTTCAGCCTCACTAAAAAGCCTAGGTCCCTGTTATGGGCTGAACTGTGTCCCCCCAAAATTCACTTATTGCAGCACAAAATTCCAGCACCTCAGAATGTGACTATAATTGGAGATAGGGTCTTTAAAGAGATGATTAAGTTAAAATGAAGCCGTTAGGGTGGACCCTAATCCAATCTGCCTGTTGTCCCATTAAGAAGAGGAAATCTAGACACACAAAGAGACACCAGAGCTGCACACACACAGGGGAAAGATCACACGAGGACACAGCAAGAAGGCAGCCATCTGCAAACCAAAGAGAGAGGCCTCAGAAGAAACCAAACTTGCCCACACCTTGATCTTGGACTTGTAGCCTTTATAACTGTGAGAAAATAAGTTTCTGTTGTTTAAGCCTCCCAGCCTGCAGTATTTTATTATAGTAGCCCTAGGAAACTAGTACAGTCTCCAAACCCTATACACACACTTGGACCAGAGGCTGCCTGGACAGCCTCATGGCCTGTATCTCAAGCCTCTCCTTCACGCTCTTTTACATGCAGATCCATTACTCTATGAATTCACCTTCCATTTTTCCAAAGGACATGGGGAGCTGCAGCTGGGGCTACCCACTTCCTCTTCCCATGCAAACCGCCCCTTCCCTATTGACCTCTCTGCAGAGGTTGACCCTCGCCAGCCTCCTACTTGCAGAAATCCCCAGATAAGAAGTAGTCCCCGGGTTCAGATTACCTCCAAACCAGGGAGCACCTGTCAAGCCCTCCCAAGTAGTCAGCTCCACTCCGGTGGTAACACCACAGTGAGCCTCCAGATGGACCCGCATCCAGCCAGGAAAGGAAGTGTCAGCCACCCCTGCTGCCTTCTTACAGCAGCCCCGTCCCTGTGCGTGAGACTTTTGGAGCCCCTTCACTATATCTTGGGAGCCAGAACCTTGGCCAGTGCACTTATTCCCTGATCTTTTCATATAAGAATGTGTGGACAGAGCTGATGGTTGAGTGACAGCACCAGTTCAGCACCTCTTAGCAAGCCCAAGGGCAAGTGCCTGACTTAACTGTTGGCAGCTCTCTTTAGCATGTGGGAACTGAACACCTCTTTGTTCTCAGCTTTGAGCCTTACTCACCAGTTTGGCAGAAATTGGAAAAGTACAACTCCACATACATATATATATTCCCCAACTTTTTACTCACAGGTGCAAAGAAAATGTAGTTTGTTCTGACTCTATCTGACGTGGTCTTCAACATCAGCCGTCCCCTTGTAGGAAGTAGTGGAACGTGAATCAACCTTAGTCCTATCTGGTTTGACACTTCGTCCAACCCCTTAAATCGCCCCTTTCGGGAAATGTTCAATCTCTTGGGATAATTGCTCAGTCTTTTGCTACAATAAACAATGTTCAGTAGCTATCAGGGTTTACGTTACCTTGTGCACATGTGTAAGTGTGTCATAGAATAAATTCCAAGAAGTGGAATTGCTTGGTCAAATGCCATTCAATAAATTCAAAAAGTATTCAATAAACATTTATAAATACGTATTTATTTGACAGCTTGCCAGGCACTGTCAATGATTGAAACAGAAAAATAAATTTCTCCCTTGAGGAGCTTACCATCTCATGGAAAGAAACAGACAAAACCACAATAAATGAGGCAGTCATATAGCAGGTTAGAAGATAATAGCTACAGAAATACGTGCAGAAGAGTAAGAGGGAATGCGATCAGGCGGCTGCAGTTTTAAATCGAGTGGTCAGCGAAGGCCTCGCTGAGAAGGCGCTATTTCAGCAAAGACCTGAAGGAGGGAAGGGATTTGGCCTGCAGTCCCTGATACGTGCAAGGAAAAGCACGTAGGCCAGTGTGGCTGGAGCAGAGGGAGAAAGAAGGACAGACTAAGAGATGAGATCAAAGAGGTGCTGGGCCAAGTTATGGAGAGCCCTGGAGCCCATTATGGGGATTTTGGCTTTTGCTCTTAATGAAATGAGAAGCCAATGGAGGGATTTGAGCAAGCCATGTGACACGATCTGGCTTTTGTTTTAAAATACGTACTCTGAGGCAGGGACACCAAGAGGAGGCTACTGCGGCAGTGCAGCTGAGATGCGGCGGCTCAGACCTGGGCGGCAGCAGTGGGCGTGCGAAAATGTGGTCAGCGTCCAGCTGTACTTCAAAGGTATGTGACACCGGTTGCCAAACTGCCCTCCACGGTGCTTGCCCCAGGTGATCCTCCCTCCACAAAGGACACTTCCTGTCGCCCGCGCCCTGGCCATGGCAGCAGGCTCTCCCACCCCTGAGGCTTCGCCCAGTGCAAAGGAAAAAGCAGCAGCCCGTTGTTTTAACTGGATTTGTGTTCTTCCACTTGTGAGTGAGGATGAGTATTTTTCACATGTTTATAAATTATTTGTGTTTCTTTTAACCTGTTCACGTCCTTGCTCATTTTTCTAGTGGGTTGGTGATCTTATATAAACTGATTTGTCAGAACTCTCTACATATTAAGGAAATTAGCTGTTTATCTATCCTTTCTCTGTTTGTCATTTTCCCTTGACTTTTTCTATAATATTTTCCCATGTAGACATTTTTACTTTTTATACTTTAAATTACTGACCTTTTATTTATTTATTTTAAAGATTGGTCCTAAGCCAACATCTATTGCTAGTGTTTTGGTTTTTTTTTTCTCCCCAAAGCCCCAGTACCTAGTTGCATATTCTAGTTGTAGATCCTTCTAGTTCTGCTCTGTAGGATGCCGCCTCACCATGGCCTGATGAGCGGTGCCATGTCCACACCCAGGATCTGAACCAGTGAAACCTCGGGCCACGAACTCAACGGGCCCAAGCACGAAAACTTAACCACTTGGCCACAGGGTTGGCCTCTGATCTTTTCTTTTAAAATAACTTCTTCAGGAAAGCATTTCTTGTCCACTAATGCTCCCTTTCTCAAAGTCTGTTCAGAGTGCAGCGGTCTCTAAGTCTCCAAAAGAACGATGCCAGTGGTGAGAAAGTCTAGAAAGAGCTGCAACCCTATTCTCTCCCTAGAGACTCACGATGCACCTGAGCACGTAAAGAAAAACCTTCCAGTAAAGAAATGCATTCAGTCTGCTAACCCTGTGTTTCTCAAATTTCCTGAATGACAACCCTCTGCCATCTCCCCACCTGCCTTTTATTCCCTGTTAAATCCCATGGGACTGGTTTTACTCAGAACGTGGTTTGAAAAATGTTGCATTAAGTGTTCTAAAATCTATCCCGGTGTCAATCCAGCACAGCTGTGTTCCCAGGTGACATTTTCTTGCCTACTCCCTCCCTCCCTCCACATTGCCCGGACCACCTCCCCGACCCAGACCCTTGTCACCCCACAACAGGCAGGGCCTTATGGCACGTGTGTGGTGTACCAGCCTTACTCTTGATTTCATCTGACCTTTCCAAACTCTCTCATTTTTATTCTGTCCTGCTCTCCTCATTCATTTATTTTTTTAATTTTATTTATCTCATTATTTTGCATTTATACATGCATATATTTGAGACCCTCTCTTAAATCCTTTCTGGAATAAGGCAGGGAATAAGTAAATATAGACAAATTAATTTTATCTACGTACCAGAAATATTGGGCTGGCATGTGAAGTGTAAAGGATATAAGGATAAGTCCCTTGAAAGGGAGGACGCTACTGAAGTGAGGCTGCTGGTTGAGGACAGAGTGGAGTAAGGCTTCCTGACCTCAGCAGCATGCCAAGGCCCAGGAATCCCATAGCCCTCAATAGCAATTGCCCCCTCTCGTCCTCATCTGTCACACGGTGGATGGGGTCCATCTGAAGTCCTGCCAGGACCTCAGCTGTGGGTCAGTAGGAATTGAGAGAGAATTGGGATTGGAGGGGACCAGGGCTAAGGGAATTGACCCAGATTAGGGCTGGTCCTCAAGGAGGTCTGGCAAGGTGCCGAATGAAAGCACCCAGAGGAGATCTGATTGAGGGGCACAGAGAGGGAGGGGGGATAGCCACCATTGGTCAGGGGATGGCCAGATCAGTTTAAAATAGGACTTCAGGGTGGCACAGGTTTCAGAGAAAAGAGACCAACTCAGGAGAGGCAGAGAGTGGCAAGGTTAAGAGCAGGAACTTTGGTGGCACATTAACTCGGTTCAAATCCTAGTTCTGCCACTGACTGGCCGTGTGACTACCAGCACTTACTTACCCTCGCTGGGCCTTAGTTTCCTCATCCTTGTAAAAAGAGTTAACAGCGAGCGTAAGATTCAATGAGCTAGCATCCATCAAGAGCTTAGAACAGCATGTGGCATAAAGTAAGGACTAAGGAGAGGAACCCAGCAAGAAACAGTTTAGGCTCAAGAGAAAGCAAATGGCAACCAGTGGAACAGAAGAACGCCAATGCTCCATGTTTTGCTTGTTTGTTTGTTTTAGAATGCTCAGCAAGTTGAGAGCAAAGTCCTAAGTTTAAGCACAGTAGGATACAACCAATCCAATCTAATCATTTCACTTCAGCCAGAGGCCTAGGACGAAAGGAAGAAAAATAAACCTCTTAAACATTAACTCAGCCTCAGAGCCACAGCTTTCCAAAATGTCACCTTTTTGCAAATTGGGTGCAGGGTGGGGGACCCCTTCCCCAAGATATTTCCTAGTGATTTGCTAGGAAATTATTGTAACAAATATACAAATCTACAATGGCTCTTACAGGAATGGTGTCCCCAGCATTGTGCAGTCTGAATTCTGCACAACTATACACATCAGCCTTCCAGCTCTGGCTGAAAGTTTGTTTCCTTGTCTTTACATAATATGTTGCACATTCTTTATTGTGAAAGGTTTTAAACAACAAGAAAAAGGAGAATGGTACAAACCTTGTTAATTTTTCTTCCTGTTGTGGTAGACTGGAATATTTTAATCCTTATCAGAGTTTAAAATAAATTTCTGAAAATCTGTTTCACATGAGATGTGACTACTTACAAATGCGATTTTAAAAAAAGAGTTCAAAAAGTTCAAGTTGTTTAAAATAAAGAATATTTCATTCTAACAGGTGTGTGTTGATATCTCATTGTGGTTTTGGTTTGCATTTCCCTGATGATTAATGATGTTGAGCACTTATCCACGTGCCTCTTGGCCATCTGTGTGTCTTCTCTGGAAAAATGTCTATTCAGATCCTCTGCCTATATTTTAATCGAATTTTTTTTATTTGCTAGTGAATTGTATGAGTTCTTTAGAATATGATCTAACGTTGGAAAAGCTGTGTTAGTAACTCCTTTATTTTGAAATAAACTTCTGGAGAGGTTTAACAAAACCTAAAAGGCTTTTTAAAAAACATTTCTGCAACAATCGAGGTCCACAGAAGTCTGTGACCAGGCTTGAAGCAGTTTGGCTGAAACAAATGCAAACTGAACTTCTGGTTTGGGCAGGGCTTTTCCCCCCAAATTATGTCCCTTTCATGACAAAATAGAAAACCTCTTTGTTTCATGCATCCAGCTGCGCGTCCATGGGCGTGCGTTCTGGTTTGGTCTTGGCTAAATGCAGAGAAACACAGTGGACCTGTTTCAAGTCTACGCTGCCGCCTCGTCATGAATTCATCACCACGCTGTCACAAATGTCCTCCTACAGTGCCTTTCAGTGCCTGTGGTACCAAAAGAAAGGAGCCAGTATTGTTTATGAAATGGCTGTGAAACAGATATTTGATTCCTTTTTTTTCCCTCCAAATCTGTTATAAGCAACGGAAGCAAAGGAAAGAGAAATTAAAAAAAGAAGGGCAGTCACTTCAATGGTGTGAAACAGAACAGAAGGAAAAGAGAGAGAAATAGAAGGAAAGAGCTGAAAGAGAGAAGAAGAAAGGTAGAGAAAAGGAAAGAAGGAGAAAAAACCTCAGCTGTCCAGCCATATACCGAGAATGTGAATGGATCCTAATTTGGAGGAAGTTGTTTTTACTTTTTTACCTTCAATAATAATGTTTCTATTTTGTTAAGCTGTGGTCTCTATTTTTACTGTAGTGTAAGCCCAATATTCACCTGAGATGTTCTTTCCCAGAGTTATACTGTTTAGATTTCTATCAGAACCTCCAGGTCACCAAGGCAGGAGGTAAGTTGGAATCTGTCTTGGAGAAACAAGAACGTCTCTCCACCTTTTTTTTTTTTTTCGCCAATCTTCCTCATTTTTAGCTTGAGGAAGATTCACCCTGAGCTAACATCTGTGCCAATCTTCCTCTACTTCATATGTGGGTCGCTGCCACAGCATGGCTGATGGGTGGAGGATGTCTACACTGGGGATCTGAACCCACGAACCCAGGCTGCCAAGTGGAGCACACAAACTTAACCACTAAGCCACGGATGGGCGGGCAGCCCCTCTCCATCTTGCTCTACTCCCGGGGCCTGGACCAGAAGGAGCAAGGTAAGCACTCAGGATGCAAAGCTTAAGGAGGTGCTCACTCTCAGGCACCAGCTCTACACCCACAGGAGCCTGACAGCAGGTGCCTCCTTAAGCTTAGCCGACTAGATGCCTCGCGTGCCTCACCCTAGTCCCGCCCTGCCACCTGCTCCAGCACAGGTGCTTCTCTGCCCTGGCAGGAATCCCAGGGCCCCCTCTCTTACTTCCATCTAAAAGCCAGGGGCTGTGGCTCCTCTCCCGTCTGACTCTCACCCTACGCCTCCACTCCTCCCACACCATCCAAGCCTTGCTCTCTCCTCCCTCAGCGAAGCAGCTTCTGTCCTCAAGAACCTATGGCTGGGTTTTAAACCGTCCACCAAAAACGTTAGAGGTTAATACGTGGTTCTGGGCCTTGTTACAAGAAAAATCAGTCAAAGAAATTTTGTTTGTTATGCTATGAAACTGTGAAACCACGTTTAGTGACATCACGCCTTGCAAACCATCCCACGGTTCTATCCAAAACAGATCTTTATCTAAGGATGAAATGAAGTCAAGAAAATGGGCCTTTCTCGTTGGTTCTAGATGAGATTACTTCATTATTAGTGTAGATTCCTGACTGAGGTTTGCTAGGAAATGGCCATGGCACAGAACCACCTGCTGGCGGCTGGCTGTTGAAGAGCCAGCCTTTCTCCCCACCCCACTTCGTTCCTCCCCTGCAGATAGCCGCGCTGCACTGGGCCTCCCTTAAGGAGAGAGGTACGTCATGTCCCACAGGGGTGCTGAAAAACACGGCTTTTGCTGGACACTCCAGGGAGAACAAGATGACTTATGTCAAAGCAACAGGCCCCAGTGAAGACCTGCAGCCTCGGTGGCAGGTGGGTCAGAGGGTCGTCTTCAGCTCCCGCCACGTCCCCACCGTGGGCACTTGCTCTAGAAGCAGCCTGTGGATCCTGAACACAATTCTTCCTTTGATTCTTTTGATGACAGAGCAACAGCAAAATGCTGTGGCAATCAAAACTGCCTGAAAACAGCGTATTAACTGTTCAGATCTGTAATTGAGTTAATCACGGAACTGCTGGCACGTGCTCTCCACCGTTCTTCATAGATAAGTTCTTGACACTGCGTCCCTGAGACTTCACTCCTTCTCACCTCGAGCCCCTCTCTCGGACAGGACTCGGGATTCACAGGAGTGACTTCCATGTGGGATGAGGGTAGGAAGGAAGACAGGGCAGACATTTATAAACACCTGCTCATTTAATTTTGCCAAGACCCTGCCAGACACATCCCAGTGTCATCACTCCGCAAATGAAACTGATGCTCAGAGAAGTTCAGCGGCTTTCCTATGGTCACTCAGTTAAGGCAAGGTGGAGTTAGGAGTGGAACCCATGGCTAATCTTGATAGACTTCACGCTCTTTCCCCCTCTTCACCCTCCTGCCCTCATGTTTCCTCCCATAGTGCAACGGGACCAATACTCTGTACAAGAGGAATGTGTTCTCTGTCGACAGCTTGCTTGATTTCTAAGAGCTGGGTCTTGGCCTTCCTTTTCTAAGCTCCAATCATCGGAAACTAATGCTGAACAAATCTTCTGAGGCTGCCTCATGCAATCCCTTTAACTTGTGATGAGAAAACTGAAGTGCAGTGATTAAGCTACTGTGCCCCTAGCGAGCCGTGGAGACAGGGCGGGGAGCAGGACCAGCGCCGACACCCCTGCAGTGTGTTGTACCTCACAGAGCCACCAAGACTGTGCAATGAGAAGCCTATGTCCTAGACGTGGGGAGCCAATTCTCTCAAGACACCAACTTTTCTGGGGACACACAGGTAAGTGGTGTTGGGAGTGACGGTGAGGGCAGCCCCCACCCACGTCAGTTGTGTGTGACCCCGGAGTTCACTGTTTCTTTCAGCAGAGCAGTTCTGGTCATCAAAACCCATTGGGAGAACAGATAGTAGAGAGCACAAGAAAAATTCTCCAGCGCTTTTCCAGGCTGATTCCTGCTCTTCTCCCAGGACTTCCTATCCTCTCATCCTCCAGCAGTTACAGAGCTCTCCACAGCAGTCCCCAGAGCTAGACCACTCCTAAAGTCACCACCACTACCACCCTCCACTCCTTGTAACCACATTCTCATGTGGCCCTTGGTCTGAGTCCACAGCCCATATACACCAGCCCCATCCCTCACACCCTCCACATGGACTCACCTGCTCCCAGTTCCAAGCCAATATTCATGCCACAGCTCCCGGAGGCCTGCCTCCTCCCTACTGTATCCCCTGCCCCCAGTTCCGGTAAGCCAGGGGTTGCAATCGAAAATGTCTTCAGGAGACAGGAAGGTATGAGAAATGTGTGAAGTGCTGGGTGTGCAATGATAGGGAATGGTGGGGAATAGAGCAAAGTAAAAAGTGCCAGCTCCACCTAAATAAATGCAAATTTTTTTTAAATTTAAAGCATTCTGCTGTTCACACAAAGTACTTTCCCAGCCTGGATTCAGCGGCACCAGTTTCCAACCCGTCTCTACTCCAATCTGTAGGCATTACTTTCTGCAAGTCCCAAATCAAAGTCAAACTTATGTCTCCAGTGTTTCTTTACTAACCACCTCTCCTTTATGTCCCCATAATAGTACATAGACTTTGTACCACACTATCTGACTTTTGTATTTCATACACCTTGAGGGAAAGAACCATTTACCTATGGTTTATACCTCAACTTTCTATCAGCCCCTGCCTCAAACTTAGTTAACAAGAAACTCAAAGAATATACAGTGTATAGTGTACAAATCTTATAAAAGAACGCTTATTTGGTGCAATTCCCATTCGTAAGTGTGTCGATTTTTGTCACTGGCATCTTCAGAAACTCCTAACAACGGAGCAGAAGTTAATTTTCGGCATCCCCATAGTTCAGAGGATAGGGAAACATTCTGTTGTTAATTTGCACTAATACAAATAAACCATATGGCCTTCTGAATGACAGAGTCACTGTGACACCCAGCCAGCTAGGCCTGGACCATTTCTCGCTTCTCCCAGAAAGTTGTCAACACGGGAAGTCAACTTATGGCCCACAAGTCCTATCATCTGCTGCCCTCTAGTGGACAGAATAGATAACGGACAGTGTGCTCCAGAATCCCAAGCTCCCTGAGACCCAGCTCCAGAAGACAGTCAACAGTCACCTAGGAAAATCGTCCCTTCCTCTGGGGGGTAGAGTTGGAGTGATTGCAATAAAAACAGGAAAAGTTACAGAGGAATCAAGCTACAGTTTTCTATTGTGGAAGGCAAAGTTTGTGTCGAATTAAAATAAGTCGGATTCAATAACTCATTGGTGAGATATAAAACAGCCAGTGAGACTGGGAGACACCAGGATGCGGTCTTCACAGCATGCAACAAAAATGTCATTTTTTAAAAATAACTTTTAGGGGTGTTTTTTCCTCCAATACAAAAGTATATAAACTTTATTGTACAAGTTTTTCTCCTTTACACAAGAATGTGTTCATCTTAGGAAGTACAGATAGGCAACAGAATAAAAAGGAAATCACCCAGAAACCACCCTCCATTGCAGGAATACCACTGGCGATATTGTGAGTAAGCCATTCTAGCAGTTACTGAATGCATATGTAAACACGTGATTTTGTTTTAACAAATTTAGGATGACATCTTGCATCCAGTTTCACAACCACCTTCTCTGCTGCCTCATTCTGAGGTCACAAAAGGTATGTGTTTTCTGACCTCATTCCTTACCTGTGTGTTTCAGCTGCTCTGACGGTGGGCTTGTGCATGCGCTATGACAGACCAAGTCATCTGCTTTCCTCGCCTGGAGCCCTCTCTCCTCCAACGTGTCCAGCTGGCTTAGGCAAGTGACCAATCATAGCATATCATTGTATTTTCCATACGGTAGTTAAAATAATAAATCTGAGCATATGGAAAATAAATTTAACAGTAATACTATCTAAGGTAACTGTATTCATCGTGGTGAGTTGTTTAATTGCTTTAAGATCCACTACCATACTGGATCTGTGGACATGGCATTTTTATTGCTTTAATAAACATATTTCTTAAATTACATCCATATGAAAGATTTTTTTCCCAAAAAATATGAGAGATATTTACCTTTCTCAAACCAAAATTTCACATGCAACCAACCTGCACTTATCTTAGAAACGAAACACGACCATCATTTCTCTCGGCATGGGCAGCTTGTCCCCATGTTGGAAACGCAAGGAAGAGAACAGCATCTACTCAAGGGAAAGCTCTGATGGCGGGAATGGAAGACGGGATGACCAGATTTAATGTTAACGCAAAACTAAAAACCCCAGGATGGTACTTAAGGGAGGGTGATGGGAACGTATTGTTTCCTTATAATGATTTTAAATGGAAATTACAATTCAATCACAAATGAAAGTAAATTGTAGACAGTGAGGCGAACAAATCTGTGTCACTCGGATTCACGGTGATTATCAGATTAGCACCCCGTCCACCGCCATCTTCTCGGTCTCCCTCACCTCACCGCCTGAACTGCAGTTTCGCGGGGACTGCCATGGGGCAGCTCATCGGCGCTGTATTTTAGCGGGGCTTCTATCCTCCCTGTTTTTCCTTTTCGTTGCTCGGCAAGGTAGAGAAGGAAAGAGCATTAGAAGAGTGAGAACTTGTGCCTGCACCTGTTTTAAAAGTTGTGCAACCCCAGTCAAAGGCCAACCATCTGGCTCCAGGCGGCCTCCCACCTGTCTCCCTGCACTTTCCTCTCACCAACTCCACTCCAGCCACGCTGGTCTTCTTGCTGTTTCTCCACACACCAAGCACATTTATACCGCAGGGCCTTTGCACCTGTTATTCCTTCTGCTAGAACACCCTTCCCGCTACATCTGCAAAGTTCACTGCGCCACTTCATTAGGGTCTAAGTTCATCTGTCCCCTCCTTGGAGATGTTGGTCTTCCCCACCGACCCTTCCTACGACAGCACCTCCTGTCACTCTCTACTCCCTCACTCTGCTTTGTTTTCTCTTCCCAAAACATCGATCACTACCTGACATATTGTATACCCACTTTGTGCTTCTTTGTTGAATGGACCCAGTATCACTCAGGGAATTCTGACCAGGAAGGGCCAGCACAGGTCTGTGAGGACATTATGTTGAGAGCTCACCAGGAGATGCTGACACACACCCTGGTTAAGAACCACTGGCTTGACGGATAGTATAGTTTTTGGGGTCAGATGGTCCAGATCAAAGTTCCAGCTTGGCAAGCGTGGGACATTACAGCTGTAGGCTCAGTCAGAAACACGGTGGCAATGATACCCACCTCCCCAGATCGTGCTGGAGATAACACCAGCGAATGGATTGGAGACAAGCCCCTGAACTAGAACACGCCTAATAAATATTAGCTATTAGTGCTCTATTTCTTCTCTGAAGGTGAACTCCTTGTATTTTTGGGAAAGAAAAAATTTTAAATAACAAAAAAATCTATTTTTAATTAGAACTGCAGACAATCCCTCTGAATCAGATGGTTGCTTTCCTGTAAACTGTAGATGGTACGTCCATCTTTATCCCCGAAGCCAGTGCAAAAGAGAAATGAATAGAATTCGGCCAATACCTGTAGCCAATGCAATTCCATATTCTGAAATTCAAAATTGCAGGCAGCGATTTTTCCTGCATTGCCCCAGAGTGGCATCGGTGAAGAGGCGGGCTCCTCCCCACACCCAGGCTCAGTGTCCCCAAACGGCACCCTTCTTTCTGATCCCTGGCAGGGGTGGCGGCAGCGGGAGCACAGGGATGATGGCCAGGTGGAGATGGTGGAGGAGCCACCTGGACAGGGCAGGAGACAGCACCTCAGGAAGCAGCAAGTGGAAAATGGGCAATTTGGAAGCATTCGCTCTAGTCACAGCAGAGGCCAGTGTGATCTCCGAGGGGCAATTGGTGACTTGAGGAGGCTCGACTGGGTGGCCGCCTGTGTCATAAAAAGCAATTGGTGTCTTGAGGAGGCTCGACTGGGTGGCCGCCTGCACAGCCCAGAGGTCTCCTAACAAAAGTGGCTCTGTGGTAGGAATTAGTCCTCCGGAGACCTGGCGATGGCCACCGTTTATGTCAGGGATCGCAAGGAAAGGACTTAAGAACACACAGGCGGGGACATTTTGTTATTCACGTTTACAGAAATATTTGGTAGATGTACTTCTGTTTACAAATGCCACTTACCAGGTTTAATTGGATCAAGAGTGACACCTAGTGGACAAGCTCTGCTGAACTCTATTTTCTGTCCCCCGAAATCAAATTAATTGAGTTTATAAAAATTATTGCACAGTATAACCAAGGTGTCATAAAGCCAGAGTTTTTGAAAACTGCACCAGAAATCCTGGAATTTCAATCTCTATAAATAGACAGCAGCAGAAGAGGACTGACAGAAAGAACTAGTTTTTAAAATGTACAAGTGACAAAACTGATGAGGAAAGGAAACAGTAAAGTAAATCCGCGTTCCAAGCTTCTCGAGCCCAGGATGAAAACTCTCCATCAGATGTAGGGAGAATGATCCGAATTTGGGAATTTGTGAGTAGGACTTTGCGGATTGGAAGCCGGTTAAAAACATCTGCTACTCCCCTGGAAACCCTGCTGGGCGGCCTGGCCTCAGGCGCTTGGCCCCTTCGCTTTGTGGGGTCCCGAATGCTCTCTCGCCCTGAACCGTGAAGGTCTGAGTTCACACGCATCGGCTGACTCCGGGCAGGGCCGGCTGGATGCCCCTCGGGCTTCTAACCCCACATTCTTTTACCATTTTTTCTAATCCTAAAATCGGGGCCTATAACCTAACGCCTAGTCTGAACATGAAACAGAGCCTTGAACCCTGGACTGCCCCAGGACACCCAAGATCTCACCTGCTGTAACTACACAGGTGTGTATTTGCCCTTTTTGATTTTCGTGAAGAATTCATTCTGCTTCCTAACTGTCCTCTGGGATAACATTTTGCTTCCCCCCCCCCCCCCCCCCCCCCCCCCCCGCCCCGGGAACAACCATTTGCCGTTATGGGGAGGAGGGTTTGCCCCGGCCCTCCGTGACGTTGCTGCGCCCTAGCGGTCTCTGAGCGCTCTGCGGTGCCTCACCCTCCCCACCCGCGCTCGCTGGGATGCCTCCTCAAGGGACCCAGGGTTTCCAGCCCGGAGCGTTCCCACCCAGGCCTCCCCGCAGCTGCCTCCCGACACTCCTCTGAAACTCACTGGGTAAACCTCATGTGCCATGAAACAGCTCCCGCCCGAGCGTCTCCTCTCCCTGGAAACGTGCGCTTTATTACCCCCCGCCTGGGCTGCCCCGCGCTGCTGGGTTGCTCCCGCAGCACTGTGGAGCCCAATGGCATAATTCACTCCTGTTTGCTTAATTGGTTAAATCTGATTAAAATGTGGTTTTGGCCAGGGTATAGTGTGCTCACTTGTGTGTATTTTAATTTACACACACACCCCCAATGCTGAGACCCGGAGGCACAGTTTAAAAATGGAAAGTTTTCAAAGCCATGCCGATGACAGTCAACACCACTTAGACTTCACAGCCAGCAAATACTTAAAGTAAGTTTAATTACCAAGAATGACTGATCTTCCAGGCCCAAGGAGGTGTCGCTCCCTTCTTCAAGGTTCCCAAATCTGGCTGCTCCGGAATCACCAGGAAAGCTTCAGGAACACACACTGCCTTGGGCCCGAGCGCACCCCTGGAACTAACACTCCAGACAGGGACCCGAGATCTCCATCCCCAGCTCTCAGCCAGCCCGGGCGCTTTCGGTCCAGCGTTTGGAAGCACTGTCCGCATCGCAGTGCAAAGCTCACCTCAGAAAGGTCCGAGAGCAGCTCCCGCCAGTTTCCCACGCTACACTCATGCAGGTCATCTTGATTTTTGCCAGATCCACGTACCACCTGCCCTGCAATTTACCTAAGATGTGTATATCAATGGGCTTGCATTTTTGCATAAATGAAATTCTTTAATTATATCACTACGATGAAATCAAGGCTTTGATGTATGTCGTATTTTTTCTGATACAGAATGCAATAAATATATACCACTAGAAACTGTTTTTACATGCTTTTCCCTGTAACAGTAAGCATAGTTGGTACCAGTGGGGTTCACCTACAACACTTGAGAAAACACCAACAGAGGAAATCATCTCCGATCCCACCTTTCCTTCCACAGACGGCCCCAAGGGTGATTGTGAACAGGAGAATTTTGCGTTGAGGAGCTCAGTTCCTGGAATTTGACTGGGAATCTGAAAGGAGGACTTTTCAGAGTGGAAGCAGCCACTAGCTCTGGAAACCCTGCTGAGCGACCTAGCCTCGAGCAATTGGCTCAATTCTACAAAAACTGGGGGCTCCATTCTTTACCCCATCCCCTCCTCCTTTTAATCAGTAATCAATTAAATCACTGGGGGTAGGGCCTGGTCTCCAGTAATTCTAATACGAAACCAAGGGTAAAAAGCATCATGCCATTTCCCTTTCAAAAGACATTTCTCCCCAATTAGGAACCCCCATTCCCCTCTACCACTTCCATGGGGCCCCCTTGTCTTCATTGATAGAGGATAAAAAAGCCACTCAGCTTCTTAAACATTCTCACAAATACAGACCAGAACCAAAAAAGCCGAAGTCCAAACACCAGGGAGTCCAATGCTCAGAGCCGCCCTAAACTCATCCGGCACCAACACCCCAGTACCTTCACTACGGAAGGCCCGGCTTGCTTCCATCATTCTTTCTTCTTCTTCTCTGTTTTTCCTTTTCTTAGTTAAAAATAAACGATGTGCTTTTTTATTATTTTGAAAGCAAATGTTCAATGTAAGAAAAATTATAAAGTAAAAATGAATAATACATGTAAACATTTTTCAAGGTCCGTAATACAACCATGGAGAGACAGCCACTGTTGATACTTCAGGATATATATTCAGAACCCTTTCTAGAACTTGTGCCAGGGTATCATTTACAGACTGAAGCGTGCTGAACCCACTGAAGTAAAAGAATGAGAGGTACCTCCCTCCTTCCCAAGCTGACTCTGTGTTGGGAACCTGACCCAGCCTCAGAGGCTTAAAACATTCTAGTTGCAGAACCAGAAATAGAAGCTAGGAGGCGCTAGAAGGCTAAGGCCTCACCCACCCAGAAAGAGGCTGGTGCTAAGACGAGAGGCCTGAACCAGGAGAACAGAAGGTTCACTAGGGAGAAGCCAGTGGCAGTGGGTTCTGGGAGCGGAGAAGACCCAGGCCCCACTCCCAGAGAGCCTTCAAGCAGCGACCTGGCTTCCGGGGAAGAGGGACTGAACCCAAGATCTTTGGCCTTATCCTGCAGCATAAGATCCTCGTACCCAGGTTGGCACAGAGGAAATGAAGCCACCCTCTTAAGCAGCGTAGTGAGCGCCCCGGTACCTCCCATAGGGACCTGAACAGTTGTTTCCCCCAGACCCCCACCCCCCGGCCCTGTTTGTTACATACCATGTAAAACTCAACTGAGATGGAATTTCCAGCCAGTTCTGGTGGGTGGGAGGGGGCCAAATTTATCTCATTCAGAACTGTAAAAGCCCATTGACAGAAACCACCAGAAACACACCTGCAGAACCTCTCAGTAAGAGGGAGGTGGGAGGGGCATCTTATAGGACTTGGGCTTTTTATGGGTACTTTTAGGAGAAATTAGGGAAGGAGGGATCAAATCTGGATTGGATTCTGTCAAGAAGAAGGGACAATTTGGTGATAAATATCTTAATTTTTATCTTATAAAGAAAATAACTAAAGTGGTGAGAGTTGTCATTAGTTTAAAAAGAAAGTAGCAGTCACCTGTGTTAGAAGATATTTTTCATTTGTGTGGTTGTAGAGTGGCTTTATCTTGTCCCAAACATGGTCCAAGTGGTCTTGGCTGAGCATCGTTCACATTCTGTGAACGTTGTCCATGCTCCCTTGGGAACATCGTGATCCAGAGTCATTTCTTACTTTCCTAAACAAAGGAATGTATCATCTCTTAGATGATTAATATCTATTATATATATTTTTTCAAACATAGGGTTACACTATACATACTGTTTGATCACTTTACCTAATGATATGTCAACCACAGTTTCCAGGACAGTGTCCGTCTCCTTCACTTCACGTGGATGAATGGGGTTCCACGGTGTGGATGAGCCATACATATTTAACTAATGCCTGACTGCTTGGCATTTAGAATATTTTCCTTCATGTGTTCATGTGTCTGTGTGTGTATTAGCTTGCTTGACCTGCCATAACAAAGCATCACAGACTGGGCGGCTTAAACAACAAAAATTTATTTTCTCACAGCTCTGGAGGCCAGAAGTCTGAGGTCAAGGTGCCCACAGGTTGGTTTCATTCTGAGGCCTCTCTCCTTGGCTTGCAGACGGCTGTCTTCCTCCAGCATCCTCATATGCTCTTCCCTCTGTGTGTGTCTGTGTCCCAATCCCCTCTTCTTATAAGGGCACCAGTCACATTGGATTAGGGCCGCCACACATGACCTCATTTGATCTTAATTTCCTCTTCAAAGGCTCTATGTCCAAATACGGTCACATTCTGGGTTACTGGGGATCAGGACTTCGACTTATGGGGGGGTGAAGGGACACAGTGCTACCCACAACAGTGAGTGCATGTGTGCGTGTGTTTATAATCAACGCTGTAATGACATCTCTGCATCTACGGTTTTGTGTACATCCATAGTAATCTAGGAATTTATCCTAGCGATCAGAATGCTAAATTGAAGTGGGATCAGAGTCCTAAGGCTTTTGGTAATATTGCCAAATTGCCCTTACAAAGTTGTTACAATGTGCACTCACCGTGCAGCACAGGAGGTGAGGTTAGCGCTGCTTCCTTCAGTGCCCTGTGACTTTGCAATTATCTGTTTTTACTGGTTTCACATTTCTCAGATTCATCTCCCTCCACTGCCAGTTCAGAGGGTCCACACATCTAAGTGAGACCACGACTCCCCACTTAACGTCATTGTTTCATGAGGTGAGAGTTCTCATCACAAGTCAAAGGGATGCCCTGCTGACAGTAAATCGGGATGTCATCTCCACACTCAAAGGACAGCTTATTAAAGTGAGGCTGTTTACTGACAGAAGTAGGTCCTTGATTTTTATCTCAAGCATTTAAAAATCTATTTTGTGCTCCACGACATCTCAGTAGACATTGGTTGATTTTCTTTTAAAGACCAGGTGATTCAATTAGAAATCTTTTGGTAGCAAGTGACAGAGACGTCAACTCTAAATGACTTAAGCAAAAAACAAAAAAAAAGAGAGAGAGAGATTTATTTACTAACTGAAACTCTGTGAGACAGGGCAGCCACAGCGGAAGCTTTGTCCTGGAATTGAAGGCTGCCCCCAGGTGCCCCTCTGTTTGGACGGGCTCCATGCCTGCGCTCTGTGGCGGTCTCTGGCTGCTTCAGGCTTCATCATAACGGTCACGACATGACTCAGGAAAGTCAGAAGGGCGTCTTCATGGATACTGGGCAGGAGAGCAACATGCACCACTCTCTGACTCTCGTAGGATTCTAGAGCTACAGGAAATTTAGAAATCATCTACTCTAGCGATTTTCAAAAGGTTTTTGTTTTGTTGTGTTGTGCTTTGTCTTGCTGGATCAAACAAGATCTTTTGCTTTCTTCAAACAAGACCTTACAATGAAGTCAAATACATAAAAGAATAAAACTGAGCTGCTCAGTTTGAAACAAGGGTGGGGAGCCCCAGCACCCCTGAGGCACCTCTAAGAAGCACACTTCCGATCACTTAAAAGATGGGGAAAATGAGGCCCCGAGCACGTGCAAGGCTTTCCCTAGGACACGCGGCCCCTGAGTGGCAGAGCCAGTGGAAGGTGGGTGCCCTCACCTGTCCTGTCCCCTCGGTCTTGCTGCTTCCCTCACCTCTGTCTGCTTCTCACTGCCATTCTGAGTATTGTGTTTAAATTCTATCCTTGATGTAGTACCTCTGCTCCTACCAAAAAATGGTAAACAAAAGTGAAAGGCTCGATGGTTGACCTTCCGTGTGTATGCACAGCCCCTGTGCCACCAGCCAGAGTGTGGATCACCGAGACCCGCTGAGGACTGAGCCGGTTCAAAGCCACCCTGCACCTCTGTGTCCCTCCAAGTCCACTTGAGGCTTTTATTCAAATCAGCAGGGTGGTGCCTAAATCAGTGTTTATCAGGGTATAATCTAAGCACTTTGTGGGAACTTCTCCAACATCCTCTTAGGAATTCTTGGGCTGAGAAGATACTTTTGGACAAAGTGCAGTATGAGCAATAGAGGTAAAGTGAACCAAAACTGGAGTCCTCATAGCTGACCGATGAGGAAGAAAGGTGGGTGATCAGTTCTACTTTAAGGGCTAGGAATGCTTTCTCTAGTGCACAAGTGAGAGTTAAAACCAACATTGAAAAAGAAATTAAAGAGATGACCAGGGGAAAGACCCCTGGCCAAGTGGTTAAGCTCGTGCGCTCTGCTTCAGCAGCCCAGGGTTTCGCTGGTTCAGATCCTGGGCACAGACCTGGCAGTGCTCATCCAGCCATGCTGAGGCAGTGTCCCACATAGCAGAACTAGAAGGACCCACAACTAGAATATATAACTATGTACTGGGGGGCTTCGGGGAGAAGAAGAAAAAAAAGATTGGCAACAGATGTTAGCTAAAGGCCAATCTTAAAAAAAAAAGATCAAATTTATGCAAATGTCAAAGGAATCCTAAGTGGTCAAAAATAAAACAAAACAAATATTTTAAATAAATAAAAGAATAAACACCATCTATGTCTGGTGAGAAGTATACCCCAAAATATCACCACGTTTTATCTGAATTTATAGCCAAGAGATGGACGAGGGACTAATGTAGCTCACCAGTATATTCCTTCTCCACGCCACACCTTTCTCTCCCAGCTTTAAAGAAACTTTTTCTTATGCAGAAGATTCATGGCATAGGGAAAAAACTCAGAAAACTGCATTGATAAGTTTTCCAAATAAAACAAAATGAAAGGTTAAGGGTCATGGGGGCACAAGATGAAAGGTTAAGGGTCATGGGGGCACAAAATGAAAGGTTAAGGGTCATGGGGGCACAAGATGAAAGGTTAAGGGTCATGGGGGCACAAAATGAAAGGTTAAGGGTCATGGGGGCACTGGGTAACATCCAGAGCTACGTGTATACAAGATCACGGTTAGAAACGGCGCGGGGGCCGGCCTCTCCCTTGTGAAGCACAATTTGCAGAGGGTCTCATTAAACATAACTCTCCCTTTACATGGAGGAAAATTGTTTCTGTCAAAATGATGACTTCTGAGCAAAACCCTCACACAGGCTTTTGCACTGTTCACAAGTGTTCTGCAGTTGAAAGCAACAGTGAATTAACTGAAGCTAGAGATGTGGAGTCTCTCCAGATGATCAAGTTACAAAAGAAAATTTTTCCCCTTGGATACAGAAGAAAATATTAGAAGAATGCTGAAATATATATGTACATATCCCTTTCAGATCTGAAATCACTTTGCGGGATTAGTAACATAGAAACATGTTAAATTCATCAAGATCTGTTCATAAGATCTCGAGGTCTGGTGCACAGAGATCTCACTGTCAGGAGGAAAGACCAGGTCAGGGAGGTGCTCCGTTTTTTCACCTTTGGGTTTGAATAATCAAAGAAATTCATGCACACTCGCCCCCACCCCAACCCCCCAACTTATGTTCACACCTCAATTCCTTGTCACCTGGTGTTACAATTTTCTCTGTACTCATCCATCTTTCCCATCACATTCTAAGCTCAGCAAAGGCAAGGACTGCACCTTACCCATTTAGGATCCTGAAGGGCCCTCAAGCATTCAGTAAAGTGAGTAACACTCAATAAATATCATAGACACTGAGGCAGAAAAGTAACCAAACGAATTGTATCAACGCCCCTTCTAAGCTTTGAAATGCTGCCATCTTTACCTTTTTTCTGGTTTAGTAAAAAGTTAGGTGCAAATCTGAAAGAAAGGCCGGGTCAGAAGATTCCAAAATCATGGCCAAGCAAGGATTAGGACTGTGGAAGATAGTTTTGGAAACACTTGGTGAAATTAATTTAAGCCCAACAACAAAATCTTTTGTTTTTCTCCTTTGCCAATTTATTTAATGAAAAGATAACACTGTCAGGGAAATGGCAGCTGAAGCCAGAGTGGCCGAACCAGAAGAGGGCACTCCGACCACAGACACTTAACAGTGGATGGTTTTGAACGTCTGCCCCACAGCGGGGCCAAGCGAGAAAGCACCGCATTCTTTCCTAAGGAGCTCATAATTCTACCAGCCAAGCAAGAGGGAAAAGGAAAAACACCGAGGGTAAAAAAATGAGTAGAGAAGAATGCCAGAGGCAATGACCAGGCTCCTGATCACGCAACTCTGGAGGCAGAGCTTTATATGGCTTGCAGAAGACAACTACCTCCCCCTCACTGAAGCCTAAAAAAAACAGAAAAAATGCCAAAGAGGAACCAGACCAAACCAAGCCACATGCTGGGCTGCATTAACCCCTCCTCCGCATCGCCGTGCAGCCTTTTTATTTCCACTTGTTAGGACCAGTCATTTCATTCTAAGCCCAGACCACACCAGAAGCTTTGGGGACACGTGCCAGAGGTCTGCAGTGTGAAGTGACAGTGCTGGACTCTCCACCCCTGGAGCCGGGTGGGCCCCCGCACCAGGGAAGCAGACGCACTCTGTCTCTGCCTCGCACTTCTTTGGGGCAGGTGCAGGCTGGCGGTCTGAACCTCGGGAGGGACAGCACTTCTGTTCTCCTCCTCTGAGGCTGCCATCACACACCACACACGACTGATCCAGAGGTGGGGAGGCAGGGACACCTCCTCCTGGCCCCAGAGCCCCGTCTTCCCCAAGGCCAGCTCTGTTTGGGGATCTCATTTGTGTACTGGTCCAAAATGCACCTGCCCCCGGGTATGACTCTACAGTGCTGCCCCCACCGCCCCTGCCCTGGCTCAAGCCCTCTGCATGCCGATGGGCTCCTAGCGGTCTCCCTGCTGTGGGCGTGAGCCCGGCAGTCCTCCACACCACACTGGAGTTCCCTTCCTGGAAAAACATCTGACCTCTGACTCTTTCAACCCCACTGCCACCATTCTTCCCATTGCTTACTTACTCCTGTCACTCTGGCCTCTAGGTTGTTCCTTGAACATAACTGCTCCTGACTCAGGGCCTTTGCCCCTGTGGTGGTTCTATCTTTTCCACAACTATACTTGCAGCATCTAGCACACTGGATGTTCTCAGTAAATATTTGTTTAATTAATTAACTAAAACATACCTGTCATACACCCAGTTCCCGCCTCCATCCCATCAGGTACTCCTCACTCACTCAGGAATTAAATCAAATCCTACGAGTGGCATTCAGGGCTCCTGATCTGCCCCTCCCTCTCTTTCGGGCCTTATCTCCTATCACACACTGCTCCCCCGCCCCACAGTGGACCCTGAGCTCTAGGCAAACCTCATCACACACCACCCCCTTCAGGCCTGATGCACATGCCCCTGCCTTCTGTTCCATCACCTCTTGTTGAAATCTTCCTAACCTCTCCAAACCCTTCTGACCTGCTATCTCCCCACAGTGAAGACCTCCATTCTCCCCCATCCCAGCCACTGACAGTTCCGTCACCATTATCAGTTTGTGCGGCTCTCATATTATGTCCTGTGTTACAAATGACTCCTCCATTTAACTTCCTCCACCAGCAGACAAAGTACAGGAACCGGACAGTCACCCTTTTAACTCCCAAGCACACGGAGCAAGGGTCTCAAATTTAAATGCCAGCAGAAGCCAGGCACAGAGTAGGTCCAGAACATGAGTCTACCAGTCAGCGCGGGCTGCCACAACAGAATACAGCAGACACGGGGTTGAAACAACAGAAACTCATTGCTCACAGTTCTGGAGGCTGGAAGCCCAAGCCCAAGGTGCCATCAGACGGGTTCTGGTGAGGCCTCTCTTCCTGGCTCCTACAGGCCCGCCTTCTGCCTGCGTCCTCACATGGCCTCTCCTGTGTGCACACACAGAGAGACAGCTCTCTGGGGTTTCTTACTCTTCTTATAAAGACACCATTCCCATGGGATGAGGGCCCCACCCTTATGACCTCCTTTAACCTTAACTGCCTTCTAAAGGCCCTGTCTCCAAATACAGTCACACTGGGGGTTAGAGCTTCAACAATTCAGTCTGTGACAGTGAGCAAGGTGGGACTGAGCAGAACTGGAAAGCGGTTCCCCATCCACACGGGGAGCTGCTCCTCACCACCAGCACGTGACACCCAAGCCTAATATTCCCAGCCTTCAGAATTTGAAGGAAGCTGGAAATCTGGATAATTCTCAGGTGAAATCTCTTAATTTTAAAATGTCACTCACTAATGAAAACATGTGGTTAACTATGTGAGCAAAAAAAAACCAGTGTGCAGGCACGATTTGGTCTGGGGTCCAAAAATCGGGATTTTCCTGAATTCCAGCGGAAGTACTGGGCCCCCCCGGGAAAGCCCTGTGAAGCGCTTTGTGGGGAAATGGTTCAGAGACACGTGTGCCATTGTTCAGGAAACTCTGAAATGAAAACGATATGGTGGGAAAAAAGTCTGGCTTCTCACTGTTACACAAAGACTGCCTTCTCCTCCCCACTCTCCCATCTTGTTTGTGCATGAACAAGTTGCTGCTGGCGCTGCCTGCCTCTCTGGTCCCACCTCCCTACCCAGCCACGCAAACCTGGGCAGACCCTCCCCAGTCCCCGTCTAGTTCTGAGGGCTGCAGTTAATGGGGGAGAAAGAGAAACTGGAGTGAGTTCAGAAGAAGACCACAGAAGAGATTAGAGATCTGAAAAATAAAGACCAGGAGAGGTTAAAGGAACCAAGGTAATTCTGCCTAGTGGCGAGAGGGTGACAGGGGGAGCTAGCATTGGTTTTCAAGTTTATAAAAGGCTCGTGCCTGGGACGGTAATGAGCTGTTCTCCCACTGAGAACAGAACAAACAGAAAACAGACTCCAGACGCAGCACGGGGCTTTGCACGTTGCTTTCCCCAACGCTGGTGTTTGCAAGGACTTCTGTATTTGAATGGACCTTTACACTGGAAAAGTTCTTTTTTTCATTCACTCTCTCTCTTCTGGCTGTAACGTTCTGTGATTCTAAGAATATCCTGTTAGAAAAGGTGGTTAATAATGAAAGAATGAGCGGTAAGATAAAAGGAAAACTTTCGTCTACATAAGAAGGCAGTGATGTGGTGTTGCTCAGAGAAGAATGTAACATTTCTGTGTTTACCTACGAGATCCCCTTCATACAGGAAGCAACCGAAACCCAAATGACTTTGGTAACATGTTCAAGGTCACAGAGGCCAACAAACAGCCAGCTTTTTTCCCATTGCATCCTTTCCAGTTACATACCAAAAAAGCTGGGTTTTCTCCAGCAAACGAGGAGTGGCGAGGATCATGTCACAAATAAACAGACACACGTAAACAGACAACCAACCCGTTCCTCAAGAAGTGCAGTGTCATGGTCCTCCAGGACAGATGAGCTGCCCTCCCAGGACAGCTGGACGTTTCCCAGGGGATTCTGGTGACTTGTATTTTCTTAATTTTCTAAGTGGAAGGAAGAGCAAGGGTGAGCTTTTGTCTGGGGAAACTCTGGCAAGCCTGGGGCGACAGTCGACAGGCCCCAAGGAAGCCCTCGGCAGAAAGGCCACTTGATGGTCCTGGATGTTTCCTGTGAGCCTCCTCCCCTCGGAGCCCCAGAGCCCTCCTGCCCCTGCACACCTCCATCAGGATCAATTCCTTTGAGCCAGGTACGCCCACAGAGAAGGCAGATCAGACCCAGAAACTAGCCTAAGCTATCCTGTTTCCTCACAGCCTCGCTCTGTCTAGCAATTCCCCCCAGAGTGATACGGCCTTAATCCTCTTGAAGAATGCCCACTGTCATATAACTCACAGGAATGACCTTGGGGGGCTCCACCGAGCAGGAAGGTTTCGGACCAACACGTGCCGTCGCCCCTCCTCTCCAGCAGGCAAGACCCGCCTGGTGAGTCTGTGGCACCGGCTCAATCTTGGGCTCCCCATCCCACCACTTCCCAAGATTTCTTTCTTTACCCTGATATTGCCTAATTATGTTTTTCCTTCTCGTGGGGCTTTTAAAGGCCCTCAGAATCATATTTTAATGTGATTAGTTATTAATAAGAAGGATTGTCAACATTAAATCAAAAAGAAGTGTTTTGTTTTGCTTTGTTTCGTGTGACAGGACTGTATCTAAAGGGCATCAAAGGGAAGCGGATCCCACTTAACTCTAGGGCATAAATTGTTACTGCATATCTGGAATCAGGGGTCAGGACCCCAGGGATCAGACAGGCTGGCACATGTGGAGAAGGTTGACTGAGACCGTGAATCTGGAAATGGCTAAAGGGGCAGCTTATCTGATTGCTGTTGTCTCTCCTAATGCCATTAGGCTCCATGCTGTTAGGCTCTGAACTGGCTTGAACAGCATAAAAATGGGAGGATGAGGACACTGAATTAATTTTCATGGGTAGAGATTAAGTTACTTATTTGGGATTCTGTCACAAAATTTAGAGCCGGACAAACCTGGGTTGAAGTCCCAGATCCACCATTTGCTGTGAGAACCTGACCAAAAAACATCATCTCTAAAATAAGGATAAGAATACCAACCTCCGAGGCTTTCGTAAAAATTAATTTATATAAGACACATCATACACATAGGAGTTTTTAGCATATATTAAACTTTTGACAAGAGGTAACTTAGTACTATTATTATTACCATTAATTGCCATTAAAGTAATATAAAATAACAATACAGTCATCATGATGTTTCGTTCAATGGTGGACCGAATATACGACAGTGGTCCCATAAGATTAGTACCACATAGCCTAGCTGCGTAGCAGGCTGTACCATCTAGGTTTGTGTAAGTACACTCTACGATGTTCTTAGAACAACAAAACCACCTAACGACACATTTCTCAGAATGTGTCCCCATCATTAAGCAACACAGGACTGTAATAATAACATTTTCACTCCTCATAGCCTTCTCCAACACACTTCTCCAGATTTCAGTTAACAAACTTCCCTTGAAAGCAGACATCAGCAACTGGAATATTGGGGCGAAGGCAGCCCAGAAACAGGCTGGGAGATTGTACCTGCAGTACAAAAACGTGGTCAATGTGTCCTGGGCAACCGCCCTCCTGTATCACCCTCCCCTACCCTGTCTCCTGGGGCCCCTCCCCCTGCAGCAGACTCGTCCACCTGTGGCATCCTCGGCCCTGCCTCAGAGGTACTCCTCCTCTTGCCCTCTCCTCTTTATTCCAGCTCTTTTCCCGTCAGGCCTATGGTCTTCTCTATGTGCTAGGACAAAGGGATCTCAGTGCCCTCCTCAGCCAACTGGGAGAGTGACCAAAAAGCTCCTCACTGTGCCAGGCCTCAGGAGGCCCCAGTAAATGTGTGTTCTCATCTTCGTCTGAAAGAGGAGAGATCTGGACAAGGTCACCTCAAAAATCCTAGGATTTCACAGAAATTCAAAGCCAAGTGTGAATCCAAGGTTTATTTGCACACTGGCAGGAGAGTTTTTTAACCACCCCCAGCCCCACTCAACTAATCTCTAGTTGGTAGACTACGTGATATTTAAAGATACCCAGGAAACTGGATCCCTCCCAGCCCACACACCAAGTCCCGAACATTACTAACCTCCTCACTACCCCACTTCCGGATGGCGCTGGCCCCCGCCCTGCACACAAATATGGCTAGAGAATTAAAATGAGGGTTACCACCTGTTAAGGATGTTCGTGGACAGTCAAAGGAAACTTGGGTCAACTTCATCCTAGAGGGACCCTTTGATCAGAAGCTGTGACCTCAAGTTATCAGAAGCATGGCAGGCTTTTTGAACAGACTCTAAGAACAGCCCAGGCACCCCAGGCTTCCGGTAACATCTGCTGGATTCAGGCTGGGGTGATCTAACCTAAGATGGCACTTGCCATTAACGCAAGTTTGGAATTTGATGACTGGTTTGTCAAGCAGCGGACCATCCAGGGGAATGATGGCTCCATAAGAGCCCAGGATTGGAATTACGCGCCTAGGATACACAGCTGGCAATTATGCTCTCTACAGATCACTTCAGACAGCAATAAAGTGCTTTATAATGCATTCATTCATTTCAGTGCAGTCAGTAGTAAGGTTAGAAAGTGGTTCATATCGAGAAAAGGCTAAACCGCATTGGAAAAGCAGAAACGTGTTTTCTTAAAGGGATTATTTTGGAGAACCAGATGAATGTACATGAGATATTTCATCAAATCAGAAGTCAGTTTGGCAGGCGATCCTAATATGCTCCTGGCAAAAGGGGGAATTGGAGCAATTGAAACAGTGGAAACAAATGAGCTACAGGTGTGCCTTGTTTTTGGTTTTGGTCTCATTTGGATTAAACAGGCTACATCAAATATATTTCAAAAAGTTTGCAGTAGAACATCCCAGTAAACGGATCTGGAGTTTCTACAAAGCATCAGATATTTATGTGATGGACAGCTTAGGAGAGAAAACATGGTTTCTAGGTGGTCCTCCCAGAGACTCAGCAGCCTCCAGGAACACCCCCGTATTCCCAAGCTGCTCCCCCTCCTCTCTCCCGGGGAAAAGATGAGTCACAAAGGGGGAAACGGACTCCTAAAGGAAGCGAAGAACACTGAGATAACCACCCGAGGGGGGACTGTCCTAGAAGGAGCTGTTCTGATGCTTAGAAAGAAGGTAGACCTGTGAAGGGCGCACAGCTGCATCCCCAGCCTTGAAATCCTGCCAATCTCCATCGAAAGTGTTTTTTCTAGGTTGATCCATGTGCAAAACTAATTCATCTTCTTCCTCTTCCTCTTCTCCCCAAATTAGCCTCCTTTTTGAACTTTCCTGTTTCGTTCATGTAATTAATACATCTTTATTGAGAACCCTATGTGCCAGGCACTGTGTTAAGTCCTGAGTGAAAAAAGACACATAGTCTTTGTCCATATACCCTTACATTCTAGAAAGAAAAAATAGAAAATAACCAAACAAATGACTACAAACATAATATACTGTCAGTTGAGGAAGCATGCTCTGAAGAAAAATCAAGCAGGGTAAGGGAGAGAGAGTGGAGTCATGAGGAATGGCCTCTCTAAAGAGGGCGCATTGGAGCAATCTCTGCAGCCTCACCCCCCATCTCTGTGCACCTGCAAGAACTTTGGGGAGAGCAACATTTTCGGGTTTAGTGTATTGGTTGGAAATTCCAGTGTTTACAAAGGTAACAAGTGAGAGGAGAGGGCCAGGTAGGAAATGAAAGTGAAGAAGCAAGCCAGGTGGATGTCTGGGGAAAGAATGCTCTGGATGGAGGAACTGGCAGGTGTAAAGGCCTTGAGGTGGGATTGTGCTTGCCTTGTTCCAGGAACAGCAAGGAGATCTGTGTGGCTAGAGAAAAGTGAGCAAGGAAGGTGAGGGCCTCTCAGTTCTCACTCCCCACCAGGGTGGAAACTGCAGGTAAACGTCATCCTTCACTCCTCCCACCACTTCCTGGATCCAGCTAGACTCCATTATCTTTCTCCAGAACAATTCTCCCAAGTCCCCCTCTGTGCTGCTCCGTCCTCTCTCACCTGAATTCAGGCTCCCTCACTCTAGGCCTGGATGGCTAAAGAGCCTCCTAACTGGCCTTCCAGCCTCTTGCAGCGTCTATTGCTCTAATCACCTTACTCTAAGCTTCCAGATTAATCTGCCTAGAGCATTGCTTTCCAGGTGTCTTTTCCTCCCTCGTATAAAAACGGCTTAGCATTACCCGTAGGATAAAGCAGAAGCGCTGTTGCCTGCCCTGCTGGTCCCTGCCATGGTCCGGCTTCAACTCCATCGCTCTATAACCCTATCCCCAAATCCCAACTCCAGTGACCTCCACCCATCGTGCCATATTCTGCATCCTCACTCTCAACCCTCAAAGCCCAGCCTGAGACCTACGTTAGCCTACCCTGAGTGACCCAGCCCAAAACAGACCGCCTCCTCTCTCCACCAGCTGGCACACTAAGTCATGTCTCCATCCAATTTAGTGCTTAATATATAGCAGAATATAAGGCCCAATGCTTCCTTCCTTACTCCTGGCTTACCAATTAGACTAAATTCACTGAGGGCAGGAAGCACATCTTCTACATCCTGTGCATGATTTGAGTGCCACATATATAGAGTCATAATTTATATAAAACGTGGAGAATAAAGATTAACAGAGAAAGATTTCTGGGCTGCCAGACATTGAATTGGGTAAGAAAAATGAAATAAAATGACCATATTGTGTCTTTGAAGCCCTCCCTTTTTTGCAAGCAAAAGGGCTACTAAGCGCTAGGTCATCTTCCTCTTGGCAGGCAGTCGGTAAGCTCAGCGGCAGGGTCACCAAATCTTATTCTGTTCACCCCCCATCTTCAGTCCCCAGCCATCTAAGTAACCAGATAGCTCACATATCTACATTAAGCGCTGAGTGTACTTAACTACAGACTCTCTAGGAAAGCACGGCCAATGTGGTCCAAACAAATGTGAAAACTGCCCACCTACACGGGCTTCGAGCAGGTGATGCTAATAGACGTGAAGAGCTTTATATAAGCGAGAAAGAGACGAAGCATCACTTCACGTCTTCCGTGCCAACGTCAACAGCTGGGCACAGCAATATTGTGCCCACACAGGAAGCTCACGTGGGCAACAATAAAAACATAGGCAAGGTAGATAAAGCACGCATTGTTATGGGGGAAATATAAAGTCTCATTCTTAAGTAGAAAGGTTTCCAACAAGAAGCTAAAGTAAAAACCTTTTCCAGCCTCGGACACCTGACGGCCTTGCACGGAGCCGTCCAATGAACCGAACTGTCTGGACAGTGTTTTATCTGCATTCTTTGAAGTCAGCACCTACCAGCTTCTTTGAAGTCCTATCTTTCAAAACAATAATAAGAGTAATAAAGTTAAAAATAAGAGACGCAGGAATTCTGTATTCCATTCTCATTTCACCTGCTTTTAGCTGGATGAAGCACCTGGAGGGAGGGGCTGGAGGTGAATTGCCAGCTTCCAGCCGGCCCTCCTGCCCCACTCCTCCTATCTTTCTCCCTGGAAAGCCGGGCTGCCCTGGTTCTGCCACTCGTGGGAAGACGCAGGACAAGCCCTGCTCACAGTAGAGCAGGCAAAGGCCTGACCTGACCTGACCTGCAGGAGCCTGATATCCTCCAGGTCTTCCCGCTGAAGCCCAGAATTCCCTACGACATATCACTCTACGGCTTCCGTCCTTCTCTGTGCACCTGCGAGAGTTTTGAGAAAAGATAATATACTGAGCTGTCA
Organism: Equus caballus; assembly: GCF_041296265.1. NCBI lineage: Eukaryota > Metazoa > Chordata > Mammalia > Perissodactyla > Equidae > Equus > Equus caballus. The sequence continues at coordinate 93,210,843 of NC_091699.1, forward strand.
CTTGTATCTTAGTGCAAAGCTTCAAATTCCAGTGTTTATAGGGCCAGGCAGGGCGAGGAGGGGCCTGAAGCAAACAGCCCCACTCAGCTCCAGCCGAATGGAGCCATGCAACATGGGCCCAACGCTACCAAGACTTCTGATTTCTCAAGAGAAGCCAGAAATCCAGATTTTTTATATGAAATCTCCCAATTTTGTGTTTGATGGGCTCTGCAGCGGCCTGTCTGGGCACCAACCTTCAGGGAGAAGAAGGGACCCCACAAGGAGCCTCCTGGTGGGCCTCTGAGCAGTGGCGTTGTCCGTACCCATCCACTTCTGCTCTGCCCTCCGATCAGCCCACACTATGATGTTCGCGGGCACATTTAAAAATGTATAAGATAGAAATGACAGCTGTGCTGCTATAAAGACAAATATGATCCAGGCTGGATGACAGTCATTTTTTTCTTCTGATTTTAAAAGAAATTAAAACATTTTCTTGGGCCCCTAAAAGTATGCTAGGCCTTAAGCCCCAGCCGACTGTGGCTGGAAGATCAAGCTGGCCCTGCCTCCTGCTGAGCAGAGCTTGCCTGCAACACTGGGTGAACACTCAGGGCTAATAGCTCCCGGTGCGCGTCACTGGAATAGGGCAAATCAGTAGGCATGTTGGGAGGTGGCTAGGCCATTGTGGACATAAGCATGGGCCTTAGAAACAGACTCCACAGGTTCGAATGCCAGCTCGGCCATTTATAATTAGCAAGTGATGTTGGGCAAGTCATTTACCCTCTCTGTGGCTGGACCCATGAAACAGGAATAACAGTAGTACCTACCTGAGGATTAAATGAGTGAACACATGCAAAAAGCTCAGCAAAGTACCCGGCAATAGTAGCAAATAAATGTTAGTTATTTCCACCCCTTTCTTCCATTGTGTCCCCACAGCTGACTGGCGTTACGGTTCTGGATACTGATAAAATTATTGAGCTAACATGCCAAAACTCTTGAAAGGGCCAAACATTCTCAGGTTGTGAAGGCAATAACTTCATCACGATTTCCTAAAGGTAATGTAACTGTATAAAATTCAAAAGGTAGAAGAATGTCGATGCAGGCTTGCCTCGGCTAGTTTTTAATTATGTCTTATGTTCCTTTTATCAGCTTCCTGATTTCCCCCAAGTGTCTATAAAAGAAACTGAAAGTGGAAACCTGAGATTAGCCACTATCCATGTATTGTATTTTATATTCTAAAGAGATGTGAGCTTTCAGTAATATGCCTGGCGTTCACCCTGTGCCTAGCAGCTTGCAAAGCACTTGAACGTTGTACGGTAACATACACTGGAAGCAGGTGAAAACAAGAGAGAATTTTAGAAAGCTTCATGTCACTGGGAAGACCCAGAATGTCGGTCCTTCCCGTTGTACTCGGATTATTATCAACAGTGTTTTCTGTCATGATCCAGAGAATTGTAGGGCGAGAAGGAGCCTCTCCCGTTACCAACCCATCCCTCCCTTGCGGAGGACACTAAGGCCGAGAGAATTCACTTGTTTCCTCAAGGTCACGTTGGTCAGTCTGGCTCGCTCTCTCTGTCTGCCCAGGCCTCCTCTATCATCATTTTGCATATACTGTTTATTCTGAGTTTTTTGGACGAATCCATATCTCTAATTCAAGAATCATTGCAACTGAAGATGCTTATAAACTTTGTGCAGATTTTAAATTTCTTTTGGTGGAAAAGAAAATAGTCGGTGCTCAAAAATACTTGTTAAATGAATGAAGGAAAATTCTTTAAGTTTTCAGTTCATACCATCTTGTAACCACATTGTTGAATTCCTCACCGCTTTATAAAGTAGAAGGAGGAGGTGGAGACCCCCAGGCATTATAACGTTCTCAGCCTACACACAGTCCATATGGTTCATAACTAGACATGGTTCATGTGTTGTGAAGGCTGGAAGCATTTCTGTTTCCAAATGTTTAAAGATTATATTAAAAATGAGTGTTGTTTGATTTCAAAAGAGCTGACAAAGATGTATCTAAAGCCCCAGGATTGGGTGACTCCTGAAGACAAGAATAAGGGCAGTCACATGGAATTCCGGGCTAAGCTGGGCTTATATTCCCGGCTCTCTCTACATAACGTACCTTCAGTTGCTCAAAACTGCAAAAAATACTTGTTCTCATCTAATTTGGAGGAAATGGCACAACAGTTACACTATGGTGTAACTGTTCCCTTTCCAAAAACAAAAAAGCAATTAGTAAAAATCTCTTGCACATTTTCAAAATACTTTAAAATCAGCAATTCTTCCCCATAGCATTGTTGGCTCATTTTATAGTGAAGGTGCTAAAGAAAGTTAGGGACGATTATGGAATTGCACCTAACTCACGCTCTATGCCGCTGTTGACTCCAGTGAGCCATGCTGGGTTCCTAATGTTTAATAGATGTCTGAATCTTTCTTTGGGCCAAAATAAACCAATTAGTTGCATCTGAAATAGCTGCTTTGTTACAAATCAGAGTCATTTATAAACAGAATGGTTATTTCCTTATAGCAAAAGAACAAAATCCATTCCTAACCTATGCTCATAAATCACGTTCAGCTCTATGGGCCCAAATGCAATTCCTGACATAAGCCACGTCAGCACTAAGTGAGTGAGGCTAATAGATTGGCTCTTTTTAACTGGACTATTAAGTCCATTAACATTTAATGAAACGATTTTAACTTTATCCACAAAAACATTCACAATGCCTTTCCATCAACTCCCTAAGGCAAAACCACCTAAATTTAAAAGAAGAATAACTGTGAAGCTTCACCAAAGTATAAAGACTTTGTAGGACAGGTTAAGTCCTGAATGTGTCTCAACGCAGTCTGCATTTAATTTTTACTACAAAGGTAAACCCAAAGTGGCAATTACCCTCTGCGAACCATACCAAATCATCTCAGCGTGAAAATACTGGCGTTTTTCTTACGACGATGTAATGCATATAGAATTAACCAACGCAATTTCACCAAGAGCTCAGTCATCTATTTCAAAGTTATGCTGTGAAAGATTATCTTTAGAAACATCATGTTAATTATTTTCCCTTTACAGCATCTCCAAGTAAAATTATACTCACTATGGCTTGAATGATTAAGATCCAGAAACCAAAGTCCTTTACAAAGATCCAGCTGTCACACTGCCACAGAGAGAGATACATGGAACACAAATAAATCCAATTGTCATTCAGTTGTGCTTTATTCCCTGTAACCTTCAACACCTACATACACTAGTTCAAACTCATGTTTGTTCTGAACCTTAAGTCTGCAAATTTTTATAAATATATTTTTTCCCAAGGCCTATTTTGAAACTTCTAAGGTAGAGAGAATTGAAATTGGTCCCTTATTAAGCTTTTAAAAAAATAAACTAATATATTCTTATTCATGTTTCTTAGTGTGATGCTACTATCTGGACAATTCTGTAAATTTAACAATTCTGTACCTGCTCCTCCCAAATCTGATCCCTTTAAAAACATCTCTCCCTCAATCAAAAAAAAAAAACACCTACAAACATCCATGACTTATAGTCATGTTTTTGGCAAACTTATTTAATAATCTAATGATAAAAAATATGTCATATTTTTTTTAAACACCTGGCTTGAAAGAGCTCACATGGCAGCTTCAGGGATTTGAATAGCTTTGAGAAACCTGAACATCTAAAGGAGTTAGTGGGCTGACGCGGCTGAGACACTGAACATTTGACGCGGCAGTTGTAGAAGCTGTAAACGTACCACAGTAGGAAGCGGCTTTCTGTGGACTTCAAAGCCAACGGCAGTTAATTATCTAGCTTTCGGGAGCGGTGTGGACTTCCCACGACAGCTGTCAGACGAGGACACATGGGCATCTCCACAACTGCACATCAGCTCGTGTCATTGTTCAGCTTGGATCTCATCGGAAAGAAATGCTTAAGGTCTCAGCTTGGTTCAATTCAAATTAGTCTAAGAGTTTTCCCAGATGGTTTCTCAGCACAAGCTTATTTCTCACCCCAGAGCCCATCCTTTGCCATCACCTCAGAGCTGCAGTCGACATGCTGTTTGCATATGCTCAAGCTCCATTTTTAATGCCATGCATGGGATATATCCATTTGAACTTTCTCCTCCCCCTCATTACTGTGAATTCAACCTGGAGGTCTTGTAACTTTGGTGAGAAAAGAAATGCTGCTTCTTTTTAATCTTCTCTCTACTCTCTCTCTCTCTTTCTATCCTCTTTCTCCTCCTCCTCCTCCTCTTTCCTTCCTCCCACTCACTCCTCTCATTTTTTAACTGACAGAGAAGATTGACTGTTTCTGCCTGATGCCTAACAGGTGGGATGTCTTGGGGTGTTCTCCATGGCTGATCAAATATAGTGGGTCCAACAATTATTTGACTTGCATGAATCCTGCAGGGCCCAACTTGTCCACACTTTCTCAGAGCATCAGCTTCTATCAATAACCTCATCAGGGTCCAGATCAGCCACAAAAATGCCCAGAGTAACCGACTTCATTCTTGGTCTCTCCTAACACTCAGTTGAGAGTTTTGGTCACAATTGTGCACTTTGCTGCATTTGTCATCTTTTTTAGATCCAGAACTTATCCTTCTTGAATAATGTCAAGTGGTCCATAAACACAGGTGATGTGCCCCTAAGAAAAGAAGACAAAAAGAAAGTAAAGAATATATTCTTTTAACTAGACCGCTGGAGATAGGAAAGAATAGAATTTGAAGGGGGAAAAATGAGGGACAGAGTTATAGGGATCAGAAAGGTAATTAGGAAAGAGCCGAGAGAAGGAAAACTTTTCCAAAAAAAAAGAAAATTGAAGTACTAAACTGATAGGACCTAAACTAATTTCAAACCTTCTAGAACATTTCTGCCTTTAAGTACTTTAAGTTAGTGAGGTCTTGCTCTTAAACTTGGAAAGTAACAAAAATAACAGTTGAGCAAAAATCCTCAGCAATGGCTGACCTCTCATTGCCATTCACTTCAATCAGCCCCATACTGTTTTTTGACATGTCCAAAGTCCCAAACGAGGCCTTGCTGATTTCAAGCAGTTAGCAAGTATGTGCAATATATGCAGAATCATCTTCTGGGGACTTCAAAAACCCAGGACTCTTCTTGTCCCTCCACCTCCAGGAAATAAATATCAAATGCTTTCATCTTTCTAGTGTGCAAAAGGTTTTCAAGCTGCCTGTCAAATGTGTGATGTGAGCGATTTGACAAAAATATTATACAAATTTATTAATTATCTTTAAACATGTTTCTTTGCAGTTTTCAGCTCATCTTACATTAAGTGTTGAGCAGAAACTGGCTGTGTTTCTTACAGGCATAAATCTTTAACGTTCTTGGTTTCCTTTAATGACTTTGCTTTCTTCTAAAAGCGTCTGAATAACTCTGAAAACCATGCTGGACAAATTCCCAGGATGCCAGGCTGCTGCCCAAAATACTCAAAGGTGACAGGCCACAACTGCTTCCCTCTTCCCAGGGAAAAGGGTGTAAAGGTGGAGGTCACTGGAGACTCGACAAATGTGCAACTGCCAAGTGTTCAGGCTCTGTCTTCCAAGGAGATGCTGAGTAGACTACGTTAAAGCCAGCTGCTTTACGTAGAGTGCAGAGTTAATCAGACCTAGGCTTTCCAGTCTAAATAAGGCAATGTTTCATCAATGAATCATAAAAATCTGAGAATGGAAATGTACTTTGAAAATCATATGGTCCAGAGATCAGATCCAAGAATGCCTGCTATAACACTCCTACCAAATGGTCACATGTTTGAGCACCTATGGGGCAGAGAATCTACTCTGTGTTGAAATAGTCTACACACATACACACAATTGTAATTCATATCAGACAAATGGATAATTTCCATAATATGTAAAGAGCTACTGCACCTCACTAAGAAAAAGATTAATAGTGCAATAGAGAAATGGGCAAAGGATATGGAAAGAAAAAGAAGTACAAATGATTCTTAAATATAAAAAGAGAATATATACTCAACCTCACTTATAGTAAGAGAAATGCAAATCAAAACTACACTGGGATACAACTTTTCAAATATCTCATACATTACTGATATGAGTAAAAATTGGTACAAATCCTATAGATAGTAATTTAATAATCAAAGTAACAAATGCACATATTTGCTTTTACTCACTATTTCAACTTTTAGGAATTTTCACACAAGCAAAATCATCCACACATATGGTTAGTCACTGCAGCACTGTCTGTGCTAACAAAAAAAAATGTAGAAATAACCTAAATACCCATCAACAGGGATGAGGTTAAATAAACTTCAGTATATCCACACAATGGAGTACTATGCAGCTGTAAGTAATAACAACAAGACAGCTCTTAATGTTCATAATAGAAAGTTCTCCAAGGTATGTTGTTAAGGTATACTCAGCAAACTAGGAATAGAGGAGAACTTCCTCAACTTGATAATGAACAGCTACAAAAACCCAACACCTAACATCATATTTAGTGGTGAGAAACTTGAAGTTTTCCCACTAAGATCAGGAATAGGACAAGGATGTCCCCTATTACCACTGTTTTTCAACATCATACTGGAAGTCCTAGCCAATGTAATAAGACAATAAAAGGAAATAAGAGGTATAGAGATTGGGAAGGAAGAAATAAAACTGTCTTTTTTTGCATATGACATGAGCGTCTATGTAGAAAATTCAAAATTATTGACAAAAAAAAAAGAAAAACACTCCTGGAATTAATAAGCAATCATAACAAGGTTGTAGGATACAAGGTTAATGTACAAAAGTTGATCACTTTCCTATATACCATCAATGAACAGGTGGAATTTGACATTTAAAACACATTACCTTTTACATTAGCACCCCAAAAGTGAAATACCTAGGTATAAATCTAACAAAATATGTACAAGATCTATATGAGGAGAACCACGAAATTCTGATGAAAGATATCAAGGAAGTAAATAAATGGAGAGATATTCCATGTTCATGGGTAGGAAGATGCAATATTGTCAAGATGTCAGTTCTTCCCAACTTGATCTACAGATTCAACACAATCCCAAGCGAAATCGTAGCAAGTTACTTTATGGATACTGGCAAACTGGTTATAAAGTTTACAGAGAGAGGCAAAAGACCTAGACAGCAAACTCAGGATTAAAGAATAAAGTTGGCGGACTGACACTACCTGACTTTAAGACTTTCTACAAATCTACAATAATCAAGAGAGTGTGGTATTGGCAAAAGAAGAAACCAATGGATCAATGCAATAGAATAGAGAGCACAGAAACAGACCCCCGTAAATATAGTCAATGATCTTTGACAAAGGGGCAAAGGCAATACAACAGAGAAAAAATAGTCTTTTCAACCAATGGTGCCAGAATGATTGGACATCCGCATGCAAAAAAATGATGATAGACACAGACCCTACACCTTTCACAAAACTTAATTCAAACAGGATCACAGACCTAAATGTAAAACACGCAACTAGAAAACTCCTAGAAGATAACATAGGAGAAAATCTGGATGACCTTGAGTTTGGCAATGACTTTTGAGATACAACACCAAAAGGACAATCCATGAAAGAAAGAATAGATAAGCTGGACTTCATTAAAACTAAAATTTTCTGCTCTGTGACCAACACTGTCAAGTGAATGAAAAGATAAGCACATACTGAAAGAAAATATTTGTAAAAGATATATTTGATAATGGACTGTTACCCAAAATATACAAAGAACGCTTGAAACTAAAAAGTAAGAAAACAAACCAACCAAATAATAGGCAGGCCAAAGGCCTTTACAGATACCTCACCAAAGGAGATATACTGATGGCAAATAAACATATGGAAAGATGCTCCACATCTGTCTGGTTACACGCCCAGCTGGGTAAGCAGTGCAGGATAGGTTGTGGAGAGACCAAAGAAAAGACCCAGAGACAGCGAACAAGACATATAGGTTAATTGGGAGTTACTTACATAGAATGTTCAGTGGCGGTCAGCTGGACAGAAGTGTGCACCCACAATCGTGCGTGGGGAGGAGGCTGCTTATACAGGCAGGGGGCACAAAGGCTATACGCTTGCCAAGAGGGACTGTCCTTGGTATGAGCAGTGTCCCCAGGAACAGTAGCTCACCTGGAGGGGCTCTGTGTTCCTTCGTGATGTTCTCTGAGTGAGATAAGTTAAGATCCAGGCTGCCAGGCCCTGGATCATTACAAATCTCAGCACCTGGGCATTCTGCCCAGAAGGTTGGCATCCTGCCCAGAAGGGGGCCAGAAGGACACATAGTTTCAATGGGCTTTTGGGCTCTTGTTGAGCAAGCAAGGCCCAGGCCCTACAAGAGCATATGTCACCAGGGAAATACAAGTGAAAACAACAATGAGATACCACAACACACTTATTAGAATGGCCTAAATCGAGAACTCTGACAACATCAAAGGCTGGTAGGCACGTGGAGCAACAGGAACTCTCATTCATTGCTGGTGGGAATGCAAAATGGTACATCCACTTTGGGAGACAGTTTGGCAGTTTCTTACAAAACTAAACATATTCTCACCATACATTCAATGGTTGCACTCCTTGGCATTTACCCCAAGGAAATGGAAACTTACATCCACACAAAAAGCGGCACATGGGGATGTTTACAGCAGCCTTATCCATAATTGCCAAAACTTGGAAGCAACCAAGATGCCCTTCAGTAGCTGAATGGATAAATAATCCGTGGCACATCCAGACAGTGGAATATTATTAAGCACTAAAATGAAACGATCCATCAAGCCATGACAAGATGTGGAGGAAACTTAAACACATCTTACTAAGTGAAAGAAGCCAACCCGAAAAAGATACACACTGTATGATTCCAACTACATGACATTCCAGAAAAGGCAAAACTATGGAGACAGCAAAAAGATTAGTGGTTGCCAGGGTGGGGGGAAGAAAGGGAGGAACAGGCAGAGCACAGAGGAATTTCAGGGCAGTGAAACTCTTCTGTACAATACCACGATGGTGGGTACGTGTCATCATACTGTGTCCAAACCCACAGGACGTACAACACCAAGAGTGCACCCTAAGGTAAACTACGGACTTTGGGTGATCATGATGTGCCAAGGTAGGTTCATCGATAGTAACACATGTCCCACTGTGGTGTGGGATGTTGACAGTGGGGGAGGTCATGCACATGTGGGGACAGAGGCTATACTGGAACTCTTTGTACTCTCTGTTCAATTGTGCTATGAACCTAAAACTGCTCTAAAGATAAAATTTATTAATTTTAAAAAAGCATAGTACCATATAACAAGATGTATAGGATGTTTCTATTTGCATAAAAAATGGGGGGAGGGATTATGTACACATTCATTTTTCTTCTATGTGCATGAAAGGGTTACTTGTAGGGAGGAGGACTGAGGGTTGGAGGAAGACTTTCACCACAGACCTTTTTATACTTATTTTGGACCATTAAAAAAATTACCTGGGGGCCAGCCTGGTGGTGCAGTGGTTAAGCTCACACGTTCTGCTCTGGTGGCCAGCGGGCCACTGGGTCGGATCCCAGGTGTGGACATGGCGCTGCTCATCAAGCCATGCTGGGGCAGGCATCCCACATATAAAATAGAAGGAGATGGGCACGGATGTTAGCTCAGGGCCAGTCTTCTTCAGCAAAAAAGAGGAGGGTTGGCAGCAGATGTTAGCTTAAGGCTAATCTTCCTCTAAAAAAACCCAAAAAACAAAAAAATACTGATTTGGGGCAGCCCTGGTGACACAGTGGTTAAGTTCACACATTCCGCTCTGGTGGCCAGGGGGCCACCGGGTCAGATCCCAGGTGTGGACATGGCACCGCTCATCAAGCCATGCTGTGGCAGGCATCCCACATATAAAGTAGACAAAGATGGGCATGGATGTTAGCTCAGGACCAGTCTTCCTCAGCAAAAAAAGGAGGATTGGCAGCAGATGTTAGCTCAGGGCCAATCTTCCTGAAAAAAAAAAAACAAATTACTGGGGTCAGCCCTGTGGCCGAGTGGTCAAGTTCGTGGGCTACGCTTCAGTGGCCCAGGGTTTCGCTGGTTCAGATCCTGGGCACAGACCTAGCACTGCTCATCAAGCCATGCTGAGGCGGCGTCCCACATAGCACAACCAGGAGGACCTACAACCAGAATAAACAACTATGTACTGGGGGGCTTTGGGGAGGAGAAGAAGAAGAAAAATTACCTATTCAAAAATTAAATAAAATATTAAAAATACATGAAAAGTAGCCTATTCTATCCCTTTCTTGCAGTTAAAAAAATCCCATAACAGTACTGAAATACTGCCCCAAATAGTTAACTCTTTTCATTTTTTTTTTTAACTGAGACAATAACACAATGGTCTATTTACTCTAACCCTGAAAGTTTGGGCCCAATTTTCAATCTTCTTGAAACCTATAAAAGTATAAAGGAAATCCTAGACTAATCTCCAAAAGAGAAAAATCAAATCATACAGAGTGTGAGTTTCTGTATGAACCTTTGCCTTCCTGTTTTTTTTTTTTTTGCTTATAAACTTCACCTTAAATGTCAGCCATCAGTCTTGATTATTTATCTGCCATTTAAGGCCTTAATGTTTAAGCCTCCAATCCAGAAGATTCTGCAGGCAGGGAACATAGCCTGCTGTCTGTGTCCCGGGGGTGTCAGAAACACCCAGCTGTCCTGACCAGCTGAGCATATTCCTCGGGAAGTGCTAGCTGCAGAGCCTCTGGCGCTTTGAGGCATTCTTCTCCCGACCTTAAAAGGTATCCAAACACCTTTTCTAGATAAATGCTATCTCTTTCAGAATCGATTTGTCCAGGAGGTCTGTCGCACAAATTGCTGGAACCACTATCTTTGATAAGAGCCATTCTTCTGCTCGTCCCTGGGGTGCTTAGTACCTCTCTTACAGACATCCCCTTGTGCATTTCACATTCGGTGCTCACACGGTCTTGATGAGTTCTATTCTAGCCTAACACAGAAGAGCAGGTGGCTGGGCAGCTCTGCCTCATCTCCCTTTGGGAGAACCTACTTGCCTCCAGAAAGGGCTGCCCTTAGCTGACACCAACAGAACTTGCCAAAGAGTTCACATGCTGATTTTTTGATAGGCCTCTCGAGGTTAGATACCATCACCACTCCTATGCTTTTGGCCAGGCCAGGAGCCGGGTGCATCCTAATGATGTGCTGTGACCACATTGTTTGGCTGCAGCACCCTATCTGGCAATAGAACGGTGTGGTATCAAATTCTGGTGACAGCTTTCAGCTCTGTAGTATTCAAGGAAGATCCTGGGTGGCAGGAGGGGGTTTCCTAATGCAAACTGGCAGAGAAAAATCTTCTGCTCAAGGTCAGTCCACACTGCACGGATTCAGGCTATCCAAAAGCCCTTAAACTATTGATTGCAATCTGTTTCCAGAATACAGATGTTAGCAGACGGTGATTCTTAAATACTTGCCAACGAAGGTTAAAGTGGTGGATACTTTAGCAAATTTTTTAAGCTCTTTAAATCCAAATAGAAAATTACCTCAATCATCCAATGTAACAAAACCTGAAAGACTTTGGAAATCAAACATTGATCTGGTTATCACAAAAAAAAAAAAATCCAAAAATAAAGAACTTGAAAGTTCATCAGAAGCAAAAGTGAAAGCAAACAGAAGCATATATTTAAGAGCCGTGTAACACAGAACAGAAGTTGAGGAACTGTTTTAAAGCTCAACGGCCAGATTGATCTGTGTGGAATAATAAGTCACTTGTTCTCACATTACTTTAAAAAAATGCTTAAAATACATATTTGGGAAAAACCTTGAAAAGTTTAAGTACCAGGACTGAGTATATTTCTATTTCTACATAAACCGTTCTTCCATTTATAATGGCCCACCACAGCACTAGGTATTCACCGTTTCAAGGATGACATGTTCCTATAATGGCTCTAGGCACAAAATAGCAATGCCTCCATCAACGCAGCTTCCAGAGACATGCTGCTTTATTAAGAAGTTTGTTTTCAAAAATCTTCAGTTAACATTTCAAGCAAAACTATATGTATTCATATATGACAAAAATACCTCTGGACAAAGACTCTGTGTACTGGCTCATAAAAGGCATATTCACACATCGAAGGCACACAGTTTCTCCACCTCTTAGTGTTGTCATTTTTGTGTACCACATGGAGCTAGTAATATCTCCTGCACAGGGCTGTGGGAAAGATGAAATGAGATCATATACGGAGTACCTGTGCTTTACTGTGCCTGATAAACGTAGCTCTTACAATGAATGTCTCTTCTCCTTCAACCAGAACGTACTTTTCTCTCTAATTATAGGTGAAATAATTTGTCCTCTGAAAAAAGGAATCTCAGATGGGTGGCGATTTTTCAGGTGTTGAGCACATTCGAAGAACTCTTTCAGCCTTTGTTCCGACGAGCCCTGCCTGGAACCAGGAGTGAGCAGTAGGATCTATTCTAGGAGCTGCTTGGGGATCACTGGCAGTGGAGCCACATACGTCTTTTGACACAAGCTTTTTCAGGACTTTCTGGAGGACCTTTCTGAAGCCTTCTTTGCTCTTTTTCACCCCCACTGTCACTCCATCTCTGCCTGCCCATGAGCTAGAAGCCTCTCTCAGGCTCCTTCTAACATTCATCTATCTTCTACTTTCTGCCCCATTTTTTCTCCTTAGAGATCCTTCTCCTAAAATCCAGTGCTTCTTTCATTCCTCCATTTCCTCTATATCAAAAGGTGAAGCAGACGGTGGGAGCTTATTGACATACTGACAGCCTACATTGGCAAAGAATGTCTATGAGGTCCTAAATTCTGGAGAACGCTCCGCTTCCCATGCAAATTCCAGTGAGGCAGCACAGTTGAAGACCCAGGCACACCATTCTCCTGTAAAAACGCCTTGAGCAATTTTCTAACTTCTCCAAGTCTCAGTTATATCCTCTGTAACACAGAGGCCATAATTCTGCACGAACTAAAGAAAGTCACTTTCATCCGGTGAAAAAGAAAAAAAAACACTTCTCCTTTTTGTGTCCAATCACTGTGCTCAGTAGACATCCGTCAACTTCCCCCTCACCCTGGAGGCTCAGGGCTGGGATGGAGCTCAGAGATGTGGTGAGCCTGAGGGGTTGGGTGTAGTTCCATAACGCAAGAGGGCTCAGGGTTGGGGGAGGGGGGCTACCTGTTACAGTCTTTAGTTGTTTTCTTTTTTAAGTTGGGAAGCTGAATTTTTAAAAAAAAAAAAAAAGAATAAAATTGTTGCTAGAGTCCCATTGGCCTTGTGAAAACATCATGTATCCAGCAGGATTACCTGACAGGTTGTTTTGAAGAGCAAAGGATACAATTCACAGGAGAATACTTTCTATAGTATACACAGTGGCCTCCCTTATCTGTGGTTTCACTTTCCCTGGTTTCAGTAACCCATGGTCAACCATTGACCTAAAGTATTAAATGGAAAATTCCAGAGATAAACAATTCGTAAGTTTTAAATTGTGCGCCATTCTGAGTAACATGATGAAATCTCCCACTGTTTCACTCCGCCCTACCTGGGACGTGAATCATCCCTTTGTCCAGCAGATCCACAGTGTACACACTATCCATCCATTAGTCACTTAGTAGCCATCTCAGTTATCAGATTAACTGTTGCAGTATCACAATGCTTGTGATCAAGTAACATCTTGAACATCACCTGTTCCTAACATCTAACCATCGACATCATCTGTTCCTGACATCCAACCATTGACATCACCATGGCTCAATGATCCATCTTCTGACGTACAGTCAGAAGGTCAATGGTAGCCTAACCTACATCAGAATGCCTACGTCATTCCCCCCACTTCATCTCATCACATAGGCACTGTATCATCTCATATCATCACAAGAAGGGTGAGTACAGTACAATAAGATACTTTGAGAGAGACAGAGACCACATTCACATAACTTTTATTACACCATATTCTTAGAATTTTTCTATTTTATTATTAGTTATTGTTGTTAATCTCTTACTGTGCCTAATTTATAAGTTAAACTTTATATAGGTATCATATGTATATGAAAAAACATAGTATATTTAGGGTTCCGTACTATCTGAGGTTTTAGGCATCCAGGGGGGTCTTGGAATGTATCCCCTGCAGATAAGGGGGGACTACTGTATTGTGACCTAGAGATTTGGTGACAATGATGTTCTCTCTCTCCATATTTTTTGCTCTTCAGGCAAAACCCCTGTAGTCAATCACTAAGACTCTGAATTGTAATGAACCCTAGGGTCATCTTTCCTAATCCTCCTCAGATGAGGCCCTGAGTGTACGCATGTTGGACGAGTAGGAGCAGGAAGCACTGGCAAGCCAAAGACAGTAATTCTCCAGTGAACACATGGGCACCTATGCCCCCTTCTCTCTCAGTGTGCTATGAACAGACAGAAGATCATCTTAGGACATGATCGATTTTACATAAAAACAGTAACTTTCATTCTTCATGATCTCATCCAAATTTGGCAATGAACTTTGAAAGTTAATTGCCATTCTTATAAAGTTAAACATGATCATGCACCACATAATGACGTTTTGGTCAATTCTGGACCACATATACAACCGTGGTCCCATAAGATTAGTACCATATAGCCTAGGTGTGTAGTAGGCGGTGCCATCTAGGTTTGTGTAAGTATACTCTACAATGTTCGACAACAACAAAGTCACCTAACGACCCATTTCTCAGAATGTATCCCCATCACTAAGCAACACATGACTATATACCATACTATGCAACCTGGCAATCTCGCTCCTTGTACTAGAATATTTATGAAAGCTTTATTCACTAAACCTCAAAGTAGAAGCAACCCGAATGTCCATCTGCTGGTGAATGGATAAACACATTCTGATAAAAGCATGCAAAAGAATTCTACTAAGCGATAAAAAGGAATGAACCATTGATTACAACATGAATAAATCTCAAAAGCATCATGCTAAAAGAAGGCAGACACAAAAGCCTACACACTATATGATTGCATTTATATGAACTTCTAGAAAAGGCAAATCCATACAGATAGAAATCAGAGCTGTTTTCCAGGAGGCAGGGCAGGGGCAAGGGACTGACCATAAGGGAGTTTGGGGGATGATTGAGGTGATAGTTACAGACTGGATGTATTTGTCAAAGCTCATCAAACTGTCTACTTTAAAAAAGTGAGTTTCATTTTATATAAATAATGACATAATAAAGCTGATATCTTAAAAAATGTAACTGCCAAAGAAGTTCTCTTAGTTTTTAGTCTTATAACTAGCTAATTTAAATGATTTATCCCACCAACTAAAAGATGGCAAATATGATAACTAAGGTTTGAAAAGTGAAATGTATGTGAAGCGTTCAGAGTCAGAGACCATGGACGACTTTATCCCTCCTTCTTAGCCACTGTCATGTTGTTATTATGTTACTGGTCGAATAAATAATAAAAGTAAGATTGAAAGATCGAGCAATTCCTTTGTCTTTTTAAGATTTTTAAACTAATTACAGAAGGCTATTCCCATGTCTGGATCAGTAAGGCTGCCTCTCTAATTTATGGAATCTTCATTTTACTGAAAAATCACTACAAAATCCTCCAGAGTCACCCAAATTGAGCTGAAATTTCATCTTCCGTGCTGTACTCCCACTAGAAAACTCTGATGATTTAATCATTTACTAATTAATTCCACATTCCTTGCTCACTTCCAAAAGATCTCAAGGAACCTCATAAATAAGTCAGGCAAGGGTAATAATGGGGGAAAAGGTTAACACACAAATAAATGCAGGGTGGAGAACCTAAATAACTACTGAATGTGGCTGCAAATTTTGCTCTAAGCTTCTAAGTGGACCACAAAAGAGGGAAACTTGTTGATATAAGACTCAAAACATCTGTAAGATAAAGAAAAAACTACATATTAAAGAGATGCAACATTCTTTCTGATACCAAGACCAGTGTTAAAATTTTACCATGGATCCTCAGGAAGAGGAAATTGTGTGACATAGGAGTATCTTCAACAGCACATAGGAAAACCCACATCAGTGAGTTTTCTGTGACATCCTTAGAGCCACAAAAAAAGCCAAAAATATAATGCCTCTCTAGGCAGGGGACCACGGTGGCTGAGAGAAAAGGGGGCAAGGGAGAGTTACTTTTCACGGTACACATACGCATTTGCAGCTCTGAGTAGTACACAACCTACACACATTACCAGTTATTAGTGTAGAGACTGGAGAGGTAGGCCACCTGGTTCAAACCCTAGCTCTACAAATTACTAGCTGTATAATGTTGGGCAAGCTGTGTGCCTCACTTCAAAAGGGGGATTAGAGACTATCTACCTCACTAGGTGGTTGGGAAGGTTAAGTGATTTAATGTGGATAAGAAGCTCAGCATCAGGAAAGTGTTCGCTATTACTAATGATAACGTCAAAGTGCAGCTTTGTAAAGGCTGTCCTGTGATGGGGCAAAACAATGTTGCCCCAAGTAGGAAGCTCAGTGATAATCACATTTTAGTTAAGGTTGTAAACTTAGAGTATCTAACAGATACGAAAATCTGCTGCCATGCCTGTGGGGTTTACACAGCTAACAGATCTAATTTATTTGAGTTTTGTCACGTGATTTAGAAGGCAATGTACTACTAAGCATTATTGAAAGAAATTTCACAAGACCTAAATAAACGAAAAGATATCCCATGTTCATGGATCAGAAGGCTTAAGTTTTAAGTTGTCAATTCTCTCCAAATTAATCTACAAATTCAATGCAATCCCTATCAAAATCCCATCTTCCTTTATTGTAGAAGTTAATAAACTGATCCTAAACTTCATAAGGAAATGCAAGGCACCCAGAATAGTCAAAACAATCTCGAAAAAAGAACAAAAATGGAGGACTCACTCTTCCCAGTTCCAAACTTTCTACAAAGCCAGAGAGATCATGACAGTATGGAACTTCCATTAGGACAGACATATAGATCAATGGAATAGAATTGAGGCAAGAAATAGAATTGTCACGTTTATAGTCAACTGATCTTCAGCAAAGGTGTCAAGACAATTCAATGGGGAATCAATGGCCTTTTCAACAAACAGTGCTGGGACAACTCAATATTCACATGAAAAAGAAAGAAGCTGGACCTCCACTTCACACCACACACAAAAATTCACTCAAAATGGATTACAGACATAAATTTAAGAGCTAAAGCTATAAAACCCTTAGAAAAATCATAGAGGTAAATTT
Source organism: Equus caballus (assembly GCF_041296265.1). Taxonomy (NCBI): domain Eukaryota; kingdom Metazoa; phylum Chordata; class Mammalia; order Perissodactyla; family Equidae; genus Equus; species Equus caballus. Next base: position 93,227,967 of record NC_091699.1, read on the forward strand.
TTATGACCATGGTTAGGCAATAGTTTCTTAGATATGACACCAAAAGCACAAGCAAAATAGAAAAATAAATAAATTGGACTATGCAAAAATTTAAAACTTTTGTGCTGCAAAAAATACTATCAAGAAAGTGAAAGGTTCACTCGCAGAATGGGAGGAGATATTTACAAATCATATATATATGCATATCCTAAATATCTGATAATGGACTTGTATGCATAAGATATAAAGAACTCTTACAACTCAGTAGTAAGAAACCAACTCAATTAAAAAATGGGTAAAGCGTTTGAATAGACATTTCTCCAAAGAAGACATTAAAATGGCCAACAAGCACACAAAAAGATGCTCAACACCACTAGTTATTAGGGAAACGCAAATAAAAATCACAATGAGACCATGCCAAACCCATTAGGATGGTGATAATAAAAAACACAATAGCAAGTATTGGCTAAGAAGTGAAGAAATTGGAACCCTCATACTAGTGGGAATGCAAAATGATGCAGACACTTTGGAAAACGGTCTGGCAGTCCTTGAAATGTTAAACATATGGTCTAGCAATTCTACTCTTGGCATACATCCAGAAGAAAGAAAAATACATATCCATGCAAAAACTTGGACACAAATGTTCATAGGAGCAGTATCCACAACAGCTGAAAAAATGGAAACCACCAAAACATCCATCAACATATTTATCCATGAAACGGATAACTAAAATGTGGATATCCATATAACGAAATACTATTTGGCAATAAAAAGGAATGAAATACTGATACATGCCACAACATGGGAGAACCATGAAAATATTATGCTAAGTGAAAGAAGCCAGTCACAAAAGACCACATACAGACAAAGCTCTGTGGACAAATCTATAGAGACAGAAAGTCGATTAGTAGCTGCTGAGGGAAAGAGGGAGAGAACGAGGAGAGACTGCTAATGGGTACAGGTTTCTTTTCGGGGGATGAAAATGTGCTAAACTTAGATTGTGTTGATATTGGCACAACTCTGTGAATATACTAAAAACTATTTAACTGTATACTTTAAGTGGCTGAATTTCACAGTGTGTGAATTATATCTCAATAAAGTTTGTTTATTTTTAAAGAAAAGGCCAGTAACTAGTCACCAGGCCCTTCTAGCTTATGGAGTTTAGGACTCCAGCTCTTGAGTGAAAAATGAGCTACTTTGGTCCTCCAAGGGTATTATTTCTTAAAACTAAGATTCTGACTAGAAATGAACAGGGTTGTGATCAGTGGCAACAATTCCAGGTAGAGGTTTTGTGTGTTATCTGTTTGAGGGCAAAATTTTAAGTAGTTAGTTAACTAGTTAGTTCCTGTGTCCAGCCAGACGTGGTGTATCTATCTCATGGACTGTCCGTGGGAACTGTCTGTGTCCTAGGCCAGCAGGTTGCCCTCTGGAATGGATTTCCAGGTCAGTTGCTCCCACCATCAATTAGTGTGTGTGCTCAAGGGAATGCAAACTGATTTCAGCATTATCTTAAATAAAACATAATTAGGAAGGTAAGTATCCTGCCAAAAAATTACATAATGCATTCCAAAGCCAACTAAAAGTGAATTTGGGACCAACCACACTGAATATCCCCGTTTAGCACAGGTTTAAATGGTTAGTAGTTATGCATACTCATGTAGAATATAGCTTTCTTTTTTTTCTTTCTGCTTTTTCTCCCCAAATCCCCCCCAGTACATAGTTGTATATATTTTAGTTGTGGGCCCTTCTAGTTGTGGCATGTGGGACGCTGCCTCAATGTGGCCTGATGAGCGGTGCCACGTCCACGCCCAGGATTCAAACCAGCGAAACCCTGGGCCGCCACAGCAGAGCGCGCAAACTTAACCACTCAGCCACGGGGCCGGCCCCAGCTGTTCTTTTTTAACTTAAATCTTTCTTTTAGGACTCAGAAATTCTGATAGTTCAAATTTCACAGGGGAAAAATGAACAAATTCAAGTCTCAAACATTGTCTCACTACAACATACGTGTCTATCCTTTACCTGCAAAGCCTGACAATCCAGAATGTTTGAACACTTCGCTGTTGAAAGTTGGTGCACAGCCTGGGCATCACCTAAGAGATCCACTCCAAACCAGAGAATCAGAATCTGTACTCTAACAAGCTGCCCAGACAATGTGTGCACATACTAAAGCTTGAGAGGCCCTTGCTCTCATCCCCAACTGAAGAGCGATATAGAGCAGCCTCAGGAGATGTGGGCAGGGGGTCACTATCAGTAACCTCCATTAAAACAACATGGAGGAGTAGACTGCAGCAACCCCAAAATGTCCCTATTTGACTCAAAGTGGTCAAAGCTGTAAACTTTCTGTTTCTGTACATGTGCATGAAACACAGGAAGGCAGGCTGTGGTGCCCACTTTGACTTACACACCCTGGAGGGTTGAGCAGAGGAGCTTGTTCCTAAGAGAAGCTTCCTGCTTGTTCCAGTTGTTCCCAGCTCTCCCTCCTGGCTTTGCCCTATGGCCCAGCACCACAGCCCTGTGGAAGCTCAGCGGCAGGAGGGTTCCTGGGTGAAAGATGGAGCCCCCACTCTTCTACGTTCACCTATTAGCATGGAAAGGAGCAAGTCAGACCTGCACGCACCACTCTCTGTTTTTCTTCTCCCCAGGTGGGTGTAATTCAAGTACAGGCATTACATTCCTTACAGAGCTCCAATCTTCTAAGCATACAGGGTTTGAATAAGTGGAAACCCATCCATTGCACTTTCGCCCCCATATTTCCACTTCCTGCAAAGGAAGTTCATAATGCCAAGTAACCCGGAGGTCTTCCCACATGCTTCAGTGGTCTCTACCCTTAAGATTCTTAGTCAAGAGGACTGGGCTTAGGACCAAAAGTTTGCATTTTAACAAGTGCCCCAAGTGGTTCTGAAGTAGGCGGTCCAGGCCTACACTGGAGGAAAGAGTGAAATAACTGATCCGAGAACAGCAATACCACCATTGCAAATAAAGCACTTATTCTCAAGCATCTATTTCATTTTTTGAAATGATGCTGTCAACTTCCTGTTTGGCTTCCATTCAGCAATTACTAAGCAGCTACTGTCAGTAAAGAACTGTACTACCTGCTGCTTTCCTGGCGTCTGGGCTGGGTGGAAGGGATGGGGAGCGGAGAAGGGTGTGATCACACAAGAGAGTGATTTCTCAACTTCCCAGAAGAACGACAAATTCACCTTTTCATCATTTGTGAAACAGATTAACCTAAACAACTACATTACCCAACCAAGTTACCATAATTTACTAACCTTTTCAGAGCTGTCATGGCCTTGCAGACGGGAAGGTCAATTCTGCAGAGCAAACTGCCAGGTTCAGGTCCTGCCTTCTCCCCTCACACGATATGACCGCACACAAGTAATTGAACTCTGGTGAGCCTCAGTTTCCTCATGTGTGAAATGAGGATGTAACACCTACTTCCCTGAGTTGGTGCGAGGATTCAAGGAAACACTTAAAGGGCCTCGTGATGCAGAGGGCTCCAAGAATCTAAAAAGCAGACTTAAGAATCATTCTATTTTTCCGTTAAGGCCACAAACCCGTTGTGAGAACACTAAGATATGCTTCCAGAGGGTGATTTGGAATTCCAGGTAAAAAGAGTGGAATTAAACTTTTATGTTTGTTTGATTCAAGCAGTTCAGAGGAATTGTTATAACTAGAGTGACCTGGGATTCTTGTTTTTTAAGGTTCCCTAATCCTCGGCTTCTTTGGGAGTTTGTCCCCCTGATGCCGCACTCTGCCCCAAAGGCCCCTCCGAACGCCAGCTCCCGGGGTCCCGGGGGCGCAGGGCGCGGGGCAGGCGGGGGCGCGGGGACCGGTTCGGGGGCGCGGGGACCGGTCCCGCAGCGCGGCCGGCGGCCCGGCGCGGAGGATGCGGCGGCGGCGCGCGCGCCCACGTGACGGCCGCTATAAGAGCGCGCGGGCCGCACGCCGCCTCCCGCCGCGCCTCCTCGCTGCCGCGCTGCGTCCCGGCGCCCGGCTCCCGGCCCGACCCGCGGCTGCGGCCGCCGCGCCCGGCAGCACCATGGCAGGTACGCGCCCGCCGCCCGCGCCGCCTCCGCGCCCGCGGCCCTGGGACCCCCGCCGCACGGGGGCCGCCGCGAAGTTGCGGGCCGGCCGCCCCCGGGCGTGTCGCCTCCTGCGTCAGCGCCGCCCGCCGCCCGCGCCCGCAGGGCCGCCTGCACCCGGGCCGCGGGCCGAGCCGGGCCGCCGGAGCCCCGCCGGCGCTTCCGTGTCCTCGCCCTTCCTCCCGCTCCCCGCGAAGGGCGGCGGGCCGGGGGCTCCCGCGGGCAGGAGCCGGGAGGGGGCGGCCCGCCGCTCCTCGCGCCCGCCCGGCGCTGGCCGCCACGCCGAGCCTATTTTTAGGCCTCCGGAGCCGGGCCGGGCGGGCGGCGGGGGGCGCCGCCTCGGCCCACTTGTTGCGGGGCGTCCGGGCCGCCGCGCGAGCCTGCCCCCGGGATGGGAGGCTCCCGGGTGGCTGGTCCCTCCCGTGAGGTCGAGACTCACGCGAGGTCATTGCAGCCGCTGAACTGGCGGAAGATTGCAGAGGTGACCGGAGTTCAGCCGTCCCTGGAAGGTGGAACTCCCTCCCTCCCGACTGTCCTTGCCTTTCCTGTTCATTTGTGAGGTTTGCGGGGTCTCGTGTTCCTAAGCATGTGTCCCGTCCCCTACTTCATCTTGGAGAGCATCCATAGGCTTGCTTCCTGAAACCCTTGAGTCCTACTTACCTTATAAACTTTTCTCCGTGATCGCCTGAAATCTGGACCGCTGCTGAGTTAAAGCATCATTCATTATGGCGCGGATTAAATACTCCTGGGGCCGACTGACGGAAATGTTGCCATTTTATGACAGATTGAGGGAGCAAGCACAGGCCGAGGTTGATGGGCATGGCAGGTGGCAGGTGTCACTGTTCGGGGTTTTCCTAGAGTGTGACTGGCCGGGAAGCGGGCGGCCCTCTCGGGGTGAGGAATGTCAGTCTTTCTACAACTTAACCGTGGACCTGCCCCGGAAGAGAGCTCCACACTGTGTGTGAAGATGGCCCTCAGGTGGGAGGCTGGGGGATGTGCTGGCTCTCTTGACAACCTACAATTTCCTCTCACTTCTGGACTGAGTTTCCTCTACCTCTGACCGGCCTCCACGTTGGAAAATGGGGAAAGGGAGAAAGGAAACAAGACAGAGAGTGACTTCGTGACAAAATGTCCCAGCTCCCTGCGTGGGCAGCAGGGACCACGTGACCCCTGCCAGAGCTTCATCCTAAGTATCTTGTACATTTGGATGCCCACCAACTTGCTAATGTTAAAATCCCCTGGGAGACGGAGTGTGCCCCCAGAATCATCGCAGGGAAGGACTGGAGGAATCCCGAAGGCTGGGCTGGTGGTCTTGGGAGGGCACACCTTGTTCTGGAAGGATAATCCACGTGTTTGCCTTTGGTCTGCCGACTGAGTGGTTACTGGAGTTTGATTTTTGAGTGTGTGTGTGTGAGAGAAAGAGTGTTGGGGGCCCCAGGTTCAGGGTGGGGAGCACTGCTTGCTTCTCCAAGGAAAAGGAGGCAGGTTTGTTAGAGCTCGTGAGCTGGTCCCTAAATCCGTTCGGCAGCCCTCAGCTGCTGTTTAGATAGAAGCAAGAAGGAGGGAAGGCCTCTGAGGAGGCGATGTCTGAACAGAGACTCAGTCAGTCTTGAGGGTGGTCATGGCGGGGGCCTTTGCTCCAGGTGGAGGAAACAGGATAAAAAGCTGGAGGATTGACAGAAGTGTCAGCACCAGCACCAGAATGAAGAATATGGCCTCTGCTTTTAGACACTCTCGCTTGAGGCTGTGAGTTGCATTTGTGCTTGGCTGGAAAGACTGCGTTCCTTTAGAAGACCCAGAAGATGCACTTCTTGATCTCTTCATTACCACCTGTTAATTGCCTGAGGTTCACTCTCTGGCTGTTAAGCTACTATTTACTCTGAGAATTTAGCATGTTCAGACGCTAAACTGGGTTTAATTTTTACAGCTCAGTCAGCCTCTTGAAGATCACTGGAGATACTCCTGCTAAAGAATGGCCTCGAACCAATCTTGAAGTGGGCACTTGAGTTCTCTGCTCCTCTCCCTCAGAGAGGCTGCTGCTTCATTAATAGACCAGATTGATCTCAGAGGGGCTGATTTTGCCAAATTACAGGTTGAAAAGGGTCCTGAGGTAGATTTTTCTAGGTGGGATATTGTAATGAGTGTGTTTTTTTCTTTGTATTAAGATCAGGCCTTTGTGACGCTGACCACAAACGATGCCTACGCCAAAGGAGCCCTGGTCCTGGGCTCGTCTCTGAAACAGCACAGGACCACCAGGAGGCTGGCTGTGCTCACCACCCCGCAGGTCTCAGACTCCATGAGGTGAGGACCTCCCTGCCCCTGTGTTGGTGTTGCTCTGACCTCCCTCTCTGCTGTTTCCGGCATCAGTGGGCATTGAGACCATACCCTTTTCAGGGGGTGAGTGCCAGGTGGAGAAAGCAGAGAGTTGCTGAGTGAAGGGCCCCTGGGTCTCTGAACCTCTTCCTAGCTCTTGGGAGGTAGTCCAGCCAAGCTCCCTTCTGGGAAGTGGTGTTCCGGCTGATGCACTTGCTGATTCCAACTCAGAATAGAAGAGGCCTCTCCCTTAAGCAAGTCCTCTCAGGGAGACTTGAGTGAGTGTGTCCGTCTGGGCATTCCCTTTATGTAGCCACGTGTCACTGTGCTCCTTCCTCAAGATGCAGCAGGGGCTGTTTTGTTTCCTGCTTCCAACCAGGGAAACCTCAGGTGACTCTGAAAGAAAGAAAGCAGTTTCTCCACTGTCAGGTGACATTTGTAACCTAAAGACCTGCATTTACGATTTAATGGAGTAGAATATTTGCCAAAAGGCTTTCTGGACCAGGGGTTGTGCTGGGAGAGCCCCTGGGGGCTCGGCTGCTTGTTGATTGGGTTAGTGCGCTTCCATTTGTTGGAATTAAATTTTGAAGTATCTGGATGAACCACCCAGATCCTAATACTAGCTTTAAAAGTACCAGGGCACGCTGGCAGCTCTGCATTGTGTCAATTTTTGCATTCTCCTATCCCTCTTGGAAATTGAAAACACGCCTTTTTGTGACTTTTTTCAAAAAATGTAAGCACATGCCGAGGACCTCTGAAAAGGAGGCATCATATACACATACCTGTCTCTCTCACACTGACAGCCTTGTTCCTAAAGGGTCCTTTAGGAAAATGCCAAAAAGACTGTCTCCTAATGTGCACGTCCTAATCTGCAGTTGCTTTGTGAGGATGTGTGTGGACAGAGGGAGTCTTAGACTGCCCCCCTTTACTGTGGGAAGTGGTGCCACTGACCATGTCTCTTCAAAAAGACCGAGCTTACTGTGAACTAGAACGTATTTTGTTCTAGCTCTGGAGACAGAGAATACAACCCCAGTCTCCTCTGCAGGTTTGGCATTGTTACGAACATCCAGTGATGTTCTGTCTTTGTCATATGCTTTTGCCTGTGCTGAGTTATTGTCCTCCCTAAGTATAGCCCACCCACCACACCCCAAGATTGTTCTCTAAATAAGTCTTAGTTGATTTTGGGCACGGAGAAGTGTCGTTCCTCACAAACCAAAGCGAATCTCTCATGATGCCAAGAGTGCTGAGCACAGAATAAATGCTGGTTATGGTCGGTTCTGAAAACTGGCAGCTGAGTAACCAAGTCCTTTAACTTCTTTTGGGACGCAAAGCTTCAGGCACTTCTCATCAACTGCTTTAGCAGAATGATTAGTTATAGGCGTCGTTGCAGATATCATGTGTACTTTACTCAGCCTCATTTGCAAAAATATGCAGTAGTCAGCAAGAAGCAATTCTAATGAAACATCATTGTTAAATACCTGGGCTGTTGCAAAGATGTACTCTTACCAAATGTGAGTCACATTTTTACAAGCTGTTTCCACAGTTTCCTGGTATTCACTGGTACAATAAAAAGTAGAAAACTTTTTCTGTGGTAATGTTTTAAGACAAGTGCTTCATCCTCACCGTAAGCAGTGCTTATTTTAGTGAAGTGAGCTGCACCTGAAAATTAACACAGTTCATCCTGAAGTAAATGAGGATGTATTAAAGAGATTATAGTGAAGTGGCAGATCCAGATCACTCTAGGAATTGACAGACAGGCTAATAAGAATGTAGTCTTACGTTAGATGGGTCACTTGTTCTGAAAAGCCGCTGAGTACTGTGTTCTGGATTTTATTTTGACAGAAAAGCTTTAGAGACAGTCTTTGATGAAGTCATCCTGGTAGACGTCTTGGATAGTGGTGATTCTGCTCATCTAACCTTAATGAAGAGGCCTGAGTTGGGTGTCACGTTAACTAAACTCCACTGCTGGTCACTTACACAGTATTCAAAATGTGTGTTCATGGATGCAGATACTCTGGTGAGTGTGGCTTCGATGGCTGGAAAGATGTACGGAGTAACTGAGGCCAGTTAGACGTTTGAAGAACGCTGTACAGACTTGACAGTAAAGTTCAGATAAAACCACTGTGGCAAGAAGTTTCGGGCGTTGATGAAGAGCAGGCCCAGGCTGCCTTACAGCTGTCATCTGGGAGTTGAGAGCAGCAACAGATTGCACCTTTTGTGTTGAGTAACTTAGGGAGAACGTAAGTGTATCTGCTGCAGAACATCTCTGTAATGCTTTTTCTCCCCACTCGCCCTTGAATCAGGTCCTAGCCAATATCGATGATCTTTTTGAGAGAGAAGAATTGTCGGCGGCCCCAGACCCAGGGTGGCCTGACTGCTTCAATTCCGGGGTCTTCGTGTTTCAGCCTTCTTTGGAAACATACAATCAACTGTTGCACCTTGCTTCTGAACAAGGTAGCTTTGATGGTATGTATCTGTTTTCTTTATATCTGGTAAGCTGTTAGTAACTTCTAGGGGCTGCTCTTCTCAGGAATATCGTTGCTATGGTGCCTGGTGCTGGAAGATAGCAATACATGAGACATAGCAAGCATTTTAAGCTGTGTTCTTTTAGGAAATACTGATGTGTGTGTTTTTGTATGCACATGTATCTTTTTTCTGTAGGTACGTAGGCAGTTTTATAGACTTGCCTTTAATTGGCCTTCTTGTATCTAAATTAGAGCAGGATAAATGAACCGTGGTTATTCAAGAATTCAAAAGACAGAAAAAAAATCAGAAACTTTAACAACTATCTTTAAACCTGAGTAAACCTAAGTGCAAGAACTAGCAGGAGAACCAAGCATTGTCTCCATGGAAATGTGAGGAATAAACCTGATAATTTGACTCTTGTTCTCTCGGGAGGCATAACAAAAGAAGATGAAAAGATTATGTGAATAATCTTTGTTTCCAAATTCTCATTCTCTATAAGGCTGTCCATCAGATGGAGTGGTATCCACAAGGCCAGAGAGTAGAATGTTGGCCAAGTCAACATGCATTTTCCGTAGTATGTGAGTGCACCTGTAGCTCTGTGTATATATGGAAAGGTTCTGACTATTTGTGATTTAGGGCCTCGCGTCCTTTGGAGAATTTTGCTCAGATGAATTGGTATATATGCTTCCATTTCAGGCCAATCTCTGATATAATAAATAGTCATTTTTTTAATAACAAAGACAATCCACTCATAACAAGACAAAACTAGTAGTTAATATGCAAAAGCAGCTCTTTTTAAAATTACTGTTGATGGATCTTTTGAATAAAAAAAAGACCTAGTTGTATCTAGGAAGAAGGATGTGCTCAAAAAAGAAGCCCTCTCAGCAGTGACTCACTATCGGGTCCTTGCCATCTGGCGAAAGCCCAGGCCGGGAGCGTGAGGCTGGGCCGGAGGCGGGCGCTGTGCAGCAGACCCTTGGCACCAGGGCCTGCGCGGTACCGCTTCCCCCTCCAAGAGCAGACCTGAGGCTTACAGTGAGTAGGTCTTTTGAACCTCAAAGAAACAGCCTTCCTCAGTAGGTGTAAGCTTCAGCCCTGGGTGCAGATATGAGGATTTATTTCTATTAACTAGTTATAAACATCAAAATCTCAGATTTAAACTTTAAAAAATTAAATCTGAAAGTTTGTCAGATTGTTGTAGTTAAGACATTGGAAGTTAAAACATTTTAAGTTATACATAAAACTGAAATTGGGGTTTTGTTGTTCACAGAAATTGAGTTCTGTTTAGTCATTTGAGGATTTGGGATATGCAGCTATTTGAAATATCATCGAAAAGAAGAAGGAAGTTTAAGTCTCGATCTGGTTTCACTATTCGACTAGGTTGTCTGTATTCCACGCCAGTAGCTCTCAGTCTGGGGTGATTTGAGCCTCCCCTCCCCCGGGGGACATTTGGCAACAGCTGGAGACGTTTTTGCTTGTCACAAATTGGACGGGGAGTGTTCTGGCATCCAGTGAGCAGAGGCTGAGGATGCTGCTAAACATCCTCCAGTGCACAGGACTGCCCCCGTGACAGAGTTATCCGGCCCAAGATGTCTGAGTGCCCAGGCTGAGAAACTGCCCTCTGCCAGGGCGTGGCATGCTCTGAAACAGGGAGCAGGAGTGTCTCAACTGTAACGAGTGGCCGCCGCTGACAAGAGGCGCAGCCTTATTTTAATACCCTTAAGTAAGGAATGCTATGTCGCGTTCACTGTGGTCAAGCCTAAATGTAACTTCTTCACTTTACTGACTTACTTTTTAGCTCCTGCTGTTTTCCTTTCATATAAGGAATGAAAGCTGTGTTAGTATTCAAGTTCAAAACGTGTGTTCCTTATTTCTCCTGCTTATACTAAAACAGTTTCCTTTCATAAAAGGAAGATGAGAGTATTTTTAGCGCAAGTCCACCGTTTGTCTTAACCTTCCATCAGAGGCTGGCTTTCTTCACCTCCTCTGATCAGGTTTGAAGGAAGTAGTGCAGTCCCGCCAGAAACTCAGTGTAATTTCTCAACTCCAGTGAGTGAATCACGTTCTAAAGTGGATCCAGTGGCCTGGAGTCCACATGATTGTAACAGTGTAAGGAGAACCCAGTCTCTAATCTAGAAGAGTATTACATTTTGTTGTTTGAGAGATAAGAGTCTGGATACCAGACAGTAGTGGGCCGTGGCAAATTATCCAGGTTACGATTTTAGAATACAAGACTAACTCATTAACTGGTAGAGACCAACCTGGATCATTTACCTTGTTCTGCAATCGAGAGGTACTAGAGGAGGTGATGAATTCGTTGTTAAAAAGCAAGAATGTGTCAGAAGTGCTCAACTAGAAAGCACTTTGAGCTTCTCCAGCATCTGAAACCGCGGAGAGATTCTCTCCATGCCTGCGAGCACGTTTCATTATTCAGCAGCAGGTTTCCAGGAGCTGGCCTTCCTGTTAGGTATTCTGTTTACTGGCTTGGTGGTGGCGAAGGATTGAATTTTCTGTTAATAGAAATGCTTAATTGAAGGAGTTGAAAATTCAACTCTGCAGATGGGAAATTAGTTATTCTCAATATGTCGTCTAAATTCAACAAAGAGTAAACGAGCAGCTCTTAAATGGAAGGTTGTTTTCATTCGATGTGTTGATAGGCTTTACCCGTCAAAGAGAGTTCACGCCACACCGTGGAAGCCTGCTCCTGTGGAGGGGTTTACTGTCCTGTGGAATCCATACCTGTGTGATATAAAGACTGAGTGGACTTGTGCTTAGTATTAATGAAATATTTCCTTGTGAGCTGCATCCTTTTCTAAGGCTGTAACCTGGCTTTGCTTCAAGTTTTCGATGCAGTGCCCAATTTTGTTTTGGTGTCATGCCAAGGACACTGACAGGAACATTTTCAGATGTCTCCTTCACCGTCCCATACATTTTGTAATAGTCACAAGTGTTGCCCACCCCCCCCCCCCCCCGGTTTTACTGGAGAGAGGGCTGAAATCCCAGCGTTTTTAAACTGGTATTAAAGAAAACCTGTTTGCAGATGACTTATCCCAGTCTGAAGGTCTTGAAGTCCTGCTTAATCTCTTGCATACGTTCAACAAAAACTAATGGGGCCTGGTGCCCAATGACAAGCCACACAGGCTGCTGATGGCTGAGCGTTTGCAGCTGCTTTCAAAGTCCTTCTAATGGGAAAGAATGTGGCTGTCACACTTCTAATCACGCCCCACCCACCCCCACCCTGCCTCTGGCCAAGAGAATAATCTTAATATGGCAAATCCTGCTGGGTACCTTGGCTTCTCTTTTCTTCCCGGGTACCTAGAGTGTTAGAATTTAGAACTAGTGGCTCCTACCTAGTTCATGGCTGGCGTCAGTTTCCCGTAGGGAAGTGTCCAGGTTCCTATACTGTTATTTGTATTAGCAAACTGTCTTGGCGCTTACTTCATAACTGAATGTTTCCTGAAAGTTGAACAATAGCTGTTGTGAAACAGATACATGCTAACATTTTATAGACTGACTAAATGGGTTAGCTTCAGGGCTTGTGCAGTGAGGGGGGAGAGAAAGGTCACAATCGCCGTTTGTCTCCACGCACACGTGTGCAACAAAGCTGATGCCCTTGCCTCTTAATTTGGAGAAATCAATCTGAATGAATGTTGAGGTTTATTTTCTTGTCTGGGACTCTACAGATCCTAAATTAAGGGTGCTTGTACAGCTGAAGACAAGAGTTTAATGCTTGAAAATTGCTGTGTGTAATTTTCATCCAAATGTTTTAGTATCAAAAACCTAAATCAAGAAGCAGAATTTGTATTTTCCAATTTTGTTTTAAATCTTGGGATTCATTTTAATTGCTGTAACCTAAATACCCTAAGCTGTTTTTTTGGAGTAATGAAATTTTAGTCTGTAGTTGAATTTTCAGGAAGAATAGGAGAGACTAAATTGGTGATAGACTCTTAGGTGTGGTTTTACTTTAAGCAGAACCTAAGGTCATTATACCTGCTTGTTCCATATTCTCATTCTGAGTCGTCACTGAGACCCTTAAACTGTAAGATCTTTCTTCTGTGCTTGGAGATGTAGAAAACCAGGCAAGTACAGAAAGGTTTTAAAACGTTTTTTAGCAGAAAAGATTTGGTCCTAAACTTTATTAAAGTGTAAATTTGACCCCAGTGCTACCTTCTCTAATCTTTGTAGTTAATGAGGCTTCAGGCTGGACCTGCCCAAAAAAGGAATGCAGGAGAGAGGTATTTCAGGACTGAGCTTGTCTTGTTCAAACCAGATGGGCTGAGAAATTCACTGTGCCTCATCTGGTTCCCTGACTTGATAGGTTCCACCCTGACAGCTGCCTAGCCCTCCCCGGGGCTGCCTGTGGCCCTTAGAGTATTTTATCAATTGCTTTGAAAATTACTCCATTCTCTTGCATTTATATCTCTTAATTGATAGTTTGGGTAATAAGTATCTAAAATCAGTGAAGATCAAAAGCAAAAATCATAACATAACAGCAAAAGAAATGAGCACGTGCAAGTTTTTTCAGAAGAGCTATTTTTATCTTATTGTACCCATGAGTATTTTTTTTAATATATCCATCTGTTTGTCTCCAGCCTTGTAACCATCAGAGACCCTGAACCCCATGAGAGTACAGGAGGAGAAAGGGACTAAAATGTTACATGTGTCCAGGCTCTTACTCTAGTTATTTACTTAGTTTTCCAGCTATTTCTCAAGTCACTCATTCGCTCACTCATCAGTGGATTCGTTCAGCACAGATCTGTTGAGGGCCTGCCATATAGCTAATCCTGGGAACCTGCTGTTGTTTGCCTTCAGGACAGCAGCTTCCCCATGTCCCTGAGCTCATGGCAGAGCCAGGTCTGAATCAGAGTCTTTCTCAGCTCTATGGCTGGGTCATGTGTGTAGTTTTTTCCTTCTCTCCCAGTTACCCCGCACTGCAACGTTCACAAAAATGTATCCTGAGAATGGTACAGGGTGGAGGAAATCTCGATTATACCAGCCTTACTACAGATTAATTACTTAAAATTCATTCCCCTGAGTAGAGAGAGCAGATGAAGTAACAGAGGCTTAAGTCTTCTGTCTCTTCTCCCCTGAACCACAATATCTGCAAATAGTGGTCTTTTTAAATCAGCAGCACAATTGATAGTCTTGTGGTGTTTATGGGTCTGGAAGTATTCTTGGAAATATTACTCTCACCTCCATTTCTACGGTCCATTCATTCAGTATTTCAGAAGTCATGTTAGCTCCACATCTGGGCAAAATGCTCAGTTTAAGGGCCAGCAATAGATTCATAAATTATGCAGATTTTTTCCCTGCCTTGGTAAAGCCTATGTTCTGTGAGACCCTACAGACATTTAACAACTGATTACACAATTATTTATATAATTATGATTCTGATAAGTTCAGAGCACTAAGAGAATCTAGACTAGGAGGACCTGCCTTAGACTGAGAAAGTGAGGTTTAAGCCAAGAATAAATGTTCCCTTTTATTTATATAATTATTTAATTAATTGCATGATTATTAACAGGTTCTTTTTTTTAAAGGGAAAAACAAAAGCTATAACATGAAATGGTAAAATAAAACAGTGTTCTTGGCTTAAATAGGTTGAGGCCAGCGAGATGCAGGGATGCTGAGCCCTGAGCTCCAAGTGCCTGGATTTCCGTGAGCCGCCTGGGGTTAATCCCCTGATCCTTAGTAAACCTCACGGAAATATCCCCAGGAGCTGGGCCATCCAGAAACTGTAATTGAGTGATCGTTGGGGTGCTCGCTATAGGCAGGAAGGTGGTATCTGCCAAGTGTGTCATAGGAAGTCTGTGTTAAGCAGCAAGTCACATTTTCATTTCAGCGCTTGTCAGTGCCTTTTATAGTGTTAAGCATATTTTACTTTAAATTCTTTGCTTGATATATACTCCTCTTCCCCCTTATTAGATTGAGAGCCATTTGAGAGCTGGAACCTCTCTTATTCATCATCCTGTCTATAATGCCTTTATCTTATTTATGTAGCTTAAGACATTTTCTGTAGAAATGATGTTTTTGAGAGTTGCATTCTCTGATATAATGAAATCAAAAGGGGTCATTCTCTAAAAGACTCTAGACCAGTGCTTCTCAAATTTTAATATGCAAACTAGTCACCTGAGAATTAAAATGTGGATTCTGATTCTGTAGGTGTGAGGTGGGGCTTAACATTCTGTGTTTCCATCCAGCTCCTGGTGATGGCCATGCTGCTGGAACCTGGACCACACTGTGAGCAGCACATTCTGGGGACAACATCCCTGTGGCTGAGATACTAGGGTTCATGTTTAAACCAGAATTGAACCCCCACCCCCACTACCCATGTAGGCAAGCCAGCTGCCAACAAATGACAAGCTATGCAAGCATTGACAAGTGCTCAAACCTAAAAGACGGCACTCACCTCCATTTCTGTCCTAGGAAATAAGAGGCCTAGGGTCTGATAAATGCTGTGATATGGCCGTGGTTACCAGGTTCCTGACCCTGGTCGGAAGACCTGGCAAAGGCCGAGTGCTTGTAAGGTTATTCCTAGCACGCGGGCAGCCTGGGGAAGGATGATACAGAACCTGATATTTGCTCCCCTTTGCAAAACAGGCGCCATGTGTCCCTGTGCCATTTCCTCTCTGTCTCTCTCTCTCTCTCCTGCGTCCCACACCCTGGCCTACTGGATCACAGCTGCCCGCGTGCCTGCTAATCATGTTTGTTGGTTCTGAGATGATTGAGAGTGAAAGTGTCTTAACTTGTCAGAATAAATAAAGTTTCCTCCAGAAGTCTGCCCAGAGTGTACTGGACAGAAGTCCTGGGGTTTCTGCAGTGGAAGGTTAGCGGTCTGCATGGGTCCTTGTATGTTTTGTAGCGCAGACATTTGCATTCTGTGTTGAACTGTGCTCTTATTTAGGGACCTACAGAGAGAGAATATTGATAATACCACACATAGATTTTTCTGGTGAAGCTGAAAAACATTTGCCTGACCTTGAGATGTGGAATAGTGCATTTGGAAAAAGAGGGTTAGAATGCCAAGTTGTTTTTTTTCCTTAAAGATTGGCACCTGAGCTAACAACTGTTGCCAATCTTTTTTTTTTTTTTTCTGCTTTATCTCCCCACATCCTCCCAGTACATAGTTATATATCTTAGTTGCAAGTCCTTCTAGTTGTGGCATATGGGATGCTGCCTCAACGTGGCTCGACAAGCGGTGCCATGTCCGCGCCCAGGATTCAAACCAGCGAAACCCTGGGCCGCCACAGCAGAGCACGCGAACTTAACCACTCAGCCACGGGGCCAGCCCCCCAAATTTAAAAATTATTTAAGAAGCCTCAGACTTCTGGGTGATATTTAATACTATTTTTAACCCACAGTTTTTGACTAAAAGGTGACCCATTGTAATCACGTGAGGTCAGTGGCCTGGAAGCTTCGTGGTCTGTACTGCCCCTCTGGAGTCAGTGGTCTTGTGGAGAGTTCAAGGATTTGCCCATTGAATGGGCCTCCCTGAGTCACAGTCTGCTGCCCTGCCTGGCCCACTTCTCGCTGGTCCCCTGTTCCACCAGTTCTCAGCCCTGCTGTGGCTCACAGCTGAGGGACCGAGGATGCCTGTAGGGTCCTGAGGGTGAATGAAACAGCCTGCTGTAGCCAGAGGCAGCCAGCCGGGGGCTCTGAGGGGTCAACGGCTCTGACCCCTGTATCCTAGGCTCACCCGCTGGATTGGGAAATTCTCTTTTACAACTACTATTCAGACCTCATGGAATTAGATTTCTTTGCTGCATTACATGTGGCAGGTAGTCATTTTAAGTGGAATTGCTTAGTTTAACAAAGGTCTTATGTGGCATAAAAAAACAAGTACTAGAAAAAATATGTAGTATGATGCCCAATTTTGCAAAGCTCAGAAACAAGAAAAACTCGTATGTTGTCTGGGGAAACACACGTGGTAGAATAAAGGAAATCAAGACAATTACAAACAAAAATCACAATTAGCGGTACTTCGAGGGAAGGGCAGTGAGAGTGGGTTGGGAAGCCCGCGCAGAGAGCTGAATTAGCACTGGGCGTGTTCGAGGTCTTCAATTGGATGTTGAGTGTATAGAGGTTTATTAGGAACATGCCTTATAACTTACACGTAGACTTTCCCTTTGATAGTATCATACTGCATAACGAAAGTAAATTAACAAGTAGAGAATATCTGGAAAGAAAAAGTCTTAGCACAATTCTTATTCTTGCCCCTAATTGTATTATGAATATTTTAAAATTACAAACATAATGGAGTAACATTAAGGGAAAGTTACAGGGAGGGAACCGCTGTCACACCAGTCCCCTCATGTTCTTAGCTGCAATCTTGATGTACGTTGCTGTGTACCTTTATATTGTACAGTGAACTGATGGTCTTTACGGCCGTTAGCTTTCATGGCTGAATAATATTCCATGAGTGGTCACTATCATGGTGGACTCACCATTCCTCTATGGCAGAATATTCTAGCCGTTTCAACTTTCCTGCTGTTACAGAATGTCTTCAAGCTCTTGTATCATTCCACAAATAATTTGTCTATGTGTAAGGCATTCTGCTACGTGTTAGAATTGCAGCGGGAAGCACAAAGATCCATAATCTCTGTCCTTGTGGAATTTAGAATCGTATGGCCTACAGTTCTTGATGATATTTTGTGTTTTAACCACTTTAATCCTCAGACTATTTTAAAAACTTTTTATTTTGAGAGAATTGTAGATCTACATGCAAACGTTTAAGAAACAATACAAAGAGATCCCATATGCCCTTTGCCGCGTTTCCCCCGGTGGTCACATCTTTCGTAACGACAATTCCACAACCAGGAAATTGACGGTGACACAGTCCACCAAGCTTATTCAGATGTCACCAGTTTTACATGTAATTCATTGGTGTGCATGTCTGTATATGTGTTTCTATGCAGTTTTGTCACGTGTGTAGATGGGTGTGAGCACCACCACGGTAAAGGCACGGAGCAGTTTCCACCATAAGGATCCCTCCTGCTACCGTTTTGTAGCCATGGCCCCATCTCTCCCTCTCCCCGTCCCTAAACCCTGACAGCCACGAATCTGTTCTCTCTAGTTTTATCATATGAAGGATGTTACATAAATGGAATCTTATAGTATGTAACCTCGTGGGACTGGATTTTGTCACTCAGCATAACTGCCTTGAGATCCATCCAAATTGTGGGTATCAACAGTTTGTTCCCTTACATTGCTGAGTAATATTCCATTGCATGGAGGCATCACACTCATACATTGAGGGACATCTAGGCTCTTTCCAGTTTTGCGCCATTACAAATAAAGCTGTTATGGACATTTCCTCAACCTCTGTCTTGATGATTACATGTGAAAGGGAGTTTGGGGTGTCTTTGTAGAATCCAGAGTGAGCCTCTGCCAAATGTATGGTGTTCGGGCTTTAATATTTTGTGTCTCAGAATACATTAATTTGTCTACATGGCTAAAATCTTCTTTTATTCATGTAACAAAGGAAGCCAATCCCAACGCCTTCTTTGTTGTCCTTCAGAACTTCTGAGGGCGAGGCCTCAGTCTCCTCCCGAGCTGTTGTCCCCGAGGCATGGGGCCTGTCACAGCCTCCTCCTGCAGAGGCTGCTCCGTGGGCGTTGGCTCAGCGCAGGCCTTCGGTCCGTGGAGTGACGGGGGATTTGGAAGGACGGGTCCACAGGGCATGGAGAAGATACGTTTGCACTTTAAAACGAACTCCCTGATCTTGCTGCTTAGCTCCAAATAGTAAATAAATCTCTGGGTTTTTAATCTCTTCCAAAACTAAGAAAAGCCAAATAATAACTACAGCCAGTTGAACTTGCCGTATGTTTAGAAAGGAAACTGGGTCTCGGGGCAAAGCAGACCAAGGAGGGGGTAGCCGTGCGGTGTACCAACCTTGCCTTCGAGAGGGCGGGACTCTCCCGCCTGCCGTGCGGCCATGTGTGTGCACACCCACACACCCGAGCTGCTCTCTGCCTGGGGACTCTGCTCTCTGTGTGTTGTCTGCCACCTCCCGAGCCTGAGACGGAGAACACATAGGCCACACCGCGGGACGTGTTTTGAGGAGGCTTATCTGATGACTTGTGTGTTTATGACTTAGGTCAGACACTTCGCCATGTCGATTTTTATTGCTTTTATTTCTTTTGAATGAATGGCTATGGTTCTCACCTCCCAAGGAAGGCGTGAAGCCCAGGAACCTCCAGGGGCTGCACAATAACTGGTGTATGGTGGTGGCCGACCTTGGCCCCACTGGTGATGGCCCTGGACCTCCTGGAGGCCTGGTCAGCAGCAGGAGAGTACAACTGGGTGATGTGGCCTTCTGAGCCTTCTGTCCATGAGCCAGCAGTTGGGGGCCCCGGAAAACAATTCCACTATCTCATTTACTCTTTTGCTTTTTACTTTTTTTTTTTTTCAGTCTCATTGTTCTTAACACAAAGCCTAAAATTTTTAACAGGATAAAGTCTAAAATCCGAGCCTGGTGTGGTCTAGTCTGTGCCTGCCTCTCTGAGACCCACCTGGTGCCACGCAGCCCCTTCTCCACCCTGCAGGCCGTGTGCACAGGCCATTTTCTTTCCATCGTCGCCCATGCCTGCCCACCACAGGTCCTTGGTGCGTGCTGTTTGCTCTGCCTGGAACACCATCTGCCCCCCTCGCTCCATCTGCATTTGTCAAGTACTCCTTTGCACCCCTAAGCCAGATCTTGGCTTAAATACAGCTTTCTCATGGAAGCCTTCCCTGACCCATCAGATGAGGTGTTGAGCCCCTTCCACATGCCTCAGAGCACCCCTGCTTTCCTTCACTGACCCTATCCCCATTTACGATGATGTGTATCGACTCTGGAGTTGCTGGTGTCATTGCCCCCACCCCCCACTCCACCCCTCCCAGACCCTCATAAAGATGACAAGCCTGTTCCCTTCACCACGGACTCAGGGCCTGGGGCAGTGTCTGGCACATAGTAGCTGCTCAATAAATATTTGTTGACTTAATGAATTAACTCAGGGAAATGGCCACCCCCTTAAATTACCTTAGCAGGTTTAACACAGAATTTCTTATTTTAAAAATGAAGGGCATAGTGGTTAAGTTTGTACACTCCACTTCAGGCAGCCTGGGGTTCCTGGGTTCAGATCTCAGGCAGAGACCCACACACCACTCCTCAAGCCATGCTGAGGTGGCATCTCACATACAAAATAGAGGAAGATTGGTGCAGATGTTAGCTCAGCGACAATCTTCCTCAAGCAAAAAGAGGAAGATTGGCAACAGATGTTAGCTCAGGGTCAATCTTCCTCACCAAAAAAAAAAAAAAAAAAGGAAATTAGCGCTTATTCTTTTTTTTTTTAAGATTTTATTTTTCCTTTTTCTCCCAAAGCCCCCCTAGTACGTAGTTGCATATTTTAGTTGTGGGTCCCTCTAGTTGTGGCATGTGGGACGCCACCTCAGCGTGGCCTGATGAGTGGTGCCGTGTCTGCACCCAGGATCCGAACCAGTGAAACCCTGGGCCGCGGAAGCAGAGCGCACGAACTTAACCACTCAGCCACAGGGCCGGCCCCAAGCACTTATTCTTAAAGGTCTAGTTATCTATTTCTATAAAGTGATTGACCTGTCCTTGAAGTCTGTGACTGTAACTCATTTTCTCTCTTTCAGGTGGGGACCAGGGTTTACTGAACACATTTTTTAGCAGCTGGGCAACGACAGATATCAGAAAACACCTGCCATTTATTTATAACCTAAGCAGCATTTCTATCTACTCCTACCTCCCAGCATTTAAAGCGTAAGTTGTCGTTGGGGGTGGTGAGGGCAGGGGGTGGGGTTTGAGACTTTCTGGTTTCCTCGGCTGTCATTCTGCGGGCAGTAATGGGGTGGGGGGGTGCTTGGAGGGGCGTCTTGCTGTGTAAGAAGCATGGCTGTAATGGGGGGAGGCCTTGATGTCCTCAATCGCTTCACATTTGGGGTGACCCAGCGGGCACTTGGCTGCCTCACGGGACAAGGCTCCCATGGGTTCCTGGGGTGCCCGGCCCTCTGATGAATCGTCCGTGTGTCATGGTCCAGCACCAAGACTGGGCACAAACCCCGCTTCTGCCTCATGCTGGCTGCTGAGCTTCAGTCCCTCCCCTCTGAGATGAGGGTGTGAGCAGCTCCCTCCACGGTCCTTGTGCCGATTTAGCAAGCTGCTGGCAGAGTCGTGTCCTGGTCCAGAGCAGGGCTGCGGAGCCGGACTTGCTCAGTCACGTCCTGGGGCAGCCACTTCCTGGGCGGTTCCCGGTCCCTGAACTCTAGTTCAGTACAAGCTGGGCTTGTGACTGCTCTTCTCTCTGCCTCAGTGTCCTCCGAAGGTCACCAGGAGCATCGAGGGAGGGAATCTCATGACGTGGTTAGAAGAGGGCGTGGCCTGCCCTGGGCACTCGGGAAACGGGGGTCTTTGGTGGTTTTTGTTGAGAGGTGGTCCAGCAGTAAGTCCCCTCTGAGGCCAGAAGGGCAGGGCGCCTGTCCCCATCAGCATTCACCTACTGCACGGCTCAGGCTCTGTGCCTCAGTTGCCCCATATGCAAAAGGAGGAGGAAAAAAATACCTACTTTAGAGAGTTGTTGTGGGGATTAAGTGAGTTCGTACATGATAACGAGTCCAGTGGCCGTGGCTGTTTTTGGCAGCGCGCTTGTTTGGCGGTGTCTCTGGTGCGGTTCTGGTTCAGCTGCTGATGCGGACTGGTCTCGCTGTGAGGGTCTGGGCCCTGTGCTTCAGCCCTGACTCATTCGTGGTGAACCGAGAAGATGATTCAGGTCCCTTGAATGGAGGCCAAGCTGTCAGGCTGATCCTGAGACGCAGCCGTGAGCAGCGAAGCTCTTCATTGAGTGGGCTCGGCACTCCGGGCTCGGCCGCACGGGCATGCCGGAGAGCGCAGAAAACAAAGGGCCTTTCACTCGCCTTGTTTCGTGATCCAGGTCCTCTCCGCAAGGCTGCACCCCGGTAATGAGCAGCTCCGGCTTCTGTGGCCGACGTGTTCCCTTTTGTGTTCTTTTCTGGGCAGACTCTGTCAACATCCCCCAGATAAGGATTATGAGTATCTTGTGTTCTCTCCTCCCTCACAGTCCTCTTGGCAGATGTCTCCGACACATTACAACCTCTCGATTCTCTTCCCTGTCTAGAGAAACAGGTGAACTCTCACACATATGCGCTGTGGTGCAGGTAAAGCAAACAGAGCAGGATCACCATCGAGGGGCAGAATAGGAGAAGCGTTGTTTTCGCCTCTCAGTCCTTGGCCTGGTAAGGGACAAACTGTCTTGCTTGGAAATGTGGGCCTGATTCTGTTCAGTCATCATTGCCTCTTGACTAACCCTCCAGTTTGAACAGTGTTCCTGCAAACCATGACAGCTTGACCCTCCAGGACTGACTTTGTAATAGGGCAGTTGCTTAATTTAATTGACTGGATTCAGCTGAGCAAGCAAACATGAGCGTGCAAAGGAGAAAGAATCATTAGTAGTGTGAGTAATTCTACCCACCATTCCACTCGGTTCTGCACAGTGGGTGTGTGTCCTGGGATGAATATGCTGGGGAGATGTGAATCTGACATCCTTCCAGCTGGTCTCAGTTCCCAAACAGGGTTGACCTAGTATTTACAGATTCACGTTTTTCACTAATGTGGCCCCGAGTGCCTAGCAACCGTTTCCCCCATGGTTCATTTGGATGCCATCTGATTTTCAGTTTACTACCCAAACTAAACACACTGTGCCTTTCAGTGGTAACCTGGTTTGCACAGACAACTGCTTGCATTTATTTTATTTTGACAAAATAAGGTTTTGGGGGGAAGACAGGCTTACAGCTAGAACCTCAGCTCCCTCTCTCAGGAACGCACTTGTGTTTATATCTGAATGAATTTCCCAGGAAAACAGTTTGAGATCTAAATTACCGAAATGGTTAGGATGCTGTCTTCTTCCTGGCTCAACAGATGAGTGCTAATTTTGAAAATCTCCTTGGTTTATTGCCATAACCATAGGGTATGTGACACACTGGGGAAGTCGGGAGCAACTCCAGCCGTCAGCCACACATCGGCTGGCCTGTGGCTTGACGGAAGTCAATGCTGCCTCTGCGCAGCTCACTCTCGGGGGCATCGGCTCTCCATTTCCGTGATGAGACTTTTCGAAGCGATGCCCTTTCTCACCCCGCTGCTGCCTATTTAGGAATGTTGAAACCAGATTAGAGAACTCATTTTCCCTTCCCTCTGTCAGAAAATGTTTTTTCTTACAGAGATCCATCTCCAGAGACATTTTTCTTACAATTTTCTCACAATTGGGAAGGGCTAAAAAAGGCAGATAGTTACATTTATTTTTTGTCTCAAGTTAATGTCACATTGTGGCCCAAATATTTTAACTGTCATGAACATTTGGGCCACCGTGGCTACTCCACATAGAGCCCTGTGGACCCCTGGGAGCTCCGCATGAATTTGAAGCCCTACCATTGGGCTCAGAATAACCTTGGTAGTCTCCAGGACCGAGTGGCTCCGTGACGTGCTGGCCTTCCCTGGGACAGCATGGGTGGTGGCAGGTGGAAATCATGGAGGAATGTAGGGCAACTTGGGCTTCGTGGAAGAAGGAGCCAAGAATTTACCAACTCTAAGCCACCGTGTGCCGTGAGGCCACCAAGGCAGTATTTAGATGCCCCACAGTCGTTGAGCCGTGGATGTCTCAGAACAGTGTAGCCTTGCTGTTAGGTGACATTTCCACTCAACAGTGGCCTTCGTATGAATCAAACTTAACGTGAATGTGAGCCAGAAGGTGGCACGTCTAACACCTGTCCCTGCGTGCCATTTGGACAGAACAAAACGTGAAGGAAACACACGTCCTAGTTTTACCACTTTGAATACTCAAACATAGCTTCTGAAAAACACAATTAGTCTCTTTGACACAGCATAATTTGAGAACTGAAATGCTTGGTTTAGTAGTTTTTAAGTTAATTTGTAATACAGGCATTGAAAAACAAGTTCATAAATGCATGTCTTAATGAAATAGTACTTCTGAAAGTGCCTAGCATAATCTTTGGAAAATAGCAGGCTTTTAGTCAATATGAGTTTGTTTTAGTTTTTCTCCGTTTGGAGGGTCTGTTTTATCCATATAGTGTAGAGTTTGCCGTGTGCACGGTGCCAGGCAGAATCTCACCAGTCTTGTTAAGATCAGTCATTAGTTCCAAATTAGCTTTTAGTTATATCCACTGACTAAATGCAGCTTACGTCATATCGTGCTGTATAAAAAGGGCCGAAAGCAAAGATAAATTGGTCAAATTGATTGACTGCAGAGCTTGACTTATGAAATAATTTCCGAATAAATCTTTTAGCTTACCCCTTTACTTGAGTTTAGATATGACCTGAGGTTGACCTAGTCTAGTCTCAGAAACTAGGTCTAGAAACTAAAAGATTTCTTTCTGTTTGCTTACTGCTTTGAACTTTCCTGAGGATATTCATATCCACTCTTTCTTTCTCAGAAATATGGCTTAGTCACTAACACTTTATCAAACCTTTTTAAAATCAATATTTCCCCCAAATGAAATTGGACCTTTAGCGGCCTAAATTCTGTTGTTCTTGTGTATTTCTGATTTGGTTGTTTTCCTTGATCCCGGAGGGGCCCTTGGCTCCAGCTCTCCTAGGACAGTCGTCATCGAAGCCATAGCCTTCCTGTGTCATTTCTTTTCATGCTCCTACATCTTCCCCTCAAACCCCGAGGGTTGTAGTTTGGACCACTCTTATGTTTTCAGCATCTGTTGGTCCACTCACTGTCCATTCGGTCAGCAGGACTGTGGCACAGTCCATCCTGGTTCGAGCGTTGAAGGAGAATCAAGTAGCAGCTGCACGGACGTCTTATGTCTCCTTCCCATGTATTAGTGATGCTTGTTGGCCCCAGGTGCCCCTGGTCATTCTGACTTCAGCTCTAAGTGCTTATCTCTGTCAGATGATCTGTCCTCAGATCTTACTGCCGCCTATTCCACTGCCTGACCTCAGTCCGCATCACCAAGGGAAAAGCTTCCACGTCAGACCCAGCCCAGCCTGTTAGAGGCTGCTCTGACAAAAGGTGAAAGGGCACAAGCACTGGTCCCTCATGGGCAGAGGTCCGGCTGAAAACCGCCATCGCAGTAGAAGAGGGAGCTCCTGGGAGGGAGGAGCTTGTCGGCTGAGTGGAAGACGGACCCTCCTCAGAGGTCTCAAACTAGGGGGCTGCAGACTGTATTTGTCCCACTGATATGATTTGTCTTCCTTACAGAGTTTTCTCCTTTTTTTTCTCAGTTGTCAATGCTTAAAAATTAGAGAGTTTCACACGAAAGCCAGCTTTCTAATTTCTTTTGAAAAAATCAGATATTTGGTGTGATGTGGGAGAAAGATGGCAAAGATGACTGTTAGGGGTTTGGGGCCTAAGCAGCTGGAATAAAGGAGTTGCCGTTTCCCGAGCGGGGAAAGACTGTGGGTGAAGCAGGTTTGTGGGGCAGAGATTGACCCGAGATGCTGTGGATGTATTTAGTTTGAGGTGCGTCTTAAACACGGGAAAGTGTGGACTAGGTAAATAGAGAGAACTGGGAGTTCAGGAGAGAGGCCTGGGCGAGGCACAACCGTAGGAGGTGTCCACACCTCAGTGATGTTTATAGCCATGAGACAAGATGAGGAACCAAGAGAGTGCTTATGATCGAAAAGAGTCCTGCAGACTGAGCCCTGAGGCAGGACAATGAGGAGGAGAGGGGACGAGAGACCATGAACAGCGAGGCAGGAGGAAACCCAGCAAACCGAGGTGCCGCACAAGCCAAGCCAAGGAGACATTGCAAGGAGGAGGGCGTGATCCTTGTGTCCGATGCTGTGTTAGGTTAGGGAAGAGGACAGCTGGGACCTGGCACTGGACCCAGGACGCAGAGGCCACTGGTGACTTTGGCAAGAGTACATCTGATGGAGGAGAAAGCCAGACTGAAGTGGGTCCAAGAGAATGGAGAACTGGAGACCATGAACACAGACAAGTCTTCTAAAGCATTTTCGGTAAAAGGGAGCAGAGAAACGGGTTGGTAGCCAGATGGGGGCTGGAGAATCAAGAAAGGGTGGTGGTGGTGGTTTTTCAAGATGGGGTAAGTTACAGCATATTTGATGGGAATGATCAAGGAGAGAGAGAGAGAGCACTGACAATGCGGAAAACGGACGGGGGGGCTTGCCAGAGTGATGCCCTTGAGCAGGCGGAAGGGGACGCGTCCTCAGGTACCAGTGGCACCAGTGGCCTCAGATGAGAGCCCGGACAGTTCATCCTCGTAACGTGAAGGCAGGCAGGGTGTGTGGGCACAGATGCAGGTAGGTGGGTGGATTTTTTGGTTGAATGAATGAATGAGTGAGCAGTCAGTGAGGAGAGACTAAGAATGACATGCTACCCCCAGGAAAGTCTCCCTGGTGGCCTGGCATCTGGGGCTTTCCCTGGCCTGCTTTGCAAAGAGTGGCCAACCTGGTAGGTGGTATAGTTGACTAGGTCCTAGTCTAGGTTATTAAAGACTGGGTTTGAGTATTGATGTCGTTCTGACTTCCAGGACACGATTGGGAGGGTTATTTAGCTTGAAAGGTGAGGAGAAATCAAGTGGGCTCCCTGGTGGCCTCAGCTGTTTGCTGCCGGGTAGCAGCTGTCTTCTGGTGATGGGACATGCCCTTGCTCGTGCTCCACGGTCCCTGCTTCACCAGGTCCACTCCTCTGCTTGAGCAGGTCACCCCGTGGGCACTTGGGTTTCTGATCTTGATTTACACTTTAAGTGAGTAAGAGGAGGCGTTTTTGGTGAGAGAGGAGAAGGGGTTGATTGCTTGTGTGTAAGAGTGAGTCTGAGAAGGTATGAGAGCCAGTGGCCCTGTCCCGGAGAACCTGAGTCATGGAAGCGGGCAGAAGATGGTTGGCACAGCTGCCGCGGTTCCCAGAAAAGGGCTGCACAGGCAGTGCTGGCTTCTCTCGGTACCTGATTGAACATGGCACACACAGAGCTTCATGAGAACTGGAACCGCTCCTGTGCGCTGTCACGGATTAGTCCCTTTTCCGTGCTCATCTGTTCTGTAGTCGCATCTGCATGTTACTGGCCACATTGCTCAATGCTAAACTAGTCGTGAAGATTCTATCTGATCTTTTGGTAACATCAGGTCACAGGGATTATTTGAACGGCTAACATAAGCAGTATTATTGGTGGCTCAGGTTCAAACTCTGTCTTGTGATCTGGACGTCTCTTTTGAGATTCTACCAAGTTAAAATTAGAACACTTATTTTAAGACGTGTGCACAAGCTGAGACAAATCCCCATTACTGGGTCGGAATGAATGACTCTCCGTAATTTAGCGACAATTGTGATATGTACCCAACTTTTGTTGTTGTTGTTGTTGCTGGCTGGTAATTTGGTGGATAAATCAGGCAGTGAGTCAGTGAATCTTCTGGTTACCCTTGTTCTGGGTCGAGGTCAGTTGAACTTGATCTTCTGACATCAGCATTTCCCCTTCTTATTCACCAGCTAACTATTTTGCCTTTAGCCAGGCGACATAAATTCTGACTTGTTGTACCTGATTGTTGCCTTTGGTGAGAGAGAGAGAACACTAGAAAAATAGCCTGGGTTACCCTTCTAGAAGGAACAGCCCCAAATTTGCATTTAGGCTAAAATAGTCTTTTGAGCAAAAAGTAACTTCCCCTTTTACTTCAGACCTGTGGTCTTACTTATTTCCTTTTGATATGGTTGTTTTGGATTTTCATACTGAAGAGTAAATTGATTAAAATGATAGAAAATGATTTTTAAAAACATTCACCAGGGAACACAATTGAAACA